>NC_137543.1:64293558-65712725 GCF_963082525.1 Nesoenas mayeri | reverse complement strand
CCGCGCGGTCCCCGAGGGGGCGGGGCCTACGGCCGAAGCGCGGGGCTGGGGCGTGGCCACTGGGCGGGGGGGCGCCGGGCTGATCAGAGCCGGTTACAGAGCCGCAGAATCATACAGGGTTAGGGGTTGGAAGGGACCTCGAAAGATCATCCAGTCCAGTCCCCCTGCTGGAGCAGGAACACCTAGATGAGGTTACACAGGAAGGCGTCCAGGCAGGTTTTGAATGTCTCCAGAGAAGGAGACTCCACAACCTCCCTGGGCAGCCTGTTCCAGTGCTCTGGCACCCTCACTGAGAAGAAGTTTCTTCTCCTATTCAAGTGGAACCTCCTGTGTTCCAGTTTGTACCCATTACCCCTTGTCCTATCATTGGTTGTCACCGAGAAGAGCCTGGATCCATCTTCATGACACCATTTAAATATTTATTAACATTAATAAGTTCACCCCTCAGTCTCCTCCAAGCTGAAGAGCCCCAGCTCCCTCAGCCTTTCCTCATTAGGGAGATGCTCCGCTCCCATCCTGGCCCAGCCTGGGGTGGTCTGGCCCTGGCTTCGTGACTGTGGGGTCAGAGAGAGCCAGCGTGAGCCTGAGTGGCCGTGGGGAGAGCCCATTCCTTGGCTTCCACTGCTGGTCTTGTGTCGGGGAGCTCCGTGGTGCTTTACCCCTGTAAGGACCAGCTGGGCCTCAGGGGCACAGCAGCCCCGTGCTGGGGCTTAAAAGGCATAGAAGTCAGTGGAATGGGAACTAGGGTTGTTCTAGGGGTTTTTGCAGGAGTGGGAGTTTAATCTTTGTTGCACCTATTTTCAAACAGAGGTATAAAACATTCAAAACTTGTCAGGATTTTGGGTTTTGGTTGTTTTTGTTTACTTGTTTTGGTTTTGGTAGGGTTTTATGTGTGTAGAAGTTGATTGCACATGAACTAGGAAAGAGCAGAACCGAGTATCAGAGATTGTATTGTTGTTACCCATTTCTGATCTGTTTCTGTCGCTGTAAAGCACCCTGATAATCAGTCTTAACTCACTGATCTCAGACTGTGTTTGATATTACAGTTTATTATGATGTCCTGGAATAACTGTCACAGAAATCATGTGAATTTGCAACCGAGCAATGGCCAGGGCCCCAGTGGGGTGATCTCGATAAGTTTGAGTTTCTCTGTTTTTCAAGACAAAAGATGAGATCATAGCAGATTAGAGAATTCTAGGTTACTTTTTTTTTTTTAATTGATCTATTTATTGCCCTCACTACACAAGAAATTGAAACCAAATCAAGAAAGATAAATACTGCAGTAGTAGTCTGCTTTTATTTGCATTGTCACTAGCCTGAAAAAATGGGTTCATTAGAAGATATTACAATATATGGATGTGCTATGAACTGTTGCAGCTATTTGGCCTCCCAGGCTCAAGAATTTTTCCACTTACTGGTGGCTGCAGATGCCACCTGCTGTCCCACAGGCTGCATAGGAGCCTCAGCAGGACCTTCAAGACATCCACTCTGCCTCCAAATGCTTGACCCCATGCACGCAGAAGGCCCAGGTTGAAGTATAAATGGACTGCCCTAGGACAGAAAACATAGAAAGGGAGAGGAAACAGAGGTGTACCTACACCTGTCCTGTGCTTCCTTCCCCCAGATTGCACCTGGGATATCAAAGATGAACTGAAAAGCTAGAAAGTCTGTGGTAGAGGGAGAAGACAGCTCTGCATGGCTGTGCAGGGAACAGGGATCAGGGAGAGAAGCAGCAGAAAGCAAGCAGGCATCCAGGGAAAGCCTGGTAACACAGGCTTCCTGAGTAACACAGGGAACACCTTGGATCCAAAACCATTCCTGCCTGGCCTTTATTTCCCCATGTGCCTGCAAATTCATTAATGCTGATTGTCGGCAGCTCTGTAACCTGACACAAAAATGTTACAGCTGGGCACAGCTTTTTCCAGTGGGTATGAGAGGAAGGAAGCTGTGCCTGTTCACATACAAGATACAGCCAGAAATGTTAGCTGCTAAGGGAACAAATGACTGCTTGCAGAAAAATGCACGGGTCCAGTCATCAAAGCATGCTTTAACCGAGGAGTACTGCCCCGGGAGATGCTACGCTGTAGTCATGTTGCACAGCAACCCCCTTCTCAGTGTGCCTGGCCAGGGTCAGAGTCAGGGCTCTGGCAGGAGGTCGGGCACTGCCAAAAAGCTGCAGCATGTTGCAAGAGTTGCATTTGTTGCTGTGGGAACGAAGCTGTCTCTGACTGTGATTGTGGGCAAAGTGTGGGCTTTGCCTGGATCAGTTTGCATTGGGGGTTCCTCTGGGGCACAAGAAGTTTACTCATCTGATAGATGAACCCCCCCCCCCCCCAAAGAGGGCCCTGTGTGCTGCTTATGTCAGAGAGATTTGGAAGTGTCCATCATGCCTGAGGGGGCAAGGGCACTGCAGCCTGTGCTGGTGGGGTTTTGGGGCTGGCCCTTGCAGCCTTAGGCCACCACCTCAGGGCTGGTGCTTTCCCAGGCAACTTGAGAGAGGACATTGCAGGAGGCTGCTGGCATCAGGTATTGCCAGTGCTTGCCACCCTCCTGCCACAAAGGTTTGACACTGTCACCCCCATGCCACTCTGACACCTTGTAGCAACAAGAGAAGTGGGATAAATCAACAGGGAATATGGACTCGAAAGTGCTGTGTGGAATGCTGTAACAGGACCACAGTGGTGTGGCCAAAAAGATCAGGAAGCTGGGTTTGTATCCAGACAGATCAGTCTAGATGAGCCTAGTTTCTTACTTTTCATCAGTATTACATCTGACCAAGTCCTTATTCCCATGAGATACTGGGCCTTTGCTCTAACCCAATAAAGGGTTTTCTTTTGTGAGTTCAGAGGTTATAGGATCTACTCTTATGTCTGAAAACTGAAATATCTGGAGAATAGTGTATGAGAGATTGAGAATATTGGATAATTAGAACCAATATGGCTTTTAGGGACCTGTGCATTATAAGGAAGTAATGGCAGCAGTCACTGATGTTACAAGGATGGAAAAAGACATATTCTGGGCTAGGCACCAACTTCCAGTCTTCATTTGTAGCTAATTTGTAGCTAATTCAAATCTGCCTTTGCTGTTTTTCTTCATATTCCCAGAAAATAACTTCTTCACTTTACAGAAATAGAATATATATAAAAATAATCTTCCTCTTTTTCCCCCTTTGGTGTAATTTCTGAGGCACAGGAAGAAGGTTGTGATGGTGCCTAAGCAGACTTCAGAAGTCACTCCGTAGCCTTCTTCACATGTCCAAATTTGATTCTGCCAATGGAGTTAGATCAACAAAATCCAAAAAGGGAGATGCTGCTTATACTGTCAAAAGGTTTCTTGAGCTTAAAATTAATTCACCAGTTAGGTATTGGAATAACTTCTGTCTGTTATTCCAATAGCAAAATAGTAGGAAAACAGTCATACTGATAGTGAACTCATGTCTACAAGTGAGATTTTGCAGGCAGAGGTGGCTTAGTGATCTTCATGTGCTCCCTACCCAACTCAGTTATGCCTGCAAGCTTCTAGACAGAGACCAAGAAAATACCACACTAGTAAAAAATGATATATAGTATTTAATATATTTATCATCTGTCTAAACAATGGCATGAAAATATAATAAAGTGGAAAATATGTTTTCACTTCCTACAGATTGCTTCCAACCTCTTACACAGTGTATTTAACCTCATCTTTCTTTTCTTGTTTTATGAGGAAAAGGCAGTGTTGGATATATATGGCATGTATTGTTAATGGAATGCATGTTGAGAAGAAATCTGGTCTTTGATAGATTAAATCAAAGTTTTATGCTTTCCTTTATTGGGTGGGATCTTGTTGGTATAAAGGATTATGTATTAATAGACATGAGTCATTCTGTGTGATATAATGAAAAACAGCAATCATATGTTAGGTTTAAAGTTCAATTATATGCTGTTTAATTCTATAGAAGAATGTTTTAAAGTTGTTAAACTAGCAAAGCCAAGTACTCAAAGGTCAGGGGCCTTATTCTTGTAAATCGTTGAACTTTGCCTATCTTTATTTGTCTCCATTGTATACATGCCTTATGAAGTAATCATTAATGAAGTTACCTCACATTCAAATTACTGCCTGCTGTTTTTACTGCAGGTTGCTTGCCTCTAATAGCAACCTTGATGAATAGTGCCTGGTGAATGAGGCAGCTATTCAGTATTTTAGTTTCTCCTCATTAGTCGTATCGTAGCCCTAGACCTAATTTGCTGCACAGTATTCTTAGCACAGAATTATACTTTTCCTAATGGACTCTTTTTTGTGTGTGACTTCTACTGCCACAGTGCCCAAATGTCTCAGAAAAAATGTATGAATTATATTTTTCTCTATAACATCACTGTTGGGCAGAGGGGTATTATTATATTCATTTTCTGAGTGACAGTTTCTTCCTAGACCAGAATTCAGAACAAAAACACAATAGTTCTTCAGTGATGAAGTGCCCAATGTGGCAGATGCACAACAGCATTCGGGGAGAGAGGCTGACCACCTGTTGCCTCCCTCTGGGGTTGCGAGCGTTCAAGTCTTGGAAATCAGATTGCAGTGCTCAGATGCTTCTGGTGGCTTCTCCAGGGTCAAGATTTCACCTGAGAGGTCAAGGCTGGAGCACTGTGAAATTAAATAACAAACAATAGTGACCAAAAACATAAAGATGAGTTTAAATTACTGGCCAGCTTCGCAGGGGGTATGCCGCACAACAGGTAGGAACAACTCCGTTGTTTGTGATGTCTGGAGTACAAATCCAGCCTCTTCCTTTTTGTCAGCTGTGGGATCCACTTTGGAAGGTGTGTAAGGAATCCTGACTCCTGGGTTTGCTGAGGTTTTCTTCCCTCAAGCCTGCACCCCCTCAGATCCCAGAAGGGCTGACCAAGGGCAAGTGTCATTCCTGAAGTTACTGACTGGGTCCGTTACAATTCAGTGTCAGACTCGTTGTTAACTGCCACTGATTGATTTTGGAATTGTTGGTCCTGCATTCAGTAACAGCATTTCCAGTATATCTTGAGTATAATGTAAGCCTGTGGCATTCTTTTAAAATGCATTTCACAAGATAAAGTAAAAAAAAAAGCAAGCAGACGTTGTCACTTTAACAGATTTAATTTAAAATGTTTAGAATAAGTTTTTAGAGACAATTTCTCTAATTCCTCTCACTGAAGACTGAAACTTGAATGATGCTGGTGAAAGAAGTTGAACTGAATAAATCTTAAGTACAGCTATTTCCATTTTTCTTGAAGGCTGTATTTTAAGTATTCCATGAATGGCTTACATTTCCACTGACTAAATGGACTTCTGATTTTCCAAATTAAAAATAAACTAATTATTTAGAAATATCATCAAAATTAGCTCTCCAAACAATAACTGTAATTGCTTGATGAAAGAAATTCCGCAGAAAATCACTCTTTTTTTTTTTTTTAAAGGAAGACCTAGTGCAGACGACCTAGAAAATTGCAAAAAATGAAAAGGATGAAACAGCTTGTCACATAATCAAACTGATTATGCAGTATATTTTTGAAGCAGAAGTTCTAAAAGGAGACATGATAATAGGCATGCATTCCAGAGGGCGTATGTACACACACGAAAAAAAGACAGAGTACTTGGAAACACCATCTGGAATAGTTAAAACCCTATTTTACACTTAAATTCTGTATTAGTAGCAGTTCTTGTATGGCTTGTATTGGGTGTTGTTCCACATCATAGAATAACCTCTTGTAAAAAGCAAAAAATAAGTTGTATAATCGTCTCCTGACATATTTCTTCATGCTCATTAAAAAAAAAAACAACACACACACACAACAATAACAAAAAAACCCCAACTAATTTGTTCAATTAATATTATAGCTATTATATCATTGGGTGATTTTTTTTTTTTGTACACACACACACGTATATGCATGCTACCACATCCACTATTATATATATTTATAATGGGCTTGAGCACAAAGGGGTTTGTTGTGAAAATTCTATGTTATTTAATAATCTCCAGAAGGATAAGCCTGATCCAAAGCCTTTGGTGGTCAAAGGGATTCCCAGTATTTGATAAGGCTTTGTATCAGGCGTCCAGTCACTGACAGTGGGAGCTGGCAGCCTTTTTTATGTGTTTGATGATGTCACTCTTCCCTGTTCTTTGTCACTATCTCAGGCCCAGTAACTTGGTGAGCACAGGGATGGAAAGCAATAACCTTCTGGCCTGCTGGTCTGGAGCTGTTGGGGGGTTCAGGTTGGTGGAAATGCAAACAGCGTTGCAGGATTGTATGAGGAAATGCCCATTCCCAGTGCCAAGTATGCAAAGACCAACATCTGCTGAGTCTCAAGAGCTGCAGGGGAAAGAAGGGGAATACGGCACAGGGTATTCAATGGTGGTACAGTGGCCTCCTCGTCGTATGTAAAACTTCATTTTCTGGGAAAGATAATGAAAAACTCTCTAATTTCTGTCACAATACAGTTTCCTGTTTAAAATTACTTTTTTTTCTTTTAATTTGAATATTGGAATATATTGGTGTACAAATTTTCTGTAGTAGGCAACAATTTATTTAGAGAATTTAATGGTCTGCTCTACGAGCTGTTATAAATGAAGTTGTTAAGAAAGATGGCCACAAAGCACCATGTGCCATTCAAGCTGGAGCTGGCATCGCAGGTGACTGATACTGTTTTTCCTCTCTGTCACCCACAAATGGATGCAGCCTGGACAGATGCCACAGGTGACAGAGAGGAAATAATTCTATTTTGAAGCGGGGAAAAGGTGCTTTCTATTTAATGTGGCTCACCTTAAATAAGCAGCTTAGAAGCAGAGTTCATACTACATTGGCACTAAGAAAACATTGTTAATAAGAAAAGTGTTTTCTTACAGAAACGTAAGACTGAATAATAGTTGATTGGAAAGAATTTTGGAAGAGAAAAATATTGACTGAACATGAAAAAAATACAAGTGGTAAATCAGCCAATGTATACCAGATACAAGAAGCTGCAGCGTACTGAATGGGAACTTCTGATACATCTTCAAATTTAAGGTAGCAAGTTGTGCTTTGCACCTAAAGCTGGAGTTCGTTCTCCTTCTGATTCATAATTCTAAAAGGCATACTCTTTGGACATTGAGTAAATATTTTGATACTTAATAAGACATCCATCAATAAATTTCATATCTCCATTGTTCTTTTCATTATGCAAAATTACTTTACTTATGAGATGGCTCAGATACTTTTCCATTATGAAAATATACAGCCAAAGCAACCAAAAGAACTTTAAACAGTAATCAGCTACGCAGTAGATCCAAAAATATCTGAAATAATCATTGAACAAAGATATAGATCAATACTTTTTTTTTTGTTTCCTACCTCCCAAATGGAAAAAGCTACCACATGAGATGAAACCTGCCAAGTTTGTCAAAGTAACTGTTGAAGAAATGAAGAGAAATGTTAAAATCAAGGTCCAAATCACCAAAGTGACTTAGGAACCCAATTTCTATTCAATTGCCTAAGTGCTTCTGAGGGTGCATGCCTACATCATTTAGTTTAATCTGTGACATACTTTGACTCAATGGATGAGATAGAAGAAATTAAAATGAGTGCATTGGGAAAACACCATGAAACTGCAAAAATATGAAAGATCATTTTATAGAAACAACAAAAACTGCATCAGTTTAATCATCTGGATGATCACATATAACATAAGTTGGCATTTCCAAGCACTTGGGTTTTAACTCTAATATGCTAATGTGTTTTGAGGTGAGTTATTTTGTTTCATTTTTGTTTACATTTCCAGTCAGGAATATAACCATCTAAAGAAGTAAAATACTGAAGCAGAGATGTCTAGAGACTGAGGGCAAAAGCAGTCACTGCACTTGTGAGCCTTGCAGGACATTCTGCAAAGAGCTTCGCATGAAAGAACCAAGTGGAAGGGGCATATACTAAAAAGCCTGCAGTGCATGCTGAAATTCACTCATGAGCAGCAAAATTCCGCACAGTCAGCAGTAAAAAAGAAAGAGTAGATGTTTACCTTTCATGCTGCATTAACTGCCGACAAAACTAAACTCACACAAGGCTAGAGTGGATTTTTACCTCATTTCGAGTAAATGAAAAATTGTCATTTCACTAAGGAACACTGGTATGCTGAACTGCAACATTCCTCATTGTTCCTTCCTCAGTTCTCCCATTTCTTCCATCCAAAAAGTCCACCTCCCATGTAACCAGCAAGAGCAATACTTTTATTTTCCTTCAGACCATATTCTACAGATGAAGAAACCTGCATCCACCCGCTCTATTCCAGTCTCTCACTTCAGGTTCTTGAAGCTGTGGCATCTCAGAGAAGATCCAGTCCTCCTCTTTCTTGTCATCTCTGATGCTGCACAGTCTGCTGACCTCATACAAGTCCTTGGCTTGCTGACACAGATCCTGAATGAGCACACACGTCCCACAGGCTAGAAGACCATCTCCTCATGCCCCAGCCTCCATGAGAGGCCTTATGCATTTCCTGCAGCCCAAGACATGGAGAGTTGCAACCTCCTGGAGCTCTGTCTGTTCTGAGGCCTCTGGCCCTGCTTGAGCAGGGAGATTGGACCAGATGACCTCCAGAGGTCCCTTCCAAACTCAGCTATGCTGTGATTCTGCTACAGGGAAGTTGCTGCAGTGTTTGCTGGGGACTGCAGTGCATCACCACCTTTGCTGAGGACATGGATGCCATCCACAGCAGAGTTGCTGTGTGCCCTTCTGCACAAACTGCTGCACAAACTGTCACATCTGTTTGCTGCTTGTCACCTGCTTTATGAAATATTTTCCTGACTGTGCAATTTATCCTTTCTTTCAGCAAACTTTCTTTCGATAGCAGGAGCTAGACCTTCAACGATCACATCCAGCTTAAACCATTGCACGATTCTCACAGTTGTTCTGGTAGCTGAGTGTGTTTTCTGTAGCCATTGAATTCTGAGTCTGTTCAGCTCTGCTACTCCATCTTCTCCCTACAGATATCTCTCTCTATTCCTAGTCTGTCCTTACTGTCTACAAACGTTTTTTCCATCCTGTCTGCTTTTCCTCTCTCCTATTCCCTTCTCTGTTGCCCTGACCTCTGCATTGGGCACTTTGCAGAAGATATTGCATTCCAGGCAGTAGAGATCCTGAACACAGCTGCTCCACCAGATCTAGTATGTGGGCTCAAGCAGCCCTTTCGTTAGCATGAGCATCTATGTAGGAACTTGCTGCCTCACACGAGCCTGAGCTGCACTGGTGGGTGCTAGGACAGAGATGACCTTCCAGCCTGTTGGATAACCATTTGTTCACTGGACAGCCTACTTGAGTAATCCATAACTTATAATACCATTGAGAAAGGTAAACTGGATGCAGATCAAGGGGTGGAGTGCAGCTCTCCTGCCCGGTAGAGGGCTGCCCATGGAGGAGCGAGCAACTTGGGTCACAACAACCCTATTCAATGCTACAGGCTTGGGGAAGAGTGGCTGGAAAGCTGCCTGGCAGAAAGGGATTGGGGGGTGGGGGGAAATGTTGAATGACAGCCAGCTGAACATGAGCCAGCAGTGTGCCAAGATGGCCATAAAGGCCAATAGCATCCTGGTTTGTATCAGGAATAGCGTGGCCAGCAGGACTAGGTAAGTGATTGTAACACTATACTCGGCACTGGTGAGGCTGCACCTTGAATCCTGCATTCAGTTTTGGGCCCCTCATCAAAAGAAAGACATTGAGGTGCTGGAGAGAGTGCAGAGGAGGGTGATGATGCTCGTGAGGGGTCTGGAGCACAAGTCTGATAAGGAGCGACTGAGGGAACTGGGGCTGTTTATCCTGGAGAAAAGGAGGCTGAGGGGAGACCTGATCGCTGTCTGCAACTACCTGAAAGGAGGTTGTAGCATGGAGGGGGTTGGTCTCTTCTCCCAAGTAGCAAGTGACAGGACAAGAGGAAATGGCCTCAAGTTCAGCCAGGGGAGGTTTAGATTGGACATAAGGAAAAAATTATTTACAGAAAGCGTTGTCAGGCTTTGGAACAGGCTGCCCAGGGAAGTGGTGGAGTCACCATCCCTGGAGGTGTTTAAAAAGTGTTTAGATGAGGTTCTTTGGGAAATAGTTTAGTGCTGGAGTTAGGTTATGGTTGGACTCAATGATCTTAAGGATCTCTTCCAACCAAAATGATTCTATGACCTCCCTTGCTGTTACCCTGAGTGGGCACAGGGGTGCCAGGCTGCTCAGTCCCCTGGCCTTCAGGTCATCTCAGCCACAGCATGGTCACAGACCCACGTGAGGGCAGATCCCACACCATGCTGACAATTTCACCTCCTGAGCGTCCTTGCCTTTATGTAACTGTGCAGTGAAGGTTCTCTTGTGAATGTCCTTTAGGAATAGGGTTGTTTTCTTATGAGGAAATTCTGTAGTAGCACAAGTGTCCAAACAAGGGAGATCATCTCTCCATGGACAGGACCTGCTCTGTGCAGCGTGATGTGGAGAAATCCATCTGGGCCCTGTCTGATGCTGCACACATGCGGGGTGCCCAACATCTGAAGGGACATGAGATGTACTCACTGTCTATATTCCTCTTCTTATCCTATCTTACAAAACCTGCTATTCTATTAAGCCATTTTTTGTCAGGCCTTTCTTGTTGAGATCCATACAAGCCTTGCACCATCCCTTTCCCGTTTCACCTCACCCCCTCTCCAGTGCAGAACAACCTTCTCTGCCATTTCCCACCCCAGATACCAGTCACTGTAACCTGTCCCCTCAGCCTGCTGTCCCCTGCACCCTCTGCTCACTTCCCACCTCACAGCCTGAGAGCCAGCCTGTATAAAGACTTGGATTTGCTAGCGAGAAGGCATAGGGTCCAAGTTCCAAGTGCTAAAAGATTTTGTGACCCACCTCAGTGTGTTTTCACTGCATTTGCACTTCTCAAACTATAGCATGTTCCCAAAATTGTGTAAATTAGTTGTGTTCATACTGTTAGAAAACCCCAAAAAGTGCAATATAATTTGACAGATCTGCACTGAGAGTTGCATAGATGCCTCATACAGAAACCAGCTACACAGAGCTGGGGAGCTATGTATCATTCCCAGACTATTCGTGGTACAGTACATGTGCTTGATAAATACTGCCAAGTCACCCAAAAATGTATATCAAGCAAAGAAGTAAAAGGGGAGCTGCTGCGATTACTTCTATCTACACGCTTTTCTGCTTCTTGTTTAGCACTTTGTGAGGATGCCTTAAATTATTCTGTTTTCAATGGCCTTTTGCCTAGTATTTTTTTTTTTTATGTCATTAGTCATGACCTGACTTTTGTTGGAAGCACTCAGGATCTGGGGAAGCCAAGACGTTTTGGTTCAGCTGTTTACATGAGGCCTGTGACAGATGGCAGAACTTTATTCTTAATGAGAAGTTGTTCCACCACAAGCCTCCAACAAGAGAGTGCTCACTAAGCCTGCAGCGAACCCAAGGTCACTGCGGTAGGACAACCGCAGGTGGACATCAGGGAAAAGCAGGAGCCCTGGGGTGGTTAGTAACAGTCTGAACACACCATGAGCTTAATAGATGTTATTACGCCTAGCACAGTTCTACCTTTTGAACACTGGAGCATAATAACAAGAATGAAAAAAAAAGGATAAACCTTTAGCCTCGAGGAAAAGTGGAAAAGCAGCTGGTGCATTTGTGTTGGGGACAAAAAAAAAAGTGTTATTTACTTGGACTTTATTAGAGCCTGCATCCAACTGCATCAGACATTAGTCATCTTCATAGAAATTTTAGTAGAAGAAATTACTAACTTAATGATGAGAAAGCCAACATTCTTACTTTACAATACAGTACAGAAACAACCGAAATATTAGCAGGTAAGGTCTAAAACCATAGAATCAAAATTATGGCAGAAGGTAGTAATTAGCACTGGGATATGTAAAAGTCATTGTGATTTCTATCTTGTATGTTTGTCATTTTCTATATCAAACTTTATACTCAAGAGTATTTTTCATCCACTTTCAAATATGTAACATCTGTTAGGAAGTAAACACAGATTTCCTTGTATCATATGAAAGATGTTCTAGAAAACGCTGAGAAAACATTTTAAACATGATCCTACTTTTATGAGATCTGTGAAGAGTATGTTTTCCTTCTTGCTATTTCCATCACATACAGGAAAATTTTATTTTCCTTTATTTAATCAATTCGTGATTCACAGAATTCCTAAAATAACCTAATCTCTATCTAGACATGCAAAGCATTACAGGAGTTATCCCAGGCTGATATAAATTGTTGTGCTTCTATTGGAGCAAATATTTGATTTTTTTGCAGGCTTGCACCTAGGCTGTGAGAAAGTGTTATTTTATCCTTTGCTTAAGGATATTCCTGGTAAATTATGATATCAATCGATTTTGCTATCTTGTTGTAGCCATAGTACAGTATAAAAATCCTATTGTGAATGTTGGAAATATGATCTGCCTTTTTCAGTGCTCCAATTTAAAAACAAATTGAATAAATTTTAGATGGGTGTTCATGAAATTGAAAAAAAAAATAAAAATCAGAGGCCTCCTGAGCAGTATTTTTCCTTTCTGTTGGTTTTTTTTTTTTGGTTTTGCTTTTATGGCATAAAAAGAAGATCTACCTTCCCTATTTTTATCACGGATAATTGTATCCAAATCTTTCCAGATATTAAAAATAGCTCATCTTCCTGTATCTTTGTAAAACACCTTTTTCTTTTATTTTCCCATTTTCCCATTTTCTGCATTACTATTATTCAACGTATTGTTATTTCCATTTGTCCAGAAAGTTATTGGTTTTTTTTTCAGAAGAGATCATTAGATGCAATTTGACAATATGATGGAAGAAGTTCTAATAAGTAAAGAATGACTAATTGGGGGGCTACCATTATTTCTCTGTTCACTTTCAAGTGGAATCATCAACCTATGTTTTTAAGGAAGTTATTTGTATGAACGGCCCACTGGTTTGTTCAAATAAACAGCGTAGGGCTATAATTTGTCCTTTTATTCATATTTTCTCACAGAGTAGTTCCCTTTCTTTCCTGTTACTTTATGTCCTCTTTGATTCTTACAAGCACATTATCACATGAATATTTTAATTTTTAGTCTGTGAACTTCCTTCTGCTTTTAGCTTATATATATTTTGGCCTCACAAATCTTTAGAAATTATTTTTGCATCTAAGGGACTTCAATGTGTTAACATGCATTTTATTTTGCTAAGTGATCTGCTTCATTCCGAGTATGATTGAATTCTAATAAAATATAGCAGCAAACCAAATATTACACACAGCTACAAAATATATTAACCTACAGAACTGAATAATTTGGCAACACTTAGTTTTTGTATCTATAATAGCCATAAAGGTAGAATCACATTTTAACTCAAAAGCCCTCTTGAACATTGGAGCCTGAGATAATCTGGTGTAGGGTTTATATTTCGTGATTGCTCTGTTGGTTTATGCCTCCTTTAACAATAAGGTATCTGAAAAAGTGTCTTTTGAGTTACAGGACAGGAAGATTAAAAAAAAAATATTAAAGTTTTCACATCTTCGGAGCATGAAGTTGGGCTCCAAATCCAAGTTAAGCACCATAAAACAGAGGTGTCCTGCCTTGCAAAGGTGCTAATGCCCAGCTGGTGTGGACATGAGTTGCTCTCACTCATCACATTATTCCACCAAAATCCTCATCTTGTTCTTTCTGCTTTCTGTTACATGTGATGTCTTCTTTAATCATGCATTCCTTACCTAGTTCCCTTCCCCCAAATTTTGACCTCAAATCTCTCTTCTCCTTAAACCCTTTCAACAAAACTCTGTGTATCCTTATAAATATTTTTTTAATTCCATACAGAATTTTAAAAGGCAAAGCACTGAGTAAAACCTGACCTGACCTATTCTTCGTATTCTATTCTCCCATAGCCTACATTTTTCCCATGGTGCATTATTTCCCCTGATCTTTCCCCATTTAGAGATTTAGATTATTATGTTTCTATAAAGAGGATCCCCATTTTGCCTTGTACACAGACAATAATGCATTCCAGACAGTGAAAGCTTTTTATGTCTGAGCATATACTTGATTAAGACGTGGCCTGTGCATGACAATTCCTCATCATCCTGTAAATCTGGTTGAGTTTGGTCCTTTGCAGTTCTTCCGTTATGAAGTCCGTGGCAAGTTGGTGACCTACAACTTTCTTAGACCAAACTACATTTTGTATTTACCAAGAGAAGACAAGGTCATTGTGAAATATTTTTAAAAGGAGAACTACTCCGTAGAACTGTGTTGATTAATACCCTACCATCTCATGGTAGCACCATTAATTAGATCTACATTCTCCAGTTCCAACCAGGGAAACTGGTTCCTCTTCGTGCTTATCTCAGAGGCCAACCATTTCAACTCTTACAAGTTCATGTTCCTTTTTCAATATTATACCTCTTGCTGAAATCCCTAACACTAAGTCCTGATCCTCCAGTTGTACATATGGTGGGCCACCACCCATCCTTCCCATCCCAGTGTCTCTTATCTAGAAAGAGAAGCACAGTGGAAGGTAACACATTCTTCCCTTCCATTTTCCCCCACCACATCAATCCTGTCTGACTGTGGAGCCAGGGACACACATACTAACCCACAAGTCCAGGAACCTGAATGCAGCTTAAGATGTCAGGCTTTGCACAGCAATTCTGAGCAAACAGACACGTCTGTCCCACCAGCTCTGCATGAGCGAGCTGTTACCTGCAGCCAAGGTGCAGAGTGCGTTGGTGCCTTTTCTTATTTCCTAAATTGCTTCAGGAGATTTGTCTGAGATTTTTCATCAGTTCCCTCAAACCACAGAGCAAATATAATAACCAGCCAAGACACGAAGTTCACAAATGGGGACACTTCTTATCTGTCAGAAACTTTATTTTCTGTACTGTTTCCTTTTTCAGCAGCCACATAATAAGATACAGGTTTTCAGAACTGGCATCTTATCATGAGATGTTGTGATATTTCTTCATTTACTAAATAACAGAGTTCCTTCAAGGAATGTAGAGTTATGTTTTCAATTAAAGCACAATGTTATACATTTGTTTCCATTCCCACCTCATCCACAGACACTGGAGGTGAAGAATATAGATTTATCCAGTTTGTATTTAATGGTCAGGTATTTGAGTACCACTCTTAGGTAGGCAGGGCCACTGTACCTCAGTGCCTGCATAGCTTCTCACATAAAACACAGATTTGCACAACCACATCTAGCTCTCAAAAGCATATCCATGTTTTCATAAACTCATAGAACAGCTTGGGTTGGAAGGGACCTTCAAAGGTCATCTAGTCCAACCGCCCTGCAATAAGCAGGAACATCTTCAACCAGATCAGGTTGCTCAGAGCCCCATCCAGCCTGGCTTTGAATGTTTCCAGGGATGGGGTCATTTAGTTTCAAATAGTCATTGCTCCCAGTAATTCTACATCATTCAGGCAATACCTATGATGCTGATGTTCTCCACTTCTGAGCAGTGTGATCCATTTGATTTGTTTGAGCAATTGCCCTCCCATGCAAAGCCAAGTGAGGGATGTGATACTTGTCTTCACCACCTGGAAACCTATTGCTCTGACACGGAGGTATTTTGGTCCCATTCCTGAGTCCAGCAAATATTGTAACGTTTAATGTTAGCACATCTAATAAAAAGCATTGTCCTTACACTCATCATTTTGGTAGCCCTTAAGAAGTGCAGTTTTTGTTTTATTCTTCCTTGAGTATAGGTTGGTTTAAAATAAACTTGGTTTATTTTGCTGAGCATCATTTGTACGAGCCTGGAAGGAGGTAACGAAGATGCTGGAATGTGCTGCACACTGAGCCCTGCATCTGCTTATGTGGCCCCTGTGCGAGCTGCACTATTTGCAGGGTGCGTGGTGGGAGCTGTGCAGCCTTCAGCTGGGTTTTATTTGCTATATGAAAGCAAGTCACCCAACACTGTATGAGATGTTCTAGAAACTTCCCAGAGCTGCTTTTGTGCCGTCTACACAGGCTGTCTTCAGCCTCCCACTGACAGGCTGGTCAAAGCCCTATATCGCAAGTTTTCTTAAAACTGGGCAAATGGATCTCCTTAATTCCTCCCCTTGAAAAGAGCTTCTGGTTTTTATGTTGCTTTTAGCTGTGCTACAAAGGCACATGTATTCTCTGCTAATGCAGTACGATGAAGCCTTGCTGATCTTTGCCCCACTCCTTGATTTTCTTCCTTGTTGTTCAGCTGAGGCTGATTTTCAAACCTTTTCAAGAAATTTTAATGAAAAAGAATTTTTGCGTGGATCATCCTCCCTCCCACTCACAGTGATTGTTACAATTTTCTCCTATTATTTGAGGCAACAATATTTCTAAAGAGACATTACTTGTGGAAAAACTATTACATGGAAAAAGATTTCTTCTCCCACTACTATTTCACAGTTTATCAGGTAGGATCAAACTAAAATGGCTAATCCTATATCCAGTTTGCAGGCTGTAAGCCACATATAATAATCTTGTTTTGAAGTCCAGCAGCAGACATAGGAGGGATTGGATGACTCAGAGGAATAAAAAGGCTATGTGAGTATCTGGAAACATTTTCTTGGTCAGTCTGTAAAAGATTAAACAGAGTTTTCCCCAGGAGGGAAAAAAAAGAGGGGAAAAAAAAAATCAGTAGCTTGAAACATTGAAAACAAGGTGGATGCAATAGCTTATAGACGAAAAATGTTGTACTAAAGGAGATAATAAACAAAATGGCTTTGAGAGTCCTTTCTGATGTTTCATCTCTATGGAAGAGTAATTAGGTATGTGCACGATTACAAAGCAAACGGCATGCATTTTGATGTTTTCCTCAGTCAGATTCGTTTTTCTGTTCTTCTAATTTGGCTTTAATTAATACTAACACAAATAGGTTTTTTTCTGAATATAAGCACAGATAACTCTATTAAGGTTTTAAATCACTCCTGTGATGCACTTAGATAATTGCTGCTAGTATCAAGGAGAATGCTACTTTTTGTTTATTTGTGCAAGTGAAGCAAATGGTACCTGAGTATAACACCGATAGTCATGTTTTGTTGCATGTGTGAAATTTAGCAAAGGGAATTAACAACTGAAACGGGCGCTCCCACATAAAGGATAATATTAAAAAAAGCTAGCTTTAAGTCTTGACCTTCCTACCCATAATTCCTGTCAGGAGCCTTTGAAGTCTGATACTAAAAAGCCTGTGAAGCTTGGAAGCTAAAAACAGCTTTTCACAGGTATTAGCATGATAATTAGGAGTCTGATTTACACATCATCTTAATTTGAAAGTAAGTAAACGAGTTTAGATGACACTTTGCTTTATTATATTGAGTGTTTGACATGAAAGTAAATTAATAGCAAATTTATTACTACCATGTGCTACTATTAACACCAGGAAAACCAGAAGAACTTCAAAAGCTGTATCTTCATCCTTTTCTTAATATTATTACTTAAAATAGATATTGCATCTTTATAAGAATGTACTTGATGGAAGAAGAAAGCAGCCAAAACAGTTCACTACAGACACAGGAGGAAACTTTGGGACTGTGAGAGCAGAAGACAGTGGGGTATGTGATTGGGGTTGAGCCTGTTTCACTACCACTGCCCACAACATGCAAGGTAAATGCAATTACTGAAGTGTTACACATTCCAGACTGTGTTCTGGAGTACTTTGGGTATAACTACATGAGAAAAGGAGAGAGTCTCACTATGAACACTCAACCCTCTACAACATGGAGAGAATTGGAAACTAAGAGCACGTGTTCAGGTTTGTCTTTATTGCTTATTGTGAACAAAGGCTCAACACATCCCAGCCGGAGATAACCATCAAGTGTCAGCCTCCCTCAGTTTTACAGACAGGTTAATAGAGAGACTCTTTGGAAATGTTCTGACTTTGATATTGTTGTGTTTGTTTTTTTGGTGCTGGTGGTTTTGGTTTGGTTTGGGTTGGGTTGGGTTGGGTTGGGTTGGGTTTGTTGTTTTTTGTTTTGTTTTAATCTCACAATGCAATTCATTTGAAAATTTAAATATAGGAACCATTATCACTCTAATATTTCTCTTCTGAGGAATATGTAATTGGAAATTGCTTCCTCTCCTGAAGAGCACAGCTTTCTAGATGAATTATACAATTCATCTCCAACAAAAAAAAAAAGAGCACAGTGAGAATGAGTTGTGGCAATAAAGAGGTGAAGGTATTTTAAAGTGTGAATATTTATTTGCTTTCACAATACAATTTGAAAAAACTGGACGAAGTCTGGAATATTTCAAAGCCAAACACCATTGCCCATCTAAAGCTGTTGTTATTATGGGTTCTCTGACACAGTGAGTACACTTAATTTAAAACCTAGGACTATATTGCACCCAGCAAACACATGCTATTACTGTGACCTGATAAAAGCTGGGACTGGCAGTGCTCACTTTGTTGAGGAGTGGCGATTTTAAAATATTGACATTCCTACATCCATAATACAGAGACTCATGATAAAGGTAGGTCAAGTGTGGCACTAGTTCGTGGTAGCCCAGGGGTAAAACAGAACCACCATGTTATATCTCTTGAGATTAAGGCACTTCGAGAACACTTTTTCAAATAATGTGAATATTCTAGCAACGTATGTCTCTTTTCTCATTTTACTAGACAACATGCAGAACTAGTGTGCTTGCACTGTCTTCTTTACACTGTCTTTGGCTAATGCATTTCAGACCATTTTAGCAATCAGATTATCCAGAAGAGATTATTTTAGAGAACCTGGAAAAGAACCCAGCGCAAGAAAATAAATTCTAAATGAAAAAAACACAGCAATTAAGAGCCAGGCTGTGCAGAGGCAGAACTCAGAGTCTTGCAGCCAGCAGTGAGCAAGGCACTCAACTACCACAAACCTTTAGTACTTTGTGAGATGCTTGCAGCACAGATTTTTACAGTTATTGGTGTCTCTGGTACTGCCTGAGCCTTCTCTCCACAATTCCCATCCTGGTTGTAATGGTAAACAGTGTTAGCAATCTACAAAAATGATGGAAGTTAGGGTTTGTGAATCTCTGGGATCCAAAATGGCATCTGTTTGACCCTTTAGAAGGGAAAAAAAAAAAAAAAAAGCAAAAAAGTTTTTTTCCAAGAAATACAGCATTACCAATTTCTGAAAGTGCTGAAAGTGGAAGCAAGGCAGTTTCCCCAACAACCTCTGAGACTCCTGAAGCACTGTAAAGACATCAGCTTTATGAAGGCATCCAGGGGACTTAAGAATTTCCTTGTGAAGAGCATCCCTCGGCAACCAGCCAATTGCTGTTTGTTTTCCGCTGTTTTTTCTCTCACCACTATTCCTCATGCCAGATTTGCAACTGGAGCACTTGGGTCCTTGCCTCACATCAAGACTGGGGCTCAAATATCCCTCTTCAGGTACAGTTTTCCTGTGAGAGACACTCACCTGTGATCATCAGCTACCTCAGGTATGTCTCCTGTCCTGGCTCTGCTGTGAACAGACTGGTCTTTACAGGGCAGAGACAGAATTTATTTGAAACTTCTATGTCTGTGCTTTTTTGCTCATGGTGACAGTCTTTAAACATATTAACAAGGAACATAATTTTTTAAAAGCTTCCAGGCACCCTCCTTGTCAAGTCTATTTCTTAAAGCTTCTTGCCTCTTACTGATTATGAAATTTAATCTAGAGTATGAGTATAGATATTTAACATATACACCATCCTCAGAAGGGATAGACTAATGCTTTTCATTTCTACTGAAGCAACAATTTAAGCTACATGGATTGTAGGTTTATGTAGGTTTGTGAAGATAAAAATATCAACATTACAAGTGATCCTATGTTAGCTAACACCTTGCCAAGCAAATTAATTTAGGATACATAACTTCAGTGACAAAATTCAGGTGTTCTCTTTAGAAGAAATATCTTTAATGTCCTATTTCATTTTCAGACAGTATTCAGATAGCTCCTGAGAATGGCTGTGAAGTTCAAAGCAGTTTATCAATTATCGCTTTTACAAAAGAGTAGATTCAAGTTCATTTTCCCTTGAAGGTCTCTCAGATAGGGTGAAATAAAAGTTTGAATGAGGGAACTGGAAATAATTTCTTGCTCTCTCTCTCTTTTAAACATTTAAATAAATGGATAGTGGTTGTGCTTAAATGGAAAAATTCAAATACTATTCATGAGCTAAATTTCCCTCTCATGAACATTCCGCATCCAATTTTACAACAAGCCTAAAAAACAGGTTTATAATCTATGTTGAATTTTTCTCTGAACTATCTAGTAGTCCTTCCCAGATTTCCTTTCTGCTCACTGGCAGGGCACTATACTAGGTGACGCACTGCTATAGTTCTTACATGGACTCTCACATAGCATGACAGGAAGGATCTCTAGGTCCAGATGACTTTATCAAAAATTGAGGCAAAAACATCTGGCCTTCTGAAACAGTCCCCAGGTTTATTCTTGCCATTAGGCACGGGAAGAAGGAATGCATGAGATGATAACCCAGGGAGGTTTCCTTTGTTTTTCTTTTCTGACTCTATGTGTAACCAAATTTAGACATCTTTTTATCAGCTCTTCAGTAGACCATCCTGGGTTTCCCATCATAGTGGTGAATTGCTTTGTAAAACTCCAGAGCCAGAGAAGGCAGACATGGCTTGTAATAGTTATAATTTTAACTGGACAAATATGTGAGAAAACATGAATTGTTGTCATAGCAGAAAATAAAGGCAAAACACTTTTAACAGAAGAAGTAGATTTGCTATGCTAGATTTCTGTGAGAACATGGGAATGTTTCCACCAGAAAGTGGGAGCAGTAACTGCTGTGCTTATACGGCACAACTGCAGAGCCAGTGAGATGTCCCTGGGTGGGCTATGGGCTTTTCCTCTGCCAGACACATCATGTGTGATATACAATTAAGCAATGAGATTTAGAAGTTTAAATTTTTATAAAACCTGTTTGGTGTGAAATTCTAGGGGAACAGTATTTGCAAATGGTGTTGGAAGTAGGCAGAAATTATTAACCAATCTTGCTTTTTTACTTTGCGTCTTGGGAATGAAAATAACTTATCTTTCTTACTTCATTAAATAAGTAACAACAACAACAACGACAAAAAGGTAAAAAAAATAAAACATAAGAAGATGCTTCCAGCCTCTTTTATGAAGTCACTTTAGCCACAATAGCATCTGAATTGTTATGACTGACTGCTCTGACCTCTGTAGTCTACATAGAAACAGTCACGGAAAAAGAAGAATGTCTTTCTTTCCCGGGTCTGTCTGTACTGGGAATTTAGATTATTACACTTACTGGAGCACAAGGCAGACTTACCTTCTCTTTAACAAGAGAAATAAGGAAAAGATACACCCAAATTTTGGGTAAGCCTGCAAAATCTTGTCGAGTCAATGGTCGTATTAAGAAACACAGATTCATTTCCTTGGTGGTGATGCTAAGAATGATGCCGTTATGCCTGTATTTTTAAAAGGCTATGGTCCTTGACACTCAGGATGGCCACCAAAGGCAAATTTGTCATATTTACTTACCAGTTCTCATGTCTAATTATAATGCTGTGACATTCAATTGCAAATCCTTGAGGGAGTACAGCCCTGCAAACATGAAATGTGTTGCTGAAATGGTTTTTTAATGCATAAGAACAACTGCAATGATCCAGACTCCTGGGCCAGATTTTTCTAGCAGTTATACTTGTATCAATCCCAAACTGGAAGCAGAGCTGTTTCTATTAGACAGGTAGTCCTGTGAACACCAGACCTCAGGGGGCCTGCTTGCTTTCCGTGGGATCTCCCTGCTGAGGTGCAATCAACAGAGACACACTTTGGTGAAAGACTGGGCTCCCCAGTAGGGAGGAAGGCATGAACTACAGATGAAGCTTTCCTGAAGTTGGAGCACTTATCATCTGACAGACTGTTTGATGTCAACCAGGATGGGAGGCCTTGAGCAGGGACCTGATGGCTCGGTCTGTCTTAGCAAGCAAGTTCAGACTAATAGGAGCAGGTCTGTAGAGAGGAACAGGACATCACAGTCTCTGCTATCTTCGTTTCAGGATTTTTGAGCATCCCTTGCCTCACTTCATGGACTGTATTCCCATATGTGACTGAAGTACATTAAAGACAGTCCCAGAAAGCATCTCCCAGTTCAGTTTCATCTGAAAGGAAACCCATTTGTACACACCAAGACCACCGCACGACACAAAATGACACACAGTAACAGTAGGAAAATGGAAATTTGCTTAAACATTAGTACTCAAAAAAGTATTCAGAGTGCTACCCATACATACAGTCTGTCTCCTTTCTCACTCACTTTCTTCAAATGTACAGGAAACTCTCACCTTTGAAACATCCTTTTTTTTTTATGTTTGGTTGAAATTTGCTGACAGATACAGCATCCTTGGCTGTGACTTGTGTTCAAAGGTTGTTAGATGGAAAGAGAAATGCATGCATACAAAGCAGTATCACATACTCTATGTACATTGACTGGGGGCAGTATAGAGTTACATGGGCTTTCTTTTTCACACGTGAGTATAAAAGTTAACTTTTATGGCTAGGACGTCAATTTATTTACATGTTCACTGACTTCAGAGTAAATGTGGTGTTTTACTCAAGCCAGAGACTTGGACCCTTGTGTTTACAAAGTGCAAACTTATTTAACTCAATTGATCTGAGAAAGAATCCTGATTAAAAAGACTTTATTAGGCATAGCTGTTCATTATGCATACCCACAGCTTCCCAGAGAAACTCATTCTTGGTATCCTGCTGTGACAGAGATTAGTCATTATGCAGTAAAGCTGCACTGCTGGGACCACATTTGCATTATTAAACGAATTAGAGTATTACTTAAGAAAAAGCGCTCCCATAGCTGTGATCACCACCCCCTAATCTAGGACAATGCAGCCATCCAATGTTTTAGGGCACCTCTCACCATTTGGAAAGAGATACATCCTCAGTCATCTGTCAGAGTTAATCAAACTTGCACTAGAGTCTATAAATTAACATATAAATAATAATAAATACAATAACAAATACAATAATTACTACAATTAATAGCCAAGTATGTGTTATTAAAAGCAAAGCAAGAGTAGATGCTGCTTATAAAACATTGCAATAGGGAGGTTTCAATTTTTTACCACTGCATGAAGCCTGCAGTACCACCGAAACACATCTACATCCAGCGTTACCACGGACCTTTCTCCCCATGCACTGCCGGACCCACTGCTGCCCTGAGCCCATCAGTATGGCCGGGCACTGCTCAGCCAGCCAGGAACAACCTGCATTTGAGGTGCAGTCAGGAAAAGCTTTTAAGTGATCTTTACACAGCCATCTCATCACCAGGAAGTTCCCTCTTCATCTCAGCACAAGTTTAAGTACATGTGTGGAAGGCATCTTTTTCAGTTTGAACTAAAAGAAACTAGGACTAAAAGTCAATAACAGGTGTGTTTTAGGAGACCACAATATTGAGCTGAGGCACTTCACCTTCAGGAGACCATTTAAGCCTCCTGGCCATCACAGAATGGTTAGGGTTGGAAGGGACCTCTGAAGATCATCTAGTCCAACCCACCTGCTAAAGCAGGTTCACCCAGAGCAGATCACATAGGAATGTGTCCAGGTGAGTCTTGAATGTCTCCAGAGAAGGAGACTCCACAACCAGTGCTCTAGCACCTTCAAAGTAAAGAAGTTTTTCCTCATATTCATATGGAACATCCTTTGCTTCAGTCTGCACCTGTTGCCCCTCATCCTGTCATTGGGCACCACTGAAAGGAGTCTGGTCCCATCCTCTTGACACCCACCCTTGAGATATTGATAAACATCAATGACACCCCCTCTCAGCCTTCTCTTCTCCAGGCTGAACAGACCCAGATCTCTCAGTCTCTCCTCATAATAAAAGTGCTCTAGGCCTCTGATTAACTCCATAGCCCACCGCTGAACTCCCTCCAGTAATTCCTTGTCCTTCTTAAACTGGGGAATCCAGAACTGGACAACAGTACTCCAGATGCAGTCTCACCAGGGCAGAGTAGAGGGGCAGGATAACTTCCCTCAACCTGCTGGTCACACTCTTTTTAATGCATCCCAGGTACCATTGGCCTTTTTGGCCACAAGGGCACATTGTTGACTCATGGGCAACCCATTGTCGATCAGAACTCCCAAGTCCTTCTCTGCAGTGCTGCTTTCCAGCAGGTCTGCCCCTGACCTGTACCTGGGGTTATCCCTCCCCAGGTCCATCCTAGAACACTTAAGTTTTTCCAAGCCTTTTCAAGACAATTTTTAAACACAGCTGTAATAAGGCAATAAGTTTGATTTTAAAACTTTATGAAATAGGAGCCTTCACAGTTAAAAAAAAAAATAAAATCCCTATTTCTAAACAGCTACAGACTGTTAGAAACTACAAACAAAGTTTGTGTGAAACAAACTACACACCTTTTAGCCTCTCTTTCTGCCTGACTTACTCATTCAAGCCACATATCATGCAGAACATGGGCTGTGGCCACATCTAGAAATACTGGCTCTGAACCACATCGCCAAGGAGATTTCAAGAGCTAAGCTGGATCACACTATAGTCCAGGGCTGATAATATGGCTGGATAGTAAATGAGGGCATATGCTTTTAGTCAGGTAAAGGCTTAGTAGTTTAAGCATCATGTGCTGTAATTCAGGTAGCCTGGAAAGCCACGTGAGGAAAATGAGGAAGGAAAATTGAGCTGCAAGCACGATCTGGCCATGCAATAGGATGAGAAATGGCTGGTGGCCAAAGGCAATGAGCTGGTGCATTTTAGAGTACAAATACTAAATTCAGTAACATTTTAGAAAAAAAAAGCCAAAATCATGCACTCTAGAAGCACACAGTCCCTGTCTGAAATGAAGGCAGCTTTCTACCCCCTACGGTAGCTATTACTGCAAGCTGTGAGCAAACGGGTGACTTGAACTCAGTTTAGATTTTCAAAGTTATCACCATAATCATAATTCCACAGACCCAAACACAATAAGGTATAGATCCTAGCTATTACCAAACTCTTTGAAAAGCAATTCAAAAGGAAATTACGAGTCTAGTAAAATACCAGGAGCCTAAACATTTTATTGAATCTGGGTCTAAATATTTGAACTGCAGAGACTTTGGGCTATTGCAAATCTACTGTAAGGCCCCCAGGGTCCAGTCAGACCAAAGAGGCTGAACTGATCCAGCAGCTCGGGGCTCCTAAAAGGAGCAGTCCTTCACCCTCTCCACCTCCTCCTCCTTTTTGTCATTGGTGCCCTCCTTCTTACTCTCACCCCAGTGGTCTCCAGCTCTTCCCTGTGCTAATTTGGTGCAATCTGACCTTTCAAGAAGGCAGCTGAGCTCATGAAACTGGTAGAAATTAACACAGGGAAAAAACCAAACAACCACACAACTATTTTTTTAGCATTAGCAAGCTGTAAAGTCAGCTTAGCCATTTCATCTGATTGTAACTTCAGTCCTGCTGAATATAACACAAGCAAACACTGGTTGTACTTGAAAAAATATGCTGAGTCTTACAAAGAGCAATATATGGCCTTTGTTACTCTTACAGGGTTGCATGAATGTGCGAGACAGTAGAGTGTGGCTCAAAATTTGTACAGTTCCTTTGTGCTAATTAAAAGTGTTTTTTCCTTGTACCAGTTCCAAGATGCTGCCTGAACTTTCAAGGGTTTTTGAAGACAACTGCCGTTTCTTACTTGAAATGAAAGCCCAATGGCTTAATATTTAACCTGTAGCTGTTGTCAGCTATTTAACCTTGTCCAGAAGTGAATGGGTAATTCCCCTTTGCTAACGAAAGTGTAAAAATATCTTAAAATGACCTTGTGCCTGTTTTATGGTGAAAAGTCACACTTCAGTAAAGCTACACAGCTAACACAGTGTTGACCTTTTGTTCTTAGCCATCTAAAGATGTTAAAATCTGACTTAGCCACGATTATGCAATGTTAGACTCAGTGTAGTTAAGTGAACACGTATGCTTGAATAAAACAAGAGGATAAATAAAATAAGGGGATGGTGGCAGTGAGGACCAGTCAGGCAGAGGCAGAGCCAGCTGAGCCTTGCTCCTGCCAGCCCTGAGGAAGAGCTGTTCTAATTTTATCTCGCCGATTCTCTGCTGGTTGTAACGTTTTTGTTATCCGAATAGACTTCTTTATTTGGACAAAGAGTGACTAAGAAGGAGTGATTTATTCACATTAACAGACAGTCAGTACTAATGACTCATTAGCATATGATCAGAGAGGGTTTGTAAGCCTTCAGGCCTGTGAACAGGGCAAATCAATGGAAGAAGAAAAAACAATTAAGAGTTTGCCTTTGAAAATTTGCTTTAGGAAAGTAAGCCAGATAAGAAGGTCATTAGTTATTAGCAAACTAGACTGACTCGTGGATATTCCTATTCAAGGAACAAACATATTAAGACTTTGCAATATCTTAGCAGTTATACTAAAGCTGAGCTGCAAACCAAGGGCAAGGGACCTTACATGTGGCCCATGGAACACAGAATCACAGAATGTTAGGGATTGGAAGGGACCTCAAAAGATCATCTAGTCCAATCCCCCTGTTGGAGCAGGAACATCTAGATGAGGTTACACAGGAATGTGTCCAGGTGGGTTTGAATGTCTCCAGAGAAGGAGACTCCACAACCTCCCTGGGCAGCCTGTTTCAGCGCTCTGGCACCCTCACTGAGAAGAAGTTTCTTCGGAAGTTTAAGTGGAACCTCTTGTGCTCCAGTTTGAACCCATTACCCCTTGTCCTATCACTGGTTGTCTTGGGCTTTTAATGGATTGGGAGTGCCAGCCTAGTTACACATCCAAAATAAACAGAGGAGGTTTTGTAAAATGCCATCCAGGAGATGAAGGAGCTCTAACTCCCTGTTCATGGCACTGAGGGCTGAAACATGCCCTTTAATTTCACTCTGTCAAGGTGGGAGCTACCTGCTGTAGTTCTGGGAGAGCTATAAGAGGATAAATGGTTTTGTAGCCCACTACTCTACTAGAGCTTCTTGTTAGGTTTTAACACAATCAGGTTTATCTGGATGAGAAATCCCACTTTTTCTGACTGTTGGTCCAGCAGTTCTCCTGGTTTCCACTCAAATGACGACCATGCTTGGTTCTCTAAAGAAAAAGTTGTACAGCTCTCTACAGAGAAAATTCCACTGCCTTCTGACTCAGCATATTAAAAAAAAATGCTGTGATGTGAAATTGTTCTTGAATGCAAATAAACAAGCAAGGTGCAAAATTTTGGTGGAGAATTTATCCTTTGGGCACGGCTTACTGTTTCTGGCATAATTAGGTTTTGAAACGCATTATTTCATCATACTTCTCTCTATCGCTGGACTAAATTTAGTCCAAGTGAGCTCTTATCTTCCAAGTGAGCTCTTATCCTCTTCTCTAACCAGGCGAGTCTCATGTCCACCATAACCAGAATGGTGGCTCTGCATTTTAAAAGAAGTGAAGCTGGTTTTAATCTCCTAGATCTTGTAAGCGATCACTGTCACAGCTTCTTCAAAAGTCTCCAAAAGCAGGATCACACTGCGAATTTAATCTCCCCCTTATCACTCATCCCGGGGAAGGACTGTTATAGGAAACAACGTCTTGATGAGTATCACGGGCTGGAAATCCTGGCTCTCGCTGTGGGAAGTGTGAGCTCTGCAGAGCGATAGACCCAGCACCCTGTTCCACGTTGCCTTTGCTGGCAGCCTGGCTGCCTCCCACCGCTGCGAGGGACTGTGGCGCTTCTGCCCACGCAGGCACAGCGGGATGGGCTGGAAATCACCGGAGGCTGGCACGGTTCATTCCACAGGCGCAGTAAATAAATAGAAAATAATAGGTGGCAGTTTGTGGGGTTTTTTGTCTGAGCGCTGGAGCTTAAGTGTGGCCTGCTTCAGTTTCAGGGTGCTGGGAGAAATCTGTGTTTTGATTGTTCAGACTTCAGAGCAGCTGCTGTAAACATGATGTGACTGAATGTTCCTTCTGGGCAAATGCTGGCGACAATGCAGCTCACAAATTCTGCTAAAACAGATTATCTTCCATCTTCCTGCTCTCCCTTCATAGGGCTAACTGATGAGTCATTAATCCTCGAAAATTTAAGATAGTTATAGGTCTCTTGAATTTGCACCTAGCTTCCTCTAATCCAATACAATTGTTCCAGAAGCGAAAAATAGCTGCTGCACATATCCCGGTCTTTATTTTATCAGGGATGACCTGAGTACCTATGGGGACAAAAAGATGCTACATGTTTTTATGCTAAATATCTGTTTCCCATCACATTCCCTCCCCTATGATAAAATTTTTTTGTGGCCCATCACTGGCTTCAAAGCTCCTTGTGGCAGTGGAGCAGCAAAACCACATTGCAGCAGAAGGGAAAATTAAAACCTAGACAACACAACACTGACACTAAACTCAGCTTTTTACTTAAAACTTGGCCAATGAGGGGCACACAAACCTGTTAATGATGGTAACATTGCAGCCCAGAAGGTAGGTATTTATCCCATTCCTGGAAGGTCAGCTACGCTCTTGTTTCCAAGCGAGGACAATATTTCAGAGCCAAGATGTGCAGGTGCAAACATATGCCAGCAGTGACCTCCCACTTCATCCAAGTTGGGTCCAATGCTCACACTGCTGCTCTCTTTTAAGGGGGTGGTGAAGTCACCCATTTTTAAAAATAGCATTTTTATTTGCAGGTCTTCCAGGAGTTCCCAGCATCCAATCTGAAAGCACGTGCCTGTAGACATCATGACTTAGAGACAGCAGCTTGGGTCTTTTGGCCACCTCGAGGATGTAGAGTGTCTTCCCTGCTTACTATGTCCAAATGCCTCTTTTGATTTCAAAATCTATTAATGCAAATGCAGGAAGCATGATGAATAGAACCATGAACTCTGAACACAGGATGCTGTGACCCAAAAGGTGTTTTCCCCTGACCTCTAAAAGCAAACATCTCCACAGCTCTCTCCTGCCAAGGCTACATCTACATCAGAAAACCGAGTGATGCAGTTGGAGCGAATCCAACTTTGCGGACCACAATCTGAGGTTGTGGCGATAATCCAGCATTGACAGCAGACATGTTTCAGCTTTTGTGTGGTCACCTGGACTGACTGCAGTCCTGAAGCACACTGTTTGATGAAACCAAACCAAACCAAACTTTCAGTTTGATTTAATCTGAAAGGAAGTTTGTTTGAGAGACCTTAGGAAGACTTCATTCACACACACCAAGACCTCTCTGTGATGCAAACCAAAGCTCAGCAAGTGGAAACAACCAGAAGAATCACTTCAAAAGCGTAATTCTGATCTGAACTGCATCATTAATGACAGCACATTCTCAGTGATCTGCCATCTGCCTGGGCTTAGTGAGGCAAGAGGTAGATTCTAAGGACAAAGTAAAAAATGAGCAGATTCTGATGCACTCAAGTCTGTAAAGACTGATGAGACCCCACGGGGGTCAGCACTCCCTGCAGGCAGAAGGATCTTTTTCACCATGGGTGCACACCATCCTTAAGGGACATTTTTTTATTATTATTATTAACTTGTTGGAAGGATATGGAGAAGGCTGGACCATTCAGTCAAATGCTACTGGCATGAGTTTTGCCAGGCAACACGAACAGATCTAATTGCTGACTAAAACCGGTTTCAGGCTGGAGTTCAGCCTGAGGAAATGAAATCTTTCAAAAAAATCTAGAGACAAAGCCTAGGAAAAAGTATAATTTTCTGTTATTCTGTGACTACCCTGAATTACAGACTTGAAATATGAAGTCAAGGGTGTGGAAATGTATTTGAGCCATTGGCTATTGAAGAGTCATGTTCCCCCATGCTTTTATTTCTTCATTTGTAACCCAGTTATGGAAATGGCATGCAAAAAAAAAAGAAACCTTTTGAAGGCTTCATGTAGAGCTATATGAACAGAAAATACTTAATGTTATTTGAAGTCTAATATGTTTTATTGCACATGTTCAATGAGTACTGTGGGAAGGGCAGAAACATGAAAAAAAAAACCCAGCCCTTCTGTTTTTTATATTTTTCCTTTCTTCATTTAGCAGCTTTACCAGAGCTTTATGGAAGTTTCATAACAGGCTCAGCATCCTATAAATAAAGGAGAATTTCAGCAACTGGGGGTTCTGCTGTGTCACTGATGTATTCTCCCACACACACTATCACAAAGAAGAGTTTTGGCCTTTTGAGGGAACTGGAAAGTGACCTGGGACCCTTTTGCGCTTACAATAAAGACCACATGAGCATTCCAGAGATGAAAGAGGTGGAGCACGTCCCTCAAAAAAAACCCATGAAATGGAAATTCTTTCTGTTTTCTAAAGACTAGAAACAATTGAGAGAAGTATGGTGAGTGCTTACTCCTACAGAGACTTGTGAGTGATTGAACCTGAACCCCAAATTTCATATGTTTGTTCATAAACTTCATATGGAAAGCTTCAGCTGCTGCTGAAGTGTAAGAACATATATTGGGTATCTTCCAGGATAGCTCTAGTCTACCTCCAAGGTCTTCAGCTAAAATTACCCTGTATAATAATCCTCTGTAGGATTGTGCTATCCTACCTGCTTAAAATGTCATATACAGTCTTATATGATGGCTGTCTTATCTAATGGACATGTACACAGGCTCTAAAGAGGTGAAAATGATTGTGAATTAGGGTTGGCTGTGTCTCTCATATATTTCTACTTTTGTTTAATTCTGTACCTATATACTTGATGTCCATTACTTCAAAGATGATTAGAATATCCCACAAGCAAACCAAGAGATAGCCCTTCACTGTAGAATTCTACATAGATCAAAAAAGATAAAAGCTTTCCAGGTTTTCACGCTGCATTATCACACATAGGACAGCATAGTAAAATAGACAATAATAAAAATAAATTCCAGAATTTCTCCTAACAAACAACTTATTTTGTTGGTAAGAAAGAAAAAAAGGCAGAATCGACTTCTACGGAAGCAATAAAAAGCAAAGAAATCATGATTGTGACAGTACATTATTTAATCTGAAGTGAGTGACTCACCTATAATTTGGAGGGAAAAAAGCTTTCTATATTTCAAAAAATATAATAGTTCCTTTTTTAAAAGTAGAAAATAATTAAAGACTTTGATGAAAAGGACATGCTTTTCTCAGTGACCTCTGATATTTTAGATAATTGGAATGAAATAGTTATGATAGTCATATTAACATAGGTTTACAAGGGGAATATTCTAGTATCTGAATAAATTCAAGAATATTTGCTTCTATCTAACTGCTCAGATCATATGCTGCATAAAATAATGACATGTGTAACTGGTAATTCTTCATTTGGAAGTTATGCAAAAAAGCTTTCTAATCACTCTCATATGCCAGAAAGTCCAAGAATTTCAGGATGTGTTTCATTTTGTCAGCAGAATACACGAATGTTCTGAGGCTTATTCAACAGAAGTGGTTATCTGTTTGTAACACTATTGAAAGGAACTCAAAAGCTTTTCCAGCTTCTGTAAGTCATCTCTGTATGTTAGGTGAGGATTTGTCACAAGCAATCTTTAAATTGGTTAAAGGTGATGAAGGTGTGGATGATAGAAAACCACTTTTGGTAACTGAATGCTACTAACGTTTCTTTTACAATGTTCTAAAAGTCTTTTTATGGTGTAATCTTAGAACAGCTTCATTCTGAAATGATGCATTCTCTGCAGAGAGCATTATGACAAAGAACTGATGACAAATTCTTTTGTCATAGAGGAAACTTTTATCTAAGAAATACATCAGAGCAAAGCACAAGGTGTGAGAAGGGACTAATGCGGTAACATACCTCAGCTCTCAGAAACGCGAGTTCATATTTTTGTATCAGTAAACTAATTTTCAGTCACCTCCTGTGGAAAAAATATCAATTTTCAACATGTCATAAGTATGATTGAAGGGCTGAAATGTGACAAAAGGCTGGAATTGGGTTCTTTTACAATAATATGTATGAGGAATAATATGTGTTGAGAGATTCAGTAGAGAATTATGTATCTGAGGGAACTGTGAACATATACTTCAAGCTTACAGAGTTCCTGCTTAGAACATTTTCTGATGTTTTTAAACAGTTATCCTCTTTCCTTCCATCCACATGTGACTACATAATTTCAATTACTCTTGTAAATATCAGAGTTTTAAAATTTTTCCTGGCAATTCTGTCTACATCCTCAAAGAACCACCATGATGAGTTACTACAGCATTCCTATGAAACACAATATGTTTCTGGTACTTTGGATTTTGGGAAGAGATTAGAGGTGGCACACAGAAAGGACATTTGGCCTCCAGTGATGCCTCCCTGCAAAACCTGGAGATCTGATAGGTCTAAATGTTTCTGTCATGGCATAGTGGGTACCTTAATCAGGTGTTACTTAGGAAGTGAGGACAACAACTTTACGAGGGCAGCTCAGGAGTTGATAGCTTTCCATTAGTATCTCATTGAACATTGTACATATTCAGATACAGGACAGGGGAGGCTGTGCTTCATTTCTTACTGGGCAGTCTTCCTCGGTAATGTCACCTACCAGGGATCTCTAAACGTGCAATGACTATTTCTTGCACATCTTCTCCACAGGAAAAAAATGTTGGGTTTGTTTTCACTCAACCCAGTGGAAGTGCTCTCCAGGCTGCTCATTAAAAAATAGCAGAGAGCCTTCTTGTTACTCAGGGGTGCTCACCCTACATGCCAGACACTGAAGTGGGGATTTGTCATGAGAAACTGTTCTCGAATACCACAAAACCAAAAGATACATATCAAAGGGAAAGAGCACAGGACAGCTGTAAAAATTAATTCTGCAGCTGTTGGTCTCAGTTCCCAGTTCTCTACCATTTCTCCCTACTTCACAACAGCTGCTGTAAAGACCTTATGGCAGATTTCCAAATCTCCAACAGAAGCTATTTTACCCTAGAAGAAAATCACAATTTCATTCTTATTTCCAGTTGCAGAAGTACATGACACCAGCTTCTGGGGGATTTAATCCACAGCCTCCTAAATCCTGGGAAGGATTTCTAAAATCACCTGCAATTTGCCACGTAGAGACCTGTACTCAAAGTTCAATGCAACTGCAGCAGCATAAACCCAGAGCACCGAGCACATGAGGCAATAGTGCAGCTAAAGCCGCTCTGCTGTGACATAAACATTGCACTTTCCATACTCTGATGGATGGCAGCCCTTCAGACAACTCAGGTTGGGGGGAAAATCTGAATACAGTTCAGCAGCAACTGACATGGAGAGGAGGACCATGAAATTCTCTCAGCTGGCAATTCCTGCAGGCATCCTAGCTTCACATGCCTCCGATTGACCAGTATGGGATGACAGCAGTAGCTGCTCATCTCATGTGGGATGAATGATTTTATACTTACTATTCTCGGTGCTTTGAACAGTTATGCCATCCACTTAACTAATCAGCAGTATCAATCATCAGGGGAAGGGATAATGGTCACTAGCAATGCTTTAAACATTGTCAGTGTCATACCAAAAGCCAGTTACAGGAAGATTATTTATTTCTGTAAAATGAGAATGGTGACAGTATGACACAAAAAAAGACATTAGTGAAAGGCCTTTGAGGAAAAAAATACAAGTTTCCTAAGAACAGTGCTAAAAAGGATAAGTTGAAGCAGACACTCAAATGCTCCTTTAGAATTGATGCTTATCATTACTAAACCTGCCATTTTTCATTAATTTAGATTTATGGTTAACTATTAAATTGTAAGAGGAAGTATGTTGGAATCATACAGAAACATATCAGACTTAATCTTAAAAATCTTCACTGATGAAACACCAAAAAAAAATACTACTTATATGATTCTACTCTACTGTAATGATTTTCAAATGCTACAGTAGATAAAAATGAGAGAGGAGGACAAGAATGTTTTGAAACAGCAGTTTCAAATATGCAACCAAATATGCAAAAAACCACACAAAACATGCACAATAGAGAAAATTATCTGAATGCATAAATTAGTGGGTGTTTGGAAACCAGTTGTGCTTCTCCTAAGCATCCGGGTGCCTTATCCCCAAAGAACCAGGAGACTTGTGTTTGTGTCTTCTCTCTGTCATAACAACACTGAATATCTTCCATTTGGGTAGTTTATTTAGTCTTTAATCTGCCAAGTATAAGTAGTTGTGTTTTAATGTCAATGAGAACTGGGACTAGGTATTCAGCAAAATAAAACCTCCAGCCCCCTTTACATGAGCCTCAGGCCTCTGACCAGTTGAAGCTAACATAAATACGGACTCATTTCCCAGAAAATTGAAATATCTGATATCTCCACCATCTTAGATAGTACCAAGAAATATTTTGGAAGAAAAATAAGACAGTTCTGGCTGTAAGGTCTGATTATTTCATATCCCGTCCCCCCATGCTCTGTCCAAAGTCCAAAATGCTTGTAAAAAAATGCTGTTGGACACTAGCAAAAAGAAAAATGGCAAGAACAGTCAGTGACAAATTAAACCACTCAACCAATAGCATACCCAAACTTGCATACAAAGACAGCTTGTCTTCCCCCAACACACTGTGCCAGTCTAATGTTGTGGTTTGTTTTGACCTCTCAAATTTAAAGGACAACATACTCTGCAAACCAATCCTGAGTTCACGAGCTCATTAGGTAAAAGTCAAACTAGGGCTCAATCCACTTTTAACAGACTATCCTAACTTGTTAAGTTTCTAATTCACTACTTCATTAATTCACAAATTCCCTAACTCACAAACTTACCAAATCACATGTTGTTGCACACTTATGTGCAAGACAGGTCCCCAGCCAAGAGTGAGAGTGCTCCTCCTTCCTCCTCTGTCATGATATCACAACAGGGAGCATGACAGCCTCAGCAGACCTGCTGCTCTTGGATCTACTCTGGAAGTTTTTTGGATGAGCCAACATACTTATACCTCTGAGCTTGGAAGCTGGTCTATACTGGCTCTGTAAGCCAGCAGACTCTGCAAAAACAGCCTACAAGGACTGTTGAAAAAATGCAGGAGATGTTGGCTGCAGGACAGCCCTTAGCTCTTCCTGTCCATTATGTTTGGCATATATGTTGCTCTCACTTTCTCCTGATTGCACTGCTCCCAAGCGTACGTCAGGCTTTAGCATGAGCTGTGTGTTAAGCCAAAACCTGATGAGAGCTGAGTGAAGAGCCACACCTCTCTGTTCCCTTCTGTTCCTTTCCCTTCACCTCTTAATTTTCCTGCTCTCTCTGATCTCTCTCTTGCTCCTTCTTCCCCAGTACCTCACATTTGCTTCTCCAACAGCTTGCACCTCATCTTCACCCACTGCCTACCTTCGGCAATGCTCTTGGTGCCATAGGAACTTCCTGAGACTTAGCCCAGCCATCCTCTCAGCTAGTCCATACCCAATTGTCCTTTCACCTTTCCTCACCACCTCAGTCCTACGAAAAACACAGATAATCCAAAAAAAAGGAAGTCAGTATCTCATGTCCAAGAAAAAAAGAGTGTCCGCTCTTAAACAGAAACAGAAATCATTTGCCTTGGAAGCAAAACGTGCTGGTTTGCATTGGGCAGGAGTTTGTCTTTGTGGAGACTCTGATGGCCATGTGGTGATTCTTAATAGTGACTGTGATAATGCTTAAAAAGAGGAATCCAAAGACACGTGCTGAGTGGAAACAAGAAAAATAAAATGTTGTTCAGCAAGGATCCAGCCAGTAGTCTTAACAGCAACGTCTATGTCATACATAGTAAAAAGTTAAATACTCAGAACTATCACACAGGTAGGGGGTGAAATTCTTCAGAATAGGATTTTAGACATATCTATTAAAGCTCTTCTTCATATTGCAGGCATATTCTGGTTCTTTATGAACAGAAGATGCACTGTCCTCACACCAAATTGCAAGTGCTGTGGAATAACACAGAGTCTAACTACACCAGCACAGGAAAATGTAGAAATTGGAAGGACTTGGCAGAAGAAAAAGAAAAGAAAAAAAAAATACAACAAGCTGCATTATGAAGAAAAATACATTTAACAGAAAAATTATTTTGCTGAGATTCTTTTGCTTGTAGAAATGAGAGCACTTTGCCAAGGCACCATTCCTAAACATCCTTGGACCCTCTGGGGACTGCTGTATATGGAGTACTGCTAGCTTGTTCCAACCTACAAGGAATGCTGGCTATCACAATCATGGATATGACATTTATCTTTCTACAAATGACATACAGGCTTAGTAAGCCAGCAAGCAGCCAAGCCTAGGAAGACAAAACTGGAATCTAGATCCTCTAAATCTTAGTCCACCGCTTTGCACTGTGACCTGCCATTTAATCTCAGACTAGGTTCTTAGCCCATCCCAATCCCCACATTGTCATGGGACTCACAGGACAGTCCAGCTGCTCAGGACCCAGAACTTTCACAAATCTGAAATAAATCCTCTGAAACAGCACTAGCAATTTGGAAAGCTATTACTCTTGTTCCCTTGTCACCTGTAGAACTGAAGTCTTAATGAGAGGATGTTCTTAGGTAGCTGTTTGTGTAAAAGGTATTTAAGAGGTCTACCATATACTTTAGTTTCTAGTAGTATTTATTAAAAATGAGAATTTGTAGTTCCTGGGAATTCCACCTTTGAAAAACAGATGATAACCAAAAGATTGATTTATTCATTTTTGGTTCACAAATTTCAGTTAAGAAATGTAAAACCATGTAATTTTGTCTTGGTTTGAAACAGACTTGTCCCTAGACCTGCCCTTGGCACCTCGGATATGACTTACATTCCCATTCGTCTCAAGGGTGTTGGCTTTCCAGACAGGTTGTCTTTGCTCGGGGCCCCCACAGTGCAATCTATCATGGGGAAGACTGCCTGGCTGAGGCTAATTTGAACTAAGGAATAAAAACTTTTCAAACCAAGCTATCTCAATTCGAGTCAGCCACCCCTAAATCTCCTATTGAAATAAGTGTCAATTTTTGCCTAGACTTTTTTTATTAAGAAATCATGTAAATTTTTTTTACTAGCCTGGCCTACATTGAGAACAAAATGCATCTCTAGAGATAGGTGTTTCATTATTGGAGTTTAACTGGAAAGTAAATCTGATAATTTTCCTTTAATATCTGCTTTTTCTTTTTTTCAAAAAGATATTCAAAGGGAATGATCATTTATACCAAAGTGACAGAAATCCAATAAATTAAAATTATGTTTGGAGAATGAATCTTTTGTTGAACGTTAGTGATTTAGAACAAGTATGACATAGTTCATATTCATATCCACCCTCTATTAATTTTTCTGTTTCCATTTTTCTGTCATGTATATTACCCAGTGCAGCTGCCAAGTACAGCTTATAGTGTGCTCAGCTTCCATGAATTTTTCCTTTTATGTTCATGATGAATTTACAAAGCAGTTTATAATGAAAATTCACCATAAGAGAAAAACTTACAAGATATTTTTATGGAGCACGTCAGAGGTTTTACAATCTAAACTGGGAAGCAGTAATGGTAAAGTCATTGCCAAACCCATGGTATATTTTAGTCATCTGTCCACAAGATGCATAAGATGGAAGAAAAAGGATTTAAAAAAAATATTAAAGATACTTTTCCCTTCTCAAAAAGTAACAGAAATTAGATTCTGAGATTTGGAGACTACCACTGATTCCAGCTCTCTGTAAAGATAATAGCAATGGAATATTGCTGAAGGAATTGATTCGTTGCTTGCTATCTCCATTGGTATGTAGACGTAGATAAAAAGGAACTGTAATACAATGATGGAACTAACGAGCATCCTCCATGCTTGGAAATCCACTTCCAAATAAATAGCAAAAGCACAAAGAGCACTGCCACTAAATCCCTTGAGTCCCTAACTTGAACAAGTCAGTTGTGAGGAATCACAGTAAAGGAGAAAATACAGTCTCATAAAAATAAGTAATGGGCCAGCTAGAGATTTACATATTCAAGGCAACACTTCTGAATCCCCAACCATAATCCTCAACCAGCTGTTGCAGAGCAGGAAGCAACAGTACAGTTGCTCACAGTAAAATATCCTACTTAATGAAGCTATCGATCTTGTAACAATCTCAGACTCCCGGTGGGTTGGAAACTCAGTCACAACTAGGTTGTTACCGTAGTCTAGCTGTGAGGTGAACAGGCAGCATGGGGATATTTGGTGGAGGGGATCACCATTGCAATTTGATCTGTGCCCGATTTGATTTAGTACATAAACCAGCAGATAGGAAAGCAGAAAGTTAGATCTCACTTGGGACGACTCCTAAAGCAGTAGGGTAGAAGGGAGTGGAGTAGATTCTTTGCTGAGCAAGAAGCTGGTGGACAGTTATGTCATGTTTGAAAGTAGGTTTGGAAAGAGAGTGCTATTCCAGAGAACCATGGGATCTAGGTCTACCTGCAGCACTTCTCCCAGTACTTTGAGTTTGAGGAAAACAGGAAGAAAGGGATGCAACCTGCAGAGGCAGCTGTGCAACTTAGAATCATAGAACACCTTGAGTTGGAAGGGACCCATAAAGATCATCTATTTCAGCTCCCAGAACTACAGGGATCTGCTACAGACATGGATAAAGTTTGTGTGACTGTGAAGATGGGCTGACAGTGAAGTTTGTGCCACAAAGGACCAATACTGCATCAGTAGCTGAACTCATGATGTTTTACTTAAAAATTAATTACAGCAGAACTGAGAGTGTACCCTTCAATTTAATTTGTTCCATGTGTGGGCAGGAGAGGAGACCGGTAACCCAGAACTGAAGGTCAGTTTTGGGAAGGGTAGCATCACAGCATCCCAGAATGTTGGGGATTGGAAGGGACCTTGAAAGATCGTCTGGTCCAAACCCCCTGCCGGAGCAGCATTAGCACAAATATATGAAGCCTTTTTGTGAGGTCTTTTGAACAGAAGAGCAAGGACTACCTGCTGTCCTGTATGAGACCGCAAGAACCTGTTGGTGGACTGATTTACCCTCTTTTTGAGGTGGGCTTAGAACGTAAAGCACGGCGGCCTCATGGGTCAGCGAGCTGGGCTGCATCCTGCAGTGGGAGAGGAGGAAACAGGCTGTGCCAGGAAAAAGGGTGGTGCAAACAGTTTCCCCTCTGCAACACAGAGGACGCCCGACACTGTGAGTCAGAGTTCCCGGGGAGGTTTAGCTAAGATTGTCCTTTGGATAGGTTGAATTTCTTGGTGGAAAGCCAATGTTCTGTGTTTGGGTATTTGGTTTTTGTTTTGTTTTGTTTTAGAGAGAAACAGTTAAATCCTTTTGTTATAAAAGTATCTGCTCTGAGTTTCCTTTGGTTTAGGGTGGTAAAGCTGCTTCATTGTATTATACAAGGATTGGAGCAGTTCCCCATGAGATTCAACAATACCAGTGTTTGAACGGTGTTTTCCTATTTAGCACTGTGTTACAACAAAGTGTAACTGTTATATTAGTCAGCTTTCCAATTTGCTTGACAACTGAAAAGCCCTGAAATTTGACTCAGCCTCTGCACTTCTCGCCTTGCTGTTATCTGTCTCTGCGGTGATCCTTCTGCAAGGGTGAAACTTTATAAAATGTCTTGGAACTGATAACTTCTCCAGTTTTTTGGCTGGTATAGTTTCTCACTGCATTAATGGTAACAATTGTCAGTGTTAAAGTAAGCCGGAAGCATCCTCGGGCTTTACTACAATAAATATGGCTGTTAAGGAGCCATCTACTATCTTTGAGGGTATATAATGTTTGGCATACTTTGCCTCCATAATCAGAATTATATTCTAGATACAGATGATGACTACCTGCCTCTCATGTAGCTCCTTGGTTGCTAGCTTCTCTTAAGCAGTATATTATAATATCTTAAGAGATTTGCATAAGTAGTGGATCATACTGCAAAGCAGCTGAGAAACCCTCTCTGGCAGGAATGGAGTAGAAGCAAACGGATGGGCTGCAAGGAAATACACAGCCAAACTGATGCTAGGTAGAGTGGATGGTGAGATAATGACACCAGTTAAAAATATAATCCACCAATGACTCAGCTTCTACTTGGGCAGCTTCCCAACTATTCAGAATGCTATCGGTTCAAAAATCATGAGCTATCACGTATGTATCAACAGAAATCCATGGTGAGCCTCATGGTTAGAGCAGGGGACAGAAGAACCCAGGCATCTGTTTCTGACGTAGCTACAGATTCGCTGCAGATGTCAAAGCAAATTGAACTCTTTATGTTCCCCTAACTTGGTCTGCAAACTACAGAAAGATAGAAAAAAAATCATAGTTACGTTGTAAAAGAAAAGTCTTGTCTTTAAAGAGATAAAGGAAAAGCAAATATATTGAAGTTAGTCCTAAATCACTACCTCTTTTTGCTGTAGCTCCTAGTAAATCCCTCCCTGTAGAAATGCCAAAATGAATTTAAAGTTCAGCCTCTCCTGAAAATCTCTTGCTTTTGAGAAGGAGAGGAAAGGAAAGGCATCAGCCACATAAAGGCATTCACTGTAGAACTGCAAATGAGTCTGCACAGTGTTTTATCCTTCACCAGTCCTCTTTGTCTGCTTCTCTTCTGACTGCTTTCTTGGAACATCTTGTACATGCATTTATAAGTCTATTTGTTTTATTGCCACATTTTGAGCTGCACAGACCACACTGCAGCCTGAGAAATTAATTTGAAAGGCATGACAAACTGTTATTTTGGTTAACAATAATTCCAGCTAAAACTGAAAGCTATGTTTTTTTCTCACACTAGAATAAAAGAAAAAAAAAAAGCATTACTTTGGCACAATCAGGACATTCAAGGTAACTGAAAAGTTGAACTATGTCAAGACTGAAATGCTGTCAAGATGAGTTTAACTGGAAAATATAGGATGCAGTATCGATCACAAGTACTCACGAATTTTGCATATTTAAAATATACAAAAGCCAACTCAGTTTTCTTACAGTGAATAAATACTCATCTTGTGTAACCTGACAGTTATAAGTGGACGTAGTGCACCTGTTGATAAACAGAACTAGCAGCGGTTTAGAAATATTTAGAACTTGAGTAATGTTTTTATTAAGAACTGGGCTGGAAGTCACAAGCTGTGCCTGAAAGAGGGTGCTGGGTAAGGGAATCAGTCCAACACTGTGGGTGTACACAGCCCTTTGCGAGTAACCTCCTCCCCAGGACCCTCCCTCTCCCTTCCGAAGGCAGCAGCACCACTCATCAGCTACAGGTGATGGATGTGCTGCTCACCTGATGATCCGAGCAACGGCAGGGGACGGAAGCACCGCAGGGGCAGGTCCTCCGGCAATCTTTCTGCATCAGGTGATATCCCAACACCGCTGGGTAAATATCATTTCGTGGAAAAAGTGACAAACGTCAGAGAACTAATCAAAGTACAGAGGTTTCATCAGCAGGCTTGTGGTTATTGCGGGCTGCATTATTGGATGACAGGATCCATAAAAGCATATTGTAAACAAGAAAGAAATTATCAAAATGATATCATTAGAATGACAAAATATAGTCTACTTGTTTGCATCATTAAATTCCCTTGAGATAAACAACGTAGGAAATTATTGTGGGGCAAATATGGAAAATAATTACAGAGAAGAAATACAGGTTAGACACATTAGTTGATGAAAGAAAATAAGCTCAGAGATTTTTAAAAACATATTTAGGAGAAATTAATATGGGAGGCAAGCTTAAGATCTGCAGGGCTATATTTCATGACATAAACATGTTTCTTTGAGAACATCACACCATAGAATCATAGAATAGTTTGGGTTGGAAGGGACCTCCAATCCCTAGCCAGAAAAGTTTGTGGGATTGGCAATTTTTTATGAGAGGATACAAAATCTGTTGAAAAGAGTATTGGATATATTTTCTCCATAAATATTTAAATTCCTTTGATGCATCGATTTGATGTGTTATTTTCCACACTCATTCATTTGAGTGGTACCATCTGTGGTATGTTTGCATAAAATGAATTTCAGTCTCACTATGAAATATTTGTTGAAAGTAATTCTGAATTTACTTTGAAAAATATTACTGTAGAAAACCGATAAAAGCTCTGTGTTCAACCAAGTAAAAGAAATTACCAGAGAATCCATAACGAATGTTAGCCTCATTTTTGGCTTTAAATAGCAAGTGGCAGCATATAAGAAATTACATAAAATGTTGCTTAATATTTTCCAGTAAAGCCTACACTGGAAAAAAGTTTGAAAGAAGTTATATTCATTGCATCAGGCTGTTACAAATTATATCATAGACTCTCAGCGAACAATGCTAATGCTCTTCTTGAAATCTTCAAGATTTCAAAAGTGTCTGGAACATAGTACTGGTATATAAGTAGATGCTGCTACATGAAGATACTTGGAATTTTATGCAACTGCTAGTTCAAGATTTTCTTACCACAACTGGTACATAGTTCCTGAGTGTTTCAGATGCAAAGGTATTATCAGGAACAACCAGCTTTTTAACTTAGTACTAGGTACTGTAGCTTAATCCAGTATCCCTTCATTTTGCTGAACTAAGATGTGTTCCATACATATAAATATTCAGATTCATGTTCACAGAGTATCTGGAAACTTAGTTTGTTATAGGAGTCTAGATTCCTGTTTGAATTTCAGATTGGGTGATTCACAGTTTTCTCCAAGTATTTAAGTTCCAAGTCAGAAATGGTGATAGCTGAAGGTTCCTCTCTCTGCCTTATACTAGGGTAAAAATTTCCATGTGTATTCAGCCTAGACCTCAGCAAAATACATTAAAGAAATTGTTCTAAAAATAAAGCTTTATCTATTAAACCTGCTTAGTCTGCCTGCCTTTCCTGTCCTCTGTGCTGTAGTGCTGTGGAACAGAGGAGGCTTGGCTGTCTCTGTTTGCTTAGATTTTAAATGTGCCTCTGAAAATACTAACTTTTCCATTAAGTAATATTAAAGTTGACTGAAGAATGCCGTCTCTGATTGAATGGTTAGGGTGAACTGGTTGGTACTTAACAGCTGCATGCTTGGAAAAGTATGAAGAGTTTAAATGTCCGTGTTGGATCATACTGATATTTTTTTTATATGGAGGCACATAACCTAAATTACATGACTTAGCACAAAGAAAGGCAGCTATTAACAACAAGACCTTGACCTCATATAAAAAATTGAAAGGAATGGGCTAAATTTAGCCTTTTATCCTTGTTCATAGTTCCCTCTATTTTCTGCCAGGTCTGAACTTAATACAGTCTTACTTTCTCAACTAAGAAACTCTTCTAAGTTTCTCTTTAATCAACAGTTTCAAAATTTTGTCTGTTATCCATTGGAAAAGGATAAAAGTGCACACAGCAACATGCCTTAAGTAGAAATCATTAAACACCCAGCTAAACTGTGTGCATCCTTTCTCTTCTTTTTGGAGTGGTATGAGGTCCTGTGGGACAATAATACCATTGGCTACTTCTGACCTAGGATGTTCTGCAGGGTTGGGATCTATAGAAAGTAAAAGCCAGAGAATTGAATACGTCATTTCTCCCAGCAGCCTCACATAAATAATCCAGAAAAGACAACACTATGATTGGATCAGCTTCCAGTGCATTCTTAGGATCCAAGGAAAAGCTCTTAAAAAAAAATATCCCCAGATAATCTGTGACCAATTCTTCTGCAGCAACACTGCCAAGAGAGGACAAGAGGGAATAAATCTACTGGGAGCAAATCTACTTCCCTTTGTTGGAGGTTGTCATTGATCTTTGACTAGAAGAGTCTGTGTCTCTGAAAAGCAGAGATGAATAACTGATATTCATCATTAGAAGGTGAAGTCAGTCCCTTTAGCTGCTGAGGCACCTGATGATTGGCAGTGTCCAGGGTGAGCGCCTGTGCCACATAATCAGCAGAGCGCAGAGAAGAGTTTCCTTCACCCCACCCCCCAGATTCACATCCATCTCATTAGAAAGGAAATGAATATAGAAGGAGTTGAGTAAACAGGAATGAAATGCCTCTCATTATCAAGCCTAGAAGCACAGGACAAAAGTAGAGCCACAATGACTATCAATATTGTAGAGTTCAGTAGGTGCACGTTCCCTGCACCTCATTTCTTCTAGCAATCTTTCCACATTAGCCTGCCAAAAACCGAGAGCTTCCATAGTGCTGAACAGAGGATACCTTAATAAGTAAGAAAAGTTATCAGGTGGTAGGAAGCCAGACTACAGCAATGTCTGAAGGACAAAGCCTGAGATCACTAGGAGATGTGCTACAGGAAGCAGCAATTCACAAAAGTGCCTTTTATTGTCCTGGGCCTGACCCAGAGGACTCAGGAGATGACAGCTGACTTCCCTGGGAACAGTTTTAGGCTGGGGTCTGAGGGATTTTGACTCTCAGCAAAGAATTTCCTTCAGTGGAATCCTAGTGGGAGAAGTATAAGGTGCCAAGACAGTTGGCCGGGTTTTATTCTTCTCTGCTAAGAGGATTGCAACCAAGTATGGCAGAACCAACTATAAGCAGGTTTGCTATACTAAAATGAGGAATATGACAAACTATTATAATCTAATAATCTAATTATATAATTATTATATAATCTATTATAATCTAATAATCTAATTCTAATCATGTGAACATTTCGGTTTGTAAAAGATGATGGGATAAAAAATCTCCCAAGGGATAACAAACTCGAGGTGTAAATGAGAATGATAACTGGAAAATAGTAATGATAACAGATAAAAGATACAGAGATACAAACTGCATGGCTATAGTGCAATTTCATCATGCCCAGTAAGTCTATTGGGATCAACCTATATACATGAAATCCCTGTCTGAAGACAGGTGCTCACACCTTTTATAAGGTGTCCTTGGAATGCTGAACTTTCTCTGAAACTGTCATTTCAGATATAACTTTTTTTTTTTTTAAGAAGGCTTTAAGAGGAAGAACCAAAATGCTGCATGACTTAGAAGACAAAAATATTCATTCTATTTCCATTAGGAAGGTGTTGGGGGGAAATGTCTTAAAGCATCTTCAGATATTGAAAAGAACATTAGGAGTGAAGAATGAAACACTTATGCTTAAATCCATATGTGGACTCTAGCACCAGTTGTTTTGGATTAAAGGAAATCCTGCAGGAACAGTGCTACATGTAAGATGAGCTGCTCCAGAGCACACTTTTCAGTTCCAATTCTATCTTTAAGTAAAAAGGGCAGGAAATCATAAGTCCATTAGTAAAATCTTAAGACTGCAAATTTGCTATTGAATCGATTATTTTTCTCCTAGATTTAGGTAAGAATTAATTGCGAGGGGAACAAAGCAGTTTCTCTTTCATATCAGGATGAAGACAAAGCCTGTCTGATAGTTCTTCAAAAAAGACACCGACCTGAAACATCCACAGCTGAACACGCCCATGGGAATTGGAAGTTTAGTTTCAAGACCATCGCCTAAAGCTGGCTGAGCAGGGATTTTAATCAGGTTCTGTATGCTACATGTGTGACCTGAACACCAGGCTGCACTGATCTATGTGTATTTTCACTTTCCATCTTGTCTCCGCCACGACCATTTTTTTAGAAGATATGAATCCTAATCAGCTGTCTTTCAAAGTCAAGGACAAGCTCTGCTAGAGCTACAAGAATATTATCATTTGCTGTATTCCCTCAGCACCTTACTCATAACTTTTGAGAAGGACAGAGAAGTAGATAAAATACAGTTGTTGCACAGTTCCTGCTGAAAGGGCTGAGATTCCCTACCCAATGTGTATTAGTATTTGAAAATGACATGCAGTGTAGGGAGTGATTCCGGCAGGATGTAATCATTGCCATCTATTACTCTGTGACAGTTTAAATTAAAAAAAACCAACACCACTGTTTTAAAATAGGGTGACTTTTTCTAAGTATGCTGCTCTGTTAAGATACATAGTATTGTAAGAAACCAAAATGGGTACATATATAGGTATAGACACAAAATGAGGTCCTGGGAACCCTGAAGCCACTTGTGGGCTAAATAGCTGACAAGAAGCCTGAAACTCTGAAAACACAAATTGTCTCTTACTGATTGGTTTCTCTTGTCTTCAGAAGCAGGACTTTGCCATTCTTTATAATCAAAGGGACAAAGAAACATTTGATTAGGAAATTATTTTCTCCTTATCCAAAGCACACAATTAGATTTCACATCCTGATGGAGTGCTAGGAGACACTAACTGTGAAACAGGAAAGCTTGGACTCTGAAGTGTCGTCCACCTGTGATTTGCAAACTTGTTCCTATTGGAGTGTCCTGAGCACATCTAAATGTGCAGTCCTTGTTTGGAACCATACCAATTTACATTGATGGAAGTGTTGCCAAGTCAGGATTACCATTACCGTTAGTAAATGCAGCAAAAAATAATCTATCAACATACTCCTTGCACTCCAGCACCTCATTTTGCTTTCAGATCTTTTGCATATTAGGGCCTGCCTACGTTATGATATTTAAAAAAAAAAAAAAAGGTTGATATTACACTGGCAATTCAGTACAAATGTCAAGCTCTAAGAAATACTTTTAGTACGTTGAACATTACTGAAAAAGATAGGTTTCTAAATTTTCAGTTATTTATATTATGTTTTCTGGAACTTTTTGTATTCAATATAAACTCACTGAGTGTACTTACTACAAAAATCCTTGTGTTCCCTTGGCAATAGCTTGCTGCTTCCCTTTCAATTTCAGCTGCACTTACAATTTTCTGCTCCAATTCTGATACTCCAGCATGTACTCTCCTGCTGCCAGAAAGAGAACTGAATCCTACCAGCTGCCTGTAAGAGGTTAGGCTAATGATTTCTCCAAATAGTACAAGTAGTCTAATTTAGCAACAATACACCATCTATATTTTAGCATTAAGAATATTTTGTTAGTAATGCCTTTGATGGGTTTAAGTTGGTTTGTTAACTGAAAAAACTGGGATCCGTGTTTTTTTAAAAGAACAAATATTGAAACAAAGTATTTTTTAGCACCCTGTTACTAGGGCATTTTAAGTAATGGTATGACCAGGAGTCCAGAAGCTGTCCATTTTTTTTCAGAACAGATTCAGGTTAATTTAGCAATGTCACATGGGTAAAATTCCACAACAAGTGTCAACAGTTTGAAGGTCTGGGAGGTACAAAAGACACTGTGTCCTTGGATATCCCCAGTCTGTTTCCTTTAAGGAGGTGAATAAAAAAAGGGGGCAAATAGATCAACTAGGATAACTGATACCCAGTAAAACATCTTTGTAGATGTTGCAAAGTCTTATACGTAAGAGCAGTATAAATAGAACCCATGTGCATTACCATCTGTGTAATTTTTTCCTACTATCTTATTAGCATCACAAAATGCAGAACAATGGGATTTTGATTGTCAGCCAGCTCATGCATGTTGCTATTACCCTTCCTCTCATATAATTCCCATACTTTCCTCACATATCTGTGCAAACTAACAGAGTATCTGTCAGCATTTTTAAATCATTAACATCTACAAACAGTATATTTAAAAATAATACACAGAAAACTCAAACTTTTCAAAGAATATGGTATTTATTGCATGACTAAGCTGGCAAATGCAAATTTGAAAAGAAAATAGCTTCTGATCTAAGTATTCAATTGCTGATGAATTAAAATCACCAAGTTATTCAGCACAATTCAAAATGAAAAAGCTGACATATCATTTATTGTAAAGGCCGCAGCTATAATAGGAACGTCATTGTTTCCATTTCTGCTGGTCTCACACATTCTTTTAAATCTTGATTATTTGTCACCCTGTTAGGGACTTCTTATGGTAATGAAACCCTTTTGTCAGTGATGTAACCAGAGCCTTTTGCTGCATTTCCCCCTCCTACATAAGTCACAATTGCAGTTATAAACACTGTGGAGGTTTCTTCTGAATCACACAATTGCAGATTGTTCAAAGGAGACACACGTTCTGGCTGTTGCTAGGTGGCAAATGCTCTTAAAGATTTTGCAGGCTAGAGATTTCTTCAAATCTTTAATCCTCCATATTTATTTTATAACCCATAGGAATTGTTAAAAAAACCCCACTCAGTGCTAGGATGATAGAAGATTTGAAAGATAAAACATTTGGCATCAAAGCTTAATCCCATCCCTAACCACAGGTCAGTTTAAAACTTTCATGAGGGATGATTATCATGTATCTGCATATTATGAGGCTGCTCAGGCCTTCTTCTAACACTAGTGTGCTAGCTCTGTTTAGAACAGGATCCTAGATGTAATGAAAAACCCTCAGCCATAGTTCTATGAAATATATACATGTCCGAAAGAAGAACTTCACAGACTGAACAGAAAAAAGCTCAAATTATTGCTTACAATCTAGGAACAGATAATCTAGTTTTGTTTTGCCTGATATATCACAGCAGCACTGAGACTTTTGAAGAGCATCTTAACACATCAATATATCTATATAGTGCTAGTCTGAAAGGGTCCTGTACTGTACCATTCCAAGGGTATGATTTTATAAAACTGCATGTTAATTCCTACTAACAGTTCAAGATGAAACTGTATTTTTCAGATGTCCATTTTGAAATAAGGCCAAATTCTCAGCTGAAGCTAAACTGATGAGACTTTTCAACCCCAAAAGCTGTCAAGCTAATGTCAGTAAGTGTTCGGCTCATGTGCTTATGCCAGTAGTATTTATTAAAGGACAGCATAAGAAAACTCTAAATACAGAAGAAAAATACCAGGCTTGATTACAGAATAGCTTCAGCTTCTTCTGCAGTATGTCATACCTGTGCAAATGTCACAAGTCCCTGCTTGTCACACAGACAAGATCTTGTGATGGTAGTTCCTGCAGGTGGATAACACCAAAATCTCCGTACTTCCTTCCTCTTAGACGTCTCTCTCACAACCTCACCATCTTTCTCACATCACTTGTTGTGCTCTCCTTCAGCCCGCCCCTTTCTCGTTTATTCCTACTCCTTACATTTGGCCCCTATACTAGGCTCACAAAAAACAGTCCTGCTCCATGTATGTGGAGATTTCAGAAAATGTACTTGTTAGTCTACAAATAAATTCTCAAAAAAAAAAAGTTTTTAGAAATGCATTCTTCAGATAAATTTAGGAAAATTGTTACAAATACTACAAAAGGTGTTTGTCTGACTGTCCCATCGCATTTACATACATGACATTAAATTTTACCTTTATGAGTCAGCCTGTATCTTCTTAGCAAAACAATGGTAAGGATTGTTCAGTTTTGACAAGTGCCCTTTTTTCCCATAATCTCACTCTTTTTTTTTTTAGATAAACCTATGTAATTTCTTTTGAAAAATAAAAGGACAAATCATTCTGAGACAAACATGCTGGAGACCCACATGGAAGCTTTGAAGTTCAGTATATTCATATATAACCAAAAGCACTGTAAGAACGGAAAGTCTTGGGTGATTCTATCGCTATCCATTGGTGTATATCTTTCCTTACCAATTGTGCTGGTTTGACTGAAAACAGGTTAATTTTCTTCATGCGGTTAGAAAACTTTATTTTCCATAGCTCATTATTTCCATGCTCATTATTTGGACTTAGTTTGAGAACAAGAATTAACACCCCAGCACAGAGTTAACGTTTGTAATTGCTCTGGTCTGAGAATGAAGGACGCTCCTCTGCCCACAGGTGTGAGGCATCGAGGAAGGCGGGCATGGGTGGGGCAGAGCCTGACTGACATCCAGACTGATCAGTAAGAGTATTCCATGCCATTAGTGTCATGCTAATTATTTAAGAAGAGTCAGGACCTTCTTGCTCTTCTCTCTCTCTTGCTCGCTTTTGTTTGCTCTGGGGCACGAGCAGGGGAATTTGGTTTGGGATGATTAGTCTGGCCTTTTGCCATTTTGCAGAGGCCTCCGGGCTTTTCTGCCCAAAAAGCATTACTCCGTGTGGACGGAGTTTGTGGAGAATTGCCTTGAGTATCTTTTATTTCTATTTTATATATATTTACTAGTAGTGTATTAGTATTTTGTTATTTTATTAAACTGTGTTTATCACAATCCAAGTTTCTCCCCTCCCTTTTGATTCTCTCCCCTATGGAGGGTGTGTGGAGGGCGTGGGGGGTGAGTGGCACATGGATCAGCGGCTATCATGGTTGTATTGCTAGCTCAGGTTAAACCACGACACCAATAAAGCCTCATATTATCATCAAGAAAAGTAAAAAGATCATATAGGACTGAAAATCGCTCCTTTGCTCTTCCCTACCTCAGACAAGCAACTGCTACAGCTGTAGGTGACATGGGTAGGAAACACCAGTGAATGGTAGGATATATTCTTCTGACCCTGATTTTAATGATCATTCTTTAATTCTGATCAGCTGACGAAAGCTTCTGCGCTCTTTGCGTTCAGCAAATGTGTGCTTTATGACTAGATGTATTCTCAAAAATAAGTTACAAATTGCAGAAGTCTCTTGATGGTGCCAGGATTTATGAAGCATACCAGGTCCTTATACTTCTTGGAGAACTAGCACAGGTAACTGTATTCTTATGTGCTCTGTAAAAGAGGCAATCAAGCCATGACAGTTCATCAATATCTGACCATCCAAACCAGGTTCCTCGTTCAGTTTCTTTGTGACTGTTACAGGGAACAGAAGTGTTTTGGAGGGGTACCACATTTGGTAGCATGCCCAAATAGCTGTTACTTGCTGAAGATTTTGTCAGCTACCACCTTGTAAACTCAAAGGGAGACATTGCTTGAAATCACCCTCTGGCTGTATAGGCACACAGGTGTTCTGAATAAACATTCAGAATAAAAATAGACACTAGCTATAGTCCTTTGGATATATCTATACATTATATTTACATTCTGCTTCTTCATAGTTTCTGTAATAAGTGTTGCAGTTCCATTGTGAAACTAGTACTTCACAAAATGACAAAAATATATAGTCACATAAAATGCTCTCTATGTTAAAAAAAAAAAAAAAGGCAATGTTCTCTTCGTAAAGTGAAGTATTTTACTGTGGGGTACAAAGTAAACATAAAAGATTGTTTGGTTTTATAAAGAAGCGTAATGTACTTCGGAGTTAATAACCACTAATAACCAGGATTAGACATTTTAAGCAATGCTTGCCTCCCATTTTTTGACATTTCTCAAAAGACTAAAATTTTTAGTTGTCTTTAAAATCACTGATCTCACAAGTTGCCTGCAAAACATCCCCACTGAAACAAAAAGAAATATGACTTCGTCAAGTTTTAGAGGAAACTGGAGGTAATTAAGGGAAAAGTTTAATCTTAGAGTGGATTTCTAAATTTAATCTGGAAAGATGATTGATGTGCTTTCTCCTCCCACACTGCTCTAACTTTAATCTCACCTGAAGGGAAGAGAAAGGGAGCAATCTGACACTTAGCCCACTCAGCTCTGCTTTCCAGACTGCTGCTGGGAGACAGGGAAGCAACAGGGGCAGTGCTTCCTCTCACCCCTGGATATTTGGAATGCTCTCTATGGGTGGATAAAGAGCAATTACCCACTCTTGGAATTCATCCTCAAGACGTTATTAATTTAGATAATCCTTGTGTCTTACCTGATTCATCATAAGCATGCATGGAAAAGTGCTCATTATCAAAACTTACTGAAAAGCCCTCTGATCCCATCAGCTGGCCTTTGCCAGTATTTCCTTGTTCTCCCTGCCCTGCAGTTTCTATTTCCCAGATCAACTGCTCTTTGTGGCCAGAAACTATTAGGCTGCTCTTCACACACACAAGTTCAAACCCATTCTGACTGGTGAAATGGCATCTGCTTTGCTGCATGTGCCTCAGCAGCATGTACACAACAACTATAATGACCTGTTTCCTAAGGGTTAGACACAAGGTTTCTTCCAGTGGAAAAGGTCCCTGCCCTCGTCACTGACCTCACGCCAGCCAAAATTATCAGATTAGCAAAAACCTTATTTAAACTGTTTAAGTGTTACACATCTCCTTTTGCTTTAAACAGACCAGGGAACACTCATGCCTTAGCTGGAAGGTAAAAGCAGGTGGTAGCTGGTCCATCAAACTGAGGCTGACTGACAGCCTCTTCAGACAAGCCACGGTGTGGCAGGATAAGATGCACACACTCATTAGTACGTGTACTATCATTCCCATCATAGCTAGGAGGCCAGCATCCATGGGCAGAGGCCTAACTCTGCATAAAGGCTCAAAACAGCTGTCCTTCTCAGGAGCATTGCTGCTGTCAGGGTGTGGACATTAGGCCGTTAGCTTAGCAAAAGGATTGTGAGTTGTTGGTACAACACTGTGCTGGATAGTCATGTTTTCTCCTACAAAAGGCACTACAGTTAGGAAGGACAAAGGTGAAGAGCTAGATAAGGGAAAACTGGTTTACCTACTGTGTGGGAACCTGTCAGCAGTCACAGAGCCCAGACTTGCGGGAGATCATGGACAGAGCAGCAGGTGTCACATCCTTGATTGAAGTTTGGAAGCAATATGAGGAGGAACTGATGGATATGTCCATAATGCCATGAGGATATGAATCACTTCCTTGCCCTTAATCACTGACAAAGTTATGAAGTTAGAAATATAGTCCATTAGGCATTATTCTCATCCTCTATCCTTATACTTCAAGTGCCTTTCAGGTCCAAAGTAGAGCTAAACAGTGGTAGCTGTCTAGAAACTGCCACGGCCAGTGGTCCTGCTCCTGTGTTACAGGCATGAGGGACGTTTGTTTTGGGTGATAGGCTATTGCTTTCCTGAGCCCATCACACGCACTGAAAATGATAGCATGCAAACTATTGTAGTGCTGTGCATTGCACGTTTAGAGTGCTCCCTCAGAAGTATGTGTTGGCATGCCAAAGGTGTGGTTGCAATCTATCACATCGGTTCATTCAAATTGTCTTAACATAATTAAAAAGCACGTTTAAGCTCCAGGCTATATCGTTTTTGAAGATCTCCTCAAGGTATCTTCAAAGATGCTAGTCTGCAGCACGCTACAGCTTTTTAAATGAAAACCACCACAACATACATTCTGCTTGCCCAGCACAGGACCCAGAAGCAGAGCATGTGGTTTCCATGTTTAAACTGGAAGAACCTGAAGAGGATAAGTGGGAGAACTAGACAGTGTTGTCACTAGCACTACCCACTAATGCTGCTTCTCCAGTGAAAACAAAATTAAAGCAGGAAAAGAGAGTGGTAGATTGGGAATAGGATTTCTGTCTACAGAGAAGCATTGCAAAGTCCCTACCATTTGTTCAATCTGTGTAGAAAATTATTTTTAAACTGCTATTTTTGCTACTGCTTTTAATACCAAACTTTTCTTTTTCAATGTGAAGTTAAAATCTTAAAAATTCGTTGTTAACCTCTGCTGCTAACTCTGCTTTGAATTAGGAAATGTCATCCTTGAGAAGTCTGATCTATTATAGCATTGAAGAAGACGGACAGCTGTCTTTGAAATTAAGTGATGCAGACTCGGCTGACCATACCAAATTATAAGCCATGAGCGCATCCAAGTGTACATATGCCTCTAGTTAATTTCTGACGTGAATTGTAGATTCCTATCTGTAGATGGTGATGATGTAGATAACATATTATAGTAATGTCCATAAAATAGTTAATGAGTGGGAATTACAAGTTTAAGGAGGAGGAGGCAGAGGAAAGGGGCAAAGGAATGCACTTCTCTCTTTCTGCCAGTACTGACACTTTGTCTGGTTTATGCTTTAGCTCATATGATCCAGAAGTCTCCTGTACCAGCATACAGACCTGGGGAGGCTAAAACCACATTCGACTTAGGTACTCTACCAAAACATAACAGAAAACAACAACTGTTTCCAAAGGCTTCAGATCTGAGTACTAAGAAGTAAGGGGAAAATGAATGACCTGGAAAAGAATGAAAAATGTTGTAAGAAAATGAAAATTTTAGGAGAAAAACTCTAAGAAATCTCAAGTGTGCTCTAAAGCACTTTGATCAAGCATGACTAGCATTTGTTTCAAGTCTACACCATCATTTAGATGTTTTTCTACCATGGCAGATTTAAGCCTCCAGTTCTCTCCTGCAACATTTGATCTCATATAAGATGTCACTTCAGAAAATATGAGACCACGTTGGAAACCAATTTCCTGAAGAGCTAGGAATAGGGTCATATCGTTATCTAGGGTTATCCTTGCAGTTCTGGCAATTTTCTTTTTAATAAACAAGTATGGATAACTCCATAGGACTCCATAGGACAATAAATGCTCTCCTTTATCTTATGTCTAGGTTTCAAAGGACAACAAATGCTGTCCTTTATCTGATGTCTAGGTGTCAAAGCTGTGCAAAAGACGCTTTGTGCAAGACATGTCAGAAATCTTTCCAAAGACAGACAAGGATACAAAGTCCTTGGTCTAACAACATAAAAAAGCCAAAGACAAGTTTACAGAGTTGTATTGTCTTTGAGTTAAGGAGTCAAAACCAAGTCATCAGTTCTGACCAGGAAAATAACTAGTTACATTAGAAGGGTCCACTAGTCCAGACCCTACATAGAGCTTGTAGGCTCATGAGTAGCGCTGCGCTGAGTAACCCCAGTTCTGCACCAGAGCCACTCTGCACGTTGGAAGTTTGGATCACAGCCAGGAGAGCTCTGCTCCGTTTCCACAATTTTGCATAGACAAGCCTGCAGAACAATCAGCTGCATCAAATACATGCATCCACATTAGACGAGTAAGCATTCGCAGATCGACCCTTCATGAATACAGGTTACAAACTAATGTGGGGAAGCGAGTTTAGCCCGTACCAAACCAGAACAAAAACTTATGAACCAAAAAAATAACAACAACGAACCCTCTCTAACAACAACAACAACAAGACAAACCACTTTTATCACTTTTATTCCTTCGAAAAGACTTTTGCCTTCTTCTTGCTAGATCATGGATGGTCTGCTTTAGCACCAAGGCTTTGCAAAAACAGATACACTCGATAGCTCTCTGAAAGCGGCCCGTGTGGCAGGTACAGAATACAAATCACTGCGAGGCATGAGGAGCTTGCTTTCTTTTCTTTTCCCTCCCCTTCGCTGGGAGGCTGCTGAGAGAAAAGCTGATGGTGCTTAGTTTGAGACAGCTCACCGAGCCCTCCCAGATGCGATGAAGAAGGCGAATCGTGATTCCAACGCTCTCGGAGAAGTGAGCGGCTCCCTGGCTGACTCTCTCCCGCCTCCCCCACCTCCCTACCGGGACCACCCGTTCCCAGTTTTCCGTTGGCCGGTTGGTTACCGGCCCGGACTCCTGTTTCCTGGGGGCCACCCGAAGCCCCTAGTCTGGCTTCCCCACCCGGGCAGGGACGCTCCAGCCGCCCCGCCTGCCTCGGGCAGCAGCCACGGAGGAACTCTGGGTGGGAAGCAGTGACGGCGGGGACCGCTCCGTGTTTTCTTCCCCCACCGGCCCCGGGGTGGGTGTGAGGGGAGGCGGGAACGGGGTGAACACAAGAGGAAGGGGCGGCCGCCGGGAGCTGCCGGGGCAGAGGGCGGCGAAACGGGCGCTTGTGCCTTTAAATCCCGTCCCGAGGGGCGTGGAAGGGGCCGCGAGGGGGGCTGAGCGCGCGCGCGCGCGGCATCGCCTGGCGCCCCGGGAAGGCAGCGGTGCCCCGGCGGGGGGGAGGGGCGCGGCGGGGGGCGGGGAGGGGGAGGGGGCGGTGGCGGTGCGCAGCGGTGGGGCCGCCGTGCCAGCGGCGGGAGCGGAGTTGTCCGAGAAGGGAGCACGGGTGGCCGTGGGCGGCATTGCCCGTCGGTTCTCCCGCCATGGCCACGTCCCCGTGCAGCAGCAGCGGCGTCTCCTCGTCGTCCTCGTCGGGGCTGGGGGCGGACGCGGGGCTGGAGATCCGCACGCGCTCCGTGGAGCAGACGCTCGTGCCGTTGGTGTCGCAGGTAGAAATACCGCGCGCGAGCCTGACTCACCCCCTAACCCCATTCCCCGCCCCCCCCGCCACCCCCGAGGGCTCCCGAGTCCCTCCCGGGCAGCCCGTTCGCGCCAGGGGCCCGCGTCCCTCTTCCCGCCCGGGATGGAGTTCGGCCGCCGAAGTTTCCGCGCTCGGGTCGCGGCGCTTCGTAGCCCCTTCTCTCTCTTTCTCCCCGGCCGCTCGGGCCGGGGCGGCTTCTTTCAGCCGCGCCCTCTCCCTCGCATCCCGGGCCCGGGGTCCCCGCCAGCCGGCGCGCCGAGGTGCGGGGGCGGGATCCCGCTGCCGGAGCGGGGCCGCGGGGGAGATGCTGCCCGCACGTCCCTCCCCGAGGAGGAAAACCCCGAAGTTCCCCGCAAGGTCGTGGTGCCGTTGCGTAACGCCCGTGGGACGACGGCGCCTGCGGTGCCGTCGGCGGTTTGAACCCCGGGATGCCGCGGTCTGGGGCGGCGGGAACCATTCCCCCCGGCGGGGGGGGGCTGCACCGCCGCCCGAATTCCGCCGGCTGACCGAGTCTCTAGCCTGGTGGTTTTCCGCATGAGAGGATTCTCCTTTTCTCACAGTTTGGTGCTGGTGAGAGCGATCGGCTTTCAGGGGATTTGGCGAAGCTTTGTGTTTTCGCGGTCCAGCCCGAGCGTTGCGTTGATTGGAGCTCTTATCACACCCAAGGGTAGTACCCGAATTTTAAGAAGTTAAATAATACGCAAACTGTGTCTTGGTGACCTCTTAGCGTGTCCCACACAGCGCTAAATGACCTTAAAAAAATAAAACTCAGGCTTTCAAGCAGTATGCTAAATAGCTATAAGCTAACCACTTTGGTGTCGGTATATATATATATATATTTTAGTACTTTAGTTAAAAATTCGAGTTTGAAATACCAAAGAAAATTTTTCTTTATTGAAAAATAATGTATGAAAGCAGCACAGTGCTTGCTGTATAAGATTATTGTACTTAGAGCACTGATTATTAACGTTAGCAAGTCAAAACCTATCTGTACAAAATCTTTAGACAATGTGTTAACAGCTGTAGAAAAATAACTAATCCTGGTGAGGTCAAGTTACATATGTATCATCATAGCTCATCTGGAAACAAACTGTTGTAAGCCTTGTTTTGCATTTGTACAGCTGGGCGGCAAGAAAGGTTTGTGATGGGTAATTGTGGTTCTGTGCTTATTGTGGTAATTTGTTTTTCTCTGTTTGAAGAAATCTCAGGCAGCTCGAAGAAGCCCGTGGAAGGGATTAAACCACTTGTTCCAACGCAAAGTAAAACTAAAGTTCAATGCATTTTCTTCTCCTGAAATAATTGAGAGAGGTGAAATATGGAGGTGGCTTTTAAGAAGCTTAAGAACAAATAGAAACTCCTCCAGTTGCAAAGGCTGAATTTAATTTCTTATTTTAAATTCTTACTTTTAACAGATTTCTGTGAAGATGAGCACATTCTTCTTCTGGTATACTCCTTAATAACAGTAGTCTTATTTCTCTGTGGATTCATTGCACATGTAATATGTCATGTATAATTTTTCATTGACCACAAAACCTATAACTGTGTCTTCCAGAAGTGCTAAGCATCTCTCACTTATATGGTGTAAGGTCTTTGAGCATTTCTGAAGGCTCAGAGCATACTGTTCTCCAGGTAAAGTGCTCCAGATGAGCTTGTTCCCTTGAATTGTGAGTGCTGAGCACTGTTCAGATTCAGGCCAAAGTTGCTGATGGTATCAGCAGTAGTTTCCTACACTTGCCCAATAAAATGCCCCACTTACTGTGGTGGTTTGTCAGTTCTATCTGTACTGTTTCATCTGATTGTTCAGTAGAGGTCTCACTGCCTTGCTTTGGTTGGGTATTTATGCAGAAAGGGTGTTATAGAGTATGTAAATCTCAGAATTTGTTTTTATATTCTGCATAAACTATGTATCAGCAGTAATGCTCAGGAATCTGTTTTTCTGCTTGTACGAAATACACAAAGGGATTTGTTCTTGCTGTGAAGTTAACTTCACAATTTATTCTTTCGTTAAAAGCTGAGAAGTGCTATGTGATACCCATATACCTCTGAAAAAAATGATCAGAATGTTGCTACTGCTTTTCATTACTTATTTGAAGCAAAAAGGAAACAAAAGGTGCCCTGTCAGACAAACTCACTTTCAGTCCTTCTTACAGAGCTAAATCTACTTACTTCAAGAAAAAAAAAAAAGGCTGAAATTATTTTTATTTAAATTCATGTACCATATAGTGCATTGTCCTAATTGATGTATAATACTGTAAATGTGTTTGATTGCTTGCTCTTACTCAACAAATGTGGGTGTTCATTTTCTTTTTGTTTGTTTATTTGGGTTCTTTTTAATTGTACTTTGCAGCCTGATTTTTCTTATGGACTATATAGTATCAGAGTATATTTGCTGCCAGCAGTGTTGTAAGATTCCTGTTTTCCCAGCAGGAAAAATTACCCTCAGAGTCATTACTGGATAAGTTTATTAATAAATTTGTTTTTAAAACTTAACTATTTATGGACTTGATCTAGGTCTTCATTTTCTCTAGATCTGTTCAGATCCAAATGTGGCCTTTCACTAATAGTGCCTCAAATGACAAAAGAAGACTGCAGATTTAAGTTGCAGTATTAAGCATATTGCAAACACTTTTTTTCAGTATCTACAGTGAAGAGAATCATTCTACAGTATTGTGCAAAGCATGTGTTATCCAGTGCTGAAAATATGGCTTTTGGGGTCAAACCCCACAATTTTCTTCAGAACAAGTAGAATTCTCTTTTCTTGGGTAGATGTCTTTAGTTCAGTATTCCACGTATAAATAGAATAGCATTCTCTAAAATCCAGACATCTCCTTCACTGCTGCTACCCATTTCCAGTCTAATTATGTTGGGTTTTATTTTTTCATGGAAAGTTTTTTGGCAGCACAAGCCAGGAAGGGTGTTTAAAGTGGTCAGTGCTGACTCATTTAATAACAAGTCATTTAAACAGTTGAGGAAAGGCAAAGACTGGGAAAAAGCACTTTCCAGGATGTGGCTCCACCAGCGACTTCCTCAGCTGCCATTATGTACCTGTTTGCTAGTCTGGCAGCAGCTGGGTATCTTCAGAGCTGTAGGAGGCTGTTTGTCTGGATCTGTTCTAAGGGAGCATTCAGAGAAAACTGCAGAATAGGTTTTTGTCAACTGTTGCAGTCAGGTTCTTAGGAAAAGTTTGCTGGGAGGTAACTTTGAGCTCTGTCTGTGAATGCTCCTGAAAGAATTAAATAGTTTTTCATGACTGAAGGTGACTTATCCTCCAGCATCCTGAGTGTAGACCTGTGGGATTACAGCTCCCTGTTCCACCTTCAGAAAGCCTGTTTAGTCATAGGCACTTTGGAGAATGATTGTGTGTTCACAGGTTGCTGAAGATGTTTTTCCAACTTTGTTACAGGAGATCCTGTAAAAGGTTATTGAATTGGCTTGACGTATATAGTCAAAATAAAGCTTAAATAGCAACAAAAAGCCCATGATACCAATGTTTCTGAATTTCGTTACTGCCAGTCTTTGATTCTGAGCAAGTTAACAGTGGTATATGCCTTCATATGGATAAAACAAACCTGTTCCTTACTATGGTCTTGTTTCCTTGCTTGCTCTGAAGACAGCTGAAATAATTCTCATTTCAATAAACCTTGTATAAGTTATATAATGTTACATAATGTTCTGCCAGTACTCTGTTTTTCCAGAAGTTTCTGGAGTTATGAGTTAGAACCCAAAGAAGAACCAACAGCTGATGTTTTCCCATTTGTGTGAAAAGCTTGCTGATGTAGTTTTCAGACTGAAGGTGTGACTTTAGAGTAGCCATACTGGATCAAGCTGGAGTTCCATGTATAATCAGTGACCTTTTATCTATTTTTTTTGGTCGGTTACCAATGGCTTCCCTCAGGGACTTGTACAGGGGACGATGTTGTTTAACATCATTATTAATGATTTGAATGTTGGGATGATGGGCTGGCAGGTTCAACAGACATGTGAACTCCCCCAGAGCAAGTTGAGGGTTGTCTGATATGCTAGAGAACAGAGCTGCCAGACAGAGGGACAGGCTGGAAAGATGGTCTGACAGGAAGTTTGTGAAGTCCAACAAAGGCAATAATACCCATTAAACCCCATAAAACCCCATCTGGGGCAGGATAACATCAAGCAACAGTACAGGCTGGGTCAGCTGCCTGGAGAGAACTTTTGTGGGGAAAGACACAATGGTCCTGGTGGCCAAAGAGCTGAACAGGAGTTCAGTGATGGCCAGCTGCAAGCTGGGTTGTTAGCAGAAGTGTAACCAGTAGGCTGCAGAAATGGTTCTTCCCTTCTGGTTGGCACTCATCAGACAGCATCTGGAGTATCATGTCCAGACTGGGGCTCCCCTGAAAAAGGGAAATCACTGACATAGTGGAGCATGTGACGTAAGGGGAGAGGTTGAAGGAAGCAGGTTCATTCCATCTCAAGAAGAGAGGTGTAATGGTCAGCTAGGACCTAACTTTCATACAGGAAGCTAGGATGGTACTTGCCCATCTGTACCACTTTAATCTGCAGTGATTTTTTTTGCCTGACATTTTGTTGCCTGGACAGTGTAGCAAGATGTTTCTGCAATTCTGTAGGTCAGACCTTACCTTTACTGTCCTGAATAACTTGGGATCACCAGCAAATTTTCATCATTTTATTACCTGCTTTCTCTCCGTCTTTATGATTATGTAGAATAATCCATGTCCCAGCACAGGTTTCTGTGAAACTTCGTTGGTTATCTCCCTCTATTAAAGTAAGCAGTCATTTACTTCCTGCATTTCTTGATCTTCCTTCTCATCATTCTGTCTCTTAATTAGTTAAATATTCATACAAAGTGCCTTCTTCCTTTTTTTTTTTTTTTTTTTCCAGAGACTTGACTAGTGTCCTTTGCAAGCTTTGATACAGACTTTGTTTCCTAGTTTTCTTTCAGCAGAGTGCCTCCTTATCTGTGTAATCGGTGATCTCTACAGAAAAATGTGGTTGTTTTGTGAGAGAAGAATTCCTTTAACAAGCACCATGATGAGTCTTTGCCAGTACATCATATTTATTTGGGTATCCACTAGTTCTGTTCTTCCTCAGTTTTTGCACTGATTTGCCATGTACAAGTGTCAGGCAAACTCCATGCGTCAACTATCGATCTAGTTTTAAGCAGGAGACTGCATGAGAAAATTGATACAATCCTTTTTATGTTTGAGTGCCTTGAAATCTTGCTGAATAACATCTAATGTTGGCAAGTTGTTACGGTTCATTTTCTCTAATATTTTCATAGCCTCTTCTGCAGTTGCTTCGATTCCACACAGATTTGCCGAGTATATCACATAGATACATTTTTGGAGTAGGGATCGCTTAATTTCTTTTGTAGTTGAGCACGGGTAAGAGTAGCTGCTCTGCTCTGTTCTTATTTTCTGTCGAAGAGATGTACAAAGCCATGTTAAGGAAGTAACTGAGTATAGCAGGGTTATAGCTTCTGAAGAAATGGACCGCAGTAGCTGGTAAGTTACTGTACATTTAGTGGAATTGATGTTATTCTCTGTTGAACTAAACAAGCATGTTGTATCAGAGAGATTTAAGAGATTTGTAAGACTGTAGACACGGAGTTCAATATGCTAGTGTTCCATCATGCAGGCCTTTTAATTTTGTCTGTAGGCTAGCAGTGTCTTTAGGGAAGCTATTTTGTAGTCTCATTGGCTTGGAAGTCCTTAGTTCAGTAGTGACTACTAGGTTGCTCGTGTTGTACCCAGTAGCAGCAGAACTCTGAACAGGACCTCACATTCAGTTCTTCAGTATACTTATGGATGTTGACCTTAGTATGTCTCCTTGCTGAAGGATGTTTCGTCTGAATGTAGTGAAGGAGCTTCAAAAGACTTATTTTTTGAGGGAGATGTATGCATGTGTGATGCCAATGCTGGCCAAAACCTGTGCAAGAGGTTTATATATAAGTGACATACATACACATGGTATCTTTCAGTGAGTGTTCATTTCTTCTAAGCTTAATAGCTGCAAAACTAGTATTCTTACGATTTACTCAGTCATGGCTTTGTCATAATGTTTCTTTCTTCGTTTTGCTAACAGCTTTAAAGCGGAGACTCCTATATTTAGAGCACTGTTAGACTTCTGACTTGATGTCACTAGCTTTTTATTCTTGGAAGTCTACAAAAACTGAGGGGGGAAAAAAAACCACCATGTTTCCCCTATCTGTTTTTCCTCCACATCATACATCAGTCTTGTATATTAACTAATGTTTGAATGTCTGTAATTGTAGTATTGCATTGCAGTGCACACTACATACAAGTTGCTGTGAATCAAATATGTTCTCTCTTTCTCCCTTAGAGACTAAATAGAAGTGTCTCATCTACTCTCTGGACAATGTTCATAACATTAAGCATATGCATAGTTTCATTCCCTTCCTGAACTTCAGCGTTCAGTTCAGGCTATCATCTATTCCAACTTACTTGAATTTCCCATGCAGCAGATGCATTGAGAGATTTGTACCAGCAAGTCCCTTGTCTGTCTTTTTTCAATAGGCATTTTTTGATACCTTTAGGTCTTTCCCACTTCTCAGGTGCTAAAGGGTTCATACGTTGCTGGCTGTTCTTGCTCAGTATGGTGCCAGGGCGTGCTCTTTGCCCCTTATGGCTCTTTCTGGAGGATGGGAAAATTCCTTTTTGGACAAAGTAGGGTAATCCATATTAGTCTTAAACTCATTGCTTTCTTCAGTGCATCTGGGGGAAAAAATCTGAGTGCACTCCTTTTAAAATGATTTTTGACTACTATTCTTCAGTACTTTTAAAATTATGCAAATTTGCAAGCTTTATGAAGCTGTTTCTCCCCTTTTCTGGGATTTTCTTCTTTGTGAATTAATTTGGTACTCATTTCAGGCTTGAGACTTGGTATTGCTATTGAGTAATAAAATTATGGATTACAGTGTAGAGACTTGCATTGTAACTTGTATCGAGTGAAGCAAAGCTGCTGCTAAACTCTTTTTAGTTTATGTCCTGTACCACAGAGAAGCTGTGCCCGGTTGCAGAGTCATATGGATTAACTCTGCTGTCGAGTCTGGAAGCATATGTTGTGCTGCCTGTGTGCATAGTTGCACCTCATTAGTTTCAATTAGTCACTAACTCACTGACTCTTCCCTTTGGTTCCACAGGTTCTGTGGGTTAAGTTGTGCTTTGTATTACAGACCTTCTGCTTGATACACATTCTTTTTCTGTAAAAGGAAGATTGCAGCAGCTCAACAGCTTGGCCTACACTAGGTACTCTGTGCCCTTGAAGGAGCCTGATTCTTTATCTTTGATTTATGCGGTAAAGTTAATCTGACGAGTTTGTTATCTGGCTGTAGATAATGTGATTAGTTCAGTCACAGTATCAGTTATATCTCTGGGCTGATGTGGTTGCAGGCTTCCCTTTACTGAGCCTAGTTTCTAATTGACAGTTATTTAGTCATTGAAGTTAGATTGTTATGAAACAGCAAAAGGGAAATAGCTAATCATTTACAGCTGTGATTTTTAAGGTATGCTGGGGAGCGCAGAAGTACATTAGAATATTCTAAATCGGTAAATGAAATTATTTTGTTATGTTAAAAATCAATGATGTTAACATCACTAATGATATTCTGCTTTACAAGAAAAATGATATATGAACATTTTATCGCATGAGCAACAGCACTACCATGAAATAGCTGTTATTTCAGGTTTTTTGAAGTGTCTGGTGGAGTTTTTTTTGTGAACCTTTGGATAATGAAATTGGTTTTGAGTTGGCTCCTATTTTGTAATGTTCAGTACAATAGTCTTTGATGTGATAAATGAGTCCGGGTAACACTTCAGGAAGCTGGAGTAAGATACTTCTTACTGACATAGCTGAAAATCAATTGATCTTTTCCAATTGAATCCTAGCTTTCAAATTTATGATACGTGATTAATGACTTTTCTATGGATTAAACAATTTTTTGTAGTTCTCCAGCTGAATGAGTATTAAATCAGAACTGCCTCACAGTGATCCTGCAGAAAAAGAACTAGAGCAGCTTTCTTGCTATTCAGCATTGTTAACAGATGGTTTTATACAGATTATGTAGGGAAATCCCCAAAGGGGGAATTATGATTTAATGATTGCAAACAACTCTGATTGTAGTTTAGTAAAACTGCTGTATGGCACTATGAGCCTATGGCTTTCTGTGTGCATTTATGTGTATTAATTCATTGATAAAGCATAAGTCTTGCTAAATGATAATTTTTGCTCATTGAGTTTTATTGCATTCCATCAATAGCCTTGTTTAAAACTAGTGAAGTAATTGAGTAGTGATACAGACTCTAGTGCCAACTGGTAACAATTAATCTACTCTAGATACTGTATGGGATGATTTCTTGGTTTTATACATAAAATGAATTCTCAAATGGTAAGATAACTCATGAACACAAGTTACAAAAACATCATGTATCAGCAAATCCTAAGGTTCTTTCAGATGTATATGGACAAATAAAAATTATGCTGTTACTTTTGCCTCGGAGACATTTTTGTATTGACTTTTCGTATTAAGCGCAATGAATGTAAATACAGCCTCACAAATCATGTATTTTCAATTAACAATAAAATTGTGCTGTAGTAATGTAATGGTTTAAGCGTGGAGGGGTTTTTTGTTGTTGTTTGTTTTTGTTTGTTTGTTGGATTTTTTTCTTTTAAAGTTTGTTGTTTTGTTTGTTTCTTTTATTCACAGATGTCAAAATTGTTTAGAATGGTAATATAGTCCAGAGTTGCAAGTGCTTAACATGTAGGAGTTAGACCAATATATGGACTGTTCCCTTTTAATTATCAAAGATTCTGTATTGTATTTCAGTGTTACATTTAAATATTATTAAATTTTCCAAGTAAGTTTTTGTTGCCCTTGAGCACTTCAAGGAAGCAAGCTGAACAACATACAGGCTCTTTAACATAAACAAGATAATGGTTCCTGGATTATATGAAGTTGTTGTTTCTCTAGGTGGATAGTAGTTGGATTTGCATAGCCTTTTCCAGACCACAGTGTACTTCTCTGTTAATCCCTAGGGCAAGTATGTGCTTTTCAAGATGAAATCTCAGGTGTTGCTCTGAATTGAAGTGGTATGGCAGAAAGCTGCAAAGGAAGCCTTCTCTAAAAAAAGCTGGAGAAACCCTCCTGTCTGCAACACGAAGTGCAAGATGGATTAGAATGGCTGGTAATTGTGCCAGTGATGCTGCCTGTTTATGGGACCAACAAACAACTTTTTTTGCATCTTCAGGAGTGTGTCCTGGTTTGAACAGAAAGAATTCTCAATTGCAGGTGGTATCAGTGTGTTGTCCCTGTTACATCCTTTATTACAATATCAGAATTTTTACTTGCACAACAGTAACTTTTTTTTTTTCAATAAGCAGCTCAGAGTTGGCTTGAGCATAGTTTGCACAAGCTATACATACATTAACAAAGGAAAGCCACAATAATTATTTGCCATTCAGTGTCTGGTTTTGGGGTTATCTGATCATGTTAGTAAATTGAGTTATTTCTGAGACTTGCATCTCTCTGGTGCTGAAACATGTCTACATCTGTTTTGACCACATCTGAAAATACACATTAAACAATGAATTTCCCTCTGAGTTGGTTTTGTTTACTTAGACTTGCTTATGCCCAGGATTTTTAGGTGCCGAATGAAAACGAGTAATAACTTTGTTTATGAAATCTACCTATTCGGGTATGAAGATACTGAACTGGAGGGCAACAGGAGAGAACACACCTAAAACCAGTTATTGGGGCTGTTTATTCATGTTGACTTTTTTAGTGAGACAGTTGCAGGTTTCAAGAAACTTAAGGACAGCAGTTGAGTTAGAAGGCCAGTTCACAATGAAAAGTGCAGTAAAGGCCTTTTTTTGTTGCATTTTATGATAGGGAAACATATTTTCTAATGTTCAGTGTACTTGTTGTTGCACAAATCATATAATCAGAAAAGTTTAAGTTTGGCTTTCAATTTGACAAATTATTTTGGCCAGTTTGTGTCAAGTTGCTCAAAGGTGCAAATTTAAGTCTGTAAACTTCCATACATCTTTTCAAAAAGAGAAGGAAACTTGAACTTAAATTGTCTGCAGATGAATTTTTTTCCCATTGACACTGATTTCTATAGAAATTCTGAAAACGCCTTTTTGGGGGGGAAGATTGGGCAGTCTTCTGACTTGTCAGGCATGTGACAGTACAAGTAAGCAAGTGGTCAAGCCTCACTGAGCATTCTCCAGTGATCCTTCTTCTCTTTCACGTGTGGAAAAAAGAAGGGAGGATGGCAGGAGTGCAGATCAGTTTTTGTGTACTTTTCTGCTTTGTGTCTGGAGATCACTGGGGATCTCTGATGTTAAGGAGTCTGAAAAATAAACATTAAATAGTGTATTTCTACTCTACCATAGTGTTACTTTAGTAACCTTATTAAAGTAATTTAAATAACCACATAACATCTAAGAGTCCATAGGTCGCATGAACTATTCAGCCATATTCATTCCTTTTGTTTGTTTCTTTGGCATTCCTTTTCACAACAACTTACAAAAAGGGTTGGAAATTATTTAATCCCACTGAAAAAAAAGAAAAAATCTGAAGTTTCTAGAGTATTAATTACTTAGAAAAAAACCCCAAACAAACACACACAAAAAAACGCAACACAAAACCAACACACAAGTCCCTCCCCACCCTGCTGAAAAAAAAGAAAAGCCATGCTAGAGAAAATAAATTGGTGTCATCAAAATACTACACTTCAGTTGAACAAGTTCATCTCTATCACATTTTGGATAATCATTTTCTCTGTGGTGTTTGGTTTGGATCTTGAAATGTAAAGGGCCCTTAGTTTTCTAGGAATGCATTCAGCACAAAGGGTATTCACTACTTATAGCACAGTCTTGCTGTGAGTTGAATCCTTTTGATCTCTTAACAATTCCAAGAATGTGTAACGAGTACATAGCAATAGTACTAGTAATCTGAGGTGTGTATTAGAATTCGAAGTTGTGTACTCTGTCTTTCCTGGCAAACTTTACAAAGAGATCTGAAGTAGGTTTTGAAGCCTAGATCTGAAGGAGGTGAAGAAGCTGTTCTCACCCCTTCCAGATAATATTACCTACCTGTTGAAGCTGTTGAGCTTGTGAGAAGTGCACAATTAAATGTTGTGGTGTTTTAAAATGAAATGCATGATTTGCATATAACAAAAAATCTGGTTCTAGCTGCAAATAGCTAGTGTCTCATTTGCTTGTTTTATTCTCATGCTTTCTCCTAGGGACCCATGTTTGGGTACTGTAGGAGATACTAGGTTAGGTACACCAGTGATCTGATTTGGTAGGGCTTCTGCTTGTCACTGCAGGTCCTGGATTGTACCTTCCTCCTTTTCAGAGGGGGCTTATGAGCTTATTAGATACTACCTGTGAAAGATTGCCTGAGGCTCCTCTAAGCATGTTGGCATTTGCCTGCAGATAAGTGAGCCAACTTACAGGTTGTTAATGTAGTTTATTTAATTTGCTTCCCTAAAGGCTTTATGGAAGATGTGTACAAAAGCGTCGAGAAGATGCTTATAAAACCCCTTTAGGTAAAGATACAACAGTCTCAATACCACAGGTGTAATAGAACTCAGCAGTCTCAGACATGCAGCATATTTGTACTGCCCTTCTAGACACCAGTGCATTGGCAATATGAGTAAAATATATACAAATGGGGTAGCAGGATGATACCACTTCTTGAAAGCTGTTTTTTTACAGAAGTAGTAATTCAAGGTCCTGAATGATACGTTGAGGTCTGTGCGATTTCTGCAAAAAGAGCTTGGTTGCCCCTTTTGAATAAGAACGGGCAGATGAAACTGTCACGGTTCAAGTGTCCGTAAAGCAGAGGCTGTCTCACATAACATTTTCAGGATAAGTAGAATATGGATTCTTACAGTTAACTAGTGCATTAGTAGTTAACACAGTTGCATTTCATTGTGATTGATCTTTTCTAGCCTTTGAAAACTTCCAAAGTTGAGTTTATGCAAAGTTTTTTGTAGGATTTTCCTACAAAGTGAGAATTAAGTGGGGAAGATAGTGTTTTCCAATTCTAAAAATTGTCACATTAGCTAGACTTGTAAAAATATTGTAGTGCTTGAAATTGTAGAAGATGCTTACTAAGACTTCCATTAATGCTTGGACAGACATCTAATCTTAACAGACTTTGGATTTTTAGGGTAGGTAGGCAGGTAGTCTCTGTTCACTTCTCGAGATCCCAAAGGCTCTTGTCTCTTGTGATGAGAAGTCTATGTGACAGTTCTGCTTGTGGCCCTTATGACTGGATGTCAAATATCAGGTGCTGCTTCTGTGCTCTCTCAAATGTATGGTGGTCTTCTGTAGCAGATCTGGGTCTTGGAACAATGGGTGCTGCTGTCTGGCTAAATGAGTCTGAAGACCTATTTGTCCTAATGCACAAGGTACACAAGACCTAATGAGACAGTACCTGAAATATAATATTAGAAATTTCCCCCTACTCTCTGCCCCCAAACTCAAGATGAACTAATAAAAGTATGAGCACCGTGAGAAAGGCTTTTTTCACCAAGTTTTCTGTATGTCCTAACCAGTGGAACTAAATTTCATTTACAGCATGCTTCCATTGTAGGGGTTTCTAGCTTCTTCTCTAGTATGTAGTGCTATTGCATTTTCTCAGCAAAGGCCTTCCATTCCTGGTATTATTATTTATTTTTTCAGAAAGTAATTTTCTACTATTATACAATTAATGGAAAGTAGAAAGCAGAAAATACACAAAATGGAAGAGGAGCTATTACTTTTAAGGATGCTACAGCACTATAGCTAATCCTTGTTGCACAGAAAACATCTTGAATCTTTCTAGCAAGAGAAGTAATTTTTGTGAAGCAATAAAACATACTACTCTTGAGAGTCTAAATCATCCTGTGTACATTGTGGGTACTTACTAGAGGGAGAGAAGGGAGCATGGATAGACTGTCTTCCAACATGACTTCTCAGTTTAACTCTTGTGTTTGTAGTAGTGACTGTGAAATAGCTACGTTTCCACTGGTTTTATTTATAGCTGCCTATAAATACTTCCTGAAACTCAATCTCTTTAAGTGTCATTTAATTCTGTCATGCAAGACTTAATTACACTGATAATAAATAGACATTAGAATATTTTTAGCTAAGCATGCTGTCATGATGCTTCCTGTGCATGAAGCTTATAACAACTTAAATGTCAGTATCTGAAGGCCCTCAAAAAGCTCTGAAAATAGCTACTCAAAACCTGCCACAACTAAGCATGTTTCCGTAAATATGAGGTACATCTTGTTATATATGCTATATATGTTAGTTTCGGTAAAGTACCTGAGAAAAGGCAGTTTTTTCTGGGGCTGGTTGTAACAAGTGACAAAATATTGTAACTGACAATTTCTTGAGACTGCACACTCCTTAAACTGATTGTCTCAAATCTCAGCTAAGCATTCCATGGAAATAGTGTAAGAGCCCCCATTAAACAGAGCATGAGAACCATCAAAAGGACTGTTTCCTTTCTAGGACCTGATCAGTAAATCCTTGAGTAAACAGCATGTAACGTATTTATCTTGTTCAAAGAGACTTGCCGGTAATATCTTCAGGTGATAGCTCCTGCCCAAAGACCACGGATGTTAGTGACTGGGTGATACATGATCAGAATACAACAGATTAAATATCTGGGAGGTGTTAAGCTTAAATGAGATCTTAGATAATGTTCTTGGAGTCACCAGGGTTTCCTACTTTAAAAAACAAAACAAAACATAACACACCAAAAAACAACTGAAACACCGCAGTAACAGTTCTGGTCTGGTTGCAACTGGATGGGCTTCAGAGGAAAAGCAGTTCTCTGTAATTTAACATATCCTTAAACACTGCAAGTTTTCACTAATTCAGTTTTTTACAGGCTCTTATGGTATCTTTGGATAAAGGTGGTTGGTTGCTGGGCATAAAGTTCCTTGTTAGCTTTCTTGTGGATCTTTGCCTTTCTCCATTTAACTTGTCTGATTCTATATCTTTGTTTTAAATGTTGCTTAAAAGTCAGGAACAGAAACTTTGCTTATTCTTTAGTTTAGAAGCCCAGCTTACTGGCCTTTTAATGCTCATTGCATTATTCATATCCTGAAGCAAATGGTATTGTATGCCTCACCCCAACACCCTTCCAATTGTACTGCTTAGGGATTATTTATTTTTTTTTCACTGTGGTCTGAACTGGTTAAATAATGTTTGTGCTGGTTATTAGCATCACAGTTCCCTTCAATTTCTCACTTAACATACAAATGAAATTAATCTCCTTGCTCAGTTAAGTTCTTGCTTGTTAGTTTTTAAACTTTCATTATTAATTACAAGCTCGATTAAGTCTTGTAAAGGAACTGAAACTGCAGTTGCTATTACCTCTGATTTTTCATAACTTTATTTTAAATGGAGGATATAGCTAAGTTTACGCCTGTCACTCTTAACACTTCATGAAGGAAAGAGAACGATATTGCTTAGAATTACACGTTCTCCCTGTTTGCACAGCAATGCTTTCTGCAGATGGCAGATTATGAGAAGCCCATCTGTATCGGTAGAACTTTATTCATGCCTTGGACACCATTAAGCATCTTACATTTCGTGTATGTCTAACTCATGTTTCTTGAACCAAATACAGCCTTTTTTCCATTAGCTGATCTGTATTAAATCATAGAATCATTTTGGTTGGAAGAGACCCTCAGGATCAATTCCAACCATAACCTAAGTCTAGCACTAAACCATGTCCCTAAGAACATCATCTAAATGCCTTTTAAACACCTCCAGGGATGATGACTCCACCACTTCCCTGGGCAGCCTGTTCCAATGCCTGACAACCCTTTCCGTGAAGAATTTTTTCCTAATATCCAATCTAAACCTCCCCTGGCACAACTTGAGGCCATTTCCTCTTGTCCTGTCACTTGCTACTTGGGAGAAGAGACCAACCCCCTCCATGCTACAACCTCCTTTCAGGTAGTTGCAGACAGTGATCAGGTCTCCTCTCAGCCTCCTTTTCTCCAGGCTAAACAGCCCCAGTTCCCTCAGCCGCTCCTCATCAGACTTGTGCTCCAGACCCCTCACCAGCTTTGTTGCCCTTCTCTATGTTTCTCTGTCTCTTTCTTTTATCATGACTTACCTACTCCTATGTCCAGAGCTGTTTGTTACTTACTTTTTTTTTTACCTTTCTACTATATTAGTACAGGCTGTATTTTCTACATCTACTGCCGTAGTATTGATCACACTTGAAGTGGGTGTTATATGAAGCTGTTTGTCTTATGTTTCCAATTTCTTGACCAACTTCTGTTTTAGTTCTTGCACAATGTTTGTTTTTAACTGGCAATCTATAAAGTTTTTGACTTCTGTGGAAAAAAACAATGGAGCTCCATAAGATTCCATCCATTCTAATGGTAAGATAGTTGTTGTAGTGGCTCTAATTAGCCAGTCTGAGAAGAAATTATATTACCCAGCTGAGAGTTCATTATCTGAGGAGGTATTTGCAAAGCCTGAGCTGCTGTGTATAACCATAGGTTTTTAAACTGAGTTGAATCTAAATATAGAAGCTACTCCAGTGGGTGTACAGAGTAGATCATTAAATCATAGTATGGTTTGGATTAGAAGGGACCTTTAAAGACCATCTAGTCCAACCTCCATGCTATGGACAGGGATGTCTTTCACTAGATCTGGTTACTCAGAGCCCTGTCCAGCCTGGTCTTGAAAATTTCAGGGATGGAGCATCCACAGCTTCTCAGGGCAGCCTGTTCCAGTGCCTCACCACCTTCATTGTGAGATATTTTCTCCTTATGTCTAATCTAAATCTACACTGTTTTTAGTTTAAAGCCATTGTCTGCTGTTCTTTCACTACAAGCCTTGGTAGAAAGTCTTCGTCTTTTTTATAAGCCCCCATTACATATTAAAACGCTGCAGTCAGGTCTCCCTGGAGCCTTCTCTGAGCTCAGCAACCCCAACTCTCTCAGCCTGTCCTCAGAGCAGAGGTGTTGCATCCCTCTGATCATTTTTGTGGCCTCCTCTGGCCCCTCTCCAACAGGTCCACGTCTGTCCTGTACTGAGGGCTCCAGAGCTGGATGCAGGACTTCAGATGGAGTCTCACCAGAGCAGAGGGGCAGGATCACCTCCCTCAACCTGCTGGCCATGTTCCTTTTGATGCAGCTCAGGGTACAGTTGGCTTTCTGAGCTGTGAGCGCATATTGCTGGCTCCTGTCCAATTTTTCATGCAGCAGTACCCCCAAGTCCTTTTCAGCAGAGGTGTTCTGAATCCCTTCATCCCCCAGTCTGCATTGATACTGGGGATTGTCCCAACCCAGGTGCAGGACCTTGCATTTGGCCTTGCTGAACTTCATGGGGTTAAGATTATACTGGTGAGGTCATAAGGTCAGATGACACTGCAGATGGGCCTGCCAAAACAGCCACTGATTCTTGCTTCACCTTATGTGGGGGGGTATAGGAGGTGTCCTTTTCTACAAAGCTGATGACTCTCTCTGAAGAGAGTCCTAGAGAAGTGATAAAATTGTAAACTTTAGCTATATCTCAAATGAAAACGGTTCTGAAAATGTTATGTAAGACCTTATTAAAGCAACTTCAACTGGGACATCTTTGAGATTCTTATCATTTGCGTACCTCTACAGTAACATACGGCATTAAAATGCCATTGATGATTTTTAAAATAGGATGGGATTCCTTTTGCTCTGCAGTGTTAGTTGCATATACATTTCTCAGGGTTATGCAGAACATGTTGAAACTTCTACTGGTATAAAATGCTGTGGGAGGTAAACTTGCAGCCAGGACATGCATCCAACTTGTCTTCTGTTTGTCTTAGGCTAGTGTTATTGTCTGTTTTTCAGAAGTCTGTAACTGTATGAATGTAATATTAGTGCTTTGTTTGCATAGCATTAAGTTGCAGTTTGCTTAAAAAACAGTTGAGGAAACAAAGTTGTGACCCTCTATCAAATGGGTTTTCTTCAGTGTTTGGTCTAATGCTCTCTGTAGGCTTGCTGCCTGTGACTAGTCAAGAATTCACCAGCTGTGATGGTTAGAGTAGCTGCTGTCAGGTGTTTGGTATTTTGGTATATCTGAAGTGTTTACAATGCAAGAATTCAGGAGAGTTGCATACTACAGCTGTTTTTAATATCCATTTGATATTAATTGGAATTTCCACTGAAGTGATGGCAGTTGTCTAGAATAAACCTGAAGGTGTTCAGATGTTTCCTTAGTTTAGTCTTTAACAGGACTCTGTTTTCATCTTATGATTTTATTTTCACTGGATGGGCAGCAGGGGTTCGTAGGCTTTGGATTTGAAGTCTGGTGAACTGGGGGACTCATACAGGGACAAATGAAGTATTGGCTTTTTCCATTGTGGAGAGTTTAATACTGCAAACTTGACCAAACCAGCTCCTGGCATTCAAAACCAGCTCCAGTAAGCTGTTAAAAAACACCATTACTTTTTCCCTAGAAATAAGACTCAGTGATATCTGAAGAGTAAGCCATGGGCATTGATCAAATGCTTAAGTGGAACAGGTCCTGCACTGTTTCCTGCTCTTTCCTTGGATCTCATGTGAGCATTGCAAGTACAGTTTCTATGCTCTTGTTCTACTGTAGGCTTGACCGGTAGGAGAATGAATGAGTGGATTGTGATTTATGATGTTCTGAGGAATGGATGAAGACATCTGTGATTAAGCTAATACAGCTGAGGTGTTCAGACATTTAAGTAATTCATGTAATTCTGAAATTCTATCAGCAGACCTCTTTGAGCCCCTGGGGATTGGCTCACAGTGCAGTTTTTTAAACCACACTCCTGCGGAAAGTAGCACTTCTGCCCATCCTTCTCTCTCCAGTCTGTGCCTTTTCCCTTTGGCCACCAGAACTATTCCTACAGCTGTGCAGTGAACTGGATTGGGCAACTGATTATGAGAAAAACTAAACTAACAAACATCACCTTCTTCACAACTTTGGTTTAACTCACATCAGATGAATTCATTGCGAAAAAGACAGAGATGGAGGCAAGGACGGGTGGGACTGTCTTTGGCAACAACTATGACTTTTATGCTGGTTTAGCATGTTCAGAACTAGAGTTTGAATTCTGTCCTGCATCTCGCTAGAAAATTATAGTGATACCAAGAATCTAAAGCTTCTACAGTGTTTGTAATGTAGTTTGTAATTAGGTAATTATGAGTGGCAGCATTGCACACTGTCCTCATGTTTGTTTGCCTTGGTTGAGGAGCTACTTCTGCTTTACCTTTGTCTTTGGGTGGTTGGCGGTTGTGTTCTGGGCAAATCTTTGGTCTCCTGCAGCCTGCATGACTCCAAAGTTGATCTCTGGTTGATGCAATCCAAAAAGAAATGTATAGTGCAATGTAGTACAGGGCAGAAAAGCTGATACCAGGTGTGGAGGTCAGAAGAAGAATATCATCCCAATTTTTTTTTTTTTTTTTTCTAGAAAACACACATAATTGAAGATGTTTAAATTATGAGTACAGTGGATACTTTAATGGAGACAAGGCTGGAATATTTCAGATTATTTCTAAAAGACAAATGGTACTTCTTTTTGTGTAAAAACTGCTACTGCTTGTGTTTAAAGTCTGCCTTAATCAGTTGGATAAAACATCTTTTAGAAAGGCGTATTTCAGTAAAAACAGCCAGAGCTCCCGAATCATAATTGATGAGTGTGTTTAGTTACCTGACAGCACAAAAACTTTGTAAGATTTTCGATGCTTGCAAACGTAAAATGGTATTGGTATGTCTGCTATTGTACTCAACTCCTCCTGTGTCTGTAGTGAGAAAGCCTCTTGAGAGACCTAGGGCAGCTTATTTTAATACTGCAAACGGGAGAAAAAAAAAAAAGAATCCCTCCATGTGTTTGAGATGTCAGATAAGTTGAGATCACAGCAGATGAGCAAACTTAATTATACTCCATTTTTTTTTTCATTCTCTGAGAAGTTAAATGATACCTCATGACTCAACACTAAATTTTATTAGTGAAGTACGGTAAAAATCTACTACTGAGTTCAGTTCAAAACTTGCCTTTAATACTGAAGTTAAAATGTCTTCTTGCACACAGTTCTAATAATTAACTCTTCTTGTTTGCAGATAACTACTCTTATTAATCATAAGGATAAACCAAAGCGTTCTGACAAGACTCTGCAAGCAATTCAGCGAGTGGGCCAAGCAGTTAACCTGGCAGTTGGAAGATTTGTTACAGTAGGTGAAGCTATAGCCAATGAAAATCATGAATTGAAAGAGGAAATGAGTGTTGCTTGCATCGAGGCAAGGAGAGCAGGTATGTAGTTACTTGTGAAATTTGTAACCTCTTGTGCTTTTGCCATTTTTGGCACACTACTTTTAATATCAGAAGTAATGTAAGAACTTCATTACATGATTGCCTACTCCTCTTGTGCTGGTTCATTCAAGGCCTGATCTGTTACCTGATTTTGTCACTTAAATTGCTGTCATTGTATGAACAGGGAATGGAATTGTGTGTTAGCTTTGATTTTCATAGGACCTTTTGCCACAAGGAATCACCTGGCTGCTCTTTGTCTTACGATGTTACTACAGACAAAGCGCAGAGTGATAAGAATACAACTTTAGATTTCATAGCTCTTGAGCTAAAACAGTGGAATATTTAGAGTAATTTGAGTATTATGCTATTGAGGTCACTGTGTTCTAAATCTAAATGTCTGAATGAAGGTCAGTGTCAACCCATATTTCGTCAGGACTCAGTAAGATGACTCAGATCAGTCATCTGATGACTCCCCTCAGTAGAATGAAAATCATATTGTACTTGTGTTTTTGCTGGATTCAGCTTCTGTTGCAAACCTGCTCTGTGTGTGGATTGAATGTGAAAAATGAATAACTGATGGAGTTGCTTGCTGTCACTCCCTTCTTTCCCCCAGAAGCCTCTATCTAGGCAAATAGTGGGTTACATTCTCTGATACTGAAAGCGAATGTCATTGTCATGCTAGAAACTACTTTCCTGGATGTTAAATACCGTTCCTTGCATGATACTTCAGCAGTTCATATTAAAGGCATATTCTTACATGTGCAGTGCAGCCTTCAGGAAGATCACGAGTAGAAGAACATTCCTTTTGTTGTTAGTGGTGGTGGGGTTTTGTATTTTCTTTCTAATACATTTGAATAATGGGAAATTCTGCTTGAAGTTTTTCCCATTTAAGCAGGTGGAAGTACCTGCAGATGCGACAGATTTTCTGTGGCTTCGTGGAGACAATCTTGAGCTTTCAGATGTGGAGGCAAATAAATGACCCTTCAACACACTAATTCTTGATAACTGTAGAAAGAATCTTGTACTCCAAGACATAGGTTACTGTACTTAAAATTGATCTGTTAAGGTAAACTGGACTTGTGGGGAAGTGTTTAGGTTTTAACTTTCAATAACTTCAGAAGCTTGAGAAACTTGTCTTTTGGTGTCCTAGCCAGTACATTTATTGCTGAATCACTGTGCTGGCCTCAGACCTTGGAGATGCAGTTCATACTATTTTTGTGATTAAAAAAAAAAAAAGGCTTAGAAATTGAGCATGATATTGTAAGAAATCCTCTGAACATCCCTCAACGAGTTGCAATGTTTAGAGAAATGCTGGTGGCAAATGAACATTTTTGTGATTTGAAGGACTACTCTAGATAAACTTCAGCCTGTAGATTCATGGTCGCTCCAGTAAACTTGGCTGCAAACAGAAATGTCCTAATTTGAAAACATTCCACTTGTTATATGAAGCATGTGTTTTCTCTTCAGGGATCCAAGTAAAATGCTGACAAGCCAAAGTTGCCAAAGTTGATGTTGATAACCTCAGCTGCTCAGAGCAGTGCAGTCTGAGTCTCTGTTTCTTGACTTGCTGGTTATGCTGTGGTGTAGTGGGTTGATCCTGCTGGACACCAGGTGCCCACCAAAGCTGCTCTGTCACTCCCGTCCTCAGCTGGGCAGGGCAGAGGGAATATGACAAAAGGCTCATGGGCTGAGATGAGAACAGGGAGAGATCACTCACCAATTACCGTCATGGGCAAACCAGACTCCACTTGGGGAATATTAATTTATTACCAATCAAATCAGAATAGGATAATGAGAAATAAAAACTAAATCTTAAAACATCTTCCCCCCACCCCTCCCTTTCCCAGGCTCAGCTTCACTCCTGATTTTCTCTACCTCCTCCCTGGCAGCAGCACAGGGGGACAGGGAATGGGGGTTGTTGGTCAGTTCATCACGTTGTCTCTGCCGCTCCTCCCTCTTCAGGGGGAGGACTACTCACACTCTTGCCCTGCTCCACTGTGGGCTCCCTCCTGCAGTAGACAGTCCTCCACAAACTTCTCCAACATGAGTCCTTCCCATGAGCTGCAGTTATTCAGAAACTGCTCCGGCATGGATCCCTTCCATGGGGTGCAGTCCTTCAGGAACAGATTGCTCCAGCGTGGTGCCCCAGAGGATCACAAGTTCTGCTAGCAAACCTGCTCCAGCCTGGACTTCTCTCTCTATGGGGCTACAGATCCTGCCAGGAGCCTTCTCCAGTGTGGGCTTCCTGCAGGGTTGCAGCCTCCTTCAGGAATCCCCCTCCTCCAGTGTGGGGTTCTTCATGGAACAAAGGTGAATATCTGCTCTGCTGTGGACCTCCATGGGCTGCAGGAGGACAACTGGCCTCACCATGGTCCGCACCATGGGCTGCAGGGGAATCTCTGCTCTGGCACTTGAAGCACCTCCTGCCCTCCTCCTTAGTGATGTTGGTTTTTGCAGAGGTGTTTCTCTGACATACTCTCACTCCTCTCTTCGGCTGCAGTTCTGCAGGCTTTTTTCCCCTTTTTAACTCAATTATCCCATGGGTGCTACCACCATTGCTGATGGGCTCAGCCTTGGCCAGCGGCGGGTCTGTCTTGGAGCCGGCTGACATTGGGTCTGTGAGACATGGGGAAAACTTCTGGCAGCTTCTCACAGAAGCCACCCCTGCGGCCCCCCGCTACCAAAACCTTGCCATGCAAAGACAATACATGTTGCCAAGTGCTCTTTCTCCCTATCAGTCTATCCAGGAGGAGCTCAGAATCTAAAAATAGTCTGCAGTATTTTCTCTCACCAAATGATTGTACTTTTTTACATGGTACGTTTTGTTTCCTGTTATGCAGTAATATGCCTCAATCTAGTGGAGTGGAGATATAGACTGTTTACTTTTCTGTCAAGCCTCATATTTACCTTGACAGGGGTCAGTTATTCTGTTTTAGCTGTTGAGATCTATCTAAGACTTACACGGGAAATCCAGTATATCAAATGTGTTTGCTGCTGGTTTTTTGTTTGGTGTTGTTTTTGTGCCAGTATTATCTCTGTGGACTGTTAAGTGTTGGTCAAGGTCAGAGAGTGCTTTGTGCAGAGAGATTCCTATGGGTCACTGTCCTCTGAATTCAGTCTCTGAATGCAGTTGCTCAAGTGCCATTTTGGACAACTTCGGTGTTACAAAGCAAGCCCATAAAATCTGGCCAATTATAGCTAAGAATGTTGAGTTGTATAAAATAATCCCATGTTCTGATGCCAAGGTTGCCTTGCTGTTTATGACGGAGGATGTTGTAGAGCTGTTCATACTTCATTTTAACCAGTAAATTAGATGGTGCCTCAAAAAATAAAGAGATTCTGTTAGGCATAGAAGACAGATTTCAACACTAAAGAATTTAGAACATTAGGCATCTCAGTTGCTAAGAAAAGTAGGGAGTCTTTAAATCAATTGCATATCCTGCAGACGCTTTGAAGGATGACAGATGTTGTATCTGTCTCATGTGAAGGGTGTAATCAGTGATCCGAAGTGTTTCAGACTTGTTGTGACTCTTGCCTTGTAATAAACCTTGTAATTTGATTGACTCAAAAGAGAATCATAAAACACTGCAGAGGGCCATGTAGCACATTTTGCCTAACATTAGTCTTGCACCATGTCAGTGTTTACAGTGACAGTATTGTAGTGGAATGCAACTCAAAGCAGCACATTTTTAGATGCCTATCTGTGTCATTGTTGGTTTGAGGGTTTTTTTTTGTTTGTTTGGGTTTTTTGTTTGTTTGTTTGTTTGTTCTGTTTTGTTTGTGGGTTTTGTTAGGGTTTTTTTTTTGTTTTTTTTTTCCTCAAAATGTGAGGAAGACTGGTTCATTTAAAAGAGAAAACACATGTCAAGAATTGAGCTAGTGTCATAACATTTTCACTGTTCTCTACTGGTTGACTACAAAGCCCTAAAGGAAGACATGGAATAAACTGGAAGCAATAAATAGTGCTCTCCTGTTTTTGCCATGTCTTTTAGTACAGAGAAGGACTAAATTAATGAGGTTGAAAACTAACAATTTAAAATGGATAAATAAAATCACAGAATAACATAATTTGGAAGAGACATTTAACTCCAAGAATGGAGACTCTACAATTTCTTGTACACCTCTTACAGTCTTTGACCACTCTTACAGGGGCAACAGTGTTATCTTTTATTTTGTCCATTGCTATTTGTTCGATCACTGTGCACTGCTGGGATCAAGTCTGTGTCTGCCTCCTCCATGCCTGCCCGTTAGGTAGGTAGTTGTAGACCTCAGAGTGGACATGATACTCCAGATGCTGTCTCATGAGTGCCAACCAGAAGGGAAGAACCATTTCTGCAGCCTGCTGGTTACACTTCTGCTAACAACCCAGCTTGCAGCTGGCCATCACTGAACTCCTGTTCAGCTCTTTGGCTGCCAGGACCATTGTGTCTTTCCCCACAAAAGTTCTCTCCAGGCAGCTGACCCAGCCTGTACTGTTGCATGATGTTATCCTGCCCCAGATGCAGGAATGGATATTATTGCCTTTGTTGGACTTCACAAACTTCCTGTCAGACCATCTTTCTAGCCTGTCCCTCAGCCTAGCAGCTCTATCCTCCAGCATATCAGATGCTCCCCTATTTGGTGGTATTCACATGTCTGTTGAACATGCTGGCCCATCATCCAGGGAACAGTTCTGATGCCTTGTATCAGTCTCTGAGGGATGCCACTGGTAGTTGACCATCTGGTGGACTTTATACCACAGATCACCATCCTGGAGCCCAATGGTCAGGTCCATTTTCTATCTACCTTATTCTTTACTTATCCAATACATATTTCATTACTTAGTTATAAGGACACTCTGGGAGATCATGTGGGAGGCCTTGCTAATATTGATATACACAGCATCCATTACTTCTTTTTCTAGAGACAGTGTGATTGTATCACAAAAGGCATTCAGGTCAATAAAGGACTATTAACCCTTGCAGGTTTGTGCTGACTCTTGCCAATTGCCTTTTTCTGCTTCATGTGGTAATGACTTCCAGAATGATTTTAATCATATTCCTGGAGGCTGATGTGAGGCAGACTAGCTCATAATTACCTCAGTTTTTCTTGTTACCCTTTTTGAAGATGGATGTGACAGTTGCCTTTCTCTCATTGGAGACCTCTCACAATTGTTACTATCTCTCAGACACGATAGCAGAATTATAGTGACACCGAACTGCTCCTTTGACACTCCCAGATGTGTCCCATGGACTTGTGTATGCCCAGCTGGCTTAAATATTCCCTAGTTCAGTCTTTTTACCCTACCAGGTCTTGATCCTCATAGCTTACTCCCAGGGCACCATTCCCCCTCCTGTAGTTTCAGATCTGCAGGCAGAGAAGGAAGGCTTTGTTCTTTTGTCAGAAGTCTCAAGTTTCTAGGGCTGTCTGGTGCTTTTGACAGGCAGATATTGCAGCTATTTCTGTGTTCTCTGATTACTCTTTGTATTATTAGGTGCTTCACCTGTGACTTGATAATTCAGCTTCAAGAAGGTGAATCCCACAGCATAAGAAATGGGATAATGACGTTGTGCATCCTTCCTTGGTTACCAAAAGAACTTTTTGTCCATTTTAATTGTTCGCTGTGTGTTTTTACAGCATTTTATGTGGTCACATACATTTTGAGGTCAAATGAAGAGATTTGGGTGAATCTGCTGACAAAGTTGAACAATTCCAACTGGAAATTGACCTGAATTGAAATGAATTTGACTGTGGAGAAGGCAATGGCCAATCTGTTTTGCTATTAAATGATCTCCTTGCCTGGCTGGAGACTTGTCTTACAACTTCACTATTATTCACTTGGCTGCTCTAGCTGTTTGCATAATAGCCGTACTTCTATAGTTCTTCTTGCTTCATTTTCAGGCACTTCAGCTGTATGGAACTCACCATTTCAGATTGTACTCTGTTAATCATATTTGCATACTTAGAATACAGAGACCCTCTGATTATTGTACCTTTACTTCTATAACCTGGCCCGATCCTAGCAAAATAACTGGAAGTTCTTTGTCGTAATGCAAAACTTATTCAGGCAATTTAGGATCTCAAGGGTTTACAGTTATTGGGAGGAGACAAATCTATACATAAACACTGTCAGGCCTTCCTTGTTCTATAGTGTTTGTGTGTGGTATTTCCAGACGAATAATGCACCCTCAGGTTCTTCATATGGGACCTCTGGCTTTATCAGGCTTTTGAAGTGAGTATCTTGTCTGCTTAGGTGAATTACCTTAGTTGAGGTTTTGAAGATGAGTCATAGAGGACTCAATCAAATGTCTTAGATTTTATCTTCAAGGATAATCTGCAGGTTAGTTGCAGGTTGAACATCTTGCCTTGCATGCTAACAAAAAGCATGTCTCAGAGCTTGCCTGAGTTCAGTCTCACAGTGGTCCTTCTGTGGTTCTGAAATAGGAAACTGCTCTATGCCTTTCCTCTATTGCACTATTATCTAGGGTACCCCAGAAATTTTAATTGAATAGAGGCCTGTGATTTTTCTCAGATAAGGAGACCCATTGGCTGCATTGGATTGTAGAATTTGTTACCACATAAAAAATAGAAGTGGTCAAACAGTCCTACTTAACTATGATCGTATTAAATGCTAGTTGAATAAAAAGCTGCTTATGAACTGAAAATTAGTGCTTCTTTGCCACTTTTTCCCTCCTCTTTCTGACAACATACTATTTTGTGTTACTCCTTTGAACATAAAATGCAATATTTTCACTATAATGCTTCAGTCCTATAAGTTATAAAGTTATTTTTTAAAGTCTGTTTATTCTTCATCCCTGAAGACTTCTGCAGGAATACAAAATCCATAAGTTATGCAAATACTGACTGAAATTTGGAAGGTGGAGGGGAACTTGTAGTTCTTTCTTCCTTGCTTCATCCCGCTCTTTCAGTGGGTTGGTTGATGCTGCAAGTGTCGTCACTGATTTGACTTTTTGCTATTAAAACTGGAAAAATATTTCCCATGAACATTTTCTCCCTCCATACTCCGCAGCTTCATCCCCTCCACCTGACACATCTGTAGACTACTGTAAGAAAACTAGTCTGTGTTACAGATGAAAGAACAAGGCATTACTGAATAACAGTTCAGGTTTAAATATGGAGAGGGTGCCACCAACAGTCAGTAGAAGGAAGTGAAGTGAAATAAAAAAGAGTTGTAGGTAGTTGGTTTTGTTCCTCAAAGGTAAAAGTTAAGAATGCTTAATGGCCCAGTATATTTCTTTGTAAGTCTGAAACGTTAATTATTTGGTTTTTGCTTCTAGGTGAAACAATTGCACAGCTTACGGACGTGGCAAGCTTAGATCATCCGGAATCTGACAGCCACATAACAATCTTTACTGACAAAACGGGTGTGGTAAAAGCTGCAAGGCTGTTGCTTTCTTCGGTCACAAAGGTCCTGGTGTTAGCAGACAGAATTGTTATTAAGCAAATTATAACTTCCAGAAACAAGGTATTTGTAGCTCCTTTTTTTGTTTTGCCTAACTGATACCTGGAGTAAATGCAAAAGAGTGTTTCCAAATTAAGTGGTATTTTCATTGTATCTCTTGGGAAAGTACAAAATAAAGAGCTAAAAATGAATGTCTTGCACATGTTCACCTATCAGATAGCTGAAAGGGGATAGGTGTAAATCAAGGAGAATAAAATAAACATTTTCAGTCACTTTCTACATTTTAAGTGACCTGTATTGCTCTGTTGATGTAGTATGCTGGAGAAGATGCTGTGTTACTGCTTATTTAAGTTTGCTGCAAGGTGGAAAGTGTGTCTGTCAGTAAAATGGACAATAAAAGCTTCCACTTGCTAAGGACAGGATGTTTGTATTGCCAAGATCAAGACAAGGAGCACATTATGAATGTGTCTAAGGCAAAAAGCTGTGGGGAACGCTGATAAAAGTCTGTGCTAGTGATGTGAGGCTTACAGATTGAAAGTTTTTTGTGCAGTTTAACTTATGTCTTGAAACTTAGTTTGAAACTACTTTTGAAACTACTTAGTTGATTTAAATAATGTATGAAGACACATTTAACCTCAGATGTACTGCAGTGTCTTGGCTGTAGGATATTCTTTCTTTTTTCTTCTCCCGTGATGTGCTAGAACAAAATTAGAAAAACCTCATGTTTGAAAAATGAGAGCCTGATGGGACCTGGGTTTTTCCATTAATTTTCAACTCATAATCCAGAGCGGAGCCCGTCTTTCCTCTCTTGACTCCTCATAGTTTCTTTCTTCCTTTGCTTTCCAGACATGCTGGTCTCTCTTTTGCAAATTTGAGATCCAAGGCACTTAGTTGAGTCTAGGATTCAAAAACTATGGCAATACCTGCTTCAGTCCGGCTTTAGACTTAGCAGCGCTCATTTGTGGTCTTAGTGCTGTTCTCCCAGTGCTTGGTGAAGGTGGCAGCAGTTTTATTAATATTAGTTTGCTGAAGTCACTTGGAGCCTTGGTCTTCTCTTGTACTGAGGATCAGAATGGTACATTTAATACCTTTTGCTGCCTTTTTTGAGCTTTTATTCTGCCCTTGCCTGCAGCCATGCAGTGATCTGAATTAATTTACCTTTCTAAAAGTGGCTGGTGTTAACATAGATTTAGGCTACAGAGCAACTGCGCAAGTGCTTGTAGCAGAAAGGGTTAAGGAGGGATATATCCTTTCAGCAGCAGGGCATGGTTTATGATAGTTTTAAATAAATATGAAAATATTGTCATATATACAGTGATATGAATATAGTAAGTGTAGGCACAGGATTTAATTTTGAAGGTATTTAAAATGAACTCTGATTTTCCAGAGCAAGTGTGTCTGACTCCCAATTGCCATAGTCACCACAGTGTTTGTGGTCTTTTGGGTTTTATTGCTTTCTCCTTTCTACCCCTAGGCTACGTGTGCTTGAGAATGTCTGTTCTGTTTGTGTTACCAGTACAACAACTTGCATCTCTCAGACCAAATTAAACAAATGATGGTATCTTATACAGGCAGTACTTTGATATTTATAGAGTACATTCCTGAAAAGTGTGTCAGACACTTGTGTGATGGATAGCAAAGCAGTTCTTTCTCTAAGGAATATTTTGGTAGAGTTATGATGTGGGCAGGGACTTAAGAATTGCACACAAATACTCAGAGACAGTGTAGTATAACACGGCATAGAGGATGGAAAGGCAGGAGCAGTATCATCAGTTCTGCCAGCTGGAGCAGTTTTTTGGAGGGTGTCACTTTTCCAGAAGATACCAGCTGCATTTTCATCTTACAGACTGAATGCCCAGTGTTAAAACTGAAATGCCAGTTTGTTTGCTGCCTCTTTCTGAATGCCTTAATTTTCATTATCATCATCATCATCTTCCTCGAGTGAAACAAGAGTAGTTAATTCAACCAAGGACCAAGAACAGAGAAACTGCTTAGTGGGTGGACATCCAATCTCATAGACTGATGAAGTGATTGAGATCTTCTGGAACGGTAATCTGTTCCAGAACCCAGCCTCTGGTTGATGATCCCACTGATCCTGTTCCTGCTTCTGCATCCTTTGTGTCATATATACCGTGCCTGTGGTCTTAGTTTGTGTGCATTTCTTACATCCAGGCCCACGTCTTTCCAACCTTACAAAATTTGTTTCACTGCCCATCCGACTTAATCACTGCATCAGTGAGCTTAACATCTCGCTCTGCTTACTGGCATCAGTCAGGTTAGGAGTGTCAGACCAAGGAATTGGGAAGTGACAGGTAGTGGGGGTGTTGCTGCACTGTGCACATTGGATCAAAATATGGATATGCCCCCAAGTGATGTCAGCCTACGACTGCTGGCTGAAAGGTGATATTCATAGTGCTGCGGTAGCTTTGTGATACTAATTTAGATATTAAGAGGAACCTCAAGCCTTTTTTGATACGTAATTTTAACTTTATATTTTAAAATGTATATTTTAATTACTATCTGTGTGTTTCACGTTGAAGAAAGTTTAAAATGGAAAATTACGAACACATCACAGGTATTTGGCATTTTAACAGCTTCTTGAATAAGCTTTAGGCATATCTAAAGCTGTCTATACAGCTTCTCCCTGTATGTATTACTAGTTTATTGGAATGTCAGCTCTACCTGGAATGTCTAGAATTGTTAACTGTAATGGAAATGCATGTGCTTTCACTGGAATTTTTATTTGACAAGAGATCTGTCATGACAGCAACACTCGCTTTAAGGTAACTGTAACAGAGTTGCTTGCAACCAGGACCATACTCATGTAGTACTATACTTGCTGAAACTAAGAATGGTTGAACATAATTGCTATTATTTTTTTATCCATTTTTAGAAGAGAAAGTTGAACCTTAACTTTTATGTTTTCTCCTTTCTCCACATTCACTTTTCTATATCTTTACTTTCCCAGTCCTGTTGTTCTCTACTTCTTCTGCATTTGTACTATTTTCACATCTTCCTTCCAAATCCTTTCTACCCCAGCCTTGCTCGTGCATCAACACCTAAATCACAAAAATGATGGTTTCTGCAGCCATGGTGGAGCTGGCTGCACAACATGAGATGCTCAGACTGATACTGTGGTCCAGTATTGCATGATAAAGCAGTATGTTCCACTGCACTCGCAGGTTTCAGTTGAACATTTGCATTATGTAGATTGGGATGGAGGGGCCACTCTATTACAAAAGAATGGATGCTTCTAGAAAGGTTCTCCTGAATTGCAGAGTGAGTAGTTTGTCATAATCAGGTATGCAGACTGCTTTTTTTAGTTGGGGGAAGATATTTTTGGCATAGGAAAAGAAATATAAATTGAAGTTTCTCCCTTTCAAGTACAGTTTGTTAAATTTTCATGCGATATCTTATCTCCAGTGTGAAACACAATAAAGAACTGCTTTGATTGTCTTTATTTCTGAAGACATTTAGTGGATTTGAAGGGTAGTTTTGGGTTTAGCAACTAGACCTCTAACCTGAAAAACCCTAATGTTAATCTCTGTTATAAACTGTGCTGTAGTGACTCCAGCAGGATAGCTTCAGTGATTTATAAGCTATATAATAACTTCTGCTGAGTGTTGTAAAAAATGCTGATTTCACATGCTTTTGTGTATCTTGAGTAAGACCAAGATAAAACTTGGGTTCAGTTTGTTCTTTGTTTTATATAGAGCTAATAAGAATCTTCAGAGTTAAAATTGTTATGATATTGTTAGAGTATAAAACTATGTGTTAATTTCTAACTTCTTTGTTTTATTTTGTGCAACTGTGGTTTGAAAGTTTGAAAGTTCTGCATCTGAAATTGAACTTTAAAACTGAGACTTACAACACAGAGATATAATCTGTATATTAATTTCAGGTACTTATGTTTTTAAATTTAATGTGACAGTAACATTTTTCCTAAATCTGGAAACCAAATCCTGTAATGCTGTTACTCTTTGTACTGGGAAAAGTGAAGAAAATGTTTTTTGAGACTTGACAAGAAATGACTCATTTTTAATGAAGCATGATTATTAGTTTAGACTTGATTTCCAGCTGTTATGTTATTAATGCTTAAATAGTAACAAAATTTTAAACCACGTGATTTAGAAGTGTCTGCAAATAATAGTATTCCTAGTTTAGTAATAATGTTTTCTGTTTAGCATCTTGATAATCTACAGTGTTGTCCTCTATCTTGCAGGTTCTCGCAACAATGGAACAACTAGAAAAAGTCAGTAGTTTCCAGGAGTTTGTACAAATATTCAGCCAGTTTGGAAATGAAATGGTAGAGTTTGCCCATTTAACTGGAGATCGGCAAAATGTAAGCATTAACAAAAAGCTGTGAGAGATGTTGTAAGGTATCATTTTCATTTGACTCGCTGGACTGTTTGCGTTCTTCTTTGATGATTAATTTTGACAGAACAATTGTTGTGTCCTATCTCTGAAACCTAACTTTTTCTCCTTGCTCCACTCAAAGCACATCGTTTGATTTTAAAGCTCAGCCTGAGAAATACCACTGCTTTGTTTGATCCATGTATCTTCCAGAAGCCTGGGTGCATGTTCTTTGAGATGTCCTTTTGCTTCAGTCACCGTCTTTGGGCTCTAACTTTTCTGGCTTATTACTCTAGTAGAGAATTTGTCTGTTATTACTTGACAGGAACATTTGATGTTTGCACACAGTGAAGGGATTTGAAAGCAGAGTAATTATTTTAGAGAACTCCAAACATGCAATCTTTAGATCCTAATAAAGCTTTTGTTTGCATCATCATTATTATTATTATTATGGAATATTTTTCTAGGGTTAGGTCAAAACTTTCTTATGTTGGGATAATGGGTTTTTTTACTTCTCACATGCAATTGCTCTTTCAAAGCCTTTCATTCACTCAGGAAGCTTTTTGCTGCTACTTCTATGTAAATAAAAGGTTCATTGAAAATTAAGACTTCTGCTGTGAGCTGTAGTTCCTTCCCCTTGGCAATCAAATCTATTCAGAACTGAACCAGGGTCTGATATAGAGTCCTTAATATCCAGCAAAATTCAGAATTCAATTTGTGTAAACAATTGGCCAACCTCATGCATATAGAGGCATTTTTTTGTGATATGGCACAGCATCCTTCATATAAAATGTTACAGAACTTTGCTAAAAACACATCCCACACTCCTTTCACTGTTGATGTGTTCTGAGTTTGCTAAGTACATGCTCTGTAGCAGAGAATCACTTCTGGGAAAACTAAATATAATTAGAGGAAATACTTCCTTGGAAATCAATTATCTTTATTTTACCCTGAAATATTCATAGCAGTTGTTCCTTGGAAAAAGAAAAGTGATCACTAGTAAGTGATATTCTTTTCAGCTGTTTCTAGCTTTCAGCGTTAACTGGTCCTTGGCTCTCCTCTCCTTGCCTACTTTGACACTCTTGGAAAAAGTGTTTCATTAGTACTTTTTAAATTGTGTCAAAACTTTCTTGATATTCTCGTTTTATGGTGTGTAGGCTGCTCTGTGGAATTGTTAGTTTTATTGGGAGGAAACATCCTCAAGGTATTTTTCCTTAGAATAATTATAATAAGTATGCCAGAAACTCTTGAGTGTGGACATATTTATCAGAATATAATGTCAGAATTTCAGAAACGAGCTGTGGTGGGGTTTTTTGTTGTTTTGGTTTTTTGGGGGGTGAGGGGGGCTTGTTTTGGTTTTTAATGTGGTGATCTTGATCTTGAAGATTTTCTGTAGTTGCTAAGTGAGATTTTATAGCAATGTCAAAAGGGACTGCTGCAGTGATTTATCTTTTTTTTTTTTTTTTTAATTGCTGAAACAATCTATAACAGGATTAACTGTATTCTGTAAACTGTTCCCTTTTCAGATGGTCGCATTCAGTTGCCTGTTTAACACTAAAATAGCACTCAGCTATCTTTGGTAGCACTGAAAAGATCTTAGTTGTAGCTTTGTAAAATCTTCATCTTGTTAGACCGTCCTACATATTGAGGGATTAATGTCTTGTCGTCTTCTTTGCGTCCCCCCACTCCCAGTTTGGACTCTACATTTTTCCTTTTTCATGAACTTTTCTGAGGGTATCGTTCAGTTTTGCAGGTGTATCTCTTTCTCTCTCTGGAGAGTTCTGGAGAAGTTCCTGCCTTTCTACAGAGGAATTGCTTTTCTAGCCTATTAAAACTTTCTTTGATACTGCGATATATTAACACTCAAGTAGACAAAAGATATATTTTATATTTCCTTCACTGCAGTACAACTAAAATCTGGTGTTCTCTGTCTCTACTTTACCCTATCCTCATTTCAGAAAATATTCTTTAGTCAGCTATTATTTTACTCTAATTTTTCTATTTTATGACTAATGCTTATGATAAAGATGGGAAAATTAGTGACAGTTTACATAACATGCTCTATATTTCTGAGGCCTTCCTTCTTTGAAATCTGAATTGAATAGAGCCAAGAATAGATGCATAAATTAAAATCAGTCTGAAAACCAAGTTCTAGATCATGAGTTAGGCTGAAAATAGCAGTTGTCAGACATAAAGAAGCTTTCTTACACCCCATCCATCTGCAAGAGAGTTTCCGTTTTGCAGTCTCACAAGCAGTTAACATTTTAGATACTGTGTAATGTTCAGGTAATTTTTTCTTTTGATGTTTAGGATTTGAAGGATGAGAAGAAAAAGGCTAGAATGGCAGCATCTAGGGCTGTTCTTGAGAAGTGCACCATGATGCTCCTGACTGCTTCAAAGGTGAGTGAGTGTGCACATTCTTACACAACTTGGGTAAATCACAGAGGATGGCATCTGGCAGGATAGTTGACTCTTCTTTCTCAGCCCCACCTTAAACTTCGTCCTAAAGAAGGATGTAAAATCTTCATATTCTGAGTAATGCTATGAGTTCTACTTCACACAATAGCAGTTTAACAAAAAGAAATTATTATATTCTGACGCATTTTTTACACTTGCTTTAGGAAGCATTCATTTCACTGTACTTCATAATACTTATTTTGCTTTCTTTAAAAAGACTTGTCTGAGGCATCCAGACTGTGAATCTGCTCGTATAAACAAGGATGGAGTTTTTCATCGGATGAGGTTAGCTTTGGAACAGGTAATAGAAATTGTAACTGACTCTAGACCAAATGGAGAAAATGAAATGCCTCCCATCAGCATATATTCTGGCATCAAAGAATTCAAGGTAAGAATAGAGATAGTGTTGTTTTCTACGGCCTAATAAATTACCTCAAGACTAGAATTTTGAAAAAAAATATTCCAAATGGTAGAGCTGCATCTTTTCAGCAGTGTAATTTAAATAACAGTCCTAAAATGTTAGAGAATCTGACAAGAGATTATTATACTTTGATTATCGTTGCCAAAATACACATTCTGATACTTGCCATCTCCTCCTGGATCAGAATGCATTCAGAACTCTAATATTAGTTTTGTGGATGTGGTACCTTAAATGGTGAATAAATTTAAGTATCAAGATACCAATCAGAACTTCATTAAAATTGTTGTTGCTGAAGATTTTTTGCTTCCTAATAGGTTATATTTTTAACATTGCACACAAAAATATTAATCCTAACATTTAAAGGAGCAAACTGTGATTCAAAGGAAATGTTATGAACTGTAATTGTATCTTGTAGCTCACTCTATATTTCCCGATAAAGGGTTTTCTAAATTTCATACTCAGTTAAGAACAGTTAATGAACAACTATGTCTCATTTCTTTGGAGGCTATCACTTTTATTTTTTAATATATATTACTATTTATTTATCTATCTTCTCTTCCCCCCTTAAAATCTGGTTGAAATTTTTCCAAGGTGCCTCAAAGTATTCTATTTGCTACATGTACATTTTTAGAAAAACACTCAAAATGGATGGTATGGATGTTGAAAAACTTGTAAAGATCAAACAAAATCTGAATGCACAATTAATTTATGAAACTTAACTGAACTTAAAAGTTTGTAATTGACAGCATGAGAACAGTAACATATTTACTGTTACTTCTGATGAGTCGCCAGTCATTTGCTGATGGTATTATTACATTTAAAAAAAATTCCTAGAGCCTAAACTGGATGTCTGGATACAAGCAAGTTGTTGGATGACTTTGAAAATAAGTGAATAATAAAAAAAAACACTGAGAGAAAAACAAAACATAAAATGATGCATCTGCTCTCTTTTCTGCAGTTGCATCACAACTGTATAATCACAAACTCTGAAGGAACTGCTGTGTTTCTTTTTCAGAATAAGGTGGAGGGTCTTCGTGAGAATCTTTATTTTCTCTCAAAAGAGAACCTTTCAACAATGTTGGAAGTTATCCTGGAACATACGGAGGACTTCACAGACTCTGCCTATACCAGTCATGAGCACAGAGAACACATTTTGGAGCTGTCTAAACAGGCTAAAATGGAACTAGAGCAGCTGGTTTCAGTGTGGATGCAAGCTGTAAGAGCTTTTTAAGCAAAGTAAATCTTTTCACCTCTACTTTGGGAAGAAATTGTTAATGCAGTGTTTCTTCTGGTCTAGGAAGAGAGAACTGCCTGTATTCCCCACAATGAGAGGTGATGAGGGAAGCCAGAGTTTGTTCTGTGCTTCTGCAGCTTCAATATGTTCTGTCCTCCCCCTGCCCCAATGGTATTGATTGCTTCATTGATTCTTTGATGGCTAAATTAGGCTACTAGTGGCAGTAGCCTAATTTTAACGAAGCTCTAAGTGGAAACAAGGAGGTGAATAGAAGTATCATTGCACAGTCTTAAAGATTTACATCTTTTGGTTAAGTAGTTCAGAGACTTCGATTGTCTTGATCCCATGGCAGTGACCACAATTTATGTTTCTTTGTTTTCAACAGAATATTGAAAACACTTAAACACTGAAAAGGGAAATATTCTAAAAAATTGTGAAGAGAGAAAAGAGCCACTAAGACTTACAGGGAATTTTGTTTGTTCTTTTCACAAGATTCAAATGATCCAATTTTCCTTTTTAGAGAAGAAACACATTAAGCCTCCCTCTGTCATTTATCTTATATTTTTCCTTGAAGATGATAGAAGATACATGCAAAAGGGGGAGGAAAAGCAGAGATAGAAAATAGTGTCTGTTTCTGATGCTGACTTGCTTTCAGTCTTGTTCCTGGGGAAATGTATGGCACTAAATCTCATTAACACTCTGAAATATGGCAGATGTATACTAGTATAGAATACTTCCTTAACTGAGTTTATTATGACACTGCTTTTTTGTTCCTTTTCCTTCTTTGAATCAGATGCTGCAGTCAGGTGTTCTTAATGTAGTAGTGCAGTTTGAAGAGCATATGTATCACATTCATAATACAGACTGTTGTTTTTACAAAGAAGACACATATATAGAATATTAATTGCACATAATCCCCTAACTAAAGGAAAGTAAACCTCTGTTTAGCTTGGTGTTTGTGGTTAGCCCTGGAAGGCAGCTGTGTAACCACCACTCAGCAATAGCTAATGCATTGCCATGTTATCAACACTTTCTATCGTAAACCCAAGATACTATGGAGAAAATCAATTGCCAGCCAAAACCAGTACACTTTGGCATTTCTAAGCTCTGTTATTGGCGGAAAAATGATCACCTCTAAATAATTTATTATACATGCTACATTTGAAGTGATAGAAATGAGAGCCTGGCACAGGACTTTGCATATATATGATCCATGAAAATACTTGGGCATGTACATGTATGCTTATGCATTACGTGTTTTCATTAATAAATAACCCAGCCTATCTGTGACTGAAGACACAATAAGCAGATAAAATAGCACCAGCTCGCTAGGTGCTGTTTGTAGAAGTGGGAACTCTGTCTTGAAGCTACCTCAACAAAATGTCGTTAGCTGCTGTACTTGTTTAAATTAGACAATGATCTAAAGTCTTACAAAGATGTTTTAAGTAACTTTTTTGTAATTCAATATAGAATAGTTGGTATAACATTTTAGGTACCACTTTATTTTAAAATAATATTTATATTTTAAAAAACCCTGAACTGTTGCTCTACTTTAGGTTGTTTAGACAGAAGATTTTTTGAAGTTGTAAAGCTTAAGAAAACTGTTTTCCTGAAAAAAGCTCAGTGAAGTTCAGAAATAAATTCCTGGTGAACAGAAGCAGTCGATTAGCTTGCATCACTACTGTTTTTAGGTTTGATTTGGTGATAAATGTTTCTATAAAATAATTTTTTAAATAAAATATGCTCAGGATGTGCAAATGAAAACATTACATCTAGAAAGAAAAGGCTGTCTGCTAAAGCAACTTGAAGTAATGCACATGATGTGAAGGTGGGATTTGCTGGAGTTCTTGTGTAATGTTCTGTTGCTTGCTTTCTTTGACTTGTAGCAAAACCAGAAGACAAAGGATCTCATGGAAGACTTGGAAGTAGCCATTTTAAAAACATGCCAGTGCATGAATGAACTTAAAAGACAGGTGAGTCTAGTTTAAGCAAGCATCAACTGAATAAAAGCTTGATTTTTTTCCTTGTTCAATGTGAAGTTGTAAAATAAGATCCTGTACCCAAAGAAAGCTAGTATCTGTTTATAAACAGGAATAGCTTAATCAGATTTACATTAGGGAGCTTGTATGCACTCATCTTCTTTGTCTTTACTTAGAATTTGTCAGAAATCTGTTAGCTACATAGGCTCTTTGCTAACTTGACAACAAGAAAGACAAGTGTTTGGAAATAAGTACTATGTATATAATCATTACTTTAAATGAAAAGGCTAAACTTTCATAGTGGATGCATGCATCACTGTTTTAAATACTCAGGTATTTTTCTAAACAGTTGGCAGCTGTGTATGTGCTTGTAAATCTTTCTTTTCCTAAATGCAAGTATGCTGGGTGTCACCTGAAATACACATATGAGGTAGCTGCCTCACTTAGTACATGGGATGGACTGCACTTGCCGGGTAGGGTCCTTCACCCCACTATTATTGGATACCATTGGTGGCTTGCCTCTTCCACAGATTTGAGCCAAGTACAGAATTACTGGTTTCTGACAGCTTCTGAAATACTTACAAAGCATTCAGATGTCTTCTCAACCACTTCATATTATTGTTCCTTTAAGCAAATGGAGAAATGAAACTGAGGACAGTGAGGGTTTCAATACTAGGCTATAGAGACATGCAAAGATATTAGACAAGTATGGTGAACTTTCTTAGGCTGAGGTCTCTGCTGCTGTAACTGGAAAACCTCGAGCGCTCAAAAATCATGCTGTGTATTTTTTAATAGAGGCAAAACCATAGAATCATTTAGGTTTGAGATCATAGAGTCCAACTGCAAACCCAGCATGGCCAAATCCACCACTAAACCATGTCCCTAAGTGCCCCTAGACATCTTTTAAACCCCTCCAGGGATGGTGACTCCATCATTTCCCTGGGCAGCCTGTTGCAATGCCTGGCAACACTTCTGTGAAGAAATTTTTCCTAATATCCGATCTAAACCTCCCCTGGGGCAACTTGAGGCCATTTCCTCTTGTCCTATCACTTGCTACTTGGGAGAAGAGCCCAACCCCCTCCATGCTACAACCTCCTTTCAGGTAGTTGCAGACAGCAATCAGGTCTCGCCTCAGCCTCCTTTTCTCCAGGCTAAACAGCCCCAGTTCCCTCAGCTGCTCCTTATCAGACTTTAATCTTCTGGATTGTAATTCCTACAGCTGTCCTGAAGATTTGAACAGTGCTTTGCACCTATTTCAGTTGCAGTTAAGTGCTTTGTGCTTCTGCTGTCAGGCAGTGCGTTGGGCTCCCAGAAAATATAGGGTACATAATTTGTGTACTTTAAGAGTTTTTTCTTTAGTCACCATTAGGTAGGAAGTTGGTAGCAGAGCTCTTCCAGAGTAACATTCAGCTGCTTTAACTGTAAGATCATCCTTTTTGAGTAACATTGCTCCCATGTGCTGAATGAGGAGGAAGGGTTCCCAGTCAAATTAGTATGTGACTATGCAATTGCAGTATCATAAAGCCAGAGGCAGCTGGAATATAGTATGTGAAAGAAATCATTAATATCTCTGTTTTCTTGCAGCTCCATAAATGTAAATCTTGCCATGTTGTCCTGCCCACAGGTTTCTATTTATGAAAATGATGTACAACAAAGACTACACATTTACCACAAAGTTATAGAATTCTGTCAGATGACAATAATAGACAATTACCTTCTGTAAACCAGCTAACAAAAGTGGCATATAATACAAAATAGTGAATTGTCTGTGCCCTGTGATGTTGCTCCATGCTAAAAGCAATGCAGGTGAAAACGTAGCACGCTGGTTCAGAAATTGTAGAGCAAATAGAGTGGGTTTGGATTTCTAAACTAACAAATCCTAAGTTCTGTAGGACTTGCTTTGGTGACCTGCAGAGTATGAAAGCTTGCTTAGTGACTTTTTTACAGCATGAATTTTACTTAGAAGAGCTAATTTAAAGTATTATGTCATTTTCCTTGTTCTTTGTGTAATTGGGTTGGGTCATTGGGTTGAGTTGGGTTCTGTGCATGGCTGAGAAGGATGGTCCTGTCAGTCTGACTCATGGTGCTGCAGTCTATCAGTCAGCAACCAGGCTCTCTCTTGGTGAAATTTAAGTGTTGTGACTCTAATTAAAATGTTTTTGAGAGCCTGGGTGGCTGAGAACACGATACAGTCTTGTTAAAAATAGCTGTTTCCCCTCTCTGTCATTTTGTGGAAGAAACGAGAGGTATGTTTCTTCCTTGAGAACATTTTCCTGCTAATGATCAGAAACAGCTTCAAGTAGAAGTGAATTTCTATTTTACATCAGGATGAAAAGAATTTCTAATGAAAAGGTAATCTCTACGTAGCCTATATATTAATGAGAATTGCCAGTTTTACTACTCCAACATTACAAGCCTCGCAGATATCCTTTCTTCACAGCTGACTTAATTTCTGAGATAAGTGGTTTGTGCAAATTTTTAATGATGTGCAAGCAGTGCTATATAAATAATGTTACATGTTGTCATAGCTTTTTTTCTTTTTCTAAAAAACAGTAGCAGCAGGTTTTGAGGCAACAATTGAAGTTTCTTGCACAGAAATAAAAACAAACAAAACAACCCCCCCACACTTAATTCTGGACTGCACAAGAAGTGCTACCAGGGGATGGTGGGGAAATAGATAAAGTCAGGAGGAAAAAAAACATATAATAAACATTGTTTTCCTTATGGAATCAAGGCCCACCAGTGTCACAATTTCAAGTTCATTGCATTCATAAGAACTTGAAAAATAACTTTCTTCTTGAATAACTAAGTTTGTTGTATATTCAATGCAGTCCTGCAAAGCGAGCATAATATTACAGTCTTGTGAGCATAAGGAAAACAGAGCATCAGAATGGTCTACTACTTTAAAAGAGATTGCTGGTTTGGTTTTACCTGTATTTTTAAGTGGGACAAATTATAGGGCATGGGTAAACCTACTTTGATAGTCTCTAGAACTAGCAGCAGTTTCTGATAGCTGTTGTCTAGCAGAGTCCTGCACAGCACAATTTCAGCAGATCTGTGGGTCTGAAAGTGTGTTGGGATTTAGGGATGTGTTTCAAGGGGAAGCTTCTCCTTGCTTGGGAGCGTAGGGAGTGTTTGAGACCTCTCCGGTATCCAACTCTTGCTTCCATCTCCTTGCAGAAAAGATGGGTTTTGCTTTTCTAAGGCTCTGCAACAAGCTGATAAATGCAAGTTTTCCTTTGCATCACTGACAATACAATTTATTAATAAGAATTTAGTTTCTAATGTATTAGAAACTCAGATGCTGTGTGGCTTCAGTCTGATTCTTTTAATGTGTTTCCTTCACAAGAAGTGAAGTGGCCATTGTGCCGTGCTTATGCTGAACTTCGTGCCCCACAAAATGATGCACCTGTTTTTTTCCCAGCTGTTACATTATCAGAAAGAGGCAATGTGATAACTTCATGGTCTGATTTTACCCAGCTGCTCATTTGTTTCTCTTTGTATTTGGTTGTGGTTTGTGATTTGTTTTATTTTTTGGTAGAGTTTTTTGTTGTTCTTTTTAATGCAGTGGATTTCATCATTGTACTTTCAATTATAACTGAAGAATTAAAGCCCCAGATAATATGCAGGCTGTATATGATCTTTCATGGCAGTAATTTTTTTGCTCCTTGGGAAAAACAGTCTGTCTCTTAGGGTTATGTGACTTAGTACTGGGTGCATTTTTTTTCCTTCCAAGGTTTATCTCTCCTTTTTCTTTTAATGCTACTCAAGGTCCATAGTGCAGCAACATCTCTGGCAGCAGATCTGTTAAAATACCATACAGATCACATGGTCCTCAAAGCATTAAAGATCACAGGAGTAGAAGGAAATCTTGAAGCTGTAGCAGAATATACTTGCAAGCTGTCAGAGCAGAAAGAACAGCTTGTTGAGGTGAGTTCACAGCTACTTTCACTTTATAAGGCACTTAAAAAATAAGTGGCCGGATTTGTCTTCATCTGTTCTTTAGGAAGGCTTTGGTCTGCTTTTTTGTAATTTTAATTTATTTGCTTGGTATAGTATTGAATTTTGTATTGTTCCTGGTATGGTCTGATCTAGTGATGTCACTATGGCAAACAGCTGCAGAAGGGGTGTAGTGTCATACCAAATTCTCCCCCTGGATCTAGACTCAAACTCATTGTTTGACTCTGTGTTATCTATTTCTGTATATCTGGGCTAAAATGTTAATTAAAAAAATAGGTTTCTGGATCCAAGAAAAGATAATAGCCTTTTTCTTTGAAGCCGTAGGCATCCAGCAACAGCTGAATCTGAAGATACATTTTAAGAATGCTGGAATGTAAGGTTAAGTTTCTTAATGCAATTTACTTAACCATTTTGAAGATCTTGTATAGTTTTTCTCAGTCAAGAGGGCCACTGAAAATCTTTTCTGCTTTGTGAAAAGTGGTGTGTGTTTTGTGTACTAATACGTTCATTGTTTTGTGTGGTAGTATTCACACACGTGAACTCAGCCCAAAGTTGACTCTTAAACTTATTAAAAAAAAAAAAAAAAGGATTACTACATTTTGCTTACTGTGAAACAGAATTTCTTCCCTAAATTAATTGGATGCTGATTTGCTCAAAGATAATTCAGTCCCCTGGATGGTGAAGGCCTGAATTTTCCACATGGTTGCTAATTGCTGTTTTGATGAAGTCATTCATGCTACAGTTTTTCCAAGTTCCATAGGTGTCCGATTACTTTCAGGTTTATTCAGCCATAACTATTTGAAATCGTTTTGTTTCTGTTTATTTATTAAGACTTTTATTTCTCTTGGTTATTTTCTACACATTCCAAGTCAGGATTTAGCCCTGTTCTTATTGTAAATGCTCCCTGAGAAACAACCAGCTGTGCAGTCCCCGATAAGTTTCTGAAAGGTCTGTCAGTAACTGTGTGTGTGTGTATTTGTGCATGTGCACCTTTTCTCACTAATAACAAAAGCATATTTTTTACCATTCTTTCCTCTTTAAATTTATACAAATATTTAGATGTGTCGCTTGTTGAGGCATGTTTCTGGAACTGAGCCCCTCGAGATTACTTGCATACATGCAGAAGATACCTTCCAGGTCACTGGCCCACAGGTATGCTTCACTTTTATCTGGCCACTTTTACTGGAGATGAATAAATAAAAATTACTTGTATGAATTTTTTGGAGACCTAACGTTGAACTATTCAAAGCAGTTCTAAGAAAGAGTTACACTTTAATGTTGGGCGATAACTGAAAGAATGCACAAGGGGAACCATCAAGCCTGCACATGTCAGGCAAATATAATACGCTACAAAGACATAATAGTAGCAGTTTAATTTCATATTTTGCCTGTGAAGGCATTTATGAATTCACATGCAACACTTTTTACCAGGGTTTCCAATAGCGAATTTTTTGTTCTCTGTCCAGATAATTTCTGCTGCGGAAACACTGGCATTACATCCGTCTAGCAAGATTGCAAAAGAAAATCTTGAGGTGTTCTGTGAAGCCTGGGAGTCTCAATTGAGTGACATGTCTGTGTTGTTGAGAGAAATCAATGATGTGTTTGAAGGAAGAAGAGGTAAGAATGCTGTGTACAAATAGAAAAATGTAGTTTTCAAAACATGTAGTCTAAGGATTTTGAGTGTGATTTAGGAAATACTGTTTCCTAAAGAGTGCAGTAAACAGTTCCACATCCTGTATGGCAATGTGGAATCTCGGTGGCAATCCACAAATATATTGGTTTTGTATAGATGTCAAATTAGGGTGTTTATTGGATTTTTTTCAAAGAAAAACAGTCAAAAAATTTAAAGGCCTGATTGGTGTAAAATTAAGTGTGTTCAACTTTCTGCACTGTGATTAGTTCCAGTTAGTTAGTTCCAAATAGAACTGTTCAAAGGACACAAAAGTATTTGACACAGCTCTTTGCCAGCAGTGTCCAAATATTAGGACTGTAGGGCTTTCATCCCACCTTTTGGTTTTTCTCAGACATAACAGTTCATGACAATCAAGATATAACTTCAATTGTGTGACATGTTTAATTAATTTCCTGTATTTCTGGAAAAATATATATGCATATATTCTATACTGTCAGCTTGCCTTGTGTTCACTTCATAATGTAGTGAATGTAGTTATTTGATTTTTAAACTGCTGTCCTTTCTTCTGGATGGAATCTCTGACGACTCTGCACAATCTTGGGATATTTTCTCTGGTTGGTAAGTTTATTGGTATTTGTACAACATGTAGAAGAAAACCTTGGAATCTTAAGGAAAAAAAATAATCTGTGTTTACTTTTAGTCTAGGGTAATTTACCTTAAAAATGGAAGCCATTTTGTTTTTATCTAATTATCTAATTTCAGATGATGTCTTTAGTGTAGCCTGTCATACTTCTTGTGGCTACATGTTTGTTTCAGTCTTTAAGGTATAATTGCATACAGCTAGAATGTAATATACAATAATGCTGAATGTCTTGTATTCTTAAGAAAATCACTCAGGTTTAAAAGTTTAGATTTAGTTGAATACAGGGACTTCATTTATTTTGTATCTAAGATACAGAAAATGTAAATCCTTATTCAGGTTAGATGACACTTTATCAGTGATATAACATTTCATCTTGCTATTAACATGAGACCTTTTTTCCTTTTTAGAGTTTATTTTGTCAGTTTGATTTTCTGTACTTGATCAGGTTTTTGTGGAAGCAGTTCTTTTCTGCCAGCTTTGTTGTGAGGGCCGTAAACAACCAACCACAGGGCAGTAAAATCTCAAATGGTTGCTGCTGGTTGCTAGATGAATGTGTGTCTGAGCCTGAAGACTTATAAAAAGAAAACATATCTTGAAATTCCGAGTGGGCTTACAGTAATTGCGTGTAGTGCCGGTTATTGGGAATTTGAGGCGTTTGAGAAATACCTGGTTGCTATCCTACTTGTTCTTCCACCTTGCTCTGGAATGCCATATAAAGATGTCTAGCAATCAGAGATCTGTTTCTGGGACTCTTTAACTTTCAGTGGGCTTTTTGTTTGTTTTGGGAGCCAAGGATATACTGACTTTCTCAAAACATAGCATTAAATTTTGTATAATGCAAGTTAAAATATGGTATTACTCTAGCACTGACAGGGCTGATCATGCAGTTATCTGGTTTTTGTCATATTCATACAGTGGTCTAGCAGGGTTGAATGGTAAACTTTATATATATTTATATATGTGTGTGTATACATGTATATATTCCTAGATTTAAAAATAATAGGATGAGAATCATGCAGCCACAGCAAAGCATATACTTGACTCTCCAAACAAATAGTTTTTGAAGCATTGCGACAGATTCCCAGTCTCTCCTGTCCTCAGTAACTTTCTCTTGTGGCCTGTGGCAGCAGATAACAGACATTTTCCACGAGTGGTGCTTTCCAGTTTCTTCAAAGCACCGTTTCCCAAGGCAACCCAATGTCATTGCTTGAAGGAGAGGAGAGGAGAGAAAGGGTCGGTGTTGCTGAGCATGTTGGAGGCTGTGGCATGTGTGGGCCTGGGGGCAGCAGGGACATCTGCTCTGGTTTGGCACAGCCAGATGAATCTGTTCTTGTCAGTGTCTCTTGTTTCCTCAGCCTTTCCTTCAGCACAAAGTGTTCTCATACCGCTATTGTTAAGACAGTCATCGTGGCTTGTATTCTTCATATGGCCTTGGGTGCATTAGGTCTTGTATTGCCAAGGGAATCAGGTCTCCATTTTCCTTGTCTCGTGGCCCAACTGAGTAAGGGATTTCTCTCTGAGTGTGGATTATTTCATGTTAACTGTCAGTGATCTCCTTAGAAATAATTTGGTCTCTTATATCCACCCATCTTCTATAAAGTATTCCTTTGTATTGTGGGCTAATCTTTTTTCTTGTTTGCTTGTTTTCTCTTGTTGGACTTTAGAGGGACCTTTGTCAAAAAAAAGGGGAAAAAAAATCTCATACAGATACCCCCACCTTTTTGCTTCCAGAAAATACCCTAAAGTTACCTTGCCAATTTCAACATTTTTTCTCCTAGAAAACACTACTAATGACCCAATAAATAAATAAAAATATTTGCTTGTGAAGAGATTATGAGTGGCACTCACAAAACTTTTGCCTCCAAACATAAAGAAGTTTCACAATATTTTATAAGATTTTATTCTGCTCGTAACTCATGATACTTGTCTTAAGGTTGGTAAAAGTGTCTTTATTTTACGGACTAAAATGTAACAAGTGCTTTATTCTTAGTAGAATTGTGATTGTGTGTAACAAAAGATTGAATTACAGTAAGAAGGTATATTTTTTTTCCCCTCAGTTTAAAAGCTTGTATTTTTGTACTACTAATTTAAATGTTTGGCTTTGTTAAAGAGTTCAGAATACAGTTTAAGAGGTAAAACTTGAATGGTGACTAAATGTGCTGGACACATCTAATAAAATAGGCATTTTTCTGATTATGCTACCTTCATATTGTTCATACTTATTATTTTTTATGAGCAATTGCATAACTCCTTATCCAGTGTTTCTTTTATATCAACAAATTAGATGTTTATCACACAGAGGTTAAAAACTTGCTTGGGTAGAAAGCCAAATTTGGCTTGGAAATGAAGCAATATTTTACTCAATTTTAATGTAATCGCACCAAATGCCCAAATGGAAATGGGCTTGTCTTGGGGAGGGGCATTCACACATCCGTGGGGCTGGGGGAGGTTGGTGAGCACACCAGAGCACATAACCCTCATGTGTATTTTGAAAATGTCTCTGTGTTGCGCAGAACTGTACAGTGAGGGAGAGCTGGACTTATTTTGCTTAATGCTAAACCACTATTTAATCCAACAGTGAGGAGGTCCATTCTGCATCATGCTGGGCTTTGAAATGTTGGGTGGCTGGTCTGGGCTGAGGAGAGCGCCGGGATCCTCTCAGCTGGGAGATGTGCGGCAGCTGCTGGGAGTGATTGTCCCGCTCTGCTCTGCACTGATGCGGCCTCACCTGGAGCACTGTGAGCAGCTCTGGTGCCACAGGATAAAAAGGATATAAATCTACTGGAGAGTGACCAGAAGAGGGCTATGAATGTGGTGAAGGGTTTGGAGGGGAAGCTATACAAGAAGCAGCTAAAGTCACTTGGTTTGTTCAGCCTGGAGGAGACCTCATGGTGGCTTCATCTTCCTCACAAGAGGAGGAGGAGGGGCAGGCGCTGAGCTCTTCTCTCTGGTGACCAGTGACAGAACCCATGGGAATGTCAGGAAGATGTGCCAGGGGAGGTTCAGGTTGGACATGAGGAAAAGGTTCTTCCCCCAGAGGGTGGTGGAGCACTGGAACAGGCTCCCCAGGGAGGTGTCACGGCCCCAAGCCTGACAGTGTTCAAGAAGAGACTGGACAACACCCTCAGACACATGGTGTGAACTGTGGGGTTGTCATATGCAGGGACAGGAGCTGGACTCCATGACCCTTGTGGGTCCCTTCCAACTCAGGACATTCTATGATTCTGTGCTCTCCACGGACTGCAGGGAGCTGAAAAGGACTAGTTTAAGAGTGATACTTAACTCGGAGGCTCTTGCACTTTGAGATGATCACCTAATGAACGTACTTTTCATTGATCCAATCTGTCAGGAGTTAGACAATCTCTTTTTTTTCCTTCGAACTTTTTGTTTTTAACATGTTTGGGAAGAACGTGAATAGTCCTCTGTTTGCTCCCTTGTATTTTGATCAGAAATATTAGAATGATTTATGACCTTTTCTCTCCTCTTCTTCTGTTTTGTCCCCTTGCCTTGAGAGGAGTTAAATGACTATGAGGATTTGGAAGGGACATAGTTGATGAACGGGGAAACAGATCAGAATTTCAGAATTAGAGATTAAAGTTCTAGAAAGAAGGGTGAAGCAGGGATGCAGCTGTCCTAGTCTCAGATAAGGACAGAGATAAAAAACAGGCTTTAGAAGTTGAAGTAAGAGACATTTTGGAAGGAAAAATGTGGGTGGAACTACTAGAAAGTGGAAAACTGGAAGACAAAGAGGATGAAATAATAAAAATTAATTTTCAATTTAAAAAATAAAAATGGAAAAGCATGTTAGAGCAAACACATTAGGAAAAAAAGGCAGACTGGAATAAATAAAAAGAACATCATAATATGTCAAAAAGTCTTTTGCTATTATGGCAAAAATCTGACTTACAAACTAAGGAAATTAAATGCCTGAAAAAATATATATGCGTATTCTGTTAATGGAATCAAATAGAAATTCTGTGGTTATACCAATGTAATTAAATATTTTCTGATGAAGTAGGATTATCTCTGGCCTGAGTTGACCTGCACTTTTGAAAGGTCTGGCGTCAGTGGTCCAGTGAGGTGGGGTTTTTTGTGTGTGTGTGTTTCTTTTGTTTTGTTGGGTTTTTTTAATGTTCCAATAAACAAATAGTGAGATCCTTCCTCTTCCTGAATATAGTGAGCAACGAAGCCTTGCAAAGCCAAATAATGAGAATTGCTTGAAGAGAAAAAAATACATATTTTTTTCTTCTTATTTCTGTTTACTACCTCTTTCCATTTGGTTTCTATAACTGTGAGTGCTCACCTTGTAGTGTGTGAGTAGCACATCCTCTCCGTATGCATTTGTATTCCATTTGTTATGTCAAAGCTTTCTGAGTTTGAACTTTTTTTTTGCCTTTTAAACATAGTACAACAGGTTTTTACATAGCACGAAGGAGATCTTTTATACCATAGCGTTTTAAACTTACAAGTTAGCTTTTGTTCTTGGTGCATCTTACATGCTTTCTTACATGCCCTTTAGCTGATGTTTTGATTCATAGGATGTTGTAAATCACTTCTCATAATTTATTTCAGTCTTTAGTGAGAAGTATTGCTTGGATGCATATTTGGGCAATTAGAATCTGAATAGCTCTGCATTCTGAAAAAAATAGTTAAGCAGCTTGTGCCCTTGATAGCTCATTTCATCTTCCACAAAACTGGGTAGGGGAAGGAAGAAATTATATTAGAAAGGAATAATTCCATTTTTCATACATACCAAGAGGATTCAGGGATGCTTGTGAACTTAATGAAATTTGCTTTTTGGGAGTAAGTTGCCTAGACATGGAACTCATGATCTTTCTGTGGTGTCAGGAGATAAAGAGCATATTTTTGAAAAATCATGAATCTTTCCTCTCCTGAATCGATTATCATAAATGCAAGTCTTCATAGATAATTAAGTCTTTTGGTAGCTGCAGCTCTCATCCTGGGTTATTAGACCAGGCACTGTTTCCTCTTTCCAATAAACTCTTCTTACCCACTTTTAGTCTAACACCTAAAAGGATTATTGTTTTTTCTCCATTTGTTTTGCTCAGACTTGGAATATCTGAGGCTCCTGGGGATATAAGAAATAATTCAGTAAGTGTGTAAGATGCTATAGAACTTTATAAAATACAGTGCACATGGGATACGTACAGTATAGTGCAACATGAGGGTTGTAGTGGTATTACTTAGAAAAACCTACTCAAATATTGCTCACTAGTGGTGTTGCCAACCCCAAATTTTATGCTGTGCAACCTATGCCAAGAAAAGCCTTAGGCGGAACTGCCATTGTATGTTCTATACTTTGCAAAAAAATGAACGCATGTAGCGATAGCTGCTCAGTCACTGAAGAGAATTCCTTTACTTGTTCGTGGGTTGCATGCGGGGAACTAGAAATCTTACTGAGGGAAACTGTTCAGAGGAGCGTTCTTTAGCGTCAGCTGCTAAAATCTGAACAGTACAGAATTCTTGGCTTGTCTCGTCTCTCTATGGAAGCACGAGACAGAGAAGCAACCCTCTGCAATATTCAGAGAGGAGGAATTACAGGTAAGCAATTAGTTTTTATATTATTGCAACTTAAGGAAGGATGAAATAAGGCATGTGATTCCATTGATTAAAATCTGCATACAAATGTTTGGTGTAAATGTGTGTGTTCTTCATAGGAGAGAAGCGTGTCTACCTGTCACTGCCCAGACCAGGGGTAAGTTACTTTTGGGATTGTTTTATTTACTTTATATCTGCTGTTAACTAAGTGACTTCTTTCCACATTGGACATTGATGGGGACATAACAATATCTTGGTAACGCGCATCCTGACTGGACAGCTGACAGAAAATATCAAGCTCTGTCAATTTATTAAGTGAATAACAAACATATGGAAAACTAGAGTAACTAGTTACGTAATATGCTCTAATCGCTTTGATTGTACATGAGCTTTAATTCCTGTACATTAACATGACCTTTTTTTACCATGTACTGGACTGTCATGCTATATAATAAAAAATGCATTGTTACTATTAAAACAGTAAGAATACGTTGCAATATAATTAAAGTACGTCTTCATAATCTGATTTTTTAATGTTGTTGCCCAAGTTTACCTACTTGGAACAAATGGACACGTTTGAGCCTATTGTAGGGTCTTAAGTAACTGGTTATTTTTTCCTTCTTTGTTTTTAATGCAGAGAAAAAAGCTGCACCAAATGTCCAGGTTTAGTTGTGAGGCAATTAATATCCTTAGCTGATTATAATTGGTACTATATTGTTTCTGAGAGCATCTGTACATTAGGAAACCTCCTAAACCCTGTTGGTATCATGTAAGTGTCATTTGATTCACTTGCTACATGCTGAATGTTCTCATGGGTAGGAAGAAGGGAAAGAATGATCTCAGAAGGCACAGTGAACTCCAGCATGTCTCTTTCTCTCCTCACTTTTTCCTTAACCTGTAGCACTGAGGAGTTTGGGTATCAAATGATCACGTGTCTCCATGTCTGCTGTTATGCAATTCTGCAACTTCAAACAGTGTATTACTTCTGACCCTTAATGAAAAGGAAAAGAGAAAATGTTATACATTATAAATCAAATCTGCAGATTTAAATGGCTTATAATGTTAGGCTGGGTGAGCATGGGTGAATTTCATGGTTATGGACCTAAATACTGCAGCTGGAAAATAGATCGTTTCAGTAACTTTTGATAGAGTTTTTTCCCTCACTTGTTTGACTAAGCTACATAGCTTCTGGACTTCAGCCAAAAGTAGCTTCAATAGTAGCACTTCATTTTTGCTCAGACTCTTGAAGTGAGAGATGGAGACTGTGCCTGGAGGTTATTTCCGCTGCTGTTCACAATGAACAGCGTTTCTTTCCCCCCCATGGGCACTACTGAGCTTAAATTGCCCAAGTACTCCCACTAAAGAATAACAGCTCATTTCAGATTCTCAGGCGGGGATCTCAGTCCTGCACTGTTATTATCATCCAGCCTCCTCCAGTGGCTCCCACCTCCCAAAGTTACGGCACCAACTTAGTACTTCCCCTTCCCCTGCGCTCCAGCGCAGTTTGTGAAAGTGGCCGGTGGTTCCCCAGTCTGTTGGGTTTTGCTGCTGTCGCACAAGTGACAGCACCAGCACATGAAGTTAAAGGCAAGAACTGCTGCTGTCTGCATGCAAATTGATTTGAAACAAATCACGTGTTACTGTGAGTGTTGTGCAGCTGGCAAGCTGTGCCTTACCAGGTACCCCGCTCGCATCGGTACCACTAATTATTACAGAATCACAGAATGGTTCGGGTTGGAAGGGACCTCTGGAGATCATCTAGTCCAACCCACCTGCTAAAAGCAGGCTCACCCAGAGCAGATCACACAGGAATTATTGTTTAATCTGAGCCAAGATCTGACTTGCTGCCAGACTGGTATTTTGGATAGGTCATGATGTTGCAAGAAAGAAATGCAGTATTTGTTGCCAGCTACTTCAGCAAAATTAGACAGAATAATCTGCTACATCATCACACCAGCATTTACGTGGGTTATACCCTAGATCAATTTGCTGCTAGCTAAATGAACTTCCAAGTGCCTCTTACATCAGCATTAGCTTTGATGGAAAAGTCAGTGCAGTAGTAATTGACTAAGATGGCTTATTTAGTCATAAGCATTATTGAGGATTTAGAGGGTAAGGGGAAGAAATGGTACTGCATGGGGAGGTGGAGTCTGAGAACTGTGGAAGGTTTTTTCCATGAAACTTCAGCGTGTCTGTAGGTACAGACCCTCTTGGCACGTGCCATTGCAGGACAGGCAGCTCAGAACAGATTCTCAGCTTCTACTGAGAAGTTTGTCTGAACCACTGGAATTCTCCTGCAAAGTCTACATCTGAGTATACAGCCACCTCTTATGATTTGTTAGTAAAATTATTGCCAATTCCTTTTATTTAAAAAATATTATTTTTTGTTTGAAACAGAAGCATAATGCAAATCTGAAAGCATTAAAGCCGGTCAAACTAGACACTGAGGTAAGATGTCATAATTTTAGTAGTTTTTTTTATTCTTCTTTTATCTCTTGTCTGAACAATGTATTTTCAAGTGCCATAAATATGGTTACCATTTAAAGGAACAGGCAAAAATTGCAAAACTTGGATTAGAATTGCATCTCCTCACATCTGATGTGGATTCTGAGACAGAGAAATGGGAGGATCAAGAGAATGAGATCGTGCAACATGGACAAGGCATGTCAAGTATGGCCTACTCCATGTATTTATTTACCAGGTAATTACACTGTAGCAGCATGTTTAGGTGGGGAGAACAGCACTAACAGTGTTTGTAAGAAATAAGAAAGACTATTTAATTTGCAGAGTATAATGATTGGGACACATTCAGAAAGGAACTTTAATTTCTATCGTTACACTTTATAAAATATGTTAAATTTCTAAACTGTTTAGCAATAAAATTAGGGGGTTTTAAGTGCTAAACATATGTTTTGTTGCAGAACAGCTATTTAAATGTCTCTGGAGTACAGAAAACATTTTAAGTGTGTTCATAAATACTTTAAAAATTAAGGGAATTAAAGCACAGGTATAAAACTGTGGATTAGAATTGCTGATATTTGCTGTACTCTTGGGTGTTCTTCTGAAACTTGCCAGTGTAATGTCAGCTCTCTTATTTGAATAATTTAGGGGATTTTGTATACGAGTTGAGATTTTTCTTCCCTAGTACTCCAATAATAGTCAGAATGCCAGAGATACTGATTTCTGTCCTGGCTCAGCTGATGAGAACTGAACCGTTCCTGATTTCTCAGTGCTGCCCTAGCCACTGAGGTGTTTATATAATATTCTGAAATGTAGTTCCTGTAGTAAATTATTGTTGCTCATAGTATCTTCTAAAAGAGTGATATTTTACAGTTCAGTGGTGTGAATGGGGGTGAGAGAAAGAGAGGTACTGGAAGTAGTGCAAGCAGCAGGCAAAATAATCTACAGTCTATATGTGGCATACACTCTGTTTTCATTATTCCCCACAGAGGAGAAGGACTTCTGAAAACTACTCAAGATTTATTTCATCAAGCAGAGGTAACGCATTTTGAACAAAATAGGAATTCTGAGTGAAGAACGAATTGGAACTTAACTCTCCGATTCCTTACACATAAGTACAGTGTACCATGAGCTGACTGGCAGCTGTAGTTTTGAAGCAGCCTAACTCTGATATGTACTTCCTGAAAAATAACATTTCAGTGTTCTAGCAGTAGCTGGGAATGGCAAAGTGGCGTTATGGCAACTACAGTGGACTTGAGTGCATTAGTAGTATTCCTTGTGTCACTTAGTCCGTGAGAGTGTTAATGGAGACTCCATCCTAGTCTGAGCTGCTGTATTTTCATGGGAAAGAAAGAAGATGTAAGAATTTGAATAATACAAACAAAAGACAAGAGGCCAGAGGAAGGAATGTGGGGTGATATTTCCCAGACAGATGCCTGTGGTCAACAGAAGACCGGTTATCTTTGTCAGGACAATAAACAAATGTGGCAGGTGTCATCTACCCACAAAACTCCTGTGAGCTGCTACAGTGCAAAAACTAATTAGAAGTCATTTTTTTAACATGTAAACAGAAAGCCTTTAAAGTTGGCTTAGCTGGGAGAAAGACAATTTGTTTCAGAAGTCACTGCAAACTGCTGACTTTTTAATTATAATTATATACGACTATCACAAGTATTTCATGCCACCTTTTTATTTCATAGCACACTATTTATTAAAACAACAAGGAGAAAGAGCCTTATCTTCCATTGTAGTTCATTTTCTTACATGCTTTCTCCCCCTTCCAGATTTTTGCTACAGAGGGCACAAAGCTTGCTGCAGCTCTTCAGGCCTTTTCTGACCAGGTGATGTACAACCTCTAAAACAGCTTAAAAGCTGGTTTTGTTATCTCCTCCATTGACTTAATATTGGAGTCTTAACACAGAGTGGTTTTGTCTTCTGGAAACACGTTTCAGGTGCACAATGATGACAAACCTTTGCTTCTGTTGGAGGCTGAAAAGCTGATGGCTATGTGCAAGCAGCTCCAGATAACAGCTAAAGCTTCTGTTCAGGGTAAAAGTGCTACATTTACAAAGGTAAGGTAGAAAATCTATGTATTCCTGAAAAGAAGACCTAACTTGTTTTGAAATATAGTAACTTACTAATTTATGCTCCTGGTAAAATATGAAACAGATCATGACAGCTGAACTTCTTGGATTGACAGAGGACCATAAAAATCAATAAGTTCAAACTTCTATGCTGTTGTGCAAACATTTTTTTGCTATCCAATATGTCATTGTTGCTGTTGTAGAAGAGGAATTTACTTCAACTCGAAGTTCTATTCTGCACTTAACATGTTTTGAGAAGCTGATGTGCAAAGTGTAGAGGAAGAACAGTAAGAGCTGTTCCTCTTGCTGAAAAGGTTTTGTCTATTGGGACATCCCTGGTAGCTGTAATCCAAGCCAGTTACCACACTCTCTTGTCTCAGGATCTTCATTCAGAGAAATATGAACTGTAATTAATTGTACCTCATTGAGAAAGGACCTCAGTGATCAAAATACTAATGAAGTTAATTTGTATTTCCACCACTGTAATAGTTATTATTATTCTGTTCTTATTCGTGCTTAACATAAACATAACAAGTTCCAAACCCCAAAGACTCCATTACTGAAACACATGCTTGCTTCTCAGTGGGTAGAGAGTCTATATCAGACTGCCCAGAGTTATTCTGATATTGTCCATATTTGTTACAACTAAATATCCACAGAGCTCCCATAAAAGTTCTGGCATTGTTACCACAATATGTAGATCTGCAAACCTTATTGAGGAATAATAAGTATCCCTGATGAGCAATATGCTGAATGTCAGCAAGACCGTTTCTGTGCACCTGGATGTTTGCTTCCAGTGAGCTACAGAAAAGATATTTCAGTTTTACATCAGAGACTGAAACTGGCTGGAGCATCCAAGCCACTCCAAACCAAACTGAGCACCTCAGGGCTACTGCTGGGTTTGTTTTGACACTCTCCAGCTAAACTAAATGGGAATACTAAATGTTTATACGGGGTGATGTATCACTACATCGTGGCAACAGACTATCGAGGGTTCTTCAGGACCCTGGCTTGTGACCTGTGCTGAGCGTTACACTTGACGTATAAACTCAAATGCTTTTAAGATGTAGGTAACTTTAGTGTAACTTATATCGAGGTAAAGCTTACAGAATGCATGGCTTTTGAAATCATGCTGACAGGACATAAAACAAAAAGAAAACCCTGAAGAATCATACTCAGTAAGAGCTCCTTCCCAAGACACTTCTGTTACCTTTTAATATTATATTAGTATCAGTTCCTTCTCCTGGCATGTGTGTCATTCCCTTCTAACTCAATCTTGGGTAACAGAAGTGATGCTGCTGCTGTTCACATAGAATATAGAGAAATTCAAAAAAGCTAAGCAAAAATGTTTTGATTAGAAGAGATTTATGAAGGAAGAATATTACATATTCAAGCTTGAAACAGATACTCATCTCATGAATTAAGCAATTTCCTAATAAAAGTAATTAGTGGTCTTACTCTAATTGTCTTGTTTAGGTTGATGCATGCATTCTGAAAACGAGGAATGTGATGACTCTGTTATGCCAGCTTCTTCCACTTTGCTGTAAATTACTGAGAAAGGTGAGCACTTGGTTCATCTGCAGTATTTTAAAGGCTTTTTGGGGTTTGTGTTTGTTTTCAAGAAATCTTTGGTTTTTTTCTATACAGAATAAAGCAGGAAACGGCTGCCTTAAACCTGCTCCCCCATGGAGAGAAGACAGAATACGAACTGGTACAAATGCACATACTGCAGAAAGGAGAACTGAGACATTTGGCATCAAGTCTTTAGAACATCATGTAACAAACATGACGTTTTTAGAGAGCAAGTAATTACAGCACTTAAAAACACAGGAACTCCCCTTTGAAAATAACACTTGGTGAATCCTCAGTATTGCTTTCATTTGTGGAAAGTCAAACCAGGTTAATTTGAATTAAAACTGTTGACCTTTGTCGCATCTAATAGATGTCCCATTACTTAGCAATTACAACACCAACTAGTCTAATCTTGATGTATTTTTATAATGTGAATGCCTTTCTTATGCTCACTATTGATACTGGTTTTTGTAATTAATGCTTATGAATGTCTTAATAGATGTTTCAACCCAAAGATGCTGCTAATAGACATTTTATATAAAGGACCTTGTGCTGCATATGCTATTTGTAACACTACTGTTGAAGTCTGTAAACTCATCTCTGGCCTATTTCAGTCTATGTATTCGATAAAGCAGAATCAGGAATAGAGTCTGAAAGGCTGTGGCCAAAAGCACTGAAATGTTCTCTTAATTACGAGTTGTACCTGCAATGAAGTAGTTCTAGGGGAAAAACAACTCTTTCAGCAGCTGCACCACTGAATTTTAATCTTGTTAAGATTATTCCTATTTCCAAAAGTGTATTTCTAAGGGATTAATACTCTTGACTCAAAACCTTCTTTTTTTATTATTATCTTTATTTGTAGATGGCAGCTGTTGCTTCCTTTTTTATTAAAACTTACAGAGCAGAATTTAATTGCATGTAGAACCACTGAAGTATTATATAGTCTTTATGTTATACCATTTAAAATGTAGGAAAATAGATACCAGTTGTGACAAACTTCTGTACAAAGGGCATTACTTAACTTCAGGATGCTATGAAAATATAACCTGGTGTGAAATACGTATTTTCAAGTTTATCTGCTCTTTGTATATAGGCTTGTTTCACTTTTATCTTTGTCAAACTCCATATTGTATTAGTTTAGCTAAAGTAAGTGATAGCTGAATCATATGATTTTTCTGTATGTGTTTTGCTTGCACTAAACAGAAGCAAAGCTGCCTGTGGAACACAAATACTCTCCAACATGTCATTCTGCACTTATTTAAAAACTTCCAGTGCTAGAATTGATAGAAAAGAGAAGGCAAATTTTAATATGCAAACTATTTGAACTGGTTTATTCTTGTATGAAACAACTGTTTAAGTTCCTCTTTTAAAAACAGGCACTAGGCCTTTCAATACCATGAAAGTTACAGTGTACAAAAGAAGTAGCTTATTTAGTATCAAATACAGATATACCTGGATAATTAATTTCATGAAGAAGAATTAAGACGTTTCAACAAAACTTCCTCGTATTCCTTCTGCGTGAGAAGTCCTTGAGTTACACTCTTGCTTTCTTCAAATTTGGGTAGAACCACTGCGATGTATCCCTCGGTTGATGGCTTAAAAGCAAGACTGAAGTTAGTAGTGAAATAAAAGTTAGCAAATAAAAAGTAAGAAAGTTTCTCACCTTTTCTTGCAAAATAGATGGATTGCTAAGAATGTTTTCATTCACTTCTATCAGTCGCCCTCGTATGCAACTGCAAAAGTGTTAAGTTTCAGTAAAAGGGCTGCTATGTCAAGGTAAGAAGGAAAAGGGAAAAACTTTACCTATAAATGGTATATTCCTCTCCATCTGATGAAGATACCCTGCACAGAGGGGCAAGTTCTGTTAAAAACTGGGCTCCCTGCATTTGAAAAAGAAAATATATATACACATACACATTTTGAATTACACAGGGCTTTTAAAAGTATTGCCATCAGCAACACAAGAAGTTGGTAAGCTTCAGAGCAAAGCCAGGAAGTGTGATAGGAACAGGTCATTGCAAGTTACATAGCTGTGCTTCCCTATAGAAGGTAATACAACAACTAAGTTCTCTACACAAATAACTTAGAAATTTAGTTGTAATTACGTTTCTTGTACTTTAATCAGATTACAATCAACACAGAGAAGAGAAAACCAGCACAGTTGACTTTCATAGCACCAGGTTAAACTACACCTTTGAAAACCCCCCCATGAAACACACTGCACTAGCCCATCTGTTATCCAGGTCTGTTTGACAAAAACAGCAGTCTCCAAATCCTCGGCATTTTGGTGGAAACAAACTGTATTTATAAAGGCATGTTTAAGTCTCTCTATATGCAATGAAAAATATGGGTAAAAGCAACTGTTAGCCTTGATTTGAGCAACATTGGGAAGCACCGGTGCTGCAGGAGCACCGCAAGAGCCTGACTGGGACAGTCAGACAGGCACCTCTTGAGAAAAGCCTAAATTCAACTGGGGAGGGGCTGCTTTAAAATAAAATGCAAAGGTAAACCAGTAAGTTTCTGTCCTAGAAAGGACAGAAAGTCGTAGGCACTGTGAGAGAGGAAAATGAAAACTAAGCAAATCAGAAAGCCATACCCTTTTTGACTTCCCAGAGACTTTATTCTGGAGTCTGCTACAGTTGGCGCTGATTTGGTAATTTATGCTTGTAATTTTTTTTCCATTTTGAAGAAGAGGATGGGCTTCCGCCAAGGTGATGACACAGATTCTGCAACAAGAAACATAATTACTACGCTGTAGTGGTTCTTATGTGCTCCAAGTCAGCTCTAAAACCTCCTCTGCCTGTACTGGTAGGATTTAAAACTGATACTGACTACTTGACTTGGGCTCCTAGTCTAAAATGCTAGCAAGACTTGCAGTGTAGCGAAAGCTGTTCTTTACTCTCATTCTGTAGGAACAGACTTCTTCAGTCTAAAGCTCAGCAGCAAAGTCAAGGTGATAGTTCAACATGAGTCACAGGATGGGCATCTCTCAGGCCCAGGGAGGAAGGAAGGACAGACAGGTCTGGGTGACAGCACTGGGGCTGAGTACGGTAACCTGGAACACAATTTGCCTGAGCTAGTGAAGAAGACCAGAGGATAACTGTTGGCTGTTGATCAGAGCCAAACTGTAATTTCCCGCTTACAAAAATGTCAGATACTGGATCAAATTGGACGTGCTTTCTTCAGGGCACCTTAATTGACATCTGCGGTACCAGACAGAATGAAAATTTCATTTTGACCTAAAGCAACTCCCCAAAAAAAGATGCTTTGAGATACTAGGCTGGACCATCAAAAGCAGTACACGTCTTAGTTAAGCAGAACCACAGCTTTTAAATAAGCTAGAGCTCTTTTATCTGTTTTATGCAATGTGAGTCTACTTGGTTCACTAGTTTTCTGATAGCTGAAGTAGATATTCACTTAACAAAGCAAAGCATGAGATGCTTTTGTAGGAAAATTTAACACAAGGCAATATTTCTCAGAAGGGCTAAGGACTTGTAGTGGTGATTAGTTACAGCAGATTAATTCCTCGGTGTTCTGGGCTTCAGTTACCCTGCTGCTTGCATTTTATATTTTTCTAAAGGGTATTTATTTCCTGTCACAAAACTGGAGGCTAGGCCTACCTTCATGCCTGGGTTAGAACCATGCTTAATGCACAAGCATGGAGAGCTCAGAACTTGCCAATAACTGAGTCGAGATGAAGCTAGTCTGTTTAAGAAGAGTTTAAAAACAGAATTAATAGTAACCACGGCACAGAAGCAGAGCTTTCCCTGCGGATGCTGCATCTGTCTCTTTTCACTGTCCCATCTCTTGGCAAGTTCTCACTGCGCAGCTCCCGCAAGAGGGAGCTGGATCCTGAGGAATGTGCATCCAGCACGCCCAGCAGCTCAAAGGGACCAGAAAAGCCACCTCTTCCTGACCCCAGCCTCTTTCTAAGGGGAAGGTGACAAATTATGTTATTTCAGCTGCCATAGAGCCGAGACCTGGCAAACCGAAAAATCAACAGAGAATTTTACACTGCTTCAAAATACCAAACTGAGCCACAGCCCTATACATAACAATGGTAAAATAGTACATAGAGCATTTGGCTAAACTGCTGTGGAAGCCAAGGGCCCTAATATTTCAGAACTCTAAACATCAAAATAATCTTCATAGACATCTAAACAAGTGTTTATATTTTTATTTCCTTTGCTCCTTATCAACAGGATTTAAACTGTTGTCAACAGAAAGCTGTTTATGTTGGACAACTGAGACCAATAGCTACATATTTAGTATTTAGCCCAAATATGAGGTGTCATTTCTTGCTGTCACACTTGTTATTCCCAGGTACTCAGCTTTCTGTTCCCAAAGAATGAGAAAGTGAATCGCACGGAGCTGCTGCAGCTCTGAAGGCTGCAGCCAGGTGATGGCTCTGCCCTCTGCCAAACACACTCTTCCCATCACTCCAAACTCTGAATTCTGAACCAGAGCAGGAACTCCCTGGGAACAATGAATGCCTCATCCTCCCTCAACACGAGCAATTGGCACTGCTGATTTCTATGCAGAGGGTAGTTCTGTTCTTCCCTCAGGGACTAAACACCTCAAAAAGGCTCATGATGCCACAAGTCACCCTGCACCCAGAGCAGGCTGTAGCAGTGGGGCAGGTGTGTTGTTATAGTCCAGACCAGGTACAGGGCTGATTTATTCCAAATCACTGGATATCCAGCTACATCCAAGTTGAAACAGTGTATGACATTTTATTTCCTATGTTGCATTCACTGTCTGTAGTACAGAAAAGGACAATTGAAAGCAATTAAGTTGTACATAAGAAAAGCCACGTTTGTTCAAATTGAGCCAATTAACTTCATAGAAACCAAGTTAAACACACTACTTCTCAATGCCATTACAGAAAAGCTTTTCTGCTACTGAAGATGATGTAAAGGAGCTGATGTAAGGAGGTTATAGCATGGAGGGGGTTGGTCTCTTCTCCCAAGTAGCAAGTCATAGGACAAGAGGAAATGGCCTCAAGTTGCACCAGGGGAGGTTCAGATTTGATATTAGGAAACACTTTTTCACGGAAGGGGTTGTCGGGCATTGGAACAGGCTGCCCAGGGAAGTGGTGGAGTCACCATCCCTGGAGGGGTTTAAAAGGCGTTTAGATGAGGTTCTCAGGGACATGGTTTAGTGCTAGAGTTAGGTTATGGTTGGACTCGATGATCCTGAGGGTCTCTTCCAACCAAAATTATTCTATGACTCTAAAGGGCCCTTTCAGCAGGAGAGGATGCAGGGATGCTGGGGGGGGGGATACAGAAGGGAGGGGAAGAGTTCAAGCTCCGCTGTTCTTACTGGAGTAGTAATTAAAGGGACTCTTAAAACCACGTTGTAGGGTTTTAAAAGCAGTATTTCTTAATCACCACCCGGGCTGAACTGGAGGTGTCCCTCCATAGGTGCGCCACCGACCACTTAGTCATACATGGCTTATATTTACAGAAAAATCACATATTCATTACAGTTCTTGACAACCACGCCTATTCTACCACAAGTGGTCTGTTTAAACAATACTAAGTAACATTTGCATGTTTCTCAGTTACTTCTCAGTTACTAGTTTTAAAGGAATGTCGTAAAGCTACGTCAATTTTAAGAATAGGGTATGATTACTAAGTACAAAGATTCTCTGGTTACAAGGCCTGCTTATACAAAGATTCTATTGTTGTGAGGTTGGTTAATCTTTAAAGGTTGCCACCTTAATGTTCTCATAAACCATGAGTTCTATAATTCCTTAAAATTACAGCCTAATAATTAGCAATACAGGCACCACCGTGTCCTGCCCGAACGCAGCGGCGGCTCCTTCAGAAGGAAACCGGGGGCTTCCCAAGGGTCAGAGTCCGGCGGCTCTGGGCTGACCGCGGGTACCTGATCTCGGGAGGGAGCGGAGGCCGTCCCCGGAGCCCCCCAAACCCCACAGCCCCACACTCGCCTGTTGGAGTGCTGCAGCACGCAGAAATCCTCGCACGGCCGCCCCTTCACGTCTGCAACAGGGCACAAACACCAGTGACCGACCCGCTGCAGCGGCCGCCGCCACCACCACCACCACCCCCCTGCACCAGCCCCGGCCCGCCTGGCGGTACCTGGCTTGTACCAGCGCGTAAAGTACCGCTCCGCACCGCCCGGCCCCGCCGCCGCCGCCATGCCGCCCGCCCCGCCCCAGCCGCCCGGCGCGCCGCGATGACGGGCGGGCTCGGAGCCGCGGGGCGGTGGTTCCGGCAGAGGCAGCGCCGCCTGCCCCGCCCGGGCCGGGCCCCGGGGCTCCTCAAGCACCGTGCCACCGCGCTGCCCGGGCCCAGCCCCTTGTCCCCCCCGCCCTCCGGGCCCCGCTGCCGCCGCCCCGCCGGAGCTGTTTCTAGGACAAAATCCTTTCCTCGCTGCGACCCGAGTGCGTGGAGAAGCAATTCTAACACAACCCAGTCGTTTTCACTACCTGTAAGGAAACATAATTTTACGTATTCGATTGTTATCTTTTTTCCTGAGAAGGTAAATTAAATCTGTAACGGCCATAACCGCATCTGTGAGGAAAACGCTCAAAACCCAGCATTTGTTTCAGTGGTTTATTTTCTCCAGCACACAGCAAGAGGCCTACGAGCTGTCACTGATCATTATATGCACCAAAGAAAAAAAATCAAACACATTTCATAAAAATGTATTTTTGTTTCTTGCTCATAGCAAACAGCACGACCCATTTTTTCCACAGAAACTTTAATTATGTTGGTATTTTGGTTCAGGCAGCAGGAGAACCCATGTGAATTACATTTTGGCCTTGATTGTATTTTAACTAAACGTCACTCAGCTGGGTTCCCACAACAAATTTGGCGTCACTCTAAAGAGCACCTGAACCCCACAGCCTGCGCAGGTGAGTTTGACTCTTGCTGCATATTAGTAACTTCACACACCACCTTTTTCTGTTCAAAATACAGGTCAAAAACATTAGAATAACATGTTACAAAGAAAATAACTTCGAGTCCAGCATTGTCTGCCTATTCTGTTCACCTGCCCCTAGCACAGGCACAGCACGGCAGCTGTAACAGCATATAAAATTAAGGTCTGTGCCATAATTAAGGTACAGATGGATACACAAACCAAACATACTTCAGTGTCTCAGCTGGAACAGGCAGACACGTCACAAACTGCTGCAGAAAAATATATGCACAAAAATAAAGGGCTGCTCAGAGGCTCTGCCCCATCAGTTTGCCAACCCGTGAGTATTTCTGATTCAAGTACATTGCAACAAATGCAGATTCTACTTTATAAGGCTGACAAAGATAACAAACAAACAAACGGTTGTCATTATGCTGGCACAAACCTACAGCAGGTTTCAGCCTATAGTCTGCTCAATTACTAGTTTGGACAGCTGTCCATCATGGACATCTTTCCATCAAACACTAAAGAAGACTGAATGGGTGGGACACGCACATGGCCATCTGATCGAGTCACTTCTGCCCACGTGCTCTAAAGGCAAGTTTTTTCATCAATTTTTACACTAGCAATGTGTTTTGATATGCAGATATTTTCATGTCAGTTGATTACATTGAAAGCCAGCCAAGAACCCACTGGAAACACTGACTGCAACTTGTAGATGTCCATCACTCAGTCATTGATCTCAAAACCTCTTGGGCAACACCAGGCTACATGCCTGCTTCCTATTTCGTACCCACCACCCGGACAAGAGAAGTCCAGCTGAACTAGCAGCTATCAAGGTTGTAGGCCAAGAGAAACCACTAGCCAAAAACTTCTAACAAAAGTCCAGAGGCTTAATCAAAACACAATAGTACAGAATAAGACCAACATGAAATGTAAAGTGCTTCATGGAAGGAAAGAGCACACCCACCAATATTTTGGCAGTGTTCTTGTTAGAGATTGGAGCCCAGGACCAGAGCAGTTTCTAGTGATAGAAAGTAAGTCAGGGAGAGGAAAGTGAGTGCTCCCAAAAGAGAATTCTGTTCTTCTCTCCAAACAATTGCTCATCAAGCAAAGAGAGATAAAGGTTCATACATGTAGAGATCTAGGGAAGCTGGTGAGATGCCACCACAGCTTAGTGCTGCCCTTGGGATGCATCAGCAGAGCTGAAGGAAGCATGCCACTTTCTACCCCTGACATCCAAGGAGGAAAGGAACAGGATTTCATCACTGGGGAAAGACGATCAACTCTCAATCTTGTTCACTTTAGGAAAGACTGAAGGAGAAGCTAATATTCCACTGGCTGCAGAGACATCTGTGATCCCCATTTCTCAACCAGTAAAAAACCCCACCCCTAACCTTTTGATTCATTCCAAGCATCTATTTCTGAAGTGATACAGTAGTTTCAGCTTCTGTTTTATGACAGACCAACATATGCAAGACTGTAACTTGTCTGATCCAATTTAACAACTGAATCAGAAATAAGTTCTATTGGTTTCTTTCTGTTTTTTGTTTTTTAAAGCTAGCTAGTTAAGATGCCTAATTCTGTTACTCATGACATAAAATTTGTCCAATATTCACCTTTTCTGGAAATGCAGAATTCATTTTGCAATTGTCTTTTTCATCCTTGTCCTTCCTTCAGTTACTGTCAGGGTGGTTAAAATATTAAAACTATAAGCTCAAACTACATACTTACAATTACCCTTAACATGCTGCTTCCCTATATATGTTTTCAAAGGAATTTTGCTATCTTGGATGTCTCAGCTTTAGTTGTTGCAAGGAATGTAACTGCTGTGTAAGCACAGGGTTATTGTGTGCAGTCACACAGAACTAGAAGTACTCAGCTCTCCCACTCTGCTCATTTCCCAAAGTAAATCAACACTCTACTTAAGGAAGCTGGTGTGGTAAATGAATGTTTGTCTCAGGCTGTAGTACTCCTCCCCTTGATATCAAACAGACTTTACTAGATCTTTGCCATTTCAGGCAGTGTAAAGTGGGATATAGCACTACTTTGAAAGTCCTTTCAATGGAATTCACAAACAGTAGAGCTGGAGCTGTGCTTTTACAGTCTAACAGCTGTACTTCTGTTGCCAATTTGAGAAACAAAACAGGTAACAAAAAAATTGGTGCAAATACTTAAAACAGGATTTCACAAGAATTCATTTGGACTAGAAACCAACTGGAGTAAGACAAAGAATCCACAAGCTATTGAGAGAAGAACCACCACAGAAAGGATGGAGTGGACTCATCTGCCACTCTGTGTAAACTAGGTGGATGCAGAAGAGATTGCTTACTACAAACATAATCACATGCTACCCATTACGTCTTGTTTTACACTGCTCACTCTCCTTTGTATCCACTGATTCTGATTGTGATAAAGTAAAAGCCACTGTCATTTTATTTATTTAAACCAACAAAACCATTGAAGTAAAAAAAGTTACATATAATTACATAGAGTAAATAATTTTACTAAAAAAACCCAAAAAAACCAAAAAACCTCTAACCCCCCAGACAATACTCCTTTAATAGATTTGGCACTTTCACCATGTTTTACTAAGTACAACGTTCCACAGTACCATGTGCAATGCTAAATCCTATGTGAAAAAAAACCTTACAGTGTTCATTTCTATCAGGGAGACAAGGGAAGGAGGGAGGGACACAACAACAAAGCACACCAATAAAAATATCTAACCTATATCAACCGTACCTCTCCATTATGGAATTTAATAGAAAAAACCTACCACTTATAATTTAACATGAAGCTCTTTTCCTGGCAACCAGCATTACAGGTTTATGCTGAATACAATCTTATGTTCAAATATAGAGATAAGCAGCATTATCCCAAAACCCAACAGAATCCCAGCGTTCTGTAACAGGAAATATCCCCAGCGGCTACATCCATGATCACTGGCATCGTTGTGGAGCATTTCAGGCACCTAAAAAACCAAGAAAGTGTTAAATGCCTTCAAAATCAACAGTTACTTCAAACCCAATTCTTCAACCATGAGGCAGCCAAGTCTAACTCCTCTAGTCTTTCCTGTTGACCGCATTAATGGTACTCCTCAAATTGGTGTCACTCAACATGAACAACATTATCAGAGTCTACTTCCATAAGTAGAGAGAGAGAGAATCTAATGTTCTAATTACTGTTTTCATAATTATGCTCATGTCTTAATCATATCCTCCTGGCTTATTTACCAAATTATGTAATCAAGCCACACCAACAATTTTATTCTTAAGATAGTTAAGCTTTCACTAACATCAACCAAATACTTTGTACTTCTGTACAAACATACTTCTGAGGTACAGTGTAGGCTTTAATACTATTCTGTCTTCATCCCCAAAAGCAGAAATTACTTAATGCAAAAGCCAAAGCACATTTGGTGGTGCCAATAGTGTGCAACTCGCAGTCTTACTGGCCATCTGCTACACTAGCCACTCTCTGAAGCAAATTTTTACTCCACTTGTGCTGTTAACTGCTTCTGTTTAAAAACTAAGGGAAAAACAACCTCTCTTCCTACAGTAAGGTAAATAAAAGCAATCTTCCACCTGAACATTTAACAGAGTGCTTACACTGCAGGCTCATCAGCACCTTCAAGTGCAGAAAAAGTTAATTGAGGGAGAAAAGACAGAAGCATTTATTTTCAGATCAAAATATAAAGTAGCATTAATTCTTAAACTAGGCCATATAAATTCAAGTATGTCCAGCCACTTACCATATCCACAAGAGCCACATACATGAACAAGCCAGCTGTAAGTGCAAATATCCACATGGAAACGTTGTCTGCGTAATGACCGATGAGGATCCCTGTGGCCATCCCGAGATAGGCCAGCATAGCTGACAGCGCGTTGTAAAGCACGGCTTGCTTGACAGTCATGCCGGCTTTGAGAAGTACAGCGAAATCTCCTACAGCAGGGAAAAAATCAAAACGAAACAAAAGTTTTCGTCCTCAGGTAATTATTGCAGTATTTATGAGTTCTCCTTTTTCTTACAAGATTACTAAGCTGTTTTTATGCTGTCGTCTGCCTTATTGTTTTCCGTCATAAAATCAGAAGTTGCCAGGGGACAGAAAATTTTAAAATGCACACGAAGAACAACACAGTAGCAAACATTGTAAGTGTATAACCTTAAAGTCTTAGGAGTTTTGGAAGAAGCAGCTCTTAGTGTAGTTTATACTTAAACCAACTCTGTAAAATACTGGAGTACCTGGTATACATGAACATCCTAAAGAAGTTCTAAAGTAAAATATTCCCACTTAGTTGCATAAAGCAATGGTGATGATTCCATTTATTATCCTGTAACTGCTCTCTGTATTTTAAGTCTAGCTGTTCCATAAATTCGGAAATAATTTCTTCATTAATTTATCTAAATGATCCTTGACATCTTATTTTCACTTAAAGGAATGATAGACTACCAGCCAGAAAAAAGTTATCCATCATTCAAAACAGATTTGTTTGTTTAGATAAATTAAATCTAAACCAGAGGAAAATAATATAAGCTTATTATTTGGAAATAAAATGGATTCTATATAAAAACATAAGTTATCTCCAGTTAAAGTAAACAAAACCAATCTTCTAAGCTAAGTTATTTGTTACAACAGCTTTTCCCACAAGATATAGCAATTATGATGATCTGGTACATTATAAACATTGTTTAGCATTAACAACAGAATGATCCAATTTTATCCCCAGTTAACCAGCTAGTCCCATTTGTTTCAGTATTCCTATGCCACTTCATGTCCTCCGTTAAAGAAGGTATTTCTATCAAGTTTTCTGTGTTGATTAAAGTAGTATGAATTTTTAAAAGATTTTTGTGCTTCCAAAACCAACAGAACATTTGAATCTAAGATTATCAGATTCATAACATGAATTAATTTTGTGTATTTGTACTAACAACATTTCATACAGGTAATTAATACAAGTTCCATGATTCCCGTGGAATTAAGATGAACAAGCCTCAGTTCCTCTCATGTTATAAAACCAGGTATGTTTTCTCTGGATTAATGTGTTTCTGTATAACAATATTGTACAGACAGACAAATATATCAGACTGTTTAACAAACTGATCAATGTATACACATACTGGTTTACAAGCTCCATTAAATGAAATTGAACATTCTGCTTTCTAGGGAACTGAAGAACAAAAACTACAACTGAATTATACAGAACGAGTTGTAAGTAACTGCAAGAGACACTGAGTTTTAAACAAAGAAATAGATTTTTAAAAGGAAGATAAACTAAATTAACAAATAAAAGCCTTTAAGTAAGTTAAAAGTATTATTGAGTATACAATCTGACACAGATTCAGTTTTCTGATGAAATTTTATTGTGCCACAGAATAAAATCACTCCCTGTTCTCCAAAGTTCACTGTAAGTACCTATAGCTGCAGCATATGGAAACATGGAGGTCTTACCTAGCTCATGAGGTAATTCATGGCAAAATACAGCCACAGAAGTGCTTAAACCACTAGACAGCCCTTCAGTAAAGGCTGCTCCTATGAAGAGACAGGAAAAAAAGAAACAAGAACATTACTTTATATTCAGACATCAAGTGCAGAGGCATTGTTGCATATGCTTGTATCAGATTATGATGTATTAGTTTCACTCAAGTTTTTCCTATGCTTGTGGAAGCATTTAAACTACAACGGAACAGTTGTTGTTTATGATTCTTACATTTCAAAATCACAAGCAACACAGAATCCTCCAAGTAGCTAAATTAAATGAAATTTCACTTTTAATTCTGAACTAAGCCAAATACCTTTTAAAAACACAACCCTCCCAGAAAATGCAATAAGTGGAAATTCTGTCAGAAAAGACACTTTTTAAAAGGAAGAGGGCAGCTCAACTGCATCTCAGAGTCAGGCACTAGAAAAGGGAAGCCAATTCAACAGTAAGAGAGGATACAGAGTCATGTGAAATCAGCAGTGAAAGACTGTTAATGAGGCAGCGTGCACACAAGTGAACTACCACGCTTGAGGTGGAGGAAGAAACAACCACAGAAACCCCTTAAACCCGTCCAACAGTCCTCATCCTTGTTTTCTCCATTCCTCCTGCTGCTTGCAGTTTTTCTGGTTTGACGGCAGCTGAGGAGGAAGCAGCAGGGCTGAAGAGCTGAACCACAGCTCACACACAGCACAGAGAGACACACTGAGGGGTGCAGCAGAACCACCTCCAGCCTCTCCTTCAGCTGCCACTAGCAGAGTGCCAGCAAACAAGGTGCTGCCAACAAGCAGTCCAGGAGGCACGAGGCCATGTCACAGTGGCTGGCACGAGGGACTGCTCACAGAGCAAGAGCTATGATGGTGATGAGACCACAGGAGGCAATCGCCACCCCCAGTACTCCAGCAGCCTCTCTCCAGATGTAACTCCTGAGTGTGGACACTGCTATCCAGCTCTTCATCTGCAAAAAATTACTGATGCTCCTCCCTGCAGCGACCACAGCAACAATCTCTCCTCTGCGGTAAGTGCAGGAGTGCCCAGTGAAGGACATGCAACAAGTAACACAGAGGCATCTTAGGATGAGCAATAATGAACAGGAGATTGAGAGAATCTTTAGAAGAGGTTCTACAGAGGCAGGAGTCCCAAGCCCCTTCAGACTAAAGAGAAAGGCAGGACCAAAGCAGCGCTGGAACAGAAAACACAGACTCTCAGATGGGTAAAATCTCAAAACAGTGAAGCCCAGCAAAAGGAAAAACCTGCTGTCCCCACCTGCAGCTGCTCATCTAAAGAACATGGTAATGATACCAGCATGCCGACCTCCCACAGCACAAGAATCACATGCATATAATATTGCCTAATCCATCTGGGTAGTATTCAGGCTAAAGCAGATTGAAAGCACGGTTCCATCTCCCTGTTCACCAATGCTCTGGGGAAACTCATACATGAGTGTAATGAGGGCCCTGTAGGAGCCAACACTATGCTCTCATTCCTAGTACAGTGAAACCTGAACCTCATAGTCTTAGGAGAAGCAAGGCTAGCAGACCCAGTTCTTTACAAGCCCTGCTAAGCACTGGTGAGGCTGTTCCTGGGATTTTCTGTCCCCCTTGGGGTGTCTCAGTTAAGGGTGAATATGAATACTATCCAACAGAGGCTGGCAATACAATCACAGCATAAGGCCCAAAAGCTTGAAGAAGCTACGTATATTTAACCTCCTTCTCCACCAGACTAATGAGCGGTCTAACAGAGGCTTGTAAGTACCTTTAGTGCCCAGCTCTTCAAAGTAGTGACATATGTCACAACAGGGGAGAGGCTGCCGATAACAACTTGGGAGCTTCAGGCTGGACATAAACGCAACTTTCCCTATTATGAGACATCAGTGCAACACTAGAAGAGGTCAGCCTCCCCATCTCCCCATCTGTGGCGGTTTTCAAGGCTTGGCTGTGCAAAGCCATGACTGACCTCATCATGTGTTCCCAAGAGCCATTTCCAGCAGAGGGTTTGACTAGGTAACCTCTGGAGTCCACCCATTTCTATGACTATTTGTGAAGTCCAATTCAGAGACACACAGCATGCAGGACAAAAGCTATTTTACCCTGAGCCACCAGCAGAAGTGTTTTCCACTGCACTCTCAAACCTTCAGTCATAGGAGTCTACTCAGTAATCAAGAGGTAAATGACAGGAGTTACTGCTACTGGACTAGCAAAAGGGGTTATTAGTGAAGACTATCAATCTCTTGTAGGTATTGGTCTATTTCTCCTGCTCCCGAACATATAGTTTTGAGTCAGATTTTGAGAGACAAACAGGATAACTACAGTTATCTCCTACTAAGACAGGAGAGTTCATCAGCATTCAGTCAGGCTTCAGTTTCTGAGGAGATTAGGTAAGTAGAGGAAGGCAGCAGGTAATTACCTTCTCCCGTGCCTGCATCATCAAGAATCTACAAGTTCCTCTATATTACTGTCTCTCAACAATGTTTACTCAGTCATCACTCGTTAGAGGAAAACTAAAACCACAAGAACCCAGCTTAATCACACATGGTAAATTTAATTTTGGGACCACAAAAACAAGCCAAATAAAACTTGACTGCTTTGGCTGACATGGCTGTATGCTGTATGGATACATAGCACCCAAAGTACAGGCATAAATAACAGGACTAACTGGTTTTATTTTTCACTGCTAAAAAGATGTCTTGAAACTTTAACTAACTGCAGACTACATTAATATGTCTGGTATTATCCCCTCTTGAGAAACTGACTCAATAGTGTCATGGTATCTTAAAATATACATTTAAGACCACTTCTCTCAAAAAAAGAGCTAGAGAAAATAACATATCTGCAAGATTAGTGCAAAAATCAGTGTTCTGCATTTTAGTTATTTAGTTGAAGCTTCACAGAAAAGTTCAAATCACTGTTTAACAGAAAAAGAAGCACTTTTAAATTTTATTTCTACATAATCAGCACAACAGATATGAAGAAAAAAAAAAACCTATCTGATGGAAATGATGAATAACAAATCATAAGAAAGGAACTTAAACTAAAGGTTACCCTGGTTAAATCTAGCTTCACAGAAGCACCCATTTCTTTATTTAAACACAGGTAAAATACTACACAAGTAGCACTGGCATTTTCAGCATTTTTAGAACATCATCAAATCCATGTTTCTCCATACTACTTTTGAGCACATCCAGAACTGAAAGAAACCCACGTTTCCATTAGCTTGAACAAGCTACACAGCAGGACTTCTAAAAGCTATTGCTCTCACTTGTTCAATAAGCCTTTATTAACCTTCCCCATGCTTTTCCCTTCATAACTATAAATTCATAGCTCCTTCCCAAATCTCTCTAATGCTAACAAGTAATTGATTCAGCATTCCATTTGTATGCAAATCCTCCTCTTCTACCACATTTTCACTACTGATCTGCTCAGAAATTTAGATTCCATGCTTCAACTTTCATCAAAAACGAGATTAAATCAGAAGGTCTCTTTTCACATTATACTTTGAATTGACCAAATCTGAACAACTGCAAATACTGCTGTGAGAAAACAGTTATTACTGAGTTTTCTCCTCAAACAAGAATGAGCTTGTTTCTACAATAAAATATACAGAAAGACCGATACTGCTGAACTGACCGCAGCATGCTATACAAGCTGGAAATGAATCTGATAGCTGTGACAATTAGTCTAAAATACTAAAGTCAAGATTATGAAAGACTAGAATAAGAACTGAGGATTACTGATTTGACTTCACTTTCTGTAACTTACTTTAACCTTTTAAATTTAAAATACCTGTAGTCTAGCTTGCCTTCTAGGAAAAAGAAAAAAAAGAGGGAGTTACCAAACCTGACCTCCCAGCCAGAAGTCCAAAACATACTATTCAATTTGTTATTTTTGTGATAAAGTAATATTTCCACTGAAGCACTGTCAAAAAAGAATGAACAACTGCAACATGTAAGCAGAAAAAAAAGGGACATAAATAAGGAACAAAAAGATAAGTGTCCTGATTACATTTAAAATAACTGATGATACTGGTGTAAATTAAAATAAAAACTTAAAGAACAAGATTGGGTAGAGTATGACTGCTGTTTAAGAAAATATATTTTTGAAAGTCCTCTTCCAAGAAGAGAGACTGAGCCTGTTTTAAGACTGACTACAAAACACCAACTACATGAAGGAATCATGTTACGCCCTTTTACTTGGTATAGACACTCTTAATCCAAAACCCTGCATAAAGGCAACATACAGGGACTTTATTGGTATCTGCTCCATGAATCATATTTCTGAGAGGTAATAGCTAACTAACGTCCTGTGAATTAACTCCCTACTCACACACTCCTCGGGTACAAAAAGTTACACCAGACCTTCTCTGGAAGGTTAGCACAGCACTAGGAAGAACTGCAATGTTGCTCTTTAGTTGAGCGGTAAGATCTGATAATCTGGATGTGACAGGACTGCTGTGCAGAAGTGTAAAAGCGCCTTAGAGAACACAAGGCCTTGGACCAAATTGATTTTACAGTAAAAAGGAATGCATGCCGACCTCCCACAGCACAAAAAAATCACATGCATATAATATTGCCTAATCCATCTGGGTAATATTCAGGCTAAAGCAGATTGAAAGCAGGGTCCCATCTCCAAGCTCACCAGTGCTCTGGGGAAACTTATACATGAGTGTAACAAGGGCCCAGTATATAGAACCTGACCTTGCTAACTAATATGAAGATGGAAGAGAAAATGAAATAAAAACAGCAAATGATACTAGTAGCCTGACTGAACTGGAAAAAAGTGTCACTTAATGTGTGACCAAAAAGACAAGCTTATCTTGAAAAAAAAAAAATAAAATTGTTGAGCCCTCGGAGGCGTGGAAATACAAAGTCAGCTCAAGTCCTAAGTATTATAAGCCTAGCTTTAGTTTTGAAAAACATTAGCTTTAACTTTGTTAAAAGTAGGAAAATAAGCAAAGTTTATAGATTTCCTAAAGAAGCATAACTGTAAGCACATAATTTCTGTTTTATTTATCACTGATCTCTAGGTTGTTGAGCTGGAGATTTTTCTCATTCATTCAGAGCTGCTCTCAGATAAAAGTTTAGGCTTCAGTGATCCACCCCCAATTAGTTATGTTCCTAATAAAGATATAAGTGAGATAAAGAGTTAAATGACAGCAAGAAAACTTTGCCTTCCTCATGTATAACAAAGCTGCAGTGCCCAAGCTAACACTTACCAATCGCTAGGCCGTCGCTAAAATTGTGTAGTCCATCTCCCATAATCACCATCCATGCCAGAGTTGCTATCCCCGCATCCTTCAGTTCTTCACGTGAGTAGCGCTGACTGTGACTGTGGGGATGATGATTCTGATGGTGATGGTGATGCAGAATATGATGGTAGTCGTGGTGATGATGACTAAGGTGATCTGTCTGCCCTAGAGTATCGTGTAAGTGAGAATGACATTTGTTTCTACAGCCTCTGGACACATAGACATTGTCAACCTCCTCTTGGTGAGGATGAGCTATCATCACTTCTTCTTCTTCTTGTACAGTTGGCTGCTGAGAAATAAAGGGCGATGGATCTTGTGAGTCTGTCCCTAGGTAGCCCTCAGGCCCTGTTACAAAAACCCAGAGTATAATGTTAGCATTTTTTAAATCACTCAAGAAGCAAAGATACAATAAACAAGTTGAATAAGTGATGCAGTAAAGAAGAAAATAATAAGACTAGAAGTTGAGACTGATACCCCAACTCTCGTACCAGTTTTCTTTTTCCCCGAGAGTTTCCACAACTTATTTTCCTTTCATCAGATTTCTAAGATCATTCTCAATAGTTCAAAATGAGAAAAACTTTCAGTTTCTGTCCCAAACTGCTAAAGCAGCCATGACACTACAGCGACAAATGCCTCCTAAAAGGTACAAAAGCTTCTAATCTAAGACACTGTTCAATTTAAACACAACAGCATAAGGCTCTATGTCCCAGTTTCACAGCAGGAAGGCCATTAGTTCAACTGCTTCAGAAAAACAAAGTGTCTGGAAAGCATATGCCATTTATTCATCTTAGAGCTGAAGAGAGTTACATTACGGATAATTTTGGAAACGCCTGCACTTCCTATAAATACAGGAGCATAAGTTCAAACACTTGAAAAATAAACACTCAAAAATAATCACCACAAGACTATGAAACATCCTCATATAAACATTAGTGGCACACTATGGTTAGTTATTTTACCTAACACCAAATACTTGCATAATTCTTCCCCTGCAATTAAATGAAAAAATGCACATTTTTTTCCCCTGCATTATCAACAACTCTTTCATTAGTTATAAAATTTTTCTGAAAAACTTAACATCTCTTTTAGCTACAAGAGCTAGCAAGTATCTAGTGAGGTGTGGTTTTGCTTACAGCACAATCTTGGGGACACATGATCATTTGCAATCCAGGTATTTCAACTAACCTCTAGGATTTTAGATTATCAACCTTATAAATAAATACTCAAGCTAATAAAATCCAGAGTTAAGACATACAAAAATCCAAATAATGAATCACACATAGAACATCTAACACTCTGAAGTGTAGAAGTCACTAGGTACAGCTGTATTTGCAACAGGCATTAGCCAGAAGAGCTTCAGGGAATGACTTCAACTTCTGCTGTTAAATCCTGAATTAAAAGGCTTAAGATTTCAAAACCGTGAATTCACTACTTCCAACCTGTCAATCCTTTCTAAAGGAAAGCAGCAAACAGAGCTTGTCCTCTACGTATCAATGCACAGACAGGTTTTGCTCTGAAAAGAATTCAGGTGGGTAGTGATCCAACCTACAATAAGAAGCAGATCCATGAGCTGCCAATCAGGTGTTTTTTAAACAGTGCTGCCACAAAATAACAAATGTGCAATAATACTGAGACTTACGATCATCTGTATCTAACTTTTCTTCATTCGCTGAAAACTTCTTACTTTCTCCATCATCTTCATTTTTTTTCTTATTCCAAAAGAAAATACTGTGGTTATGAATATTTTACTTATCTTTCAGGATATACATGAGCAGCATTATATTCACAACATTTATGCATCTTGCACAGGAAGATGACAACTTGGAAACCATATAAAGAGCACAGAAGCAGCACATTAAAAAATGAGCTAATTACAGTAAGATAAAGGCTCCTCAGATTCCACAGGAGGAAATAAAAACAAATTAAAAAAAACAACAGCAACAACCACAAACAAAAACAAACCCCCACACAATAAAAAACACAAAAACAACAATTAAAAAACCCCACATGCATCAATACTGCATAGTTTTGCATGAGATATAAGCAGAGGGGTTCATCTGAGAGGCAAAACACAAATACTGCATAAAAGTTTTACTGACATTACAATGGAAAATAATTAGTGGAATAATGTGGTTTTTTTGTTTGTTTTTATTTGTTGTCAGGGGTTTGGAGTTTTTTTGTGGTGTGTTTTTAGGGTTTGTTTGGTTTTTAGTGTACTGAAGGGAAATCAAAGAAAATCTTCAATCATTGCTTGCTAATCTCTCCATCACAACACTTTACAATCAGTGACTCAGTATCTAGAAGGGCATAATTAGTCTAATAGGAAATCTATTCCCAGTGGCTGACAGAAGGACACAGAAAACACTTGCTTTGCTTGGAACTCTTCATGTCTTTTCTCAGCAAATAAATTTAACTAGAGATAGGGGAAGCAATCCTGTCACTCACAGTTGGTTTAGCTTCAGTATAAACCCCACCAACACAACCTCCCGCAACCAAAGTCAAAATGCTTACACAGCATCTGCTCTGAGACTGTTGCCTTAATGACCAATTTAACAAGAAAACTAAACAGAGATTATCAGTCATCGTGGTAGGCTAGAAATTAGCTATTTTTAAGTAATTAGTAGTTTACTAACTTTCTTCAAACAAAACTTACACTATCGCCAGCTTTTACTGTACCTGTTTACTGAGCCAACTTTTGTATTTATTATATGTCTGGTTAAGGAAACAGCTCAGAGCTGTTCCATAACAGGACCACACAAAAAGGTTATCAACTATACGTGTCTCTAATATAAATGAAATTATAACACTAATCAAGTCAGCAACCACAATTAAATCCAGGCAGGTATAAGATAATCATAAAATTATCATGCAATAAAATATAACTTCAAAGCAACAGTTTCTCTACCTTTTTCTTCTTGTCTTTAAACTGCTTTATTAAAGTGATCAAATGCTCCACTAGAAACATGAAATATAAGCCTCCAAGTGCTGTAAGTCCCTTCCACGTAGAATCCAGGTAAGCACTCTCCTCTGTACTTTGAAAAACAAGGTGTTTGAATGTGGAGCTTTTGTTTTGTTCAAGTACAGGTTTTTCGTGGTGATGGTGGTGGTTTCCATGAGACTAAGGGGAGAACAAAATGGGGGAAGTCATTATATTCAAAAGAACTGATAACATAAGAAACATAGAAAGTATTCTTCACATTCTTTTCATCAGGCCTGGAGTCCAGGCTGACCAAGTTCCATGGGCTAAATGCTCTGGATACGAATTCAAACAATTACAACAAAATGTGTTGATTTTCAAGATAAATAAATATTTAAGAAGAAACATTGCATGGACTGAGAGCAGGCCTGGTACTTACCTTCTCACTGCACCTACACACGTACCACTCAGTACTAGATGTTCAGCTGCCCCCACAAAAGCTACTGACACCACCAAGGAAACTGCATTTTAAGTAGTAGTCACAGCCAGCACACCAATTACCTCCCCATCTAAGACAGCTCATAGATGTCAAATACTTTTTCTTTTTCTACAGTAAACTTAGCAGTAATTTCCTTCTTTAAAGGAAGTCTGACATTGTCCCCTTCCTCACTGGCTACTGATGTGTTCAGTAAAAAAATAACTTCCAGGACACCTCATTTGCACACGTTTAGATTTACATACCCTCACACAGCAAAGCAAAATTAACTAAAAGGCAAAAGAATGATCCAATGAATTACAGGCAGGGCTCAGAAACTACCCAGGGATCTGCAGTCCTTCATATCCATCATATCTAAAAGCTGCAACAAGTTACCTTTGGGGGAGATATGGGAGCAGGGAGAGGGAAATGTCTGTTTAAGAGCTTCAAAAAAGGTAGAAATTTAGCAATCACACTCCAATTTCATTGTCCGTGTTACATAACAATTAACGTGTAACTCTAAAATCTATCAAGTAATGTTTTCCCAGGACTTAAGAAATGCTTGATTCTGATAAAAAAATCACAATGGATAAGTAATCAATGTAAGTGGCTGATAACAGAAAACAGTGGATTATCTATTCCACATTTGAAGTGTACAATGAGCGATTTCCGCTCATCTATAAAGTCCATTAAACTGGAGAAAGAAAATAAACAGTCAGCATTGCAATAAATTACTAAAAACATTTGTGAAAATTTTTTGCATGCAAGGAGCAATGAGTCATTTGGAAGCAGATGACTAAGAAAGGGCAAGAGACTGAGGGATAATGCTGTGAAGTTCTTACCCCGTAAGGTCTGTCAAATGAATAATATAAACGGTTCCAAATGGAAAACCTTTCCATCAAAAAAATCTGCCTTACAAGGTTGAGAAATGACTCACCAAATAAGCACTAACTAATGACAGGTATCACATTCTCTGCTTTCAGATACCACGTGAAACAGTAATTAATACTTACATGTGGAAGCAGATGTAAGAAAGCATCTCCACTCAAAGTCCCCACAGCCAATGCCACAAGAAAACTTAGAAGAAATTTGAAAAACACACGATTCATCAGCGGTACCAATATAACACCCAATAAGGAAAGAAAACTGATGACAGAGATGGATATAAAGCCACCAATCCAAGCTGGGAAAAAAAAAAAGAAGAAGAAAGTAGTAACAAGAATAAATAACAGCTATATGAGATTTCATTTGCTTAACATTTGTTTTCAAACACTCCCAATCAGTTGCATAATGGGATGTTAACAAATGGTCTGCCACAAAGATTTCTCTCTAGGCATGGTCAAGTGCCCAAACAAAATTACAAACTTCTTTCAACTTTGAAATATGTTTCTCAAATTTATAACCAACATAAATGGGTTTCCAGTAAGTTTTTATTCCCTGTTAAAACAACCTACCTATTTGCAGAGAGTAACTTTTCGGAGGAGTTTCAGCTTTTTCACTAGTTGCATGGACTATGCAGTATTTGCCATCAATCTGATTAATAAGAGCTGGACAGAGGTAACTAAATTCTGTAGCTGTCAACAGTACTTGAGTGCCTATTCCATGGGACTGCATTAGTTTTGATGCACTGGAGCACTGTGGAAAGACAATATGTTAAAGATTAACCAGAAGCAAAATACCATGATACAGTTCAAAAGGACCGCACATCCCAGTTCATTGGTAATGCAGTGGCATCACATGAAAACAGGTAATTAAATGGTAATTAAAAACTGGTAACAAACTAATTTAGTAAGAACTTTACCTCCAACCCTTCCTTGTGGTCTAGAAATCTGGTGTGGGAATCCTGGTAGATGACGCACAATTATCATTCATTCTCAACACAAGGGGGTCAGATGTTTTGCTGCGCAAATAGTAAAATCCTAACACTTTTCACTCAGTTTTAGAGGCCATGTAAAGAGGTAGTAAAAAGGTTAAATACCTTTTTATAGAAGTGATTACTATGTAAAGTCTTGTACAGAACATGTTCTGCACACACTTCCTCTAGCAAAGTTCCCCACTGTACGACCTACAGTCTCGCAAGATTTAAACCAGTTGTACTTCTGCTCTGACTGTGCATAACACAGGAACAACTTGTTAATTCAGCACCTACAGTCATAATGCTACATAACACCCACTCTGAATTACCTGGCATGGATTCCACAGAGACACTTGGTTTTTAAAGCTCTTAAAAGCCTTTAATGGAGAAGGATCTGATTGTGTAAGAAAAATGTCCAGAACACACTATGGACTTTCTAAGCATTGATTTTTACTATTTTAAAGTAATAGATAACATTTCACAGCAAACTGTTTTACAGTTAGTCTCAAACAATCTTAAAATCTTAAAAGGGAGGGGCTTGAATGAGGATGGTGCCCACTACTTCCCTACCACTCATGATGCAGCTTTCATAATTCTGACTGTGTTTTAACTAGATTTTTTTACTTTCACCACATTATTAGGAAAACAAGGCAGATTCTGGCTTTAAGGCAAAACAGCAAGTTTTAAATTTGAAGGGTTTTTCATTTTTAGTAATATTTTAAAATCACATAATAAATAATTTTAATATATATAATATATTTATATATAAAAATAAAAATACAGAAAAAATACAATAAAAATATAATATATAGTATATGATAAATATATAAAACCAAGTGCGTGTTTATACTTAATATAAGTATGTATTTCTTTTTAGGAAGAAAAAAAATATAAATAACTAGATCACATATCTATGTTCCTCTGAGCTTGTGAAAATAAACATGACATTCCTTCAAAATGTTACGTTTCAAGGAAAGTTGTTTGTGTTTTGCTATGAGTACTGTTACATCACAAAGCTCGTATCCCATTCAATGATAAGCACCTGACAAATATGTCATAATAACACTCCCAGTGGATCTGGATTCTCAAGAACACACAGAATCGGTCTCACCTCTTGGGTATTTTGGTTTGTCAGTTTAGAATACAGGTAACTTCCTCTTTCTGATTCCTTCGGAGAAGTGTGAGATTCATTTGCTTTGCTGTTAGCAAGCCAGCTGGCATTGCTGCCACCTGCAACGTTAACGGCAGTAGAGCTGGTCAGACCTAAGCGAGCAACCGCCCTGACTTCTCCAGGCTGCCCATTCTGTAATTCATAGCGGCCATCTGTGGGAGCAGTAATGATAGATGCCGTTATCTCATTAACGGTGTTCTTGCTGCGTACAAAGTTCTGCTGATGTTCTACATTCTCTACTTTATGTGCTTCCTTTGAGTGACTGTTCCTATGGTCTTTGTTAGCATCAGATTCGTGGTTTGGACAAACAGTCTTCTCAGAGTTTTTACTCAACAAAACATGAGAATGATGAAGGTGATGATCGTGGTCATGATCATGGTCTATTTTAATCCTTTTCATTTTATCTATACCTATGTTCTGGAGCAGTTTTCTAAACCCTTCCATCGACAGAGAGTTGTTTTCCCCATAACGATGGAAAAGTTCTTGAAGGTGAAGCTTCTGTATTAATCCTGCCAAGTCCATATTAATGCCAGCTGCCTTTTCCGGAAAAGTTCTCTCCGATATATGCACAACAGTAGCTGTCTCCACTCCATGGTGGTAACTTTCACACAGTAGTATGGAAAACAATACGAGGACAGTGACCCATACTGTACTCTCCATTGCAGTTTCTTTTTAGCAGTGAAAAATAAGTAGAGGAAAAAAGAAGAAAATTTTAATAGTTTGCTAAACCCCATCACATTTTCTACAATAACAGATGTTCATAATTTGCTAAAAACAAACAAACAAACAAACCACCAACAACAAAACATTAAACCCACCAACCACAACAAATGAAACCAAACCATAGAATGTCCTGAGTTGGAAGGGATCCACAAGGACCATCGAGTCCAAGTCCTGCCCCTGCATGTGACAACCCCACAGTTCACACCATGTGTCTGAGGGCGTTGTCCAGTCTCTTCTTGAACACTGTCAGGCTTGGGGCCGTGACACCTCCCTGGGGAGCCTGTTCCAGTGCTCCACCACCCTCTGGAGGAAGATCCTTTTCCTAATGTCCCTGGCACATCTTCCTGACATTCCCTCGGGTTCTGTCACTGGTCACCAGACAGAAGAGCTCAGCGCCTGCCCCTCCTCCTCCCCTTGTGAGGAAGCTGTAGCCGCCATGAGGTCTCCCCTCAGTCTCCTCTTCTCCAGGCTGAACAAACCCAGTGACTTTAGCTGCTCCTCATACAGCTTCCCCTCTAAACCCTACGCCAACTTTGTAGCCCTCTTCTGGACACTCTCTAGTAGCTTAATACCATGTTCAAAACCCTGCTCAAAGTATCAATGCACTAAGAGAAGAGCCATTTAAATTTCTTACACATTCAGCATTTTTCCCAGATGTGTGGCCTCAGGCAACAGGAGATGAAGCTGCATTGCTATGCAGCAGTGAGGTCACTGGCTGCAAACACCGCTCGGGGTGTAAGCTCACCTTTGTTTAGCTTGGCCTGAGTCACTTATCTCACATCAGCTAAACATTGCAAGCATCCTCAAGGCTGCAACAACAGAGCCCTGGGTTAGGCTTTTCTTCTGCTTAAAAGAAGCCTTAGAATTTCACTTTTAGTGACAGGTAAGTATTATAAATTAATATTCCTGCTTAAAAATCAAAATTCCCAGCTTTCCATCACTGGATTTCCCAGAGCTCTTGGCAGGCCAACTAGGCAAGCTTTCAGTACTTCACAAAAATTACTTCTTATGCTGTCACTGTTTTAACCCTGCCATGGTACACCTCCTCTCACGATGTATACAGACCACTGCTGCGGGCCAAGTGTTCACAAGCGCAAATTTTGAGTATTTCATCCCACAAATCCTCCAGCGAGGCCATGAATTACCCAATACTCAGACTGCGGTGCAGGACTGTGCCGGGGTGCCTCGGCCCATTCACAGGGAGGCACAGAGAACATTGCGTAACACTGAGAACCTCGCAGTTCCCAATATGATGATGATTATATTGAGAGATCTAGGTCTCTTTAGCTTGGAGGAGACTGAGAGGTGACCTCATTAATGTTTATAAATATGTAAAGGGTGAGTGTCACGAGGATGGAGCCAGGCTCTTCTCTGTGACAACCAATGATAGGACAAGGGGCAACAGGTACAAACTGGAACACAGGAGGTTCCACTTAAATAAGGGAAGAAACTTCTTCACAGTGAGGGTGCCAGAGCACTGGAACAGGCTGCCCGACTTTCAAAACCCACCTGGACACATTTCTGTGTAACCTCATCTAGGTGTTCCTGCTCCGGCAAGGGGATTGGACTAAATGATTTTTCGAGATCCCTTCCAATCCCTAACATTCTGTAATCAGCCTACAAGTCCCGGCAGCACCGCCGGGCCCTGCAGCACCCCGGGTGCCCGCTGCCCACGGCCCCGGCGGGAGGCGGCGGCCCCAAAGACCCGTGTTCGCCGGAGCCTGCGCCCGGGCCCGGCCCGCGGCCCCCGGCCAGCACAGGGCGGGAGGGGCGGCCCCGATGCTCTCTGGGCCGCGTGTGCCCGCTGCCCCCGCAGCTGCCAGCGCCGGGTGGGAACGAGCGGAGCCTCGGAGCGATGCCGCGCCCGGCCCAACCCCGCCTCACCCGGTGGCTGCTGCTCCAGTGGCCCGGCCCGGCTCGCCCCACCGCCACCAGCCCCAGCCCAACCGCGAGACGCACACGCCCGCCCCGCGGGAGGACATTACGCTACCTCGCCCACCGCCCGATCGGGCTGGGCCGGCCCGGGCTCCGCAGCTGCTGCTGCCGCCGCCGGACCCTTCTCCTCCCGCCGCCGCTGCCCACGCGCGCGGCAGCCGCTCCCCGCCCCCTTCCTTTCCTCTTCCGGGTACGGCGTCTCCCCGTTGGCCAACGGGGAAGCGGGGTGGGTGTCACGTGGTGGCGGAGAAGCGCGTGGCGGCGGCGGCGGCGCGCGGGCGGCTTCGAGGCCGAGCGGCGGCGGCAGGTTCTTCCCTTCCCTTCCCTTCCCTTCCCTTCCCTTCCCTTCCCTTCCCTTCCCTTCCCTTCCCTTCCCTTCCCTTCCCTTCCCTTCCCTTCCCTTCCCTTCCCTTCCCTTCCCTCACAAATCATTCTGGGTTTGAAGCCATGCTTTAGGTAAACACGTGGGGTTGTAGCATCCCTTACATTATCGTAGAATCACGGAATGGTTTCTTTTAGAAGGGACCTTCAAAGTTCATCTAGCCCCCTGCAACGAGCAGGGACATCTTCAACTAGATCAGAGCCCTGTCCAGCCTGGCCTGGAATGTCTCCAGGGTTGGGGCATCTACCACCTCTCTGGGCAACCTGGGCCAGTGTTTTGGCATGAGGACCCTTAGTCTTGAAAAGCGTACATGCGTGGGTTTTGGGGAAGCCAGGGCTGCCAGATGAGCTGACTGGTGCTAAACGAGGGGTGTGGGTAGATGGTAAGCATTGTCATTTTTTGATGGCATCCATTAGGGAGTTGTGAGCACTGCTTGAGTCTGTCATTGTAATTAATGATCTGGCCGAAGAAAGCTGCACTTCATGTGCAAGTGAACAAAGAGACAATAAGAAAGGACTGAGATCACCTCGGAGAGGGCCAGTATTATTCAATATATTCATCAATGACTTGGATGAGGGAATAGAGTCTACTATCACTAAATTTGCTGTTGACACTAAGCTGGGAGGAGTGGCTGACACGCCAGAAGGCTGTGCTGCCATCCAGCCGGACCTGGACAGGCTAGAGAGTTGGGCGGGGAAAAATTTAATGAAATAGAACCAGGGCAAGTGTAGAGTCCTGCATCTGGGCAGGAACAACCCCAGATTCCAGTATAGATTGGAAAATGACCTATTAGAGAGCAGCATAGGGGAAAGGGACCTGGGCGTCCTGGTGGACAGCAGGATGACCATGAGCCAGCACTGTGCCCTTGTGGCCAGGAAGGCCAATGGCATCCTGGCGTGAATTAGAAGGGAGGTGGTTAGTAGGTCAAGAGAGGTTCTCCTTCCCCTCTGCTCTGCCCTGGTAGGACCCCACCTGGAATATTGTGTCCAGTTCTGGGCCCCTCAATTCAAGAAGGACAGGGAACTGCTGGAGAGAGTCCAGCGCAGGGCAACGAAGATGATTAAGGGAGTGAAGCTTATGAGGAAAGGCTGAGGGAGCTGGGGCTCTTTAGCTTGGAGGAGACTGAGGGCTGACCTTATTAATTTTTACAAATATATGAAGAGTGAGTGTCATGAGGATGGAGCCAGGCTCTTCTCAGTGACAACCAATGATAAGACAAGGGGTAATGGGTTCAAACTGGAACACAAGAGGTTCCACTTAAATTTGAGAAGAAACTTCTCAGTGAGGGTGCCAGAGCACTGGAACAGGCTGCCCAGAAGGGTTGTGGAGTCTTCTTCTCTGGAGACATTCAAAACCCACCTGGACACATTCCTGTGTAACTTCATCTAGGTGTTCCTGCTCTGGCAGGGGGATTGGACTAGATGATCTTTTGAGGTCACTTCCAATTCCTAACATTCTGTGATTCTGTGAAAGGCTTCAAACTTGCTGAAAATGTGTTGCTTTCTTCTGAATAGGGATACTGTATTTTTCAAGTGTTGCTTTGCTGTACCACTTTTCTTAACTGGCCGTGACCCCATGAGCGTTGTATGTCCCAGCACAGGCTCTCTTGCATTTCCTCTTTCTTCCTCCACGGCTTCCAGAGTTTTACTTTCTATCATCACGTCGATTAATATTGCTGGTACAGGGGGTGCAATTCTGCTTACCCATCCCAGCTGGCTTTGGGATTTGGCCTCTCCTATGTGGTCGATTGCCAAGGTTTTTCAGCTTGCTGGAGTGTGAAGGCAGCACTAAATCCTGCCCTAGGATCTGACTTTCCTGATGGCTCTTGAATGTTATGCCAACAACTTAAACTTAACATCTAGTCGATTCTCAGCCATCTTTCTCCTGCTGCCTGCTGCTCTTGACAGTTCCACCTTGCTCACCAGCGAGGAGGTGACAGATTTGTCTTCTTTATGCCTGATACTTCTGAGTGAATTAAACCTGTTTGTTCGTGAGTTCAACTGACTGAAGGACAGAAGGGAAGTATGTGTTGTGAACAACTCTAGAAACAGCAACATGTCAGCAGGTTATGGATTTTTTCCGTACAATAGCTTTTGAAGTATTGAAAAAATACTGTGTCCCTCAGCCTTAGGTTTTTGTTTGGTTTTGGTTTTGTTATTTTTTTCTTCCCTGGAGGAAGAGAAGCTATAAAATGCAGGAGTGGGTGAGATGTTTTTTCTTTAATGCTAAGTCATTTTGTGTGAATACTGTTTACCAGATGCCTTTGTAATATTTCAGTAACACAACATTTATGCCTGAGATGTTAATGTTAGGCATTTGATTGTTGTATTTTTTTAAATCTTCCTCTCGCATCTTGTCAAGGTCATTTACAGATGTAAGTGTCAGAGCTTAAGTCATACAAAGCTGGTTTTCAGTGCTAAAATGCTTTTTTTGTTGTTGTTGTTTGTTTTGTTTTTAATTTCAGTAGTTAACACACATCAGCTAGGCAAAAAGAACCCACAGTCGTAAAAACAATCCACCTGAAAAACTTATTCGCAGTAAAACTTGATGTCAGATCTGTTTTACAGTACCTCAGTTGATCTCAGTAATTTTATCTCATGGTAAAATCAAAGCACATTAGTCATTTTTGTTCCTGTTTTTCAGTGACTTAGTCTGAATATGTGTCCAACCAAGAGCTCTGGAGTAATTGTGATCACGTAAAACAAGGGTCTTGGTGTCCCTTCTGGATGGTTTAATATATATATCTATGTATTAAATATGTGTATATGTATACAAATCTCTCAATCTGTGGACAAATGGGAAGCAGTATTTAGAGAGTCAGCAGAGAGCAATGCAGGAAGTGATTTGACTTCTGTCTTGATCCATCATGGAACTGCATCTTAACTACAATGTGTAGCTCCAGGCCTCTATTTCAAAAAGGGTATGTTGGGAATAAACTTAGAAAAGAGATGAATGAGGAAGAATATGATGGAAGTGGAAAAGTTTATGAAGCAATACCTTAGCTTAGCTGCTGAGACTGCTGTTACCCAAAAATTACTTATTGCTTTGCTGAGTATGTGTTGTGGGAAATGCTTTAAAACTCAGCAGTTTGGGACCTGTAAAGAGCTGGCTGTTCATGCAGTTCTGGCCTCTTTGCTTGCACTTGCTGACTGTTGAAAGACTTCATCACAAACATGTTGTGTGAGCCCAACATTGCACATTGAACGGAGGGGATGGTGAGTAAGTGGGCAGGAAAGTGGCCGTGAGCATGATGTTGAGAACTGCTCTGCTCTAGTCCCTCTAATCTTCCACTTCTGAAAGTTTCTTAAAATTTGAAAAGTTTTATATTTCCTTGCCTTTTAACTTTTCATCCAGAACAGCTGTGCCATTTAGAAATATTAAATGTTGTATAAAATAAATGAAAACTCTGAAAGTTACAAATATATTTGTTTTAAACTGAGAGTTTTTACCACACAATTCTAGACAGGTGTAATCCCATGCAAAACTCCCATGTTATTTCTAAAAAATCTCCAGTAATCCTTTTGTTCTAGTAACAGCATTTCACAATTATAAAGAAATCCCCAAAGCAATTCCTTCTGTCATTGTTCCAATAGGTTCCTCTCTCCAACACCATACTGAACAGCTATTTAGCAACTGCATATTTGGTGGTATTATATTTTAAGTCGTAAATATATATTTTAATGTAGCAATGTCCTTGGTTTTATTAATATATGTTTTATGTTGGTTTTCAAAATACTTAGAATTATATCTGGGTAAAAAGCAGTATTACTAGTTAAATGGCTGCAGATTTTCAGCAACCTGCATGTTGAGCTTTGGGGTTTTCTTAGTAGTATGTGTACAAAGCAATCATTTCTTAAGTAACGAAACATTTATAAACATACATCCTTCAACAGCGATGCTAGTGAGCAGTACACAAGTCCTTATGTAAAAATCTCCAGGACCTTCTACTGTGCTTTTGTCTGTATTTAGTGGCTCATTCTCATGTCAATGAGAGGTTTTAACAAAAGAAACTATTATTTGGAAGCTGCACAGCAAGAGCTGCACAGATGCCTGGGGAAGCACTAACTGTGGGGTAGGGCTTTGGCTTGGATAATTTTCTTACAAATCTCAGCTATGGTTGTAGTATTTCAGTTTAGATCTGTTTACAAATAATTCCTAAAGAATAACCCCCCAAATGATTAAAATAATAAAGAATAGAAAGAAAATATTAAAGTTATGCTGTTTTTTCCTTGCCTGACATCTTTTACCTTTAGCCTGATGCATCAGTTATTGAAGTTGGTGGAAAAACTAGTGGTCTGAGCATGTAATCACAAGTATTGAGAAACTAAGAACTTTACAATTTGGGTCTGTTGAGGTTCTTATTTTCAGTAATTTTGGTTTTATTTTGTGTTCTTTAATGCTTATGATATATCTAGAACGTCAGCATTTAAAATGATTTGTAAGCTCTTAAGCTTTGCTTGACAATCTAACAATATAACAGAAAAATATCTCAGCTGTACATGAGGTGATCAGAGGTGATCAGAGGCTCATTGCCATGAGCACAGAGGAGCAGTGACAGGTGGTGACACTGCAGTGACCTAGACAGGAAATATACCCTCACCTAGACCTGGGGCTGTCAAAGGGGGAGATCAGCCTCATGTCCAAGTGCAAAACTCATCATATGAGACAGTGGAAGAGGCTCCCTGGGAGCAACTACAGACACACCATCACCCTGAGAGGGACGTTGGAGTCATGGGATGCAAGGATAGAGATTCTTGGGATTATGCAGGACTCATTAGGGGAAGGACTGAGGTGAGGAAAAGGAAGATCAAGGTGGCCTGAGGAGGAACAGATGTGAGCAGATGGGGAAGAAATGAGAGAAGGAGCCAGTTGCAAGGCTGCTGGTCAGTACACTTCCCTGGCCATGCCCTGTGTGTCTTCACCACTGCCTGTCCAATCTTCTTACTGAACTCCATTTCTAAGTCTTTTCCTGGGAGAGGGTCTGTCTGTTCTGTGTGGATGGACATCTAAGTGCCAGCAGCTGGAGAGTGGCTCAGGGGTCACAGGGGCCCATACTTCAGTGATGCCAGCAGCTGGAAATGCTGGAGCACAGCTGGAGAGAGGGCCAAGTGTCACAGGTATCTGTGTATCTGGAGTGGCAGCAACTGGAGAGACTTGCATGCATATTGTGTGGATGCATACGCCAGTGTGTGTGACTGGTGATGAACATTAAGCAGGCAAGTGGGATAAGAAGGTTGAGAGCCAAGTACTGAAGAAGCTGTAAGCCTGGGCTGCATACTGGGAAGACCAAAGCACCCTGAGCATTGCCTATGGGAGGGACCTAGAGGTCCAAGCCAGCCGCTGGAAGGACCTGTGGGATCAGAGGAGCAGCATGTGCCTTTGTGCATGAGATAACTATAAGACCAGGGGATTCAGGAGCCAAGTACTTGATGGACTAAGGCCGGTGACCAGAGGGAGTCGCAGTGTGCGTGTCGGTGTGCACATGTGTACGGGGGTCTGGGTGCCAGTGACCTGTGTGGAGCTGTGGACTTCAGGGGCTTGTATGTCCAGATGCCGGCAGATGGAGACACCAGGGGATGCAGCAGCCAGTTACTGGACAGATGCAGTGTCTAAGAGCACCTATTGGAGGGATCTGTATTGTATCCATCCATGTATGTGTTTCTGCTAATGGGTTTTCATCCTAGTCAGCCTGACGGGAATGGGATGTGGCTGCTGGAGCTGTTGATGGTTGCATGAGGGCTGAGTTTGCCGTCTGTGTGTCTTGTGTAGCCAGCTGTGTGTGGTGTGTCTGTGTGTGTGTACCATGTGCATCTCCACCTATTGAGAGAACGTGCTCAGCCCTGCTACAGGCTGGAACCAGAGCAGCCTGGCTCTACTGCGCAGCAAAGTTTGGTAACCCTTAGTAATTGCTGTTGTTTGGGTATTGTGGTGGTGTTAGATCTAGAGACAGAAAGGCTGAGTTTTCGGGAAGGAAAAGAGTATAAGCGGCAGTAAAGTATACTAGAAAAGAATATGGAGAAAATAAATAACAAACCAAACAAAAAAACCCAAACAAACAAAAACCCCAACCACTCCAGAGTGACATATTCAGAGTTGTAGAACAATGTACTTTATTATCTAGCAAGGCTATATATATACATTATATACAATATGCAATAACATTATACATAATTGTAAGTGCTGTTGACTGGAAGATGGTGAAGGAAGAGAATAAGGGCATTTGTTCATGCATGGGATGCTTTTAAGTAGTGTAAGTTATTGCATGTCTTCATAGGGGAATCTACAACATCATTACAAGGTATCCCAAGATGGAGATTCAGTTCCTTTTTGCCATAGGAATTTAATAGTTAAGGTGTCTGAGTACAGTTTATCATCTGGAGCTTACAGCTTTTATTTACTTCTGAAAGTTACCAAGAGATTCTGCATCGTAGAGCATGCATGTTTTGTGTGTGTCTAAAACACAGGGGTAGCAATTCTTCAACAAATTTCTGCTTAATTAGAAAAAGTTGTATTTGACAAACACAGAAGCAATAGCTTCCTCATTTGTTGGTTCCTATTTTCCTTATTTACTTGCATAGATGGAAGACCAAATCTCAAATGTCCTGGGCCAGACAGCAAAGTTGGGCTGCAAATCTTATTGTGATAGCATTGAGCTTTCTGACGCTCATTGCTTTCACTTCTTTACCTGAGGTAACAACGGAACATTTACTTGCAATGAGAAAATTCATGGTGAAGAATGACGTTCGTGGTAGCAGCATATTCTCTCCAGTTTTAGGTGCAGTACCCTGTATAAAGGACGTTGCGCTAGGATGACCTCTGTTGTCACTCTCTTGTTTGGACCAAACACAGTATTTGATTTATGGCCACCTTTCCCTTTGGCACAGCCTGCTCCTTTCTTGCACCCTGCTTTGCCTCGTCATAACAGAAAAATGATACCACTTTAGTTTGTATATTTTGAAAATGGATCGTAATGATGGATGCTATAGCTTCTTAATATACTGTTGGAATAGATTTTTTTGTGTTCATGTTGCTTTGCAAAGCTAGGGGAGTTAAGAGCTGGATTTAAAAAGCGTACATGAGCCCAGCAGCTTTTGCTGTATTTTGGGCTCCGCTGGATACAGAAGATAATTGGAAGGCATGCATTCGGGAAGTTGTCTTTCTAATCGCCAGTTTAAACTCAAAATTTTTAAACCCGAATGCCTTTGAAATCACTGAAGCTAATGGATGCTCAGGATCTAAGGCCACTTATGTACATTCTTCAGTGTGGATGAAGAGTTTCCATGCCATTTTAAAAGGTTGTCTTTAATAAATAATGCAAGCTTAAATTCTGATCAGTTAAGCTTTTATGACTGCAATTAACATAATACTTGAAACAAACGTGTTCTGACACAAAAGCTAGATCAGAGATGCAGATGTTGTGTATTCTGTACAGAAAAATTATTGCAAAATTTCTCTGTGGAGCTTTCTGGAAAGAAATATCAGTGCATGCATTGGATGGGTCTTGGGGCATGCCCCAACTGCTTGTTTATGTTCTGCAGATTAGACAGTGTCCAAAATACGTTGTATTAATTGTACCTAATTAGTATGTAGCACTTGTAACACTCTAGAACACTAGACCTCTGCAACTACTTAACATATGCAGGGTTTCTAGGTATCTAGCAGCCCAGCAGAAATGTTCAGGACTTCCTGTCATATTTCTAGTAGGAAAAAGGAGATGAGAGTAGGAGACCTCTTGTTGGCCTCAAGACTTACCTGTTTTGATAAACTGGTACTCTGATGTCTTCACTCTTGTTAAATTATTCCTGTTTTCAGGTGCACTTTTTTCAAAGCAGTGATACAAAAATAACCTCATATGGCATATGACAGATGCCACAGTAATGTTTAGGATTATTGTCGTTCTGGTTTCTGCTGCCTGGTATGTATTAAATTTGGATGGTATAATATCTCTTGTGAAATAGAACACTAGTAGATAACTTGAAAATGTGGCGCTGTAATTTTTTTCCTATCAAACTAATTTCCTTTAAACCTGTATGTTCTTGAAGCAGCATCCATCAGATCTTGTCAGCAGCACAATGAGGCACCTACTGTATATTGTCAGCGGAATACCAATTAGCCTTTAATTTTACCACATGTCCAATCAAAAGAGCTATTTGCTTTCACATGATGGCAGAAGGTCATTAAAACAAATGGTCTTGCTGCCAGACAATGACAACAAAACCACAGCTCAGTAAGTAGTGTATCTGTTATTGGGCACTAACAGCACACTAAATGCTGTGCTGCACTCGCTTTTTCATTCTGACTCCTTTCACGTGATCTGATGGCCTGAGAGCTATAGCTAAAACATGGTCTCCTAACTTAACCTTTCAAGATGCAATATTATTTGCCTCAGGCATACAAGTACATAGGTGCTTTTAATGTCATAGCTGTCAAATTCTGTAGCTCTTCCTTTGCTTTCTGTTGCTTGCAGTTTTAGTTCTGAATAGTCCCTTCCAGAAGAAACAGCAGCTTGTCCTTTACTACCCCGAATGGTGGTTCTCCAACCCTGTAAAGATGAGTGCTGGTGGATTCCTTAAGATCTTAGAGTTTGTCTGGGTTCAGCCATGTGGATTCTCTTCAGTCATCTGGATTCTCCTAAGTCTTTCACTTCTTATTCTGCTGTGCAGCATGACTAGTTCAATGCTTTCTTCTGTTCAGGACATCAGAGAATTTCCAGATCCTGACTTTCTTGTATTTCTCATCCTACTCAGTTTTGAACTTTCTTTGTGCAAAACAATTACCTGGCTTCCTTCCTCAGCTGAAGAGCAAAGTACTTTGAAAATTCCAGAGTAAACCAGTTACTACTGTGTAATTGAAAGGTGCTATTCACAGTTCTGACTCAATCACACAAAGTTACTATTAAAAAATACATTAATGTTTTTGCATACAAAAAGTAACAAAACTCTACATACTGATAACAGATATTAATTCCCCTACCATTTATGCTTTCAAGATGTCTGTGCAAAAGTAAATCAGAGAAAATAAATTGGAAGCAGTGCATGAATGTCAGCAAAAAAACCACTCTATATGTAAGAATTTCAGTTCAAGTCTTTGCCATTTTTTTTGCGCTGAGTTGTTCTGCTGTCTTTGCTCAACAATACCATCAACACTGAGAGAGAGCTCCTGCAGAGATCCTGCACTGCTAGCAATCAGGGAAAAAAAAAAAAAGGAAGATATTCTTATGCTTACTGTATGATAGTAAAGTTTAGGCACCCAGGTTTGGGGATTTTGTTGCTATTGTTTTTTGTTTGTTCGTTTTCTGGCATATGCTTTCTGCTTTTTGTTAGAAATCAGAACTTGCACTGATGGTAAATGGTCCCATGAGAAGTTCTCAGCATGTCTGTAAATCAAGCTGAAAGTGAGCATCCAGAAAATGAGCGTTATGTAATCATTGACCAGATGACCACATCTCTTCCCTCTTCTCCAAAGCGGAAGAGAGTCCATTTTCTTAAAGCAGGAGGAAGAATCATAGAATCATTTCAGTCAGAAGAGACCCCCAGGATCATTGAGTCCAACCACAACCTAACCTAACTCTAGCACTAAACTATGTCCCTAAGAACCTCGTCTAAATGCCTTTTAAACACCTCCAGGGATGGTGACTCCACCACTTCCCTGGGCAGCCTGTTCCTATGTCTGACAACCCTTTCCATGAAGATTTTTTTCCTAATATCCAATCTAAACCTCCCCTGGCACAACTTGAGGCCATTTCCCCTTGTCCTATCACTTGTTACCCAGGAGAAGAGACCAACACCCTCCATGCTACAACCTCCTTTCAGGTAGTTGCAGACAGCGATCAGGTCTCCCCTCAGCCTCTTTTTCTCCAGGCTAAACAGCCCCAGTTCCCTCAGCTGCTCCTCATCAGACTTGTGCTCCAGGCCCCTCACCAGGTTTGTTGCCTCCTCTGCACTCTCTCTAGTACCTCTATGTCCTTCTTATGATGAGGGGCCCAAAGTTGAACACAGGATTCGAGGTGCAGCTTCACTAGTGCCGAGTACAGTGGCACAATCACCTCTCTAGTCCTGCTGTCCACACTATTCCTGATACAAGCCAGGATGCTGTTGGCCTTTTTTGCCACCTGGGCACACTGCTGGCTCATGTTCAGCCACTGTCAATCAACACCCCTAGATCCTTTTCCACCAGGCAGCTTTCCAGCCACTCTTCCCCAAGCCTGTAGCTCTGCCTGGGGTTGTTGTGACCCAAGTGCAGGACCCAGCACTTGGCCTTGTTGAACCTCATACAATTGGGCTCAGCCCAATGATCCAGCTGGTCCAGATCCCTCTGTACGGCCTTCCTACCCCTCAGCAGATGAACACTCCCCCCCAGGTTGGTGTCATCTGCAAACTTATTAAGGGTGCACTGAGTCCTCTAGTCCAGATCATGATGTAGTGGTTACACAATCCAGTTGTAGTCTCTGAGCCACCTGATAACCAGCAGTTATTTTCGTCACTGGTGCCCAGAAGAAGAATGGTGCCTGCAGTCTGCTTAATTCAGCAAATGCAGAGACCAGAGCTTTGTGTCAGAGACTTGCAGATCCATGAAAACCATTGACAAAACCTGCTCCAGCCAACCCCAGGTGAGTGTCCGAACTCGATGGGGTGGTAACATGTGCTAATACTGTGCAGTGCAGCCCGAGTAAGTCGGGTTTTTCACTGAGGTATATCCTAAAAGCTTTACTTGAAGCCTTTGGCCCAGTGCCCAAGGATTAACTTTGACTAATTATTGCAAGTTGGTGAAAGAATGGAGCAAAAGTGAGACCCAAAGTGACTGAAGTCTTTTCCTCCAGGGAGAATGTTTCAGCTCACAACGTGGTTGTGGGAAAAAGAGAAAGGTATTTTTTCATCATCTTGTGTCTCACATGCCCAACTCAAATTCGGTGGATTCAGAAAAGCCTTCAAGTATTCTCTGAGCTCTGTCTCCTAAGTAGGTACCTCTTGGGTCATAAAGAGGAGAACGGAAAGATGTAAGAATTTGCTTGAGATGTGTGTGCTGTGGAGGACCTAGTACCTACCTGTTGTGAATTCGTGATTCCATACTGAATTTTATTTTCTAATGTTTATTTTAAAGCCCTAAAGTACTGCGTATTTAATCATGTCTTTAGAACAGAGTATCAGTGTTCATGTCTTTAAAGTACATTTCTAGTTCTTGCAGTTCCAGGAAAAAAAAAAAAAAGATCTCTGTGCACCTTAGTATTTCAGAAATGAGCAAGGAAAAGAAAATGCCATGAATCACTAATCCACTCATCATAAGTATTAAAAAACAGTGAGTCAAATGCTGAAAGCAAGCCCGAGTGACTTAAAGTCTTTACTCTTAGGATTAAAATAATAATAGAAGTTACCTTCTGATGTCAGAGATTCAGCAATCTCTGCTTTCACTTTTTTTCAAAGAACTCAAAAAGCTGAACACCAGATATTTGTGGACCATATTTCACATTTTATCATGTATTTCTGGACTCATGATAAAGCATCCACAATTGCTAATGCTGCAGTCATCAGCCAGAGAAGGCTCCTATAAGGAAGACACAAAATGCAGAAAGATCTATTACTGTATTTGGAGCAATGTTTGCTGTATTATTTCCTGCAAGTGCTTCCCCCATCACTTTGTCTTGTGACCTGTGCATGCTGGTGGTCTTTTCTAACTACTTTCTGCTCCTCGTACAAAGGCATTTCTTCATCTGAGTCTTTTTAATGAAGGTTTACATAAAACAGTTTGGGTTGGAAGGGACCTTCAAAGGTCATCTAGTCCAACCCCTCTGCCATGAGCAGGGACATCTGCAACTAGGTCAGGTTGCTCAGAGCCCCATCCAGCCTGGCCTGGAATGTCTCCAAGGATGGGGCATCTACCACCTCTCTGGGCAACCTGGGCCAGTGTTTCAACACCCTCATTGTAAAAAATTTCTTCCTAACTTAACACTATAGTTTAGGGATGATCCCTAAAGTGACTTTAAAAAAAAACCCAAACCCTCTCTTTTTTTTTTTTTTTTTTGTTTTGGTTTTTGTTTTGGTTTGGGTTTTTTGTTTGTTTGTTTGTTTGTTTCAATCTCTGCATCCTACCTAAAAGGAGACGTTGCTTGAAAACAATCAAAATACTCCCGTGCACATGCAGCTCCCTTTTTTCCTTTGGGCAAGAGAGAAGGGAAGGATAAATGTGCAACAATGTGAGATGTTATACTGAAGAAAAGGCATGTTAGTAATGCTTAATTAGTTTGTAGGCAGCTTTGTAAAGCACAGCCACAGTGTTGAATGGATAGCAGGTACGAACAAGCTTTCTACGTTCTGAGTAAATGAGTCTGCTCTAGTCCAAAAGCCGGAGACCACATTAGCAAGTCACTGAGACTGAGCTTGTCTCTCCACTTTTCTCAAAGGATGTACTAGTGCGGGTTTGGTGCCATATAAATGCAGTCAGTAAAAATGACTTGCATCTGCCCAGATGGTTATACAAAGATAAAAATAGAAACTCTTCTTTATGGGCAATACATTTCACATACCACAAAGTATGCTTGGTAGGTTTGCGAGCTGAAACAATTTCAACAGTGGAATATGTAAGTAAGCAGACATATATACAGATATATATATATAAAATGCGTTGCTGAGAGGCTTAGGCTGGTTTGGTTGAAGATGTAAAGGTATGAGTTAAATTGGTGGGATCCTTTTGACTGTAGGTAAGATCTGCCGGTCAGCTACGTGGGCTGCCAGAGAAGGGGTTAACCGCGAATCATTATTACTGGAAATTTGTTCCAGCACCAAAATAATGGAAGTTGTAGTCCTTGATTTTGTGCTTCCTGGCAGCAGTTCATCTTGTGCCTTAGTCAAGAATCAGACTGAGGGGCAGAGAAGGTTGATGGTGATAATTTCACAAAACTAGTAAAAAACTTGTTGCTTGCTAGGTAGCCATAGAGATGAATCAGACCATTTACTTAGGAAGTGTAACATAAGTAAGAGGATAAACTTTGATTAACCTGACTGCTGAAATCTGATAGTATTCTTGGGCCTTACACAGCTTTGTTCCACAGACTTTTGATCAACACACTTTCTTAACTTTTTCTCCATGGTAGCCCCTCAGTTACCCGAGGTCTTCAGTAGCCTACTCACATAACAGCAGGTTGTGGACATCAGGCTTTCTCATACTTACTAAAATAAACTAATATACTACAGTGTTACTAAGTGGAAGAAGAAGAAAACTCTGTTGCTAATAGAATAATGACAACCAAATGGCATTTTAGAATTTGGTATTATTTATGGAATCCCTTAGCTTTGCAAAATTTACTGTAAATAACATTATGAATCATGAAGTAAGTCCTAGTTTTAAGGTGTTAATTTTCTCTTTTCTGTGATGATAATTTTGTGCCTAAATGCATACTCTTCTAAGTCCATTGTGGATGTTGTTCATTTGAAGCTGAGGCACAATGTTGGGACAGATTCTGAGTAATTATTATTCTATATATATATATGTGCTAATTATGGGCAGCTGAGAATGCAGCTGCAAAATCATCATATCACTCAGTATACTGTTAGGATTCGTTACTGGCAAGGTCTTTTAATTTTTAGAATACAGTATTTTAAGCTCTTTATATTCCTTGTGTCTTTCCACAGATGTTTGGAACATTATTTTCAAAAATCAAATTTTACAGACTATGGACACAATATTTTTGTATTTAGGGTATTTTTGTGGAAAACAATAATAACTTTTGAATTAAGTAAATGCTTCTAAGAACATGTATACAAACATTTTAACAGGGCAAAAGCTTATAATTAGGAGCTGACAAGCAGACTTTAAACAAGTCTAACATCTTCCTTGAAAATAGATAAATAGCAAGCAAAAGCAGAAGGGCAGCTTTAAAAAGTTGCTAGGTTTGAAAGCTTCAAAAATGGTAAAAGGATAATGAATTCTTCAGACCTGAAGGTATGTTTCTGAACAAGGAAAAGAAAGACACATATTACCTACTGGAGAGAAGAAAAACCTGCTGTCAATCTTTAATATTTTGGATATTGTGTTCTTTCAGAAGCCTTAGCAGCTTTCCATTGTTAACGTATAAATTCCATTTTCGTTGTTTCTTACAAATAAATCTTCTAAAAGTAGTTTATCTGTGGTGTCTTTTGCCACATTTGCAATTGTTATTTTGACTGAAAGTTTTTTCCTCTATAATCACAGGAAAAAATATAGCTAACAATTCTTTCTCCTAAAGACATTGTTCCCTTTGCCACTGTTACAACTATGTAATTTATGATGTCACTATGTAGAAAGTCTGATGATTTTAACACTTCATACTCTAAAAGAGATGAAGCAGTGTTCTTTTCCTTTCAACCCTTTTTGCTCCCAAGACAGTGCTGTCATACAGTGTGTGTTGATCCAAATCGGCACTTCTCGATTCTGTTGTCATTTTCTTTATAGATTTCTGTATAAATTTCAGGTTTTGTGTCTTATAAATGACACTGTTTTCTGTTTCCCTTGAAGCTTGTCCTATCTTCCCAGAGCTCTTTTTTCAAGCCTATAATCCACTGATTTAAATGAGCAATTTTGAATATTTTCCTTAATTTTATATCATTAAATATAGGGCTAAAAGCCACGGAAAAGAATAACTTGATTAATGAAGATCACTCCAAACTGTAAAATTCGCAAGATCAATTACACAGCGCTTGTCAAACCATGCCTGGATATTGTATTCAGTTCTTGTCCCCACAATTCAAGAAAGGCTCGGACTGGCAGGAGAGAGTCTACAGGAGGGTCATGAAGGTGATCAAAGGGCTGAAGAACCTGCCCTGTGAGGAACAACTGATGGATTTAGTCCTGGAGCAAAGAGGGCTCAGAGAGATCTCATCACAGTATTCCAGTACTCAAAGGGTGGCTACAAAGAGAATGCTCACCCCCTCCCCCCCCCTTTTTTTTTTCAGAAGAATAATTTGCTTAAAAATTCCTGCCTTCATCTAGAAATGAGTCAGAGGCCTGTAAGACTTTGGTGCCTTATCAAACTAAATGTAAGGACTGCATTTCCAGTCTTCAATATAGATCGTTTTTTAGAACTATACATTCAAAGTTGGCAAGCATATTTTTATTTGAAAAGCGAACACTTGACATAATTATTTCGTTACTGTACAGGCATTGTGATAGAAGGAGTAGCAGCCTCTAACTCAGTTTGTCTAGTGCTTCTGTAATAAAAAAAATGGTTATAACTTTAACAGCTCCAATTCCATCATGATTAGCCACACGTTTTAGAAGCCTGGCAGGAGCTTTGGGTTAGAGAGGTGCCTTTTACTGCCATTATAAAAATTTCTGTAGCATTGGCAGAATTATAAACTGTCAGGAATCATATTTTTTTGCATGTGCTGTATATTGTACTGATCAGGGGTTTTGACTTCCTGCCAAAACCCTTGACATCTGATAGCTCTGCATGCATATCAAGAAGGTATCCTGAATCATCATTCTATACAGATTTCGAAGTCTAAATGGATCATGGACAAAATTGATTTTCTCCTCTTCAGAAAGTCTGTGGGGAATAGGAACCAATCAAGTAATAAATTCATTCTGTACCTTACTTCTTGTCTTCACTATGATCTGTACCTGTTACTCTCCCCATTAATAAAGATGTCTCTTACTTCACAAAGAATATGCACAAGTTTGAGTGAAAAGACATCTAGGATGGATACACAAGCTGCCTGTGAAGTTACCCACAGAAAGCACTGCTTAAAGATTCTTTGTTGTTTAGCTCACTGAAACAGGACTCACCAGGTATAAACAACCCTTTTAAAAGGGAAAAAGAAAAGAAAAAGTAAATCTGTCATGGCTTGGAAACCTCTTTGTGGATATAACTAATCGTTGTAGGACTCCATCAGAGATTTCATCTCCCATCTTAAACTAATGGCATCAGAAACATCTGCAAATTTTCCAGCTTATATTCCACTAGTATTATTCCTCTAATACTAAGATGCTAAGTTTGCTGATAGGCAAAAATTCAGAAAAAGTATTAAAGAGAGAACAGACTGCTAAAGTCAGTCTGACCCTTAGACAGATCTGAGCTATGCCAGTCAGTTCATGAATCACAGCAAACTATTTCTATGTAGTAGCATTACAAAATTTTTGTGAATAAAATTGCAATAAGAATAACTTGAATACAGAGTGGATTCCCTCAATGATAGGATTTTATTTTTGCAATTGTGAAAGTGTCAAAAAATAGTAGAGCTCTCATGGCAGCAGGGGCTTATGGCATATAGTGATGTATTTAACGCATAGGGTCACTGTGAAGTCACTGGATCTGGCTGGAGAGAAGTGGGCAGGGGAGCTCTGGAGACATAACCAGTGTGAATGCAGCAGCCCCAGCTTGTCTGAAGTGATAAAATCACTCGTAGGCAGATCCCACTGGCTGTTTTCAGCAGGACCAGGGCCAGTCTACTGTCCTGAAGAGGGGGCAGCATTCTTCAGGCAAACACTTCTGTGCCTAACAAATCCTCTAGAGATTCCTTGTGCTGTTTTACATAAAAATACGTCACGCATGCAGTTTTGCTTCATATGTATTTGTACTGTAAATTAGTGATTCCTGGAAAAGTTAGGAAGAAACTTTTAGTATTCAGACTGTGATAGCAAGGCAGTCAAATGTCTAGCTGCTAGTTACCAGTTCAGTAGTTGTGAAATAAGATACTCTAGAAATGAATCACCATAAATGTACTTACTGTAGTTTAGGGAGACAGGAGGGTTAAGAACATTACTAAGATCATCTAAAATGTAAGATGATTTCTTGCAGCATTTTGAGTCTCAGAAGCAGGAAGTACATTAAAGAACAGCAAATGATCACAAAAAGTTATGTGAAATGCAAGCAGATAAATAACCCTTTTGTCACATATTATATTGGTAATGATATGTATCGAATGTTTAGAACATTGTTCATATCTAAATAAAAAGACTATTTCCAAACCAAATCAATTTTAAACTAGTCTAAATCCTTACTTCGCAAATTCACCTTAGAAAATCTGTACAAGATTTTAGAAGCTGCTATGAATGAGCTAAAACTGATTTGCTGTTGACCATTGTAAAAATTGTTGTGTTTTGGCCAAAAACTCAGTGATCTTTTCTTGCCCTTACTGGTTAAGTTTGTTATTTATAAAGGCACAGAATTCAAAAAAGATGTAGCTTGTCTTCCACACGGGTTCTTTCTTGTCTGGTATATTTAGCGTATTTTTCTTCTCTGGGGCGTCCCACTTGAGGTCAACAGATAATTTTCTGTTTTATTTAAGTAAACATTATAATTCTCATTTAGAAGTACATCCTCTGGCCTACAGAACTGTTGAGAGAGGTGCAGTAAATTATTTTTCAAAGTTGTCCGAGTAACCTGGGCATGCAATTTATAGATTTCAATGGAAGTGACATAACACACTGAGGTGCACTGAAAAGACCAGATATGCCTTTCTCTACCTCTTTAGGGTTAGAGTTTCAAAAATATTGATGTGCTCAAGTGAAATGTCTCCTGATAGCTCTTTGCCATAACTATGTGGGAGATTGTAGTGTGTCTCCAGGCAGCTTGTGACAAGATCATGTGTTTCCAGAAAGTCAGTGCTAATTGCTTCTTCTCATACAAGAGCAAGTTGTATTCTTGTTTGTTCTTAACCTTTATGATCTTTCTTGTGACTGCTGCATAGATGCTGTTAACAGGTTATTTTGTTTTGTTTTAAGCAAAACAAACAAACACCACACCAAAACAAAACGAAAAAACAACCAGAATTTGCTTGGACATTTTTAGAGGTTTGTTCTTCACCCACTTCATCTTCTCAAAGAATTACAAATGATGTTACAATAATTGAGTTAATTTTCCAGCAGTTTAACTGAAATAGCCATCCATGTCTCTTTACCAGTAGTGCATCAGCACAGACTTTGTAGCAGTTTTGATAACAGAGATAAAGCCAGACAAATATAAACCCCTAATTGAGTTCACGGTATTTACCCTCACACTTGATTTATGGGGTTTGTGGGCCGTATGTATTTGTATTTTTAAAACATTCTTAAAATATAGAAACTGATTCACACAGGAAAATGAGGATGTGGTATTATCTTTCTACATTTATGGACATCACTCTTTCCATTTTAGTCAAGGTTTAATTACAGTGTTGAAGATTCTCCTTCCTACACATAATACACATTTTAATAGATCGTATTATTTGGAAATGCCCCTTGATATTCAGTGTTCATCATCATTTGCTTAACTTTGTCTCATTTACTAAATTCAAGATCCAGTTGATGTCTTCCTAGTTTTTTTGTTGCTTCAGCTTCCAGAGCTTGAAAGTACTAAGGACCCTTAATCTTTTATTTTGCCTTTTTTGTGAAAGTTGGGTAGGCATTTGCTTGACTGTCTCTATTTAGCTTTGACTGAGGCTAAAAAAATAAGAGACCAAGGGAGCCCTCAGAGCATTGAAGTCTGAACTTCCCAGATAACAGAAAAGGATATGTTATTTCTCGCTGAAACATAAGGACTAGTTGCTTCAGTGAACTGTTTTCAAAAGCTAGTTTCTGAAATGTAACTCAAGGAGAAGTATAAATTATTCTCTCTTTTGACATTCTCAAAAGGTTAAATTGAAAAGGAAACTGTGCCTGTGTCTGAGGTTCTGGTAAATGGAGTGGGAAGACAAGGACTGAAATAGGAATGTTACTTCTAGTCAATACAAGTCTTATGTTTTCTAGTGCTTTCAATTAGAAAACAGTAAGTATTCAGAAATATATTGCTTTGGTTAAACCTGGATTGGAAAGGTGAAAAGATTACTTAACCACATGGCTTTTGTAAAGTGATGGTGGAAACAGGACATAATCTTACAGCAATTGTACACAAAGCAATTTTAAGACAAAAGTTACAGTAATCCATCTCAGTGTTACATGGGCAAAATAAGTACAAATGGAAAAAGGTCTGAGGAGGTGGCCCAGATCGTATGACTTACATTCTTTGTACTCCTCAATGCTTATGGATGTTTACATACCTGACTCAAGTTTAATACCAGCCACTCCCTCGTTTCATACGAAATAAATCTTCTAAATATAAGTGCAAAGCCTCAGTACTCTTGTGAATCTGGCTCTGTACTTCCTCCTGTATTCAAATATCTGTCAAATCAATATTATCTGCCTTGGTTTTATCTCATTTCAATAAGGTACAATGATTATGAGTCCCTGTTGTGGAATGGTGATGATCTGGTGAAGGGATTTCTTGAAGATTAAAGACTAGAAGTGATATCTCCAAAAAACCTTACTAACAAATTGGGATGTAGCTTGGGGAGAACAGAGATAAATGTAGAATAAGCGTTTATAAGCAGTGTGGGGAAGGCAAAAGATACATAGGCTATTGTAATAGAAATACTGAGAAATTGTATTCTGAAAAGTCAAACAACAACCAGTGGTGATTTAGTAATTCTTTTTTGCAGCTCGGTAATGTCTATGAGTAATTTTCTACATTTCTTGCTTAAAGTCAGCATTGCCACTGACAGGTTTGTCCAAGCACATATTTATTTAATCACTTATTTTTGGCTGACTTTTGCTCAACAAGATTCTTCATAGAAGCCAGAAAGATTATGTATGTGAGCCATTCACAAATGAACAGAAACATTATTTTTTCTGTCAATGTTTAATTAAAAAGTCCTCTTGATTGTTTTTGTTGCTATTTCTGCTTTTGTTTTTAAACATGCCATAGGGTTTTTATACCTTATGCTTTTCATATTTTACACTTTGAATCTCAGATGATATATGTCTGATATTTAAAACAAGGAAAATAATCTTAAATTGCATTTATGATTCTAGAATTTTTTTTTTATTCTGGACTTTGCCACCACCAGATGAAATGTTTGTGTACTTATTATGATTGCAGTGTCATCTGTAAGTATTAAATATACTCATCTGATACTTTAGTTAGCTTGTTGTCTTTTCATCACATCTGTATATAAATCAGCACAGTCAAGATTTTATTTTAGTGCTCTTATGACTTATAAGAAGTTAGTTCATTTGGTGAACCACCTCATTTGTATACATGCTGTATAGTTGTTAATGCAATCAAATTGTAGATCAGTTGCTCTAGATTTTAATTGTATTGGATTCACTGAAGCTTTCACTATCCACCATAATTATTTAGAGACCCCTTGTGGATAGTTATGACCTTGATTACTATAGACACAGGCAGAATTATAAGTATGGAAAAATAATTTACAATGTATAAGATAAAACTGGAAATATATGTCAATCAAACTACACAAAACTGAAAATGGAAAAGATCAGCTCTGTATGTCTGCACACTTAATCCTTAACCTTTTTCCTTCAGTATAGTTTTGAATACACCCAGTAAAGGTTTTTCCACTATTTAGTGGTAGAAACTGTTGTACTACCTGAGAGTTTCTAAATTCCATTTGCATTTAATTTTTCATCATATTACTCATAGGATAGCGATGTAGGTGACAAAGTCAAATTGGCATCAATGCATCACCCAGCCTCGAGTTGTTCTAAACCTTTGTAATCACAGGGCTACCTGGATGTGTAATGCAGCGTTTCCAATACCATTCTTGGCAGCAGGAATATTGCAGATTGCCTTTTGGGGTCTCCCCAGAGGTCTGAAAGAAATTATAGAGAGAAGGGTGAATTCTCCTGAGAGTCTCCCTTAGGTATCCATAACCTAGCATTATTCAGAGGTACTATGAGAAAGCAGGTACCAAACAGACTACTCCGACTGAGCTGTCTGTCCAACAGTGTTTGAAATCCTGCTGTTACCAGCGTGTCTGTGTGTCACAGTTACGCATTCACCAGGGTCAGTAAGTTTAAGCATTCTGTTTAAAAACAACAAAAATGCTTTCTGCACCCAGAAATGTGGAGAAAACGGATGCCAGTACTTTAGATGGGGTTTGAAAGAACTTTCCACTTTACAAGGAGACTGAGACTCCACCAAGACACCTTGAAAGTCATAGCTGCCTACATGACTCTTCAGAGGCCTCTCCCCTCTCCTATGGAGGTGACTTCCCACCTAATCCATACTCAGCCAGTTTTATGGAGGTGCTCAGCAGGCTGGGCAACATCAGAGTTGACTTGGATCTCTTACTCCAGCTTCCAGCATTGTTTATCACAGAAGATCCTTAGAAGTGGAATCACAAATTCAGAGGGAATCCTGACTGCATGGAAAAAGACCTGTCCTCATTTCTGAGGCTCTGTCGGAATCTACTGTTCCATCAAATACAAATTCATATTTGTTGCACTTACCCTTCAAATGTTTCTAGACAAATTGAAGGAAAGTTTGTTTATCTGGATAAACAGCCCTGTAATAGTACTCTTCCACAAAGAAAGAATGGAACTCTTGCGGCTTCTTTCATAGGACTTGCTTTTGAGAAGCTCTGTTAGGTACCACTCATTTGCTTCAGTCTCCTGAAGGATCTTCTCATTCCAGTAATCAAAGCAAGAGTGTGTTCCACTGGTCAGACAGTTTCCTCTCAACATCAGCTGATCTCATCTAAGGAATCTGAGGCAGGCTTACTTCACAGTGTTTGTCTGAGAGAGTCCTCTGCTTCTGCAACTCAGGCTTTGTGCTTGAACTTTGCACTCGAAATGCCCATATATTCACATTCGAAACAGCCAGTTGCACATTGTACATTTAAAGGAAATACAGCATTCGCAACTCTGATCGATGTGTTACTGATCTTTTGCTTCTGGTGGTTTTTCTAAAATTTCTCCTCTTAAGGGTCATAATAGATTTTCTTGTGGCCTGCTTCTGACCTCCTGTGGATGTCTGAGTTTCCTCTGCAGGTTAAGTTGAAATGAATTTTAGGATCTCTTGTTTTCTACGTTCTGCACTGTTGTTGAAAGTTAGATAGCTGCATCAGCATGCCATGATTTGGGAGATGGAGTGTTTTCTCTTTTTTTCCTGTACAGGTGGATTTCCAGCCCACAGGCTAATTGGAACCATGACCAAATAAATTTGTCTACATGACCTCACAGATAGCCTGAAACAGCTACTTTCAGGGGTGAATTACATCATTCATGTCAAGAAATTACCAAAACCAAAAGCTCCTTCTTTGAGGGACAGGCACTGATCTCTCTGGCAACTAAAGACAGAACCCGAGGTAACGTCAGGAAGATGTGCCAGGGGAGGTTGAGGTTGGACATTAGGAAAAGGTTCTTCCCCCAGAGGGTGGTGGAGCCCTGGAACAGGCTCCCCAGGGAGGTGTCACGGCCTCAAGCCTGACAGTGTTCAAGAAGAGACTGGACAAGGCCCTCAGACACATGGTGTGAACTGTGGGGTTGTCATATGCTGGGACAGGAGTTGGACTCCTTGTGGGTACCTTCGAATTCAGGACATTCTGTGATTCTATGAAGTCCCCTTTCAAAAGAATGTCATCTAAATGTAAACACCAAGAGCTAATGAGAAAAGGAGTCTTTCCTGTTGCAGCCAAGGTGAGAAGAATCAGCTTGTTCTCTTGAGAACTGTAAATAGGAATGCTTTCACACCTCCTTTTCTGGGCAGGAAAGAGATGTCCTCTGTCAATATCAAAATCTTTTCTGAGAGTAGCATACTAGCTATTTTCAATTTGGGAAATTTGATAATCTATATTAATGCAACATTTCTTTATGTGAATAAAAGTCCAGATTCTCTAACACAGTTAGCCAAAATCACATTGAAATTCCATACATCTCTTTCCATTTTAATGCCCCTAAGATTTAGTAGAACATGTTTAATTTACAGGCATTACATTTTTTTAGAATAGTTAAACTTTGAGCTCAGTTCTCATAATAATATAAGAGGAATTTAGGCAGATAAACTATTAATACTAATGGGATTACTGAGTCCCTAAAAGCAAGAGAAAAAACCTTCACAAGAGCTTTCAGAAAATACCTTCTGCCTTCACAATGTAATTAAATTGTAGTTAAAGTTGCATTATACATTATTAATTAAAGGGGAAAACAGCACTGACATCTCCAATTAATTTTTAGATAATATAAATTTGAAGAAAATACCTGCATTTCAATTTCCTTTACCCAAACTTTTCAAACAAGATTGTCCCAGGTCAGAAAGTAGGGCTGTAGGCAGGATCCTCTTCACATACTGTGATCAGTGGATGAACCACTAAGTCACGCTCATGCAAACTACTTTGTAAGGGCAAATATGTGATGTATTTCTGACTCTGCTATTAAAAAGGAGTGACTTCCCACATTATTTTCACAACAGTCTGAGTGTTTCAAACTTCCTTTGAATTTATGAGGCGTTATTTACAGTTCTGAAGACATAAGTGTAGATGCTTTGAGGCAGGTATTGCATGCTGCTTTGTGTTCACACTGCACCTACTATACTGCCAGATATGCAAATTCAGATATGCAATTCAGCCAGAATGCAAAGTCTCTGAAACATGCTCCAGGCAAGTAGGCTCAAGTTGAGGCATAGGTGTGAACTCCTACAGGAGACACTAAAAAAGCTCCTTTTGGGAGCTCCCCTTGTTCTATATACACAATCAATCCAGCAGCAGCACCTCCAGCACTGTCTACAAGGATACATGCCGGAAGCAGGTGTGTTTTTTTTCATTTAGAGTGCTGTACTGCTACTGAGTATGGGAGTCGTTGTCAATGTAAAATCAATAGTATCAGCTATCTCTTCAGTGTATTTATGGAATCGCTACTGCCGTGTTTCTGGATCTTGTACAACTTTTGTTCTTGGTTTTGTGACCTGCTCAGTGCCATAGGAGTCCAGCTATTTCCTGACTGCTGGTGGGTCTGTAAAAGAGCTGGGGACTGACCATTAATTTAATTGAACATTAAGGTGAAAACATTGCAAGCCTTAGAATCTGATCAGCAATTGGTTAAGGCTGCATTTACAGTGATACATTATTTTCGTTTATAAAAGTAGTTTTAAAAAATGTAAATGTATAAGATTCATATAAAGTTTGGTAAGGAAGATTATATAGCCATTCCATGGAATTTCTGACCTGATGGAAAAAAGTTCAGCTCCTTGCTCTTTTCTGAGTCAAGACTCTGGTTGGTTTTGTTTCTGCAATATTTTTCCATATCCAGGTTCAGACCCTGAATTGGTAAACCCCACCAGTACTGAGGAGACAGAGGAGACAGCAGCCTAGATTAAGGTATTTAGGTGCTTGTGTGGAAAGAGTGAAATTTCCTGGAAAACCAGACACAAATTAGCATCTGTGTAGAAAACTGATGCACTCTGGCATATTGAATTTCTCATTCTGCCTAGCAGGGCACAGGTGAGCACTAACGCTAATGAGTGAACACTTAGGACTACGTGCTTTCCTAAAGCATCATAGTTGAAATAACTGGTGTCTGTCTTATTTATCTAGAGTGGGCTTTACCCTGCTTTTTACATTACTTATGTTTAGCAGGATTATTTCAATTTTCAGAGGCTTTTAACACTTATATCTAGCTGACAACACAAGACGGTGCACAAAGAGGGCTCTGGTGCCCATAGAAAGGGGGCAGCCATGAGGCCCATTGCCTGGGCACCCCAGGCTCAGCCCCAGGTGCCTTGTGCAAATGCAGCAGCCAGCAGATCCCTCTATGAGCAAGGCCAGAGGGGCAGGAAAAGCCACTTCTTCCCTCTCCTCAACCATTTGTGAGACCACAGCTGAGGAACTGGCTGCCCACCACCAGAAAGACACCAGCCCAGTGGATGGGGCTCTAGGGAGAGTGATGAAGGGGTTGTACTGTACTCTGGGCACAACACCACAAGGGCTGGTTATGGGGGATGTGCCATTGAACATCTGGAGGAGGCAATGGAGTGCTTGATCCTCTAGTTTGCAGGTGACACCAAACGGGGGACTGATGGTTGCGCTCGAAGACAGGGCTTTTATCCAGAACAACCTAGGTGGACTGGAGAGATGCGCCAGAAGGGACATAGTGAAATTCAGCCAAGATAAACACCAAGTGCTGCACCTGGGAAGGAAAGAAGCCTTTGCAAGAATACTATCAGGGATCTGAATGGTGGGGGAGCAGCTCTGCGGAGAAGGACTTGGGAGTCCTGGTGGACAGCAGGCTGTACATGAGACAGCAGCATGGTCTGGCAGTAAAGAAAGCCCACAGCATCACCAGCCGTATTGGCAGCAATGTAGGCATTAGATGGAGGGAGGTGATTATCAGTCTTGACATGGAACTTGTTAGATACTGTCCAGAGTAATGCATCTGATCTCTGTCGCATTATTAGAAGAAAGGCATGGATAAACTGAAGGAAGTCCAGTGGAGGGCCACTGGGGTGGCCAGGAGCTGGAACATTGCCCTGTGAGGTGAAAGGCTGAAGAGGCCTTGTTCAGACTGAGGAGGAGGTGACTTTGGGGTCTCTGTTTCCACAGCTACAAGGCAGTCATGAAGAAGATTGAGTTCAGCTGGGCTCAGTGGTGTGTGACAGGATAATGGGAGACAACAAGCATAAACTGAAACCATGGGGGCTCAGAGGTGATGTAGGGAGAACCATTTTGCCATTAAGAGAGTCATACATTGGGACATGTTGCCCTGAGAGTCTTCATCCTTGCAAGTTTTTGAAACCCAAGTGGATAAAACCCTGAGCAGCCTGGTCTGCCCTCATAATAGCTGATGCAGCTGCTCATGTAGGATGCTCATCTACCACGGTGTGTAATGCTGTGTACAAGTGAAGAAGCTTGAGTTCAGGTCACCTTTAGCAACTTGGACAATGCCACCAGTGCACAGGATGGCAGGGAGGTCTCCCAGACTGCTGTTGGGGCTGGCCTCCAGCACTGCAGGGGCACTTTTAAGCATTGTTACAAGGTCATGGGACAACAGGAGAAGATTGATGGAACAGGAGCAGTTTCTGAGGCCTGGAAAAAGGACCAGTGCTCCCTGCCTTCCAAGTGGGCGAAGGGGAGTGATGCGAAGTGCACCTCCACCAGCCATACTTCGTAGTTGACTCGGTAGCAGGAGGCTGGATTTAGATGACCTTCTGAGGTGTCTTCCAACATAAATTGTTCTATCATCATGTAGCAATCTGGTGAACCAGAAGTGAGCTTGCAGGCATCGTGAGGCCATCTGCCACCTCTCAGATGCCAGGAGTTTGTAAACCAGGGCTGACCATATCCCCTGTGTCTTGGAGGCAACCCAGGAGAGCTGTAGCTTTGAAGCAGCTTCCCAGCTCTCCCTTCTCAGCCCTCTCTAGGCTCTGTGACTCAGTGAACTGGGCAGAAGTGTAACTTCTTTACCCTCAACCCATACCTGCTACGTTTCTATAGTATGTCTCATTTGGAGTTGATAGTTCCTGTACAATTCAATATTGTCTCCATTTGCTGCTTTTGACCCTGATTGAGTTTCACCAGTATGGTGTTCAAAGCAAAAATGTGACCCTGGCATTAAATACGGAGAGTAGGTGGGGAGAAGAGTTTTAGGGGAAAGATACTGTGTTCAGCTTTTTTTCATGTTGAATTTAAAAGTTTGTCAGATAAAGATGTGGAACTTTGGAGAAGATGAAACTACTGTTAGAGAAGAAAAATCTGTGAGAGCAGAATTGAAATGGGGGCCAAGAAAGGAAACCTGTGGATGAGAATGGTGTACCACAAACGAGAATATAACAAGATGTGGAAAACAGCCATCATTGTGTTGCACAAATGAAAAGGTGCACTAGAGAGGACTGTGCGTGACAGAGGAACTTGAGTTCCTAGGCTTAACTTCTATTGCCTTGGAGAAATGCAGTAGCAGGACTGTTGCTATTCAAGTGAAAGTCTAGATTGGCCACTACCACAGATTGAGGAATATAGGCTTTTTTAGAGGTCACGGGTCATGGCATCACTGGGCTTAAATGGGTGGTGGTGATATTGGAGTGGAGTTAGTATTGATTGGAGTCACTGAACTTTGATCTGAGAATGTGTTCTTGAAATCATTGAGTCCTGACTAGCCATTACAAGTATGAGGAAAATTGACCCCGATCAAGAAGAGTATTAAGGAATGTATCTTTCTGGAGGATACAATTTGCACTATGAATTGCTTAAAAATGCTAGGTCCTTAAAAAACAAAAAGGTCTCCTCATTTTTAACTTTTCCTTTGAAAAGCATGGGTAATTTTCCAGAAATAATATATCTTGATAGCCCAGCAAACTAGAAAAATGGAACTTCTGCACATATACTGGATTGAAAGTCTGTGCTGAGGAATAAGGTTCTGCAAAATGGAAAATAAGAAAGTGCCTAGGAAGCAAATGCACATATTTAGCATAATAAGGTCTACATGTAATCTATATCCTAGTCACTTTTTCTCTAAGATTACAGACCTGAAATGTATATTCATTAGCTTTCAGACAGGGCCTAGTACAATGAGATTACGAAGGTACTTGGTTCCTCTGAGTATTGCTACCACTTAAATTTTAAATTGTATTGAGATATAATAACTATGTGAAACGACCGCTGGAATTGAAAAGTCAAATACCAAAAAACTAGAAAAATCCAAAACGCATGCTTTTAAGTCTCAGTGCACCAGTTTAACCCAGCAGAGCAAGAGCAGGATGCGGTTTCCTGAGTCCTAGTCTGCCGTGACCTGTAAGGAAAGATCAAGAGGTATCATGGCAAAGGCTGTTGAGCACTTCCAAGGAGTAGATGCGCTTCGTGACGGTGAGCATACAGAAACCAGCAATGGGCATGCTCTTTGTCTTGTGGTTTAGCTGTATGTTGCAATTGCTATGTCATGCTTGTGTTGTGATTTCAGCATATCACTGTCTCACGCTTCTGAATCAAAATGGCATGTAACACCAAATACATCAAATAAGTAAACTCAATGTTAAAGCATTAAGCCGTCCTTGAGTGGAATATCTAAAGATTTCAGTGCAAGACTTGTTGGACTCTTGACACCATGAGAGGTCTGGAAATAGTTTAAATAAGGCAATTTTGTGCATTATTTAGAAATGCATCGTAGCATCCTGATAGAAGATTCTGCCCAGTAATAATACATTTCTGAGGTATGTGGGTTTTTTTCACTGCAATGTGGATCACTTTGTTTTAGAACACTACATTTTTCAGAACTCAAATAAGTAGTAATGGGTCATATAAACTCATTAAAGAGGCTGGATCCAGCCATAAACTCAGTACTTGTAATTCCACAACAAGAAAAGCAAAGCCTTTTGTGAAATAGTTGAGAATGAAGCAAAGCTTTATTAGACTATTCCTGTTTAGTAACAGTCAGAATGTTTATTCTTTCATATAGGAGGTGTGTGACCAAATGAAATAGAAACCAAATGATGCATTTCAGGTTATTGTCCAGGCACAATCTAAAATGATGTGTCTGAGCACTTTGAATATTTATCTGGGCTAAGAAAGGTGTGAAATCAAAACAGAGATTGTCTTTCCAAAGGATCACTCCTTTGTACCTTGTTTGGGTTTTTTTAAAGTATCTGGCATGTAAGCTAAACTACTCATTTGGACAGGTATTGGAAATATCTAAATAAAATTGGATTAAAATAAAAGAAACACTCTCTTTGTCTGTTTGGTTTTGTGTGTGTGTGTGTGTGCAAGTATACCACTGAATATTTTTGGTGTTAAAACTTATTTTTCATCTTTTGCTGTAATACTACATAAGAGTCATATGTTTTCTTTAACATCTCCTATTTATTTTTCAAAGCTCTATTTAATATGGTTCTTTATATTCCCACAGTACAAGTTGGTTTTCTTGCAAGAACTGGATTAAATTTGGTCTTGGCCTATATCAGTGGTTCCTGAACTAAGTAGAACAAATTGAAACATAAATTCACAAATCACGGTCAAAGCAGCATTACTTTGTTTGAGAACTTTAGTATGTTTGCCATGTTTATCCACCAAACCACTGATGATTTAGGATAAGACTGGGCATTTAGATCATAAATACTGATTGAAAGTATATAAGCTTAATTAAAATCTATAAGTGTAATTAATATTACAAAACGTTTAGAAGCTACCATGTCACAAATGCAGTCATGGCTTCACAAACTTTCCTTAGAAAAACAATCACATTACACTAATAGCAACAGTTATTTATAGTAAGTAAGTCATATCACAGTTATAGCATGTGTCAAAAAAACTGAGGTGTTGAAAAATGTTAGTCATAGTAATAACAAAAAGCCTCTTAGCACATGTCATTTATAAGATGTTCGGGAAGTTGCTTCATAAATAAGCCCTTTAACCTAACCATTTGGAACATTCAGTGGCAGAATATCCTTCTCTCATTGCAAAGAAATCTCAGAGTATATCAAATGGGTCTTTGTTCCCTCCTTTGCTCTGTAGCAAACATCTTTAGCTATGCTTGGAATGCTGCCCATATAAATAACACCCATACATATATCCATATATATATTTGTATATTAAAAATATATGTACCCATATAGCACGAGTCAGCAGTTAAAGAATCCGCAATATCCAAGTGAACAAGCACATTATACTTGTGAGAATTCACAAGTGACTTTTCAGGTGAGAATATAGTATTTTTTCTCCGTTCCAAGAAAACGCTCATAAATCTTAAGCGGAAGTATTCACTATCTCTTTACATGAGCACTTTTATTTTCTCTGGTTATGAGGCTAATAAACCTGTCAGCTTAGGACAGATTGACTGATGGCCATGGATAAGCAGAAAGTTTCCCCAGCACACGTGGACACTTGACCAGGGATCATTTGCAACAGATCTCTATCATCTCTGTGGCAGAAATATACTGCAGAGCCTGATGTTTCGCCCTCTGGGTGAAGTGGTTTGCTTTCTTTCCAGGAGCCATGAGCTCTTCTAAGGCCTAGTCTCTTCGTTTTCCCTCATGGATTAATTTTCTTCATGGCTTTCTCAGGGCAGCAGTCCAGCACTATAGGTTTTTTTTACCTTTTTTTTTTTACCTTTTTTTTTACCTTTTTTATCTTTCCCCTGACAGCCTAAAAGTTGGCATTGCTAAAAACCTATCGACCTTTCTCTGGTTTAACCCGGCAGGCAGCCAAATGCCACACAATTGCTCCCCCACCACCTCCCCAGTGGGGTGGAGGAGAGAATTAAAAAGAAAAAAAAAGTAAAAAAAAATAAAAAAGTTAAACTTGTGGGTTAAGATAAAGACAGTTTAATAGGACAGAAAAGGAAAACAATAATAATAGTAATAATGATAATAGAATATACAAAACAAGTGATGCACAATGCAACTTCTCACTACACTCTGACTGATTCTGAGCCTGTCTCCGAGCAGCGATCACCACGCCCCAGACAAATTCCCTCAGTTTATATACTGAACATGGCATCATATGGTATGGAATATCCCTTTGGCCAGTTGGGGTCAGCTGCCCTGGCTGTGCCTCCTCACAGCTTCTTGTGCAGATCCTCGCTGGCAGAGCATGGGAAGCTGAAACTTCTTGACTTAGTGTAAGCACTACTTAGCAACAAATAAACCATCAGTGTGTTATCAACATTATTCCCATACTAAAACCAAAACACAAGCACTATATCAACTACTAGGAAGAAAATTAACTCTATCCCAGCCGAAACCAGAACAGTATCCACCCCTTATTCTACACCATTTACATCGTGCCCATATCCTACACTTTCCAATATATTCTATTTAATCACCACCACTTTTCCTGTCTTTTGATATATATACACAGATATCATTCCCTTAGTCTGTGGGCCATCCCTCCAAAATGTCTGTTGAGTTCATTTAGTCCATGACTTTTGGGTCCATCTGCCATTACAGTCCTTCAGGGCAGAAGAGATGTTACCAGTCCAGATTCACCTAAGCCACTTCAGTCTTACCAGCCTGATCCACCTGCTGGTTCTCCAGTGGACAGACTTTTAGGCACATGAGCATCTACATGACATACTTTTACAACCAGATTTTCTACTTGGGCAGCAATATCTTGCCACAATGCGGCAGCCCTGATGGTTTTACCTCTGCTCTGCCAGTTGTTCTGCTTCCATTGCTGTAACCACTCACACAGAGTATTTGCCACCATCCATGAGTCAGGATAGAGGTAGAGCACTGGCCACTTTTCTCATTCAGCAATGTCTAAAGCCAGCTAGATGGCTTTCACTTCTGCAAATTGGCTCAATTCACTTTCTCCTTCTGCAATTTTTTCAACTTGTCTTATAGGACTCCATACAGCAGATTTCCACCTCCAGTGCTTTCTTAAAATACGACAAGATGCATCAGTGAACAGGGCATATTGTTTCTCATTTTCTGGTAGTTTATTATACAGTGAGGTGTCTTCAGCATGTGTCATCTTCTCCTCTGGTGATATTTCAAGACCTTTGTCTTCTGGCCAGTCCATGATCCCTTCCAAGATTCCTGGGCAACTGGAATTGAGCCTGTTGTCTGATCAGTGCGATCTACTTACTCCACATAGCATCAGTTGCTTGATGTCTAGAGACAACCCTCCCTTTGAACATCCAGCCTAGCACAAGCAGTTGAGTTGCCAGGAGAAGCTGTGCTTCGGTACCAACCACTGCCAAAGCAGCTCAAACCCTTCATATGCTGCCAGTATCCCTCTTTCAACTGGAGTATAGCAGACCTTGGATCCTCTGTATCCTGAACTCCAAAATCCCAGGGCTCAACCTCAAGTCTCTCCTGGTGCTTTCTGCCAGAGGCTCCAGGGGGGCCCATTCTTCTGGACTGAAGTGTAAAGCACATTTTTCACATCTTGTCCTTCCTGGACTGGCCCAAGGGCTATTGCATGAACTATTTCCCATTTAATTTGTTCAAAGGCTTGTTGTTGCCCAGGGCCCCATTTTAAATAATTCTTCTTCCGGGTCACAATCTAACTGCAGCTTGGAGTGTGCATTCTCCAAAACCCCACAGTGCCGAAGAAAGATTTTGTTTCCTTTTTAATAGCTGGAGACATAGCTGCTGTTTTGTCAGTCACATCCATTGGGATCTGATGACATCCATCTTGCCCTTTGATTCCTAAAAACTGGATCTCCTGTGCAGGTCCCTTGACCTTACTTTGTTTTATGGCAAAACCAGCTTTCAGAAGGATTCAAGCAATTTTCTTCCTTTTCTCAAAAATTTCTTCCACTGTATTTCCCTACACAATGATGTCATCTAGGTATTGCAGATGTTCCAGAGCTTTGCTTTGTTCCAGTGCAGTCTGGATCAGTCCATGGCAAATGGTAGGGCTGTGTTTCCACCCCTGGGGCAGTCCATTCCAATTGTTCTGGATGCCCCTCCAAGGGAAAGCAAGCTGTGGCCTGCACTCTGCTGCCCAAGGAATTGAGAAAAAACACATTAGTGATATCAGTTGTGGCATATCACCTGGATGCCTTTGAATATGGTTTGTATTGAAGTTCCAGCATGTCCAGCACTCTAGCACTCAGCAGCAGCGTGACCTCATTCTGGCCACAGTAGTCTACTGTTAATCTCCACTCTGTGTTAGACTTTTGCACTGGCCGTATATTAAAGGGTGAGTGAGTCTTGCTGATCACTCCTTGGTTCTCCAGTAGATGAATCAGCTTATGGATGGAAATCAGGGAGTCTTGGTGCAATATTGCTGCCAGCGCACTGTTGTGGGAGCAACTGGCACCTGCTGTTCTTCAGCCCTCAGCAACCCCACAACAGAAGTCTCTTCTGAGAAACAGGTTAAGGTAGACAGGTGGTTATTGTCCTCTGTTTCCACAGCGCCTATACCAAAAACCCACCAGTACCCTTTGGGGTCCTTGAAATACCCTCTCCTGAGGTAGTCTATGCCAAGGAAGGATTTATGTAGCCTCTGGGCCAGTGACACTGGGGTGCTTGTGCCACTCATTCCTCCTTAGGCTCATTTCAACCTCCACTGCAGTTAGCTGTTGGGATCCCAATGTCACTCCAGTAATGCAGATGGATTCTGCCCCTTTATAGCTTGATGGCATTAGGGCGCATTGTGCGCTGGTGTCTACTAGAGTCTTATACTCCAAGGGTTCTGACATTCCAGGCCATCTAATTCACACAGTCCAGTAAACCGGGTTGTCCCTCTCCTCTACCTGGCTGGAGGCAGGGCCCCTCTAGTCCTGATCATAGTATTAATTGCTCACTTCTTGGAAATATGAGTAAGAAGTCCTTTCATTAAGATCAGAAGCAAGAACAGCCCTTCTACTCTACCTGGGGAGCTGCCCACTGGAAACTGGTGAAGCAATTTTCCTGGAAGAACCCCCATGTGGCTGTTTTTCTTTGCAATTCGTGTACCCGTGCCTTTGGGGTCAAGATAGATTTTCCATCCCACTTCCTCATGTCCTCTCTGTGGTCATGCAGGTAAAACCACAGGGTGCACTGTGGTGTGTATCCTCCAAATCCTCTCTTGAGCAGAGGAACGCCTACTCCTAATAGCCGAGATAGTGGTCTGTACAGGTGGGGAGTAGGACGTATACTCTTTGAATTGTTGGAACTCCCAGGACTGTTTCTTGTCTATCATGTTCAGTAGTTTCTCCACAGCTGAGGCAAGGGAGTATGAGAGATTTTCTTCATATTGCTGGAGTTGACCAGCCAATTCCTCCTCCCTCTCTGTCTTTGTAGGTCAGTATTGCCAGTGAGTTGCCATATGATGATGGTGTTCTCCACACAGACTTCCACCATGTGGCAGATCGGTTAAACATAATTATCCCTGTGTAAGTTAATATGCCGCCTGTTAGCATCTGCCAACGGGCTGCTTTAATAATGGGTATGCATTTTGCTTAAGTACGTGGCCCCATAATTACTGAGAAAATATAAGAACAGTTACAAGTTATCCATATTCTCTGCTTCTAAGCAGGAAAAATAGTGTTGCTGAAGAACAGCTGATTTTAGCCCATTCATTCTGTCAATTATCTGAAGAAAGGAATGGCAGATGCAGCAAGGGTAAGAAGAAAGTGCCATCTAATCCCTAAGTAGTCACTGAAAAGGGTTTTGCATTTCTGTTGAGCAAAAATTGAATAATCTCAAGTTTTTGTAGCACAGCAGAAGAAATGTATTTATCTAATTGTGCCCTCCAAACATAGCTCTGTAAAAAGACAGTGAAATGAAAAATAACTTGAAAAGTAACTTGAATTAAGTTATTTTACAGAGATGAGTCTACTGTTCTCTAATATTTTCTACAATATAATACTTACAATGAAATTTGAGGAGAGTAGTTTTTAGCCCAAAGCTTACTAAAATTATAGGGGGACCCTGAAAGACAAATGAACCAGCGTAGTTTTGAAATATCTGAATTATATAGCTGTTATTTCTTTTCTTTAAAACTACATATCAAAAATTAAATCAGAATATAGCAGAATAAAGAGAGTAAGAAAAGTAAGTGGAGCATAATGCTTTTAGAGTGAAAGAAAATAGAATTATACTGACCCTGATCATGTACTAGGTCAGAGATTAATTCCTGAAGAAGATACATGTTCTATTTGAAAAAACCCAGAAGAGTTCATTAAAAGATTAATGAAGGTGATGTTTTAATGAACTTCTCTAAGAAAAGATTAACAGTGATAACTTTTAGAAATATAATTTCCTTTACCTGGAGCAGACACAGTGCCTGAGTATCGTCACGGAACACTGAGCAGAAACCAGTGACTTGTGACCAGCACCTGAACTATACCTTCAGTGAATGAGAGCTTAGACTTGCTCCTTTCCTCATGCTCTACTTAAAAAGATGAGCAAAAAGAACAGTTCCTAATTTTGACTTGGTCTAGCATCCTCACAGGTTCAGAGATGGTTGTGTTGCATGGGTAGTGAACCTTATATTTTCCTTTACCAGAAGCTAGAACATAGATGCACTTGGGATTCTGGAAGGATTGTCTTGTACATCTGCCCATTCTAGCCCTCTTTTTTTCAAGGATGCCGCACAATGTGTGGCTGAGCAGAGAGCGATGGAGAAGTTCAGTGGACTCCCCATGGAGTTGGCTGCAGCGTGTTCAAAGAACAGATGATGTTAAAGGTTTAAGCCAAAGATGAAGTCATCTGACACCATGCACAGCATTCTCTGTCTTCTTTCCTACCCACTTTCTCCTGGTTTACTTTGTACAACCTTTTCCTTCTAAAAGCAGCTGCAGTGGCAACAGGAAAGGCAATCTGCTACTTCTTCCTCTTCTGCTGAGAGCAGCAGAAGAGGAATGAGAGAGTTTTACATCTTCCCAGCTGAGTTAGCAGAAGGAAAGCATCTCCTGCACATCCTTCAGGGATGCTGGTGAGCAATCTAAGTATGAGGATTTTAGGGTATGTTGCATACCTACCTTTTCAACAGTAATCTGTGATCTACCTTCCTATGGCAGGGGCATATAGCAGTGCTCTGCCATAACCATGCAGCACAAGACATATTGTCATGCCTTATAGTGGTTAAGCAGATCAAAATCCCTTTAGCATTATCAGATAAACAGTAGCCATGACTCTACCTAAGAAAATGTATGTAAAGTGTGACTTGCTATATTGCTACAGCATATCTGCAGCCTGAATCCTTGGTTCAGATTTGATTATTTTTCTTGACAATCTTGACAGCAGTGATGAAAATTAAGAGAGTGTATGTGGGAGAGGAGAGAAATGTATATATAATAAGAATTTTAAAAGAGGAATATTGTGCAAGTTCTATATATTGAATACTGTACAGTAAGCAGACTTTGTGAACATCAAGAAAGTAACAAAGACGAACACAAAATGTGAAAGCAGAACAGTTAAAATTGACAAGAGATATATTGCAGCCAACACAAACACTTTGTTACCCATAAATGTCATGGAGTCAGGAAGTCCAGCAGGCTTTGAAAGAGAATTACAAGATTTTACTGTTACAGCATGGGAGTATTATAGAAATGAGAAAATGCAGGGCAAAGCAGTTTGTTATATATGTACTTTGGTTGAAAGGAAAGTGCAGGACAGTATCCGTTACTAATACACCATGTCTACAATATTAGATAATGATATTACAACATCACAATAGCATGATATCATTACTGTCTGCCGTAACTGAGCTATACCCAAGGTCTGATCCAGAGTTCACTGAATATCAATAAGAAGACATCAGTGACTTCAGTGTGCTTGAGATCAACTGGTACAGAAATAAGGGAATTGCTGATGCTACTCCTGCCCCTAATGGCTTATCTAATTAACACTTTGTTGCAAAGACCTCTTAGAGGTGGTTGCAGCAGCCCAGTTAAAACCAAAATGCCAGATGCTGTGGAAATGCCAGTCTTACTCAGACACTGATAGAACACTGTGTCACTGCTGAGAGAGTAAAAAGCATTTAGGTCTTAGCTACAATTGAAGTACCTGTGAACAAATTGTCACAATCTCTGAGCACATTCAAATGAATTCTTCCTCATGTCCTTGCATGTCTTTGTAAGGACATACATAAGGCCTAAGATGAAGCCAGCATTTGGGTCCCTACTTGGTTAATATCTAACTCCTGGAGAACACACTTGAGCCCAGGCTCAAGCATGGGACAATGTGCACAGCACAATAGTGAAATTCAAGCTCTTATATGATTTCTGGTTCCTGGCATTTTTGAAGTATGAATGGACTGCAGATGAATTGGGAAATGTGCGTTGAACCCACATTCCTTACCTTATAACCCCTAACACCTTGCAGCACCATCATGAAATTAATATTAGAAAGGTAAGACTGCTTTAGGATGACTAAAGTACCAAAAGAAACATGGAAATACACTATTTCATCCTAGTCTAATCCAAGATCTTTCACAGCAATAGAAACTCATTCAAAAATTAGGGAAAAGCCATTGCATAAATATATGTTAAATATTAAAGCTGAAGCATTGGAAGGACTGTCCTTACAGTAGTCATTGCAGGCACAACTACACTAGTTAATGAGACAACGCTGGAGTACAGGCTTGATCACTGACCTGAGAAGATCCCTGCTGTTTGTTACATGCTCTTTGCATATTTTTGACCTCTGCCAGCTAGCTCCCTACCAGGTAATGCCTGAGCACTGGGGGACAGAAGCACAAGAGGACAGTCCTCCTAAGGTGGTGCAGACAAAGCCACTTTGGGTAGGGAAGAGAGGATCATCTGGAGATGAAATGTGCTGTGTTATTTGTCCTCACATGGCCAATAAATCGTCCTTGGCCCTGCTTTAAAACATGTTGCCTTTAAGTATGCCAGATTTATCAAAATCAAAGAAAAATCTGTAAGAATGTCATCTCATTATAAGATAATGACCTAGTATACCAAAGGGGTTTTTTTGAGAAATTAACTTTATGCTGCAGTGGTCAATGTAACAGAGACTGTGTAATGATTAATAGTATAGTTAGAGAAAACACATTGTACTTTCTTGCTTGCCTGCCTTAGATTTATTCTACTACTATGCTATGCATATATGTCTTAGAGAAATTAGAATTGTATAAAACCAGTGGCAAAAAGGAGCTCAGCTATGCTGTCAGAAAGTTCTCACCACTGCACAGACATGCACCTTCCCATTACCTCCAGTGAAGGTTGTTACATTTACTGTTGTATTATATGGAATGAAAAGCAAGATGCAGCACTTTTAAATGTCCATATAGGTTATTCTTGGGGAGGGAATGCATAAGGTCTGGCTACACTTCTAAAGACAAAAGGATGCTTAGAAAGGGCTGTAAGTACCAAAGCATGGAAGCATGTGGAAATATGTGTGTTGTTCACCTGGCATCTTTTGAGAGGTTAGATTGAATCTTGTTGTCCTAAATAAGACATTCGTCGTTAGATCTCAGACTGAAGTCTATGTTACTATGTAAGTCTGTTGATTTGCATATAAGTTAAGGTAAAAAAAAGTACTTCTTTCTTTAGGGATCTTAACTTACCATCATTAGAAGAACAAAACAGTGAAAGAATGGCTACATTTATTCCTTGAAGGACTTTAACTGTTGTTTTAGCAGTTTCATTACACTAGCTGCCCTGTTTTCTTTTTATTCGTTTAGTATGGAGACAAAATATTCTTTATGTTAATTTTAAAAATCTAATGTCTGTAAACAGTAGCAGGGATCTCATTTCTTAAGCTGTGAGTTCAGCATGCTGTGAGTTTTAATAAAGTCATTATAACTGGCTACTCAATTCTCTCAAGTGCATAATATTTTTCTTTTAACATGTTAATAGCGACATTTTTATTGCGAAGGTTCTCCTTCTTTTAAGTGCTAATATTATTCTCTAAAAATCTGAAATATTTGGTGCCATTTTTCATACAGCAACAGTCATGGAGACTGAAAGGCTCAAAACAGATAGTCTTGTCTGGAAGACTCCAACATGCTAGAGATGAGGATTCAGTGTCTAACACAACCATGCATCAACATGGGCTGTCACTTTAAGGGCACCCACCCATTGAACATTACTTGCTGATGTTTGTTGGGTAACTAACTTACCTAGGTTCTCGGCTAGTAAAATTTTTAAGATACTCACTTCCATATGGTGTATTTTGTTTCCTTGAAGAGATGTGGGTATCTAAGATCAGGATGCTCAAAAGCCTGCACTCTCACCTGGAGTCACTTCACATAGCCAGTAGGAAACACAGAAGTCTCATAGGTAGCTCCATCCTTGGCATTCAGCCGCCTAATGCTGGACTGCAGGGATTAGGGTTTCATTGATCTGAAACATTTTAACCTTAATTTTAAGTGCCTAAGCCTTTTTTATAACAAACAAAACAGTATAGAACAGCCTTTTATTTTAGAGACCTGTGAAAGGATGGTGTTGTGCATTGTCTTTTATTCAAAACCTGGGGGAACACCACGAATTCTATAGTCTGCACAGGACAGCTGGAACAGGTCAGTGCCCTGCTCTGGCTGACAGCGCGTAACCCATCGTTCGCACAAAGAGAACGTTCTCCTTGGCCCAGCAGGTATGCAATTGTTCTGCTCAAAGTTAAACAGTGAGAAAGACAGACAAAAGGGATCAAGAAGGTCCCATCCTAGCAAGGTTGTGCAGTTACACTGTGCGGGACAGCAGGTGAATGACTCTGACTCCTAGAGCTGTGTTCCAGCTTCTGGCACAGATCTGCATTGCTCCGTTTTTGGCCAGAGATGTAAGATCTGTTTTCTAAAAGCAATATATGTAAACAACACTGGACTGATTTTTACTTTTATGTCCAGCTGTTTAGTCCTCTACATAGGTGTATGACAACACTCTGCTGTAACACCATCTGCTCTGATCCCAACTCTGAAGCTCTCACATCTGGAAGCCATACCAGTCCCTACCACTCTGCTATCCAACCTCCAAACCCTGTTTTCCAGCTGCATGCTTCAACATTTCCAAGCTGCAAGGATCCTTTACTCTTCTTTACTGCACACCCCTACCTTTTTAGCCTCCTCTTCCATTTTACACAGCCTCCTGGCCAAAACTCTAGTTTATTTAGACTTTCTGCCTTCCTCTCTTGTGCCAGCAACCCTGTCCTCTTCATCTCTCAAGCTTTGTCCCTCCCAGCCTCATGCAGAAATGCCGGTGTTATGAGGGACTGAGCTACTCGACATGATTTTGCTGAGATTTGCGGGAAACAGCAGCTACCGTATTTGGGAAGGGAAATTACAGATCCAAGAAAAATTTGCTGAAAGATAAGAAATCATCAGGTATCAACTGCTCCATGACAGCGACCCTAGTTCATTTTATTTCCTCATGGTAAACAGGAGATGGCTTTTCTTTTTGCAAAAGTGCATCACGTTTACTCTGGGGTATGAACATGCCCCTGGGAAGTTGCCATGATAAATTTTCTCCATGTGTCTGCACAGCTTGCTTTATTGTCAAGCCAAGTTATCATGCACCACATGGCTGGTAAACTGGTAATATCAGGTATCACACTTGCTCTTAGCGCCTCACTTCCTCTCCTCTGCCCATTGCCAGGGATAGGGTTGAAAGGAGAAACTAGGACAATTCACAGAAGCTAAAACAATTTTCTGTTCCAACAACCAGAAGAATGATGTGGATTACCACTAAGGAGCAACATGGGAAAGAAATGGCTTAACAGCATGTGAAGTAGTTTGCAGGATTGGTCTAAATTACCAGTGTAGCTGTACACTTAAGTGTAATTCTGGTCCTAATTACCAGCTGAGCCCTGAGAAGCTAGATTTTTTGGCTTAGGCAGCTGAAATGACAGTCAATAACAACTTCTGCACCTATGCAATAAGTTTTCCTGTATTTAAATTCTGGATTTCATGATAACTAAAAAGAAAAAAAAAAACACACCTGCAAACCTGGAAATATTTATGCAAGTCCTCTTTCCCATGAAATCCATTAGAAAACAATTCATCCTAACATTATATTATAGAACCAACTATTGATACTGATCCTGAATAGAAATATGAGGGTTTATATTTTCTCTACTAGTTCTTACCTGCTTAACAGGGTTTCATTTAGGAAGTATGTGAAAAGGCCACTGTTATTGTGGAGCAATTGGTTACAGTTGAAATTTAACCTCAGATGTCAATAATAATTTCATACTTCTTATTGATTGTGGACTACATTCCCGTTTGTTAAGATGAATAGTGGTTTGTAAGGAGTAGCTGCAAAATCTGAACAACTTGTATGTGGCTAGGAGTACTTAATTATCTCTCTGAATACAGAATGTGTTCCTGTTCTTATGTCTCAGTTCACAAAAAGTACTATATCTATCTACAATTTCAGAATAAATGTCTTGGTTTAGACAGGATGAAGAGGAGATTGTTTGAACCATGTCCTATGTGTCAGTCTGCAGAAAATTTCTTAACTGTTTACCTCCACTGAAAGCAGAGATGATTGATATTCCACATATACCAATCTAAGTGGAATTACATAGAAATATCAGTTTCCAAAATATGAAGATGGAAACAGCTAAAGAAAATTGCATCTCGTATGACCTAGAATGCTCTGAAGCCTATATAACTTTCTTAAAGTATGTGCACAAACTGACTTCAGATTTATTATAATTTTGTGAGTCTCAGAAGCCACAAAATCCAGATGGTTTTGCTTTCTTTGATGTAAAATGGTAAAACCAATGATGACTCATGCATAAGCACAGTAATTTTACAGACTCGGCATTGAGGATTCAGAAGTATCCAACCAATATAAAAGTTAGATTTCCAGCATAGCCGCAACACTGTCAAATATAAAGTAAGCAAACGAATGCAAACATATTTTATGTGCATGGTAATTAAAATCTGAATCTGAATCTTCTGAGGTGTTGGAATAAGGACAGCAATTTCAGGATGTATACTGCTTACTTGGGGATGGTGAGACGCAGGAATTCCAGGTTTAGTTCACAAACAGAAGGCAACCAGTGGCTTCTCAGATGATCAGTTGAGGAATAGTGGTGGCCTTGGTGTGCAGCTGGATCCCCAAGGGGTCTGGCACTTGCTGGCTTCCTTCCTCATACTCCTGAGGGTTTACTGAGCAACCTCTGCTCCAGCTCTGCCCGGCTGACAGTCAGATCCACGCAGTCCTGGCATAGGGATTGCTCTTGAATTTTTCACGGAGTCACAAACAGCTCGTCAACCACTAGTGAGGCCTCTATCAGAGAAGGATGGAAATAACATACCCAAAGTTTAGTTCAGCTGGAAACTGATCCCACCAAAAGCTACTGCAAGCTTTCTCATCAAAGTTTTCTAAGAATTTTCAAAATATTTATATTATAACAAGCACCCAATCTTTCAACTGAGCTTCAGTTGGTAAACTTTAAAATATTCTTTATTTCACCATAAAACACATTATGTGCTCTGCAGCTATGAAAGGTTGGATTATACAGTGTTTCTGTATTTCCAGTCATAGGCTCAAGGCAACATGAAACTCCTACGAACTCAGAAGTCATTTGGTTTCATGACAGCACATGATTTAGCTCTCAGCTTCCTAAAATTTTCTGATTGCCCCTTGCTAGTCAGACAGGGATGCTTGCTGGCTGTGGTGGGTTGAGCTTGGTGGGCTGCCAGCCCCCCATGTATCTGCTTTCTTGCTTCCCTTCCTCAAGAGGACAGGGGAGAAAAGATGTTTAAATAGCTTGTGGATTGAGATGAGGACAGGGACACTTCCTAGTTATCATCACAGACAAAACAGACAACCTAGGGAAGGTTGATTTAATCTATTGCAAATCAAAATAGATTTGGATGGTAAGAAACTAAACTGCCTTCCTCCCACCCCTCCTTCTTCCCAGTATCCTTCATCCCCAACTCCCCTACACCGCCCTCAACCCTGAACAACACAGGGGAATGGGGAATCGGGGCTGTGATCTGTCCATAACAGCTCCTCTCTGTTGTATCTTCTTCCTCATGATGTTCCCTGCTCCAGCCAGGGTCCATCCCATGGGCTTGCAGTCCTTCAGAATACACGTGCTCCAGTGTGGGCTCTCCAGGGGCCACCATTTGTTCAGGGAACATTCACCTGCTGTGATGTGGGGACCTCCATAGGCTGCAGGGTGGGTATCTGCTCCAGCATGGTCCTCTCCATGTACTGCTGGGAAACACCAGCTCCACCATGGTCTTCTCCAGGGGCTGCAGTAGCCTAGAGCATCTCCTCCCCTTCCTTCAGCTCTCCTCTCAGGGCTTGCAAGGCTGTTTCTGTCACATTTTTCCTCGCTCTTCACTGCCAGGCAGCATTTTGCCCTTTCTTACACACTCATTCCCCAAGGCACCACCATCGTGGCTGCAGGACTCAGCTGTGCCCTGTGGTGGGTCTGTTGGAACTGACTGGAACCATCTGTGTCCAGCACGGGGCAGCCCAGGTCGCTCCTCACAGAGGCCCCTGAACCCTCCTCCACCAGCTCCTTGTCACTTGCACCCCGTACGCATTTTTTATTACTTTGCAATTCTCTACTCTCACTGTATTTTTAGCTTGCACATTATATAGCCCAAGTATCCTATGACTGATAATTAAAATTACCTGAAGTTGATAATAAAAATTGAAGATAAATTACCTTAATAGGGGTATTAAATAACTTATGTATCTCCTATGTAAGAGCCTAGAAAAGTTCAGATCTGCTCAGAAAAGTCAAACCTCCAAAGCTTTTGCAGAAGCTGGTACCAGAGAGATGTTTACATTTGTGTCACAGCCAGGCATCTGTCTGAGAAGAGAGTTAATATGTGGGGATGGATTGTCTTGCGTATCTGTAGGGTTTTGTCATCTCATAGGTATCTCGTCAAAACCGAGATTAGATCTTTTTATCCGTGTGGTAGTGTACTACCTGAAAAATTAAGTACAGGTTAAAACTGGCTCACATGTGATATTGCCATCTTGAAGGGAGAGTTGCTAAACTATGGTGATGATTGGAGGTAGTGTTCGGCTAAAACCCTGAAAGGTCAAAACACCCCCAAAGCAGTAAAAACAAGAGATTGATCTGCTTGAAATGTTATCACACATCATTTTTCAAGTGCTAGAATAAAAGGCCATGATAAAATAAATAAAAAATAGACTTCAGCATTTAAGCCCAACAAGTGAAAAAGTTTAAGAACAGAGAGAGAGAGAAAGGTAAAGAAAGGAACCAGTGATCCAGAATGATACTACACAGGTAAATGGAAAAATAAATGTTTATGGAAGGGTTGTGTGGCTGGTTTTCTGTCATCCAGGCCCCATACGAGCAGATCTTTTGAGAATATATCTACATACTTTTTTCCAACCTGACTAATTATGAATACTTTGAATAGGCATTTTCATAATTAGCATCTGACAATATTAGCCAGAGTAATTAGTGATGTATTGCACTGGACTGCAAAACCTTTTCCTTCAAGTGAAAGGGAACTTCCACTTCAGATATGCTCTTCATGGTGACTGATAAATGCTAGTTCCCCAGACACCATTCATTTCTGCCAGGGCTGAGCCTGCGTGATCTTCCTGGGGCCAGAGCTCAGGGTGAGGGGTGTTGGAATAGTTAGTTCAAATTCAAAGGATGATTTAGCCACAGCTGCCATGTGTTCACATTTCTATTAGCTGGGCTTTGGTTGCAATGGAAATATTATAAGATGATCAATAAGGGTGCACAATTTAACACATCATCCCTTTCCTACTATTTCCTTAGAAACTGTGAGCAAAGCTCAGAAGTTACGCTGTTTGCTTTCTGTGGGCTCATACGCTGTGTTATTAATAAATGATAAGTAAAGCAAATGTTCAAACTGGTATCATTTAAGATGCAATGCATAAACATCAGTAGGTTAGCCTTCACTTCTCCTCCATGCCTCCCCAGCACCTCAGTTCAGCTGTGGAACAACAGCAATGCACCAGAGCCACAGCTCGTCACCTGGCACTGGATTTTCATCATCTTCCTCCTGGAAGCACAGCTCCCTGCAGAGAAGAACACAGCAAACCTCCCTGGAGAGAAATGACACCTTTCAGACACAGAAAACATAGCCGTTTCCTCTCTTTCTAGTGCATCTACCCTGTTATGTGAGCTTGGATCAGTAATGCAGCCCTGCAGTGCATTTGCCAGCTCTCCTTGGTGATCATGCCTTGATTCACATTACAGAGGGTGTGATTCCTTTTGCATGAAGCTAAACTGGAAGTTGCAGTCCAGGTGCCAATAGGTGTGCAGTTCATGGGACCAACTTGAGCCTGGCTGAAAGAAGACATCCTCAAACGTGTACTGCAAGGATGGAAGACCCTCAGAACCAGCTGCTTTACACATCTGCTCTTGCTGGTCTTTGATGCCTGCTAATGCAAACATAGCCTTTGTGGTGATCTGCCTTGACCTCAGCAACTCATTACCAAGTTTTCATCTCTCCGGCTACAGATGTGGCTTCGAGAAGTTGTGGGCACTGGCACATGCTCTGTGAAGTGAGCAGGTACATTGTGCACGGTCAGTTCAGGGCACATCTCCCATTGACCAAGGTATATTTAGGTGATCTGATGGGACAGAGAAGTGGCTGGATGGCCAGAATCTCCTCCTCCTCTGTGTGCAATGCTATCTTGAAATGCTGGAACACCACAGGAGTAGGTTTTATGGCATTTTAAGGATTTTGCCAGTGATCCAGAATGATACTATGCAGGTAAATGGAAAAATAAATGTTTATGTAGAGGGTGTGTGGAAAATGCCAGGGTCTTGAAGTTGGTAACTTGCCCTTTTCTGTATTTTATAAAGCCAACAAAAAGGATCCTGGCTTTCTGACTCAAAACCAGCCCTGGTGGCAAATGGTGAATCATGGAGAAACCGCAGTTCCTTAAATACTGATGCAAGACGTTTTATAATGGAAAAAAAAAACAGTTATCTTAAAGAAAGGTCTCACCACTTCTTGCCTTACCAAGCAGAGTTTAAAATAATACAACAGAGCTTGATGATTCACTTCAAAAGAAAGTGCTGCTGTGCTGAAAGCATAATTGGAACATTACTAACCAGAATAAATTAGTATACCAAAGTTAGGAGCAATTGAATGGTGGTGGGAAGATGCTGTAACAGAAGTTGCATTTCTCTGCCAGTTAGAACTTTGTCACAGCTTTTATTTTAAATGGGTGAACGAAGCAGATCCTAAATACTGGATTTTTCAGATGAGTTCAGCAAGCCATCAACAGTTAGAGGTCAAACTGGCTGGACAGGTTTTCCACAGAGGCAGGATCTGGAAACTGCTGGACGCTGAACTTTTTGGAGCATAATGGTCCACTGGGTTTCTGGGCATTTGGAAGCATTAGTAAAATATTGCCAAACATATCCTCACCTGAGGAGTTACCTAAACTTCCAGATGTCATTCCTACATTTCCTTGCACCTACTCTTCAGAGCTTTTCTGAAGTAGTTTATGTGTTAGTATGCACAATGTATACAGCAGTTGCATGTACAAACAATAGCAGATCCTGGTCTGGATCTAGCCAGAACACTGATGGGAGGAGCACAATATCTCCAAATCATAGAACAGTAAATCTCAAGTTGGAAGGGACTTATAAGGATCATCAACTCCAGCTCCCTGCTTCTCACAGAACTACCTAAAAGTAAACCATACAACTAAGAGCATCATCCAGATATTTGAGATCACTTTGTAAGTTTTTATACCAATATACAATCCTATTTTACCTACACAAGAGCCCCAGCTTGCAGCAGAGCGGGTTTTTTTAGACAAGACCAGGCCTTTTGTATCTTATGAGTCAACAAATTTATAAACATGTCTTAGAGCCTACACATAACAAGTGCCTATTTTTATATCCTCATATTACATTTCTCTTAATTTCATATTAAATTTCTTTGTCTAATTACATTTTTTTCAATATTAAAAAGATTATCTATTCCCTAACAAAGCTCTCGCTGTATCTCATTAGTCTGACGGCTCAAACTGATAATAAGACATTTGAAATAGCAACATCATGCTATTGTAGTGCTGGATTATTTTATTTCTCTCCCCTAGTGGAAAAATGCCTTTTCAGCATTAGTAATTTATGTCATTTGTCTAGCCATAAAAATAAGAACTTTTTGAACCAAAAATAAAAATTAGTTTATTAAAAATTCATCTCAGTTCTAATCCTTTATTCTGAAGATATCTCAAACATCATTCCTCCCAGATATCATAAATTAACAGGAGACTTTTTCTATTTCTCTCACAATAGTCTTCAAAATAATGGAAGAAAGTCAGCTGTGTTGTTTTCTTCTTAGACATCCAAGTGCATATGATAGAACAAAATGGGATCGTTGGTTATGTATCATGAGTATTTGTTAGCTACTTTTTAACTCAGCATCTAAATACTTAAGGGAAACATGTTTTCTTCCAAGTGAGTAGTTGTATCACCTTTTTGAAAAATATAAAGCTAAGTCCACATCAATGTTGGTTGGGGGAAGATTGTCAAAACTGAAACCTTTTCTTCTTAAAAAAAATGTAGAAAAAACCAGCCACCAACACAGTGATATTTTGGAAGAGTGTTTGTTGCCTACAGGAGTCACTCAGCAAACAACGAGCATGTCCAGCAATAGTTTTCTAATAAAATACATGCTCACATGCACTTGTGCTGTTCATCATCACTATGACTACAGTGTTCCTCACAGTTCAGCATCTTTCATTTCAATCATGAACTGAAATAAATCAGGGATGTGACAAATCCATTTCTCTCCTGATTTGTCAGAACCAGCAGCTCTGGTTAGCACCAGCTGCCGTACTTCTTGCCGTGCCAGCCTTGCCGTGACCAGCGTCTCAGCTGAGGGGGGGAGGTCTATCCAGCTGCCCGTCCAGGAGCTTTCAGACTCTTCCCAGCTCCTAAGATGAAGATCTGCATGGCAGATGACGTTTCCTTTTCCTTCCTGGCCCACCATCTGCCTTGCAGAGAGGGTTTTCAGAAAGGCAGTGGAGGATGTGGCTTTGACAAATCTGGCTACTGCGGGTTTCCAGAAGGCAAACAGAAGTTGGATTTTGATCTTGCCTAGAGGTGTGTCTTGAAAGATGAAGGACACCAAATCCATACTCATTGATTTATCCTTTTTGTTTCTCTTGGTAGCAAGCCTGTCCTCTTCATGTTTGCAACTGTGCGAGCAGCGTGACCACAACATATGGGTCTTGTCCTGGAAGAGGAAGTGGAGACCAGGATAAAAAAAGGGAAAACATCCTGCTGGGGTGGAAGCCTCATGTGTGCTGAGGCTATGGAAGACTGCATATGCACTCTGGACATATGCTTCTTGTTTCTTTGTGTGAGAATAGCTTAAACATTTTCTCTTCAGTTGCACTGACGGTATTTGGCTCTGAGCTCATCCCAGCAGCAGTTATGCCGGTGGAACTGTGATACTGTACAGCATAAGGAGACTTGAACAGCCCTTCCACCACTTGTTCCCAGGGATAGATTCTTGCTGAAAATATGATATGTACAGGAAGCTATTTCAAGCAATAGCTTCCTTATCCACAGTGGTGCAAGCTGGGTACATATCTGGGGGGACTGGAACCAATACATTTGATACATCTATATGGAAAACATACTTTCCTGCATGCTAAAATGTATTTTGAAGTAATGTATATAAGTAATATAGATGTTGCACGTTTCAAACCTCAAGTGACAGAGATAAAAATATAACTTAAAAACCGTGATGTATCTTCTTGCTCAATTTTAAATATTATGATGAATAAACAGAAACATTCCTTATTCCAAGAATAAAAGCAGACTACGTGCTACCATCATTACCACAACTTCATTTAAACATTCTTTTGAAAATTAATTATCTCAGTGATGCTTGTCACTAATCAATGGAAGATTAAAAAAGTGGTCCATAAAATTCAACTCAACTAATAAAAGCAATGTTTTTCTCATTTTCCTTTAGCTTTCATGTGGAAGTTCATTGTGTGTAGCAGATTGAAATTTAGAACACGGCTCAGAACCAGCTCTCTTTCCTTCAGTAGCAATCCTATTGTCAAGCTCCACATGACATTCAGAATGATGTTGTGCTATTCCAGAAGGAATATAAGTATCCAGAGCTGTGTCAACAATAAATTCACTCCATATTATTCTAGTAGGTATAGAAAGTGCTTTGGTAAAATATGTCTTTTTAGAGCAATCTGCAGTTTTTGTGGCTCTGACGCAATTCCATTTCTCCCTTTATAAAAGCAAGGAGTGTAGCAAGTTCAGGATCTTGTGAGGTAAAAGTGCTTTCATCATCTCAAGCATCAATAATGTGTGTGACCTGATGAAGAACAAAAGGATTAATGATATTCTGAAAGTTAACTATGACTCACGTCAGTATCCACATCTTGTCTTTTGGGGAGGGAGGAGATAATCAAATATAAATAACATTTCATTGCCTCTCTTGGGGCTGCATGATAGTCATATAATTTCTCTCTATGTAAGATGTACTGCATCTCACTTAATAGTTTTAGCCAGTGCTTTCATATTGATTGATATATTTCAGCCAATTTAGCTTGCTCCCCACTTACAAGCAATTAGTGCCTCTTCCCAATGCACAATACATATCCTGGGGCAAGGGGAAGGTCTTATCTGAACCTTACAAGCTGAGAAGCAACCTGTCATGCAGAGAAAAGTTCCACATTTAGAAACTGTAGTTAATTCATGCTGTACTCCAATACCTACTGAATCTGCGCCCTAATGCTGCCTGTATTTTCTATCAGAGAACCAAAATCATTAAATATACAGCAATACTGCTTCAAGACCATATGCAAATGCGGTTATGTTGGATGTGTTTACACCAGCCATGTGCCTCTCAAAAGGAAAAATTAGCCCCCCACATTCCAGACAAGTGTGGAAAACCGGGAAGTGCTAGGAGACAACAGGGATTGAAGCAGTTTGGCAATGAGGTTTCATCCCTGTGACAAAGTTAGTTGTCCCCAAGTCAAGTGGCAGAGCAGCTTGAAGAAGAAGAAAAGCCCTGCAGCCTGCTGATGGCTGGGGAAGCCTGGAGAGCAGCACCTTGCCACCAAAACCCAGCAGAGCTGGAGTGTCCTGCAGCAGGAGCTCAGTCTTTAAACCAAAAGTACTTTTTACCTGAGAGAAGCAGGCGGGTCTTAAGCAAACTAGGGGTCATTGCAATATAACCATGTAGGGGAAGAAGCATAACATTTCCTGAGGGGAAGCTGGGACAGGAGAAATTGAGGCATAAAAACAAACCACATGATTACAGAAAGTCAAGAGATCTGCACTACCTGCAAAAAGTTATATTCATCTCTTGTCTTTCCAAGTAGAATTTTCACTATAGATATTAAGGGGCTACTTATTCAATCACTTTGTCAAAAAGATTGAAGCTGAATTCAGATGTTTATTACAGTTGCATAACTGATTGATGGGAAATGTTTGGTTCAGCTAGCTTTTGTTTGTGTGTGTTTCTTTTTTGTTTTGGTGTGGGTTGTTTTTTGTTTTGGTTTGTTTTTTTTTTATGGGCATGCAATTGCAAAATCATCCTAATTCACTACAATTACAAAAGGCTCTTAGTGACATGGTTTAGTGCTAGAATTAGGTTGTGGTCTTAAGGGTCTCTTCCAACAAAAATGATTCTATGATTCCAACCAAAATGATTCTATGATTCTATGAAAATTGTTATTATGCATCAGCCAGGAGTGCCATATTTCCAGGTGCACCCTCACCAAGGTGCACCAGCTGTCACTTGTCAGATGGTGTGACAGCTCACCCAATGGGTCTTGTTCTTACCTTGAAAACTTCAGGCAAACAAACAGAAACACATGGAGCAAGACAGCTGATGTTTTGGACAGTCTAAATCCCTAGTAGTCTCATATTTCTGGGCACAAATGTAATCATATTAGACAAGTTCCTATGGAAATTTATTCATTTGGCTTTATTATCTGCCAAAAGAGGTTTCATAAGGTTCTGGAAATCCAATAAACCTCCCATTTATAAGCCATGGCTTGCAAATACTTAGAGATGTGCTCCACTGGAAAAAGCATATTACTATGTTAATGGACACACACTGGGCTTCCATGAGATTTGGAAGTTCTTTCTGAATTTTTGTGGAGGAACAAGATAAGAATATATTATTATTTAAGAATGTCATTATTCTGGACCCTAATCTCTCATTAACACTGAACATGCATTAGGTTAGAGTTGGCACCGTGCCTAATTCTTGTTTTATATGCTACTATCTCTGTGCATGTTAAAAAAATACAGTTTCTCTTTCTCCTTCCTGACAGTTTTTTTTTCCTAAGTATATAGTTACGTATTAACATAATGACAATGTAATTGCTTTTGTGCTTATAAGTATTATATATAATGTGGATCAAGAACAATGTAATCTGTCTCTTTTGTGTAAACATCATTAAAATAATTAAGAAAATGAAGTTTGGACAGTTTGATAATGATAAAAGCATGAGACATATAGCTATTGATAACAAGGCATATGGCTATGCCTGAGAAAGCTAATTGTATAATGATAGAAATCAATGTGCAGCCTCCTGGAAATGGTTAACAAACTTTGAAAAGTTATGCAAAACTAGAGTATGAGAGCAGCAGAAGGCTGGAGAAAATTAGACTGGGAAATGCAATGCAATATAGCAATAAAGAAAGGCTTATGCAATTTTGAATTACACACTGTCACAGCACAGGGAAGTAGCAGTCCCTTTCTGAATGTCTTTAGTGGGCTGACAAGCTGTATGCTGCATCCACTTGTGTCGTTCTGTAGCAAAAATTAAAACAAAATAAGATTGAAATTACAGAGCCCCTTGACAAAAGTGTTTGAGAATATTTTACTATATAATGTACTACTAAAACCAGCCATCGGGGACAATTAAATGCAGCATAAAAGATGTCATTCTTTAATCTGTTTTTACATTTTGATTAAGAATTGCAGATAACAAGGTGAAGGGTATTCTCAAAGCAAGGGGCATAATTGGCAAGAGCCATAGTACTCATTAACTGAAGATTACACTTCAAGCAAACCGAATACCCATCTGATTCAAAATACAGAGAGCTGTCAGGGCAACACAACTCAAGCTCAGTGAAATATATTTTTGCCCTTGTGAATGCCAAAGGCTAAAAGTAGGATTAAAAAATTTGTGTTATTAATGTTATTTTATGTATATGGTGGAAGAACTGTAGAATGGAATAAGGTGTGACCTTCCTGGCACACCTAGGCACACACAGGTGATTATGTTGTGAATTACCTGCAGTAAATATATGATTCATTGGGGCTCAGGCTAACAAAAAATTGAAATAGTCTGATCAATAAGTGACAAAAGCATTTATCAACATCTGGAAATCACTTTTACTAATCAGTGGTTAGAGTCTGGCAATATTTGAACAAAAGAAAGATGTCAACGAATCAGAAGAAACTGAGAAAATAGTAACAAACTGATTAATGTGCTGAAGAACTGATTAATGAGGAAAGATTAAAAGAACTAAGTATGTGAAGGTGCTAAATGACAGGTCGTATTTCATTATATAAGCCAAGAAAGGAGAAAAAATGTTTGGAATGGATGAGTAAGAATAAAAAATATGTACGTAACGACAGTGCAAGATGGGCACACCAACTGGGCATATGTATTTGTGCCCCAAGAATGTTTTGCAGTTTTCACTGCTGTTCCTGCCACTGCTCTGAATAAAGGTCAAACAAAGGTGTTGGTGTTCAGAGGAGCTAAAATGCATTGGAGAAGTGTGCATTTGAAACTGGGTTTTGAAAGGTAAGGATTTTGTTTTCCAGTGGCTGTAGAACCCTCTGTGTTCTGTGGCTGTTGCTGGGAAAGAAGAAATGTCTCGGTGCCCCGTTTTTTCCGGCAGCAAAATGAGCCCAGCAATATTTCTTGATTTGTGGGGACATTGTGACAGAAAATTCAATAACATGTATGGGCCAGCAAGCTAGGGTGGGGACAAGTTCATAATTACATTAGTGAGGAGATGAACTAAAAGTGTCATCATGAAGACATGAGAAGAAACGTCTCTAGCCTTGTTCTTAAGAACTGTCGTTGACCCAAGTGGGGTTTTGGTGGTGTCTTTCAACCGAATAAAGATTGGCCGGGAAAGGAGAAGCAAGAAGAGAAACAGATCTGTCAGCATGGTGAAAGGGGAAGAGAAATGCAGAAAATTAGGGAAGAAAAAAATAATCCAGGCAAACATCTGAAAAAATTAGAGACTGAAAGAGGGAAATAGAATAACCACATGAGTGAAGTATAAGATGCAAAGCAGAGAGGCATAGCAAAGCCGGGGAAAAAAGATCTCAGCTTCCCAGGAGCAACTACCCTGAAAGTGTTGCTGCCTCAAAAACTGTGAGGCATTGGGACAGCCTTATGCACTGGGGAAGGACATGGCTGCACAGGGCAGCAGGGCACTGGGGGATCAGTAAAATAAACACTGCCCATGCTGCTTGCCCCAGAGCTATCATCAAGCTATACTGAGGGGAAGTGGGAACAAGCAATCATCTGCCTTCTCTTTCCCACCTCCCAGGAGCAGCAGGATCAAGCTCAGCTTTCCTGAGCTCTTGCCCTTGCTCTGTTCTCATTACTGTGCTGGCAATTTCAGTTTGGCCTAAACTGTCTTTTTTTTCTAGCTTTGAGTGGTGTTAAATACTTGAAGCACTTGATGAAGCTTCTGCACCAAAAGTTAGATGTGAAACCTTAACAGAGGGCAAGTATTGATCTGAGGCTGGTGCCACATATTTAGTCCTAGACTGAAAGGAAGAAGACAGTACTGTGTTAAACACCCTTTCTGTTCAGCAAAGAGCCTTCCAGGCAAGAAAAGTTCTCCAAGGTTATGTTTGTACAGCAGGTGTTGAGTTTGGCAAGATAAACCTGTGGCAGGTCTGTTGGATAGGCTCCCATGTACTACCCCGTGACCTCGCTCTAAATCCTGGGCCACACACTTGACTGCTGAAGCACTCAGCATTAACACAGAAGAAACTCTATGGCACTGAAAAATAATTGTAATGTGAATCAATTAAATATGACATTCAATAGCTAGTGAACTCTGTATGAAACTAAATGACATAGCCACCTGGTTGCTTCTTGACTGTTTTGATTTTGCACTCATTTTTTGTTATCAGAATGTGGTGGGATTGTATACTGAAGATCCTTATTTGTATTATCCAAGTTGTAAATGCTGAAGGTGGCAGATTTAGGTAGGTGTCTGTTGAGATTTTGGGCACAGAAAATGAGTAGAAAAAAAAAATGGGAGCAGATAAATGAGTTCAACTAGTGGACAAATTAAGTGTTTTTGATAAAAAGTCAAAAGTGAAATAGTTTATATGAGAGGACTCCTGTGTCTTGAGGCTTTTATTGAGGCTGATTCAAGATGTGGTTAGATAACAAGATCTTTGGCTCAGGACAAGAGGCAACAAGCACAAACTGAAACACAGGAGGTTACCCTTGAACATCAAGGAAACACTTTCTTACTAAGAGGGTGACCAAGCACTGGCACAGGTTGCCCAGGTAGGTTGTGGAGTCTCCATCCTTGGAGATATTCCAAAGCCATCTGGACATGGTCCTGGGCAACCAGTTCTAGATGGGCCTACTTGAGCAGGGGCTTTGGGCCAGATGACCTCCAGAGGTCCCTTCTAGCCACAACCTTCTTGTGATTCTTTGATTCTGTGAACATTGTTCCAATTTATACTATCGATGTTTTTGAAGTCTTCTTCACAGCTAGAGGAGTTGGAAGCATTATTTGGTTAAGAATGAAAAGTTGAGATTAATAAGTACAATTCTCTGGCAAAATACCTTGCCAGGGCAGGATTCTACTGCCTGATGCATAGGAGAGCAGTGGGCTCCGAACAACAGCTTAATGGTTTCACTAAATTATATTAATAGACCTCCTCCATTTTGTTCTCCAAGATGAAATAGAATAGTGCTGTCACAATTAAGTGTATCTGTATTGTATCCAGATGTCTGGCAAATGAAACCACTCTCCCTGGTCAGGAAGCTTCTCTCTGCTCCTGCATATTGCCTGCTTCCCTTTGGTTGTGCATCTTCCTTCCTACAATGCCTGGGGAAAAATAAGGGAGGGCAGAAATTGTGTGTGTACCAGCAGTGGTCTGAAAAACGGCTGTTGGTGTTCAAGAACTCACCAAAGATGACAATTTTTAACAATTTGTAGAGCTTCCTGCTTTCACAGGAGAGCAGTTGGATGTGAACAGAAGTGAAATTATTGCACAATTGCAATAGGGTCACATTTACTTGCTGATGATGGAAGGTAGCAAATGTGACAGAGTTTAGCGTGATCTCAAAGACATACCAGATCTGTCAGTTCATCGGCATGGCATTCCCTCTGCTTGTAACAATTTGTGTCGCAGGAGCAGCTTGCTCAAATTCTTTTAGAGTTCCTTTGATTCTTTAACTGGCAGGAAAGTGTTTAGGGTTTTTTTTATACATGTATCAGAGAACAGAATAAGAATGAATACCCAGCTGGTATAGTGTGAATTTGCCAATCAGGCATGACTGTATCACTCACTTAAGACTAGCTAGAGATGCGTCCAGGCAGATAGCACAACTCAGACATGGCTTTTCTAGCAAAAAAAAATGGCCTGTCATCCATCCTAGGAGTAAAAAAATAACAACAACAAAACCCGCAAAGCCAAATCCCATGAGATTAATTTACAATCCATCTGGATTTGTTAAAAACTTCCATATGATGCAGTGTGGGGATTGCCTAGTTAAACTGAAAGAGATCAGGTACTGAAAAAAAGCTGCAGATTCAGTTAGGAACTCACCACAGATGACAACACACTGCCCTGGAAAGGGGAGTGTTTCAACTGGGAGAAGTTATTATTGCTGTTTCTGGAAGTTTATTCTGGAACTAATAGCTCGTATTTGCATGTATATTCATTATTGTGAAGGTGAGTGTGCTCTGGACACAAAGAACTGGGTAGGGCTGCCAACAGAAAGGATGTTCAGTATACCCTACAGAGACAACTACAGAGTCTTGAGGACTGGAATAACAGAATTGACCTGAAGTTTAATAATGGAAAAGATAGGGTCATGCACTTAGACATTTGTAAAAAGGGGTTTTTATTATGGACTGTAAATGAGAGAAAAATAGAAGGAGTTGCCTGTATTAGTTACTCATCCAAACCATCAGTGAGATTTGGTCATATGAAAAGTAAATTGGCTGCAGGAGAAAAGGTCGTTTTGGAAGAAATGAGGAGAGTCTCCCTCCACTGCCAAGACTGGCAATACTATGTGAAAAACTGCTACATGTTCCATGTCAGCTATGCACAAGAAAGCTGAATTGAAATTGTACCTAGTGCAGAAAATTTCAAGTTACAGAGGCTCTGTGTTATAGAAGGAGACTAACAAAACTTATTGATAGGCTAGACAAGTTGAGAGTGTCTATGACTACTACCTATAAATATATTATAGGTTTGAGTGCAAGGGAAAGAGAAATGCCTAACTGAAACAGTGCATGGCACAAGGACAGATGCTTACCAGCTGATCTTGAAAGTGTCCAGGCTGAGCGTTAGAAGGAGCTTTCTAACACAGGAATAGGGCAGCTCTGGTCCAACCGTCCAGCAGAAATTGCAGGAAAACAATAGATTTAATATTAGATGGATGTAGTTGTGATTATGGAAAGGGTTATATGAGTATTTGCTCCTGCAACAGCAAAGTACTGCCTTCAAAACACAAGATCTGTGCCAGTTCCGTGGCCTAAAGATCCAAAAGTTTACCTCCTTAGCAGACCAGACTGCAATATGCAGATCTGAGAAAGCTTTAAGCATCCTGGCCAATGTACCTCAGCAGCCCAGATACAGCAGAAGAGGCTTCATGCGAATTAATGCACCTCACCTTACTGAAGAGCAGAGCTCTTCTGACATCTAGCATCACTACTAGCAAAAGGAGCAAGTAATTACAGAAGAACGTTACTTGGCAGAGACAGTCAGTATTGAACTCCATATGCTGAAAGAAAATTGCTCACTCAGTCTTGGCAATACAGGACTTATGTCTTCATCGTTGTGTTTAAAAAGACAACAATCTGACTTCATGTGTCTGACCACTGTGCCTACCCAAAGCTTACTGCTGGATTTATGGCCTTATTCTTGACTGCTCTGGTTAATTAACTACTTGAAGATCTCTCCACACAAGAGCTATACCTTAGAGCAAGTTGGTGGCGTGCAGCAGCAGAGAGACCAAGGAAACAAGCAGTTATTGTTCCTGATAATGGAATGGTTTGAACAGTGGATTTAAAAACTTGCACAAAATGTGACAACTGAGACAGGAAAAATTCTTGTTGAATGTTAAGCATTGTCCAGTGTTTTCTCTGTGTAAAAGTGATAACAGCGCTGTCGATTTACACAAAGCTTTCAGCCACACAGTGACATGATGAGGGTCTGCACTCAAGATGTGTGCCTGGCACCCTGTACCTGTGCAGTGCTTTTGACCCTCTGAAGCATCTCCGTGCAAGGCACTAGAAAAAAACCCAGGTAATAAAGGCACTGTTACCAAAAGTAATTACTTTCACCATAAACATATTTATTTACTTGGATCGCCACAAATGCTCCTGCCATACGTGCTGGGCTTCCGTTCAGTAAAAACTAAACACAACCCTGACAACTAATCAATAGCAGAGACGGTCTCTTTGCTTTCTTCCCCATCCCCACTCCGGCCAGCTTATTAGTGAATAATAAACCATCTCACGGGATGACAAACGTCGTCCAGTGGCCCTCCTTCCTCGCCGCCCCTTGGGACACGCTCTGCTTTCGCTCACCCATCAGCGTTATCCCCGCACGCCTTTCAGCGGTACCCACCACCCGCTCGGCCCGGCCCCCCGCCGCGCCGGGCTCTCCCCACTCGCTCCCCGCGGGGGCGGCCCCGCCGTGCGGGCGGGCGCTGCCGCCACCGCTCGCCCTGCCCGCCGAGCGAGGAGAAGCCCCTCACCTCCCCTCCGGTCCCGGGGGAGGGGGCTGCCATCACGTGTGCTTCCTCCCCTTTCTCTCCCTCCTCCTCCCCCTCCGCGGCGGCGGCAGCAGTAGCAGCAGCCGCCTCGGCTCCGCTCCCTTTGTTGCAGGCGGAGCGGCGGCGCTGCCGGGCGCCGCGCACAAAGGAGCGCGGCCGGGGCCAGGCGGCCCCGCCGGCGGCCAGGAGCGGAGGCGGCCGCCGCACCGCTGGGCTGCGGGGGACGCGCTGCACCGCCGGGGCCAGCCCTGCCCGCGGCCGGGCAGCGGCGGAGGCGGCGGCGGCGGGTCTCTGTGGTGGCCGCGGCGGGGATGCTGAAGGTGTGCTCCGGCGCGGCGGAGAAAGGACGGTCCCGCCCGGGCGGCGCCGCGGGCTCCGGTTGATGCTGCGGGCCTGCCGCCGCCGCCATCCCGCTGCCGCCGCCGCCGCTGCTCCTCGGCCGCCCCTCGTCATGCTGGGAGAGAGCCCGGCCGCCGCCCGACCGCTCCTGCGAGCGGGACCCCCCATGGCGCTGTGCTATACCTCGGCCCTCCTGGTGCTCGCCCTCTCCGCCCTGCCCGCCGGCCGCGCCTCCCACCCCCTGCCCGGCTCCGAGTGCCAGGGCGGCGGCAAGGGGAAAGGCATCAACTGCTCAGGTAATGCCCCGTCGGTTTCCGCGCACCACCCGGCTCCGCGCCCACCAGTGCGGGCGGCCCACGCGTGCACGTGGGGGGCTGAGCGCGACCCCCCCCGGCTCCTCCCGGCCCGTCCCGGCGGGCGGTGGAAAACAAAGGAGCAGCGCCCGCCCCGGCCCCGGGTGCGGCGGACCGGCGCCCCGGCCGGCGGGGAGATCCCCCTCCCCGGGGGCGGGGGAAGCCCCCTCTCCAGCGGCTCCGCCGTCGAAAGGACGGAGTTTGCCACTGTCTCTCGGCTTTTGTTGTTCCCCTCCGCCCTCCCGCCGCCGTGCCGGCAGGTGCGCACCGGCAGCCCCGGGCGCTGCCCGCAGCCGCCCCGTGCCCCCCGCCGCCCCGTCCTGCCGGGGGCAGAGGGCGAAGAGCCGGCAGGCAGCCGTGAGCCCAAGCCCTTTCGGCGCTCACACGGGCTCCTTCTTCGGTCTCTGTTCGTGTGGGCAGCCCAGACCCCAAAGCCGGGGATAGCCTCACCATCCGTCCTGCTGCCGGTTGCTGTGTGGATTAACTCGGGATGAGATTAGACAGCAGCTTTTTAGGCATTTTTTTCCTGCTTTGGTTGCATGACAGGAGAATCCTTTATTATGTCTGCCCAGCCTATGCGTAAGTATATGCTGGTATAGTACAGTTTCAGTGCAGGTGAATTGGTCTGGCATGACAGTGGCACGTTTTCTTATATCTTGAGGGATACGGTGCTTTTAAAGTAGAACAAAGTAAATGCATACAATAGAAAGTTTACGATTTGTTAGAAAGACTTGTTTTTTCTTCTAAAACTAATAGTTAGAAAAGGTAATTTATTTATTTTTGCTCTCAAAAATTGCTGTCTATGCCTCTTACTGCGTTCTAAACTGATAGGTTTATTCCACTGCAAGGATCGCCGGCGAGAGCCGCACAAAGTGCCTTCTCCAAGGTGATGAACGTTTCTTGCCCTGTGCTCAGAGCACTCCCATTGTCTTCAGCGGGAATCGGAAGGCAATTTCCACACTGGAAAAGCTCTTGCTACCTCCCAGGCTAGGGTCCCCAAACTGTGTAACAGCTTTCAAGAAATGAGTGAATGGAATAGTGGTTTTCCTCCCAATTCCGTTTTATAATACGGATAATGCTGCTAAAGCAGACTGTCAAATTCACAGACCAGCAAACTGTGGCAAAATGATTTTGCAATATAATAAATCTAACTGCTCTTCACTCTTGATATGCTCATTTCTTCTTCATTTTAGCTAGTTTAGATATCTACTGTGTTAGCGTGTGATACCACAATGCTACTGTTTTACTGCTGCCTTTTGCATTCTGTTTGTATGAATATCATGGTTATTTTTAAAGAGAGGTTAAGAGGTTAATGTGTCACTGGTGTTAGCGGCTTACCCATCAGAGCCATGTGGGTCATTAGACCACAGCATGTTCATAAATCAGTGAGATTAAATATGGAAGGCTATTGAAATATATGAGGAAGTTTCTAACATACTGTGGAATGCACAGATACTGTTATTTAGAAACCATCACGGAAAGAGGGCTTTCCAACCTGGAATTAGAAAACCGTATGCTGTATCAAAGGCATTCAGAATTATTTGGTTCTGCTAAAAATAGGCAGAAGCGAGTATATGTGCTATATATGTACGTATGGCAGGTACTATTTTTAGTGTAGCTACAAAAATATGGAAGGAAAATTTCATTTAAAAATACAGTAGTCAGATTCTGCTATGTGTTAATTGTTTCATGCAAGACGGCAGTGTTTCAGTTCTCAACATTAATTTCAAAAGAACTAATATCAACACCTACTATCTGGGACAGATTTTCCCCTCACTTAGTTCTGTATAGCTTCATTAACTTTTACTGGATAAGCTACTCCTTGCAAAAGATGAGTTTCCTATACTTAGCTGGGGCCAGACGTTGGCATTAGCACCTTCATCAGTGGATTGCTACAATGTGCATTGCTATTTATACTGAAAGTTAAACTGAAAACCACTATCATTACTTTTTCTTCAAACATTTGGGCTCTCTAAATTACTTCGCATACTCAGAGAAAAAAAATTCTCTCTGCTATTATATTTTCATTTTAATATTTGCATCATGTTGACCTGCTGCTCTGGAACAGTTTCTTATACTTTCTGGGATGGTTCCTGAGCTTGTAAAATTGTATCATCACTAGATTATGTAGCTACCTTTATTTTTTTACTTTTAGGAAATGCTGAACTCCTCACTTTTATTCCTCCAGAGTATACCATTTAAGAAAAAGTTTGCTGGTGGTAGACAGAGGCAGACAACAGGAAAAAGTAAGATAGCCTTTTCAGCCTTGATTGTGCCCCTTTGGCACAGGCATTGCAGCTCGGTCTTTTGTTAAATTATGATATAATTGCATCATCCAAGGGCAGAGCATATCATCAAGTGATTAGAACAGGAAACAGAGAATTAAGACATATCTGCAGTTAATGACGATGTGGAATTGAATGTGTCTGTTCTTCTGTCAGTCCATAATTTGCTAAGCTAGGAGAATGAAACAGCCCCATTTTACCCAGAATGGGGTAAAAAACAAGTTGGTGTCTCTGGAAAAGGGCATCTTAGGAGTGATGTTTTAGAGACATTATTATATTCCCAGCACTACCTGTAGTCACCTTCTGTAACATTTCTGATATTCACTGGCTGTCCATGAGCAGGGTGGCGTGATGCTTGCTTCTCTGCTCAGGCTATAAGATAGTTGTGTCCTTAGTAAAGACTGTGAACTGCAGGGAGTTATTAAGCATCTGGAGTGTAAAGGTAAGTATAAAATGTAGTCAGCTCATGAGCTCTTAATCTGCTGGCACTCTCCAGAGAAACACACTGCATGTGGGCATCTTCAGTTTCTATTTCAGTCTGTTTGAATCTCTGGTGTGAGATGTGCTCTGGTCACACGTGTGGCAGCCACCGGGGTTGCAATTTGATCGTAAGTGACCACACTCTGAGGATTTTGTTGAGAGGTACACAGACTTGACAAGAGAGATAGCTCAGTGCATTGGTTTGGATTTGTGCACCTGGGATTTTGAATAACGTTGGTAAGCCTTTCAGGTTGCTGCTCCTTCATGTAATAAACTATGCTTGTTTGGGATGATTCCACTCAACTCCTATGAGTCTCACAGGCCATATGCTGCCCTTGGTTTCTTAAATTCTCTTTGAGTGAAGTGACTAAAGACAAAATTGGTTCAAGATAGATTACTGAAGATTGAATGAGGTCAAGGACAAATTAAGGACACCTCCTCTTCCACAGAATTCCTCTTCTTTTTTTTTGCACAATCATAATGTGTCTGAAATAGTTTGTAGATAAAAGTAGATGGAAATTACCAATTAGGGAGAGGGAAAGAGATGCAGGGACAAAGGAAAATATCCACCCAGTGACAGGGTGATGGTTGAATGTGTGATGGGCTGTTTATTGAGCATGGAAGTACAAGCTCTCAAAAAACTTGTAAATTATCAGAGAGAACAGCAGAGAAAGCTATAGTGGAACCATCCTTCACCATACACACATTATCTTAACTTTCAATATGCTTTAGAGAAATGGTTTCTGCCCTGACGAAACTCATGGAGTGAATTAGACAAACAGAGAGTATGGAAACATTAGAAAAAAACAGGGATGTGAAGCAGAGAACATGGTGAGCCAACATGAGTACAACAAGCACAAGCAAAACTTACATGTTTTGATATTTTAAAATGTGACAGGATGAGAAGGGAGGGGTAGACATCCTCCGTAGAATGAAAGCATCTGGAGGCTGGACAATGAGAGCAGGTCCTGAAGAGGGAATGGGAGTGAAAGTTGTTAATTGGTACATGAACAGAAAGGAGTAAGGAAGCAGCATGAGAAAAGATACACAGCCAAGAGCAGGAGCAACTCACAGAGGATGGACAAGAGTGGCAAGAACTGGCTACATCGTATGCCTCTGTTTTAAAGCATGCCTTTTTCCCTTGTGTGAACAGAGTTTAGAGGAAGAAGGGTTGGGAAGGGCACAGAAGGTTAGCAAGGCGAGCAACAGGAGATCCAGTTTAAATGCAGATAAGGCAGGAACGTCCAGGAGCGTGATCATAAGCCTGTGTAGTGTAACAACAGAAGAGAAAAGTTACATCAATTATTGATTATTGCACACACCCAAAGAGGGAGCAGTGCATTTTAAGTATGGCTACTGTCACTGGAATTACATATGTTACCATAGAAAAATAATACCTCTTTTTGCCTGCTTGATTAAGGGCTCTGTTTCCATTACTTTGTTAGATGTCATCAAGTCTGTTCTCCAGACCCTGTATCAGGGATCCAGTGGCTGGATACCATTGCTAGCATAAGAGGCATAGCAGGCACATTTCCAGATAAATATTACCTGCTCAAGCCTTATCTGTGTAGCACGTCGGTGTGGTGTATGTAATGTGTTCATACCGGCTATATCCAAGGACTAGAAATGAAGAACATATCTTCTTCATTCTATGTGCAAGTTACCAGTAATGCGCTCTTGTTCATTGCTTGATGGCTGGCGGGGATGGTGGAGAATGGCAAAATCTGAGGTCACGGTGGCCAAACCAAGGCAGGGGAGTTCTTGGAATACCTTGCATCATCAGGAAGCCATCTCTGCTTGAGCATTGTGCTTGCCTTTGCTAACTCTCCTTCCTTCCAAAAGGGTTTGACAGTGGCAGAGTGAGATAAGGAGAATTTTTAAAGTGTTAAAAACCTAAATGAACAAGAATATGGTTGGGTTAGAAACACAACATTTGGGGCACAAGCTCTGAACGCCTAAGGAAACAGTTTCCTTGGAAGACAATAATTCAGTCACCTTTGCAAGGGTTTATTTCTCAGAGGCATCTAAGATATATCAGCATGGAGGAGAAAATATGCTTTCAAAAATGCTATCTATATTTATTGGCAAATTACAGCTTTAGGGTTCAAGCCAGGATGAACTTTCTTTACTTTAAGGCATGTTACCTATTATGTATGAGTTGTTGTAGCTGAAAACTTCACCTTTTTCTTCGGGATAAGAAGAGTTCTAAAGCTACTCCTGTCTACTACATCTATACTGTGAGGTGAAGACCTGAGTTTACGAGTGAGTTGGCCAAAATAAGTTTTAGATACACTCTTTCTCACTCTAGGCTTGTGTGTTGTGTGAAGCTTGGGTCCAGACTGTCCCCACTGTGACAGGGAAGAGCTGAATACAAGCATGGAGCTCCCTTGGCCCTGCCTGTGCCCAATCCATGTGGCAGAGGTGAACACATATTTGGGAGGCTATAAACCTCAGGCACTGCCAGTGTCTGGAGGCTGGCCTTAGTTTCTGCCTGAGCTCAGTGGAGACTCTGAACCAGAATGAGATGTGGCCTCAAGACTGGCTTTCATCCATGCTTATCAGCTGGAACAGACATACCCTTTGTGGTTTTTGTGAAAATTAAGTGAAGGAGGGTTTGGTTTTTGTTTTCGTTTTTGGTATATCATTCTAAGTTACACAAGGCCAAACCAATTTGTGCTAAAGATACAAAGGCACATTGGCAAGAATGTAAAGGCAGAGGATGGAAGAGAGGTAGAGGTTCAGGTAAACTACCCTAACTATTTTGAGAAGTACACATCTTTTTATGTTTGCATGGATAAACTTGATCTGAAATGCTAGACGGGACTAGAGTAATTGGTTATTTTATCTAAGATACTATGACTTATGTTCCCGTAAATGAATTGTAACAGTCAAGACAAATAAACTGTGATAGGTGTTTGTGCTGATCGAACTTCTGAAGTAAATGATCTGGACTCAGTGAGGTTACATTTCAATTCGAGAAACTATCGTAAGGCATGAATATAAATCAACTATGAGTAAAAAGTACGAACAATGATTAAAAAGAGAAATTAAAACTCAGACAGTAATATGCACATATTTGTTTCCCTTTAGCGTAATTACCTATACATGAAATGTCCTTGCAGTACAGATTCTCATGCTGATTAAAGAGCTGAAAGGTAATGAAATAAAATTGAAAGTGTCAGAATAGCAGCAAATAATCTCGCAACAGGTGTCACTCCATCATTGTCACTAGTGGGAACTGGTAGTGTGATGGAGCAATTGAGGCCTGACTAGAGGGACTGGATCGAGTCCAATTTCTTCATCATTTTTTGAAAAGAGGAAAAGAGGAGCTATGTTTGTTTTGGAAAATATTGCCAAGAAAGCATTATTTCGGTACCAAAACCTCTCTGGTAATTCCTGTTAAAAGAAAAACAAGAAGTGTGTTTAATAAGAGCAGTCTGGCGCTTTTTTTCGTGCTGATGTAAAGATAAGGATTTTGCGCTTCAAGTCTTCTGGTTTTCTTCTAGAGTTTACAGTAGGGTGGATAAAGGTTAGAGTTAATATTTATTTGGACTTGAAAAAAAAGAATCTGTGGTCAAGTTCTTTGAGTAGAGATGTACAACAGCAGAGAATCCCAGGTATCGACAGGAAGCTCAATTTACCATTTTCCTATGAAGAGATGATCACGTTCCACCATTGATCCCTCAGCTGAAAGCGCTTGTGACTCTTCCAGCCTGTGGTCAGACTTCGGCGAGTGTCCACAAAGCACATAGTGGCAGTAGTTCCCAGAATAATTGTATCTGTAACATTTGGGGAAGAAAAAATACTGAGCAGCAGGCTGTGCAAAAAAAAATCTGTTCTTCTGGGTCTAGACTACTATGTATCCTCTTTGATAAGTTCCTACAGGTGCTGTGGCATGAAAGTGGAGATAGAGGACATTTTGGTGATTTTGAGGTGAAAACCTTTTTTAAAGCAGTCTGTACTATTCAATAGAGCTGAAGACCAAGGAAGTTCATTGTAAATTATTCTTACAAAAAATCATTCTATCCCAAGAATAGCTTTAGATAATAAGAAGATTAAAATTAAATGATGTGCTGTAAACTAAATAGCCCTCTCTAATCTAATTGCTGTAGTTTATTCGTAGATCGTCTTTAGATCATCTTGAAATTCTAACAATTCAGAAATACAGAGAAATACAGGAAGAAAAAAGGAAAGCGTGCGAGAGGGTGGAGTTGCATTTTGTGTAGCTCCTGAGTGTGTAGAGAAGGGCTTGTTCGATTAAATCAATCCATAGTAAATTTAATTTTATTAAACCATTTCTTGGCAAAATGGGTTGTCTTTGTGTGATATTTTTGTTCCAAAAAAGGATAAGAAGATACAGACAAAATCTGGTTAGGAGTCAGTTTAGCCATCAAAATTGTGATCTGATTAAATTACATTTTCCTGGAGAACCTTAAATCTGCCCCTCTGTCTTGATGAACAGCTACAGTGTATCTTTAGTTCTAGTGTAATTCACAGATGACTTCAAGGGGATCTGAGAGCAGAATTGCTTTATCTTGTATTATTAAGTAGATATCTAGTGGTGCCGTTAATTGTTTAAATAGTTGGGATTTCTGGCTCATGTGTTCTTAAATTTATTTATTTGTTTATTTTTAAAAATCAAAATGTCAGGTCAGTTTTTTCCCTTAAGGATTCTTACCAGGAAACTTCTGTGTTCTTTGGAGTGGGGATCAAGAAGCCAGTGGACCTGTTTGCTAGAAGACTACCTGCAAGACATGAAGAGTGCCTAGAAGACTTCTGTTCTTGTTGGCCCAGTTGCATCCCCAGACCTGGCTGGGTGGGAGCTGCGTGACTGACCAGGCTCTGAATTCATTTGCATATATATTGCTGATGTGAATTTCTCTCTTAAAGAGAGCAATTTAATGTTACGCTGATATCAATGCTCAATTTTTTTAAGTTGCTCTAAAACTGCCTCATTGATCATAATGTGGTTTGTGAGGAGGCGGTGTTTGACTAGCAAATCGGGATTTATTTTAGGTTAATTTAAATTCTCATTACAGTAGACAATTTCTAAGGACTGAAGAGACAGGACTTTTCTGATAATAGATTATGTGTTACAGCAACAATGTTTAAAGGATCTGATTCAAAATAAAATTAAATCCTTCTAATACCTCTCTTTTGAGGTATTAGAAAAAAAATAAATATAGTTACAATTACAGTCTTGAAACACTCACATTATATAACCGTGTGCAAGCTGGCAGGATCCTCATCCATGCTTCAAAAATAGTGTTAATTAAGACCAGCAGGAAAACATGTGAAAATGAAAGGGAAGAAAATAGGGAACAAGACAGAACTATCAGTAATTTTTGTGAAGGAACCTGCTACTCTTGGTAGCTGCCAGCTCCTCCCCTAGCCCACTTCTACCAGGCTGAGACCTCACCATTCTCTTGTATGTCTTAAATAGGTGCAAAACTCTGCTTTCATAAGATGCATAGAGCATCCTGTGGGGCGCCGCTGGGGAAGAGGACATGTGCGATGTTTTTGGCAGACAGACAAAAGGGTGTTCAGGACATGAAATGGTTCTTCTCAGTTCTGGTCTGGAGGCCAAAACCTCCTGAAATCTGGCTCTGCCTGGCGGCAAAGCCTTTGTAGGCAGCCTCATCCCAGCTGCCTGGCTTTCTGGCTTCCTCTAGGAAGGGCCCTGGGGCATCTCCTCTGCCTCACACCCGTCTCACAGGATCAATGTGGAAGCAGATGGGGGAGTGGGGGTGGTGAGGCGAACAAGAGAGCTGGGTCTGTGCAAACTCTGGTTAATCTGCCCTTGATGAGCGTAGCGTGTTCAAGATGAACATCAAATGCTCAACCTTAGGAGCTCCAGTTGCTTCACCCCAGGTCCAGCCCTGTTTATTTTGAAGGCTGGCACATTTTCATCCAGCTTCAGGAGGCTGACACATTTCAGTGTTCACCTACTGCTGACCAAAAAGTCCTGCTTTAAGAAGCACTTCACTGGTCTCAGTTACTAACTCATGTGAGCACTGTATATGATGAAGGAAGAAGAAACACATAGCCCACAATGAAATCATGCTGTCACATCTCCTTTTGTATGACTATAGAAAAACCTTCTATAAGCACACATTGCAGCAGCGGGTGAGAAAGTGCTCCCTGCAGCACACAGAGTAGTTGCACCTTACGAGAGTTTTACTTGTTCTTCTATTCAGAGACTGTTTCCCATATGGTTTCACATATGACTACAAAGAATGAGTGATTAGATAAACATCATTTGCAGAAGTTGACAAATTTCCTCTAAAATTTTAATACAAACAAGAATCTTCACAAATGCAATGTAAAAGCTCGAGATCTGTGCTAACTAAAGGTGTCAGTGCAGGAAATGCCTCAAGTAGACTAGGCATTCAAAATGAGTACTTTTGAAAATGTAAGTTTTAATCCCTAAGTTCTCCATAAAAATACAAGATCAAGTTATAAAGTCTGTAGCTGATTGACAGAGACATCTCAAACAGTCTTTCCAAGAGGTGTTTCCATAGAAAGTGTGATTAAAAGCTGTGTCTGGGTAGCAGTTTGTTGCTTTAAAACTCAGGGAAGCATTCATCTAATTAAATGTTTACATTTTGCTAATTAGTATTGACTCTGATTGTGTGTTGCCTTTATCTGATCCCCCTGGGAGAGGCAGAGGTCAGTGCATTGCGCCGAATGGGCTCTCTGGGGCAGAGGACAGCAGCAGAAAATCCTCAGAAAGGCTGAAGAAAGGAACAACCCCTGAGCGATACTGCCATGGGTAGTGGCGGGGAGATGGACTGTTACTTTTCTAAAGCACCATATCCCTCCAGCAGCTTTTCCTTCATTTTCCATCTCTCATGGAAGTTTACCCAGACAAATCTGAGAGGCAGAGTTGCTTTTTCACTGCCTTGATTGGAAGTATAATTTTATGGAAGTATCATTTCAAGGTTATAAAAGTGAAAATAAAATAGGCAGGCTCCTATTGAGGTTATAGACATTTTTTTCTCGTATAAAACATGGGTTGGGAAGGCAGTTTATTCCATTGTATTTTTTCTATGTTTAACTGCAAAGGATGTCCTTTGCTTGCTTAGATGTTTACACCTACAAAGAATGTCTTTGTGAAAATAGCTATATACATTTGAAATATGCAAAATTTGTTCTGAGCTGTAAGAAATACTCTTTTTCCCGTCTGAAACTAGTGGCTATGGTAGGGATGAAACAGAAATTTTGAGAAATTTTGGCTAGAGAACACAAAGAACAGCTGTTTATTGTTTTTTTGTTTTTTTGTTTTTTTTAGTGAGAATAGGCTTATCATTCTCTCTATGCTCTTTATTAAACCCTCTGTCTGTAATACAGAAGAGTTATCCAGGTGAGAGAACACAACCTCCGCATTTGCAAGTGATATTCATGCTGCTGGCTGAGCAAACAAAGAGGATCACTGGAACCAGACTCCGAATTTGAGTGTTTTGGGTGATTTATCTACCAGATGGTAAATGCAGTCCAATGTAAAAAATTAGTCTGGGAGCAGGGAATCAATCATCCAGCACACTGATCAGCAAAGGGATTTGGGTGTTATAGCAGAAAAATTAACAAGCTGGCAATCCACTGCAGAGCAGCATTAAAACAAAAAGATACTGCACTGTAGTAGGTCTCCTCACCCAAAAGACAAAAGATATGAACATTCTGCTTTATTAGATACTTGATAAACCTAATCTAAAGTAGTGTATTAGATACTTAAGCCCTAATATTATTGAAACATAATGATTAAAAAGTTCAGTATAACATTCTGGAAATCAGAGTTGATTTAGGAAAGTGAAGTTTTTCACTGCTTTCACATTTGTTTCACAAATACACAGGCTCTTCTCTCATAGGAATTATTTATTAGTATTCTATATTATAGTAATAGATATTTCTATCCTATTTGAAGTCACAGTACAGTGCATTCAGAACTACCTAATGAAAGATTATAAGATACTAATACTAGCTTTATGCCATAAGTATATCTTTCTATAAAAATCTTGAAAATGTATCCTTAGCCCCTTTCAGTCACTCAGGCTACAAGAGATCAGAATAGTGTCCCCACCAAAAATTCTTCGTGACTTTCCTCTGACTTTTCATGGGAAGCTATTGATTCTCCAACTAGAAAAAACTAAGAGAAGGTGGCTCCTGTGCTCATTTTCCACTTTTTAAGGTTTTTCTGTGTGTGTTTTATTTTTGTTGTTGTTGGTGGTGGTGGTTGGTTTTTTTTTATGCTAAGGGTTAGGTGTGGGTTGGGGTCTTTGGGAAATGACACAATGTACAGACTGCTTCTACAGAGATGAAGGGCAGCAGCAGGGTCTGGCCATGCTGGTATGGGGCCACTTGACAGAGGTGGCAGATCTAGCTATGGGTGCCCTCTCAAGCCTGAGGCATCAAAGTTAATTCTATGACTGCAGGTAGCTGAAAGAAGTAGGTGGGAAAATATCTCTTTTCTACTGTGGAAAGCTACCCATAACTACTCTTGTGTGTCTTCTGTGAGTAACCACTTTTATTTCTGGAAAAAAGCCAAGGAGACAGGCAACCTTAATACCATACTGTCCTCTGATTTTGGCCCTTTTCTTTTTTTCATGGGGTTGAGGATTGGTAGGTTAGTGAACAGCCAATGAAACACAATACAAAAATCTCCAGTGTCCCTGTACATAATGAAAATGTAATCCCTACATTGTTTTTCACTTACTTATCATGTCCTGCTTTGGTTTTGTTGGTTGGTTGGTGTCATTATTATTATTATTTTAAATGGTTCCTGGAGAAAGATTTGTACAAACGCAGGGGAAAGGAGCTGATGGTCTGACTACCTAAACAGTAGAGTGAAGCCCACTATCTAAGAAGTTTTTCCAGAAATGCTAACTAGTGCTTAACATCAACAAGAGCTCCTAGATGATGGTTCCCCTGAAAAACAGATTTCTCTATGAACAGAGTAAGCAGTAAGAACCCTCAAATATTAGTTTCATGCAGCTCTACAGATTACAGATGTAGAAACAATGATTTTCTGTAGGCCTGCAGGAGCTGCAGCCAAGTCCATACCGAAGAGATGGACTCAATTGCCTACATTTCTCTGAGCCACAAAGACATATATTTGCCTTAAAATTATGCAGAGCATGTGGAAGTAGTTTCTGATGCAGTGCTGGATTATACTTACACATCTCCAGTGCTAATCAGCTTGAGCCTCGGTGTAAATACGAGTTGTACTTCCATCAATGTTTGTACATTTCAGGGCTGAAACTGGGCTTTTGTTTCGTTTCAGTTTTATGGGTGTGAGACAAAGGGCAGAATTTAGTCATGTGCATATTTACATGTAGGAGTTTTTTTTTTCCTTGCTATATTTGTATGAAGATTTTTGCTGGCTATATTTTTCCTGCCATTTTGGATGTGCACAACATTGTTAAAGATGGCTGACCAAAGCTGTGGCCTGAGGGTGCTCGTGGCCCTGCATTCAAACAGAAAATGCCGATTAAATTCAGATTGGCAGCAACGCAAGGTCTATCAGTGCCACAGCAGCGAGACGATTCAAAGCAGGAGTCATAACATGTCTGTGATCCTGGTTTCATGCCCCTCCTCACCCTGTCCTCCCCCTGTATGTGGGGGAAAAAGGCACTCCTCTCCTTGCTGACTTGGCCAGCTGTTGGAGGACACCTGGCAAAGCCAAGGTCTCCTTTGCAGTGTCTAGGCGAGGGCAAAATGAGAGTCAAAGTTCCTTGATTCTCCGCTGTAAACCAGGTAATAGCAGCTAATTTATGGCAATTAGGAAGCCTCCCTCAGGAGCTGTAAGCTGACACCAGGCGTATTTTGGCAGAATGTCCGCTAGCTGTGCTCCTCGGCCCGGGGAGCCGCAGGGAAGACGACTCACGAACTGGCTAATCCGCTGTTACATTTGCCGAGGGAATCCCCAGCAGGGAACTGTGAATAATTTCCACCTGCTTCATACCGCGTGAGTGGCGCGACGGGAACAGGGGGAGATGGATAAATACATTGAAGGAGAGGTGGCCTCCAGTCTGTCCTTTAAATAAGGCTTGTTTTCAGTCCAAAATTCATCGCAGGTGTAAGCGGATTTGTCCGGCTTGCTGGTGTGGTTGGCTGCAGAGATGCCGTTGTCTCCGAGCAAGCTGGAGTTGATCAGTTCTCTGCAAATCTGGCGTCTCCACCAGCCCTGTGACAGCTGTCACTATAAGCGATGATGAGGCAGGAGAACATGCCTTGCTGGATGGATGCCGTGTTCTAGCCTGACTGTCGACTCCTGAGTCCTGAAAATCCTTTCGAGGCTGTCAAAGGGAGTTAGCAGGAGCTTTGGGAATTGTATTTCTCCTTGTATTTCAGTCAGGATAAACAAGCAGGCAGAGAGGAATTATTAGCTATAGATTTAGCTGACAAGAATGCATACGGGAGGAAAGCATATTTCAGTAAGCTGAGCAACTCCTCAGCGGTGATTTGTTTTTTAGAAGCATAATGGAGTTGTTAAAGTTTGAAAGGAGCAGAGATCCTGGCTTGGGTCCTTCTTGGTTTCTGTAACTTGCTGGAATTACCAGAATTCATTAAGAAACCCTAACGATCAACTGGAGGCTTGTTTGTTTGTTTTCTCCCCATGACTTTTATGCGGCTGGTTATTTTGTTACTTTTCCAGGGGTTTTCTGACTGTTTAATTACGGTTTTCAGATCTAGCCCTAAATAGCGCAGTGTATGCGTGTTTGGAGGAGACAGTTTATGCAAACCTAATTATGCTCCAGCACCATTCATACTGCTTATATTTCAGCAATGTTACCCAAGAGTTAATTTATTTTCGTTATCTGTATACAAAATAGGAATCTAACGTTGTTTTTACAGAGGTATGTTTATCGTAAGAACGCACTGCAATGACTTTTTAATTTATAGATCTGTTAAGGGATTTTAATGAGACTGAACTGCAAGAGGAAACTGAGTTTTTTGTATTAATTTGGAAACTACCAGATTTAACTGTTACATTTTAATCTCTTAGATGGAAAATACTCTCTTGTTCGAATTACCTTCTATATAATATTCTGAAAATAAAAAGGTACTTCATCTTTCTTTTGAAATCAGTAACTACTTAAGATATTTTCATAAATTCTTGATTTTGATGTAGACTGGTAGGGTCTGTGGGGACCTGGAGGTATGATTCACTCTAATTAAGTTTTGAAGTGTATCCCCATTGTTTCCTTCTTGAAAAGGGCTGTAGTTTAGAACATTCAGTGCTGGCACTAAAATCTTTCAGACCACAAATACTGCAACAGCCTTTAATTTTTTTTTTGTTGGATAGCTCACTTTTTTAAGTAAGCCGATGTTTCATTTCCTATATCCAGTTAACTTCTGTAACTGACTTAGAAACAGATATTTCTTTCTGTGCTTTTAAATAGAAAGGCAATATTCCCACAAAAGACCTTGTCATGCATGCTGACTGTTGTGCTGACCGTCTGTCATCCACGTGGCTGGAAGAGATCTCCCCTGGCATCGAGCCTCCTTCGTCATTATTGCTGCACTCAAACCTGCTCCTCAGAATTGCTCATTTCTTTCTGACTGACCCTCCTATATACCGTATCTTACCAAAGGAAACGAAAAAAATATTTTAAAAGCTTAATATGTAGCTTATAGTAAAAATAATAGAGTAGAGAGAATAGATGTTAGGAACATTGTTGTAAATATTCTTACAATAATCTTGCCTTTATAACTTCTACGTTCAGAAATTTCCTACATCAGGAAGATAACCAGTAACTTTTTTTGGATGTGGTTTCAAAGATCTCTGAAATTTATACACGGACTGGACTAGCCTGGAAACTGCTATACACTTTTTTGTGTGTGTGTTAATTAGACTGTTAAGTTTGGGTGAAAACTTGGATGTTAGGAAAACAGTGCATTAGGGTACTTAGATTTTTTTAATAGAACTTGATGTATTCAATGAACAGCTTCCACTGCTGTGAATTATTGTGTCTCTCTTGAAATGCTTTGAGAAAAAAAGCATGCAGACAATGAGAAATGCCCAATTAGTGAAAATGTCTGGAAAATCTGATTTGAGCAACATGTCTAGCATTGCTCAAGGACATAAAAATTACATTTGCTCGAATAACATTAATTCAGGAATCTTCTTGTTTCTGAGTACTTGATTTGCTCTTTTATTGTGGCTTTGCTTAACATTAGTTAGGTAAAAAAAAAAAAAAAAAAAAGATTGACCCTTCACACTAACAGCCAGGGAAAATACAGGCATTTCATAGGGTGGACTGATATACAAGTGTCTGTGAGGAAGGTTAAAACCATTATATCCTGGCAGAGACCTCTCACTTGAATTAATGGCATAACGGGTACCACTGAACATAGTTGTCCCCTGCCAACCAGCCACCTGAAAAACAGACACAGAATTTTTCTGTGTACTTATTCGAAAGCAAAGACCTGACAACCCTGGGCTCTCTGTCCAGGCCCGGGATCCCATGTTTTCCAGTGGTTAGTTTTTCACCGTCCTTGCCTCTCCCACTCTCTGGTACCTCTCCTCTAGCTTTGCTTGTGGTCTTCTTTCCACCTCTGCTGTGCCTGCCAGCTCTCTTTCCTTCATAGTCAATTCTCACCTTTGTACTTGGACCATTTTCTGCTCTTGGGCAAGGAGACAGCTGAGGCCATACAATTATTACAGGTATGACAAATACAGGAATTTGCCAGAGCTGATTTTTGGTGCTGAACCACAGCTTACCTGGAACACCATGAAGACGGAACGTGTGGAAGGGGGATCCTCTGGCCAATTTTGTAGATGGTATGTAACAGACAGACTTCTTTTAGCGGCTTAAAATTTTAGGTGGATTGAATTATTTCCACATAGAAGAATACAATAGTCTGAGTCTTGAAAATCGTACATCTTTCAGCGTACCTTGTATCTCAGCTCTGGCATGCAAAGGTGGAAAATCTCAAACATCTTAATAGTAAAAGTTGCAATTTTGTTACTTAAACAAGCAAACAAAATAAAATACCGTATGTGCCCCAACTTTATTCTTGAAAACTACACAGCTGGATATTTTCTATGAAAACAATGAGACTGCATGCTACATACAACTTAAAACACGATCTTATGATGGAAAGTGTTATACAATCTTAAATAAAAATACAGATCCCAGCTCTGTGTATTGCAACTTTGGAGTTAGCAAGTTGTATTAGAATCAAATAACTCTGCATTTCCTTGAGAAGCTGTTCAGAAGTTAGAAACTGCCAACATTTTGGACTATCAGACTCACTTTTTCATGGAGATGTTTCTGATATTCACTTACAACTTTTCCTGCAGGAACTATGTACAGCTTTTCCTTCCAGGCGCAGTAAGCCTGTCTATTTCTTGTTATGGAAAGGAAAAGAATACAAACATAATAAGTATTTATGCTATTTATCTCATGGAAAAATGAGCTGGATAGTATAATCAGATAACACTGGAAGCCAGTTTTGTAGAGCAGGAATGGAAAGTTGAAGGGTTTGGTTTGGGGGAGGGGGCTGTGTTTGGATTTGTTTTTTAAATGTGACAGAAAGCCCAATTTAAAGTATGGTTTTATGAGCCAAGGTATTAAGAACTGACCATGCGCATGGTTTCACCCTCCTGCTCCTTGCCGTGTATCCCATTGCAGACCTTGACCTACCTCAGCCTCCAACGCCTCCAGCTCTCAGCTGGCTCACGTCACTAAAAAGTGGGAGAACAGTAATGCAGTAATGCAGCAAAAAGTGGGTATTTTATTTTCTTAGTGTTATTTCTGGCTTACTGACTGTTCTGATAAGTACCAGCCATGACAGGACCACAAGGCAGAGAGCAGGGAGAGACAGATAATGAGGAGATGTGAGCCCTGCAAAACTGTACTCTTGTCACACCTGGAGAAGGTCCTGTGAACTCCAGGTGTTAACCAGATAGGAAGGTAAAGTCTTTAGGAAAAGGTTTGGCTAGTGAGGCTGTATATGTATTTAACATATGGAATGACTTTTGGGTGAGTTGTGGTGTTTTTCCATGAAAACGCATCCCGTATTCAGACTCGCACATCTCCCTGGCTTGGACAGACTCACTGCAGCCATAAATACATCTTATGCCATAGGTTTTCATCACAGCACTCCAATAATGAATTTCAGTATTTCTCTTTCTGCGTGATGGCCAGAAATCTTGTGGAGTAAAGATCTGATCTTTCTGAAAATGGGGACTAGTGTGTGTGGATGTGTAATCACATTGCCAGGGAAATTTCCTGCAGATTTTCAGTGTAACTGAGGTCTGTCAGACAGAAAACTCTTGTTCCCATTTTTCAGAGTCTTACATAGCCAGTGTAGAAGCACTGCATACAAGTAATTTTCTTGTTTAATTTGCCTTGTTCTTCATGTTACACTTCATTAAATATATTTATTTTTATTTCTGGCATTCCACATGACAGAATTTATCTGCAAGAAAGGAATTTTAACTACAAGAAAGGTTATATAGGCAGAGAGTGAAGCGGCAAAACATGAGGCAGGAATCTAATGCAAGATGTTAAGCACCGTCTTTCCTGAAATCAAGGGGCAATTAAACTTCTTATTCTACTAAAGAACTCGAAACCTGTAAAGTAATATGGTAGCATAATGAGAAGCAGCTCTTAATGGGCTTGTGCAGTTATTGCAAGTTAAAATCAGTTGCATGTTTGGCTAACAAAATACTGAGAATACGTTATCATTAAATGTTGATGATAATGCGGTCACAACAATAGCAATATACGTAAAAGTCACAGAGCTATTAAATTTACTGTATCTTCTATGAGGAAGAAAAACAAGCAAGGAAAACAGGACACAGCTGTAGGGAGAAAAAACCCACAGGATTAAACTAAGAAAGCATGGTAAGCTAGCAAAAAAGAGCTATCAAGTTCATCTTGAACAGCAAAACCAAAACAACCCCAAACAAAACAAAATATAAACCTTCTATCTCAGAGGAATCCTCTTTTTCAGAGTTAGCATCTCTGGAAACATGTTTGGTGGGAAATTTTAATCATCTAATCAAACAAGTGATAGAAACATTAATGATTTCTAACCTGCTGAAACACAGCGTCTCTCGAGGTCTGCTTTATCACCTGAACTTACAAGACCTACATCTGCCAAGTTGGCTCATGAGCACAAAACACAAGGAAGAACAGGCTTTTTTTCTGAGAGAGCTATGTGAACCCGCTTCACTTTAGTAGGACAGTTGATTTGAAACACTGCCTAAAATATACATTTTTTTCCCTTGTGTTCGTGGAAATAGCCTTCCCAGGCACTGGATAGTAGGGAAGTTGAGGACACGGTGGCTCTTCTCTGCTTCTACTCCGGTGTCTCTCTGCAACCTGGCATTACCTGCAAGCTTGCCCACGGTTTCTTCTGTCTCAGCACAGGCTGTGGATGAAGATAGTCAAGGGTACGTGTCCCTGGTGTACCTGGCTTGTTACTGAGTACCAATGGCATGTCAAGCCATTGACCACTACCTTTCGAGCCTGGCAGTCCAGCTAACTTGCAGCTGATCAGTTTGTCCCACCTGTGTTTCCTTAACTTGAGAAGGAGACTGCTATGGGAGATGATGTCAGAAGTCTAAATATATTTTACATCTACCACTGTCCCTTCAGACTGTTTCTTCATGGAAGAGAGTGAGCTGTGTCTGTGTCGAGCATGTTTTGCCCTTTAAAAATCTGTGCTAGCTGCTTCTGCTAGCCTTTTCCTCCTATCTGTCTTTAAATATGGATTACAAAAGGATGTTTGCCAGGGGACTTTCCAGGGGCTGAGATGAGATGGATCCACTAATTGTGGGTCCTCTCCCTTGCCCTCCTTAAAGACAAGCATAATATTAGACTTTTCCTAGTCAATGGGGACCTTCACCTATGACCTTGATTTTTCATGGCTGAATGACAACAGCTTCACAATCACATCAATCAACTCTTTCGGAACCTTGGGTGAAACCTGGCCTGATGGATCTGAACATATCTGGCTTCTCTAAGTAGTCTCTAACCTATTGCTACTTTCCTCTTGTCTGGCCATCTGTTTTCTGAAGGGGGTTCATGCTTGCTGAGACTCGAGAGCAGGCTTTGTTTACACAGACTTGTGAGAAAGGACACTGAGTGCTTCAGCCTCTTCTCTGATGCCCATTGCATATCTGTTCCACATCCATCAACAGACTCACATTTTTCCTGACCTTCCTCTTGCAAACAGCATTCTGGTAGAATTTCTTTTTAACCTTCATGTCCCTTGCTAGCTACAGCTGGGCTTTTGCCTTCCTGTTTTTGCACCAGAGTGCCCAGGCTATGCTTTATTCTCTTCCTGTCTTTCCTATCTGTTTTTGCACTAGTGTACTCCCTTTTTGTGTTTTCAGTTCATTAAGACTCTTCTCAAAGAAGCCAAGCAGGCAGTCTGCCAGAAAGGTGAACTCAAGACAGGGAATAGTCCAAGCCATGTGAAGATGTACTTGTGAAAAACACAGCAGGTGAATGACTTTTCTAAAGGAGATAGGTTTAAGCTGATGAGGGCAAGGACTTTAAATAAGACGCGGTGTCCTTGTTTGTTCAGGAAGGGGACATTGACTGTGAGGAGATCAGGGTGGGTGAAATGCCACCCTGCTTTTAGGTAAATTTTTCACTTTGTGCTAAATTTCATATTACTGCTGCCACATTTCTGCCAAGATAGTTGTATGTAATTCACTGTGTGGAGTCAAAAGCAGACAGGACAGCAGGAAGGTAATAGAAGTGGAGAGGTTTCTGAGGACATGGAGAAGTTGTGTCTGTCCATGTAGGAAAGTTCTGCGGAAGGTTGGAGTATAAGGGGAGCTAGAGAGGGTAATTGGCTGGGTGTCAGAAGATGTATGGCAGGGTGGCAGGTGAGGAGAGTTGTTGATCAGAGAAGGGGAGTTTGAAGATTAAAAGATCAGAAGGAGGAGTTCATTGTTAAGTCTCAGTCAAGTGGCCGAGACAGACAGACAAGCAAGAAGGGAAAGGTCTTCAGTCAGAAGTGAATGAAGATTAAAATTGCTTCAACTCAAGGTAAAAGGTAAAGAAACAAGAAGAGGAAGAGGCAAATATAAGAACAGAAGGAATAGTAAAAGGGGGATTTTGAGACGTCAACTTGGAAAGAAAGAGTGAAAATCTTGCTGGCCTCAAAAAAGGAGAAAGCAGAAGCCCGCAGGGTGAGAACAGGAACCCTTCCTAGCCATGGAGGGCAAAGGGGATGGTGGTGCAAGCAGAGGCTCTGGGTGGCTGAGGTGGGACATAGTGAGGAGGACACGGCGGTGAGGGCAACAAGGTGGTGAGGGCCTGGCAGGACAGCTCATGGGCAGCGACCAGCCTGTTGGAGAACCAACTGGAGAAACGGTGTTTAAAGAGGGAGAAGAGAGGAATGGGTGGTATTGCCTCTAGCTGGGAAACTGGCTAAGTGGGGGAAAAAATAAATCGGGAGGAAAGAGAAATGTGTTGAAGATTCCTGAAGAAAACCCTCCCACACTAGAAGGCAGGAGGGGGGATATCGCTTCATCCAAATCTAATTTATTGCTTCTTTTTCCTGTCTTTCTTAAAACACAAACCTAGAAAAACAATCCTCCCCCCTGCTAGTGTATCCTCTTCTAAATCCTTTAATCAGTTAGCGGTTTCCAGTTAGAAATACATATATATATATTCTCGGTTAAACAGACCATGAGGAAAAATGACAGATTAAACCCCTAATCCTGAAAATGTGCACGTGCTTAAATCTGCAATCATATACTTATGTTCTTAACTGTTTTGTTAGATCAGAGCTGGAGTGCTCAACTGCTTTAAATATTGAAAATGAAGATGCTTTCAAAAGGATTTAATGCCGTTTCAGACTTAACAGATTTCAATATTAGATCAAGAATACTTAAAAAAAACAACCCACCCTGAAAGACACACATAATTTTTAATTTGCTATGATATCTTTATACAGCAATAAATTGCATATACTTATCATTCATGAGATTTTCAAAGCTGAAGTTACTTAGTTAATGTTCATTGTTACCTTTGAAAATATCCTCCTAATTAATCTCAGAAAAATGTATGTTCAAATCCAAAATTGAATTAAGACACATAATGATGCTGGACGTAATCTGCAGTGACTGGATGGATCAAGTATTTAAATTAAAGCTGACTACGTATTTTTCTGGTTTGGAATCAGAAATATGGAACATGCACAGGCTTGTTTTTGTGTTTATTATTCACACCTAATTCATTCAAAATATTTGGTTAATAAGTTGTAGTTGAAATTTTTCATTGGAACTTTCAGTTGTGCTGTCTAGTTACAAAGAATTGTATTGTGTTGTCGGTGTCTTCTGAGTATGCTCTGATTTTATTCTTAGAGCTCCATATTAAAATGAATGATGTTGATAAGATGGACGTTTATAAACTCATTTAGAGTGCATTCTATTTAAAAATATAATTAATTTTTGTGTTGTTTTATTATATGTTGCAAACTTTTGATGAAGAAAGTTAGATTGGTGACAAAGAAACTGTGCCTTTTTTTCCTCTGATTAATATTGTTGATAAATATGGAGCCACCCAGTGTTATATTTTTATCCTGTAGTCTCTATGTAGAAATGCACAAATGATGGTGTAATTTTATATCTGTGACTTAGAAAAATAAGTCTTGTTCCTCTCTTACATAGTTATTATCCAACATAAATGTTATGTTATTACACTGTCAGAGCTTAATGTGGACATGCTGATCATCATCGATTTTATCTTGGCAACTGCAAGAGGTTCTGTGATTTAATTTAATATTCTGATTTAGGTTCTCAAATCATTACATTTATCTATAGTTTTTCATATTTAATATTATAATATAAAGTTTAAATATGCGAGTTGTTTTTGATAGAAAGACAATTCAGAAACTATTATAATTTTCTATGTGTTACAAGATATTTCAGAAAATTAATGTTCCTTTCTGTTCAGGTCTTAAAGTAAGTGACTTATAGTTAAATGTCATTGACACAATCTTGATTTGACAACTTAGCAAAAACAAAGCACCTTGTTGCATAGTACAGGTGTAAGAGAATGCATCTTCTGGAGAAAAACTGGTTGGAGAAAAAACAATGAAAATAAATGTTTCTTTATGAAACCAAGGCCCTTTTTTGAAAGTGAATTTTTACATCTGTATTTGGAAAATATGTATTAAATACAGGAGGCACAGTTATGGGTTCTTCTTCAGCCCCAGGTGAAATATGGTGCCCTGGTGTGCTGTCCCAGAAGCAGCACAGGCCAGTGATTGATTAATCAGAAAGTCTTCTAGCTCAATATTCCTCCCTTTGATGCACACGCCTGCCTAAAAAGAGGTTCTGGAAAAGCTTTGCTGACCCATCCTGGGAGCAGAGAGGAAGATGATGTTGTAACAAGTGCCTGGTTTTGTTTTCAAACGTGACACCATCTGGGTTATACTCCACTCCCATAATCCGTATTCTACATCACGAGGAGGACAAAGCAAATTATCTTGTACATACAGTGATTTTTATGTTAAGATTGTCTCTGGGACAACGTGATTTTCATTGTCTGACATTCAGACAGTGTTTGAGTTTGACTGAGCTGTCTGACAGATGAGTACCACAGTGGATTATTTGCTGGACACAGCACATGTACATTATGTATGTATATAATTTTTTTAAGGTTGGATGAAACACAAGGCCTTGTGCCTATTAAGGCACGTTCCCCATGTTATGTGCTCCTGTGGCAATAGTATTACTAGTGTACTAGTAACAGACTAACTCCTGTAGAAATAGTATGCTAGCAGGAAATAGTATATATTCTTCAGCAAGAATATTTCTGGCAATAGCTTTCAGATAAATGGTTTTGTGGCCTTTGGGAAACAGTTTATTACCAAATTCAGCAACTGTCCCATCATCTGGCAGCAACCCTGGGCAAGAGCATCATGCCAGCATCTCCAGCTTTTCACAGTGGACACAACTTAGTTCAGAAACTTCCTCTGCAATCCACTGCTTTTTTGATCTCATAGATATTTATCCTTATTTTATTTTACTTTGGGGGGGGGGCTATCTTGTTTTTTTGCTGCTCTTTCTGTCTCTGAGGTTCTTCTTATAGGCAGCCTTCCCATCTTCCTCTCCCTTTCCCTCTCCTACTCCCTCTCCCTCTTTCCCTCTCCTCAGCCTTGCAATATTTCATCATTTTGTAACAGACTTATGGACAGCAGAGATAAAGGGGGCCCTTCCATCTCATCCTCTTCTCATATGTTGCTGTGACAAGCCCATAGCCACGGTGTTTGAGTACCTGCCCACTGTGCATTAAACAGAACGATAGCATTTGTCATGCACGATCCTTCCCTTTTCTCTCTCTACCCCCTGGGGAAAATTGCATGCTGATTATATTGCTATATTTAGATGAGTTTATGAGTGAAGCAAAAGTTGAGTAGAAAAATGCAGACAATGGGAAGAAAATTGGAGGGCCATATTTGTCAAGACTCAGGCACTGTCAAGCTGCCTGAGGCAGAGCATGGCTCGTCTCAGCAGGAGATGGAGCTCTCCCCAGGGACTGCGGAGTGTGCTCTCTCTGGGCTTAAGGACCATCACAAACATCATCACTGGATATGCAATGCATTTCCTAGTGTTAGTGTGTTCAGACATGCTCTGTGTTCACCCAAGTGCCATCTTCTTCCTTCATCAAAACTCACCTCCTCCAAGAATTCTTTGGGTTTCATGCTCACTCTGTTATTCTACTTTTTTTTTTTTTTCCTTTTCTCATCTTGTACAGAGTTTGAATTTCTTGTGAAAGGACAAAGGCCTTTTACTGTTGATGAACTACGTCAGAAACATTTTTTGCACTCTAACTAAAAGTGACCCAGCAATCAGGAGAGCACAAGAATTTCAAGCAAGATTGCATTTCCAAGTGCTAGGAGCGCTAAGAGGAAGACACACTTATTCTGTCCTTCTCTGAGAAGCATCCTTGGTCCAGGAGGAGTGAAAAGGCAAAGTTGTGATTGGATCTATCACTTTTATCCAGTGTTACCTTCAGCTGTTCTGGATGCCAGTTTTAATCCTACTGCTCAAGCTGGGGCATGAAGTTACTTGAGACATTTTTACCAACATCCCCTTATCCCCCTCTGAAGCATGTGAAGTCTGTGCAGGTACTTAAAGCAGTCAGCATGTATTGATTGTGGCTGTATGAGGAGGATATTTGGACAGATGAGATTTTTCAGAGCTGTTTGTTCAGCACGGCCATATCCAGCCTCCATGAGCACGTTTGGTGCATGAGCAAATAAGCATCATGTCTCTTCCTCTTTCTGCTCCAGACTTCAGACAAATTTGACTCACTGTTTAGATCCACTGTGGAAACCTTCATTTGAGTTGCTGTGTCTTGGGGATGCAGACTCCTAATTATGGAGGTGGTGTGGTTCCCTGGCACTCAGCACTGTTACAAGTATAAATAGCAGGGTCTATCTGTGTGCAGCAGAAGAACATATTTCTTAGAGTCTTAAGACCAGTTTCAATGAAGACTTCAGCAATGAGTTTGGCAAGTTTTCCTACTGTTTCTAACAAAAACTAAGGGGTGCCTCTTCCTACACTCTGCATGCTCTGCCAGTGCTTTAAAAATACACTATCAAAATTTTCGTCAGTATAAATCTTAATATTGCAGGGCACAGAATAGTCCCTCTGACTCCTCAGAGGGGTAGATGGGCAAACATGTATGTCCTACAAGCACTTCTCTAACAGGCCTTTGAACACCCTGTTATTCTACCCAAAACGATCAACCTGAACACAGACCACAAAAATCACTGATCTTCTGTTTTGCAATATCCTCTTTTGGGGGCGTGATGGGAGTATCAGAGGGGGCAGATTGCAAAAACAGGTTTGGATTAAAATACGATAGCATACTTTAAAGTAAAAACAGTCAATACTTTAATATTTCATGGTTGTGATAAGAGATTTATATGTTATTGTCTACATTTTTTACAAAGTACTAAAATAACTTGCTCATTTATGCATATTTGTATATACAGAGGAAAAAATAAGACACTGCAATTTGTGCATTTAGTTCTGTTTTGGCAAATATCTACAGAGGACTTGCGTAAAAAATGTTGTTTGCTTAGCAAGAAATGCAAATGCTTTCTTTAGAAAAAGTGAGGTTTTTTTAAGACAAACATTTACTAGATCAAAATATTTACTAGATAAATTTACAAATATGTGTAGTAAAGCATCTCTTTCTTTTTTTTTTCTAACTCCTCCTTGTAATCTTTTTGTCATTGCATGATGTAATAAATGGCCAGTCTGCTAACTACTTTGGAGGAAAATGTATTTTTGCAGAAATTACATTGTACAGCAATCCTATGAGCTTATATCTATTGGATAATTAACATATAGTTCCAGTCCATATAAATCATTGTGTCTGATATATAAGTATTAGATAAATTCAGTTGTCAACAGAATATGTGGAAGGATACTCATTGAATGATATACTGCAGGTTGTGTTAAATGTATGATTACAAAAATGAAAGTATTGCAAAAAGCATACGAAGCATTTTTATAGGGCACTTGGTTTTCAAATGACCTTGTAAAACTAATTGTTTGTGGAAAAGTAGTTTTCTGTCTTTGAAACTCTGCTTAATATTCTTTTGGGTTTTTGTCTCTTTAAAGACAAACTCGAAGGGAATTTGAAAGATTTTACGTATTTCTTCCACCTTAGTCTCTCACTGAGGATAGTATTTTAAAGCTGGGTTTTTGCAGGTAGTCTTTTAAATACCATCATTGAAAATATACAATTAAATGAAAACATAGCATTATTGCAGAGTTGCAAATTTCTCCTGCAAATAATAGCATTTGAATATTTGAATATTGAACAGCCTTTACATAATGTAATTCAGATTAAGGTTGGTTTACAAACATAAGCCTTAGTTAAATTCATTCAAAGCACATGAATGTGCATATTTTTTTTTAAGCCAAGAAAAATGACATTTTCAAGTTATCACAAAAATGTAAAATAGGAGGAGAAATCATCTGAAATTTACTTTTAAGGCCAGAAGGGACTGCTATGAGCATGTAGCCTAACCTCTGTATGTGTGTGGTCTAGATATTCATTCAGTAATTCACATATAAAGTCCATAATTTCTGGTTGAGCTAAAATGTGGATTTTAGGAAGACATCCTCAGCTTGATTTTTAAAGACTTGAAAAGGCAGAGCATCCACCAGGTCCCCAGGTATGTTTCCACAGTGGTTAGTCCTCCTAAGTATGAAATCAGCTCCACGTTGTGTCTTTGAATTTGTTCAACCTTCTGCTTCCAGCAGCCAAACCGTGTTATTGTTTCCTAAATTAAAGTGCTTTCTACCATCAGGAGACATCTTTCTGCTGAGGTGTTTGTATACAGCATCATCACCTCAGCTCCTGACCTTCAAGCTGAGAGAGGATGCTAGTGCTCAATGCCAGAAATTATAGAAACCATTTCCAAATCACAGATGACCGAGATGTAAGTGGTCTTCAGTGTCTATGGATATGTTGCAGGTGTTGTCACAAGCCAAGCTGTTGCAGGCCACCACATGGCTCTGGTGGATGTGATGGCAGACTCTCTCTATGCAGCCATGTTTAGTGTATGTGAAGCTTTTGTTTGGTAGATGCCCCATCCCTGGAAACATTCCAGGCCAGGCTGGATGGTGCTCTGAGCAACCTGATCTAGTTGAAGATGTCCCTGCTTATTGCAGGGGGGTTGAACTAGATGACATTTGAAGGTCCTTTCCAACCCAAACCATTCTATGATTCTAATACAAAGCAGCCAAGGTTCAAGAAACATGTGTGGGGGCTTTGTCCTTGAAATTTGTAAATACCATGGAGTGGAGTTCCTCTGCTACTAGTCCCAGGTGTGGGGTGGTAGCACGTAATTGCCTGTCTAAGGAAAACTTTTGCAAACCTCACAGTCCTGCTTTGCTGCTCAGGTTTAGGGGCCCCAGCAGCACCTTTGGGGAGTGGAGCTGGGGCGGGTGGGCTGGCTCTGGCTGAGGAGCCATGGCAGGGGCTAGTGGGCTGCACGTAGGGCATCAAGGAGAGGGGTGGAAGCAGGATGCTGTGGGTCTCCTCTGCTTCAGCACATCCCAACAATGATGGAAAGAAAATGAGGATTTGGGAAACTGTGCATCCATGCATGTGTCTGGAAAATGTCATCAGCAAGAGTCCATGTTAAGCAGAGCTTTGATGTCTTCTCTCTTTGAAAACCAGGGGCACTTTCCCCACTTACAGGTGGCTGTGGCAGAGAAAAGCTGCCCTTTGCAGAAAATCATGAACTTGTCACAGAAGCAGTTGTCGGTGAGGTACAAATAATAATTTCTGTCTGCACATTACTAATACGATGAAAGCATAAACCTCAGACATACTAAGGATAGTGTATATGTATATATGTACTTGGGCTTTTAAAAGGGCCCGTTTCACAAAGCTGATAATACTAATTAGGCTCTGAGGAAAAGCTGTTTTCATCCAGCATTCATATTGTTTTAAAGTTTAAATTCCAAGTATATTTTACCAAATGCTTGAGTATACTTATCCATCGACAGTCTGGTGCAGGCAGGAGAGAAGCAAAGTTAATAGGTAAATTAAAGTTTCCATGTGCACATCAACAGGTTCATCTACATTTTTTTTTTTTTTATATATATGTGTGTGTGTGTGTAGAATCATAGAGTCATGGAATATTTATGTTGCCAGCCACCTCCAGAGGTCATCCAGTCCATCATGTGTGTGTGTATATATGTGTATATATATGTGTGTGTATGAGCACACGCATATGGTTATGAAATGAAAAATAAGGATGTTGATACAAATTTAATGTTAGGAATAGTAGTGTGTTGGAAAGGGAAGCAAGGGACACAAGTGAGAAGAAATCAATGCCCAGCAGAGGTAAGAACACAATGTTTTCAAGGAAGAATAGGATTAAAAAAAAAAAAAGGTTTATTAAAGATGTTTTTTTCATTACTATGTGGAACGAGAATCTCCAGTAGTTGTACAGAAAAACACTTAGCTCAGGGAAGCGTTCAATAAATATTTTCCTCTGAATTAAAAAAACCCCAAATGATATATGTATATCGAGAAACAATGAAAAAGGGAATTAAATATTTTCCCTTTCAGCAAAAACTGGGGAGAATTTTAAATTGTACCTCTTGATAATGTTCAGATAGGGAACTGAGGAGTTTTGTCAGTCACTATTGCTGACCCGTAGTAAGTGAAAATGAGGATGTTTCACCAGTATTTAGAAGTGCTGGATGGGATCCTCACCTAGGAAATGCTTGTTAACCATGGCAGGAAGGTGTCCCAGCAGTGCCCAGGCTGGACTGATGGGTGACCAGGGCTGTGGCCACAGCCACTGATGCCCAGGAAGGCAGCCTGACAGGCCGCATGTCTGGAAGATCTTCGTGTCTTTAGATCTAGGAGTCAATGTGTAGCTAAATAGCTCGATAATCACTTAAGCAGGGTTTTTACTTTGCAGATTTTGGTTTTATTACTTGTCCTCGATCTCTTAGACTTCTAACACACTTTCCCTGTTGGAGGGAAGTGGGAAGAGGGGTGTCGGTTCCTGTTAGCTACAGGTTTCAAACTCATTTTGGAGACTTCTAAATCCTTTTCTGAGGCAGTTTTACCATGACTAAGCTCCTTGTTCTGTAGACACAAACACCATTTTTTTCTTGCCATTGCCTTGACTTGGTATTGTGGTATTAAAAACCCTTCAGGAGTTCAAGCAAGCCCAAGCTACCAGGCAAAACTGATCACTCTGTAGGTCAGCCTGTCTCCACCATCATTCACCCTTTCATCTATTGTATGGCCTTTGAACTTTATTTAGATAAAGACTATATTTTCTCTTAAACCACAGATAAAAGTGTTGAATAGTGTCAGGCCCAGAATAGGTATCTGAGCGTCTAATTGAAAATGGCCTCACAGAAATCACAATTCTGGATTTACAATTATTGTGAATTTATAAGTCAAAAAGTGTCACAGATATTTGTGTATGATTTTTTAAAATAATTCTAAACAAAGTGCTTTGCAAAAGTCCTATTTACCAATATACTTACCCTTCACGAAGAAACAGTAATCTCACCAGAGAACAGTATTAAGCTTGCTGTCTGTCATAAAACTGTTGATTCGCAATAATAAAAATAAATTAAGAAACAAAGATGGCAGCACACTCATTTCATTATTCATCTGCTGTTGTGTGATGTTACCCAGGATCAACATCAGCCTAACTTGAATTGTTAGGGGCGTATATTGTCGCATTATTTGTGTAAGGAGCTGCATCTATTATGCAGTCTCTCCTGATTAGTTTGTCCTGTCATTTATTTTCATTCTGCCACAGAGAAACAAGATTACTCTCCAGAGCTCTCCCGGCCTCAGCAAATTGAGCCAATCCTCCATGCTGAGGGAGGACCTGATCAGAGGCCTCTGCAAATTTTCCCAGAATTAGAATAGGTTTTGTGACACAACAGCAAAACTCGTTCAGCTGGCTGGAAAGCAAATGGGTTCAGCTTTGCACGTCACTCACATACCAGTCAGCATCTCTACTGAAAGAGGGAGGGGGTGGAAACCAAAGTCTTGCCATCAAGTTGGTTCCAGCAGAGGAAAATCAATATTTCCTGCAGAATTCCTCTAGCACAATCAGGAAAGTGACAATGCAGATATCATCAGTTTAAATGAGAAGAAAGGGATGATACCAGACCATTGAAGAAGTGCGCACATTAAGACATAGCATGAAGTAACATAACTAACCAGATACATCTAGAAAATACGGTGCAGCATGGACACCTCCCCAGGCAGCAAGGAGAGGTATAGAAGAAACATCCAGCCTTTCCCTGCAACTGAAATGAATAAATCTTCCAGTACCCCCTAAATTTTATGAGAAGTGGTTTTCAGCTGTGTCCAACAAATGCCAATAACTTACCTGAATTTCTTCATGGCCTGGAGACTTAGTAGCTGGGTACTAGACGAGTTATTACATCTTAACTTTCACTTTTGTGTTTGAATAAGCTTGCATTTCTAGCTAGTCAGCAACCACCTCCTTGTCAAGACTTCCAAAAACCAGCCTTCAGCAAAGGCCAGAAAACAAAGTATATAGTCCCTACACACACGGACTAAACTAACCAGAGACAGCCTCACCAAGTCCCTTTGCTATAAGCACAACGTGGGAACTTTCTGCTCAGATGTTAGCCCCTCCTGTTCTCGGTTGATTCTTCTGTCACTTGGAAAGGAAACAATAGCACAGTGATGCTAACAGGGTTTGCAATGATGAGATTTCAAAAGTCTCAGCTCTTAGAAGTAAGTAATCAGACAAGACAGTCAATGATGGCCAATGCAAACTTTGGGAATGTAAAAATAGAAAAACATACTCAGGGAACTTTAATTTATAGGTCCAAACAACATTTCTTCAGTTTGACTGTAATATGGAGAGCCTGCCTCCATGCTTTTATAACCTTGAGATAGGTAATAATGGATAATGCTGCTATTTTTCTTTACTGTCATCTTTCTTGATAAAAACTGCTTTTCTCACCTGTCTCACAGTAGCAGGAAACATGTACTCTTATTTCTGGAAACTAAAGAATATCTAGCATTGGGGAACTGGGGAAATGGATTTTCCGATCAACTCCTGTCCTGGTAGATATCAGTGGTATTAAATATCTCCATGGATTGTTACACTTCAGATGCGATGGGAGAAGAGTTGCTGAAGTCCACTGCTTGGGAGAATTTTAAATGCAGATAACTGCAAAGAGACCAAGACAGTTTAATTAGGACATTTTTTTTTAAATAACTACTCACCTGCCTAAGTCCTTTATCCCTAGTTTTTCTTTTCTAGGCCACATCTGAGTTGAGCATAATCTGACCAGGGTCTTTGTGCTCCTGTCTTACAAATCTAATGAACCAGCTTGATGTCTCTTTAAGAGAAGACTGCCTTTTGCTTCTGTAGTTTTCTTCCTTTAGCTTTGATGGTAAATAAATGAACTCCTTGGGGTCTTTTCAGAGCAATCTGAGACTTGTGATGCCAGAAAGTGTCTCTGAAAGGAATAAGGCTGTGAAATGAGTGTTCTCCATTATACAATTGTCTTTCTCTAAGTGGTAATTATGATTCTCCTAAAAAAATAAAAACTACAAAAGCCTTCTGAAATGATGAAACAGATCAGCTCTTCCCTCTGTTCCACATAACACAAATGTGACTATTAGCCTCATTCGAGCACCATCCTTCCTAGCCTTCTGTATCGATTTATCTTAGTATACCATACAGCACAGAAAAAATAGTCTTAAATGAATATTTAGATATTACACAAGAATAAACCTGTCAGGAAAATAAGTTAATTATAAATGCCTCCCCTGTATACAAGTTATAATTTAAGGGGTTTTTGTGTAAGTGGAATAACAAGAAGAAGAAAGACACTGTGTTTGAATTAGCATTTTAATTTCTACTTTAAAATTTGAACACTATTGTTCAAAAGATTTTGTTCTCTCCTTTGTTATAAGTATTCACCCTGACTTTTAAAAAAAAAAAAAAAAGTTTAACTCTGTGAGACAGGAGGTTGTTTTCTTTAAAGCTAACAGCTACTTTTAGGGGACTTCTAGTAAAGATGTTGAAAGATATCCATTCGATAAGCAGGCTATTCTGGGGGATTTTGATGACAGGAAAAACTACGTGAGAGCTGCCCAGGCACCTGGGAAGATGAGAAGAGTCATCTGTGAGCCAGAGGAGGGGAGAACCTGCCAGAATCTGTTCAGTTCCCAGCAACGCTGCTACCTCACCGTCTGGCTCCCTCTGGGTTGATCAAAACTGGAATAATCCATCGGGATTTCTAATCAATACTTCTTAGCCAGTGCTGCTGTTGCAATTACCAATGTAGAACATTCAGAGATGTGTGTTCCAGGTCGCAGATGGCTGTTTCTGGTCACCGTTAGCCAAGTTGAAGACAAGATGTTACGGATTGCAGCATGCCTGAAAATCCTAGTCTGTACAGGCCATCTGCTATTCATTTGACTTATCTATAAATAGGCTTGATAATGCAGATGACATCTTGAGAGGGAAATGTATGCTTAAAAGAAGCTTTCAAATAGGAGGCACAGCTCTTCCCATGTATGGATTTGATAAGAAACAGGGAGTACTTGCAGTGGTGGGTTTTCCAGTGTAGGCAAGCCGATTGCCTTGAAGGTTAGGAAAGAGGAGTCCAACTCAAGAAGTATGAGGAGGTGAAATACAACCAAAAAGTGTCTGATCAACATCTTCGCTTTTCTCCAGAGAAACGTGCGTCAGGGAGGCTCAGGATGCTAACATGTTTTGTTTTCCTGTAATCATTACTTGAAGAATGAGTGTCTGCATGCTAGTGCTTGGGAAGGTGATGGATGTGGCTCAAAAAATTGAGCAACTATGAGAAAAAGGCCAGAGGGGATTGCCAGAGAAATGCAGTGTTCAGTTAAGCAATTAACATTCGCTAAACAAGAGAAAAGAGCATTTATAAAACCATTCTGTGAATTTGCAATCTGAAGTTTGTGATTTTTACCAGTCAGTATTTAAAGACAATGCTTTGAAGGTTAAATCTCAACCTTAAAACAGCACTGAAATTCAAAAACTGTGTGGAAAAAAAAGGCAGATTTTAATATGTTTTCCATATCTTCCTGAATCATCTTCTGACTTTTTTTTTTTTTTAATCACCATAGATAGTTTAACACCAGCTTAATAAAGTTGCAAGTGTTTGAAATCTCTCCTACATGCCAGCTGAGTTTTGTAGTGTGCTCCTGAGCATGCTGCTCTGCACCCTACCTGCGCTGAACCTCAGCCAGAGGACCACTTCATACTCTTATTGCTCACTTTCTTAATAAATAAAGGAACAGAGAGGGTGTGTGTAGAATCCAAATCTTACCATGATACTGGGAAGTTTTATCAATCTTTTTCCATTGTAGGAAAAGGGTGGTAGGTACATAGATGCTAAATTTCAGGGCAAGTGATATGCTTTTTATTGAATACAATAGCAATGCAGTAAAAGCAGAACGCACAACAATAAATGCTGAAAATAATGATAGTTTAAAATCAAGTTACTCTTGTTCACGCCAGCACTCACAGGCATTCAAAGTGTTGTGGTATTTTTTATCTATTAAGGTGGGTTGTATCTATTTATTTAGCTGTAAACTTGCTTAAATGTTTGGTGTTATTTTAAAAATGCAGCTTCACATTAAATAATGGGGAAAAAAAATTAAGGATGTAAAACGTAGACATTTATTTTGGCCTGTGAGAGTAGGAAAAAAAAAGGTAAAACCTCAACCATTTTAATGCTTATGCTATTAAGGATCGTGCCCTTTGACACAGAGCCATGAAATACTGAACAAATGACACATTTACACCCACTCCTTCCACCCTCTGGGATGGGGACACAGTTGCTCTCTGACCTCCCACTAACCCAGCCCCCTCTTCATGGCCACCACCACCTTTCTTTCGAAACCCCTCATCGCTTTCCCACCCGCCCATCCCCATGTAGCCTTTCTGTGACCTCCCGTCCATCAAAATCCCTGACACCTTACTCTTGGCCCCATCCTTCCCCTCACTGCTCCCAACTCCCTTCATTTGCTTCTTGTCTCATTTCTGCCCAGTCTGTCTTTAACCCTGGGCTACCGTTTTCCTCCTGTTCAAAGCATTGAGTTCTGGCTCGTGCCTGGCATGTATGTCAGCCACGTGCCTCCACAGAAGAAATCTCAGGACCACCCAGGGACCCATTGCTGAAAATATTTTCTTGCTTCTTTGGCTTTCTTCTGTCACAGCTTGTCTTCTGCACACTCAGGTCATATGTCTGTGTGCCTTTCTACAAAGCAGGCACCAGTTCCTTCTGTCCTCAAAAAAACCCCTTGCCCTCCACACAAACAGTCCTGTTCCAAGTCCTTTTGAACTCTGATACCCTGATGGTTGCTTCAACTTTCCCCTCTTATTTTGTTCAAATGCACCATTTTTCTGCACCCTTGTTTGTGAATTTCTCTCACTGAGGTTTCTAATGATCTGATCAAATAACCTGAAGTAAGCTCTGAACCTGCCATCATTTACTTCACCGCGATAGCTTTGACTTACTGTAATGCATGCCTTTGCTTAAAAAAAAAGTGTTTTCAGAGTATGGCCCTTTCCTTTCCTTTCCTTTCCTTTCCTTTCCTTTCCTTTCCTTTCCTTTCCTTTCCTTTCCTTTCCTTTCCTTTCCTTTCCTTTCCTTTCCTTTCCTTTCCTTTCCTTTCCTTTCCTTTCCTTTCCTTTCCTTTCCTTTCCTTTCCTTTCCTTTCCTTCCCTTTCCCTTTCCTTTCCTTCCCTCTCCCTCTCCCTCTCCCTCTCCCTCTCCCTCTCCCTCTCCCTCTCCCTCTCCCTCTCCCTCTCCCTCTCCCTCTCCCTCTCCCTCTCCCTCTCCCTCTCCCTTCCCATCCCTTTTCATCTTCTGGTTCTCTCCATGCTCATCTATCCCTCTGCCTCCAACCAGCTGTATGGGACCATTACATGTTGCTGGACTCGAGGTCAGACTTGCTCACACAGTATGCTCCCTCTCTGCTCAGTTTGCTTTCTTTCTCAACAAATATCCTTCCTCTTACCTCTTTTTCATATTATGTCTTTTATTGCTGTTCTCCGGTGCTTTCTGCTGATGCTCTTTCTTGAAATGACAACAGTAGACAGCACATCTGCATGGGTGAACAGAAAAACTTTGTGAATGGGCTTCTTGCAGCATTCCCTGGGAGCCTGCATGGGCAGCCCATCATATATATCTATAGCTATCTATATCTATCTAGGTCTATTCAGACTTGGTGCGGGTGTAGGCTAATCTTTATTGTTACTCTCTCTTAAGCACAAACTCCTCCCCAAATCTAATTTCAGGAAGCACAATGAGGTTCTTTTTCTCTCCTAGTGTTATATCTGCAACTCTGCATCATTACCACCACCTCTGTGACCCGCATATTTAGAGTCTGTTTAAATCCTGATAATTACTCCTGAAAAACATTTATCCTGGCTGGCCTTTTGTTGCTATTGCAAAAAAAATAACATCTATGTATTGCCTCCCGTTTTGCTTATTGTTATCACTGCTGACACATCCATCTCCTACTTCAAGCCCCGTGAAAGGCAGCCATCAAAATCCCCTTTCTTGCCTGTCACGATGACCTTATTACCTCCCTCTCTGAATCCTTGTGCTGACACCTTTGGCTGCCTCTAGTTCAAATTTCTTATTCTTTTGTTTTCAGGCCTCCCATAACTCTTACCCTTGTCAAGAGGGTTCCTTTTTCATTTTATCCTGCTCCCATCTCTTTCTGCTCAGACACTGCTGCCACTCGCACTCTTCTTTCTCCTTCTCACCCAGCCCTCTCCCCTTGACCCAGGCTGCAGGTGCCTTGACTTTGTTGTCCTTGGTTATATCCATTCATAAGAAGCCTTGCTGCTTTTTTGCACAAACAAAGGAAGAAAGATTTCTTTTTTTTTCCTGTGTTTCCTCTCATGCCCTGTCTGGAGGCACCTCACGAGCTTGCCCAGGTCACCTTGTCTATCATTCATCTACAACTGCTTGGCAGGTCCTTGTGGTCAAGGTGTGCTGGGAGCTTTGGGGAGGGAAATCTCTTCTCTGCACTTTGAGGTCTCTCGGAGGTACTCAGACAAATTGAAACGAGTTTTAATAATTAATCATGGCAATTTGGGCTCAGAGATGTCAGGGGTTATTTTGGCTGCAGAGTATTTGGTTGTCCCTAGGATGAAACTGATTTCCTCTCTATCTGCACTGAGTTCTGGCCCAGGACAGCACTGCCACATATGAATAGTATTTCCTGAGTTGTAGCCTTTTATTTCAGTGATGAATGGCTTCCTGCACATTTTGAAGTAGGCTAGTTGTGTTGTATATTTATAGTTTGTTCTGTTTGCATTTACAAATCAGAGTTCAGTTATGGTTGATCCTTGAGGTCCCTTCCAGCCTGGTATTCTGTTCTATGATTCTATGATTATGTTGAGCTAAAATAAATTAATATTTTTATATTCTTATGTTTTATTATGCTTTTTGGTCACATTATATTTATCTGTGTGTGCAGAATTCACCCTCAAGTACTTCCTAATGTATTTGGCCTTTTTTAACAAATAAGTGAAAGTCACAGAGAAAGCTCCTGAGTTTCCTGAAGCTTCCCTGTTATCCCTCTTCACTAAAGGTGTCCAGAAGTTACCTGCAATTTCAGTGTTTTGCTGGTAACTACTCTCATCTTTTTGCTGCCTGAGAGGCATGATGTAAGGATATATTGAGCTGTATTTTCCACTTTGTATCTGCAAATCCCACAGTGTGTGGCTTGCAGAGGAGAAGGCTTGGCAGAACTGCTGCAAGGTGGGTGCCTGTGCCGTGGCACACCTGGCACAGCCAGAGAGTTGGCTGTGGCCATACGCAAGCAGCGTGGGCAGTGTGTTTGTCCACTGGACGGAGAAAGCCCCGGCGTGTTTTAATGTGCCATAGCATCTGGCTACCTAGTGGCAGACACCAAAGCTGGCCAAATCTTGGCTTTCAGATGTGGTCATCATGCTTGCAGTCCAGGGGAAAAGCATCATCTGAGCTCAGTGAGGCATCTGAATCTTCAAAATTGTTAATGTTTTAAATTTCTAATATTACATTATCATGTTCCTGCTTTATCAAATGCAACTTTACTCCTTTGGTTTAGTTTTTATCTGTACTGAAAGACCTGATTTAAGGGACCTCAATGATACGTTGCACAGGATCATGTTGAAAACTCAATTTTACAGTGGTAATGGAGTTTGTCTGAGACAAAATGACATTCAGTATTACGTATTGATGAGCCACTGTTTTTCTTGATTTATATGTATTTTTATGCTTTGCCAAAGGATTTAAAAAACCCCAATATTATTGCTCTGTGGATACTGTCCAGTTTTGGAGAGCTAAGAAAAACCACTCATTCTAAAAGCGTTCCTTGATGAAATTAATATTAAGTGCTGGCATAAGTGAGGCTTTTTGCTTATGTTTTCTATACACTCTTTTTTTTTTTTTTTGGAAATGAAGTTTACAATAATTACTAATTTTCTAATTGCCTTTACCTCTTGGAAAAATATTTTTCTATCAATGACTTGGGATTTTCAAGATAGCAATCGTGCTCTGCCACTTTACAGTCAACTTTTGTATTGTTTCCCTCCTTATTTATTCCCAGTCATAATTTCTTGCTGGTGTTTCTTCCCCCTTCACAGCAGCAGTATATTTATAAAAGCCCTTTTGTTCTCTGTAATCATTTTAGCTAGCATTAAATCATGCTTCTTTTCTGCTGCCCTTATCTTTTCTCTGCAAGGCTTAACCGCTGTAGCTTTCTTTCATTTTTCCCTCCTCCTCTGCTTGCCTTTGCACTTGGGTCTGTGAACAATTCCTACGGAAAGTGTATTAGTTATCTCCCACCCCTCTTTTCTGACACTGTTGTTTCCTGCTCCTTACCTCAGGTTTGCATTCAAAATTTTCCAACCTTCTTCCCTGCTACTAGATTTGAGCATTCCTTGCCTCATAGTGACTTACAATAACACTTACTCTTTGAAAACTGATTTTCATCTACAAAGTCCTTTGTAAAAATTGATTGATGAATAGTAAACCATTCTCTGAAGGTGTTCTCTTATCAAATCCTGAGCACTCTGTGGCCGTGCTCCCTGCTGTGAAGAGGTGAAGTAGCTCATGAATATTGTCCTCAGTGCTTTCTTCTCTCAGTAAGGTCCATCCTTAATCCTCAGGGAAGACCTAGGTGCAACCTGAGTTCAGGGTGAGCAACTGAACAAAAATTTAAGAGAAACTCGGTCTCTTTCAGGCAAAAGTGTCCCTTAAAAGCTCAAAGTTGCTTCTGTAGCCAGAAATAAGTGCAAATAACAAAATGAGATGGAGATAAATGTTCAAATAATTTACCTGCTTCTGTAGGTTTTGATTGAGCTTTGAAGTAAATGTCTTGCGCATTGATTATTTGCTTTTTAATGATCTTATCAAGAATGCCTTTTAGAGATGAAGAAATGCTTTTGAATGAGGATATGAATGGGCACAAATAGATCCTCTCCAGTATGAATACCTGCCATTCAGACAGGATGAATTGCTTTTCAGAATTGTGTGGTTTCTCTGATCAGTTACTACAGTGAGGAGCAGCCAAGAATACCAATAAAAAGGCAGACTTTCTGGGAGCAAGTCAGCAGTACTCTGCCTGTGGTTAACTTCCCAACCCTCTCTGCCTTTCAGAGGCACTGAGCAGCAGAAGGGCCTTCTCCTGCGTCTCCTTCTGTACCGCTTTTGTTTTGAACGTTCTGCATAGAAAGTCTTAAAATAAAACAGAAATAGCTAGCAGCTTTGGAGAAGTGAAGGTAAAATCACTTGTTCTCGCTAGAGCATGCAGAGATTTGGGTTTGTTGTTTTTCTTCCTTGCTGCAGATTTGATATTTCTTGACAGCATAGGTTTCAGCTGGAAAATGGTTTATTAGCTGGAAAATGGTTTATTAGCTAAATTAAAACCTTTTGGCAAACAGGCCACCACTCTGAAGAAAGCTTCCATCTCCCCAGAGAGGACAGGAAGCTGAGGCAGCCCTCTAAAGACAATAAGGGTTCATCCCACTGCTGGAGAGACAGAGAAGCTCTCAGCTGAGGATGTCCCATTGAAAGCTGGCATCTGAGCTTAGAAATGGCTTCCTGGTTCAACGTGAATCCCCAAGTTGCCTCTACTTGCTCTGTGCTTAGATTTACATCATTGGGTGGTTTTGGTGAACATGCACTGGAGTCAGTCAAGGATTGCATGCACCCTGCTCCAGGTGCTGATGGGAATTCAGGAATTCAGCCCCGAGCTAGTCTGAGGTGGTGCCTCCAGAGAACATGTGGTGGGGCATCAAGATCAAATGTTTTGTTTTCCAGATCCTGCTGTTGTGCTACTCTGGAAGTCTGAAATTTAGGACAGTCTTATCTAATAAAATGGGACTGGGCACTAGCCATGATTTCTAGGGTTCTGAACTTGTAAGGAAGTTATTTTGGCTCCAGTGTGCTTTACCACCTGTCTTTGCTGTGTCTGGTGTTTGTGGATTTGGAAGAACAGGTTTAATATGAGGAAAGTTGTAGATAGGTTTGGCAACCCAGACTCAGAAGTAGTGCTGTATGTAGATAAGACATGATTGTTCAGTGCTTTTGGGCCAATCTGTAGGCTGCAGGTTTGTGATATTGTCACATTTCAGTTGAGGGCAGCAGGTACTTTTGCTGCGATTTCTGGCCTGGAACAAGTGGTTGGGCTTCTGGCAGGAGAGACAGGGCATTTTGTGTAGCAAATGCTCTTTGAGACATGGGATGACTGTCACATTTTCTGTGTGAGATAACAAGTTCATTTTTCAGCATGAAGTATTTCCACTGTTCCTGGTAGCAATTGTTTTTCACTGGCTCTCACTGTCAGTATGAGGGCTCTAACATATTTCAGGACCTCTTCAGTGGTTTTTCCACAATCCATCGCTGAAGCCTGCCTAATGTTAGATATTGAAAATGATGACAAGTAGCTCTCACATAGGGTGCTTAGTTTGGTAGCGATTGGAACAACAGGCCTGCTTGCTACTTAGCAAAAAATTTAAGTATCTTAGTATTACAGCAGAAACCTGATGTTTTAACATATGTGGTGCCATCTCAGGATACCTACCTGCATTTAAGGTACTGCGCAAAAAACGTGTGGTACTTGTGGGAATCTCATGCTTTATCTTTCAGCCCATGCAAATCTCCCAGATACCCCCTAGCACAGAGGGTGCAAAAGGAATTGTGGGTTTTGCATTGTTGAAATTTGCTGTTTGATATTGGAATACATTCTTACATAAATGTGGTTATGTTATACATCATTTTAATGAGCTTTTCTCACTTTATGTTTGTTTTTTGTTTCTACTGACTTATTACTTGCTGTTTGCTTTATATTTATTTTAGACTATGGAAACTATGTTAGACAAAAAGCAAATTGGAGCGATTTTATTATTCAGGTTCAAAATGGGTCGTAAAGCAGTAGAGACAACTCACAACATCAATAACACATTTGGCCCAGGAATTGCTAACGAATGTACAGTGCAGTGGTGGTTCAAGAAGTTTTGCAAAGGAGATGAGAGCCTTGAAGATGAGAAGTGTAGTGGCTGCCCATCGGAAGCTGACAATGACCAATGTAGAGCAATCCTTGCAGCTGATCCTCTTGCAACTACATGAGTAGTTGCTGAAGGACTCAAGGTTGACCATTCTGTGGTTGTTCAGAATTTGAAGCAAATTAGAAATGCAAAAAAGCTCAGTAAGTGGGTGTCTTGTGAGCTGACCAAAAATTAAAAAAAAATCATTGTTTTGAATTGTCACCTTCTCATATTCTACACAACAACAATGAGCCATTTCTTGATTGGGTTGTGATGTACAACAAAATGTGGATTTTATATGACAGCCAGCTGTGACCAGCTCAGTGGTTGGACCGAGAAGAACCTCCAAAGCACTTCCCAAAGCCAAACTTGCACCAAAAAAATGTCATGATTCACTGTGGTAGTCTGCTGCTGGTCTGATCTACTCCAGCTTTCTGAATCCTGGTGAAGCCCTTACATCTGAGAAGTATGCTCAGCAAATTGATGAGATACATCGAAAATTGCAATGCCTGCAGCCAACACTGGTCAACAAAAAAGGCCCAAGTTTTCTGCAGGATGATGCCTGACAGCACATCGCACAACCACCTCTTCAAAAGTTGAACGAATTGGGCTACAAAGTTTTGCCTCATGCATCATATTCACCAGACCTCTTGGCAACTGACTACTGCTTCTTCAAGCATCTCGACAACGTTTTGCGGGGAAAACACTTCCACAATCTGAAGGATGGAGAAAATTCTTTCCAAGAGTACATTGAATCCCAAAACATGTATTTTTATGCTACAGGAATAAACCAACTTATTTCCCATTGACAAAAATGTGTTGATTGTAATAGTTCCTATTTTGATTAATAAAGATGTGTTTGAGCCTAGTTATAATGATTTAAAATTCATGGTCCAAAACCACAATTACTTTTGCACCAACCTAACAAAATGGCACTAGAAGCCAGTGGTTTGGCAGCTAAACCTCTGGTCCAGCATGCTGTCATGGGAGCTGGTGGTGAAAACCAGCTCCAGAATCTCTCAGTTGCACTGGGGAAAGGAAGGTGTTGCAGGGTAACACAGGGATTTATGAGATGAGCATTAAGGTGACCGTATTACAGGAGAAAAGGAGTGATTTTTTTTTTCTAAGATTCTGTTCCATATTAGATGAAACATTTGGCAAAGGTGTTGCAAGAATCACCAGGGGGATGTTGTTTATCTTTGAATTGCCCAGGCATTACATAGTTGTGCCTCTTTCTAGCTTTGGTCATTCATTGGAAGTGGATCACACACAGCTTGGTAGTAGCATGATATCCCCTTTATGTACTGTTGGTCTATTACAGCATATCAAGACTTTATAAGCTGAAATAAAGTTTATGGCATCATAATAAGCCACAGTATTTCTTTGCTAAGAGAACAGATGGTGGTTTCTCAAAGGAAACACATCAGTAACTTTGCTTGCTCATGGAGGCTCACTGCCTTTGCCTCTCCATCTCGGAGCTCTGTTCAGATCGACAGGGAGGTCAGAGCTCAGTCTGGGAATTAAAAAGTTTTCTTGCTGGGACTGGGAGTGCGGGAGGTGATGCTAAAGGTGGTAGCAGATGGAGCATGTATCTAAGTGAGTACTTGGCATGCCCTGGTTCAGCTAGCTATTTCACAAGAGCATCCTTGTGTGCATTGCAAGTGTGCTGGGGACTGCAGAGCACAGCTGTGCAAGGGCACCTGGGCATGACTCCTCCACTGGTTCAAGCAGGCGTAGTGAAGCTTTTACATTCACATGCTCTTCTAGGTGCAAATCAAAATGCTTTTGTTTCAATCACAGTGGAAGTCCTGAAAAAGAACATTTTGCAGAAAGCACTGGTTTTGATTATCTTTATCGCTTTATGTCTCTTTCATAGTTTGATTTCGAGAGTGCAAGAAAGCTAGCTTAGTTTAGTGGAATACCACTGGGTTTCGATTATGTTTGCTGGAAATGAGGTAGAGGGGGACCTAGTTTTGCAACAGAAAATTCCACAGGTTTTGCTGCAATTAAATGTACATATAAGTTAATTAATTTTTTTGTAAAGCAAGTTTCCAGACACTGTGTAAGAAAGAGAGAGGGAGAGAGAAATAAAGACTTCTCTAATAATAGCTTCTCTACCTCACTTATTTTGATGGTGGTTTTCAAATTTGTCTACCTATTTTAGATCCCCAGAATGCATAACTAAGATCCCTGCATGTCTGCATAGCCAAAAAACTAGTCATATTTCAGGGAACCGAATGCTTTCATGGATACAGTTCACATTCAGCATCAGAAATAGCATTTTAAGTATCAGCCTACTGCCTCAAGGTGCTTCTTTCTTTCTTTGCATTTCTCTCCATGTGTACCTGTGAAAGCCAGCTCTGCCCTTTACAAAGTCATTTTATTGTGGCTTCCAGTTCATCAGCTACTGGGAATAAACAGACTAGCTAATATCCCTTTTGCCTTACAAGCGGGAGACAGAACAAACCAACTAATAAGGGCACAGAATCATAGAATAAGGAGGCAAATGAAAAAGTGATGAGAGAAAAAACATATTTCTAGCCCTTACTGAAAAATCTCATGCAAATGTGACAGAAGGAAGAGGAAAAGAACCAAACTGGACCTTTAAAGAAAGGAATTATGCAGATACGTATCTCGATTTTCACGAGTGTTATTAATTTTTTTAATTAAAATGGATCTTGTAAAATATGCAAGATTTACAGTTCTCTTAAGAACAGTATGATCAAATGACAGCAATTCTTTCCCCACTTTAAGATCTCTATAGAGCTCAGCAATAATGTATTTTCTCAATTTGAAAGCTTTTAATGTCTTATCTCAAAGATCAACTATGGTCAGCTGGAAAAAAAAAATCAAAGAAAGCTTAAAATAACAATGAAGTGACATGAATTTACTTAAATTTTCTTATGAGCTCTGCTTGCAGATACTATTTCTCATTGTAATGATAATATATTCCTGAAAGAAAACGTTTCACTGCTATGACAATATTTGTAATATCATCTGATGCCATATCAAGATAGCTAAAAACCATGAGTAATTTCAACAGGAATAGGAAATACACTATTGGACTGTGAAAAGGAAGAAAACAAATCAAAACCAATTGAGATATCTTAAAAGCAACTTCTCACAAAGCCTGTTTTAACAGAAAGCAAGGGAAAATGTTAAGTATATCTACATCATGATGGGTACCCTTACCTACGTGAACAGAGAAGACTTATTTCCAACGTTAATTCAAAAATCTTACCCCAGTTCAGAAGATTAACAGGGAGGGAGTCTAACTTTTAAACACGTCAGTATTTTGCACTGAAGTCCATAAACACATTTATCTGTGTGTGCTGAGCCTGGAACAGCCTGAGGACTGAATCTTAATTCTTGGCACAGAGCTGGGGGACTCTGAGTTACAAGAAGCAGAAACTGCCCTTGATCTAGACAAAGGGACTTAAAACCTATGAAAAAAATACTAAAAAAGTAGAAAAGAGGGAAAAGAAAGTGTTCATGCTTTCCAGAAAAGTAATTATATGACTTTTATTGTTATTCCCAACTGTGAGCAGGTGTTCTTTGAAGGTGGACCAAGCAGACTGCAACTTGTGAGCTGCTATCCAGGTTTGTCCAGAAGCTGAGCAAGACCTTAGTGTCTCAGGTTTGGGATCTTTCAACCCAGCTGTCAAGGCTGTTGTTCAGGATGAAGAAGAGTCACACAGCAGCTCCCACCCTCTTCTGTGGGGCTCAGGGGACTTGCATATGACAGCCAAGCAGGGAGGGCACTTGTGCTCTTTCTTTCCCATCACCTGTGAGTGGGATGGGCTGAAGCACATTAGACTACACAGTCTTCTCAGTCACAGTGGCTCATCCTAAGAACAGATCAGGAGGACTTTGGGCTATGAAGATAATTAGGGGCCTAGAGCATCCTTTCTTATGAGGAGAAACTGAGAAAGCTGGGTCTGTTCAGCCTGGAGAAGAGAAGGCTGAGGGGATCTCATAAATGTTCATCAATATCTCAAGGGTGGGTGTCAAGAGGATGGGATGAGACTCTTTTCAGTGGTGCCAAATGACAGCATGAGGGGCAACGGGCACAGACTGTAGCATAGGAGGTTCCAGGTGAATATGAGGAGAAACTTCTTTACTTTGAGGGTGCCAAAGCACTGGAACAGGCTGCCAGAGAGGCTGTGGAGTCTCCTCTGGAGACATTCAAGACCCAGTTCAACACATTCCTGTGCGATCTGTTCTAGGTGAACCTGCTTTAGCAGGTGGGTTGGACTAGATGATCTCCAGAGGTCCCTTCAAACCCAAACCATTCTGTGATTCTGTGACCATGAACTGAGCATGCTTGGAAACACCACAGGGCTCAGAGCAGGTTTGTGACATATTGTTGACCACAATCACAAGACTACTGCACCAAAACCAGGGAAGCGCCTCCACAGACATAAAGGCAACCAACAAATGAGGTTATTTCCTGGTCTTTTTGTTCATCGAGCATGAATCAGCCTAAGTGGTGCCAAATGCACCACAAAATACAAGATTTGAAAAGCACTGACGATACCCCCCTCATTTGATATCATAAAGCATCATCTGTGGTTTGCTTTGCTCCTCATCCTGTGTCCCACAGCCTCATGGATGTAAACAGGCAAATGCTGGGTGAGGAGGTGGATCCATCATGGCAAGAAGGCGACTGAGTGGTTTGGGTGGTTCCCTGTTTTATAATAACATCTGATACACAGACACAATGCAAATGTGCGCTGTTGACAGAAAGGGCCAGCTGGCAGAGTATGTGTCTGCCTCTGATATTTTAAATTTAGGATGTCTACTTCTCTCTCCTTATTCATGGACATGATGATGAATTTTTTCAGAGCCCCTGATTGCTTAATATAATCTGTTTACTACAAAACATCTGATAGTTATTATAGAAAATGTCAGATAATTTATGTTCCATTTTTCCATCCTGAGAAAAAAAAAAACCCAAACATTTTATATCAAGAAACATTTCAATAGCTTATAGAAAAATGGACAAAATGCACAAATGTCAGATGCACAGCCCTGAGCAATGGGGACATGAGCTTAATAAAATTCTAGTTGCATTTGCTAATGCCTGATAATTGGCATGATAATAGAAGATTATAGATACGGGTATTGTTTGTATTCTAACCCCATTTTCTGTGATTTTCACACTGCAAAGGCTATTCCAAAAATGATATCCTTTTGGTACTGAGATTAGTTTTATAAATAAATTGAGATTTGGGAATGACACTTCAAATTAGCACAAAGATAATGTTCTAGGGAAGCTGTATAAAATGGATACTGGAAAATCTATTGCATTTTCAATCCGATTATAGTAATTCACTCGAGATAAGAAAGAAGCATCTCTTTCACTTTTCTGTAATTATTACAGGGCAAATTTTCTATTGTAAAATATAAAGATTTATTTTCTAGTCTTATGATTATGGCAAAAATGTTTACTTGCTTTTAAAATTAAAAAAGTAAGCTCTAAGAATGCTTTTCTAATTAAGAGACACAATATAAAATAGCATAATACTCGAATGATGGGATTTTATATAAAAAGACATTACTACGTTAGTCTCTAGGAGTCTTTTTTTTTTTTACAGATAAACATGAGTAAAAATCCCTGATGAGTTTCATTAAAGTTTTATAGACATGTAGTTGTTTCAATTTAACCCTTCTGTTTGTATTTTCAGAGAAACAGAACACCAAAACCAAACCAAAATATTAGCGCTTTGTGTATTTGTGAAAGAAAAGAAATTGTTATTTGAAGGCAGTTCTTTCAGATGAGTCAGTTAGATGTGAATGGAAATGAAAAGCTACAGTTTAAAAGCATTTTGTGCATTATACTTTTTGAAAAAAGGAAGGAGCCTGTGCCTTTGACAAAACAATTTGTAGGGAGGCAGATTTTCCATGGCTCCAGTTATTGTGCTCCAGGAGCAACAAAGAGGCAGCCAGTGTCCTCTTTGTCAGTTCAGGGGCTTCCAGTCTCTGTGTGTGGCAAAGCGCTATCAGCAGCACTCACAAATATTTCATAAGCTAAGAAAGATCAGCTGAGGCTCAAGTGAAAGGAATTTCTTCTTTTCAAAATCATTGACATCACGCACAATACATATATGAACAAAAGAGTGATTTATTATCAGCAAAATCAATACGTTTTTTAAACTCCTTTATTTGGGAGTCTGACTGCCTTACCCAGACCTGTATGTTCCTGCGAAAATGTTACCTTTGCTATAGGCTCCTTGCTTTATAAACATAGAGTGAGGAATTCTGCTCTGTTTTCACAACAGCTTTGCATACATCTGTGTCTTGGAGAGTCAAGAGAGAATTTCCCTTTATTTTGTAGTCCTTTAGCTCTTTCTGAAGCCTTATGGGTTGCCACAGTTTTCTTCCACTGCAATCACTGAAATACTGCACTTAGAAACCTGCTTTATATTGATTAGTGGTGATTTCAGTTAGCTTTCTCTAGATTTAAACACAAGAAATTCCCTATTTTCTCTCCACACCCGACACAACTTATTTTTCATAATTAAGCAAAGGAAAAATGCTTTTTTAAAGAAGTCTTGATATCACAGTCACAATGAAGGCAACTTAAGTCTTGTCCTTCAAGTGCTGAGGTTTCTATCTTCCTTCATGTATTATTTACAGTGCTTTGGCTGGCCTACTTCTACTCTTGTTGGAAATTACCCAGAAAAAAGCTTTATAATGCTCTGCTGATGGAAGGATTGGCAAGCTCTTTCCCCATTAAATGTAACCAACAGAATATTCTTAATCAGAATTTAAGTTTCTCTTGTGACAAGTGTTTAGAAGAACATTTCGAAAGTTTTTGCTACAACTCCTTAATCACAGTGTTTGGTAGTACTGATGTTGCCTATGCTCTCCTGTGTGTTTCTAGGAGAAGCAGGACAGCAAACTGTGAGGCACCTACTAGTTTAATCGTCCTTAGTTCCCTGTTTTGTGACTCATTTCATGCAAATGGAAATATGTTTGTGTTACATTTTACTTTTTCCTCAATTTCTGCCTCACTGTCTTTTCCCAGCTGTACTGTGGTGGTCATGGAAGTAAGTGTAGATGCTTTCTCAGAGGTGGGATACTGTTTTTTCTCCTTCAGAGGATATGGGGGAGGGAAGAGGGAAGGGAAAAGGAGAGACATACTTGCTTTTCACCTCTGCCTATGGAGGCTTGCTTTTGTTTCCACATTTGGCTAGACAAAAGAAAAAATGGAGTTCAAGGCCAAACATCTTAGGGCCTTTAAAATGGTACTATTGATTTGTACTTTACTTGATATATGTAACAATACATGCGGAACAGGCAGGGCACTCATCCTACCTGAGAGAGACTGGAGCACTTTTAGACTCTTTTTCTCAGACCTGAGCATCCAAGATACTCTCAGTGGTATCCACCCATATATTTTTGTAATGAAAACTCAGTCCAGCACCCATCCCAGACTGTTAAATATGGAAATAATTGTTACCAGGATGTCAAATATATTCCGACTGTAAGTGGCTACAGCTTCCAAATTTGGCTCAATGACTTACTGGTTTAGTCAAGTTTACTTCTAGGATAGGATCTTCAAACACTCATCATTCTGATTTAACTTGAAGTCAATGGGAGTGAGCCAATGCAGTGCTCTTGAAAATTCAACTGCAACCCAAAGACAGATTAATACTGAAGTTCTGCCCTAATAGAAAAATACAAACAATGAAATTAATTGTTGGACACTTAAAATGTTCCCCAGCACTTCATAACAGAAAGACTAATAAGTGATTTACAGTTCAAGGAATGCAAGTATCTACAGTGGGTTGTTTTTAACACCAGGGTTACGGAATATAGCTGGAGATGCAACTTCATTTGGATGACAACAGTGTGATTGTGAACATTACTATTTGGGAGGGAAATATGTTTGGTTTATTTTGCTTTTTTCACTTGTTTCTCCTATTTTGGGAATTCCTAGCACCACAGAAAATTGACTTCTCAAACGATCTGATTAATATAAAGAAAACAAGCCTGGCAAATTCTTCCAATTAAAAAAAAATAAATAAAAAAGAAACAAGGAAAGGAAACTGAAGAATGAAATAAAAATGCGAGGAGACAGTGCAAGAAATCATGCCAGATGGAGCATTTGCCCAGCAATTTGCTCAGTGAAAAAGAAAGGTATTATTTATTTCAGTACTTTTATTTGAATCCCATTGTTTCTATGCTGACTTTACAGCATAGATCCTGTAGTCTTTCGGTTTGCTGTTGCTTTGGGATATCTAAGTATGCTTCTGCAGCAATCTGGTCTTTTTGAAAGGACACTGCCTCTGGGCAGGGGTAGCTGGGGGTCGCTTTGGGGCCCAGAGGTTGAGCTGTGTTCCATTTGCTGCAAGTTGTCTGTCTGAGGTGGGGACCAACCTCCTCTTCTGTGAGATTTTTTGCCTTAAGGTGACTAGGTAGTCATGTCCCAGGCTTTCACGGGCATCCCCTCTTTTTTTTTTTTTTCTTTTTTTTTCCCCAGATCCCATCTGTTTCAGCCTTAACATATTGTGCATCCTTTTCCCCCTCTCCCTAGATTGCTTTAACAGGCTTCAACATTTGCTTCTGTGGGGCCCAGTGTACTACCAGTCTGTTGCTCTGTTTGCTTTCTTCCTGTGCTGTGTCATAGGCTGCTCAGCATGTGATGGGGTATGTCTTCTAGTGGGAAAGTTAACCACTGCCATGCTCACAGTGCGAAAGCCCCTATTGGAGAATGAGGGGAAAACATAAAGGATGCATTATTTTTTTTTCCCGATAAACTGTCATGGCACTTTATTTTAATATCTCTCCCATTATTCTACAGTTACAGTTGAAGAGACATTGCTTATTTTATTCCCTTTGTCTGCAGGCACTTACAACTCTTCAGAAAATTTCCCTCTGGGCTAAAGGAGGTTTATGGCAAGGATCTCATACGGCTTCATTTAGGGTTCCTTTTTATACCAAGAAAATCTCATAGAACCACCTGTCCTACTGTATAATATTCTTTGACCCTTCTGTCTTGCAATTTTAAATCATACTACAGTTGAAATAGTAACTTAAATTGAAAAATGATGCTGGGAAAGTATCTTCATTGCTTACGGGAAGTGGTTTCGTTTCAATCATTTGTAATATAATACCGATGACATGTTTTGATGGATTTTATATATATGGAAGCTTTTCTGTGTAGTGCCTCAAATACTGAAATCCAGTACAAGGATTTGTAAACTTAAGGACTCTAAACTTCAGACCTGTTGTCTGAATTTCAGGAAAACATGGTCTGGGTCCCATTTGCTGCTTATTGTTACATTTCAGCTTTGTGTATAATATCTGCCTGCTTCTCCTTCGATCCTTCCCATTAGTTTTATTCCATCTAAAATCCTTAGATAGCATATTCAGCTTAGAATGTGATGACATATGACCCACATGTGTCACAGATGGCACAGTGATATGTCCCTGACACTGAAGGTGGTGAACACTGAGGGAACCCGGAAAGCTAGAGGAAAGTCCAGCTGAATTCCTTCTTCCCCATGTCAGAAGGAGAGACAAGCCTTATTTACTATCACCTGCATCATTAAAATGCTGGAAGAATACTTCGATCATACTGTGTTTATCTGTGGATAAAGGGAAAATTTCACTTTATCATTCTTGTCAACCAGACTCCCTTTTAGAAAGATGAAATATAGAGGAAACTTGACTTGCATATATAAGTGCACAGATGTTTCCTTAAATACACATTCACCTACTTCTAAGGAGCATCCCTTCTTGGAACGGACTAAAGTAAAACTTCAGTATTCCAAAAACTATTCAGATACATGCATCAAGGGAACTATAAGAAGATGGGGGCAGACTTTTTAGCAGGGACTGTTGCAATAGGACAAGGGATAATGGTTTTAAACTAGAGAAGGGGTGATTCAGACTAGACCTGCAGGAAGAAATTTTTTACAATGAGGGTAGTGAAATGCTGGCACAGATTGCCCAGAGAGATGCCCCATCCCTGGAGACATTCCAGGCCAGGCTGGACGGGGCTCTGAGCAACCTGATCTAGTTGAAGATGTCCCTGTTCATTGCAGGGGGTTGGACTGGATGACCTTTGAAGGTCCTTTGCAACCCAAACTATTCTATGATTCTGTTTATTTGTCTGCTTTTTGTAATGTCCTGTCAACATAAGGCACCATACTAGAAGAAGAATGCAAGTGTCTGCACTTTTGCTACAACCCATAGCAAGGATCTCAGCCTGAGCTGGGGAAACCAGTGGAGCTGGAAATCCAGAGAGGGTTTTGTCAGGGCTCCTGGTGGGGAAGATGTGGGAAGATCAGGGAATATACCATCTGCCTGTCATGGGTCAGATCACATGTGTCTGACTGAAATGGTTGATAGCTTAAGTAAAAAGCTTGTAGATCTGAGCTACTGGACTGAGGATTTGAACAGTAAAAGAAACAGTGTGGTGTTAGCTTGAATGTTGTGCTCCTCCAGGACCAAATTAACTACCTGAGTTCCTTTTGGGAGGGAGACAAAATGCTGCCCAAGTTATGACTGGTGGAGACCACAAAGCAACATGGATTATATCCCTGGAAATGACTCCTTTTCTTCTTTCATTTCCATGCCGAGAAAATGCTTTTCTCAGGGTTGTGCTGAGTAGTGAGGATGGACATGGCTAGGAGCTGGGAGTACACTTAGTAGAACAAGGATAGAAATAGCAGTTTGGGGTTTTTCTTAATCTCAGGAGGAAGCTAAACGGCCTTTTTAGAGAATGCAAGACTCTTAGTGGACAGAAACACAAATTGCATAGGATAATTTAGAAGATTGTTCCTTTAAATTTGGTTTGAGACACAACACTTTAAGACTTTGCAGTAGTTTTCTGAAAAGTTTTTCCTCTTTCTCATTCAAGAATACTGGATAATAATGTTATTATCTACATAGGGATTTTCACCCAAATGTCTGTAATTGCTTTACAGATGTAAACATCAGGAATCTCATTGTATAGCAGCTGCAGAAAAACATGCTGAAGTTTGTTACATGTTTACGAATATCTCTGAAAAGGAAAAAAATCTGTGTTTGGACTCCATTTTTTCTACAGGAGAACCAGATTTGATATTTTCCTTTTGGTTTTGTCATCTCCGAACTTTTTTCCATTCTGCTGTGTCCTTTTTGTGATAATGGACCAGACAGCACACATTATTAAAAAGGCAGGGTGCACTCTAGATTATATGGTGGCATAATAATGTTCTCTGGTTTATTCTTTGTTCTCCTCCTAATAATTCGTAACATTCAATTTGCTTTTTTTTTTTCAAATCACTGTTAAGAGCGGACCCCACATTTTTGTAAAACTGTCTATTATAATGCCAGCATTTTGTTCTTAAATGGTAATAAAATTCTCAAGACCTCTCTCTAATATATATGTGCATGGAAAGTTGTATTTTTCTCCGTATGGATTATTTAACATTTATCTGGATTGAATTACATCAGCCATTTTATAACACAGTCACTCGGTCTCACGAGGTTTCTGCAACATTTCTGTTAGCTGTCTTTTTTAGCACCCTGAGTAACCTGATACTACCAGAAAGTCTTTTCACCTTAGTGTTCATACTCTTTTCTGATCATTTATGAAGAGACTGAAGAACAGGGCTTGAACACGGACGGCTCTTGGACTCCAGTAGGGACATCCCTCTGATCTGAAAAGTGACTCTCTGTGCCCTAATGTTTCCTTTGCAGTAGCCAACCCTTTCTCCATGTAATCACTCTTTGGTGCATTAGCTTGTTTAGAGTTTCTAATGAAGGCCTTTATCAAATGCACATTTAGGCATCTGAAGATCTCCCTCATCCACCTCTTCCTTTAGTCCTTTAAAGGATTCCAGCAGGTTTCTGAGGCAGAGATCTCTGTTGCAAAGTCATGTTGGCTCTTCCACAACATACCTTTTTAATTTTTTTTTTTAATTTGTTTTTGTTTTTGTTTTCTGATATTCTGTTTTCCGCTAATTTACCTGGAAACACTCTACAGGAACCCTTCAGAAATTAGGAAACTGAAAGTTTACCAGCCATCGGGTGCCAGGCTTTTGTGTATGAGGAGGGAACCTGAACCTCTCACCATCTTCACAGTAAATGCTGAGAGAAAGAAGCTGTTTAGTTCTTGTTGCATTTTTCTCTTTTCTAAAGGCTCTTTCTTGCTCTTTGGGCATGGACTGTCAGCCATTGCATTTGTGGAAAGTGCCTTCCCCATGACTGTGGTCTTTTCAGGCTATTGTAGTTTTAGATATATTAAATAATGTTTAAAAATTCTTAATGCTACAGTTTGTGGTTTCCCCATTGTTCTGTCATATACACATGTACAGCCTACAGGAGGGATCCTTGCCCAAAGAGCTTTGGATCTAAAATAATCTGAAATATAACAACCAGGTATAAAACCAGTATTCATTTCCATTTTATCTTTCCATGACTTGTAAAAGTCCCAGGGGATTTTTGGAGGGTTAAATCATCTGACTTTTCACTCAGACTAGAGGGCAGAAGCACTTGTGACCAATTCTGCAGCCATGAACCCCTGGTTGTCAAGACTGTGGGGCTGGTTAGGGAGCACTGAGAGACTCTTTTGCATCCTGTGCTCACATTTCCTCCTTAAGCAGTTGAGACTTGTCTGGGGCACTCACTCAAATGCAGAAGCTGGAAAGTTTATATGAAGTATCAATCCCACTCACACACCAGAAAAATGCAGTGTTTCGTTTTTATCATAGAAAGCATTAAAAGCTATGGAGTAGAAAGCAATTGCAAAAAGGTGCTAACATTATATATTAATAAAGTAGTTTAAATCTAAATAAAACAATAAAAAAGTTGCAATACTGAATGAACATCATTCAAAGAATCCTCTTCAAATGCCACTAAAAAAATCAGAGCACGTGACCTTTAAGATCCTTTAAGAAAAATTTGAAATGTCAGACACAGGAAGCATAAATGCCATAATGATGAGGAAAGGGTGTAAGAATTACAATATTCAGGTATTCCGAAAGAAAGAAAATACTCCCATGATGACTGAAGCAATGTTTTAGTATCTGTGTTTTGTACTATGTTGCACAGGCTTTTGCTTTCACAGACCATTAAAGAGATAGATCTCAAATGAAGATGCAGGGAAGAGGAAGGGAAATGTTACATTTATTTTTAGTAACTTATTTAAAGAATTGTTTGAACCATATATAATAGGTGAAAAAAAGGGCTCAAGAGACAGAATCAGAGAATGCCACTGTCTTGCTGCTCAGATAAAGTAACTTGTGCTGGACCTGGGCAAGAAAAGTTGTTTTCATTTCTGTAATACACACAAATCTTATCAATACCAGCATAATCTTTACCTGCGCATGTAGAAAATATAAGACACTCTATTTGTAGTCAGTGTTTCCAAAGGCAGAACTAGTGACCCATCATTGCTCGTAAGTTTGAGGTTACAAGAAGTAGACTCATGCTGCATAATTGCATTTTCATATAATTGCTTTTTTGCTTTAGATTTGTTGCCATCTTTATTCTCTACCTTTGTTTACAATAAGAATTGATCCCCTAGTTGGTCTAAAACTGTAGGGTAGGCTACAACAACCTATAATCCAATTTTTTACATTTTTTTATTTATTTACTTTTAAAATGTTATATTTACTTTTTACACATTCTAAATGTGAATGGTACTTTTTGCAATACCCACCCAGACCCAGTTTCTTCTCCAAAGGGTCAGCTGCCAATGTGTTCCAAACTAAATACAAGTTCCAGGTTGAAAGCTGACCCTAAGTCACTGGGAAAACTAGAAAATGAGATGGCAACTCTTAGAAGAGAAAGGTAAGAGTTGAGCAAAGAAAGAATAAAGTTGGGATTGCTCACAGCTAAAATAGGATAAAATTTCCTCACCCACGGTGATAGGTTTTAAATTGTTTATGCGTTCTACACAGTGCTTCTCAAAGATTAACTTTTCAGCCTGTTTTGTTTGTATCTTACATTTTAATGCTAGCAATGAATTATGGATCTTTTCAGTCATCTTAATTATGAAAGATCATAGTTATGAATGAAGATGAGACTTTGTCAAAGTTTTTTTTTTCTGTATATACAAAATAGGGAAAATGCACATAGCTTCACAACAGAGTTGGAAACAGAGAGAGGAGCATGAGGAACTTTGAAGCTGATCACTTAGTCTTCCAGTTGCATTATTTTAAAGGTCCTTTCCATCCAGTGGAGGATGTGGTCCAGCTGAGCAATGCAGGATGACTGGGGTTAATCTTCTGTGGTGAGAAGAAAGAAATGAATAGGATAAGGAAAGAAAACACATTTCTTTGCGTCTCTCTGGGGGTTCACACTTTCTGAGCTAGTTAGAAGTGGTAAAGTTCAGTCCTGTGTTCCTTCTCCCCTGAGTGCTGAAGGGACTGGTTCCAGGGCAGCTTCGGTTCATGTGTTCAGCATAGGAGCTGCTTATTGTTCTCAGCACAAAACCATGGCTCAGACACATAAATACAGTGAGACAATCTTGGAAATCTGCAGTAGGGTTTTGCATGAACGTATCAATACATGTCATATGATGGCATTCGACACAAAGCATTTGGTCTTCACATTAATGTGTTGGTTAATGGCTGTTTCAAAAGTCTGCATGAAGTTCTAAATGCACAAAAATTTGTAAAATTGCATGGCACCAGCAAAGGACATTATAAAAGACTCATGCTGTTCTAAACAGCAAGTGCTTCTAGCCCGCTCTTTTCCCCCAAACCTTCTAAAAGCACCCAGCTGTGAGCCCTTTTAATGAAAGTCTAAAGTCTAAATTTAAAATAAAGATGTTAAATTTATGGTTTGAAATCAATTTTTAAAAGATTACAAGGCCACTAAGCAATGCTGAAAACTCTCATTATGCGGGGCAGCTAAGAGTAACTACTGAAGCCCTCCCAAGAGATTTTCTTATTTATTAGTAATGCCTGCTATCCTTTTTCTGACTCTTTTCACTGCTCTTCATTATCTATTCTTTTTTGTATTTCGATCTGAGTTACTACTTACCTTTCTTTTGAAATTCATGTTCTGTTTTAAAGTCCTGCGGACATCTTCGCTGTTACAGAGTACATATTAATGATATTTTTGATGTCCTGCAGTGGCACAATAACAGATTTATGTATTTGATATCTTAATGTTTCAGACAGCCTTGTGTAGACAGAATGTTTTTCCATAGTCACCAAATCACCAAGAGACTTGCCACAAATCAGTTTTTGTGAGAAACCTGCACAGAGTGACAAGAATTTAACAAGCGCAGAAAGCTGATAAAGTGACTGCATAATTGCCCATCAGTATCAGGTATGATCTATTTATAAAAGCCATGTACTAAAAATAAGACTTGACCACATTTCTTGGCATTTCTTTGTAGTAATTCTAAAATGTCACTGCTGTGGAAATGTGACTTCTCTGTCCCTAAACAATCTCATCTGTTTATAGTAGTTTCTGTGACTTCTTAGTATTCTAAAGGTATGTCAGCTATGTCTTCAGATTGCAAAGAGCATTCTGGAAAAAAAAAATAAATACCACACAGCAGATATTCCAAATGTCTTCATTCTGTGCAAAGGGGGCCAAGGTAGGGTGCAGACTTTGTCTTTAGGATTTAAACACTGAATTACAAAATCACACAGAGTCACAGAATGGTTGGGGTTGGAAGGGACCTCTGGAGATCATCTAGTCCAATCCACCTGCTAGAGCAGGTTCACCCAGAGCAGATCACACAGGAATGTGTCCAGGCAGGTTTGAATGTCTCCAGAGAAGGAGACTCCACAACCACTCTGGGCAGCCTGTTCCAGTGCTTTGGCACCCTCAAAGTAAAGAAGTTTCTCCTCATGTTCACATGGAACTTCCCGTGTTTCAGTCTGTGCCCATTGCCCCTCATCCTATCGTTGGGCACCACTGAAAGGAGTCTGGTCCCATCTTCTTGTCACCCACCCTTGAGATATTTATAAGCATAAATAAGATCCCCTCTCAGCCTTACCCAGGATGAACAGACCAAGCTCTCTGAGCCTTTCACTTCTAGAGTGTCTCTGGCACCGTTTTGGATTGCAGAAGGGAGCTCCTTCAGCCTGTTCATGGGATCCTGTGACCCACTTGGCTTTAAAGATGTGCATTTAGTGGCTCCAAAGGCCCCAGTCATTTTTCATAGAGCACTGTGCAGGCAGAAGAAGAGACTTGGAAAGAAAGAGGTGGCCCATGGGCTCTGAGAAATTTCTGCAGAAAGCCTGCATCTTGGAACCATCTGCAGGTGTTTTATCTGCTGTGACAATCTGTGAAAGTTCTTTTAAAAAAAAAAATTCATACTGACATGTGCAACTGATCTTTGAAGTAGCTACTGAGTCAATACATGGCTCTAGATGAATTCAGAGGCCTTGTTTTTCCCCCCACCTAGTATACCAAAAATAGAAACAAACTGATCATTTGAATAATGTATGGGGGATTCCAATGATATATACAATTAAAATTTATTATTAGTGCATGTATTTAACTAGAATCTTCTTTTATATAGTCATCTCCACTATTGACTGAACAAGCTACTGGGGTGTACATTTTAGTGCCAGGACCTGCAATATCAGTCTATGTTCCAGTACATAGTGTGGTTTCCCATCTATGAATGTATAATGTGATACATTAGGTCCATTTTCATACTTCTATGTAATTCTTTTAGGCTATGATGTGGAATTATAGAAATGCAATATAGTCACCATGATGGCATTAATAATGTATGAATAACATTATATATTTATTGAGAATTTCATAACATTATTGTATGAGGAATAAATACCCAAAATATAAAGAAGCTGCTAAACAGTTTACCTTAATGTTTAAAGATACACCAGCTATATGTGTTAATTGAATAGCTAGTTAGGATGGTGATAAAAAATGTTATGTTCTTCTTGTTGAACCTGTTTCAAGTAACCAGTAAACCTAAGCAGATTTTATTATAGGAAGTATCCCAAAATAACTGGAAGGTTTTGCAAAGTACTACCCTGCTTTGTCATAGGCCAAGTAAAAGCAGAGCATAATGCAATTTAAGAATGAATTCCTGATTCTCTTCCATATTTAAGACATTCCAGTGCTTATCAGCTGCAAGTAAGAAATCGTTGGAAAGCATATGGCATCTGTTGCACACCACATCATGTGTTTCAGTAACAAGAAAATTGCAAAACTGGGGGAGGAGCCTGGGTATGAAAACCCTTTTGCCCGCCTATAGCAGATGGTCAGATTTCTAATTTAAAATTTTCTTGGAGTTTTGGCACACTGCCATCTGTCTCCACAGCTGCAACAGTGCAATAACTCTGTCATCTCTCTTAGAAAATGTTTCTTGAGAGTAAATTTAATGCCTAGCGAAGTGTTGAATTTACAGCTGCTGGGAGCAGAATATAATATGTAAGAGTTGGCCGTGAAGCCCTGCTGATTTCCCTCACCTGGTTACAAGTAAGTTTGTGTTTGTATGAACTGTTGTGAATAGCATTAGGGAGTTGGAGGGAAAATGTTTCCAGTTGCTTGTTTTCACAGGACCTTCAGTAATCCTGTGTACAAAAAATTGATCAGCAGTGTCAGTGGAAATCTTGCATGAAGAGCTTGACTGAGCTTACGGAAAACACTCATAATTATTATAATTGCAAGAAGATTATTTTCTGTAAGTTTTTTCTTTGTCTCAGCTCTGTCAGTCTCTATTAACATTGAAAATACTAGTGCAGAGGGGTAGTTGTAATGATAAATACCTTGCCAAGTGTTCAGCCCATCAATCTGCTTAGGTATTCAGTTGGAGGTGGTGTCCCACCTCTGCAGAGCTTCCAAAACAGTTTTCAGAAGTGTCACTGAATGGGTACTTGTGGCATGCAAAATACTTTACTGATTTTCTCTGACAAAGCCAAGTCAGACTTTTCCAGAGAGAAGATGGGTATCAGGCTCTACTAACTGAATTAGATTTGAAATTTGATTCCGGGACAATGATCTTCCTATCCTACGATCACAATCTGAATTGTCAAGTTTTACATGTAGTCTGTGTTGCAATAGCATAGAGCATTTATTTCAGAAATTCATGTGTAAGTTGGGCTGGCTCTTCCACTTTTGTAAACTTAGAAATAAGATTGATGACAAGTTTACAGTTTCCAGATCTTGCAAGTCTTTCAAAGTCTTTGTTACCCTCATCACCTTCAGATGACAGGTGACTTGCTGGCATTTTTGGAAAATGTCATTTGGATACTCTGGATCCAGTTTCTGCCTGCACAGGCAAGAGCTGCTTGACAATGGGAGAAATCACAGAGCAGAAATCCTTTTCATCATGCCCTCCAAAAGACAAAGTCCTTTTTGAAAAAATGGTATCTATGTTTGATTTGAGCCCGACTTATCCTCTTATTTGTCACTTTGCCTCTCTGTCTCACTCTCTAGGGCAAAACACACCCCAAAAGTGTGTTCAGGCTCCTCTGTCTACCTGTGTGTTGCTGCTCAAGAGCCAACCCCATACAACATTGTGTTTCTGAATAAACAAGAGCTTTTCCCAGCAGGGCTATGAGACACGTTTCTGGATTTGCATGGTGCTGTCTGCGTGAAACTCTATCACAGCAGCACAGTTTGAATTCTGAGCAGCGATTATCAGCTATTTGAATACAGCAAATGAGTCCTACAAGCTGCACTAATATATCAACATAGCTCTTTAGTTAACATTAGTAGCCTTGGCGAGTTAGTATTCATTTTTCTCCCACTTTTTAAACGGAGGGGCAAGTACTCCCTAAATCTTTTCTGTGTGCTCCGCTTTTGGTGATCATAATGATTTTCTAAGTGTGGTATTGAACATATTTATTAAAGTGAAGGTGATGAGAGTAAGGAAAGATAACCTTGTGGCAAAACAATTGGACAAGGACAAGTTCTGTTGTGACATCCTGCCTTGGCCTTGTGTTGTAGCCTTGGATAAATCATTATATCGCTCTATACTTTTCTTCCTCAACCACTGAAATGGACACGATCATATCTAATTTTTATCACATTCGTATGACTTCTCTGCTTATGCTGTAAGAAATGAACTGGCTCTCATCTGTGTCTTTCAGAAGGGAGATATGATCTTCACTGCAGCCTCTAGCTATTACTATATTTCACATAGCTGTTAATGATAATGACTGGAAGTGATGAGTAATGTTTAAATTCTAAGATATTTAGAGGCCACATTTTATAGTTCTGCTATCAAATCATCTTGCAGACAGCAGCATTTTCCCCTTAGAGAGTGAATAATTAAGAGTAGATTGATACACTAACAACTTATTTTCAGATATTTTCTGCTGCTTTTAAGGGAAAGTTTCAAATCTGAAGAATAAACGGTGCCTTAAATTATTTCTCACTGTAATTCTATGCATTTGTGCCAAATAGACAGAAGCCCTAATCAAGTTAATTATTATTTGCTTAAAAATCAGGTCATCAAAAAATTACTTGTGTCCTTGATCCTACAAGCACTTAAAGGCATCCTTAATCTTACACATGATAAGTTCCTTTTAGTTTATTTAGATTGCATAGATGCTCAAGGTTAAGTCTCTGCCCAGGCATTTATAGGATTGGAGCCTCAGATTATGTGTGCTAAGTGGCAAAACACCATTTCAAATAGAGTTGTTCCTCATTGAAAACCTTTTTGTAGAAAATAGTATTTTTCTAGAAAATTCACCAAAAGCCACCTATTTTCTTGGTTTTGTAGCTGAGAATGAAAGGACTTTGCATTCCAGATAGTTTCTTTTTTTCTTCTGAATAAGTCTAAAGGAAAAATGTTGGGATAAATGGAAAAGTGGAAGGGAAGGAGAGTAGCATAGGAGCCAATGCTGAACACTGAAAATATAATTACAGAAAATACTGGGTTAGGATTGTGTGTATATATATATATTTTGCATTTGTAATATATTTCTTTTTTTCCCATGAAACATACAATTTTTGGCAATCATTTATACTCCGTATAACATGCAGAGTGTGCGTAATAACTGGAGTTGTGCTGTATAAGCTGTGTCAGTATGGTGTTGGTTTATCCCCAAAGGTCCATGAAAACCTATTGTATTCCTCTAGTGTTTTCCCTTATTCTTGAGAGATTTTTCATTAAAAAATAAAAATAAAAATTGGAATTTATCTTAAAGCTTTCAAAATAAGTCACAAGGAAATGGCTCCCAGGAGGACAACGCATCCCTAAGTATATTAGTTGATCACCAGGGTTGCTATTCCCCAGCTACACACACAGCTGCCTGTGGAGCTCTGAAAGATCAAGACTCAGCTGCTCTTTCAACATGTCTCTGACACTGGAACCGCAAGAAGAATAAGGGAAAAGGAAAGAGGTGAGGTTAATGAAGCATTTATAGTTAACTTTAATTTCGCAGCCCGTGAAATATCTTTAAAGTGAAGTAAAACAAACAGTAAGAAGCCAAGCAACTTCCACAACATTTCTTGAGAAAAATGTAAATCGATGTACAGAGCCTGAGTCTCTCTTCACATTAGGATTTCCAGACCGCTGAAGTCAAGCACATGCTTACGTGACCTTGAGAGCGAAGAAAATGTATGGGCTTTGTGGCAAACTAAGATACTTCTGATGTGCTCAAGCTTTTACTGAATTCAGCTCTTCAATAATGACAAAAAACCTCATGATCAGGCCCTTTTACTGCTCCCCTTATTATTGCTCACAGAGACTAAGGCTCCTTTTTCTGACCACAGCACAGAGCTCTGAAGGCAGCAATGGAGGAGGAAAAGATGACTGAAGTGGTGGTAGAAAGGCTACATCTTCTTTGCACCAGAGCACTGTTGACACCAGGGCTTGTTTCTCTTCTGCTTTAGAAGAAATTGAAGTGAGGAGCAGAAAACAGGAGCTGTGCTTTTAGCACCATGGCGAGGTAGATCCGTCCTCTACCTGTAAACAAATCCTGTTATTCTGGAAGCTCAGTAAAGCATTTTACTTCTATTCCAGCTCTTGATCTTGCAAAGTAGTCCCTAAACTAAAGCAATGCCTTCAAGTTTTGTGCCAGGAATGGGGTCAAAATTTGACCAATATAATCTTGCAATTTAGAATCAACCTGAGTTACATGTGTCACCTACAGAGCAAAGAAGAAATTCCCTGCAGTGTTTAAGGAAGCTAATTAGTTGCTTCGATGTTGGTTTGTAACAGTTTTATTTTGCATTGGCCTTCAGGTTCTTCAGGAGTATAAATGAGAGCTCTGGTGTTCTGGAGTGTTTGAACAGCTTGTTATTCCTCTACAGGCATCAGAAAATAACTGTCAGATTTACTTTATGAACAGGACTAAAGAGTTCACGTTGGTTTGTAATTGACATGGAAAGACACCTTTCAGGATGAGAATTCATTAGCCAAATCTATAGCTTCTAGAGGGGGGGGGCAGTATGCTTACCTCTGTTGTTCTTATGTGGGCAATGATGCTAGAAAGCAAGTTAAACTACCAGATTTGGGGGCCAGGGAGAGAAAAGATCTAACAACCTTAGCAAGTCACTTGGAAATGTTTTGGATATTTGATCATCTATTTTTCAGACTGAGAGACAGAGCAAGTAGGTGCTAAGGGAACAAGGACAAATAACATTTTCCCACTGACTGTAGTTGCACATGCTGCACAACTATCAGGAATTAATGGTATAATTAATGCAAATGAAAAATTTAGTAGGAGTCCCACTAGTTGAAAAGGGCTGGCAAAGTGTAAGAACACTATTTTTAAAGCTATCGTACCAGAATGCATTCATTTGTATAGGTGTCAGCATTCAGCAGCACAAGTTACCCAGTATCCAGAAAAGTCCATGTGTTTAGAAGTGTCTACACGATCCAAGTCTAAATTTCCAAGTCTCAATATCCAAGGAGCATAACAGTGCCATGAGTGGAAGACAGTCGATGACCACTTACTTGCACGTGTTTGTGAAAAGAAACACATTGCATGTGTTTGTGGTTTTGATGCATGAACCTTGTCTCGGTATAGGTTCCTTCAACTCCTCCAATTAGCATGACTTTGGACCCCTCTTCTCCAAGCAGCCACTGATTTTTCATGAACTTGTAAAAAGCATATGGTCCGAGGCCTCTGCTGCTGCCAGATTTGGCTGGAATTACCCAGTAAGCGCAAAAGTTATTGGGAGAAACCAACAGAGATGCATTTGAAGAGCTGCTGCTCTTGCACAGCCTTGGTTTCCTTAGAAACTAAGGATTGATAATACATGTTGTAATCAATCTTGCTGTAAATATGCATGATTCTTTTCTAATATTTTATTTTAATTTCATGTAAAAATATGCAGTGACATACTAACTTATTTATGACAACCTTGCATAATCATATTCAGGAATTTTTTCTAGTAAGACAGACACTGCTTTGTAAGCAATTTCAAAGTCGGTGTCCTGGATAGCTGCTAGCAGAAAAGCCCACCAGACCTGCGTTCTAAAGGCTGGATAGCTGTACCACCTAAACCCCGCTACAAAAGTGTTTATGAGAGAGAAAACCATTTCAAGTTTTCACGGCATGTTTCCCTGTCTCCAGCCAATTGCACAGCTAGTCGTTTTGTACCATTCGCTGAAATACTTACCTACAGATTATACATAATTTCTGAAATATTGTCAAAGCTTTTAATATAACAAAAAGGTGCCTCATCTTTCTCCACAAATACATTTTGTGGGTTTTTTTGCATGATGGGAACAGAAATGCACCATGGGCTGAATCCAATATTTTGACAGAGCTGTCATCCAGACACTCATCACTACGACACTTTCCTTACTTTTTTTCCACACTGAATAGAGTTAGTTTGAAGAGCACTGGTAATGTGAATAATTGCAGTGTAGGAGACTTTCAGGTTCAAAGCCAATCTTGTTACCTTGCTGTGTGAGTGCTAGTTGTTCAAATTTACTGTGGTTTCCTATTGTGTACAAGAATACTAATTACTTTAGCAGCATGTATGCATTCTGTTTTTCTCAGTTTTAAAAGGAGACTAGAAATGTAACAGTATAATCATCCTAGGTAAAATGGACAGCACTGAAGCAATCAAATGTTAATGCAGCCTTGTAAAAGTAGTTTTAGGGAAATATTTCAAGCTTTATTCACTCAGCTAGCATTCCCAAGAGCCAAAGTACAGCTTTCTTTTTCTGCACAATTGAATCTTAAATATTGCATCAAGACACAACAAAACAGGTTTTACTAGTCCTGTAATATGGCTTAAGATTGTTTTGAAAACAGCCACCCAAGGCATCCATTACTTGACCAATTAAAAAAATGTCTGGGAGTGTCTTAATTCCACTAAACTGCTGTTGTCTGTTCTTTTAGAGTAAATTAATTTCTTTTCTTTTTTCATATATGTGTGTGTATATATATATATATATATATATATAAATGTAGGCTGTTCCAATGAATTGTTTTCTTCTAATGCAAGTGTGAAAGAAAATGATACACAGAAAAGACATTTAAATAAGTTTCCATTAATAAATGTGTCAGTTATTTAAAACTCATATTTGTTTTAGATTGTCCTGTGTTACACATTTTAATTTTCGTCTTTTTGTTCTCTGACTGCTTTTTGAAAGAGCTCTTTTCCTCATTTTTATCCTTCTATTGTCTACAGTCTCCACCTTCTTAATTTCTTGTAAGTTGTTTCTTGCTAAAATGTCACCTCAAATCAATGACAACAGCCGCCACATGCAGTTTCTGCATGGCGTCCTCCTTATCTCTGAATCATTTCCCAGTAGAGTTTGTCATATTTTCTGTTTTATTTTCTGAAAAATATACTTTTTCCTATGAACAAGAGAACATGATCCATTCTGTCTTGCTTTGACTTGTTTGACGTGAGCAATTGTTACTTTTTTGGACAAGTAATTACTGACTTTGAGGGTTTTGTCTGCTCCCTTATTCCTCTCCCATAACCTCAGACAACTTCTGAGAAGAAATTCTGAGAAGATTCAACAGATGTAAACTCTACAGTGCAAATTATCATTATTCTTGTAATCTGCAACTGCTGAAATGAATGGGGACAGCAAAAACATATGGATAACCTAACGGAGACACTTTATTAATTACAAAATAAACAGTATTTTCAGGTTTTGTCAATGATACATACTTGTTAGGAAGGTCATAGTCTCTGATGACACCATAACTCTAATCAATGAAGTGAGAAGGAACACTCGCTCCTTTGGTTGCAGCGCTGAAGCCAGGGATCCTCCTCCACCAAGGGACAGGTGGCGGTGGCTGCTCACTCACTGTCTGCTAGGATGAGCTGTGTTTCAGTGAAACACTTCAGGAACATGAGATGAAGAAAAAGCAGGAGTAAATACTAGGTGTTTTTATTCAAATGGCTTCGGTGGCAGGTGTCAGAGAGATTGATGCAAAGCCTGGGGGCTCCATGTCCCTCGGAACTGTTAGTGTAAAGATACGTGTTTGAACAGCACATGCTGGCTTGTTTTAAAATAAACCATCTTCACACAGGCACAAAGCAGGTGGAACGACACTTCACCTTCAGTATTTGGCATATGTTAGGTGAGTTTGGCTCCTAATTTTGCTTTTTGCTAGAGAAACAGAGCACAGAGGTTGTGGTAAGAGATGTCTGGATGTGGCACACAGAAGCTGGTAGAAGATAAAAGCATCCTTCTGTGTCCACCATGCAAACAGCCTTTGCTTTCTATCTCCTGCAAAGAACTGAGATGTGCATGTGTCCGTGTCTGTGTCCCTGTTTCACATTTCTGTTGTACAAACTAGAAGTCCAACATATGGTTTCACTATCTTAAGCCACAAAGTCTCCAGGAAAAAGACTATTCTTAGCTATTCTCACTGTTAGGGGTAGCATGATGCTAGTAAGGGGAATGCTTCTTTCTCCACTGGTGCTTGGTCATTGCTTCTTCAATGGCTCTGCAAATGGGCCCCCCTACTTCAGAGATTTTTTTCCCCTTAAACTTCTTATTTCAACTTGCAAAGCAGAAGTGCCCTGTTTCTGGAATGTTGCTCTGATGTTTTGAAGGGGACAGAGAAAATGTAGTGGATGAGCTGTAAAGAAAGATTGGTTAAGGGGGGAAACTGGTGTAATAGGAACCAGTGGGGAGATGAAGACCTGCAATAAAATGGGTAGAAACAAGTTCCATTGTACATGGTTGTAACTTGCATTTATCCGTGAGATTTGTACCCCGTGGTTGAAATGGGAATAACCTATGCTGCCTCACTCCAAACATGTATGCCAGCACTTCACGAGTGTCAGAACAACTAGATCATACACAGGGACTCCCAAAATTATGCCTCCTGTCCACAGCCTTTGTGTAATGGCTCTGTAAGCATTTCCATGACTTATGGAAGGAATGGCTGTACTGGGTGCACTTTGAAAGAGCAGTGAGATGGGGCCAAGCTTGTAGATTAAGGTGCTAAATGTTTATGTGTAGATGTGTACATGTGACCTAAGTGTCTGAACCAATGTCAAAGTCACTCTAGATGATGACAATCTAAAGTAACTTTAGCTAGTACCAGCTGGGATGCTTGTATATCTGCATGGGACTGACAGGACCTACAGGAGAGCTGTGCTGTTTTGTTCTGAGCTGGCAGCTGAACATGAGCAGATTTGTTCTGGGGTATCCAAAATATTCCCTGGAGAATCTTTTTTGCAGTTATTTTAGTTAGCTGTGATGCCACTCAAACTCACCTTCATGGTTCAAGTGGGCAGGCTGTGCTTGGGAATAGCTGTCTCTGGGTATCTTCGTTGTGGGGCAAAGGGTGTGACTGGCAGGTGAAGTTTTATTCAAGGTTTTGATTTAAGACAGAGGCTATTACTGTACTTGTCATGTGAGCAGCTCAGCTTTATAATCCTTAATGGAAAGATTTTTTTTCTTTCCCCATTAAGTTCTCCAGTCATTCCAAAATAATTTGCCAAAACCAGAATGGTTTGCCAAAGCCAAGCCAAAGTCATAAGTCTGACTCCCAAAATCAAGTAGGTTATAGGTTTTCTGCACATTGGACTTTGACTCTCTTCTGTGGTCCTAAGAGCTCACCCAGTCATAATGCCACTATCTCCAATATACCTTGTGGGCTCTAACATACCCTTATAAAACATAATTGCTCCTCTGAGCCCTTTCCCAAGACAATGTTGACCCACTACATCTGTTTTTACAATTTTGTGGATTCTTTTAACCTTGTAGAGTAGCAGACTCTTGATTTCAGAAAGAGCAAATAATTTGTGGGACAGAAAAGCAGCAGTGAGGTGCCCCACAATGCTTTGCTCTTTCCTTCTAGTGAGAATGGTGCAAGCTGCTCCCCTTCTTGTACCAAACCCATATGTCAAGAAGAAAAGGAGGTAAGGGGGTCCCATCAGATCCCCTGTTTGGGGGGGATCTGTTTCCCATAAGAAACAGAAAACAGGCAGGCAGGCAGGCAGAGATGGTTGACCCCAGGCACAGCTGAAATTTTCAAGAGGGCCAGATCTGGCAGCACTGCTACTAAACCCACCTGCTCACTTCCACATGGGAAGGGTGGTTTTTGCTTCCTTATATCCATTCATGATTGCTATGTACTATTGCCAATCTGAAGAGAAACTTGAGTTTTGAAAAAAAAAATTGCTTATGAAGTTACCAGATTTGCCCATCTTAGATTTCATTTTATTCTCAAGGTATCCAGATGGAAGCAACATGTTTGATGTTCTTAAGCCTACAAATTTGATTTAATCTTCAGGTTCAGCATTTTGACACATGTAATTTAGCTATACCAAGAGGTTCACACCTCAGAGCAATGCATTTTAAGGTCACAGGCAAAAATCCAATCTCTAGCTACTTCTATTGAGCTGTACTTCAAGTTCTCTGAAGTACTACTTTCTGAAAAGCTCTACCTTCTGAAAAGTTCAGCTTTCTGAAAGGCATCAAAATGGAGAAGGCTTTCCCCATTTTTAGTGATGAATCAAATTGCCATAAGGTGAATTCATTTCAAAAGAGGGAAAAAAAAAACAGACCTTGATGTGGGTCTTTGCTGCCATATTTCTGCAGGTTGCTCTGTGCTGGTCAGTTCTCACACCACTAGGAAGTTTATTGGCTGAACAGATATGAGCAAATCATTTTTGATACCTCATTTCAGGTCTTTGGAGATTAATTTTATCATAAATTTGGAAGCCTGATTTAATTGCACTAATTATATTTTCTCCTGGGAGTTGATGGATTACTACTTACCATCTTCTTGCTGTACGTAATGAATCACACTGAGGCTTTCTCTTATTTGTATCTGCTAAAAGTCTAGGAAATTAGTTGCGATAGTCATTAAAGAAACATGTAAGAAATTGCCCTAAACCATTTGCTACATGTTCGTACTCTTTTCATGGGTCTGTTCTCACATACGATGATAATGACTCTGTTCTTCTGGAAGTAATTGCAAAAGCTCCATTTTAATTCTCTCTGTGGGGAATCCACTGAAGAAGGAGCATATTTCACACATGTGAGACATTTATGGTTCCTCTTCACATCGCTCTATTAACCTCCATCCTCATCTATTCATTTCTGAGCTGAATGCTGTAGATACCAAAGTCATTATGGCCCCCGCACTCCTTGGTACTTGTGATTCCATCAGATGTAATCATGCACATGTTGGACGCTTGATTTTGCACCTGCTGGAATTTGCCACTGAATGGAAGGGAGGGATCAGGTGACATCCTGTCATGGAATAAAGTTCCTCTGTCACGTCAAAGTGGCAGTCACCAGGATATCTTTTCTTTTGTACAGTTTTGGAAAATCATGTTGGCCCCAGGTCTCTGAATGACCTTCTCTGCTCAGCATTCATCTCAGGCAAAAAAGCTTATCATCAGTATTTATTCATTTATGTGCAAAGGCAGTCAAATCCTAAAATTAAGCAACCCTTAGAACTGTGTACTTTCTGTTATCTTAATTCTTCCTGTGGATTTTTTTTTTAATTAAGTCTTTTTTTCTTGAGGTGAGGGGAGCTCACAAGAGCTGCTCCCCTACTCCCCACCCTCATCTTCACTTCTCTTGCTATAGTTTTGTTCTGAAATCTTTCCCTTTCTCAGTGATTTTGCAGTCAGAGCAATAGCTATGTTAGGAACAAATACATCTCTGGTTCAGCCTTGATGCTGAACGCCTTAGCTGGGGACTAGTAGGACACCTCTGGCATCTTTCTCCACCCACACAGAAAAGTGAGGTAGCTCACCCCCTGCCATGGTGAGGATGCTCCTTCCTGGGCAGTCGTGTGTCCTCTTCACACAAGAGGACGCAGAAGTCAGGGGAAGGTCTGTACAACACCACTTGGGTGCTTGGACATCGTGTAGACCCTCAGAATTTCAAGCACAAGTTGCAGCTGCCAAGGGCTTTCTTCTGCTGACTGGAGGTACCGGGTAGGATGCTGTGAATCACTGAGTCCAGCGAGCTTAGTGGAGTGTTGAGAAATGGGGACCTGCATCTCTTTATTTTCCTGAGGTGATGAAAATAGGATTTTGAAAACTGCTCACGCTGTAATTTGTCTATCTGGTTACTCCCTTTCATAAATTGATTTTTCTCAAATGTAGTATCACCTAAAGGTGGATCCTTCTTTCAGATATGACAATCATTTCCCCTTAATTAATCTTGATAGTTTGTTCATCTTCATGGAACAGATCTTCACGAGAAGGAAAGGCACATTTCCTTCAGGAGCAAGTTATGAACACACTAAATTGAAAAGCTGTGATGTTCTGTCACATTAACTTGGTCCCTACAACACCGCACTTGCGTTTGATAAATGGCGACATTAAGAACAGCATTAGAGAACACGTGTGCAGGGTTGTGATGGCAACCAGGATACCTAACTGCCCATTGTTACACACATTGCCCTCCTCATTTATGTCTTCAGGAATAATGGACATATAGGGGAAAAAAAAACAAACAATATTTTTTTCATTTTTTTTCTCACAGTTGATAAAATATTTGGATTATAACTGGAGCTTCCATTGGGCTGTAATCCTGTAACTTTAGTGCTATGAAAAAATACATAATTACACTATATTAAATACAGAAGCATATGACACATAGTATAATTTATTACATAAATTATTATATACTTATATATTTATATAAACTATGTGTGTGGGTGTATAATGTTGTGTAAAGCCCCAGGAGCAGTTTTCCAGGGTGTCTGTCACTGTCATACTGAAGTGCTGACATTGCTGTGAGCAGGAGGGTGACTGCCTATTTAAGACTGTAAGTGGCAGCAAGCATTATTTTCTTCTGCTTTTGACCTACCTTTCCCCATCTCTGAATAGCTGCCATTCAGTGCTTTCTTTAACCCAGTTATCTGCATAGGCCTTGCTTATTAAAAGTCACTGTCATTATTTTAAATCACAGCACCATCAATGAATTTCTTGTGTATGGCTATAGTGTCCTGGAGGTTTCTGGCTCAAGACGAAGTACAGACAGGTTTGAATGATATCCTCTGATATCAAGGCAGCCTTAAACAGTGGCAGAGGATTTTTCCAGAGCCCTTAGTGTTATTTGCACCTTTTAATTGCAATTGATAGTAACAGCACCGTTCCCACATAGCCTGGCAAGGTCATATGTAAGCTAACCCTGACCACTTCCATTATCCCACCAATAACCTCTTTTGCTCTCTCTTTATATAGTTCAAATAAAATACAAGCTTACTGAGGCATGAGCTGCATTTTTGCTCCGTATTTCTATGCAGCAGCTAAGACAGAGTGCTCTGGTTCATTACTCCAGGTCCTACAATGCAAGCAAATTATAATAGTTTAAAGACACTCTGGTTTATTTTTAGAAGGTTAAGCGTGTAGGCAAGCCAGGGACTGCAAAACTGGGCAGAGAAATTCTGATGTTTTAGCTTTTTTTCTTCTTCAGGACCTTTGTGGCGAGTAAGGCAAAAAGAGGTAGCAGGTGAGAAACATGGGCTGTGTGTCATGTAACTGTCCTGACTGCTACCAGGTGCAACTTTTGCGAAGAAAGGTTTTGTACTTGGAGCATCCCCAGCAGAGGGGGACATGGAAGGGAATTTAGGCAATGCAAACACGTGCCTGCTCTCTATCTGTGTGCTGAAGTGACATTTAGCTACAGCTGCTGTGCCAACCACACAAAGCTGCCCCTGAGGAGCAGGACCTGCCTCTGGGGAGCAGGACGAAGCCAACACAAGCCAATCTGGATAAAGCTCTGGCTTTTTTCCTTTAATTTCTGTAGGGGAGTAAGGCAGCTGGGGGGCTGGGTGGGCTTGAGAACAAGACAGCCTCCAAAATTACTCATCTTACAATTTATTTTCTGTCTCCTTTTTCTATTTTTTTCATAGAGTTAAATGTAAGGGAATCCGACGTAAGAGTGTGTGATGAATCGTCATGTAAATACAGAGGAGTGTGCAAGGAAGAAGGCGATGGCGTGAAATGTGTGTGTCAGTTCCAGGTAAGGGCTGCTCACCTTTTTGTTTGCTATTTCCGACCAATCTTTCTAGGTCTATTGAAGTATTTGTAGAATCATCACTTCAAAAATTTTGCTCATCAACAGGCTCATATAATGTAACCATAGGCTCCTTGATGGCACTGATTGGGATGGTACGTGACTGAACTTCACCAGGGTGTGCTCAGGGAGCAAGTGGAGAGCCTGGCATCACATTTGCTCCCTGCACAGTTTTGGTAAGTCAGCTGGCAGCACAGAGCGACGTGGGGAAGAAAGAAGGGCCACCATGTGTGTTAGGAACCCCACCTGTGACCGGCACGAGCTGAAGTGGGGAGCGCCAAGTGACACCCACTCTTCATCCCCACCTTGCCTCATCCTGCCCTGAGACCTGAGATGGGAGGGGAGGTGACCCATAGCAGGGTGTCCAAGCTTTGTCACACACACTAGATGAACCTTTATACTTCAAATGCAGTACTTATTATGGATTGCTTACTCTACTGCTCAGTATTTAGGGCAGGGGTGTCAAGCTTATTTTCACCAGGGGCCACATCAGCCTCACGGTTGACTTCAAAGGGCCAAATATAATTTTAGGACTGTATGAATGTAACTACTCCTATGAAAATGTGAAAATGTGTTTGACACCCCTGATTTAGAGGATTCTTCCTTGCTCTGCTGGTGGCTAAATGTGGTACATTAGATCTTAAGGAAGATCTTAAGGTATTTTGAATATCAGATAATAACAGGATCAGCAGTGATCATGAAGTTTACGAATGAAAATTGTGAATTAGTCCCCCTCAGGAAAAAAAATAAGTATGGAAGTTTGATTTTTAAAAATCCTCTGAACTTTCAAAACGCAGTAAATAGCAAGTTCAATTTGCTTCATTGGTTTTTGAGCCTTTAGTTTACATTTTTGACAACTATCATGGCAATCCTTCCTCCCCTCTCACCCCTCGCTTTTTAGATAAAAGAATACTGAAGGTCTTTCTTTTCACAATTTATAGCTAGGGCAAATGTATCAAATATTATGAGACTCCAGGTAAAACTGCAAGAGGTGGCAGTGTTGTCAGCTGGCCCTGGAGTGGGCTATCTTTCAGTGTTTCAAAATAATCTTGTGTTCTGTTTCCAATAAATAATAAATCAAGGGGAACCAGAATAGCAACAGTGTGTGTATGATCATATACTGGTTTTGGTTTCCAGTGTTTCAGAGCTGGTTTTTGATGTGGTGTCATTCAGGTGGGTACCTGTGCTGAAGGCATCCTGCAGCTTACATCCCATAAGAAAAATGGGATCTGACCGCTTTTCAAAGGGAGAAAAAATTCTTAAGAGAAGAGGTTTAGTCATCAGCTTTCACTCTAGCTCTAACTTTTATTTATGAAATATAATAAAATCAAAACTCAGTAATTATGTTTAAAAGTTAAATAAATTCAGCCCTAAGCTAAGAAAAAGTGTAATTTATTTTCTGTAGATAGTAAATTTTATGACTTCCTAGCATCCAGGTCATGAGGACTAAAAAATTAACTGGCCCATGTGATAAGCTGATACTTTGTTTTGAAGAATCTGGTTTTAAAATAAATATTATTTTTAGGCTAATTGTAAGCTTACCTATATTTCATGAAAAAAAATAATCCTATACACTAAGGAAAGAATTCTACAGGTGAGGAGAAGGTGTTGTATTTTTCAGATGTAGCAGGTTGAATTCTTCCTGTAATTCTCAACCTTAATTATTCAGCTACAACTATCACCACAACAGAGGGGTACAGCTGTTCACAGCCAACCTTGAACTAAAGCTGAGGCTGGAACAAACCATCCCTCAAATTAAACAATCCCTCTGATTCAGGAAAATGCACAGAGATTTCAGTTCTTTTCCAGACATCACCACTCCCTCCTCCTCCTCTTTATCTGCCACCACTCCTGACCTGGCATCATTTCTTGACTGTTTAGTCTTCTGAAACTTTCAATATTAATTGGTTGTGGTTTTTCCTCCAAGGATCCCCTTTGGAGATGGACTGGCTGACAAATTTCCATGTTGTCACTGAAAGAGCTATAATATCATGGCAGCAATAGTTCTGCAGGCCACGACCTCTCTGAACACCTTGTAGGCTTTTCCTCTCTTACCAAGTCATCTAACATAAAGCAAGTTATCTAAGTTTGTTTCCCCAGGATCAAATTTACGAATTAGACTGTAGGAGAGGTGCTGAAGGATTCAGTTGTGATCTGCTTGCAGTGACCTTAAAAGATATCCTGAGTTTCTGCAGGCCTAGTCAGGAAAAAGGATAACTTCCTTTTTATTATAATGGAGGTGGGAGATAACATGTGTTCACCAAACTTTTGGAAAGGTCTTTTGCTGTCATTTGGATGATGTTTTACAAAACCTAAATTAAAAAGTGATCACCATCTAATGAGTTATTGATAGGCATGGGGAGGTGAGAGAGAGCTGGCACAGGGTTCTTTTTCGATCTCAGTAAGAAAAGCTCAATAACAAATGGTTTAATAAGATAACTGCTTTAATAAGACATAATAGGAAAATGAATATAGATAGGGAGTAAACCTTATATCCCTTCAGATGCTGGGCACTCTGCAATCACAGAGCATTGGATGAAGCCCAGATGGATTTTCCCATGGGCTGCTGCACAAAGCAGATCCTGTCCATGGAGAGATGCTCTTTTTGTCTTTTTGGTCATTCAAGCTGTTGGAGGATTTCCTCACAAGAAAACCACTCTATTCCTAAAGGAGTCTACATGAGAACTTTTGGCTGCGCTGTACCAAATCGCTAAAGTCTTACCAAACTATAAAAAAGGAATCACTTTGCCTCTCATTTTCTATCCTCATGAGAGAAACCTGCAGCTTTAAAATAACACAGCAACTTTAAGATTGAATAGAGAATTATCTATTGGAAAGTATTGTTCATTCCAAGAGTTGCCCGTTTAATTATCCCCTAGAAGTGACTGTTCAGTGTGAGATATGACAGGACTGATGGTTGTGGTTGAATGTCTGAGAGCTACTTACTATGGGAAAGTATTACGAAACTGTTAGAAATAATTTTCAGAGCTGGCAGCATGATTTATTTCTGTTTGTGTATGCTTAGCTCAAGTTGGTCATCTGTGGCAGGATGACAAAGGAGAAAGGATAATTCCCTTCAAATTATGTTCTAAAAATTGAGCATTTTGATGTTTGTGTATGCCAAAGCACAAAGAAACTGTTGTGGTAGACACTTGTTTGGAATTTGGAGAAGACACTCTTGGCATTTTGGGGCAGTTTAGTTTAACTAATGCTGCTCTTGCTATGTGAACAGTCATTGGTTGAACTATCCAGTTTAATCGCACACTTCACATGGCTGAGAATTTTGGTGGCTAGTCTGAGTCTTTTTTCATTGCTTCTTGTTGTTTGTGGGTTTTCTTTGCCTTAGGGTTTTAAAGATGCAAAAAGTGTTTGTAATTACAGATACCATTGCAGCCCCAACCAGAGCTCCACACAGTGAAATGGGGTTTGGATCTCCAGTTCCTCAGGGAGCAATGCAGCACTCGCAGGTGTTAGGTGGATTGGCTGTCTCAGTGTATTTTCCAGCATTTTAATATACATTATATACACAAGGGGTATATAATCCATCTTGCTTAGGATGTAAGAAAATAGCAAAATAGAGGCTGCTCCTGCCAAAGCCACTCCAAATGATAAATATTCCTTCCTTTCTTTTTTTATATGTACTAACTTTGAGCACAAAATTTTTCAGTATAGTAATACAAAAGCATTATTATAGTTGTTGACCAACTAAATCAGACGCATGATGCTCATGAATTTAATGGGAGGCAGTGATTGTTTTCCACCTCCCCTGAAAGATCCCTCTATGATCAAAACATTACCAAGTCTCCCCTTAAGCACTGTTCACCTAAAATTTTCCTTTGCTCTGTTTCATCCCACTGTGCCTAGTAATACATTCTTTTATTAACTTCAAGAAGTTCTCTCCTTTCTCAGTGTGTTTATCCTTCAAATACTTCTAGATGCTTGTCATATTCCCTCTAGCCATTAATGAGTCCCACTATAGTTATTCTGTTCTTTTAATCTTTCCTACTGAATTCCTATGTTCAGCCCATGTGGGGTTGGACTATTATTTCAGTGATCTGGAAGGAATACATATAGCGATATTGAGAAACTAACATATTTTAAATCTTTCTTCAGCGAACAGGGTTATGAGTCACTGCTAGTTATAATATTTACACAACTATCTTCCTATATATTAATATGCAGTTGAGATTAATCACATGGTTTTCTATGACTGAGTTACTTTATAATTTCTTTTTCAGTGTGACACAAACTATATTCCTGTTTGTGGATCAAATGGAGACACTTACCAAAATGAATGCTTCCTCAGGAGAGCTGCTTGCAAGCATCAGAAAGAGATAAGAGTGGTATCAAGAGGACCTTGTTATTCTGGTATGTAAAACATCACTTTGTGTCACTAATGAATGATGTTATATGGTTAGCTCTTTAATTTTGCCCTTAGCTCCAGAGATTTTAATTTTCATGCATTTCCTAGAATAAGATAATGTGGAAACCCCAAGACCTCTTTAGTGATGAAATACAGTTACAGAGAAGAATTCTGATATATCTTCTGATATGCTAAGAGGTTAATAAATAAACATTAAAATTAGAAATAGCCTATCTGAGAAAATAGTTAGTGAATGCTTCTGTCTTATGTGTAGAGGAGCCTTGATATTCATCAAAAGACTTACAACAAATTTGGAGCAGACTCCTAATTAGTCATTTCTTTCTAACTCATTTATTGGATGTACAGGATTACTGTGACATCCAACAAGTAACACTGATCACCCTGACTGCCACTCTGCCTGTGTCCAAGGCATCATCTTCGACTGATTTAAATTTGTGTCATTACATTGAAGGTATACATAACTCTTACAAAATCATCGTACCTCAAATTTCTAATGGGCTGTTCTTTTCCATCTTTCCACACACTTAAAACACAGATTTTCCACATGCTTAAAATACATGGGACGGGTGTTCACAGTCTTGAATGCCCTTGGACACAGAAGCTTTATCCACCAGAGGTCTTTTGAACCTCTGAACAGCTTCAAAGCTGGGAACAGCTGCCTTTCTCACAAGTAAATTAGATGACTCGGTAGCATCAACAACTGCATTCTTTGGTACATAAATAGCATCCCAAAAATTTAAGTTGTGGGACATCCCACATCTTTTGATACACAATAGTTACTGGAATTAGCGTGAGCAAGGGTTAATCTGTATGGCAGCCAAAAGCATGATTACGGATCATGTACACACTCCCAGCTAGCTTAATAACTCTAGTTATCAATGACAATTTAGAGGCAGCAGCCTGGAACTCACTGGTAGCTGCAACATCCTATCTGGAAATTAGGGTAAATATTTGGGCAGTGTACCCAGGCTCAGTTCCTTGCTGCGGCTGCCAGTCCCAGAGCTACCTCATTTGAATGCAGCGTGGCTGTTTTACATGAGCTGCTCTAATGCTTTTGACTGCAGCTCAGACTCGTACTGAGATTTGTGGTTGTTTACCAAGGTCCTAAACGATCTATGACCTTGGTCCTAGAACTGAAGGAAACCTGCATTTTGTGCCCTGCTCAGTCACATAACTCCAGTTTACCTCAGGCAGGTGACAGAACTTACCTTCTTTCTCAATCTGCCACCTGTAAGTTACCTCCAGATGCTGAAGAAATAGGAAAGAAATGCATTACAGATTTGGAGCACTCATTTCTGTAACAACACCCAAGAAGTACGAAGGTTTGAGCAGAGGATGTATAAGTAAATATTTTTTTTTTAATTTCATACCGAAATTATTTTAAAAAGCAGACTTGCAACATGAAAGGTTTTTTTTTTCCCTCACTAAAATAAAACCCTAGGGTAATGTTTAGGTAACAACAACAAAAAAAGTGATTATTCTTATATATATTCTACCCTACTAAGAAAAAGACATTTTGAAATGAAAATCCAATTTTTCTCAGCCTCAGGTTAATGTCAGCTAATTACTGTGTTACTCAGCTGGTGTGGGATTTTTTTTTCAACCTCTCCCCCCTTTTCTTAAAGTCCTACATAAAACCCAGGAAATGCAGCATGACTTTTAGCACTTAGTGTAATAGATCCAGACATGTGCTGAGCCACAACTGACCAGAAAGTACTGTTACTTTCCAAATCTGAGGCTGTGATTCAGGCTGCATACTGCATTTCCAGTGACGCAATTTAAAGCACTTCAGCGGTGCTCCACCAGAACGACACCTGTGACCTCGAGTGTCTGACATGCTCCAGCTGATGTGAGAATATTGGATGATAAAAGCCATCATGTGGAACCTCACCATGCCCTGCTGGCTATCGTAGGTCATCGAGAAGTCAATATATTTGTACTCTTGATCTGTAACACACATATATTGAGAATCAAATGTCCAAATTAAAAAATCCTTTCTAGACTCCCATTTATTTTCATATAGTGCTTCTGAATTTGCTATGGAAATGCTTTGCCCTGGGATGTCATTAGAAGCTAAGCATAGATTCACTGGCTTCCTATCAGAGTTTTGATATTTCAAATAAATGTTTCATCCTAGTGGGATGTAACTGTGACAGTAGGACAAAGTTCCCCCTAGTGTTGCAACAACCATTTAATATTTAAAGTACCACAGACTTCTGAATCTCATACAGGAATGAAGTACTTCTCATTTGCTAGGGATTAGTACCTTCTGAAGCTAAGGCAGTGGAACAGACTATACTGAGTGATTTAATCAGATCTATTTCTTGGCAGGTAACATTTGAATTATTTTTTATGTTCTTGGGTCATTTAGGAGGGTATTTATATATTCATGTTTATTTGAGTGCTCTTAGAGTTGTGAGATCCTAAAATCAGTAATGTTAAAAAAAGAGTCAATCATAGGTGCTTTAGGAATTAACAAAGTGCAAGTTTTCACATTAAAAATGGTGGGTTAGAGATGGTTTAGAGAATGTATGGCTGAAGTTTTGGGGATTGTATATAGAGGTCTTAACATTTTCAAAGCCCATTTTTCTATGAAGGGACATTGTTTGTTCATATATCTGGGTTTACAGAGGTGTTTATGTGCCTAATTACCCCGGCACAAGCTGTGGGTTTCAGCCAATGCATGTAGCCCTGTGTTGTAAAATACAAAGAAACTAGGAAAATGAGTGAAACAGCTTTAGTGTTCTCTTTGCCTAATGCCTTAATATACCTTTGAGAAATGATGGTTCAAATCAAGCTAAATACAATTTGGCTTATGCCTAACCTGGGCTTTTGCATTCATGAAGGAATCATCTGGTGTGTGACTGGATGCAGATGAGCAGGGCTGTGAAGCGAAGTCCTCACTGGTGGTACTTCCCACCTTCCGTAGCTTCTCCTCCTTCCTCTGTGGGATTATGTTGTGAACAAGACCAGAGCACTGTCCTAGCTTTTTTTCTTTTTATATTTCTTAACCTTATCAGTTCCCAGTTTGCAGTTCAGCCCACAAACAAATACAGAGATAGGACCATCCAGCAGGGCGGGAGGAGATGGCAATAGCTACACTGGGACTCCTGCCAAACTCATAGCATCAGCAGTCTTGCTGCTGACCCGAAGCCTTGATCAGTTCATAAAGGGTGACGTTACACTGAAATCAATTCATGTTATGCCATCCTCTACTGGAGGTTATCCTGAACTGGCTTGCTAAACAGATTTAAGAAAGCAGGAAGAGAGGGCAGCTGGGGTGCTCAGAGCATTGGATGTCACCAAGTCCCTTGATTTCATCTGCTTCCTTTTGTTGGTAAATTTATTGTCTTTTATTAGTTTAAATAAAATAAAGTAATTTAGTAAATAAGAAATGGACCTTGACGATTCATTTCTAAGAATGTGTGTTCCTATTAGCCCGCACACAGAGCCACAATTTTGACTGCTGCCAGATTTATATTATATGCACATGGAAATGTAACCACAAAATGATGTAGTACTTGATATATTGTAATTATATATTCTCAGTGTACTGTATGTATTTGGAAGGCACGGTCTGTTGCTTTCTGTTGGGATTTCTAAAGTAAAAAAAAAAAAAAGGCAATTTGCAGAACTAGAAACAAACACTATATCTGTTAGATTTAAGGAATTATTCTCTTAGGAGTGGCTTTAACTTAGTGTTCTTCAGTCTGAAGTAATCAAGCTCTTACCCTGAGTTTGGATGCAGATATTTTTTACAGTAGATGTGTTGGATTTTGGTTTTGTTTTCTGTGGGAGGCTTACAGTGAAGCATAATCAGATGCACACATTGTCCTGAAAATAAATATAATAAGCTCAGTTTAATCCTTTTGAGGGAGTTAAGGAAGAAATTCTAAGCAACTCATTTCTAGATTAAGGAAATGTGAAAATAACGCTTTATGCTCTCTCAAGAAAGCCATAACAAACCTGAAAACCTTGTGTAAAAACTTTCATTCCTGAGAGGTGATGGAGACCCTGACTCCCAGAGCCAGTGCAGTACTGGAGCTTTCGTGTCCAGCCTGTGAGGAGGGTTTGCAACTGTGTCACTGTTCTGTCGTTAGGAAATGCTTTGGAAGGAAAGAAATAGGCTTACCTAGACATATCTCATCAACATGTGCCAGGATTTAATATCCTGCACTTTTTGTGTGTGTGTTTTTGGGTTTTTTTTGCATGGCATAAGCAAGCAGTACATGGCTACCAGGATCAAGTGATAGCAACCACTTGTTTCCTGAAGATGTCAAGGCAAATGAACATTCCCCACACACAGCCCTGGCAATGCAGAGGTTAAAAGCCCATCTCCAGCAGCCAGAGGCCTTGCAGCTGCTGGCAATTAGGCTTGTCAGCAGAAAAAAAAAGCTCCTGCTGGCATATCTAAATCCAGGGTAATTGCCAGCAGGCAGGCCTGCTTCTGGAGGGTGGGATGGCTGAGCTGGTGTGTTTCTTCCCAAAATTCTTTTGTGCAGCATTGAGAAGTTGGAGCTTGTTCTGGTCTTTCCTCTGGCTGCTGGCTTGAAATGGGCTGTGCTGATTTTACGTCTCTTCCAAAACATTGGTCCTTGTGCTGCTGCTTGGAGATTTCAAGGACTGTGCTGCTGCTGCAGGAGCTGATGGAGTATTGCAGCATGCTGAGGAAATAGAGAAAGTTAAAAGCTCCCCCTGGGCAATGCAATAGGTTATTATCCACCTCTACTCTGCCCTGGTGAGGCTGCATCTGGAGTACTGTGCCTGGTTTTGGATTCCTCAGTTCAAGAAGGACAAGAAATTAGTGGAGGGAGTCCAGCAGTGGGCTACAAAGTGATTAGGGGTCTGGAGCACCTTTCTTATGAAGAGAGACTGAGAGAGCTGGGTGTGTTCAGCCTGGAGAAGAGAAGGCTGAGAGGAGATCTCATCAGTGCTTATAAATATCTCAAGGGTGGGTGTCAGGACCAGACTCCTTTCAGTGGTGCCCAGTGATAGGATGAGGGGCAATGGGCACAGACAGAAGCACAGGAGGTTCCATCTGAATATGAGGAGAAACTTCTTTACCTTGAGGGTGCCAGAGCACTGGAACAGGCTGCCCAGAGAGGTTGTGGAGTCTCCTTCTCTGGAGACATTCAAAACCCACCTGGACACATTCCTGTGTGATCTGCTCTGGGCGAACCTGCTTTAGCAGGTGGGTTGGACTAGGTGATCTCCAGAGGTCCTTTCCAACCCCAACCATTCTGTGACTAGTGCTCTCATCACTATGTCTCATGCCACCTGTGTAGATCATGATGGTCATCTTTGGTAGCAAATTCCTCATAATTTTAGCCAATCTTTACTTAGAGGTATACAAGGCATACTCTTGTATACCTAGGTTTAAACTGCAGCAAGCTTACCCTGTCCTACCATGGAGAGGACTGCTTGGTTAGCTGTGTTAACCAGGAAATCCAGGCTAACAGGGAACTAGGAACTGAGACAGCAGCTGCCCTTTCTCTCTTCCACTTCTGTCTCATGAGATGAGTAATGAAAGACAATTGAATAAAAGAGTGAACATTATCCAGAACTTGCTCAGTGAAGTTTCTGGAGTGCTGGTGTGGGAAGACCAATTTCTGCTTCATGAAAAGTAGTGCCATGTACTGTCTTTGTACTAAAATCCCCCCAACTATATCCCAAAAGCTTTAGGAGAAAATCCAGGACTTGGGTATAAAGAGTATAATAACTCTTGGGTGACAAAGTTCAGATGCTGGAAATCCCTTCTCAGCTGTCAGCTAAGCTTTGCAATACCCGAATTCAGCAAATACATCATTTTTTTGGCTTTGTTTCCTGGAGAACAGTGTACAGTTTTACCTTCAGTGTGTCAAGAGCCATTCTGTTTTGCCCACTGCTGAAAAGCTGTTGACCTGCTTCTTACATAGATCTAAAAAAAGGTGGTGTCTTTTGGTGTTTCTTTGCCTGCCTCTCTGTGAGCAGGATCAGATAGGTTTGCTCTAGAGGTGCACACTGGATCACCTGCCCCATGTGAATCAAGTCTGCTTGCTTAAGATTTGTCAGTGTACTGTTAGTCTTCCTGTTCATACTTAGTGATTTGGAGCTCTTGCCCTGAATGGGGAAGAGATGGGTTCAATTTTCATGCTAGTTTGAGTTAAAAGCCATCCCTCCTGAATAAGACAGGCTCTTTGGGGTTTGGAGAGCGTACCTTCTGCCTCTGCACCAAAGCAGACCCATGGTACTCTCCTGCTCAGAGAGAACCAAAAAAAAACCCAACCAAAAAACAAAGGGATTCCGACTGTAGCCTAGTGCTTACAGTGCTCAGATGCTGTGGCTGATCCATGTGCTCCTTTATGTATTTTAGCCAGAAACTCCTTCATGGATAAAAGCAGTTCACAGCAGAAGCCTGTATGTTCGTGTATAAGCATATTTCTATAAGCCTATTTGGAAAAGAGTGGCTTAAGTAAAGAGAGAAATCACTCACTTTCTGATTACTGGTCCGTGGCTGAAGGAGGAGTCTCTTTCTGTCCATCTTCCTCGCTTGTTTGGGCACCTTTCTTGCCAGGTCTTGGTGCATGGAGACCACTTTTGGAAATCCCAGATTGGTTAAGGGCCTCAAAAGAGCAGGGCTGCTTGTCCAAGTAAGCTTCAAAAAATGCTACTTTTTAAACCAGCAGCTGCTTGGGGAAATGTAGCCAAGACTCAGAAAAAAGCAGGAACACCAGCTTAGTTTAGCACAGTTACCCTGGAGACAAGAGTCCTCACACAGCTCCAGGGCTCAGAGGGGAGACATGAGCTGCCAGTGAAAAGCTGAAAATGATGCAGTGTTATAGAGGATGACACTTATTTTTTTAACGGTTTCTTGAGATCTGAAAGCCCAGAGGAGCAGGAATGGATCTGTTCCATTACTAGGATATCCTGCCAAGTGGAGACAGAGTTGCCTGTGGACTTCATGTATATCAACCCAATAATCCATAGAGAGGGGTGGTCTGAGCATCACTTCTGTCACTTCTATACCTCTCTCATTGTAGCTCATACTATGTGATGGTATCTCCCCTGCTGCACAGCACCTCGCGGTATAACGTGAACCCCTCATACTAGAGCAGAGCGGCAATTCTCACCTTGGGGCTGAATGCACAGGGGAAGGTGGTCAGAGAGTGACAGTTGGAAACAAAAACATGGAACAAGTCAAGTTTCTTTGAGACATTTTAACCTTTGTTTTTTATATGAATTACAGGTTGAACTTGCTCATGTTTGTCTGTCAGCCTTCTCTCCCCTGGAACAGCTTGTGACACAATTTCACCACTACAAATAAACCTGTATTCTTACTTCATATAAGTAAATTATACTCCTTCGAATTTCTTAATGAAGCAATACTGCATATTTCTGAGTGACTCAACAGCGACATTTTATATGGGGTTGTCTGCTTTGTCAGTAAAGTGGGTCACTATCGATGGAACAAAAGCCCTTCTGTTTTTGCATTTGATTCTCCAAGGTAATAAGATCAGTCTATTAGACATGGAGTAGTGGTATAGGAGAAAAAAAAGGAAAATATAGGCGGAGGAAAGAAACCTCTCTATTCCTGATACTCCATGTGACAGGAGATTATTTTTAATGTGTAAAGTGACCCAGTAACGTGGAATTTCACACTTTCATCCACGCACTAGAGGGAATTATTCTTAGAAATATAACTGCTTAAAGAAAAACTGGGAGGAGGGAACTGAGCAAACAGAGGGTTTGGTTTTTCTTTTGATGTGAACAACGAGCTCATATGTGGAAGTAAGAACCGCACTCCTGTCTCTATCTGGCCTCCTTCTTCTTTCAGATTTGTGGAAATAAATTCAGCTGCCTTCTCCATCAGCAAAGCAGGCATGAAAGGAGAGGTGTGGGATGAGCAGTGTGTGTGCGCTCTGCTCCTCTCCTCATCTTCCAGAGAAGCTGAGCTCACGGGGATGGGAAGTAATTCACTGACAGTAATTGCCATCCCATCCTCTCCTCTCCTCTCCGCTTCCTTTGTGCAAGAAAGACAGAGGGAGGTTTGTGACTCAGAGGGTGTGTGTGTTTCAGGGCCTGTCTTTACTGCTGAAGATGCTGTGCAGAGCGCTGCCCAGCGGGATGCCTGTCCCTGTACAAAATCCTGAGCCAGCTCCGTACTGCTCTGAAGTGGAGTTAGTTGGCCTGGGGTGGTGAGGAAGCTCGAGTCCTGCTGATGCTTGAATGCAAGGGGATGCAGCCACAAGCTGTCACTCATCAGATGCTAATCCAGTCAGCCTAATGTCAATGAAATAACTATGCCATTAGAGCATCCTTATATGAAGTGACTGACTCAGCAGAGGAGCTATTTTGTGGGTAGATGACTTAAGCCAACTTTACTCTGAGCACCAGTTGTCTTCTGGAGGTACTTCTGCAGTCATGTGATTTATATATTACTCCTTCATGTACCACTCCCAGCGCCAGGGTAAAAAAAATAAATATTCCAACAATCAGAGTCCACACTCTTCATCTCTTTTGGTTTTAACTCATTTGAATAACTAACAGTTGGAAAAATGCTAAGAAAGCAGTTTATTTTTCAGTATCGAATGATGCTGTTCCTTGAGTAAAAATATCTTGCCAGGCAAGAGAGAGAATAGGGCACAGTATGCATGGACAAACTGTATTAAAGCATGCCAGACTTTATGTGGGATGTTTGTTTTTACACCTGGCTCATGAAATGTAACACCTGTGTAATGTTTCACAGTGACAAGTTCCTGAACAGCTGCTCCCAGAACAATATTTTCATTTGCTCCCCTTGTGTTTCTTTTTCAGATAATGGCTCTGGGTCAGGAGAAGGAGGTGAGTACCAAACTCAAGTTACACTTCCTTTTAGTCTTGCTTTTTTGCTATATGTGTATTGGTTTTATGTACCTGGTTGCTGTATACCACATGAATTAAGGAAAAATTATGACAACTTAAAAATAAGCTTTAACATTGCAATGTTATCTGATGATCTCAGAACAGTATTTGTATAGGAATAGGTTGTAGTGTGCATTTGACCAGTGTTGTTCTTTCAGGTTTGACCTATATAATTTGTTGCCAGCAATACAGTGTAATATTTAGATTCCTGTTTCACCTGTATTTCACTCCTGGAAATGTTCATTCACAATAAATTTCTTACTTGGTTTTTTTTTTTTAATTCATTTCCGTAGTGTCTACAATGTCTACTTATTACTTTATCCTTAGTCCAACATGTTGCCTAAAATATATTATTACAGTATGATACCTGTTTTTAACAAATATTTTACATGTTTCTGTTCAAAGCTGTATGTTCAAAACTAGTACTTGTAGAAGTGTTCCTATCTTCAAACACATCTCAACCTTCTTCCAAGTATTAAAAAAAAGACATGATTTTATCTTAATTCTATCTTTGATACTGCTAGAAAGAATATATATAGAATGAAAAATGTGAGATATAGATATAAACAGATACGGAAAAGCCATTTTGCTTTTAGGTTTTGCTTGTATTATGGAAGTGTTGCAGTTCATACTGATGGGACTGAGTTTTGAAATACTGGAAATCTTGTACATGAAAATGTGCTTTTGTAGAAGACAATCAATGGCATCGCTATCTGTCTAAACAAAACAGTTAAACTTTCCAAAAATCAGGAGCTATCTCTCTCTTTTTTCATGTGTGGAGTGACAGGGAGGCATTTCCCTCCCCTTTACTAAGATGCTATCAGTAAATTCCTGGGCTGCTGCCAGCACATGGCTGTTCTCACCTTTGTTTCCTTTTGGAGCAGTATCTAAAGGAACATTTTTCTGCTCAAATGCTGCCTCTTCGTACCTTCAATGGTGTTTTTTTTTTCTCCGAAACTCTTCTTCCTGAGATTGTATCATGCTCTTTCCCAGCTCTGTTTGTTTCTCCTTCCCCCTTTGTTCCCCAGCCTGTTATCCCACTACAGCTGCTCCCTGCAAGCTGAGCCTTGCTTGCCTTCACACTGCTATTCACTTCTTATAGGAAACAGATGACAGTAATTTAGTCCACATCTGACTTTTATTTTTGGAACACTTTTAGAAATCTTTTAATGCTCTTGGGATTTTTTTTTTTTCAGTATTTCCTAATTGGATACAAAAATCCCCATTGAAGTCCCTTGTATATATTACTGTGTTGGTCTGGAAGAGATTGGCAGCTGACTGACAGATGTGGCGATTCTTTGGGTAATTTTATGAACAATTTGGAGAAAAGCAGGACAGAACATGTTGTGTCTTCTTGGGTAGGCTGCTCACTGAAGATGCAAGTTCAAATATACTCATTGCTTGTTCTGGGATGGGAGACTGAACCAGGTCCACCGTCTCTTGGTAAGAGAGGTCCAAAAATGGGTTTCCCTTGGTCACTGCTGTTGTTTCTGTTCTCACTTGAAATATTCATTGAGCCTGGGACAAAGGCAGCAGAGAGGAAAGCAACAGCCTGGAGGCTGGGAGGATGCATGCTGTAGAAAGGCTTTGTTAGTTGGGTCTCAGAGTGGTAGTGAATTTTAATTATTTATGCAAAATAGAATGACATCAGCTGAGGAGATTTGGGGTCCCTCCATACTACCTTGTAGCAGTGGTTAGTGTGTTGCCTTGAGAGGTGGAATAGGTAGGTTTGGTTCACTTCAGGCACAGAGGAAAATATTGAATCTGGGTTCCTTGGCCCCAGGTAAGTATCTGCCCTGCCTGGATGTTGAATAAAGAAGGGACAACATACCCACTGCCTCCTGCAGCAGCCTTGTGATGTTAGCCCTTCATTTATTTGGCTTTCTTCCAAGTGCTTTGGGGCCACCTGAAGTGTTCCTGCACCTGTTCAGTATGAAAACAGTTGGGTTTAGTTCTTAATTTTAGATAGAAATACTATTTTAAACAACCAGAAATTGAAAATCCTGCTTGTTACTTCTTCTTCTTTTGGATACACCTAGGTGAATTTGTGACACGTTGAACTAGTACTGTTCCCATCCTCATTCCTCACTGAAATGGGCACTGGGTAATACTTCCACAAAGACAGTTGGCTAGTCTTCAGCAAGTTGAGTCATTTTCTGTGTGTGAAAGCAATCCTTCAAGTGATGGAATTCACTGGTGCTTTGATTACTGAAGTCTGCTTTGGCCAAAAAGCCTAAGAGTATTTTTGTACTCACAATGTTTTTTTTTAATCTGGAGTTTGTTTTGTTTCATTTTTCAAGTAACTGTAAAACTGTTACAAGGAGATATTAAAAACGTCAAGGTTATATTACTAGTTGAGGGAATTTAGAGGATGGAGGTGCATTGTTCAGGATCCAGGCAAAGAGAAAGGACAGGAACCTGGGCAGAGGGTGACCTGCAGGGGAGGGGTGCTCCCTGGTGCACACCACAGTCCTGCCTCCATGGTTCTTCCAGCTATGGGACTGATTGGAGCACAGCACAGCTCCTTCCTGACCCAGCCTTCCCCATTTTCTTCTTGGAGGAATCTAGGACATGCTGAGATGTAATAATCACCCTGATCATTTAATATGAGGCTCTTGGCCGAGGGTACACAAATGGGAACTAAGTTGCATGAGGAGCTTCTGTAGCCTGTGGGTTAGGTACAGCTACTGCTTGTAAGTACAAGGAAGCAGCAACACAAGTGGAAAAATGCAAGGGTGAGAGACTCCACCAATCTAGAATATTGTGTCCAGTTCTGGGCCCCTCAGTTCAAGAAGGACAGGGAACTGCTGGAGAGGGTCCAGCACAAGGCAACAAAGATGATTAAGGGAGTGGAGCACCTCCCTTATGAAGAAAGGCTGAGGGAGCTGGGTCTCTTTAGTTTGGAGGAGACTGAGAGCTGACCTTATTAACGTTTATAAATATATAAAGGGTGAGTGCCATGAGGATGGAGCCAGCTCTTCTCGGTAGCACACAATGATAGGAAAAGGGGTAATGGGATCAAGCTGGAACACAAGAGGTTCCACTTAAATTTGAGAAAAAACTTCTTCTCAGTGAGGGTGCCAGAGCACTGGAACAGGCTGCCCAGGGGGGTTGTGGAGTCTCCTTCTCTGGAGACATTCAAAACCCGCCTGGACATGTTCCTGTGCGACCTGACCTAGGTGTTCCTGCTCCGGCAGGGGGATTGGACTAGATGATCTTTTGAGGTCCCTCCCAATCCCAAACATACTGTGATACTGTGAGAGGGAGCCAGCAAGTGAGCAAGTGTGCTAGCTTAGAAATTTCTGTTTTCTTCCTAGGATTTACATTTCCAGATGTTAATCACAGAATCAGTGTATGCTATGTTTCTTAAACACACAATTAGTGTGATTGTGTATGCACCAGCGATGCTTGCACACACGGAATGGATGAGCGCAGCTGCTTGTATATGTTCAGAAAGCATTGCAATTGCTGTGCAGCAGATGTACTGTTTGCTGGTAGGTTTTTAACTGTGAAGAAACGTACTGGGAAAGCATCTGAGGTGTACTTTTCTGTTGTTACAGCTCTGCCTGTGACAATCTTCACTGCTGCCTCACGTGTGGCTGAGATTTGCGCTGGTGGTTCTCACTGTTCTCTTTCATTTTCCAGACACAGAACAAACTCATTAATGATTCTGAAACTTGACTTCATGCATATTTTCCCTCCTACTCCCAAACTGTATGATGTTAAATGCATTCATTTTTATGTAAAAAAAAAAAGGTAAATTCAGAACTGATTAAGAAAACTCACAACAGTCCTCTTCCTCAAAGATTATTTCAGACAATGTCTTGCCTTAGAAGTTGTCGTGTGCCACAAAAATGCTATAGACCGTGGATCCACGTTCTCTCCCAAATCATGTTTACTGTGACAAAGATACTAGATTTTAAGAAAAGAATTAAGAGTCATAGAATTTTTTCAGTATGCCTGAATAGAGATGAAGGAGCATAATTTTTAAGGGTGACACAATTGTCTAGTTGCCCTCTGACATTCTGGATAAGCGATTTCCATTTTCTACACTCTGAATGCACAGTATTAATAAAGAGTTGTAATAAAATTATTCATTTTGCTCATTTCAGAAGTCTGAACCTTCAATTAGCATAATAAAAATTACACTTATGAAACTATGCTTTTGATCACTTTTGGCAATAGGTATCCTGAAGCCACTTCTAAGAAGGGTATGGATTGTTAATTCAGAAATTAGAGAAATTTCAAAAGCCTCATTACCATTATCTTTCGGCCCTACAGAAAGCAATGTCAGAGAGTGGGGACTCAAACCTAAAAAAGTTGCTTAGTTGAGGTCACAGCTGAAGATGGTGGGATCCTTCGGATTTTCATTTAACACTTGGGCTTCTCTTTGCAATCTTGTGTGAATCATTCTGCAGTTTCTCAGTTCTGAAGAATACAGTTATAAAAGCAGCTCCTGATCCACTTTGTTTAAACACTGATTTGTTAGAGTTTGAGGCAGAACTGGTGAAAGAGGAGTTACAGGCTCAGATTTATGTTGTAAATTGCAACGGTATTTGACCTGCTGGATGTACTACCACAGCTGGTAGTTCGGGCACGAAAAATGATCCTCAGGCTGTCATGTGTACATAAAGTAGGTAAATTGCTAGCTTGCATGAAGCGTTTTTCTTTTTTTCTAACAAGAATTTAAAGTTTTTATTTCTGGTGGAACTTGCCATGTTCTCCCTGTAAAAAAGAACCGCACTGACCCAATAAAGTAACCTCTGGAAGATTAACTTATGTAGGCTTATATAAGTGTGACTAACGATGAGCTTTTACAATTTTTTCTCCAAGGTGCTTTCTATGTGCAAAAAAGGTTTTTTTCCTCCAGTTTACAACTGATACTAGCTAAGAAGGTCAAAAAAGAAGGAGTCATCTTAGTGATCTTACCTTCTCGCTGTACAAAGAGCTGGCAGTGAGCACTCCCAGCCAAGTAGAAGCCCTGTCATGTAACTGAAGTAGCCTCCATGGTCAGAAGACCTCAGATCTTGGTTAAAGCCAAATTGTCAATATTGTAAAAAAAGATCCAAGCACAACATTACCCAGCTAGTAGCGAGACAACTGAAAGGGCAGTCGGAACCACTGATTTAAATTCTGTTTGGATTTACAGTCACATCCTACATTCATAAAAGAAATTTTGGCCCACTACAGATGGGAACACTTAATCCTAGAGGAAAACTTTGGAAAAGAAACTGTTTCCTTTCTTTGTGTGTTAAAGTTATTTGTGACAAAAAATAATTTGCTTTCATCTGGCAGCAGTCCTTATTCATAAGGCTTTTTTTGGTAGTCCTTTCCATCTTGCATCCAAGTACAGTGCAAAAACTTCTGAAGGAGAACCTTATTTCTTCTGAGCTCCCAGGTTCCATCTTTGGTATATGAGTACTTCTGAGCTCTTTCTTCCCATGTCTCTCCAAGTAAAGTTCTTTTTTCCTCTCACTCTGGATACTCCTTGCTCTCTCTATTTGATACTGCCAGCAAATGGCAGCTGTGATGTTGACTTTGTGATATAGTTAGGCCTTTGCAAGAATGTGTCAAAAACCATCAGCAGGTGTTATGTATGCCATCAAAGAGTTAACAAATGGTAATGACTTTTCAAGCCAGCTTATCAGAGGCAAATTGGTGTCCTAGAAGAAGCAGGTTCTGTGCTCTGGTAATCAACCATCACGGGTAAGATTTCCAAGTGTCCTGCTATGCCCATAACATTAATTTTTTATTCTTGTTCAGCGTCTATGTGTGTACCTAAGCAGAATGCACTTTTGATATTAAAAAAGATGTAATGCTTAGACAGATGGCACCCAATCATTTCAGGCTTTTAAGCTAAGGAAATAACATGCTTGCAATACATATAGCTAAGTTAATTATTATTAAAATAATTTGTTTTGAATTTCTAATCCCTTGGAAATTTAATAGCTAAAGTATCTTGTGATGAATGTCTAGCAGATTGCATTTAGTAATTAATAAATTGATATACAGTGTGTGCTTTTTAGCAGGCTGCCATCTGTTCCTTCCCCTCACTGGGGACAACACTTATCCAGTAATTGTCACACAGTCAGGGTGTTATAAACAGACACAGTTTAGAATCACGAATATTTTTTATTTTAATTTGTAATAATGCTGCTGATTTGGTTTAATGTATTTTAATATGACTGCAGAAACTTGATGGTGATTAACACCCTACATAGGAGGTAACATCATGTCTTTTAGCATATTTTTATAATGGCGTGTGACTTAAAAAGATTTAAGTGCTGATTCCATCATGTGGTTTTGTCTGACTATGACTGTAGCTTCAAATAGCCCTATTTATTTCTGCTGAGATACTACTTTCTGTAAAGTTAACACAGAACAAAAACTTGCAAGAATTACTGTGTTTTCGCCAAAGGTTCAGCGAGGAAGAGGCAAAGGTCCTGAATGTTCAGGCCTTCTCTTGGTGAAAACTTATTCTAAGCAGAGTTTTCGGAGTGGGCTGGAGCTTGTTCAGAAGGATGCTGGAGCCAGGGGCATGGAAGCACAGATGCCTCTTGCTTCTTGTGCAGGATGACAGATAGCAAATGAGGGCTGGTTTATCTTGTGCAGCCGGAATGGGGCCTGCGGAACGGTGTTGGGCATGTTCATTAAATTGTGGGACACCTCCCTTGGCGTCTGGTGACTTTCTTGTCCTTTCTGTTTTCCGCCATCATCTGCTCATGCATAAATAATTTCCCTGGTGGTTACTCCGAAGTTGTTGTGTCTCCCTTTGGAGAAAAATGAGTTAGCTGAAAGAGTTAGCAACACAGCGGAGTGACTGGGTATTTGACTTTTCCAACCAGAGAGTCCTGCAGTGTAGAAGCTGATCCAGCTCTCACAGAATGCTGACTTTCCCCACCATTATCCATGGTGCCATATGCACAGAAGCCAGGTAGAAGTTATAGTTGCTAGATGTGTAAAATACCTAATGCATAACAAAGGTAATGGTTGTAGGGAGTCTTACAATGCACATCCTCAAGTCCTTTGCTCAGAAGTGCACGTGCTGTCCTCACCATAACTGCTGGGCAAACATACAACCTTGGCTGGGTTGTGATTAGGATATCAAACTTTGAACTTCCCTCCTCCAACCAGTTCAGTTGTAAATAGACCAGGCATCCTTGTGTCAAGCCTGTAATGCCCATCTTTGCAAAATTAAACTTCAAAGGCTGCTGTCTTTGCTGGAGTGTGCTTACAGCTGCTCTACGTGGTCTATACTGCACAGGGTAAATATCCTTCAGCCAGGTATAGATTTCTGGCTGTACCAAGCCAGGCTTTGCTTCTAAGCCAGCTGGGTGGTTGGATAAGAGATAACAGGGCTTTCCACAGTGGTAAATATTGCTTTTGCATGAGATCCTGCAACATGGTCAAGATAATTCAAGACACTGCTTGCCAAGAATTTGGGATAGCTAAGAGCAGTTGTTGCACTTGTTTTAAATTTGCACTTACAGACAAAAAAGTAAGTTTGCATCTGGGTTTTAAATTACAGTGACAATCATCAGTGTGTCATTAAATCTACTCTAAAAATTAATGGAAGAGATGATAAGTCACTAAAATGTTCAGTGAACTGCAGCCCATAATGTGTGATGCTGTGGACTGTGCTATTTTGAGAGGAATTTCTAGTGTGAGCTATACTGAGGGAATCAAAGTCTAATCACAGCAGGTTTCTTCTGTACTTTAGGGTCCGGAAGGGGATTTGCTGTGGCCCTTCATATTTTTCAAAAGTCTTTTTGCAATTAGTTGCTCCCATGGGATAGCACATCAGTAAAAATAACTATACTCCACAAACAGATAGGAATTGGTTTTTAGAAGGGCTTTCCTAGATGAGAGGACCTTCATTCCATCCATGGCTACTGAGTAGTTGCAGCTCTCCACAAGCTCCCCCTGCTTCACTGTGAACAGTGATAAGTATATAAATGTATATATATATGCATATAGAGCAGAGCTCCCTTTCCAGGCTGTGCCTTTAGGGCAGACCAAACTTCACCATGACATAGCCCAATGCTTTTGCTTCGAGTGTGATTGAAAGCCCTCAGCAGAAACCCATATTACCGTAGTAGGAACATGCAAATAAGTTGCTGAGGGAAGTTATTTACTGCTGGCCAGTTCCTCTAGAGATACTGTCCATTTGCAGGCTCCTGCCCTGCAGCTCCTAAAATATAGCTGGCCATCTTATGCGGAGGAATAATGACTCGAGGAGAAGTTTTAGGGAACACTGCAGCGCAGTGAGACAACTGGGAGTCACAGATCCCATCCTTGTGCCTCCTTTCTTTGGAAGGACAGAGCCTAAATGAGGTGCTGCCCTGAAAGACGAACGTAGCTGAAAAAAAGAGAAGGAAAATGAGCTTTCACTCAGCATGAAATTAAGATGTCAAAGAACAGAATTAATCACAATACCAATGAAACCGAGGAGAAGAAATTCTGTAATCATCTGTACATCAACATTAGAAGTCTGCGTAATAAACAAGAGGAGCTGAATTGCTCATTTAGGAGCATATTTTGACCTAATTGATATTACTGAAACCTGCTAGGAAGATCTGATTGATCGGAATATTAAAATTAATGGCCATAACCTACTTAGAAACAATCGAGTGTAGGGGAAAAAGGAGAAGGGAGGACAGTCTGTCAAGGGATGCTTTGCCTATTTGCAGACATTTGCACCAAACTTATGCTCTCAAATATTAATGGATTAACTTATTTTAACAGCACACAAGTCAGGTACTGAAAATGTCTGCTAACAATTCAGGCTGAAAACCAGTATTTATCTACTTTGTATTGGTGGGAAAAGCTGTGTTTTCTTCAAGGACTTATGTCTAATTGATATGCAGTGTCTCATGCTGTTAGTACTAAACTATCATGCAGATAGTAATGAGAGAGGCTTCTAAAAATTGTAGATGACTATTGCCTAAGTTGGAAATGTAGCATCAATGCATATTCATCTGTATTACACCTCATCCTGACAGGTGTAAATTATTAGTACCCGAGGTGCAGGTGTTCTCGACTTGCACTTGCACATATTTACTATATGCAGACAAAATAAAGTACAGATCTATATGCATGAGGTCCAGCAAATTCTGTTCAAGAAAAAAAGGCCACACTTTTTCTAAAGCAAACCAAATTTTAAAAGGTAGAGAAAGCAACTGGGGGGCTGAGGGGAAAAGGAAGGAGAGAGAGAGAGAGAGAAGTTTACACTGAATCGCATATAGGATCACAGAATCATTTTGGTTGGAAGAGACCCTCAGGATGATAGAGTCCAACCATCATCTAACTGTAGCACTAAACCATGTCCCTAAGAACCTCATCTAAATGACTTTTAAACACCTCCAAGGATGGTGACTCAACCGCTTCCCTGAGCAGTATGTTTTAATGCCCAACAACCCTTTCAAATGAGGAATTTTTTCCTAATACCCAATCTAAACTTGAAGCCGTTTCCTCTTGTCCTACCCCTTGCTCCTTGGGAGAAGAGACCAACCCCCTCCATGCTACAACCTCCTTTCAGGTAGTTGCAGACAGCGATCAGGTCTCCCCTCAGCCTCCTCTTTTCCAGGCTAAACAGCCCCAGTTCTCTCAGCTGCTCCTCATCAGACTTGTGCTTCAGACCCCTCACCTGCTTCATCGCCCTCCTCTGCACTCTCTCCAGCACCTCAGTGTCCTTCTTATGATGAGAGGCCCAAAACTAAACATAGATTCAAGGTGGGGCCACACCATGTAGAAACAATGAAAAAGTAGTTGTGGACTAGTGTTTATGAAAATTAAAAAGGTGCCAGGGCATTCACGGGGAGCAGATCTAAAGTGGGTGGGGAAGGGGTACATGTACCCCGCGTGTGTGTGTACGTGTTGCTTCTTCAGCTCCATTACAAAACTGAAATGCTTATAGTGCAGTGAAATGCTCTGTAGAGCATTCAGGTTGAATTTGTAGTCAAGTCAGAGAATATATATAGGATATGAGGAAATAGTTTCCATGCTAGCAATAATGCAGAAGGATATTAAGCACCAAATGTTGAAGACAGGTGTTTTGTAATCAGCAGGTCTGGCTGGTTTGTACCTGATAGCTTTAAAAATGGGTGGTAAAGAATTCTCTGCCCAACAATGAATTTTTTTTCTCTCTTTTTCAGTAGAACAATAAGAAACAGTGTACAAATCTTTTGAGAAAAGATAAATGTGATGATTGAGCAGGCAACAGCCTCTCATTCTGGTATCAATCCGAAGAAAAGCAGTGGAATAGAAGGTCAAAGAATCAACTGAGTACAGAATTAAGGGAGAGGAATAATGCCAGTCATCATGGGTTCATGGAAAACCTTTACGGAGAAATTTACCTTTTTTTTCTTTTAATTTAGTTTTCCATGAAAGACGTTTGTACAACAGAACATTTTATGTAAGTGTACCACCTCAAAACCATAACCTTTCTCAAAGGTGATCTCTCATACAAGTTTAAGTAACCAGAGGGCACAGCATCCACACAGTGCACATCTACTGTGCAAAAATATTGCCAGTCAATGGATCGTTACATGTTAAGGATTCCTTACAAAATGAGTGTTTTTCTAGGGACTGTTCTTGGCCTTGTGACCCCTTCTACTGGTGGCCTGGGAGCAAATCAGTCAGTACTGGTCAGGCCTGGATGACAGAGAACGGGTCACTCAGCTAACAGGAAGCAAAAGCAGGTGGGATGTTAATGACTGAGGACAGAGCGATATGTAGTGAGTCCAGGATCTGTGTGATTCTTTCCTGGATGTCAGCCTCTCTCCTTACACAGGCTGATGACCCTGACAAGGACTCATTGGGGAATGAGGTGAATAATGAAGTGAATGTGAATAATAATGATCAGTGCAGAGAAATGGTCAAAATTTAAAATGCTTGTTGGATGTTTTAACTGAAGAATATCATAGATGGCATTTGGTTTTGATGACAACTCTTCTGGAGCAGTGTGTCCAGCTCTTGTACCCATTACTCCAGAGGGTGTTAATGTGCTGGGGAAGGAGCATCGAGGGTCATAAGAACAGCAACAGAAGTGGAAATACCATGAATGAAAGCCATGAGCAGTGCCATTTGTTTAATTTATTCAAACTGCAGGGGGTCACTTAATGTCATGGAAAAGTGAAACCTGACACTAAAGGACACTTTGGGATGCCAAACACAGGCATAGGAATGTGGTATCTAGAAAGAAGTAAAAATCAGATAAGATGTACATTTGTAAAGATAAAAGCAAATTACTTCTACTGCAACTTAATAAGAGTGGGGATAGAATTTCTACAGTGGGAATTTTGTAATAAAGTTTGATATATATTAATCTTTGAAAAATGCAATGCATACTTTAGACAGAAGGTAATTTGAGAGGCTCACCTGCACTATTCTCCATGTAAGCCCAGCCCCACAGGTAGGAGGGAGAGATGCCCTTCAACCAAGATCTAGGAAATTAGGAAGGACTCTTTTGAATTACTTTTTCTTCTTTACAAATAAAGAGTGTAAATGCAAGTTTTTTAATGATGGCGTTTGATTAGCTGTTGCTACGGGACGTAACGCTGCTGTGAGAAAGAGAAGCACTGATCTACGTCCATCTGACAGCCTTATGTAGTTAGCCTTACGCTGCCATGATACTGCGATATGTTAAATGGTTTTCGACTCCCTCTCAAATTTCTGTGTTGTTTCCCTGCCTTTTGAATGTCTCTCTTTCCTTTATGACTTTATTAAAATAAAAAATAGGAGTTACTACTGGTAGTGAAATAATAAGAAGACAGTTATATTTCTCTTTTACTTGGTGAAGAGTTTTGGCGTCCATATGAACAGTAAGATTGATGCAGAAGTTTTTAGGATCAGAATATTGAGATATTAATTTTACATTTTTAGGGAAATAGCATTTCTACCAGTTTCTTGTTAAGATTATTTTTTTTCTGTTAGTCTTGTATAACTAATCAGAGTAGTCTGGCAAATATATCATGGCATATATGAGATATGAGTACAGTCAATTCCTATTGTCGGAAAGAGAAAGGGGAAAAATGAAAGCAGTTGCCTTGCATAAGGATATCTGTAATTAAAGACTGTCAAAGAAAATAGCATTCAAATCCCCACTGCCTAATATTCAAGGATATTAAAAGGCACAGGGTTTACACATTATGAGTACCAATTAAGATTAAATGTGACTGGGATACATGTCGATGCCAGTTACACGGCTGGTGGGGTGAGAATAAATACAAATCACTGAAATAAGAATAAAGGAAGAGTCAATCAATGAAGCATTAGTGTTTTCAGGGATGCTTTCTTGTCACTAGTACAGTATTGTCAACCTCCAATTGCTTGATTTTGAAAAAAAGGAACATTGTTAAGGTTTATAGCTTCATGTTGACAATATACCTGAAGGCAAATGGATTTAGGTAAACAAAATCAGAGCTTAATAAGAAAATAATGCTTTCTGTTAACAATACTTTATTTTTCTCAGAGTATGAGGGATCTGGGACAGAAGTTCAGAGAAAACACTCAAAATGTGGAGTTTGCAAATATAGAGCTGAGTGTGATGAAGATGCAGAAAATGTTGGGTAAGTAATAAGCTTTCCTTAACAATATCAGTGGACAAAAAGGGCAAAAATGTTTAAAAAAAAAAAAGGAGAGAGAGAAAAAGAAAAAAAAAGTACGTGATTATCTGCTTGGCTGTGTTTATCCTACTAACTGAAGTTCTAATGCTGTCCAATAATAATGTCTTTGATAAGTGTCTGTAAAGAGCAAGTGATCTGCACTTGCAATGTAAAAGGAGAAAACAACAAAGAGGTATATTGGAGAATCTTTATGAAATATTTTTCAAACAAAGGACCTTGATTTGTTTTATCTTGGCAACCAAAAAAAACCCTAAACCAAACAGGAATGCAAAATGAATACTGATAATTCACCTCTGAGATTTTTTTCCTCTATGTTCTGCTTGTTCATAAAGTAGTATAGGCATCTCAGAATAATAGTGCTTGAACATCGTTAATTGGGGGCAGCACTGCTCTTCCTTCTCCTGTCTTCCAGCTGGAATACATTTTATGTTGAAATATGTCTTAATTGCAGAAGATTTTATTATGGGATATCAGCATGAAGACATCTCAGGCAGTAAAGCAGCTTAGCACTAATATTCTAGATGTGTATTGAAGATTAAATAATAGCATACAAGGAAAACCAAAATGGCAATAGTACTCATTAATACTAGTGTGATACTTCACATTTCATAAAATGTCATATTACCAAAGTAGGCTTGCATTTTTCTGGAGAGACAAATGAGCTGTAGCTGGTTTTTTATAATACCAATAATTTTCTGCAATATTGCCTTGGTCTGTTTAATTTATGACTGGCAAAATGGGTATAGATTTGTTTGTTATATGCACTGAGATGTATTCTTGGCTTTGGAAAATAAATCATGAAGCATCCAGCCAGTAAAAGCTTGCCTAATTGTTCTGTGCTTGTAGACTTGGCATTCCTGCAGCTGTGTAATATCTATAAGAAAGTTAGGATAAAGTTGAGGAGAGTGGAAGATTTATTCCCTATGTCCTACTCACATAAAATGAAGCCATGCTTCCTCTTCTTGACAACAGCAGGAGAGCTCTCTTTTGCCTCTAGGATTTCTTCAATTAGTCCTCATTAAAAAATATATGTGGAAACAAAAAAAAAATTACACAGTAAATACTAAAAAGTTAGAAAATATTCCTATGAGGGTTGATGACAGTCTATCAGATCATTTTTTCAATTTTGTCAGTTTTCCAACCTAAATAATTTAATTCATTTTTTTTCGCTGAGTACCTTTGGCCTTTATAGGATGCTTTAGTGATATTCACTGCCTATTTAGACAGATTAAACTGGGCTCTGTTAACACAGATTACCTTCACAAGTGTGACTTTGACAAGTATGTAGAAAGTCACAGACTTGCTTAAGTGGATGTTATGAGTTGGTTTCTCTTTTTCTAAAATCAAAACACTTATTTACCTGGTAGAAACAAGATGAGATTTAAATCTTCTGTCTGGGAAACAGAATAGTAGTAGAACACCCCTTAAAAACACTTTTTTCATCTTATTTTTACTCACTTTACTGTTGGGTTTCAACATACTTTTTAGCCTCATAAAATTATATAATGATATGTAAAATTATTGACAGTATAGATACCTTTCATCAGACTTGCATAAACACTGCTACTTTCGTATTGTTATTTAATTCAATTTTGCACCCTGTTACAACCACTATCATCCCTAGTTCTAGCAAATCACACAAACACCTTAATTTCATAAAAATATTCTGTCTTGCTTTTCCTTTCTAAGGGATGGGAATGACCGCTGTAACTTTCTTGGATAGTGGGGTGGTGTCTATTGAACCTCAAACAAAAAGTACGTTTAGTTCCATTCAAGTAGACTTCATAGGCCTGGATAGCCCTTGCTCACACTTTGTGATGTTAAAACACTTTATTAAGTGATCCGTGTGATTGCAGAAGGCATTTTGAGAGGATTTTGCTTGATGATAGCAACCAAATGAGTAAGCTGAAATGTCTCCTAGTGTTCAGAAGAGAAGAGATGCTGTCTGAGTATAAATATATAATTATGCATTTTTTCATCCTCTTTTCCAAGCCGTGCAACCTGAGACCTTACAAACATCAGCTCCTTCTGCTCCGAGTGCTCTTGAGAAGCAAAACGGTAGCTGTACTCCTGTTTTATGAATAGAGAAACTAAATTACGGGTCAAATGATTAGTGAATTGGTGGAAGGGGAGTCATCCATGCCACAAAGCGTTGAGTGGTTTGAGGTAAATGAGCTGGCATTAGTGAGAAATCTCAGGAATTGCCAACAGGCCAGCCACAACAGACTGGAGTGCAAAATAAGCAGATTTTCCCCCAATAAAGGAAATATCCTGCTAAAGACAATTTTATTCCACACAGACTGTGATTCGTCTTTTGGGTCTGGAGGGATGTGGGAGTCCTGTGGAAAAAATTATGGCCCCGGATTGTTTCAGTGAAAACTGTAGGATGATTCTTGCAACAAAGGAGTCAGGAACAAGACCTCTTGGCATATTGTGGTTATTAGAGTTGGATTTGCTCATGTCTAAGCAAGTCCGTCCTTCTTCGAGGCGCACAGTGGTAGCGTGAGGGGCAACAGGCACGTGTTGGAGCATGGGAAATTCTGATTTGACATAATGGAAAATGTTTCCACCATGAGGGTGATCAGACACTGGAATGAGATATCTGATGAGGCAGTGGAGTTTCGATCTGTGGAGATGGTCTGAACTTGAACAGACATGGCCCTGGGCCAGCTTTGAGCAGGGGATTGAAGTAGGTGACCTCTACACATCCCTTCAAGCCTAAATTATTCAGCAATTCTGTGCAGTTACTAAATCTCAGTGCTTCTTTAAAGCACATTTAAACAAGTTCAATTGTATGCAGCTGTGATACGCTCCATATTTTAAGTTAGTGATGTTAATTTTTTGCTGCTCTTAAATTGTATTTTTACAATTTTTAGTTTTCATACTTGACATTAAAGCATTGTGGATGTCTCTGACCGAAGTTGCTGCATGTGCTTTTATTACACAAGATCACACATAGTTTGAAGAACTCAGGCTTTGCACAGAGTTTTAGATTTGTATCTTCATTTTGTTTGATTTCTCAGAAACATTATCTATCTAAACCAGAAGTGGCTACAATGTGTAGTAAATTGAATGCAAAAATATAAACAACTTTATAATTTCCACCGCCTCGGCAAAAATCTTCAGTGTTGAATTTAAGTGGACAGATTGAGACAAAGTCTGAGGAGATGGTTATCTTAAATAGTGTGCCATTCTTAGAAAATCAGTATTCAACTGTAGGCAAATCAGTACATAATTTCTTTATATAAATGCAAAAAGAAATCAGGTTGAGAAAACATCACAGAAATATATTTCTCTTTTTTTTTGAATTTTCTCATACAACTTACAAGTATTTTTAAAGAGTTGTTAGTTTATGAGCAGGCTTTTCAAGAGCATAGAAAATCACTTGTGGATGCACTAGTCTTAAGTTACATAAATGTGTACTATGTCATATTGTCCATACAGTGGTTTTCTGTAGGTCTGCAGTAAGAGGATGCAGACAACAGTTTTCATGTGGAGTCACCATGATTTCTTTTTCTGCTTTAGCAACAAAACTGAAACATAGGTTGGATATGTCTTGGGAAAAGCTGCTGCCTGAGACCAATCATTCAGTATCTCCCTTTCTACCCTGCCCACCAAAAATTCTCTCTGGCTAGAACCTTCCTCTGCTCTGTTGAAAAAGCATAGTGGTGCAAAACTTGTGGCATGGGAGTGAAAAGGCACACGAGAGGTTGGTAAATTTAAACTTTCATGTGGGAAACAGGCCAGAAGCCTGAAGACTTAGGCAGTACGAGGACGGTTGTGTGTTTTCTGCTGGAATTCTGGATTGGAAATGCAGTTGGGTGGAGAAGTGGAGATGGAGGTGGCAGCACAGAGCTCAGGGCCACCAAGAGCTGATGGGGTAAATCCTGTAGGGCACCAACCCAAACACGTTTGCTGTTGATATACTCTGGGGTATCCAATGCAGCTTTTCTTGGCACACACCAGACTTTTCAGTTCTACTGGTTGTTAATGTGATAAACAGTACACACTCAGAAGTTAGTATACTGATAACTTAAAATAATACAGCATGAATGCAAAACAAATGAAAATAGATGTGTTGAAAAATCATTTTCATCAGTGTAGCACTTAAATAGACTCTTCAATGAAAGCAGTGTATATAAATATTTGTAATACTATTGTGGCTATTAAGGACTCCAAGTGCATTTTTTTTAACTCAGATAAATAACATTCTGTGTAATTTTTATAAAGCTTCCAAACAACATAATGCTTCAATTTACTTTATATGATTGAAACTGAAATTATTATAAACTTAGTTGTGGATTTGGGTTTTTTTGATATTGTGATTAGGTGGCCTCTTAAGTATATATGTTTTTTCACAAGACTTCCATTTTCAAATGGTCCCAATTTCCATGTGTTTTTTAAAGCTTATGGTCATTTTTTTTCCACAAATATTTTCTTACACATACCAAAATTCACGCTCAAAGTGAGAACATTTTAATACTTATGCATTAAATATAAATAAGATGTATTTATAGTATTTTAATATTAATATTTAAAATATACTGAATCAATTGAAGAATAGGGATTTCATCTTGCATTTTTACTTCAAATGTGAAATATCTTTCCAACATAAAAGTAGCGTTGCTTATGGGGAGTTATATCCTCTGCTCTTGCACTCTTTTATGATGTTGTGTGTCTCTTTCCTCTTGAATGCCAAAACAATGATAGATACCCGATAGAACAACGTGCCAACACCTAGTCAATGTCTGAAGGAATGTTGGTTTAAAAGGAATTTAAAAGTATGTTGTAGCTTCAATATCCAGAATGTAATTGTGAACTGTAGAATAATTTAGATTGGAAGGGATCTCTAGGGAAATCAATCTGGTACAAGATTCCTCCCTCCACTGCAGCCAGGGATGGTCCATTCAGGTGGCTCAAGGGCTTCTCCAGAACTCTGACTATCTGCATTAAGGGAGATTTAACGTCTGGGCAGCTGTTCAAGGGCTGAGCTGCTCTCACCTTGAGGAATAATTTCCTTGTGTTCAATCAGAATTTATCTCACCGTGACTTGCAGCTGTTGTCTTTCAGCACTCTACTGTGCATCTCTGAGAGAAGCCTCCGTTAGCCTTCTTCATAACCCCTCTTAGGCTGTTGGTGACAGCAATCAGTCACCTCTTCTCGAGGCTGAACAAGCTCAGTGCCCCCAGCCATTCCTTACACAACACACGCTCCAGCCCTCTAACTGTCACAGTGGCTTGCCACTGAACCCTCTCCGGTTTCTCAAGGTATTTTCTGTTACTGGGGTGTCCCAAAACGGGCCAAAGTGCTCCAGATGGGACCTCATGAGTGCTGAGTAGAGGACTACAGTCATTTCTCTTGCTCTGCTGATGCCACTCCTGTGCAGCAGCCCCCCAGCCCTGCTGCTCGCCTGGATCCTCAGGTCCTTTTCTGCAGAGCTGCTCCCTTGCCAGATTCAGGAGGTTCCTCCACCTTGTCGAAGCCCCGACTTGCATGGCCAGCAGGTTGAGGGAGGTGATTCTGCCCCTCTACTCCACTCTGCTGAGATCCCACCTGGAGTCCTGTGTCCAGCTCTGGAGCCCTCAGTACAGGACAGACATGGACCTGTTGGATTGGGGGCAGGGGAGGCCACAAAAATGATCAGAGGGCTGGAACACCTCTCCTGTGAGGACAGGCTGAGAGAGTTGGGGTTGCTCAGCCTGGAGAAGGCTCCAGGTAGACCTTATTGCAGCCTTTTGGTACTTAAAAGGGGCCTGTAGGAAAGATGGGGACAGACTTTTTAGTAGGGCTGTTGCAATAGGACAAGGGATAATGGTTTTAAACTAAAGGAGGGAAGATTCAGACTACACATGAGGAAGAATTTTTTTACAATGAGGATGGTGAAACACTGGCCCAGGTTGCCCAGAGAGGTGGTAGATGCCCCATCCATGTAAACATTCAAGGCCAGGCTGGATGGGGCTCTGAGCAACCTGATCTAGATAAAAATGTCCCTGCTCTTTGCAGCAGGGGTGTTGGACTAGATGATCTTTGACAGTCCCTTCCAACCCAAACTATTCTATGAGTCTGTGCTCAGTAACATCTTACCTTTCCTTCGGTCCCTAAATGGTTGGAATAAATTTCATTAATTTTGATTTAAAATCCAGATTTTTTTTATCTTTGATAAGGAAGTCATTAACTTATAAATAGGCTCACTGTAAAAGTTCAAATGTGTTATGTTCTCAGTTTTACCTATGTTTTTTTAACAGATAAAATATGGAAATGAGATTCCGAGCACATTCAGTCTTTTTTTAATAAGTGTACTAGGCTGTCAAAGACCTATTTTAACTCATAATGTAGATATTCAAGAAAGATTGACAACTGATCCCCAAACAGACCTTTCGAGATTAACTTTTTACAAGTTCTACTTTGGAAAGAAAATGTGTCTCAGCAACATAGAGGCAACTGGCCTATAATTTACACAATGACTGTTTTCATAATGGCCAAACCAGAAATTAATTGTAAGTATTAACACTGACAAATACCAGAATGGACATTTTTAAGTCCCAGTCTCTGCCTTGTCTATCTAATTTGTCTTCCAGGATAAGATTTGGTCTTTTTGAATTACAGCATGCTGGTTTATACTTACCTCTTTTGACCACTTTCTCACTCAGTTACCATAGCCTAACTTTTTTGGGGGAGTATGATAGTGTATGCAGATATTCATAAAGAAGGGCATCTTAATGCTGTGTAAATGCAATTTACAGCTTTCTGGTCCAGCAGAAAAAAAATATCTTATAGTCTCTGTGTGTGAAACAAAACACAGACATAAACAATAGAAGAAATCAACCTAAACAAAAGATTTATAATTGTGTCATGGGATCACTGAATTATGCAAAATTGGGCTATAGGAAATCCTGATATGAAAGGAGTAGTATAACGGTCTTTTCATTATATCGACTATCAAGAAACTGAATAGATCCTAGATGGATAATAATCCAGGTGTGTTGTTTTAATGTGTATTTTCAACAATCTTTGCAGCAGTGTGTGCCGAGTCTTTGAAGGCTTCTGTTATTAGAGGGTGGAGGGAAGGTTAGGTCGCTCTAGTGAGAGCATCAGTTCACCACATATGTTGCTAGATGCTCACTACAGGTAAGGACTAAATTTCTACGGTAGTCAGAGAAAAACGTGCCACGAAATTAAAAAAGGGAGTGAAAGGGTCGCTGGAAAGTAGCTGAAGCTTATGGTATTTAAAGGGTGTTCTGCATTGCTGGGCAGAAGTAAAGACGGAGAGGTTGTTCAAACATGGCACAGAGAAGCTTGTAGAATTGAAATCTACTTTTCTTGCTCGTATGTCCCCAGTGCTATAAAGGGATTTTTAAAAAAACGCCAGAAAAAAACTAATGAAGATTCAGCTTGAGTTGAATAGGTAGAGAAATCAGTTTGAAATCCAGATTTTCTAAGTTCAGGTTTCATCTGGGAAGAATTGCACACAAGGGAAGAAACATCAAATGAAAGGTAATCCTTCATTTGACATGGTTATCTTCCTAACTGCAATTGCAACACCCTTGCTATTTCAATTCACCTAAATTTATTCCACTGAGCACACCCTTATCCATTTGTGTGCATTTCGCACACTTTGTTTTATTGTAGTGTTTCCTTTTCCCATTTGTAAGCAGACGTGCCAATAGATAGGTGAGTACCCACGGAAGCTTACTGTTGCTGTCGGCTGCTGGGAAGGGGCAGCGAGCAGCACTCGCTGTGAGGCCGGGCCAGAAAAATACATTTGTGAGCAAATCCCAGATGGGCACAAATGTGGCAGCCTGATAGAATCACCAGCCTCTCTCAGTAGCCAAATCCAACCAACAGATCTGCAATTCCTTTCCTTTTTTTTCTTTCTTTTCTGTGAATCTACTGTGGCTTTTAAGCATGCAGAGTTTCCAGCAGACCACGTACACCTTGAAGCCTGACAACAAAAAGTAGCCTTGAAATGTGTTCTGATCTCTGGGGATCTAATTAATTTACTGATAGCGGCAAGTGCTCTTACAGCCTGAGCTTGTTTCAAATGTGTCAAATCATTTTACTAAACACGTTTTCTTTGTTACACCTAGTGGCCCCTAATAAATGAGTTGTATGTTTTCATTTCTTATTTATTAAAACCACCTAAAATTTTTATTTGGTTTAATTATAACACTTTGTATTTTCCTGAAATTCAAATGCTTTTCTGTTTAACTAATGGTGTTAATGACACATGTGCAACTTCTAAAAGCACATTGTCACAGCAAGCTGGTGCTTTTTTTCTTAGATTGTCAACTCTCTGATGACAGGTGACAAAATTAAGGTTTTTTTCTGTATACACTAGTACATCTGGAAAACACTTGGATACATCCTGTTGACTTCCCAGGGCTAAGCAAGAGAAAAGACCTGTTGAGGGCACTGACCCTCTCTAGCAAGACATCAACTTAGAGAATCAACCACCTGTTTCAATCCTTCTGGTTAAAACCAATAGGAAGGTTATTGTGAAAAAAACCTCTTGTAGTGCTCTGACTCCTTTTATCCCCATGCGACTTATACAACAAGCTGTTACAGCAAAAACTTGAAGCTCTCATTCGCTTCTTTCTGGTATGAAGCATCAAGCATGTTTAAGCCATCCTTAGTACATGATTCCGTTAAGTAACTTTTCCCTAAGTGACTCTTTTCTTCTGAAGGTTGTGCTGAGCAGCCACACATCAGGCTGAAGGCACCAGTTGGTAGTTTTTCTTTATTTTCATGGGACACCAAGAAGGATCATGTTTGTCGAACACACACCAAAAAAAAGACCATCACAGCAGAGCTGTGGTGGGGCTCAAGCTGTGGAGTCCTCACTCAGTTCCAAGCGACGGTGGCAAAACACCCAGTATCAGTAGCAGGGCTCAGATTTTGCTGTAGTTTTGATTTGTGTTAGGATGTGATGTTTGATCTACCCAACGTGGCATGGCTTCGGCAAGACCAAGGAAAGACTGGCGCTTCGAAAAAGCAACTAGGCGAACAGAGAAACCTTTCATTGTAGGGGTTTGTGTTATTTTTTGATTTATTTTGTTGGCTTGGTTTGGTTTGGTTTGGTTGGGGGTTTTGTTTGTTTTTTACGCAGACTTTGCTATGCTTATCCTCACTTTTAGCAGCTCAAGATCAGCTTCACACAACAATTTATGCTTGTACCACTGCTGGACTTCAGGCAATTGTTTCCGAAGTTACTCCAAATAGCAGAAGTAAATAACTGATAGCTAGGAGAAAGATACTATGATGTTTAAAAGTACTCCGGCATTTTTGTTTTGCAAGCTTTCAAAAGAATTACTTTTCTCTTCATGGAAATCTACAAGATTCCACGTTTTCCTTCCCAAGATCCCTTCTGATTCCCTTCTAGGGTCACTCCCAAGGAATAAACGTATCCGTCAGAGCGGCATTTGCCAGAGAGATGGGGCTCAAGCTTCTGCACTGCCACCCCAGGAGTTCTCACACGTGAGCCCAGCAGCCAGGCTGGCTGCTCACCTCAGCTCTGGCTGCCCCATGTTCACCTTCCTGGTCTGCTCGCAGCATGGAAGCAACTCAGACCTGGGTTTGAACCTCACGTTTGCCACACTAAAAGCTAAATACAAGGTTTTGTTCTGCAGTTATTTATGACTGACATCATCACATTCTATCATCTCCTTGGATTGTGTCAGCAATCCGAACTCAGACCAGCCTTTCACATCTGTGAAAATATACTGAGAAGTCAAAATAGCCAGAGGTTCTAAATAGTTAATTCAGCACATAAGAAATTAAGTTTCCACATCTGAAGCGTTTCCTGTTATTAGAAATAATGTTGTGTACTTGGTTCTATTGTTATTTTTTTTAACCTTTTTTTATTGCAAACCAGACATTTTGCTACACTGTAATTTCAGTGTGCGCCTACCTGCTCACACCAGAAAGCACACGCTTACAGCACACCTGATTTTTATTTCCACTGGTAATGAGGGATGAAAATGCATCTTGTTTCTGTTCTTTTCTATAAGGAATAGAGCAAAAATGTTACTTAAATATCAGTGTTAAAAATATTTAAGGCTAGAATCAAAGCTGTGTTGTTTTCTCAACAAAACAGGTAGTGTTTTAATACATCTTTAAAGGGAGTAGTAGTAAGGTGGAAAATTCTTTTTAAATAACTTTTTTATATGGTTTAAAATCCTAACCTAACTCTTGCTGATACAAACTTTCCAATGCTTCCTGTTTAATACAATTGTCTTCTGTTGCATCATATTATTATATTGTATCTCTAATTGTTTAGCCTAATATTTTTATACTGGATATGTGAATTTAGAAATGTAATCAAAGCCTTTGCATCCCTTTGCCCCTGAAACTAAGTTTTCAGGCTAGTGCCCGTGGTGGGCTGGTGGCTGGAGGAGTCCAGCCTCATGGCAGGGCTGCCCTTCATCTGTCCCTCAGCCCAAGTCGTTCTGGAAAGTGTCTGTAGCTGCTTGGCCGAGCTTGGGGAGCTGCACATGGCACCGCTCTCATGGACCACTGTACGTGGACACAGCACTGGTGGAGCTAAGGCGGAAGTGAGAGTAAGTGCTTAAAATGCGGGATATTAAGAATTTTACAGTTAGGATCTACTCTCCTCCCAGGTGCCCCTCTTGCTCTCCTCCCGCATATCCCCGCTCACCCTCCACCATCTCAAATTTTTGCTGCCCTCCCTTCCTGAGCAGCTCTCTGTGTTGTCCTTTGCTCTCTTCATGCTCTCTTCCCAGCATGAGTGACTTGTTAGGGAACAGATTACGATATGCAACTTCAGTTCTGTGTCCAGCTTCAGTCTTCAGCTGTGAAGAAAAACAAAGCCCACGGGCTGTGTTGCCTCACATGGGTTCTCCTTGCTGCAAAAGCCCCTGATAAGATTTCTGCGCTTTGAGGACCCACTTCTAACTCATCAATACTGTCTGTTGCATCTTCTCCCATACTTCTTGTGCTGCTTGTATGGTCCCTAGGGTGGTTCAGCCTCCAGGGCTGTGCTTGGTAGTCTTGGGCTTTGACTTCTGTCTGGCTTTAGCACTCAGACTGGATGGTGAGGGGCATTGCTTCCCCTCAGGAGGTTGGATTTTCTGTTATCTCCTCAGTATCAAGCTGTTGTCTGCCCTCTGTAACTCTCTGACTTCAGGGTGCAACATATTTATTGTATTTCATAGCAGGTTCATTTGAGGATCTTCCATTACTTTCCTGAGCTGCTTTTTTGTTTCAATCTGTGGTGGTGGTGTTGTCTTCTTGCAGGGACTCAGCTGCCAGTTTCTATGTGTTTGATGTGCAGCATCAGAGCAGCAACTCGCTCTCCTGTGGTTTTACCTTCCTTCACAAACACTGAGCAGTTAAAAACAACTTGTGTTTCAAATTTTCTGTCAGGAGCAGCACTCTCTATATTGCACTGTTCCTGTCTCACAATTTCGTGCTTCCGGCTGAACCTGGCTGTATTTTGGGTGTAGTGCCAGCCAGCTACAAGCAAGGACAACTTCACTGCCCCCACGCAGATTCTCTGACAGATACAGGTCTCTAATATGAGCTTCTGGCTCCATCTCTGCCACCCTACTGCATCCGTGGAGGCCTTGCTTCCTTCAGAGCACCACAGCCCAGCCACGTCCTCACCTTAACTCATTCCCTTTCAGCCCTCTGAAAGGCTTCAGGCTTTTATGTTTGAATAACAAAGCAAAATAGTTTCAGGTTTTTTAAGTTCATCAGTCCAGTTCAACTGTTCGTTATTCCACAGTATGCTTAGACCAGCTGCTTTTACATGCCAGACAGCTCTGTCGAAGCCAGATGTACCATTTGACATCATGGTCATAGGCAAAGAAGTAGCTAATGACATTGGGCAGATAATCAGATGCATGGGGGGTGGCAAACTTCTGAAATTTAACTTTTGAACTCCTGAGCTGCAACCAGGATGGACTGGTGGTAAATTTTGGGTGATGTGTCCTGCCCTCAATCGTCCAGTTAATAAAGAGCCATGAGATAGAGCAGCTGGGAGGGTGGTTGTGCCATGAGCTTGTGCAGATAGACAGCTTAGACTGGGAAACTGAGGTCCTGGGCTCTGGAGAGGAGAGGTGTCCTGAAAGGCAGTGCCCTTGGACAGAAGAAGGATGCATTGAAGGAGGGTGGTGTGGATCCCGGAAGAGGGGCCAGATCCTGCAGATCAGGGACACAAACATCAGGGGATGCCCCAGGAGCTCAGTTGGTTTTGTTGGGCACTGTGGCCAGCAATGGCTGGTAACAGAGAGCCATGGCGGGGCAGAAACCACCATGAATGTCCACCCCATCTCCCCATGGGGAAGGAGAGACAGGATCTACCCATGGCTGTCCTGCCTGGGAAGCCTATCCATAAGCAGCAGGGCCAACAGGCGGGCAGCAGGCGTGTCCCCATCGCCTGTCCTGGCTGTCCAGCCAGCGAGGGCCTTCACTGGAGGCCTGATGTGCCTGCAGCCCCCACATCTGTGGGCGGCAAGCACATATGTCTGCCAGCTGCTCGGGGTCTGTTGTGCCAGTGGGGCACCACCAGGGATGTGGTGTGCTTGCAAGCCTCCAGCAAATCCCAGTATCCAGGCTGGCAGCAGGCTGGCATTCCGCTGGCTCCCACCCCAGCAGTGACCAGCTCTGTCCCAACAACTCAAGGCAACTGCAAGCATGGTGCAGTTGGTCAGTGGGGGCTTCAGCTGCTTCACCCTGCCCCACCACTTATGGACGCGTCACAAGCTCTCCTCTTGTGGTCATGTCGGTTTGGTTTGGTTTTTTTTTGGTGTATGTGTGATTTTTGCTTGTTTGTTTTTAAATTTTCCTACTTTTAGATGTAAATTTTAAGTGACAAAAAGAATTCTTTGTGCATTGAAGAGATAGAGTGTTTGTCAGAAAAACAGGGTCAGGAATGCATAACTACCCCCAAAACAAGCATTTAACAATGCTAAGAAAGCAAGCATTTAATATTAGATGTTAAATCTAAACACAGCAAAGCATGAAAACGTAGCCTGCAATGTCACCGTGAGGAAGAAAAAGTTATTGTCAAAACTCACCTTAATTGTCAGTAGGAATTACAAAACCCAACAGTAATTATGATGCTACAGACCTTAGATGGTGACTACAGACAAGTTTAGAACTGTTTAGATGTAGAAATATAGATGGAATTGGCATGGATACACATATACAAATGTGCTCAGCTGTGACAGTGGTGGGTGCATGCAGGCTGTGGTGGTTCCTGAGTGCTGAACAAAGGTGTTTGTAAGCACGTAGCCAGTGTCATACAAATTAGGACTAAATCTCTGCTCGTTTGTGTCAATAAATGTGCACAACTGCTGAGCCGTGAGCCTTTTATTTGCATATAGTAAATCCTAATAAAGCCCTCATTAGGCTTATTAGGCTTGAAATCATGTGGGAGCTTGTAAACAAAATAGTATTTCCTTTCCTAGGTCTAAGGTTTACAACCATTAGCATTTCTAGTAAGAAAAACCATCGTATGTTCATCATCTTGATATTTAGAGGCTTCACGAGTACTTTGAAGTAGGTCCCTAAAATGTGTCAAGACTCAACACTGGGGCAGGTTTTCACTGTCAGTGCACTTCAAAAATCTGTTTGTACTAGAGATGTTATTTTGTCTAACAACAATACAAAGTTCATAGGCATGAAATATTACTGGCAAAATTAGCGACTTTAGGCAACAAAACATGCTCACAGAAAAAGAGGGAGAGAGAAAGGTACACTCGCCATCTTCAGCGTTTCTACAGCCATGGAATTAGGTTCTGCCATGAGATTTGTTACTGACTTGAGGCACACATATGTCTATTTAAGCATTTAATTATATCTGGAAGAGCTGGAAAGAACATATAAAGCTTACCACGGTGCTAGCTTTGGTGTTTTTTCCCCACCCCATGCCTTACAAGAGTGAATCAAGGTGGAGCTAGCAGCAACTCCCAGCAGGCAGGCCATGTGCCCCCTGTGTAGAGCTTTCTGGCATGGAGAGGACCCTGTGCCCACTGCTACCTCTTCAGAAGATGCAGAGCGGCTCTTCCTGCGCTCACAGCACCAGGCGAAGCTCCACTGAGAGCTGGACCTGGCCACCACCTCACCTCTCATACTGCTGCCACACTCCTTATTTTTCCCAGTCCAGAGGTGGAGTGGAGCTTGCAGAGCAAAGTGAAACACACACAGAAACTTTCACTCAATAATGGAGGTTCAGTTAAAAAGTAGAATATTGGTTAAAATAAGCAACAGGGATGAGGCTTGGAAAGCTGGAAAGTTATCCTGTGCCATTCACACCTGTAAAATTTCAGGACTTTTTATTGGGGCAAAACCAGGTAAGTCATAGTGTTATCTGAATCTTTGACTGTCCTGCATTTGTGTGGTTAGGAACCAGCTACATGCCAGGTCTTCATTTTTCCCACTTTCTGTTCACAATCCCTGGTTGCAAATTATATGGAAAATGGTGTGTCTAAAACAAGCAAAGTGTCAATTGGCTGCGATACAAAATAATTCAGATTGCATAATCATGTTTAAAATACAACATAATAAACCCACTGTTAACTTTCAAAGGTACGAATGAATGTCTTGCTGAAATGGCACAGTTAACAAAGCATATTGATTCTGTACAGCCTCTGAAATAGAAAAATTCCTTTTACTGTTAATAGAAATGGGAGTCCCTTTCTTTTAGTTTCCCTTTCAGATCCTGCCACCTCAAAAAAAGTAGAATATTCGTCTGTTTTTTTTCACACCTGAGAACAGACACCATGAACTGTTATATTAATATAGTAAATCTTCCTTGCAATGTGTTATCAATTTTCAGGTGTTAATCAATGAGATCAATGTCATAGTAAAACTACAACAAACCTCCATACATTATTAAAAAGCACACTGAAGCACCTATTCATAATTTTGTACATTCTGCTTGAAAGCCTGAGACCTCAATGAATTCTTCAGCATCCTCATGCAAAAAACTCTTCTCTCCTGGTGTTAGTGCATGAGCTAATGTTTACTCAGGACTCAACATGACTTAATTTTTGTTTGCTGGATGTCAATTTTGTATTGCTGTATGTTTCAATTAACAGGTGTGTATGTAATATAGACTGCAGTGGATACAGTTTTAATCCTGTATGTGCTTCTGATGGAAGTTCCTATAACAATCCATGCTTTGTTAGAGAAGCATCATGTCTGAGGCAAGAGCAGATTGACATCAGGCATCTTGGACACTGCTCAGGTAGGCATAATTTTGTTTATCTGGTAGTGTAAATTCTGACATAAGTGGGCTTGGCAGAGCTTTCCCTTATTGATTTTAGATCAGAAGCCACTGATCCAGTTTTCAGTGCACTCCCTGCCTATATGTTAGCATTTCTCATGCAGAGGTTTGTTTACGCTATATACATATGTGCCATGTTTACCTTATCTTTCTTTGGCTGCTGTTACCTGGAAAGGCAGCAGAAGCTGTTAGGAGAATCTAAGCAATAGTCCAACGGGTCTTACATGAGGGGGTGGTAAGAAGTAGGAGAGCAAAAGGAATATTGGAAATGTTCCCTCTGGCTGCTGTAGGCTATATGATGTGCTTCCAAGGTGAGTCAAGTTGGGCAACGATTGCACAAATATTTATCCATTTCCTTTTCCAGTGTTGGAATGGTCCTCTGGATTTCTCTGTCTGCTGCCTTGTAGTTAATCATGTGCATGACTCTTTAATTTAGGGTCTAGCACTTTGGACCTTCTCATGGGAATAACAGCTTTCCACACCATCACTTTGTCAGTTACATCTAGATTTGTAACTTGGACAGCTCCAAAACCAAACCAGACTTGTCCCCAAAATAATGCCAATACTATGGGCATTTGCCATGTGTTGGTCTGAAAGCTGGGGTTACTGACTGTTACTGACCAGGTGTGCTACCAGCCTGGTTATATGGGAGGAGCAATGTGGGAATGTGTCCAATTTTGCTGCAATTAAAATACTTCTTTGAATATTATTCTGGCTTCTCAATGACATACATGTAGCGATCTGGAAATAAGGCCTTTCCTAACGGCTCTCCATGAATGTGTTTATCATCTAGAAACAGACGACACAAACGCAGTTGGAAAGAAAGACGATGGCATGCAGTATCGGCCAGAGGTCAAAGGTACTGTGCTGACTTTGTGCTGTTTGGTTATGGTTTCACAAGATGAGAAAATAGAGCACGCAGGTCCCTTCTCCTCTGCCTTACCGCTTTGATTTGTGTAACCAAGGCAGACCTGTGAACAGCTTCTTTCTTACAGCACTGAGGTTGCAAGGCTGGCAAGAAGATGTGTGTGATTTGTGAGTTTTGCCTGCCCTGTTCCTCTAGGATGCCCAGCTGCTCCCCACTCTGCGCAGGGGTCACAGGATTAGACTCCCCCGCAGGTGCTGTGAAAATGCCTTTACTACAAGATACCAAGCTGTGACATTCCTTATGAAATGACACAAGCCCCACCTGACCCCATCTTTTCTGATAATTTCAGGAAAAAAAAAAAAAAATTACGGATTCTGTATTTATTAGGTTATTTTTAAATGTTTTCAGTAAACTAATATGCTGAATCACGTTGGTTAAGTTGAAAATGTTGTACCTGTATGAACCTTGCTTTACCTGTATGAGCCTTAGTGTAAATGAAATAAGGCAAAGTTTCACTTTCTGCTAAGTTTTATGTGTTAGTAGCTCGTCCATGTTAGGTGCATTCTCAGAACAAATATTCTTCTGCATTTCATGGCTCTCTCTCACAATGCTTCTGCCCAGGACAAAATGCCTCTGTCTTTCTCATGTTGTTGGCAAAGAGTAGATCTGCATAGGTGTTAACTTTTCCTCCTCTTCTCTCACAAGTAATATAATTGTTATTTTCTCTGTTACCTCTGGTCTTTAGTTTTTTCTGTCATTATACCTTTTTTGCGCTCCCACGGCCTCCCAGACTAAAGCAATCCCACCATGGCTCTCAATATTCCTTGTGTTCTTCTTGAAAAGCCATTCAGTGCCAAAAAGCTCAATATATTTCTCTTTTGTCACAAATTCTCTTATTTTCGCTCCATATAATATACTAGTTGGAATGATTTAATGTCAATTTTCACTTACATTATGAAGGCATAAAAGGCACCAAATGGAATATACATCTTCTTATGTGATGTAATGAAACACCACTTTTGGTTCCTATTTAGAAGAAGCTGAAGCCTTTTATTCATTGCATATAAATTTCCCTTGAAATCTAGTTAGCGGGAAAAACATTGTATATAACTATTACTATTAATATGTATAGCTTGTGCGGTTTCAAGTTCAGCAAATGATGTGCATGGAATGGAGGCATGGAGTATGGAATGGAGGAATGGAGGCATGATGTGCAAGGCATGGAGTATGCCTTGTGCAAAAAAATTGTTTTGAAATTTTTTTATGCAGTAATCAGGTCTTTTTAGATAAGTTAGATTCAGTGAGAGCCTAAGCTGAACTACTTTGAATGGCTTTTTCTTCCACAATCATAGAACAGTCCACACTTCCATCTGTTTGCTGTGTAAATTCCCATGTGTTACTCTTGTTGCACCCTGTTCACTAAATGTGTAATACCTTCCAGTCTCTAGAACCACAGCTGTGACAGTCTCCTTCTCCTGCAGTGCAAGTAGCTACTTAAAGTTACACCAGAAAGGTCCCTCTTCCCTGATAAAGCTGGCTTGCTGGTTTTAATGTACCAAGATGAGCTTCAGGGCATAAGCTTTTGTGCATGCCTCTTCCTTCTGGTGAATTTAGATCCAGTCACTCTCTCGAGGTTCCTGCATCAGTTAAATCTTTCACTTTGAAGCTATGAAATAGTCTAGCAGGCCTTTAAGATTAAAAATGCATTCCTATCAATAGGTGGGTAAATGTCTGGTTTATGCTCGGAATCACCTCCTGCATTTATCAACATTTCTTTTCTTAATACAAGTTTTGCTCTGACTTGGGTGGCCGCAGCTACCTGGCTGCCTTTCAGGAGATGCATCTTTCACTTGGCCTGTATTAGTACATACATTAAAACCAGACATGGCCCAGCTATCTGAACAGACTAATGTGACTGTATGTAGCTTTGATTGGGATCAGATACAACAGTAATTAATGCCTTGGAGAAGGCAACAGTTTTGGCAAGAGCCAGCCCCACTTTTCTCCTCTTAGACATGCCATGACATAGGCTATTCCAACAGGGCAGTGGTAGATGTATTGTCAGTATTGGGCAATGTTCTTCCCTCTTACCAGGTTTTCTAAATCTTTGAAGCATAACCTGAACCATCAAGCTTCTTTATAGTTAAGACCTCTAATAGATTTTTCTTTTCCTGGAACGAATGTGAAAACATTCCAGAAAAAGTTCAGTGAAAACCTAAAACAGCAGCATGCCTTTTTTTTTTTTTTTAATCTTGTATGAATATATTCTCTTTCTTCCTGGTGTTATTTCAAATATCTGCAATCGTATAAGAGATTTTTCTTCTTTTTGCTCTGCACCTGCAGTTCATTGTAATCTTATATTTGTGATACTATAGTCTATTGCCATGGAAATGAACATAATTCCACAGTTGCGCTCACATCTTTAGGTCCCTGCTCCTTAGAGAAGTTCATTATGAAATAACAACTTCTGTGTTTAGGATTTTTTTACAGAACAATTTTGGAGAAAGAATGGTTGAAAACGTATGCAGCTTTAGATAGTTTTAGTAATGTGACAGAAGGTGTTGGTGCAGAAGGAACTGCCTTCCTGCGCTGGGCTGACCTGGCCAGCAACTAAGCACCCACCAGCTTCTCACTTAACCCAGCTGTACTCCCAGCAGGATGAAGGAGAGAATCAGAAGAGCAAACACTAGAAACACTCAATGGTCAAAACAAAGGCAGTTTAATAAGTAAAGGGGGGGGGTGGGGGGAAGAGGGTAGGGAACATCCCCTTGGCCAGCTGGAGTCATCTGTCCTGGCCGTGTCTCCTGCCAGGCTCTTGCCCAGCTGTTGGGGAAGCAGGGAGAGAAGCAGAGAAAGCCTTGATAGTGTGCAAGCACCTTTCAGCAACAGCCAAAACACTGGTGTGCTATCAGCACTGTTTGGGCCAGAAATCGGAACCACAGCATCATACAGGCTGCTATGAAGGAAGTTAACTCTGTCCCAGCCCAAACCAGTACACTTCCCGAAGGAAAGGGGTATTTTAAGCTCATGAGAAGTTCCTTTTCCATGGAAGTGTTTCTCTGAGGAAGACTGCTATGGTATTGTGTTTCAGCTATAGGACCAGTGGTACCAGTCAGATCAAGGCTTTATCAACTTATTTTCTACCCAGTGATCATAAAATGTGGTTCATTTTCTTTCTAACCCTTCAGGTTTTTTTCCTCTATTTAGACATGGGAGAAAACTCTCTGTATCTCTGTTTTAGCTCTTTGCCCCATTGCCACTGACAAAGTTTTGCTGATTTTCCTGCATTGGCTTGTTTCTGTCATGAACTCCTTTTTCCTTTCAAGAAACCTGACACAAGAAGCATATTTAGATGTCTCTGAGGATCTTTTTTTCAGTGTAATACATCCTGGCAAATCTCTGTAGGTGTCTCTGAAACTTCACCTGTAAGCCTTTGCTTTATTATTCCGTATTCCTTTAATCACTGCAAGTTTTTAAGAGTATGCTATTCTTGGATGGGATTTTTTATAAATGTAATACGGCCATGTAAAATTGTTTATGTATATTTCTTTTTAAGATGCCAGTGATCAAAGAGAAGACATTTATATTGGAAACCACATACCTTGCTCAGAAAGCTTCAATGGCTACTGTATACATGGAAAATGTGAATTCATTTATTCCACTCAGAAGGCTTCCTGCCGGTAAGTCCTGCCTGCCTCCAAAATGTGCTTGAAATTGCTGTAAAGCTTAATCAGAATGCTCTCTATACATAATTACATCACGCATCACTTTGCGGCTGTCTAAGCAGGGGCACAGGAGCCGTATCCCTGTGCTGTGGGCAGCACTCAGCTGCCCCAGCCATGCAGGATGGTGCTCAGAGGAGAGGCTCAGTCACTCAGGTAGTTCAGAAGCTGAACCCCTCTGAGGAATGTGGCCTCAGCGTTGTCTTCTTCTTTTAATCTGCTAAATCTTATACAGAGAGAAAAAACAAAACTAAACAAAACACAAAAAAAAGTCTTTGCCTTGCATGGCCTCTCTGTATGACTGTGCTTTCCTCACTGACAGTCTGTTCTTACGCTATCTATACATTTTATTGTTCTTGTCATAAACTCTCTCTCGAATATCAATATCTTATTTTTCACATTTATTGACCTTTTTCACAATAACAGGCTTCATCTAGAGCGTACAAAATTGCAAAATATTCTTTAGCCCACACTTTTTAATAATCTGGGAGCTCAGTACACTCAGTATTAAGACACTCAGTGTTTCCGAGGAAATCTGAATGTTCCATTTTATTTCCTTAGCTCCCAGATAATTTTCCCTTTACATTTCACCAACTGAATTATGTCTCTTTGTTTGCTTTAAAAAAGAAAATTAATTTCAATTGTTGTTTATAGAAAAGGGCCACTTCTTAATAACATGGAGTGCTCTACTTATTAGGAGGTTTCACTCTTGAACTTTTTTCTTGCAGGCTTGTACTTTCAGATTAAGGTGGTTGAAGATGCTATAACTCTTTGGTTTCCTTTGCTTTGGAAAACTCAGCTGTAAATCCATTGGATACTATCACATTGTCTCCCTTGATCTTTATCAATTGAGGATATTTAGGGTTTTTTCCTCTGCCAAGATCTAAGGGTTTCCAGACTGACCAGGAAGCAGGAAGCCCAAAAGGCAGAGCCAGTATGGTTGTCAACATAAGCATTTGAAAGCTTATATTATTCCTTTTCCCATCTGAGACCCTATCTTGTTTATTTTCACCTTTCCAATACAACTTATTTGTTTTTCTCTTTTCTTTGGCCAGAACCAAAAGAGCTCACCATGGCTTTGCTTCTCTCGGGAAACTGGGTACAACACCAACATAATCTTGATGAGCATTGTGCAGCGCTAGCTCTTTACAGTATTCTTTTGATCTAGAACTGTGTTTAACAAAATTTCTGATGGATTGTCTCTCAAAATATTCAAAGTGGAGGTATTTCAAGGAAAACGTTTTTGGCTGAATGAACTGGTTTTTTATTTCTCAGAATTTTTTTCTGGAGGGCACTAATCATATGGTCATTTATTCATAATTCAATTACCATTCAATCATTTAAATAATTATTATTACTGTAATAATTACTTATAAGCAATGTTTTGGTGAATTTAATTCAAGTACTCTCCCTTTTAATTCGATTTTATAATTATGTTTACTATTACTACCTTCATCTATTTATTTAAACAGCCCGAAGAGTAGCATATTAGCACTGGACCTAGCACAACAAACCTCATGTGGTTCCAGTCAAGAATTGCTGACTGTCAGTTCTTAACCCTAAGTATCAAATCTTCTTTGGCGTTTTCTTGGCTATTTAAAATACTGATGGTCTCATACTTCGTGCATGTTTCCTACTGGAGCAGAGTTATTAAGGAAATGATTTGTATCAGATAGCAATCCACTGTAGTAATCATGTAAAAATTCTCTCTTTTTCTGGTGAGGAAAATATAATGATGAATGCTAGGGGCAAATTGTCCTTTTCAGATGCTTTGAATTCTCATACACACCTAGCATATACATTGTTTAATCTGGTCCTCATTTCCTGGTAGTGATATATGTCAGTATCAGATGACCTACAAAACTGAAGAAAATACCTGCACAGAGCAAACTCTGACTTTTGCATTTACTGAGGGCAATCAATCTCCTTGCTCATTGTACAGCAGCCCTCCAGCACTGCCAGTAGGCAAGCGGGTTTTGTAAGCAAAGGTTTTGTAGTACTTGGTTGCATAATATAATGTGTAGCAGTGTTTGCATAGCTGGGATCTGGTCTGTCCCCTGCTGCCCGCCTTGTGCAGGGCAGTTGTTCTGCCCTGTCCTTACGGCAGGCTGCATCAAGGAGGCACAAGTTCAACTCTTTGCAAAGAAATCTAAACTTCTTTACTCTAGTTTAATTAACTGATCAGCATATTTTGATAAATCCATGCTGGCCTCTATTTATCTTGTTATTATATTAGTGCTTGCTATATATTAATGCAGCAGAATGCTCTAAAATCTGTTCTACTAGTTTAAAGTAGCTTAAACTAGTGCCTAGTACTTCATCCCACCATCAATATAATTCTTAACACAAGCACTTCTTTGCAGGAATTCAGTACTCCTGAATCTCTGTTCAATATTTCTCAGAAATAATTTCCTGTTGCTTCAGTGTTTCTGAGGAAACATCTTTGAATTATTGTGCCTCCTCTGCTTTGTTTTGCCTCATAGACTTTAAAGCAATTTTCACATGGATCACACTTTGACTGTTACCTTCTCTAATGAAAACAAAAGCAAAGTAACAAATAAGAGTTCAGTCTTCTTCACCAGCAAGGAGTCCTCTTATTGTTTCTTTTAGCATGATTACTGACATGTTCCCCATCGTCTTCCTTCTTGTATGCTAATATATGTTTCTCTTGATTCCCTTCCCAGCCATTACCAAGCTTACTTACAGTAGTCCATGGGGGCTTTTCTTTAATAACTCTCCTCTTACTGGAACTTGTTTCAAGCCTGAACCAAAACTCCTTACACAGCAGCTCATGGCTGGAGAAAGCAGGGTCACAAGATTATGAACATGTAAACCCCAACCATTATCCCTGCATGCAAAGGGGGATTAGGAGTTGCATTAGCAGTCATAGGAAAGTCTGAAGAGTAACTATTTCATTCCTCCAAACAGAATAAATTCCTACCCTAGCACCAAGGTTTTTGATGGATGAGACAAATTTTGCATTGCATGTTGGCTTATCTAGTCTAGTTTCCAAAAAGATTGTTTCTCTGTCTGCATGGGAGTATTTCTTCTCCAGCTTTCCACTATAGAGCTGGAGGCCAATTGTATGATTCATTTGCCCTTAACGATGCATTCGCATCGGTTGGTTTTAAAGGACAGCTGCAGCAGTAGCTTGCTCAGGGATGTAAGTGGTGGGCTTTGACCCTGCAAACTCCAGCCCAGTGTCTTGGGTGGCTCTTGCCTTTCATTGTTGTGCTTCAGCCTCCCTTGCCTTGTGACATGAATTCCTTCAGAGCGTGTTTCCACCACCACCTTCACCACCAGCCCATCTCGGGTTCCCTGAACACAATTTGCTGTTTAGGAGCAGCCTCTGCTGAGTTTCTCATCGAGCCAACTGCTGCTTTGCTCAGCCAAGGTACCATTTAGAGCAGCTGCTTTTCTTCTGTCTTCAGCCATTTCTCCCCCGCCCCTGGCCAAATTTGTATGGATTCTTTCATGAACCTTCACTTGAGCAGTTGTGGGCCATTGGGTTTTCTAACCTGACCTCCATCAAATTTTCGTTTGGTGACAAGGCAGAAGGGAGTTTGATGCTGGTCTCGTCCAATAAGTTTTGCAGGATTCCACTTCTGTAGGTTGCAGCTTGAAAAGGAATCTTCCTTTTTTTCCTATTTTTCAAGGTTTCTCTTCCTCTTTGTCACTCCTCTCCCATATACCTGCTCACTTTGTGTCTCATGAGCCTTCTCCCTTGTGTTGCATTTAGCCTTGTCTACTTGTTTCACCTATTTGCTTTATTCTTCCTAAATATTGCCCCAATTTAATAACGACCTCACATATTTTCTTTGCCTAATCAGGGCATTCCCTATGCTGGCATATTGTCAGAGGGGGCCACTATTATAGTAACCTAATCCAGGAAAGCAAAGCATACCTGCTCTATCTCTTCTCTTGCCACAGCAATTCAAACCATTCCCCAACCCAAGCATTACCACACCTTTGCCTTCACACCAGCTCTTTCTCACTTGGAGTCACCTTGAACTGCTTATTTCATCTGCAAAATGACGGGTCTGTTGACAAATTACAGATTCCAAGAAATATTCCTTTTGTTTTGCAGGTGTGAATCAGGATATACTGGACAGCACTGTGAAAAGACAGACTTTAGTATTCTTTACGTTGTCCCAAGCAGACAAAAGCTTACGCATGTCCTTATTGCAGCAATAATTGGAGCTGTACAGATTGCCATTATAGTTGCAATTGTCATGTGCATAACAAGGTAGGTAAACACAAAAGCAGTGACAAATTACACCTTGTATGGATATACTTTTTCTGGATTTAAATATCTGCCCCCTCCCAATTTTATGTGCTTTAACATATATCTTAAAATATCCACATAAAAAATATCTAATGACTGAAGTGGAAGGACTATGTAACATCCTATTGCCTTTTTATTTTTTTTTTCCACAAAACGCACGTTTGTTTAAATTCACAAATCACCAGTAACCACTCTCAATCCCCAGACCAAATACCCAGCAGAACAGATCAGCCTTGAAACACATGCAAAATGTCAGCTACTGTGTTAGACCTTCACTGGGGTTATTCAAGCATCTCTGGTATCTTAAAGAAGCTGTGACTCCCCTGCTCCCCCCAGTGAAACCAGAGAGGTTGACAAGATGCTGTTTCCCGCAGTATCACTGTAAATGATGTTCCACAGAGAAAAGTATCCCTCACACCATATATGCTTTCTGAAAATTTATGTATAGCTAGTCCTTTTATTAGGCACTCCCCATGGGAACCTATTTTATGAAAGCTGAAGATGCACAAGCACAGAGTTCAGGTTTCTGGGTTGTCTCAGCCTCTCACTCCGTATGAAAACTGAGATGAGAACCATGGATTCTTTTTGATGACAAGGGATTCAGTTTGCTCATCAAGGACTTGAACCCAATGAGGACTAGGGGCTAGATTAAGGATTGCTTAGTTACCTTATAGGTGCATGAAGCATTTAAGTCCTGCACTTGGACATCCCTGCTACACTTTACCTTTTCCTCCTTGACTCCTCCTTCACTTTTTCAGCTCCACTTACATCAGGTCATAAAACTTTCTGCCACTGCATTAGTGCGTGGCTTCCCAAGCTCAGTGATGTAGAGTGACACCCTAAGCAAGAACAATATAGGTGTCCCCCCCTCTCTCTTGCGAGGTTCAGCATAGCAGGTATCTAAGTTACGTCTAACAACATGTAAAAGACATCCATTTGGCTCATGCAGCTGATGTCGCCGCTTTTTTACCCAACACCCTGCTGGCCAAAGCTGTGGCAGGGAAGGCTGTGGTTCAGCAGCCCTCCTCTTTCAGCCCTTCCCCACCTCTCTCGGGAACAGCCTGTCCTCCTGTGTCCCAGCAGGACTTCTCCATTGTGCATAGCCCACTGTCTGGCAGACTAAGGCCCATCCTGTTCAGAATTGCTGGCTTTTGTGAATCTTTTCTTAGTTGTGTACCTATCCCCAAGAAAGGCATCACCCGACTCACCCCAAAGAGAGTCCTGGGTAGGCTCTGCCTCAGGGGCTCCCATGAGCAGCCAGGCATCTGCAGGTCTAGCACTTCAAAAGGCTGATTGATCCAGCCTTACCATCCACTGAATCTTCAGTATGAAACATGTATGAAATAGAGCAAATGCAATTATTCACCATGGTATGCATTTTCACAGAATCACAGAATAGTTGGCATTAGAAGGGACCTCTGAAGATCTTCCAGTCCAAACCACCTGCTAAAGTAGATTCACCCAGAGTAGATCACACAGGGATGTGTCCAGGCCGGTCTTCAATGTCTCCAGAGAAGGAGACTCCACAGCCTCTCTGGGCAGCCTGTTCCAGTGCTCTGGCACCCTCAAAGTAAAGAAGTTTCTCCTTATATTCAGATGGAACCTCCTGTGTTTCAGTCTGTGCCCACTGCCCCTCATCCTGACATCACTGAATTGTTGGATCGAGGCTGAAGGACGTGGCACCTTGATGGTTTCAGTCTCAAGTTCAAGCAGAACTCCCTTCCGAGTGGTCTGGGGTCCCACAGACATCCCCAGGTGCCAGTCCAGTACCAAACAGCAGGAGCGACCCCCCAGTCAGCACAGCTCATAGACTGCCTGCTAGTGTTAAATACAGAAAATAAAGTCAATATGTTATTGCTAGGTTTAATTTTCTGTGGCCTATATGAAAGCAGCTCTCGTTTCTCTTTCTCTTTTTCTTTTTTTCTAACAGAAAATGCCCCAAAAACAATAGAGGACGTCGGCAGAAGCAAAACCTAGGCCATTTCACTTCAGATACGTCCTCCAGAATGGTTTAACTTAGTGATTTTTATACCTACATTGACCATGTGATGTACATTTTTATTATATCTTTTTTTAAAGAATGGAAATATTTATTTCAGAGGCCTTATTTTTGAACATTTTTAGTGTAACAATGTTGGTCTGTATTCTGAAAGCATCAGCTCTAACAGCTATGGACTGTTTTCGTAACTTTACTTTTATGTTTTTGAATACAGTAGTTCATTTTCTGTATCTGTATCACATGGTTATATAATAGACTTGTGCTTTATTCATGGAATGTAATATTTTTGGGAACATAGATTTATTTCACCAATGGTTGTAGATTTAAAAAAGCAAACAAACAACAAACCAACAAAAAAGTCCATATTACCTAGCAAACAAGGCATGAACTAAAGGTAAAAATGTTTACAGTTTACTTTTCTTATGAGAAATTAGAAAACACTGTGTTTCAATACCGTAGATATTTCAATGTTTTTGGAAGTTAGTAACTGATTTTTTAGACACTGCCTATCGCATGAACTGTGAAGCTGTGTGCTGTGTGTAGTTGTAACATATTTATAAAATGTGTGGGCTGGGTCTAAGCACTGCCATCTTCATAAATAATTCCAACAATTTATTTTTAAAGAGGAAAATTATAAATTTCATAATTTGGGAAGTTACCTGGTAGAGCAGATGGCACAGGTCCAAAAGAAGTAGGTCTTGGTAGATTTAGGTATTGTAAAAATTGGTGTTGAATAATTGAAGGCAAAAAAATTGGAATAAAGCCTACTTTATCACTGTTCAAGCTGTTTTAATACTTCTTAAACTTTTTTTAAAGAAAATACAAGTTTTAACACCTGCAATATGGATTGTATAGTGTTTGTGATTAAAATAAAAAAAATAAAAGTGAATGAATTACTAGTGCTCTTGTATAGAGTATTTTCAAGAGCTAAAGAAGTCCATCCAAATTAGTCTGCTGGTCATAGTTATATTAATAGACTGTTAGTTGTTGTTTGAAAGAACCCGAGATAAAGTGTGAATAGGATGTGTTCAGCTGTTTTAACATGTAGTTTAGGCTTTCAAAATTTTGCATGTAGGATTTAATAATTTGTTCAATTAAAAAAAAATGCTTTTAACATTTTGAACTGGAAAAGCATGTCACAATACAATGTTTTCACTATATTGTCTCTGGTTTAGTGTGTTTATTTGTTGCCCCATGTGGTAATTGCAACAAGCTGAAGACTCGAAGTTGTTTTGCTGGGAAAAACAACCGTGTTCATTTTCCTGACCACTCTTTGAATTCCCTCGGAGGAAAGCACTCCAGTAACACGAAAACAAAAGTAGATCGTTAAAAATATGCAAGTTTGCTTTCCTGCTTAATTAGTAAGTTACTTAACTTTCCTGGATTAACACTAATAACTTCATCAGTACAGAAGCGTGACCCTTTAAACGTATGTTCCTTTGCAGACATTGCTTCCTAATTTTAGGGGTTTCATGTTGCTGAAAGTATCCGAACAATCATGTGTGGATATTTTGTAGTCAGAAGCATTTGACCCGGCTCCAGGAGCGGCGTTTCACGCCCTACTTTGAGCATCGCCGGAGCCAGCTGTCGCCCTGGCTCTCCGCAGCAGCGCCAGAATCCTCCTGGCAGGATCACTGAAACTTCGCCTCCCGCCGAGCCAGCCGAAGGCAGGCAAGATGGACCGCCACGAAATCACCCTGGAAGCCGACAAAACCCACCAAAATCGTCTCTCCAGCGTCACCGAGGAGGAAGAAGAACAAGATGCGGCTTATACTATTGTGACGGTCCTGGACAAAGTGGCCAACATTGTGGACAGCGTGCAGGCGAGCCAGAAGAGGATAGAGGAGAGGCACAGGGAGATGGAAAATGCCATCAAGACCATACAGATCGACATGCTAAAGCTTGCCCAGGCTCACGGCAATACAGGCTACACGGTGAACAAGTTACTGGAGAAAACCCACAAAGTCAGCTCCACCATGAAGGAGGTGCGGGCCCGCGTGGAGCGGCAGAGCGTCAGCGTGCGGAAGGTGGAAGCCAAACAACAGGAGATGCTGAAGAAAAACAAATTCCGGGTTGTAATCTATCAGGTAACCGTGAACCTAATTTCGTGTAGCACTGTCATTGTGCCACCTCCCTGGTGGCTGCTGGTAAGCGTCAGTAAATGAACAAAAAAGACACAGTCTGTCCAATGTGAGAGTTATTTTATGCTTTCTTTAACACTGAGTTGTGCTCCGCGGTGCCTTGCAGCATGAACCTACTGCCGGCAGCACACACGGGTCTATTATTAGTGTGGGGAGGTTTCTGAGCCAGTCGTGTAAGATTAACTGCAGATCAGCCAGGACTATTTGTTGCCTCTCCGAAAGGTAATATGAGGCTGGCCCTGTAAATCTTGTCATACAAACCATGCCTGACATTCGTCCCTGTTATTTTTTTCGCCATATTAGGTAGAAGTCCAAATAGCAAAAGTGTTTGGAGGCTCCCTGGAATACAGACTGTCTTCTAACACTAAATATCAAAACAGATGGTTTATTTAACTTGCACGATTACCCAGGCTTTCGTAGTGCTGACAAATTTGGGGGTTTTTTGCATTGTTTCAGTCTATAGCAGTATATTCACAAACTAAAGCTCAAACCCATAAACCCTTCATGACAACAAATAGTCCCTTGCATGCTCTGCTTTGGAAACGTTTTAACATGGCGCTGTTCTTTCAGTAATATTGGGTGAGAAAATAATACATTTCCTTTCATTGACCCCATTCTAGGGTGTTCAGTGTTCTTATAAATAATTGTGTTCCAAGAGAAGCTTCATGAAATGGCATGGTCTTGCTTACATCTGTACAAACAGACCGTGCAGGCAGCTCACAGGGTCTGTCAGTCACTAGCCAGTGCCATGATATCCCTTTGTTTAATGACCCAAACCTGTATTTGCTGAAACTTGACAGTTCCCCAAGTCAGTAGAACTTAAAAGCGTCTAATCTTTTGCCAGAAGCACAGTTGCTCTTTCATACCAGTGAGCCCCCAGAGCTTCTTTCAAATGGGTCGTGTTCCTCATTAGGTGTTCTTGAAAATACCAGCCCTCGTGAGTAACACATCGCCCAGCCTTATGCCCTGGTCTTGCATCTGTTTGTACATAAATAACATTACTTGCAATGAATGGAACTGTGTGTTCCACTGAGTATATTCACCACTGTATACAGCTGACAAATTCTTCTGCATAATCCAGCTTTCTTTGCTACTTTATTTTCTACTACTGGGAAGAAATAGCTGGGAGAGAATGGGGGGGGGGGGGAAAAAGCTGAAGGTAGGAAACATTACCTCTTTAATATTGTGTTAGTACCACATGTAGCCAAATTGTGCCACCCAGATTTTCGGACTGAATGACTTACTATGGATGTTCAGGAGAAAGCATGGGCACAATTTGGTGTATTATTAAAATTACTGCAGGCTGCACCATCATGATATGATAATAGAATAGAATAGAATAGAATAGAATAGAATAGAATAGAATAGAATAGAATAGAATAGAATAGAATAGAAGCACTTTTGCTTTTTCCTTGCAAATCATTTCCCAGCTAAAGGTAATAAATATCTCTGACTCCCCTGGTTAATGGCATAATGCCATTTTATTGATTGGCCTTTACCATAATGATTGCAGCAGAATCAATACTTTGAAAGTATTTGTTCTTAAAACAGTATTCATTACATAATGTAAATTTTCTCCTAGCAAGACATGAGTTGTTGCTTATTTAAAAATGTAGTAAAACATGGTGAAAATGGATTTACACGGACCTATAAATAACAGCTATTTTCAGATATTTAATACAAAAGGTGGCTCTCATGAGGTGCGCTTTCTCTACGAATCACCTCCAGTAGGAGTTTCTGAACTCTCTGCTGGTTTTGCTGGACAAGAATGACCTTCAGCCTTTTCTGCATACTAAATTCTTAGGTGGCACTTTTCAGGAAAGGAAACAGCATTTTTGACTGCTCTCTTTATACCTTCCTCTTCTGACAGTAGTTGAGAACCGCCAGCCTTTTGTAAGGTAGATTGAAGAACCTTTTCCCTCTTGCACAGAGGAGGAGGAGCAGATGTGCTGGTCCCTCTAGGATCTGACATTTAACACTTTTCTGGAGGATGATAATGGCATTGCTCCTCAAAAACTGGAACATGGCAAGGAGCCAAGAATGTGCTGAAGCTTTAAGGCACAGGTACACTTGTGAAAGTCTCTTTCCCACAAGTGCAGTGATTTCACACTGTTGATTTACACCAGTGTAGACATCCTGATGGAGTGCCAAGACCTGAGTGACCTAAGCTTGGCTACGATGAGTGGGAGTCTGTTAATAGCTACGGAATCAGTGTGCTCCCTTAGCTATATTTTACAAATGGGTATAACCAAGTTGTTTACTTGGTGGTTGAGAGTGACATCTCGCCTGTAGTGAGAACCGTTTGGGACATTGTGAGGGAGCCAAGTACCTGTGTGTAGTTGGCATTGAATGCCTGCGTGGGTGAGCACACGTGGTTTTTAGCTTTAGCTTTTGCCAGAACATTGGTGTATGAGGAGATGGGAAACACCAATTAAATCCTAAATATTTTCTTTCAAGTGGGTAGCTTTGATCTCATCAATGATAGAAGGAGTAGGCAGGTTGAAAAGGATCATTGGCTGGAGGAGATTGTCCCAAGAGACCTCAGCCATGATGAAAAGAGTTGGCAATATCCTTGCATTAGAAAGAGACAAAGTGATCATCCATGAGCATAATGATTAGGGAAACAGAGAGCATTCATTTTTAAAAGGCCATGAGCTTGAGGAAAAGATGTGGTAGCAGGCAGCTCTCCTCCCCAGGCTGACTGCATGATTGAAAATGCCAGGTTATTTCAGAGTTTCTAGTGAAGTCTTTTGACCCTGGAGTGCTACGTGCCCTGAGGGTATAGTAGGGAATGCAAAGTACATTGTAGGTTGTGCAGGTCACTGTTCACTTCTGTTCAGGTTAGTCTGAATAATCAGCTGTGAGAGATATCATTTCTCTGCAGTCAAAGAGCATCCAACAATTTAACTCATTCTGGCTGAATTATTCAGAAACTAAAAGGGATTTTTATTTTTTTCAAACCCTGAAAGAACTTGTTTCATTTGCTTTTCTGGATGTTCTGCAAGACCCTCTTTGAATGTGAGCACACTGGCACCAGAAAGCCCATGTTACAGGTCCTGGGCTCTTTTCTATTTTTCATGTAAGCACTGTAAATAAGTAACAATTTCACATAGAATTATTTTGGTTGGAAATGACCTTTAAGATCATGGGTCCAACCATTAACCTAACATTGCCAAGTCCATCTCTAAACCATGTCCCTAAGAACCTCGTCTAGGTGACTTTTAAACACCGCCAGGGATGGTGACTCCACCACTTCCCTGGGCAGCCTGTTCCAATGGCTGACGACCCTTTCCATAGAGAAGTTTTTCCTAATATCCAATCTAAACCTCCCCTGGTGCAACTTGATGCCATTTCCTCTCATCCTATCACTTGTTACTTGGGAAAAGAGACCAAGACCCTCCATGCTACAACCTCCTATGAAGGGACGGATGTATTTGTTTCACTCACTGCTGTCTGATGTTTAAAATTGGTGGGCAGTCACAGTGCACACGTCAGAAACCAAGTAAGGTGATGGCTTGACTGGCCTACACAGCCATGTTACAACTGATTTGTTTGCTCTGTGATCACAGACATGAGGAGAGGCTAGCACAAGCAGCCTTCCGTATGCCATTCATATTATGCATAAATAAATTAAAATGTAAGTGGCTTTTCCTGGCCACTGTCCATGTGCAGCATAATAACTTGGTAAAAGCGGTGAGATCAAGATAGAGACAGTAATCTGAAAACTGAAGTGGAAGCACTTCCATCCAAAGTGGCAGTAAAAAACAGGGTGTCACACAGTCAAGAGGCTCTGGAAGACCTGGTGCGCAAACTTGCCAGCCATCAGCATGTAGTTTTAATTACAACTATTCTGAGAAAAAAACTGTGACACTAACAGTGACATGAAAGACAGCAAATATAACACTGCTATTTAAAAAAAAGCCAAAGAAAACTATCTGAACCATTGCCATTAATCTGAAATTGTTTGGGCATAAGAAGGGCAGGCTCAGAAGAAGCTCTGCAGAACAGAATCATTAGTACCATGGAGTTAAATAGCTCACCAAGAGCAGATTGTGCTAGGTAACTCATATTTGATCATTTTTCTGTTTCACAAAAACATAAGAGGTCTTATCCTTTCTCACATTTATGTACCTAATATCTTATCTCATAACAGAAAATCTGGAAAAGTAACAGCTGAGAGTGGATTGTGTTGAAAAGGGAAAGTCAGGCTTGTGATGGGTTTGTAAAAGGGTTTGCTTCAAATACTGTCAACTGTGTAATATTTTCATTAAAGATCTTGGCAAAGAAAAAGGTGTGGATACTCAAAATATACTCAACACATGAAGCTGTCGGTCCAGAGAAAGACATATAGACAAGAAACCAAATAATATTCAGAGCTGGAGTAATGCTAATCTAAGTGTACAGAGTGTTGATTCCTGTACTTAGGAAAAGCCCTTGTTGTTAGTTTTGTCTTCTAAGGCCCCACAGTTTTGAAAGGACAGAAAATGGTGTATTAATTGCTCGCAAGATGACTGAGAGCCCACTTGATGTTGTGGCTCTTTAAAAAAAATGTGGACATGAAGGGTTTCAGGCAAGATATTTCCAGAAATTCTAGAGACACCCAGTGGCCTTGCCCAAAACATTTCAGAGCCCCCTGGACTAACATGTGCAGCTCTGATCACTCCTGTTGAATTAAGCTGTGTTCAAACTGAACGGGTTTGTAGAACATCTACCAGGTTGATCAAAGCAATGGGAAATCCTGGTAAATGAGAGGACACCAGAAGGTCCTAGCTTGGTTTAGTTCATCAAGGAAAGAGGCTAAGAGAGGTTGTGGCTGTCATTTATACAAACATTGGGGCATGGATGAGGAGTCCAGTAAACACCATTGTTGAAAAGCTGAAATATGTGTAAACTGTCCATGAGTCATCTCAGGTCAGAACCCACAAACTGATTCTTAATTCTGGAGACATGAGGGTCTGTACAAAGCCTTCTGCTAGAATCCATGGGGAAGGAAGAAAACCTAAATTGCTGTTAAAAGTGAAATCTGAAAAGTTAGTGGAAAAAAAGATGGCATAGGTTGACTGCCTGTGACAGCAGAGCACTGGCCTCAAACACAGGGGCCTCAGCAGCCCAGCAACGCATGGCCTTTGTTGGAGCCTTTGTGGCACAAGCCTTATAAATATTTTTACAGCTGGGGCAGGTAATTGCCTTTGCTGAAATTACAGAGAATGAAAGAAACCCAACTGTTGTTGCAGAGAGCGTAGCACCAGTCCTTTGTTTGCAGAATCAAGCCCCGGCCTTCAGCTGAAAGCGCAGAGCCAGCCCTGTGCTGAGCAGCCATCGATTACCAGTCATTTTTAGGAAAAAATCAACCACTTTCAACCTGCTAGAGAAATACAGTCTTTCTAGGGATGTGTCCAAAAGGAACAAGGAGAAAGGAAAATTAAAAAAAATAAATAAATAAGAGCAGTTGTTGGGCCATTTCTGTGTCCCTAAGTTGAAACAGGTTGCATATTTCACAGGGCTGTGTTCGTAGCAAGTTATAAACTTGACGCTACACTATTTGGTCTGCTGTAACTGGAGTGCCCAGACATGTTCCCTTTTGGCAGTCCTCACAAAGGACGGGCCGTCATCTTCTCAATTTTTCTCCACCTATTAACGTCGAGTGGTGGAAACAACTGATCTTAATTTACATTTGCACTGGATGCAGTTGTTCAGGGCTTTGCTTGTGGTTGTCTGCAAGTTTTTAGAAGAACGTAGCGACATCATGAGCCTCCTATGTCGTGCCTCTCCCCCACGGTCCCAGAGGCTGCCTGGAGTGACTTACAGGCCGGAGCTGTGGCTGGCCACTGTGGGCACACATGTGTTTTCAGCCATACACTTCATACCTGAGACCCAGACTCAGGAGTGGACTTGGCACTGGGGAGATGCAGTTGGGCTTTACAGGGTGTTTCAAAAAGATGGACTCAGTTTGACATCACTGTGATGTCTCTGCAACCACGAACTGGCCATGAATGAAACTCTTGCCACTTGAGAGGGGAGAGCATAGTAGAGTTTCAGATGATTACTGCTAGTTAGCTTATTAAACTGTTTGTAAATGTTTGTGTAGTTGTAACATGTTGCCATCGTGAAATTTACTGCTTTTAAATTGGGTTCATCTTTTTGAAACGCCCTGTGAATTTTCAGCACTACTGAAGACAGCTGAATCTTGCAATCTTTAGCAATCTTTAGCACAGGAATAAAGTTGATCAGAACAGCACAGGCACAGACACAAGGAATACGTGAAGTCATTAACAGCAAATTCAGAATTTAGAACAGGATTTATCCTGCTGGGCTTTAGACACCAGCACATTTGGCCTGTAGACTCCCTTCGAGCAAGCAGAGAGAAATGTATGGAGCTGGATCTACCCAGCCTGTTGTAGACACCTACTTCTGGATACAGTGTCTACTTAATAAGTACCTGTTATTCAACTCCATTGGGTTGAAAGGGTGTCCAGAAGTGAGCGAACATGGAGACACGGTTGCTTGGGCAGACCCTTCAGCAAGCCCTGATGACAGACTGGGTTTCACTTGTACTTCCCTGCTGTAGCTAGATTGCAAGAGCAGTCACTTTGTGAAGAACAAATTAATCAAAATATTACCAAACATATTTTTGTGTCTTAACACAACTTATGATCGCTCTTTCTCCTCCACTGACAAAAGGTTGGTAGCTACAGATCAACTGGAAGTGAGAAATTTCACCAGTTTGCAAACCTGCAGAGATATTCCCTAGGCTGGCTCCATAAAACAATAGCAAAGTCAGTGTGAAGCTGTAATTCTCCCCTGGAGCTGCAGAAGGCCTTTTTGTGCAGCATGTGGTGGCCTGGAGCCAAGGGCTTCTCCAAGGGATGTGGTGTATAACTGGGTACCGCTTGCTCCTTGTCTGTAGCTTCCTGCTGTCAGATAATGAGAGAATAAGCTGATTTTTATTTTTTTTAATAGTCATTGTATACTCCTGGTTAAATTATTGGATTTCTGACATAATTTAAAGAAAAGGGATGTGCACTAGAATTCACAAAAGAGAAATGGGGTGGGGGGGAGGGGGGCTGTCTCTTCTGGCCAGGATGCTTTTTCATTATGTAAGAATAATTCTAAATACAAGCAACAGCACTTGGCCATAAAGTCTTACGTGCTGAAGTGTTTATTCTTTGTCTTCTTTACTTGATAGAATCCCTTAGGTGCCCTTTTAAAATAACCCCATTTCTTTCTCATCTGAGCAGCGATTTGCCTGATGGCAGAGATTTTGAAATGGCATATTTGCGGAAAAAGTGAAGGGATCGCTTGAGATTTATAAAGCTTCACTCTTAACTGTTGGAATATGAGCAAAAGGACTGAATGATTTGTAATTGGTTATTCATCAGCGGTTTCATATTGATTTAGAGAGCAATTTCAAGGGGATATTTTAGTGATTTACCTCGGCTGCTGGTATGAATAACAAATCATTCGTTTAACATGCAAATTTACAGGATTTTTTAAAATACTGTGGTGATGCAGTTTCCTGCCCATACGCTGCCAGTCATTTGCATCCCCAGTTGTCATAGACACGGCAGCAGCGCCAGACCAGGCGCTGCGTGGCCTTCAACCATTTTACTGCTTCGTGCTCTGCTTCAGAATTGTCAGGTGATCTCCAGTCCCATCTGTGCCTGTGTTAATCATCACCTGCACCTTCCCTGTCACACATCCCAAGGCTGAAAGGTCATTTGCCGTGGCCTTTTCCCCGTGCAATACAATGACTCCAAGTTATGGAGTTCATCTGTCTCCCTTTACTTTTCCTGTGAGCAGTTTCTTTAGGACCATTTTGAGTCTTGATTTAATATATATATATACATTCAAAAAAATATATAAAATATATTATTTAATTATTGATCATTCTGTTTTTCTCTGCTATTGTTTTTGTATTTAAAAAACTTTTGTCCTGCTAAAGTTTACATTGAAATGAGATCATAGTTGAGAGCTAATAACAGTTGCCTTTATCAAAGCTTGCTAGCTTTACACTTTGAAGCGATAAGAGAAACTAAAACTGTTTTCTAGCATTTATTTACACATAAGACAACAAATAATTCGTTCAATATGCAAATTCCCAGGGTTTTTTTTTAACACTATGGTGATGCAGTTTCCTGCCCTTATGCTGCCAGTAATCTTTTTTTCTCCTTGCCAACTCTAGAAGCCCATTCTGAGCTTTGAAACACAAACCCAGAATACATCTGCAAAAACCCATTCAATGATGAGGGGAGTAAAGTTCTTGAACTGGCCATACCCATTCAAATGCCCTTATATCCCATTATTTTTTATTTTAAAATGACATTATATTAAAATTATTACTGAAATAAACACTTGAAGTGTTAATGTACTTAAGGCCAAAGCATTGCTTTGCAGTGACACTAGATCACTGCTTCGTGCAGCGAATCCAGTGGACTCCAAACTAGCAACACACTTCTTCTTAATGAAAATAATACTATTGCTGCTATTATTGATCCCACCTGTGCTTGCAAAGATAAGGAGGGGTGATTCAACTAACAAGTTTGCAAGGGAAGTTTTTTAATAACCTTTTTCCTTTGCATGGCCTGTTCCAGCAGCCCCCTTGGCTTATTTGCTCCTTATCTCGGCAACAAGGGAGAAAGATGCTATTAGAGCCAACCTGATCTTTGCCAGAACACAACTGCAGCAAAATACCTGAGACATGGCTCAACAGTTTCCCATTTCCCTTCATTCCCGGCCCAGAGATGAGAGGAGCCTGACTGTGCAGGCAGGGTTATCAAGCAGGCACATTTTGAGACAGTCTCTTTTCCCCTGCTGTTTTCATTGAGCATCAAACAGCATCAGCAAGCATTGCCACCTCGAGGGTCGCATAAAACTGACTAGGGGCATTGCCACACTGAAGATTATTTACCTATTGTTTTTAAGGTTCCCGTGAGGTGAAAAAGAGCCCACACTTTGGCTTTGTGTAGTTTAAGGAGCAGGTGTGTTAGCCTTCCTTCATAAACACCTTGCTGTATCCTACGGGAGGAAAAATGCTGCTTCTGTGATCGCTTCCTTGTGCCTGCAAACTGGTCAGTACCCTCTTGTGCTGGTGCAGAACAGCCAGAGCTTCGGCAGCTGATGCAACGTTTGAGGAGCAAAAGGCCTGTGTGAAGGGCGCAGACTACGTCCCTTCAAAAATGTTCTAATTGTGAATTAAATTGAAATAGGAGCAGAGGGAGAAAATGACAATGATAGGGCAACAAAGATGATTAAGGGAGTGGAGCACCTCCCTTATGAGGAAAGGCTGAGGGAGCTGGGGCTCTTTAGTTTGGAGAAGAGGAGACTGAGGGGTGACCGCATTAATGTTTGTAAATATATAAAGGGTGAGTGCCACGAGGATGGAGCCAGGCTCTTCTCGGTGGCAAACAATGATAGGACAAGGGGTAATGGGATCAAGCTGGAACACAAGAGGTTCCACTTAAATTTGAGAAAAAACTTCTTCTCAGTAAGGGTTCCAGAGCACTGGAACAGGCTGCCCAGGGAGGTTGTGGAGTCTCCTTCTCTGAAGACATTCAAGACCCACCTGGACATGTTCCTGTGCGACATCACCTACGCGTTCCTGCTCCAGCAGGGGGATTGGACTAGATGATCTTTTGAGGTCCCTTCCAATCCCAAACATACTGTGATACTGTGAAACTGTGATACTGTGATGGAGTCAGATTTTCTTGGGAACCCAGTGTTAGAAACACCTGGGTTTCAATATTCACTGTCCACAGAGCCATCCAGCCAAATAAATGCCATGCTGGCCTTCTTCATCAAAGCTGAGGTTTACTTATGTGTTTGCTTTGTATTCAGTCAGGCCACTAAAACTCAGTCTTTTGGCTAGGAATATTTTAGAAGTTAAATACTCGAAAGTTATGAAAATCCAAAGTTCTGGTTTAAAATGCTTTCTTAGCAATCTTACTGTGCCAGAGGCATCACCAGTGACTCCTGAATTGCATAATTGTTCCGTACACCATTATACATTTAAGTTTTGTTTGTTAAAGTTGTTTATTAAGCAGTGAATCAAACTAAGCTTACAGCTTTGTGGCCTATTTCTCTCCCTGTCCAGCTAAACTGCAAATGTCTCCAGGCTTTCCCCTTACCATTGCCACCAATGCCTTCAGTCCCTTCTCTGCTACCACAGAACCTGAAGTCTTTCGTCTTCCAGACCTCATTTGCTTACACACACATAATTTTTCCAAAATACTTCTAGTTTCAACAACACAACATCTAATCTTACTCCTTTCTCCCCTCCTACACCCATTCATAACACATCCCCCATCACTTGCCAAAAACATTGGGTCCAGATCTACAAGCAAGGTAACTGAGCCATGATGTGTTTACTCAGGATAGGCATCAGCTGGGAGGACAGACAGAATGACTCACAACACAGCTGATTCCTCAGCAGAGAGGTTATTTCTTTGTGTCTGAACTCAGCTTCATTCTCAAATTGTTGGAAAACACCCAAATGCTTATGTGTTAGTGGAGAGGATGTGCAAGAGTGAGAATGTGGAAGATGCATAAAGAATGCGTATATACTACATTACTTGTAGAAAAACAAGACAACCTCCAAATCAACCATTTATGTGACTGATTTCACAGAATCACAGAATGGTTGGGGTTAGAAGGGACCTCTGGAGATCATCTAGTCCAACCCACCTGCTAAAGCAGGTGCAACCAGAGCAGATCGCACAGTAATGTGTCCAGGCAGGTCTTGAATGTCTCCAGAGGAGACTCCACAACCTCTCTGGGCAGCCTGTTCCAGTGCTCTGGCACCTTCAAAGTAAAGAAGTTTTTCCTCATATTCAGATGGAACCTCCTGTGTTTCAGTCTGTGCCCGTTGCCCCTCACTGGCCACCACTGAAAGGAGTCTGGTCCCATCCTCTTGACACCCACCCTTGAGATATTTATAAACATTTATGAGATTCCCTCTCAGCTTTCTCCAGGCCGAGCAGACCCAACTCTCTCAGCCTTTCCTCATAAGAAAGATGCTCCAGACCCCTAATCACCTTCATAGGCCTCTGCTGAACTCTGTCCAGTAGTTCCTTGTTTTTCTTGACAGAATCATAGGGACCCACAAGGACCATGGAGTCCAACTCCTGTACCTGCATGTGACAACCCCACAGTTCACACCATGTGTCTGAGGATGTTGTCCAGTCTCTTCTTGAACACTGTCAGGCTTGGGGCCGTGACACCTCCCTGGGGAGCCTGTTCCAGTGCTCCACCACTCTCTGGGGGAAGAACCTTCTCCCAATGTCCCTGGCACATCTTCCTGACATTTGCTCAGGTTCTGTCATTGGTTGCTAAAGAGAAGAGTTTGGTGCCTGCCCCTCCTCCTCCTCTTGTGGGGAGGCTGTAGAACGTGATGAGGTCTCCTCTTAGTTTTCTCTTTTCCAGGCTGAACAAACCAAGTGACTTTAGCCGCTCCTCATACGGTTTCCTCTCCAAACCCTTCACCAACTTCATAGCCCTCTTCTGGACACTCTGCATATCTGGGGATCCCAGCACTGGACACAGTTTCCAACTTTTTTTTTTTCTTTTTTTTCTGACTTTTTTCTTGGAAGAGAAGAGAAAAAATTGTTTTGTTTTGAAAGGTCCAGGTCTATTTTCACTGTGTCGAGTGTTGGACTAACTTTTCAGAAGATAATGGCCAACAAGCATGCACAAGTCAGTGTGAGCACCCACTGCAGGATGCATCCTCTCCAGGTGCTCCATCCAGGAGGAGTGATGAAAGGGAAGGGAAATGATCAGCTTCCACAGATTTATTTCTTGGTTTCTGGTTCTGGCATGTGAATGTCTTTGGTTTTTGCCAGTAGGCAAGGCAAGCAGAGAACATGTCCTTTGTATTAAGCCATAGACAGACCATATGACTGTACTCCTCAGTAAGTCAGGTCAGAAATACCTGTTTGGCAGAATCTTTCATGCTGAAATAATCTCTTGTCCTCATTTCATCTGAGCACTTACAAATTTTGTGTAAAGATCCTCCCTCCCATGAGGTAGTATTGGCAGACATGGGTCCATCCTAGAAAAATGCTTAAGTAGAATTTTAACTAAAGACTCGCAAGCAGCATCATCAATTGCTCAACTCCTTCTCACCCTCCCCTAAGACTGGGCTGCCTGGTCCTGCTCTTTTCAGTCCCATCTGCTTTCAATCCAAGAAAGGTATTGCTTGGTTTAGGGCTTTGTCCTGTGCAACTAAACCAGTAGGTGTTTAATCTTTGCTCTTAGTGAGTCTCTAAATGAGCAGGTAGCTAGATGCTTTGACTCCATCTATTTCCCACACGGTGCTAAAACATCATTCCTGCTTAAAGAAGGATGAGCTCCTACCATGTCTCTACCCCACTGATATCTAGTGATAAGAAGAAATACATGTATGAAAGTTAAAGTGCTCTCTTCTTTAGGTGACAGACTATAAGCACTATAAAAATCTGGCAAACAACTGGCAAAAATACAGAAAAATTTGTTCCTCTTCCAAAGGAGGACAGCCTAAATATTGCAGAGAAAGTGGTCTCTCTGCCTTGTTCCTTTTTAAAAAGTAATCTTCATATGAACAGCAGATCCTATTTACCATATTGTATTCATTTCTGTATGTACTGAAATTTCAGAATAGTCATTCTGGAAATGTTTTTTGTTAGCATTTCAGCTGAAGGGGTGGGCTATAATTTACAAACTTTGAGAAATTATTATCCAGCTGTGTTTTAGTTCATTTTCAGAAAAGAAGGGATTATGTTTATATATAGAAGGCTTTATATGATTAATGTTAATTTGCACATGTTAATGAAGATGATTATTAGCAAAGCATTGTAGTTTTGTTCCTGCTGATTTTGACAGATGAGTTGAATAACATTCTGCTGTAATCAATGCAACATAACTCGTCCCTATTTTTTCTAAACATTAACAACTATTTTACTTGAGGGTTTTTAATGAAACCAATGCATGATGAAAGACTCTTAAGTGGGCTTTATCTGCCAAATAGCTTAATGTATTTTATTTTACATATTACTACTTCTCTGTATAATAACATTAAACATGACTTGCTACTAACAAGTCACCGTGAACAATGACAGACGTCTTTTTGGCTGGAAATCAGTTCACAGTAAGACTGACCCACTCTTCATGGGTTGACAACTTCTAATATCTCTTCTATTTTCTGCAGTAAGATAATAATACTAAAGCTAGTGCCCAGACAGTGTCACGCCTCAGAAATTACCTGAAGTAGTTAGTACTAATGGGAAACAGCTTATAGAAGTTTTATATAGCTGTTGTACCTGTCTGCACCCTTAATGGCTGCTTCTCTGGGGAGAAGAACACATGCACATAAATTGCTAGTTGACAAGAAGGGGCTGGAATTGGCCATCTCATACACCTCCTACAAGTTATGGGTTTTCTACTCTCCATGAAGAAGTACTTCTAGACAGAAGTGACTCGCTGATGCTGAGCCACAAATTCGTAGCATCCATGCAGACAGTAGTCTTCAGGGGATCAACTATCTTAGGGGATTCTCCCTGTTCAGATAATTCATATTACTGAATCCTTCCACGAGCTTTTTTTTGCACATCTTTAACCACTAAGTGATACTTGATAAATTATTTGTTTGTTGAGGACAGCTGTTGGAAATCTTCTGTGTGGCTTTGAGCCTCTAGTAGTCTTTCTTTGGAGAGGCTACATACATTCCTAGTGCTCAGATATCTTGGATAGTCACCACTTCCAGGCATGCAGCTAATGCATATCAGATGTATAATCTAAATATTTAATACCACATGCTCATACAGGCCATCAAACTTGCCACAGGAGGTAGAGGTGCTCGCTTGTGGTCATTCATCTGTTTCCAGATAGAACAAGTCAATGGTGGAGGTGCTGAGCAAATCGTATGGAACTGGCTTAACTGAATAACATCTCATTCTTTTACTGACTTTGTTCTCCTGTGGAGCCAGCACATGTAAGTTAATATGTTGGGGTTCATCCCCTTCTGGGCAGCAACAGAAATGTTTGCTAAGTTCCAGTTAGTCAAAAATGTGCAATCATTGTCTTGCCGACAGTAAAGGACTGAAGCTGCCAGTATTGAGGCACTTATTTGGAGAGTGTAAGGGTGACACAGGCACAAAAGCCTATTTTGTCTACAGGATGTCTACTTTTACTGGTGAGGAATAATGGATCTAAGTCCAATCTTTGAGAAGCAGATCAGCTTCAAAAAAAGAACTAGAACAAATACTAGAACAAAATGAACTAGACAAATTCGCTCTGAAAACCATTAGGGGTCAGTACATATAGGACCGTAGCATTAATTAGCTTCAGGTAGAACCACACTGAAAATAAATCTTTAATCTGGCATAACGTCTTTACAGAAATTGGCAAAGGTTTGTTCTGCCATTTGTATTCTCTATAGGTCGCATATGATAGTACAGGCCTACATTACTTTGTTACAATATTGTATTTCAATTAACATTAATTAGTTACAAGCCAACCAACAAAATGCTTAAATCACCATCCTTCTCAAAGACACTTGCTGGAAGATGACTCTCTGCTTTCATTCACAGGAGGAAACCGAGTGTCCTTCATCTCTCTCAGTTATCAAAGAGAGGACACCGGGTGAAATACTAGAGGATGATTTCTTGCCACCTGATGATCTGTCTTCTGATGAAGAATATTATATCGAAGAAAGCAAAGCAACCCAGTTCAAGAGATCGGGCATGAGGCGCATAGATGATATCAAGAAGGCATTTTCAAGGGAAAATATCCAAAGAACAAGACAAAATTTTGGCAAGAAGGTGAACAGGCTTCGAACTAGGATAGTGACCCCTGAGAGGAGAGAGAGAATCAGGCAGTCAGGAGAAAGACTGAAACAATCTGGGATACGGATCAAGAAATCCATTTCACAAGCTGCCCCAACGAAGGAGACGTTCAAGATCCATAAAAAAAGTAAAGAACGAACAGGAGCTGAAGGTGAGGAGGGCATCCAGGAAGCTGGTGTGCACATCACCTCTGAGCTGCCAGCAGCAGAGCCCTTCACTGAAGAGATCTCTTACACAGAAGTGATCACTAAGGTAAAGAAAGACAAGAATAGTGCAACAAAAGGTGCTTCCCACTCAACTGAAAAGGGAATGACAATCCCAGAATTCGTTCTTAAGCAGGAAGGAAAAGAAGGAGGAGGAGGTGATGACGTCCCTTTGCTGGACTTAAAGCAATCAGCATAAGGAATCACTTAGCAAACACACCGTACTATCCTTACTGAACAAGAGATAACACAGTATAGAATCATATAATCATATAACGGTGTGGGTTGGAAGGGACCTTGAAGATCATCCAGTTCCAACCCCCCTGCCATGGGCAGGGACACCTTCCACTAGACTGGATTGCTCAGAGGTTCCAGGCTGGAAACCTCCAGCTTGCAAGAAAAGCAATGTATTCACTCAGCTTTAGAAAAACGTGTGAATTTGTGTTATATCACAAAACATGTGTTGGTGGTATTTACTTGGGTGTCTGTAGTGTTGTCTTCCTGACAAAAGCCAAGCCATGCCAACTGAATGAAGGAGCTCTGCCTCCATCTCACAGTGTGCTGACAGCCACCACTAGCCCACATGGAACTCGCATGTCAAAGGGAGACGGAAGTCTACAGGATTTTCAAGACCGATCAGAGTCACTTTACGGCCTAATCACTGTCTTTGGTTTTATGTACAACAGTATAAAAGCATTTTCCATTATCTTATACTAGCTCCTCTAATTAGGAAACAATAACAAAGCTATTACGTCATATTAGCAAAAGGAAGAACTATGAAAAATATCCATTCAACTACACAAATCTTTATGTTTAAGAGCCCTCACTGAACGAGCAAAAGGAGGAAATTCCTCCTTTACCCAGGGTGCAACAAGATGTGGCAGAAATTATAGGGTTTTGAGTAAATTGTGTTTCCTCTCAGTGGAAAAGTGAAGCTCCTGAAATGATTAAAGATTATTTCCAGAGTTCTGGAAGAGGAAGGTTTGCTGTAGGTAAGCAATGCACTTTCTGCACTTATGGAGTAAGAATAAAAAAGCAGAAGACACATTATATATGAAATAGCAGGAGGAAAAGAGAACGAGGTGTTGTATTCATGTTCTAGAAAGATGCAATTGTGAGAAAGGCAAGGGTATGAAGCAATAAGAGAGGAATAAGATTAATGCACAGGTTCTGGATAAATAGAGAAAATAGATAATATTGTAACTGAAGTTTCCTTTTGTTGTTACTCTATCCAGAGGATCACAGGGCATAGGATCATGAAGGTAACTGAGCAGACAAGGGAATTGTTTTGTTTTCCATTCTCTGTCCTTTTTCTGAGCTTCACTGAAATTAAAATCTATTCTGCTAAGCCGCTGAAATTCAGGGCCAATCCATAACCCAATTCTTTGTTTCCCATCATCATCTTTATCGACCAGCTACAGCCTCAGGGATTACGAGACAGACACCCTCGGGAGTATGGAATGCTGTTTATTTGCAACACTCGGGAGCCAGTGGCCTGACATCAGATATGTTTGTAAACACGGCCGCTACGCTGACATGGGGTGCAGGACTGTATCGCTCTCTTCATTCCTAAATGGAGTTGCCTTCAAAGCACTTACCGAAAGCAATGTTAGTCATTACTATCTGTGTGAAACTTGTACGATATTGCCAAAAGCTTTATGATTGTATTGAATATCTCAGATTTGTTTTAACAGCAGAGCATAACTTGGTTATCTATATACATTGTTTGAGGACTCCCAGCTAATTGTTAATCTATCGTTTAAATATAATTAGTTTGATTTCAAATATTCTGCCTGCCAGTTCTTTCATTTAGTCTGGTGTACATCACATTTGAAGTGAAACACCTTCAGGAGCAGTAACTAGCGTACACTCGTTGGGGAAGGTCAATGTTATACTATGTCAATGACATTTCAAATCCAATTAATGTTGTCAGATTGGAAGCAGCAACTCCACTGAACAGAAGGGCAGGACAGGGCAAGAGAGGGAGACAGGGAGAGGAAGACATTTCTCTCAACAATAAATTCTACATCACTGTACTGTAATTACACGCAAAAAGAAAAAAAATGGGGGTTTTCTTATAGGATAGATTGGAGGCTTTGGTTGGTTGTTTTTTTACTAGTTATAAGAAGTCTTTTCTGGAATGAGGTGACTATATGTTCTTCCAGTTCTGTATAAAATGGTAGCTATCTTCAGTGAAATACTGTATGATTTGTCTGTCTCTTCTGCAATATGGCCTGCTTTCTGTTCTGCAAGATTTGGTGTTTTCCTAAGCTGACAAACAGGGATTAATTATTGAAATGAAGATGTCAAAGTTCAAAGCAGTTATTTCTTTGTATTTTATACAGCAGAACAGTAAGTGCTACAACGTAAGTACCTACAGATTTTCTTTATATAGCATTTAATTTTCTCATTTTACTTGTCAAAGAAAGGAAGTGATGCAGTTTCCACAGAGATTATAATGTAGTGTTTACAAGGAGAAAAAAGTATTAACAATGTGCTCACTGCAAGCCCTTCTTTCATAACATCCCACAGCAATTTTTTTGTGTTGAATTTGTGCTGGTGAAAAAAGCCAAACATGTTTTCTGCCAATAGCTGACCATCTATTAAAAAAGGAGTAGCAATCACCCTTCAATCACAGGGTAGATAGCAACGGTGGTAACACACAAAACCACAAAAACTAACGGATCCAAACTGGTGTTCAGATGTGTTCACTCTGAGACGAATTGCAAAGCTTTTTTCTCACTAGTAATAGGGGGGTGCACATCTTCCTTCTACTGGGAGATAGGTTTAGAAATTAGTTAATATGTGCAAAGATAAACCTGCCTGTTTGTACACTTCTGTTAATGTTTTGCATAAACAAGTGATTAACCAAGGCAATGGGAGCATCCATTAGTAAAACTACCCACTAAGTTTACAAATGCAAAATCAAATAAGCTGCGCCTTGGAATACGTGCAGATAAAGTTTTACCATACGTTTAATTCACTTGTCATTACAGCTTCAATAATGCTACGGATGATAAGTTTTCAACTACAAAACTGAATTTGAAAATAATTATCTTATATTGTGAAGTAGTCTTGTATTAAGAAGAAAAGATAACATCTACAAAAGAACCACCATAAATGTCAAAGCAGTTGTCACTATCATAAGCACTTTTTTCCTGGTGTTTCCATAATGAGCAAGCTAGCTAATTATATTCTCACTTGCATTATAACAGCTGCCAAATTTTACACCTGCAACTGTTTTCCCTCTGATATTCCCTGGTTCAATACATTTACTATTTTTGCTGTGAACAGAGTAAACTGATCTATGTGCAATTAACACAATCTCTGTACATCACTTGCTAATTCCCATACCCCAATGAGAAGGTAGCCACCACTTGGTCAATAGTAGAAGTCCTACTAGCTGCAGATTAATCTTTCTAGGTGGTTCTTTCCTTATAGCTGTATGTTGGCCCTTATTTTGAATTGCAGAGCAGTGCAACCCCCCGTAATGTCCAGTGATCAGGATTCTGCACCGTCTTCAGATACAAAGAGAAAATGTACGTCAGATCTGTTCTCCGAGGCTTTTTGTAGACAGGGCAGGAGTACACACTTCTGTCTTGCTTCTTCGGGTCATGTAGGGCCAACGTGCTAACAGCATATACATGGACTACAGGAAGACTTGTGAACAGCACCTGGGAGTGTTAAAAGAGATATATGGCTCAGTATTAGAGAAGCAGGACAAGGTGTCTGAATTCCGAACGCTAGAACTCCATTCAGTGATGGCCTTCAGCAAAAGCTCCAGCACCACTGCAGAAGCGCACACCAGAACACAAGTTCTGTGCTCACTGCTACATTGGCTCTAACTTTAAGGCAGTGGCAGCTATGGGACAATAGCTATCAGGAAGCCTGGAAGAAAAAGAAAGCAGCAGAAACTTGGAAAACTGCACCTCATGGAAGCAGATGGAAAAACAACAGGGTGGTTCTAAGAGGGAGAGATACCATTATCTTTTTTCCTGTCTTCTGCCCCTTTGGCTAGTGTTCCCCATTCTTTCCCCACCTTCTGTTCCCTGAATGGCAGGACTGGAGCTACAAAGTCCAAGCTGCATTTAGCAAACCTCCTTGTTAACTCTGCACTGCTGGCAGTGGAGCTTCAAAGACCCAAGGTGCCTCCTGGCACAGATTAGATCCCTTCAGGTTTTTCAGCATTATAAAATGTTCATTGGCAGTAGATAAAAAGAAAGATCCAAACCCAAGAGCAACACGAGGCTTGCTGAACACTCTAGGGCACTTGAGTAAACTTCAGGTTTGAAGGTGTGTTTTCACAAACCAAGCAACAGCTGTCACCAGAAGCTACAGCTGGCAAGCTTTGATTTGGAGAAGTTTGCTCTCAGCCAGACACAGAAGTGCTTTACCTACAGAGAGGAATTACCTCAACTCCCAATTCCAGGACAGTTATCACTGTTTTGGAAAAAGTCAACAGCAGCTCTTCCTACTCCATAATGAGGTTTTAAATTTGCCTAGTCACTTCAGTAAAATGTAAGTCCATGAAGCATCTGAGCATAAGTGCAGAACTACTACTCTTTCTCCTATTAAAAAACTAATGCCAGGGATTTCTAGTCATTCAAACAGTGACCTCCACAGCAGCTGTCATCAAAACCAGTCCCGGGCTTTGGAAGTTGTGACAAGGTCCCACGTGGTCAGTCAAAAGAAGGCTGACCATGGGCTGCACGATTTTATTCAAACGTAGCTGTGCTTTCAGGGCTCCAGAAGCCAAGGAGCCCAGCATCTGATCTGCTCTAGAGCGGTGCATCCTGAATTCACTTGCTGACAAAAGTCTTTTCATTCAGTGCTGGTAGGTAAACACTCTGCCCCCTGCTCAGCCCTGCTAGTGTTCTCTTACAACCTGTTGTGAAACCACTGTCGCAGGCACTCAGAATCCTTCCCGCTGTTCTCTCAGCACATCATGTTGTGTAACAGTCAGTCATGCTCACTTGATCCTTACCTTTGGTGCCGACTCGACGAGCTTGCTGTTTCTGCGGTCCCAACCTGCCCCTTCCAGGAAAAGGCCATATATGTAAACCCCACCGATGTCAGCAGGAGGAGGGCCAACAACATCCTCTTTCATCATCTTGGTCACTTCATTGTGTAAAACAACACTGTCCAGTGTCCACCCTTTAGCTAAATTCATGCGAGTTGTCTCTTGCCTCATAGCAGTTAGGAATCCCTAAAGAGATTGAACATGACGTAGAGGGTTTTAAGAAAGCCTGAAGTTAGCCATTTTCAACTTTTTTCCCATATAAATGACACTAGCAGCATAAAACCTCATCCCACAGAATCCATGTATATATAAAACTAAATTCCATAGTGTAAACCCAATGCTTTCCTATACTTCCCCAGTACCATGCATTCTTATATACCTGTTGTGCATGTGTTGATGCTACAAAGCCACCAAAGCAGCTTATTTAATGTATCAGAATCTGCATGTATATCTCACCTCACCTCACATCCTACTTTACAACCAGCCAGATAGAGAGAGGTTTACAAGGCTGCCAGATTAATGTGTTTTGTGAGGTTCCAAATACAGGTAATTGCTAAGCCACAAATACCACTGGTATTTTGTGTGCTATTTACTCATATTTTCTTATACCAAATGCTCTTCGGTCAACAAATCATGAAACATTTTGCGGAACACAAAGGAAATGCAAACTGGAACCACGCAATTAAATAGTGAAATACCCCTGCCACTTTGCTCAGTGCAAAGCCTTAATATACTACAATAACGTACTATTCCAGACATGGGTAAGATAAACTCACAGCACTTCAGCACCACAGAAGGAAACTCACTCTGGGCTCTGAAGAGCTACAGTCTCATGATTTAGTTACAAGCTTTCACAAGAGAAGCCAAGCTGAAGATGCTGTTTAGCTTCTCTCATATAACTAACTGTCCACGTGCACGCACAATGCAGGGTATGAGAAACACCTTAGACCTAAGAGACAGGAAGGTAGGCTGCTCTGCACTTCAGTCAATATGCTGTAGATGTACACCTAATTTAACTTATGGAAACCCATTTGCATAGCTGGGAGATGAATGAATAAAACACCGAAACTGAAGATGCAAGAGCAAGGGGGACTTAACTGAGAAGGACAATGAGGAAAGAGGCAGATTTCAGAGCAGAGAATCAAGGTATGTGGAGACTGAGATGGGGGAATACAGTGGCACATGGGGAACTCACACGGGTGGGTATCAGAAAGCCAAGAGCACAGCTAGGAAGAAATCAAGAGCAATGAGGGAATGGAACAAGCTTTTAATCTTTCTTCAGTATCCACAGTGCAGGATGCTCTGCGGAGCTACAGTCAGGTCCAAAAGAATAGAAAGAAGTCAGATGCAGAAAAATAAGCACTTTGGTTTACTGAATCAGAGGCCACACTCTGGCTGCTGGGACTGTAGTGCTTGTTGCACATGCTACACACTTTGTAGCTACACAACACCCTTCAAATTATGAGAACGTGAGATTACATTCATGAACTCAGATGTTTCTGTTAACTGACATCAGTTTCTTCTCATTAATATCATTCCAGACACCCCAGGAGAAGAGTTTTAAAGAGGTTTTGTGATAGCACAGATAATTGTAATTGCGTTTGAAGTAGTTGAGAACTCTAGCATATAGCTAAGGGAGACAGGATTAAAGGCCAAATTCTTCTATCAGAGATGCCATTAAATGAAAGCAGAACCCTTGTAGTTAATTTGAAGTCTTTTAATTTGTAGAAACATGCTAGTACCAATAGTTTAAAATACACAAAGTGCTCACTGCCAGAAGGCCCCAGAGGGCTACTGGATCCCAGATAAACTGAAATATTAAAGAAAGAAGAGCCTGAAGAGGACAAGACAGAGCAATGACTGCATTAAGGGAATCAGTTCAAAGACACTCTGAAAACACAGGAATAGAAGTACACTCAGAGCTGTGACTTGTCTTCAGGGATAAGATTTAGACTGCAGACTGTTCTTACAGAGATGGCAGGACCCATACGCTGCTGCCTGCAGTGGGACTTGCAACACTTATCTGCTCATTTGAATGAATCCTAGACAGTGTTTAAAGTCTGCAGCCCTGAGCTGGAGGCCCAGCCGGGTATCCCAGAGTGGGTGAACGGCACAATGAACTGCAAGGAAGAGTCAAGTGGCTTGAGGTGCCACTGTGTGGCTGAGGGCTTGGCTCCCCACACACCCCCCTGTCAGAGACACAATGAAACACTAGCCATGACATTTGTTTTGAATCTTGGTAAGCTTTTCCTTGATTTATTTTTTTTAATTTGGGGGGGGGGGGGGTGTCGGTTTTTTTGGGGGGTAGGGGACGCCTGTTGAGATTTCAGAAACAGGGAAAATGATTTCGCCTTTCTTCACCTGCCTTTTCCCGAGCTTCTCCATGGACTGTGCAGTGAGGCGGCTAAATCTTTGTCCCTTTGCCCTCTAACAACCCAAGCAAACTAACTCTGAACCTTCCAGTGAGGGAGAACCCGGCATCCATGGAAGCTATGACAAGAAACATGGAAATCAGCTAAGTCTATTGCTTTCACAATCATATTCTCTCATTACCTGGCTTAGGAGGTTGTTTGTCACTTATTTTTCAGTTTTTACAGCGAGCAAATTATGGCAGGTTTACTAGAATTAAGTGGGCACAGAGGAATGGAGGCAATTGCACTTTGTATTCTTATTAGTATTCACATTGCTTTGGCATCTAAGGGTCTTAGGCTGAGAGTTCATTATGCTAAGTACTATACAACCAGAAAGACAGTTCTGCCTCACAGGGCTTAAAATCCATATATAGGACAAGTGACAGCAACTGGGTACAGAGATGCAAACAAGAAAACAGTAAAACAGCATCAGCCACAATGTGGAAATTGGGAGGTAGAAATGAGATATGCATAGTGCCAAGTTTTTTGAGGGAAAAAAACCAGTAACATCAGATTAACTTCCAGGAAGGAAGAAAATTCATGGCATTTTCTTATTTTGTTCACCCCAGCTATCTTGGCTCAATGCAGATATAGACAGGGAATCAGGTTTCTTCTGCATAGAAGCCTGAGCCTGCTCTCATTTGTATCACTATAAATAAAGATTAACTTCTGTGAAATTACTGAATTTATCGTAGTGTATAAACAGTCCAAGAGAAGGCAGAGTCAGGTCCTATATTATTTTTTATTGCCAGAATGTCTCATTCTCCCAGTGCTATAAATCCACTTTATTGTCTTGTGCCATCCATGGCATTTATCCATCGACAATAAAGCAAACAGTAAGATCTATGCAGGTAGGCAAATTACAAATTACTTAGGAGCTGCATTTCATCTCACAAACAAAAGGATTTTTCTGATGATTTCTCAGGTATTAAAACAAGCCATGAGAACTGCGGCACTAATACTTCATCATCTCAACTTGCTTGAGAAGATGAAAATCAGTTTTCTTAACAGATGAAATACTAATTTTAAACACAGCAATATGACTATTAAAAATAATTAATTGAATAGGAGTTTTTGCTCAGGTGAATTTCTTGTAGAATGAGCCACTCACACAGCTTGGGTGGCCGAAAATGGAGACTATAACAATAACCATCTGATTCTTAAGCTTGTGATTGTCAGCACAAATAGATTTTTAAATCGGGTAAGCACATTGCATTCTCAGATTTTTTTCTCTGCACACTGTGTATTGAGGGACTTTTAGAACTGTTATCAAGTGTTTAATTTTGTGTTTCTGGAGGCTTTCTCACTTACTATTGTCTACTAAATCACAACTTGTTTGGGGACATTTTACTCTGATTATTTGGCAGCTTTTTTCAGAAATGCAGATGTATGGATCAAGAAAGCTGTAGGATGCCCAGTTTTGGTTGGCAATTTTCAGAACTGACACAACCTCGAAGCACAAAAAAGCCAGCTAAAGCGGCCAGTACAAAATCTGTATCAGGTCTTGCTCATCTGTAGCACAAAAGCGAACACCAACAAAACCAAAAGCCTATCAGGGTTCCATCCAGCTTGATCATTGCAAAAGTTACTTAGGCATATTCTAGAGTCTCGTTATTGATGTGTTGCTAACCAACCAAGTATGGAAGCATAATAATTTTCTTAAAACTCCTGCTTTTCTCCCTTGTACTTTTGCTTGGGAACCCTTTGCTCAGGGATTCTTGGAGCACACTTCCATGCTGTAAAGTGGTATCAACAGACAGCTGGCACAGGAGAGATGATAGATGGATATTTCCCAGCAGTAGCCCTAGAGAATATTTGCCACGGTAGCTTTCTCTATTCTAGGCAGCTGTTTCAGCTAGCTTTTGCATTGCTAACAAGTACTGAGATTAAAATAGATCTTTAAAATAGCGTTTTGCTAAGGCTTCGCGGAAACCTGTTGGCTGGATACTCTCACAATGACTCACTTCCACAACTCACACTTCCCACAAACATCTGTGAATCATAAAAAGCTTTAATGAATGTGGATAGCTGTGCAAAGAAACTACACATCATCTAGGTATGTATTCTTTCTTTTAACTCTATTCTCAGCTGTTCCCTTTTTTCTGTTTCATTTTGTGCCAGGTTTTTATTTTAGACGGCGCAGGCGAGAGGCTGTGTTTTTTGTGTGTCTCTGCAGACTTAGTCTGGCACAATTCTGGGGTGGTATAAATAACAAACCTTCCATTTCAAGGACCTAATTTGCAAGGGTTGAGAGCCAAATCCAAATCTCTTCTTCCTATGTCAAAATTTTGAAATTTACCTTGTTTTGTACTCTAAGAGATTTTCATACAATGAATTAAAAACGTTACTGTAACAGAGGAGAGGAAAAAGAAGGATAACATTTAAATGTGAAAAGATGTATTTACCCAATTTCTACACTCTAATTAAAGCCATCAGAAGTTGAATCCCATTATTTCAGTAGCGTTCTTTTGGTCTAGCAAAATTTTCTTCAATAGATATTGAGTTATCCTACATTTATGCTAAAAAATGAATTTAGATTACACTTTGTATAATCATGATTGAGTCTATTTGAAGTTCTCTCAAGGTTTAATTTAACTGTTACGTGGGAGTTGAAAAGATCAATCTGGCAATCTTACCTGTGGATTAAAGAATCCTGTCATCCAGAACTGGTTTGGTCGGCCATCCTGCAGCCAACTGCTGAACTGCTGGTTTCTTTCAAGAAGCTCAGTGAACCAAAATCCTAAAGTAGCCGACTCCCAGGAAATCCTAAACCATAGTTTTGGGACTCTGGCATCATACATGTTATCCAAAGCATCTTGCAGTTCCTCTGACATAATTATGGTTCCTGGAAGAGTAGTAAAACATTCAGAATGAACTTTCCCCTAGCTTGCAAAGGCAATTAAAACTTCCAAATGATATTCAGAGTCTAATAAACCCTCTTTTGTTGTGTCTTAATTGCACACCTGTGGCACTAAAGTCTTACTAGTTTGCAGTTAATTTGCTCAAACTTACAAGACTTGATTCAAAGCTAAAGGTGACAAGACAAATTACATTTTTTGGCTATTTTGATCAGAAATAAAGATTTTTTTTTTAAACAACTCTTTCTCCCTCACACACAATATTTATATTCATTATATTCACACTGAGTTTGGAATGTGATCAATCATTTAAAACAGTTTTGCATATTTTAATGGTTCCTACATACATGATCAATGATAGAGATACACTGTGTAACTCATCTATACACTGAGCATGTACTGACAGTGATTATATTAATGAAATTCATTGTTATTAATGATAACTTTTTACATTTCCATTATCAAGATTCCCAATGGCAATGCGCTATGTAGAATAAAGCTAGAGGCAAGATTTTATTTTATTTTTTGGCAGTGGCTGTGCATACTCAAATATTCCATGCATAGTACTGCTTTTTTCTCCGTTAAAATATTGGCATTTACTAAGACAGTGATTTTTCAGTGACACTCACCATTCCATGTGCCAGAAGTTCATACACCTTATCAATTTGTACTCTCAATAGTACTGAGAGCTGGCACATGGCCATGCTGCAGGATGCCTTCTCTGTTCCAGCTAAAATATTTTAAATTATAGAAACTAGTCTGGTAGACCTCACTCCAGGTAATTGTTCATATAATACCAATGTTCAACGCATCATCGTAAACACAACTGCTGTAATGCCACAAGGACTACATGAGATACCAAACAGGATTAGGTGGCTTCCACCATAGTGTAGAACATTCCCCCATTTCAGGGGAAGAAGGAGAATATCTAGAAACCAAAGACCAGCTTTTAATTTAGAAGAATATAGGGGCCACTCTAAACACTTGCATAACAGTGTGCACAAATCTGGTACTTTCTACTTTTTACCAATGGCAAACACGCTTCATTTCTTCCTGCAGATAATGACCTGCTCTCATTTATATGCTCCTCATTTCATGCAACAAATGCTGGGAGGAAACCATCAGCTTTTACAAAGCTGCAAACATTAAAAAGCACCGACTAACTCATATTCTCTGTAATGGCTTCTAAGTCAGGTTCAGAATAGTGTTTGGGGATAGCTAAGAATCTCTACGGCACAATTAATAAACCTCCTCTTTGAGTATAAATCTTCTCTAGCATACAACCAAGAGCACCAACACTTAAGAAAGAAGCCACTCTGTGTCACTTCTCCTTTGCCTAGAAAAATGTAATATTAGACCACACATTCTATTCACCTTCTGGAGGCAGAAAAAGTGAAAAAAAATCATGGAACACATTGTTGGTTTCAACTTCAGAGCTACGGTAGTGAGGGCAGAACACAAGTGAAGAGCACTCAGCTCTGGGGATCAATACCATCTGAACTAAGAAAGAACAAACTCTTTCATCTCTGGTTCTTCCTTGTTTTCAGGCTGATGCAGCCAACTTTCTCCTGCAACGAGGCTGTGAGAGAGCCACATTTTCTTCTCTGTTCTCGTGGGCAGCTTTTCAAATAGGGAGATATAACCAGCCTCTGCCCCAAAGCACGATGAAATCTCTTAGGATGTTCTGCCCATTATGACTCAGAGCAGCTGCTGAGAACGCTAAGCCGGAGTGTTCTTGAGGATGAGGTATGTTCACAGTTCTGGCCTTGCCCATATAGCTGCATAAATATTCCTAGTGAGTGGGTGTCAGCTCTGGCAGTCGCCATACAGTGCTTGAATTTCAGCACTAAATGATATCTGTGGGTGTTGGGATGCATTCCTGCAGCTAAAATACTCCAATCAAAAATAATTTATAAAATAAAATAATTGTCAGAAATAAAATTAGTAACACATGGGAAAAATAATGGTGTCTTTCTGGAGAAGGGAGATAAAGATGATTGAAAAACTATATTTGATAAATTGAATGAGTAGCACACCACCACGGGCTTCTCACATTCTACTTCTGAGAAGCTCAGAGCACTGGTTACCATATGAAGAGACAGAATGTCCTATGAACTTAACATGACAGGCTTGAATGATCCACGAATCACATAGGCCAGCTGTTTATAGCTTGGTTATTTTTGGTTTTACTTCATGATATTCACTTTCTTGAAGGAAATAAAGCCCATCTGAAAATGACTGATGACAGGTCAGTTCAGTTAAAGGCATTGGTGTATGTCCATGTTTCCAGAATAATATGTACTGCAACCCTGCTGTTTGCACAGCGTACACAGTTTGGAAATTAGATTGCTTTTTACATTGCCCTAAATTTAAACCATTTTACTTCTAACGCATATCTAAATCTATCCAATGGCTGTGGTAGCAAATAAGCCAAATAAAGAACCCAGTTCTGAGGGTAACTAGTTTTTGTTTGTAATTAAAGTGAACAATCCACTTTTTTAAAATGGATCTAGCTTTAGGGTGACTCATTCAATAGATATAATGCTTTGTATGGACTGCAGCAGGACCTTTTATGATTTAATGGAGCTGACCCTTTTCACTACCACACCTATCACATCTGAAAATACATATTTGCAAAATTTGGATCTACATTTTGAATTTCACATTTAGGAAAGCCTGTATCTAGACTAGAAAATGTGCATATCCCATTTAAATTAGTGGATTAAGTTAGGAACAAAGGAATGATCTTAAACTCCACCATGAACCGAAAAAAGTCTCAATTCACTGACTGATTCTCTTCCCACAGGCACAGATGTGAATAAAGGATAACCAGAATAATTACATAGAATATAAATGAGATGAGAAGAAGGTAGTTTCTCCAGCAAGTACAGTTTGCCAATAGCTGACATCATTACAGCAGGATTGGAGGATGCCTCTTGAGGACAATGCTTGCTAGACAACGAGCCCGTTAAGCTAGCCTTAAGAGTACACAGAGGAGAATCTCTGTGAAACCATCAATCCATTCTTGACTGTCAGAGTTGCAACTAAAAAAGCCGATCTCCTCAGCCTTTAATCCCCACTCAAGTTTACCTCCCAAGCAACCAGGTTTATTATTGGACCAGTCACTCCTTGCGTCCACCACCAAACTGCAACTCCCTCTTATTCATTGAACACATTGAAGAGAAAATCCCAATTTGCCTGTAACTTCATGAGCTTTCCTCCCTTTCTGTGTTATGGCAATAGCTAACTTGCTCATGCTTTCCCCAAAGAAAGCATTATTTATTATTCCACCCAAAGGTACAAGGTATTGTTTCCCCATACCTGAAACTCAATCTTTTTTTTTGTTTTTGCAAGCTTTAGTATGTTTCTGCCAGCTCAGTGACCACCGCTGCTGTGCTGAATCAAGTCAACTTGTTTGCTTCAGGCAGTTCTTTCAGTATTTTCCTCTTTCTTCACTTGCAGCACTTGGGTGCTTCAGCATTTGAAGATGATTTCCAGGAAGCTCTGAGAAGCTCATTTAACTCCACCACGCTGTTTTAATCCCAGCTGAGCCCTGCAATGCACAACACTCTCTCCATTTTTTCTTGTAGACTGTGGCATTCTTTCCAGCTGCACCTAACCTTTGCCCTAGTTCTATTTTCTGTTTGTTTCTTCCTTTTCTTGTGCAGAATCCTCTGATTTAATTCTTCAGGTCAGGAGAGATGAAAGGAACTGAGAAACTTGAGTAGCATGTGATTTTTCACATAGAAGCGCACACAAATCCTAGATTCTTTAAAACAGCTAATTCCTTCAGTCAGCAAGAAGGCAATTTGAAAGTCACCTTGCCAATTGTTCTGAAAACTTCCCAGCTAAATGCACTTGGTTACACCCACCAAAGGACCAAAAATAAAAATTTTAAAGCAACAATTTGAAGATAAAAATTAGTGCACATATTGATACAAATCACTGCCCTGAACTAGAGTAATAGAGCAGGCAGATAAACTATTTTCTGCAATTTGTCCTAAATATGCAATGTGTGTTCCTAAACAATTGTCCCAACCAGCATCATGGTAACCGTGCATAACACTTATGTCCAGAAATAACATGCCACTCTTTGTAAAAGAAAATAAGAGGCATTCTGGCATCTTTATCTGGATGAGAAGTAAATAATAGATGAGAGCTGCTGAGCCAAGAGTAACTACACCACAAGACATACCAGTCTCATCCCTTGCATTCCTCAAATGAATCCCCCATTGTTACATTCCATTAATGTCCTCACTGAGTGCTCTTAATCATCTTCAAATAAAATCCTCATTGAAAAGTGGATACACAGGAGATCCCTACAAGCCTTACACACACACACAGAGTAAGAATTAGTAAGGTAAGAGAAAAAGACCTTTCAGGCCAGAATTTCATTACCATTGTCAGCAGGCCAAACTAAAATTGTGTTGGTGTAGCAGTCTCAAAACATTACAAGTCAAAACAGAACTTAACCAGCCAGTGGGACTGAATCCATACTCCTTCCCTTCATGGGAAACTACCTTTCCTGTGTGCTCTGGCAAGTCTAGTTTCCTAGGCTTCAGTTTTTCACCACATAGATTAGCATAAATTACTGGCTACCTCTTTGGACTCTTTTAGTGTTCATTTCTATTCTTCTTGTAAGGTGCTACACACAATGAACAGAAATTCCTTGCAGCAACATGATGCAAACGCTACCATCAAAATTGTAATATTCTGAGTTGGAAAAAAATAGTGAATCTTTACCTCATTCTTTCAGGAGCTTAACACAAAAGTTTGTGTAGGTAATGTAGGGATTCTAAGTCATTCCTATTATGTATGTAGAACTATATGCTACATCATGTCTACATGAAGCTCTTGGTGTTTCAGCATATTCTTACATGAATGACAATACAGAAACATGTAAAGCCAACATACTGGTTAGCAATGCAGTGTAAAGACAGTGAGGAGCTCAAAGCAGTTAATGAAATAGTTTTTAATAAGGTAGCAAATGAATGACTGACATGTACAGAAACTAGTGAAATGCACCAATATCCTCAAGGCCTTGTTACTGAGTTATTATGCAGCTTTATCTGAATTTAAAAGTTCCAAAAACATTAGAAACACATTAAAATACGTATTTTTTTTACGCTCCAATACCTTCTGTCTCAATGGTATCACCTATAGTTTCTCGCACTTCTCAACGTGGCATAAACATATACCTGAAACATGCTAGTATATTCATTTTAATGAGTTTTCATGCATAATTTAAAGAACATGCACATGGTATACATCTGTGTGGGCAAAAGAGAGGGCAACAGCAAAGTCCCAACTCCTCTTAATAATATCCTTGTTCCTTCCTGACCCTATTATCCCAAAAGCTCTGATTGCCCCCTCTTTCACTGTAGGATAAGAATAATCTGTGATATTTTTTTCAATACCTGCCATGTAGTTTATGTATGGTGTGCATTACATGCATGAAAATATTCTAGATTTGTAACACGAAGGGTCCCATGTTGTAGTTGCAGTGGCAATTTTGCTGAAGTCTGGTAGAGCTTCTCCATGACAAATGCCATGATGACTTCTGAAGCGGATATTTGAATTGATTCCACTTGTTTTGCCTTCTGTGTTGGTCTTATGGCTTATGGCTCCTGTAGGTGTTTGCACAATGCTTGTCTTGCAAGTACTAACAAAAATGGAAGGAACAAAAACTCTGGGACCGTGGAAAGAAATCTTTGCGCATTACAAATCATGTAAAAGCTTTTAGAGGGATTCCTGTATTCTCAGGAAACATGTTAACAGGAAAAAGGACTTCTCTCTCCTAACTCTGCAAGTACTGCACAAATAGCAGTGGGAATTCTGTGACCATGTGGGACATATATGATATGAAAGGACAGCAAATCCAAGGTTTCCTGTATGGCTTTCACTTCATCATGAAGTAGGCAGTTCAGAAGTATTAGTTGGAAATCACAAAGCTATGAGGTATCAGAAAAACATGCCAAGTGGACACAGTTTTATGACGAAAGTAGAATCTAGATATACTCATAAATAAATGTAAGTACTGGAACACAAGAGGTTCCACTTAAATTTGAGAAGAAACTTCTTCTCAGTGAGGGTGCCAGAGCACTGGAACAGGCTGCCCAGGGAGGTTGTGGAGTCTCCTACTCTGGAGGCATTCAAGACCTGCCTGGACACATTCCTGTGTAACCTCACCTAAGTGTTCCTGCTCCGGCAGGAGGATTGGACTAGATGATCTTTCGAAGTCCCTTCCAATCCCTATCATTCTGTGATTCTGTGATTCTGTGAAATGAGTTAAGCATTTGCTTCTTTCATGACAAGCCCTTAAACAGAATGTTAAGTAGGTTAAAAAAAATGGGGGGAAAAAAATTATTAAAAGCTGTGCTTATTGCCATTGCAAATGATCCAATACACACTTCCAGTGCTACTATAAGCATGCTCCACTGCTGAGATTCAAGGAAGCCACTCCAGGGGAACTAGGGATAACTCCTACAGAATCTCTCTTCTCACTGTCTCTACTGATACAAGACACATCAACGTGCCATCAAAACATTTACCACGTCTACTTTGGTGCACGGAGAAATAAAGAGAGCCTTCTCAATCTCAGAGACAGGCCACATTCAGTTCCCCTCTACTCAAACAAACTCAAACAGACTAGGAATAACTGAATATGTCATTAGCTTTTACTGCATTTAAAGACAGTGCCTTGGGGTTTGAAGTGCCCACTCCCCAACAGACAGCCAGGGTATCAGTATTCTGTGCCAAAGGCATCTACACTTCCACAGGAGGAAGATAAGGCACGTACACAGGAACTATGTAGCTCGTACACTGCCCTGCAAAAAATACAGTCACCTTGTGCCAAAGGCTCAAGATGTGATGTTCATAACCCATTAGGATCTGGAGTTTTGGTTTGAGTCCCATGTCTTACTGCTCCCCAGATGAAAAGATGAGAAAACAGCTCTTTCCTTGTCTCTAAAAAGAGTTCTCTGTTTGGAACATTGCCTCTATTTAGGTCACTTGGGAGGACAATCATCACTGCTCTTTTCTGATTTATGTGAAGCTCTGCATTGTACCAACTGTGAAACAAATTCTGGGCAATCAATAAGTAATTAAAACAGAACTAATGGTTGGGACATAACTGAGAGTACAAACTGCAGCTACAATCTAATTATTACAATTTAATCCAAAAAAAGTATCCCTCCAGGCAGCGAAGTTTATTGATAGAGATACAGGCTTGCGGGGCACAGATGCCAACAAACATGTTAGACGCATGCAGAGCATCTTCACCCATCCCAAAAGCTGAAAACTGCTTAATCTGCCCTCTGGATAGAGCGACAAAACTGGCTCTGCAAATTCTCTTCCCTCATCTTCAGCCACACATGGGCTCTCACTGAGGGGGGCTTTATATTACCTCAAATGTAACTTAGTGAGAAACAGCAAAATGACAAGGTCCATCTATTCACATCCAACCTGCAGAATCAAATATTCAGAACTCCTTTCACAGAGCTACCTGACACAACATGAAGATGTGCTTTATTCTTAAAACACAAAACTTGCTTTGAATTTGTTTGAAAATTTAGATCTGCTATAAGAAGGTGCTCAGGCCTTCACAGGTTAATGGAACCAGAGGCAGACACATGACCAGGGCAGATGTCAATACACAGATGACCTGTTTGAGCAGTCAGATCAGGTTACCTCATTGTAAAGAAAAGGGAGCACCTCAGGTGTTCTGAGACTGCAGCTGACTGATTTGGGGGGAAAATCTATTAAGGGACAGTCTGGGATTTTCCCCTTTGCTGAGGCAAGAGAGAATGTCTAAATGTTCTCTTTCCAGCCCCTAAATAATGGTCTACCACATGTACTTGACACATCATGAATCTGCCAGAAGCCATTAATCGTTATTGTTAACTATACATCCAATTTCGTTTTCAGGGCAATTTTTCACTATATTTAACTTTCCTCTCCCTAGGAAAATTATAATAGTTTAGAGGATTGCACAAAAGTTACAGCATTAACTTGATTAAACACCTGGTAGAGGACTATGCCCACTGTGCAACTGAGTACTAAGTGCAAATAAATTACGTTACTCATCCACCCCTCTGCAGAATACTGTACACTTTGAAACTTCCAATATATCTGTCACAATGAAGGGAAGAATAACACTTTATTGGATGGAAAGCATTATTTTAATTTGCTTCAAAATGGACTCTATGCACACATAAAAGGGAACTTTCAGCTCAGTATTGAAAGAGGGGAAAATTGTTTCTTCCAACTTGATCTTTGCATAGGTTATTACAGGATATGGGAGCTAATTAGACTTGGGCCTATTATGAACCTTTTTCCTAGATACAGATTATAGCCATGATGTTGAAGCATGCATTGTTGCCTCACTGAATCATGCAAATGATAGGAAAAAAAAAAATCCCTTTTTATTCTTGTGTAACAAAAATACAAATTAAAAACATCTCCCTTCATTAAAGACTTACTGTCAAAAGACTGGAAAACTCCAGTAAGACAGATCACAGTACTGCTGCCACCTGTATCAGAAGGGACTAGTTTTGAGGAACTCTGACCTTGTGGGGACAGTTTGCTGTCTCTTATATTTTCTGCCTCTGCAGCAGAACAGCAGACTTGAGTGACATCTTAACCAGTGGAACTGAACCGTTCCTGCTTGATTTTCATTTATTGTTAATTCAAGAAGCTTGGCTGATAAACAGTATGCTTTCCTTTCTGGATATTTCAGCTCTTGCAGATGAGCAAAATGAGAAGTGAAAACAAAAGGCAGATGGTAACATCGTCGTACCTTCTTTTTCCTCACTCCTTTTCTGAACAAATTTTCCATCTGTTTCTAGTCACCTCTGCTCTTTGATTTATTTTAACTACACTCACTGTTGCTCGCTTTCAGCCAAATACCTCTTGTCTCTGAGAGATACAGAGTGCTGCTGCATACCTCCTGTGATGGCTAAAAGCAGAACCCTATTGTTCTCTTTTGACTGGCACACCCATTCACTTCAGCTTCCATTTAGAGGCATCCTATTTGGTGTAACCAGTTTCATGAACATCAGAAACCTCACCTTAAATTAGTCTTTACCACCTGGCCTCCTGAGTGCCCTGTCTCCCAATTACTTAGCAGCTGCACTTCTATTATACCTTGTTCTATATCATTATGTCTCATCTTAATTTCATAACAGATGCTGGCACATGACCTGAGGTTGTAATCCCACAACCGAGCTCCTCTGAACTCTGTAGAGATCCTAGGGAGAATCACAGAAGTGCTGTTGTGCTATGGGACATGAACTGCAATACTGGAGCACATGGATACAGAATAAATTAGGGTAGAGTGTCCTCAGAGATGCCATCAAGAGGCTTTAAATGCTAGAATTAATGATCATGTGATAAAGAGAGAGAAAAAGATAAAAACGTGGGGAGGGAGAGAACAAAAGAGAAAGAGTTTAAAAGGGAGATAGGAAGGGAAATATTTTTTCAGCCATATAGTATAAGCAACCATTATTAATAAATATTGCATCTTAATTATTATGATTTTTAATAGTGTAACTTACCGTCAATAGCCAATTTGAGATCAGTCAGTGTAGTTCGAACTGTTGACAGAACATGTTGCATACGGTCAATTTCTTGATGGAGAAAGATGTTCATGGGCTGAACAGCTCCCATCTTTTGAAGCTGGGCTTTCACCTAAACAAGAACAGTGCAATGATTATAGAATGTAATCTCCTGTGTCCCATGCAATAATTTTCCAAAGCAAAAGGATGTTTTTTCAATTGCACCGTGTAATTCCTGAGGAAAGAAACTTTTATGTAACAGATGGCCAGGCAAGTCCTGTGCCAACTGTAAGGTTTAGCAGACTGTGATTCATTAGCTCACCAAAAGCTCCTCCATCATTCTAAGGAGGGAAAGTTCCCTCTTTTTGAATGGACACAGCAGTTCCTCCTGTCCTTGTTAGCCTGTGGGGTCTTAGATGTTAAAAACCCCAGCCCACAGTAGAAGCCACAAGATTTGGTATAATGCATGCTATTTCAGCAAGGACAGAAGCCCACTGGATTTTGCTTTGTGTTTTCCAAATATACTCATGCATGTCATAGTATACATTGTTATGTATACTATACATTATATACACGTAGTAAAAATTACTGAAGATATTATTATTATACTGAATAGCAAGTTTCTGAAAGATGAATATAGCAGTTGAGTAGTTACAATTGTTAGTATAAATGACTAAAGGCTTTGACTAATTCCAGTTCTCAAGTTTCAACTAACTTCAGGCCAAATTTTTCAACTTTATATGCTGTTCTCCTTGGAAGACAGCTATCAGCAATGTTATTAATCATATTTTAATCATAAGAACCCATGAGTTTGTCAGACAGAATGTCCAAGAAATAGGTGCCAACTGATTATGCTAATGCTTTGCAGCCTGACAGTTTATTGTACAGACTGAGTTAATGTGTTTCTTCCTGTAAAAGAGAAAAAAATACTAAAATTAGCTATCACGAGACTAGAGCTGAGACGATATACTGTTTGGGGTAATTTATATGATGAATTATTCTGATTTTTTTCAGACCTAATCCAGGGAAATCTTCTGCTTTCTGAAAATTTCACAAAAATTGATAATTCTCTCTTTTGGCTAAAAAAGAAAAAAAAAGATTGCTATTTTTTTTCCCCAGAATACTTAGAAGTCTAGTGAATGCCACTAATAAGAAAGGAATTGTATAGAGTATAGTCCATGCATTTTAACCTTTAAATAATAAATACACTTTTTTCTAGTCTACAGAGCATGTGTTTCTTTTGGGGATCATTTAGAGGAAGAATTTCTCCTGTTTGAGGAAAAATTATATGGAAGATGTTGCTAAAGGGGTTAACTTCCAAAATATTGATATTTATGAATCTAGAAAGAGAAGATGAAATATTCCAAAATATTACTGTACTGATGATCACACCATTTGTTTAATTAGTGATTTCTCAGAATTTAAACATTCTTCTGATTTGTTTTCATGTACTTACAAAAATACTTGTAATGTTTTGAATAATGGAGTGAACCGATGATGCAGAAATTTGTTAATCCATCCTAGATATGTTCACAACACTCAGCCTGGAGCACCAAGCATAACCAGATATGAAAACTGAAAAAAATTACATACTTTCTACCTTACTGTATACAAATCAATCCTGATCTACAGTGAGATTTACTAGGTGTAATATAGTGCCTTTCTCGGAAATCTTTCTGTTGAGATTAATTTTAAATACCAGCTCTGAGGTATGATTGACTGGTTTTGTATTAGAATTCTTATCAAGCAACCAGATTACTTACTTCTAGTGCTGTATTTATTATGACATAAAGAGATAGATCCCAACTGACAGGAAAAAACCTCAAAAGACAAAACTCAATAACCGAAGTAGTCTTTCTGAGATTAATATACTAATTCCATAAAGCCCACTTACATCTCCTTCTTATTATGCAAACAGCTGTCATCTAACATAAAACAAGGTGATTTAAGAAAGGAGCAACTAAAATAATAATCTTAATAGCTTTGTCTACACGATTTTGCAGCACACATCTCTACTGTGTCAGATTCTTCTATGCCCATTTCCTAGCTGTCCTCAGGTCACCAGCTCCTTTGTCACCACATACTTTGTAGGACATTCAGCAGAAAAGTAGTTGCCAAAATCATGTCATTTAACAATCAGTGATTAAGTTACTGTAGTAGTAACTGCCTATAATTTTCAGCAAATGCTATAATGTTCAGTTAGACTCGCCTACTTGCTATACCCTTTGTCAGCAGAAATATCAAGTCCATCATTCTGTGAGATGATCTAAATAAGCCTGAATAAGAAAGACAAGCTCGAGCCATGTCCATATCAAAGCTCTTTTCAGGTGGTGTCAAGGACCACTTACCTGTTGCATACAAGGAAGCAGGCAGTGACATATGTAGGAAATAGCTGAAGCTCTAGAGATATGACTACCGTATCTGACAGGCTTGGTAAGTAAACCAGAGACACGTTACAAATGAAAACATCTACATTAGCATTTCAGTTCAGACCTTTTGTTGTTGTTGTTTGGGTTTTTGTTGTTGTTTTGTTGGGTTTTTTGTTTGTATGTTTGTTTGGGGGGGAGGGTGGGGAGGAGGTGTGTTTTGTTTTTTAGCAAAAAACCTGCTCTGGAAAGTAGGCTCCAGGCATACAACTTGGCTTAGCTTCAAATTAAACTAACTCAAAAAGTCAAAAGCTATGCTTCAGGGAGTACTACAGCCACTAATGGGTGTTCAGCCTAGAGTTAGATTAATGGTAAATTTCCCAATAAAACATGTAACACAGGGCTGGGGTCCTCAGATGAAATCCTATTCCCATGCAATACTTGCTAATGTAGTCATAGACTTAGTGAAGTATAAGACAAAATCAATACCACAAAAAATATTTAAGGAAAAAGCCCATTGCTACTTGGGTTAGAAGCCAAACTCCAGTGAAGTGCAGCATCTTTGGAACGTCTCCATGTGTATTCCCTAGCAGGCTGTTTTTCAAGCTGCAAAGATCGTTTTTGCTACAAACCGCTGTGTGTGACAGGCTGACATTTATTCTTGCATCTGTCTTCACTCACATGGACTGACTGGACCTAATCATTTTACCAGTAATCTGTTACCTGTGAGGCAAGACCCACAAGCAAAGGGATTATGAAAGCAGAACTCTGCTGCTGCCTCTGCCTTTGGAGTGAGAAAAATGAAGACAGTTTCAGGTCAGGAGGAAGGTTTATTTTGCTTTTCCACCACCTGTGTCAAACGGCAGTCTGAGAAAGCATGCAAAAGTGACTTCTTTTGTTTATAGTCTCATGGGTGGACACTGAGTTTGTTATTTGACTGGTGAAAGAAAGTGTGACAAGAACACGACTACAAAAGCAGCAGCATATAGCATGGGGTAAAATGGTTGCCCTGTTTTGAAACTTGGTTGTTCCGAAGCCATTGCCAAAGGCTAATAACTGAGAAATGAAGGCCTCTGTGTAACAGCCTGAATTTTCTCTGGATTCACAATGTGTCAAGAGAAAGTACAATCTGAAGCTCTGAATGTCAGAAAATATTCACTATCATCTGGCCCTAACTTAGTCTGTTGGGGATTTTAGCTCTGTTCAAATTTACTACATCCTTTCTAAAGGGAGCCACAAGAACTGCTTGAAGATAACAAAGGCACCTGCCACTTTCCCTGAAGAGTATTTGCTTTTAATTACCTTCATTTGTTTCCTAAATTTCTGTTCCTTTTCTTCACTGATAGTAACTCTATATCTGGCTTTCCAAAGATTACCACGTCACAGCCTTACTGGAGCACAATATTCTTCTAAAAGCAAACCCAGGCTGCACTGCTAGGACTAATGAACATTGTTCTTTTTACTGTTCTTATCCAATGAGGCATGCAGAGGAACTCTTTTGGGCACATTCCCTCAGTCTCCTACAATTTAGTATACTAGTTTTATTTGTTGCAGGATTGTTAAACTGATCTATTAGGTAATAATGTCCTGGATCAGGTAATTATGTCCTGAATGATGAAATGTTGATTTAAATTGACAAACAACAGAACTCATCTCATTCCCTTTTTTTTTCAGACACCACAGGAAGCAATTATATAATCTATCTCACTCCTTACACTTGTAAGCTTAATTTCATGTGCTTATTATATTGTACCTTCTGCTACGTTCTGTTGCTTCTTCCCTCAGAGAACACCTAAACTCTCTCTTCTTTTCTGCTCTAATGAAATGCTTGACTACATGTTAGTGACCATCATTGGTTTTGGCTTTGGTTGTTGTTTTTTTTTTTTCTTTTGGTAATTTAGGCATTTTTTTTTCTCTTCTTGTCAGTTTATGCAACCTTTCATTTAAAAATTAGCTTTCTTTACAGTTTACTTTTGCCCTCTCCACCCTAAGAGGTTCCAGAGCTTCAGTTCAGATGAGAAACCCTTTTGATATGTATCTTTTGCTTATTGTGTAGAGGTTGCCACACTCCTGGCACCATGAACAACTGCAGCAAAGAGGTGGAACTGGGCACTAATGGGAGAAAAGGGAAATCCCCCTTCAACAAAGAAAGCATTGGTAAAGACTCAAAGGAGTTCTAAGATATAGAGAATGAGAGAAAGGGTAAATACATTAGGCAAAGTGAAGAAGGAAATATTGAGGAATCAGAAACTGCAAGAAATCATGTCAAATCTCTTAGCCCTGCAGAAGTAGAATCTGAAGCTGTAGTGCAGCTGATACAGGCAAAGAGATGCACAGAGGAACACATTATTATCAAAACAATCTTTTGGAAAATCACGAACGGATGCTCTGTAGATACTCAGGGCAAAGGAATGACTACCATGGCACAAAAACAAAGCATAATTTTTTAATAGTTCTGTGGAAAAGTATTTATCAATAATGTGGACTGAAGAAACTGTGTAAATAGAGGGGTGTGATTAATCCAAAAGAGGTGCAATTCACAGATCAAGATGTCTAGAGCCTGAGAAAACTAGAAATCAGCAGGAAGAGGTGGTATCTACACTTATTGATAAAAGAATGACACAAACTTACATCCTGAGCTCAGAATACATTTCTAAGCAATACAAAGGGAAAAAAGTAGATCCAACAGGACATCCTCTGACCATGCCTGTAAGAACAAAGCGGGGAAGGAGAGGAAGCAAGCTCATGCTAAAGTATGAATTCCTAATACTGATTTGTCCTGTTGTATTGGGTTTGTGTGGCAAGGTTTTGGTAAGGAAGGGGCTACAGGGGTGGCTTCCATGAGAAGCTGCTAGAAGCTTTCCCTGTGTCCGATAGAGCCAATGTCAGATGGCTTCAAGACAGACCCATTGCTGGCCAAGGCCCAAGGAGGACCCCATGCTGAAGGAGGAGGATGCCCAAAGGAGGCTGTGGCTCTGTGGGAAGCCCGTATTGGAGCAGGTTTGCTGGCAGGACTTGTGATTCTGTGGGGACCCATGTTGGAGCAGTCTTTTCCTGACGGACTGCACCCCGTGGAAGGGATCCATGCTAGAGCAGTTTGTGAAGAACTGCAGGTCATGGGAAGGACCCATGTTGGAGAAGTTTGTGGAGGACTGTCTACTGCAGGAGGGACCCCACACTGAAGCAGGGGAAGAGTGTGAGTAGTCCTCCCCCTGAGGAGGGAGGAGCGGCAGAGACAACGTGATGAACTGACCAACAACCCCCATTCCCTGCCCTCCTGGAGGTAGGAGAAAATGGGAGGGAAGTTGAGCCTGGGAAAGTGAGGGGTGAAGGTGATTTGAGATGTATTTTCTATTTCTCATTATTCTACTTTGATTTGACTGGGAATAAATAAAATTTATTTTCCCCAAGTCGAGTCTGTTTTGCCCATGATGGTAACTGGTGAGTGATCTCTCCCTGTTCTCATCTCAACCCATGAGCCATTTGTTATATTCTCTCTGCCCTGTCCAGCTGAGGAGGGGAGTGACAGAGCGGCTTTGGTGGGCACCTGGCATCCAGCCAGGGTCAACCCACCACATCTTTACAAACATTGAGTCTTTCTACTTGAGTCATAAGAGAACAGCTGTTGAGCAAATTGAAGTAAAAAGATGAAGCTCCTTGAAGCTCAGAGAAAATGTCAGAGAAGTGGTACAGAAGCAAAGAACTAATTGTGAGCATCATTATAAAGATGATTGCTTATCAGAAAATAGAAACCTGCATGTATGATTGGCAGATCATGAGAAAAGATAATAGCTTGCAATACTACTGGTTGATGAAACAGCAATGAAAATAATTGGCAGTGATTTTTTTTTACACAGTCACATGGAAAAGTATGCATTGTACCCAAATACAGTAGTAAAATAGACAAGAGCACAGGGTAGAACTTTCAAAATAAACTCTCCAGAGTCTTTGTCCTTAACTACAGGTCCTGGCTCCATAACCAGTTGTCTCCAAAGCTAAGACACTTGAGGAAGTGACTGAAAAGGGGAGACCTACTCTGTGTGTGTTTTGTGTGGATAACATGAGTGAATAAGCCAAGAAGGAATGAGAGTGAATGAGGACAAGATTAAACAGCAGAAATGCCAGAGAAAAAGAGTATTTGTTCAAATCATTTAGAAGTGAAATTTGGATTAAATAAGCATGTATGCATTTTACTAGACTAAAAGACACAGCATAAATTTCCCAGGGGTAAAATCTGAGGGCAATAATACCCTCTGGTTACAATATTGTCCAGTACTATTGATGTTTTCTAAGTATTATGAATTCTTCAAGGGTAAAAAGTTGGCAGTTTAACAAGGAAAAGAATAAATAATCCTTTAGAGGATTTAGCAAATATATTGAAAAAAAATAGCTCAATACATGTATTACAAATATGTCAAAACCATATATGCTACCCAGGCACTCAGTATTATAAGGAGCTGAATAAAACTAGAAGAAACTAGTTCCAGGAAAAAGCTTTACTCTGATAGGAAGGATAAGGAAAAAGGACTGAGAACAATCCAAGGTGTAGATTATAGGTGTATATCCAAGGTGTAAAACATTAGATGTATTAAATTCAGTCTTATTAATTATTACACTTACTATATTTCCTTTTATTTGCTATATATAGTATTTATTTACTATTAAATAATAATATGAAAACTAGAAAACTGACTCCATTCCAAAGCAAATTCTACAAGTAAATGACTTACATGCTATCACTGGGAATCACTTAATAAGCAGGTAACAAACAAGCAGTGATGGATGGATGGATGGATGGATGGATGGATGGAAAAAAAAACAACTATATGGAGAAAGCTGTTAGAAAACCTCATTGAAAAAATGTTGCAGATTGTAAGTAGCTTGCCAAGAGGGGAATAAAAAGAGAAGCTCTGAGTTGAATTATGACGGCACAGAAGAGGCTGTTTGAACAAATTGTATTAAATCTGAGATGAATAGTAGAACAAGAGACAGTCCCAAGACTATTGGTTGTAACATAAGTGGACACTCTAAGTTTGCCAGAGAAGAAAATGAAGTATAATATAACAGGTTGCAATACTGTATACTGGGCACTCTCCAAGCTTGGACTGCAACCAGGGAAGAAAAGCACTACCAGTGCAGAACAGAATTGTAAATAATAAAATCATGGAAATGAGGGGTTTTCAACAGTTACTGTTCATGAAACACATGGCAAGACACCAGATCCCACTTACAAGCTGATGCAAGAGTACTTTATGCTGGATTTTTCCATTTAATGAGATTGTCAATCAAAAATGCAAGAAAAGATTGACGAATGTTTCTGTCATGGCTCAAACTCCAAAAAATCTGGGGCATGAAAAGGTCAGTGATAAAATCCATTATTCATAATGATGGTATCATAGCAAGCATAGGCAAATTGAAATCTGTAACCACTATAAGATCACTAATCCTTCAGAAAGAGGCACTGGTGTCCTTCTCTAAGCTGCTAAGGAGAGTAAGAAATTTCTGAAGTTTCTAATTGCTGTTCTGAGTTAAGGTGAATAATTAAGTGGACTATGGCATTTGAAATATATGTTTCCAGTGTAGGAATATTTTAGATAATAAACGAAAACAGACTTCTAAAATACTGTGCATAATGTTTAAAGCTTTTTGAAACACGTGGCAGTTACATTTAACAAGCACAATAAAGCTCAAAAAACATATACCTACATACATACATAAACCGCCTGTATCTATAAAGTAGCTTATACCTCATGAGGGTTATAATCTGGAGGTAACTTCTCTAGCATCTCATCAGCAAGACGGTGCACCACTGCTTCTCGTGTTTCGCCTCCTCCAGCGCTGCTGTCTTTGGGCTGGATGCTCACTATTGTCCTTAACGTCTCATTAGCCAGGTTAGTCTGGTAAGTTATATCTGCATTAGGGTGAAGTCCAAATACCTTAAAGTAAAAGGCAAAAAATTAGGAAGAGAATTGCAATTTTCCTTCTAAAATTACATCAAAGAAAGAATCCATGAAAATAGATAAAGGAAGAAAATCCTCAGCTGGATCAAACAATAGATATGAATAGGTCAGTGGACATACACTTAACTGGCCAAGGGTCAAGCTCAAATTGCCCAAAAACATTAACTTAGGCTGCATATACAAGAGCATTTTCATTCATATGAGTGGGGTTGTTTTTAACTGATCTTCTGCTTATCTTCACATAGCAGGCTTTGGATCATGCTGCGGAGTGCTCTAAGGGTGTACAAACTGATTCCTTTCCACTGGATGAGACTAGATATTGTTGGAAATGTGTCACGTGTGGACACCGATGGCTCACCACCCACTTTTTGTCTCTACAGATCTACTGCTGTTGTACCAGCCCAATAATTAGACCAATTACGTTTTATAACACATTTTGTTTTACTCAGTCTCTTGGATTATGAGGCATGCAACAAATTAATAAAGTGAGTGAATAAAACACTGTCCATATTCAAAGCACCTAAAGATCTTATGACTGATGATATATTTAGGACATTTCATGGTTTAGCTATTTTTATTTAAATTTATAATTTAAGTCTCTCACTTCTTACTTCCTCTTCTGAAATCAAATTATTTTATTTAAGATGCAGCTAGCACAGAATTGCTGCAAGGCTGCCCTTTGTCTGAATGATAATAGCATTCTCAGAAATTTCCACTGAAATATCAGTAAGTCTATAATTGTCAGGTTGACAACTGCAACTCTTCTCCAGGAGTAATTGTAGTGTGTCTTATTTCATAAGCCCTCATTTAATTATAGCTATTAACTATCTCTTACAAACCTTAAACCACTAATCCAACAAGGATCAGTGAAGAAGGCTTGCCCTCAAACTGAGGACCAAAGCCAAGCAATCTTTGATTTCTCATTTTTTATATTTTCATATTTTATATTAGAATTAGTATATTACAAGAAAACACTTCTAGTAACCAATATTTACATACTCTGAGGAGGGAATAAAAAAGGCCATGTGTAATATTGTTATGCTTGCAAATCTAGAAACTCAGAGACAAGGGATATAAACGGCTGCATCTGTGTCAAAGCCAGTAAAGCTGCACTGATGTACACCAGTTGTGGATCTGATCCTTACAACAGCACAAAGAACACAGTACAGACCTAATCCTGTGCATGAGAGAAGGTGTGACTGTAACTAACATGGAATTAGGTTCCAAGTAGTATTTAACACATTTTACATATAGTAGTTTACTCAACCTGAATATAAAGAGCTGTAAAAAATGAAAAAATCAATGCAATTTATTACGCTCATATTCTATGTGGAATGAAATACGGATTTGAAGATACGCTCTTTTCTGCTCTTGCACAGTAAGGGTTTGTTTAGCTGGTTTTGCTCTAGCAGATTTTGCAGCAATGCTATAGCCTAAGTTAAAAGAATGAAAACATATCTGCCATTGCGAATGTAAATTGTAGTACCAGTGCAAGGGCTAACTTCACAATTGGTGTAATATTGCAGAAGACAGGGATATTACATGGGAAACAACTCTGGTCCTATGTTTTTATGCAAGTGATATATGAAAGAATAAGAACAAAGAAACCAGAGTAGTAAAGCAGTTGGGTGGATGAGTGTCCTGAATGTTCTGTATATTAATCAAGGAGTTCAATCTTTCATTCTTTTTGATCCAAAAATCTCTGGGAATTTTGATTAAAAAGAGGATGTTGGATTCTGTCTGTCAGGGTTTTTTTTTAGTCTGATAAATCCTCAAAACCAATTGCTAAAGCTCTATACCCCTCTGAAATCAAAGTCATTTTCAAAGGGATTGCAGAGTTCAATAGCCCTCTTCAGAAGTTAGTGTTTATTCTGATCAGAGGTTGAAGTTTCATCAAAAGAGCAAGGGTACAGCAATCAGACTTATTCAGTCTTTCTTAACCAAAAATGGAAAGGGGAGGAAACAAAGATACACTGTTTTGACTAGCACAATATCCTTTGTGGAATGAAGATGACTGGGAGATTAAAAGGGTAAAGGTTTCCATGAGCCATTTTGACAGATTTTGGAATGACAGAAGAAAGTCAGAGCTTTCTTCCTAACTTGTGAAAATATGAAGGAGAAAAAAATGTTTGCATTCCTGGATTTGATCTTATTTACATAAAAGTCAAAGGTAAAATTCCCCTACCTCAAACCATACAGACAGATTTTTGGGTTTTTTTACAGGCATCAAAAATACTTCAAAAATACATTGCAGCATTGTGAGATAGGTTCCCAAGTGCTTAGAAAAGTAGATTGATGAAAGTAGCACCTGAAATCTGATAGAGTCAAGGTTCATACTCTGATAGGAACCACTTCATCAGCTGGGCTCAGATGGATCCCACTGGTGTATTATCATGGCTGCAATTACCCTCACCTGGAAAAGGTGCATAGTGGCCAGCACAAATACCCTTGCATTCTTCTTTCACTGCCTTCAGAGATTCAAAACTTTTCAAGTTTATTTTATGACCTTGGAATCTTCTCACCCTCTCAGCCAGCATATTATCAGTAAAGGAAAACCATTTTTTTTTTCTGTTCAGTCCTGTCTGTTTAATTTTAATAGAACTTACTTCCAAAGGCATTTATCAACTTAGTGCAATAGCAATGAGACAGAAATCCAGAGCATTCACTTCTATTTCAGTTTTAACTAACGTCATCACATGTGCCTGTACTAGAAGGAGCAGAAAGTCACAGTCATCCAATTAATGTGACCACTGCAACATACACACACTGGGTCATGTAAAAGTGGTTGCAACCAGGAGCTACCTTGCACCCTACCCCATCAACTCATGACAACATGCAGATCTTCCTGTTGTCAAAATGGAATAAACTCCCAATTATAACTTGCAAAATGAGGACCATATGGGGTTTTTTTTTATTTTCATTACTTCTCAGTTCACGTGTCTGCGAATTTAGTTTGGAAGGGACCTCTGAGGGTCTTCTAATCCAAACCACCTGCTCAAGCAGGGTCAGCTATAGCAGGCTGTCCAGCATGGTGTCCAGTTGGGATTTTAATATTTACAAAGATCAAGACTCCACAATCTCTCTGGGCAACCTCTTCCATGGCTTGACCACCTTCACTGGAAAAAAAGTGTTTTCTTGTTGTCAGATGGAATTTCCTGTTGTTTAATTCATGCCCACTGCCTCTTTTCCTTTCATTGGGTACCATCAAAAAGACTCTGGCTCCATCTTTACACCCTGACAACAAGTATTTATACATACTGATGAGATCCTGCCTCAGTCTCCTCTTTTCCAGGCTAAAGAGTCCCAGCTCTCTCAGCCTTTCCTCATATGGTAGATGCTGCGGTCCCTTAATCATCTTCATGGCCCCACTCTTGACTCACTCCAGTAAGTCCGTATCTTTCTTGTACCAGAGAGCCCAGAAGTGCACACAGTACTTCAGATATGGTCTCACCAATGCTCACTAGAGAGGAAGGATCACCTCCCTCAACCTGCTGGATCACCTCTCTCTTCCTGATGCAGCCTACAACAGTTGTTGGTCTCTTTGCCATAAGGGTGCATTGCTGGTTCATGGTCAGCTAGCTGTCCACCAGGACAACCAATGCAGGAATTTGCATTTTCCCTTGTCAAATATGAGATTCCTGTCTGCCTGGAATTTCCAGCCTGTCTGGATCTCTCTGGATAGCAGCGCAATGATCTATCAGCCACTCCTTCCTGTTTTGTATCTCCTGTGTGCTTGTTGAAGGTGTGCTCTCGCCCATCATCCAGGTCATTAACAAAGATGGTAAACAGTTTTGGCCCCTGTATTGACCCCTGGCACGCAGCACTAGTGACCTGTCTCCAGCTGGACTTTGTGCCCCTGATCACAACCCTCTGGAGCCAATTTTCCAATGACCACACAGCACACTTATCTAACCCATATGTTGTCACCTTGCCTGCGAAGATGTTATGGGAGGTAGTGTCAAAGGCCTTACTGAAGTTGAAGTAAAAATCATCCACTGCTCTCCCATCATCTATCAAGCTGGTCACCTCATTGTAGTAGGTGAACAGGTTGGTTAAGCATGATTTCTCCTTCACAAATCCATGCTGGCTCCTCTCAGTCAGCTGCTTGTCCTTCATATGTTTGGAAATGGTTTACAAGAGGATTTTCTCTAGCACCTTCCCTTCTCAGAGACAGGAGTGATTTTTGCTATATTACATTCTTTAGGAACCTCTTCCAATCACTATGACCATCGAAAAGTAATCAGAAGTGATGTGACAATGACATCAGTCAGCTCCCTCAGCACTCATGAGTGCAACCCATCAAGTACCATGAACTTACATATGTTCAGTTTTTTTAAATGCTCCCTAACCTGGTCCTCTGCCACCAGGGGTAAATTCATTGTTCTAGACTTTTTGTCTCAGGGACCTGGGTTTCCTGGAGGCCAGTTTTACTTGTAAAGACTATGGCAAAGAAGGCATTGAGCCTTTTCCATGTAATTTCTCACTTGTTCTTCTGCCCCACTCAGCAATGGACCCTCATTTCCCCTAGTCATGTTTTTTGCTGTTTACATGTTTGTAAAATCCTTTATTGTTGGATATTGTTCCTGTCAAGGAATCCTCCACATTCCTTGACAGATTCAACTCCACTTTGGCCTTGGCTTTCCTAACCCTATCCATGAAAGACTGGACAGTAGCTCTATACTCTTGCTGGGTCACCTGCCCCTGCTTCCACCTCTTTTACACTTCCTCTTTATCTCTGAATTCAGTTAGGAGCTTCTTGTTCATCCATTTGGCCTCCTGCTGCCTTTGGTTTCCTACTTATTAAGACAGATCTTTCTTGAGCTTGGACAACGTGATCCCTGACTATAAACCAGTTCTCCTGGAACCCTCTTCTCTCCTGGGTCATATCCCATGAGATTCTTCTAAGCTTGGAAGAAACCTCTGAGGAGGTTGACATCTGCTCTCCTGAAAGACGCGCCTGTGATCCTGCTTTTTGCCTTACTCTCTCCTTTTAGGATCCTGAGCTCCACCATTCATCAGTGCAGTAAAGGCTGTCTCTGGATTTCACATACCCATCCAGTTCTTCCTTGCTTATAAGTATCAGATCCAGCCAAGTGCCTTTCTTTGTTGGATCATCAGTTATCTGTGCCAGGAAGTTGTCAGTCACGCACTCAAGAAATCTCCTAGACTGCTTGAACCCTGCTATATCACCCTTCCAGCAGATAATTAGGGTTGTTAAAGTCCTCCATGAGGATCAGGGCCTGTGAATGTGAGATTTCTTCTAATTGTTTGTAGAAGACCTCATCTACCTCTTTCTGATCTACACTAGATACCCACTGTGGTGGCCTGCCTGTTAATCTTGACATATACATTCATTTCTCTGGAAAATATACCAGATTAAATTATTTCTCTGACAAAAATTCCCTTTAACATATTGAAATATCTTACCTCAGGTGTATCAATCACTGGCAATTGCTCTATGTACTGGAGATAGTCTTCAACTGTTTTCCCTTTTGGAATAGCATAATCTTTGTAGAAACAAAATGTTTCACTAAACATATGCTCTCCAAACCACACTCTTGCATACGTATTCAGCAGCGCTTTGTCAAGGTCATCAGTTACACGGCCACCATACTGTACTTCTCCAAGCATGTAGCGAACACAGCTCCAGTTCACTCCACGTTTGATGTCCGTATCATCCAAATGATTCTGAACAAACTGCACACTGGCTGTGAAGTCTGCCTGATTAAATTCATAAGGAATATTCCAGCCCAATGGACCAAACTTCCGTCTTTCCTGTAAAATAGAGTTAAAGGTAAAAGGCTGATGGATAGTAATTGTGAAGAAAACATTAAGTGCAGAAGAATACATGAAATATATTAAGAACACAGTAGTCCAGCTGGAGCTGTATTTCATCAACTTTTAAAAAACGATTCTTCTCTTAACACATACACACACACAGAAACACACACACAAGGCCAAATCCTTGATTAATTATCTAGTAGTGAAATATTTCTTCATTTATCATCATTAGTAGAGAGATACGAACAAAGAATAGGAATATTAACATTTTCACAAAGAAAAATATCCCCTTTTTTAAGTGCAGTGAATTTTCTTTCTCATTTCATTTGTATTAATTTACCAGCAAGGGATTTTCATTTAAAACTGTTTTTCATTTAATAACATGGTGCATTAATAAATTAAATATGGCATCATGACAGAAGAAAAGAATTTTTAAGAATTTTTAAACCTGAACAGTTGTGTGAAGAAATGCTACAGCATATAGCAATGGTTTCCACTGTGGCATGTTGCTCACTTCTAGGTGATCCTGAGTAATAGCTGAATATGTTCGTTTTAAGCCAGCTTTCACACCTGGAAAAAAAGTACAAAAATGTAATATCTAAGCAAAAAAGTGAATGGAACCTATAATTCCAACTTTTGTTAAGAAGATTTCTCTGTTGCAATTTACAGTAGTATCATATTTATAGATTTGAATTTTCTCTTTGGTCATAGCACGCAAACCTCAGTTACATTTTTTTGGGTAGATGACACATCAAATTAAGTTCAGGAGTCTAGAAGGAATTACACTTAAGTAATCATATTCTAAATGTTACGAGTTACAACTGAAACAACCATTCAATTACTATATGGCAATTAAAAGGACACCTAACATAATATGGAATATAGCACTGAGTATCCAAGAGTTTGTGCTTCAATATTTACATATTAAATGAGATTTTAGTTCTACCCGAGACAATTTTACTTAGATTTCATTCCTGTAACAATCCCAAAATCCTGTATGCATCTTCTCAAACTGGCATATTGGCACCAAGCAGATGAGATGAGAACCTGAATTCATAGTAGAAATGCTAATACTTGGGGAGGTTTGTTTGAGCACTGACATTTCATATCCCAGGAACAGCTTTAGGCAGATGATACTGATACAATCTCAGCTTCCGTGTAATATGTAAGCCCCACTACTCCCAGATGCTTTCAGGGAGCACTATTGAAGCATAGTCTGCCTTTGGCAGATGACACTGAGCATGAAGTCCCTGTTATGATATCTTCCACCTAATCAGATTAATACAAGTCTAAAAGACAGATTTCAAGAACAATGAATAGACTGTTGAAATCATTTTACTTCCTAAGACACAACAAAAGCCCTTTTGCTTCTTTCCTACTACACAAAGATCCTGTAGAACAATATATATTTAAAAAAAAAAAAAAAGCTTTTCAAAATATTATAAGGGTATCATAAGAGAGTTCCAAAATCAAGATAAAGTAATCAAACAAAAGTGCCTTATCATATTGTGCTACCAATGTGGCAGGACAATACCAGAAAATTAAAACTGTTTATATTTCATCCTGACTTAAATTGTTACACCAGGCATATTTCTATTACTAAATCCAAGTTGTAAATTGGCTGCAACCTGATTTATAAAAATTCTTGCAGCTATGGGGTGTTATAATTTGAATGATAAGGAGGGATCACAGTACAATAAAAAGATGCAGAGCACTGAATTAGAAAGTGGAGAGGAGAAGAGAAAGCAGTAAGAAATTGTTAACAGCAGACTGACTAACTGCTGAAACAGGGTGTCTTTCACAAGATCAGACATTTTGTAGACATCTTACTAATGTTCAGAGGAAAACTAATACTGATATAAGACATTTAAATGACTAAGGCATTAAATATGACCTTGGATAAAAATTCTCAGCTCCTGCTGACTTCATTAACTGAAATCAGCGGCAATACGCACAGATATATATATGAAGAGCAAGTGAATGCATTACACAGTTAGTTAAAGATAAGAGAGTTAAAAGAGAAACTAAATGTCAGGCTTGAGGATTTCTTTCTGCCCTAGTCCAAAATACAAAGTAACCTTCCCTCATCATACATAATGAGTAGTAAATGGCTTCTACAAACATATAAAGGACATTTGCAGGTAGCAGCATAGTTTAGGTAACACGCAGACACTGAGCAGCAGGAGAGCAACAGGTTCAGGCCTACTTGGGAAAGTTGGATGTTTTCATATCACACAGAGTAACACCAAATAGTTGAGGTTGGAAGGGATCTCTGGGGGTCACCTTGTACAACACCCCTGCTCAAAGCAGGGTCATCTAGAGCTGGCTGCTCAGTGCCTTGTCCATGTGGGTTCTGAGGATGGAGTATATCAACTCAATGAACAAGCTGTTCCAGTATTTGACCACACTCACAGTGGCTTATGTTTTATTCTGACGCTGAAGTGAAATTTCTTGGGTTTCCATTTGTGTCCATCATCTCTCTTTCTGTTACTTGGCACCACTTTACTCGCTCCCATCACATAAGATAACCATTCTCTCTTCAAGGTTAAAAAAATCATGGCGCTCTTGGCCTCTCCTCAGCATCTTTGTGGCCTCTCACTGGCCTCATTCTGTCCATGTCTTTCTTGCACTGGGGAGATCAGACCTGGACACAGTCCTCCACATGTGCTCTTAGCATGGATGAATAGAGAAGAATCACCTCCCTCAACCTGCTGGAAATGATCTTCCTAATAAGCTGAGGGTGTTGCAGGACATCTTTGCTCCAAGGGCACACTACTGGCTCATGTTCCACTTGGTTTCCATGAAGAACTCCAGGTCCTTTTCTGCAAAGCTGCTTTACAGCTGGTCAGCCCCATCATGTATGGGTGCACAAGTTTCTTTCTACCCAGGGGGAGTACTTGGCATTTCCCTATTTTGAAGTTCAGCACATTCCTGTCAGATCATTTCTCCAGCCGGTGAAACTCCCACTGAACAATGCCATGACCTTCTGGTGTATCAGCCCCTCCTTCCCACTTTGTATCATCCACAAACTGGCTGAGGGTGTGTCATCATCCAGTTCATTAGTGAAAATTTAAGCACTGCTGGTCCTAGTATTGACCCCTGGGCTACATCACTGGTGACTGCTCTGCAAGTGGATTTGTGCAGCTGACCACAACCCTCTGAGCCTGGGAGTTCACACAACTTTCAGTCCACCTGACTGTTCATCTCTGTAATGTCTCCATCAGTATGTCTAGAAGGATGTATTGGGAGGCTGTGTCAAAAGCCTTCTTGAAGTCAAGGTAAACAACACCCTATGCTCTCCCTTCATCCACTAAACCAATCATCTTATTGTAGTAGGCTAGCAGGTTGGTTACTAGGCTCAAAGAACAGTAAGTAAGTAAAGCTTAAGATATCCTAGAGGCCAGAAAAACAAAACAAAACACAACACAACAACAACAACAACCAAACCAAAACAAAACAAAAAACCACATGCAATAAATTATAATACCACCAGGGATAGATTTGATCAATATTTTCATCAGTGGCTTGGATAAGGAGACAAAAGGTAACCTCAACAAATTTGCAGAAAATACTAAATTAGACAGGGTGGCTGATGTACTAAATAGCAGAGGATCAGTCCAGAGTGATCCCAACAAAACCTGCATGTAGTACAACAAGTGCGAAGTTCTGCACCTGCAGCACAACAGCCCCATGCATTAGGTACAAGCTGAGATCTGCTGGTAAGCACTTCAGGATTAGCATAAATGCCAGGTTGACTATAAGCCAGAATTGCACTCTTCTTGCAAACAATGGAACCCATATAGTGGGCTACCTTAGAAGCAGCACAGCCAGCAGACTGAAGGAAGTTCTTATCCCTTTTCACCTATCACCGGTTGAGCTTCCCCTCAGATATATTGCTCACATTTGGCACACAAGGGAGGTGTGGGAAACTGGATGGGGCCATCATGGTGGTCAGATACTGAGAGTGCATGACCTACAAAGTTAGGACAAGAAGGCTGAGTTTGTGCAGTCTCTTGAATAGGAGGTTGTGGTATGAAAAAAAAACCAATTTAAACTGTGAATACTGAAAGGTGACAGATAATTGCCTGCACATATGAGGGATGGTGGCTGTATAAAACTGGAATTTTGAACTCTCAAGGACAAACCTGCTCCTTGCTAGCTGTGAGTGGTACTGGCTGCAACAACTGAAACATTCTGAATCCTCCAATTAATACACAAACGTGAGTCAGAACCACCAATTAAGATGCTGATCACGCATTCTGCTTCTGTACGTAGACTAGGTAGATTAGGAAAACTGGCGGCTTAGAGGCCCAGAAAGCATGAGATGAACATCCTAGCTTGAGGAAACATTCTGGAAGTGGGGAAAGATCCTGGAGGTTGGGGCGATGCACACAGGCTAATGCCATGGGACACCCAGAGACCTAGGCCAGTAATGTCCAAAACTGGTACCCACCAGTAGCTGCACAGCATCAAACCAGCATGACTTTTTGCCTGACCTTTCTGGACCAGCAGCAACCTCTCCAATGCAAAGATAAGTCATTATGAAACGAATGCAACACAGGAGGCTGGGAGCATGAGAGAGCGAGTGCGTAAAATAAGCCACTAGTATAAAAGCACTAATCTCATTGGTTCTTAAGTACACCCCAGTATTCAGATCCAACGTGAGCTGTAACAGAGGTTAAGGGGTGATTCAGGAGCAGCTCACAAACACTTGAAAGACAATTATAAAGATGCTGGGGTCAGTCTCTTGTCAGCAGTGCCAGATGACATAAAAAGAAGCAACAGTCACAGTTGCCTACAGCAGCTTGGGATATTGAGTTTGGGTTTTCAAAAGAGTCCTTCCTTTTCCTTACATAGAAGAGCACAGGATTGGTCACCTCTGCATCCTTGGGTGGTGTCAGCAGGACAGAAAGAAAAGCAATGGAGTGTACTAAGCTTAAGAAAGGGCCACTGACCTGGCATTCTATGTAGCTTCTACACAAAAAACCAAAATCACTATCAATTTTTGTTACAAAAGCAACCAATCCAATTTCTCCACAAAAGACTCATGCTTTACACATGGCAGAACTGACTTACCCAGTCCTGTATTTAGCTAATGGAACAACAGAGAATAAAAACTAAAACACTGCACAGAGTATAGTGATACAGGGAGTTGGGGGGAAAGCAAGCCCCAAAGCTCAAAAAAAGCATTGTTTCCTACCTTGAGGAGGTTCATTAGTAAATTTGATAGAGGAATGTAAAAGATTAATAGGAAACTCTGGGTGAGCCTCTGTAGTGATCCAGGTCCTGAAACCTTCACTCATAGATTCTGTTGTTGTGATCGTGTCCATTAATTCACTAAGAAACTCCAAACCAAGGTGGCAGTTCTGTAGAAGGAGCCATCCTCCATCTTGCATGCACTGATTTAACAAGCGCCTGGCATGGACTTCCTGGCCCTGACCCATTGAAATGGCACGACAAGGAATGTTCTGGAAAAGAAAATAACATTTCTTTTATATATAGTTCTTCAGAATTATTACATACATGATGTATTGCTTCTGTAGGTCCATGTGTAGTGACACTGTGCCACAAAGAAAACTGCTAATACCGGTGGAAACTGATTATATTAGAATAGAGTAAACAAAAAAGCAAAGCCTTCCAAGTTGCTGTTATCTTTCACCTGAAGAAAGAAAACTTCACCCACTGGACTTTTTTGTAGGTCTGACAAAGACAATGGGATAAGACAACTGAAACATTTTCCCTTCCCTTTTCTCACTTTCCCAAATAAAGAAGGACATACACAGAACAACATAGCTGCCTGGCTATTCTTTTTCCTATGATGTGGGCTATCTTGAGATGGGCAGGTATTAAGGCTCCACATAATGCACAGAGTAAAGTCAACAATTTTGATGTCTTTTCAACTGTCTGAACATACTTATTCCATCTAACAGAGAACTTTCAAGGAAGCAGGCAGGAGAGGAAAGATTGGTCCACATTAAGTCATTCATTAGCGAACATCCTGTATTGTTAGCTGGCAGCTGTGGAGCCACTGATTCAGAGGATCCTAGTTTGGTGATCTGCTAGCTCTAGCTAGTTTTCTAGCTGTTAGTTTTCTGGATTCAGAAGAGACAAAGCTCATAAATTCAAACACAAGAATTCTGGAAATTTATGGAGTCTTTCCTGCAGATGCCATGGGAGAGGAAAGCCAGTTCTTTAGAAAAACAGAAGATGATATAAGCTTTCACAATGGGATCTGAGAAAGACAAGCTAAGTTGCAATCAAGACCATACAAGTCTGTTAGTAACGTGCAGGCAGACCTCTTCCTGATTATTGTTCTTACTACCCTTGTTCTTTTTAAGTAGTGCCCTGGCCTAGGTTGGCTGCCTGACTCCTATCAGGTAACATCAGAATTATCAAACCCAGCTGAGCATATTATTCTATATACATGTTGAGGGAGCAGGAATTGACTTAGTCTCATGGACAGTTTCATGTTCAAGACCTACAGCCGAGTATTGTTCCAGCTGTGAACAACAAGTTGCGTAAAGACGTATCAATCTGGGCCTATCTTCAGCTGGCTGAGAACTATGACGGTTGATCTTAAATTTTCCTCTCTCACTGTGAAACAACAAAGAAGGAAGTCATCCAGTCCTAAACAGCATGAATGGGGCTGTCCTATTTTTGCAGGAGAAAAAGGTCAAGCATTTGGACACAAGCTGTGCTGGGTCATTTGGCCTTAGGGTCAGGGAACAGGCCCTGACCTGACTTTACTGAACAGCATAAATGCAGCTGCTATGTATGATCCTGCACATCCTGGCAAAAGATAGAAGAGAATGCCAAAGATAAGAAAGCACTTAAATCCTGCTCTCAGGTCAGTAAAACCTGAAATTGCAGCTAAAAGAAACAAAGCTACATAGCTCGTGAGGTAGGCTGTGTGCTGGAGGAGCAATAACTTTGCCTTTTCTAAGATGGACCTGATTACAGATAGCACTCCCATAAGCCACAGACTATGATTACCCCTGCAGAGTGCATAAATATTCAGCTTGTACATTATTCCCTAATAAAGCATCTGCTCATAATTTGTTCTTCTCAGCACTGTTACCTCTCAAATGGACAATCATTAAAGGTTATAGAAACATCAAGACAAGGAAAAAATACATTTCGCTATAGATTGTCCTCATTTCACTCCTTCTGAAAGAACTGTATCGAAATGTCTGCATGCAGAATGTTTCTCTCAATAGTGACACATACCAATATATCTGTGTCATCTTAATACCTCACTCTCCAGATGAAAATACCATCATTTTAGTTAGTACAGTGGCCCTAACAGTTCTCTTGAAGCTTCTGTGCACCATTCCCTGAAAGAAGAAACTACAATAATAAAAATATCTAGTTTTAATGAAGTCGATGTGCTAGGCATAATGAACTTCAGTTTAGTTCAGAAGGTCAAATTTTCATTCCATCTTCAAGTGAAACTAAAGGGGGCAAAAATCCAACTAGTTTTAAGACAGACCATGCTTGGTTTACAAACATGGTTAGCAGAGTAGTCACAGATACTGTTTCCATTTCTTCAGGAGAAGGCCATTGGAACAACTAAATTTTAGAGTGAAAAATTAATTCTGGTCACAAATTTGAACATTTTCTACTGTAGACAATTATTTTTTATCATTAAGATAATACTTAGAGGTTCCATCAATGCTAACAATCCACTTTAAGACTACAAATCATGCCTGTAAAAGGGAAATCACTGAAAAATAGGCCCAGCATGTCTTTTGGAACAACAAAACAAAAACAAACAAAACAAACAACAACAACAACAAAATAACGAACCATAAACAGGATACTTTGGTGGTGCAGAATCACATATACATAGCAAAATCAGATCCTTGGTGCAACTAACCTCTGTTAAGTCAAAGGTTTATTCTGGAAAAAAAAGCTGAGAAAGACAAACAAAGGCAGGAACTAAATACAATTTGTTGACAAACTAGCAAAACAAACACAAAGCCCTCTTGCGAATGTTTCTTGAAAACTGTAAATGATTTCTAGATACATTTTTCAAAAGCTAGAGAACTCCTGAAATGCTCCTCTGGTCCCACAATGATAATGTACCTTTTTACTTAAAAAAAAGAATTGTGTTTGCAGTTTGATTTGCAGAATCTGGATGGCTTTTGCAAATTTGAAAGGTTTCTACACGCTGTGTGGTAAGGTCTTAATTCAAGAGATCAGACAAGAACCTTACAGTTAAATATTACAGTTAACGTTGGAGTTGAACTTCAGGTTATGACAGACTAGCTGAAGTTGCCTTGTTTATAAACCATGTGTGGACAAACAAGGGAATCCCTTCAGCTCTTTTGCATCCTCACTTTTATATTATTCTATTTGTATTTCCTTAAACCATGAGAATGTATTAAAACTGCCTACTGCAATGGACCTTCAAAATGACAGCAAAAACTGCTGTCTTTTAGCAGTCACAATTAGCTAAAGAGATTTGTGGGTACTCCCAACTTTTGCAAGTAAATCTTAGTGTGTACAAAATCCTGCATCTCTAAATGAAGATGCATTCTAACAGGGAGGAAAATTTATGAAGATCTACTGTGAATAACTTATTCTTGGGAAAATTATACTTGCATCTACACTGTGAACCATAAAACATAAAGGACAGAGTGCCTTAAAATTACATTGTGTTGTAAATGTTGAACATCGCCATCAAGTGAACTGATTGAATGATAGGGTCTCCAATTTCTTAATTTCTCTTGTCACCATATTTATGATTTTCTCTATCTTCCTGTAATTGTCATTACTGTCAGCTGCTATAGTAAATGTGACACAACGTAAACCACTAGTATTGCTTTGTTCATATAGCTAAGTACTTCCACTAAGTAATGGATTATCAGTCTGCTGGATCAAGACAGAGGGATCATTGGAATCACACAACTGGAAAAAGAGAGAAAGTAACATTTACTTTTCCTTAGTAGATGCATTTTGGCTACTGGTCCAAAACTAATTTCCAGAGAACACTGGTATGAATATAAATATCATTATTTGAACTTCTATAAAGTGTGGAAATACCATTTCTAGTTTGAAGGCTAGCATAACGTATCTTTATCAGCTCTAGCAAATTCCATTTAAGAGGATACCTTCGATTTTGCAAGACGTTCTATACTTTCAGTGGGGTCAGACCCCACTGATAAAAAGCACGTCAATGGTGTTCGACAGTCGCTTTCTGTCCACATTGCTTCCATGTCAAGAATAAATCCTTCTGCATATTTTCCTCCAAGAGATTCTGCAATGTAGTGTCGAGCCTAAAAACAAAACAACAACAAAAAAGTTATGATATTCCTCTTTAAAAAAAAAAAAAAAAATTAGCATTAATTACTGATGGGGAATTTACCAATACCTACATTACAGGGCATCAACTTTCTAAACCTTCATTTTCAACTTTGGTGTAACAAAAGTTACAGTCCACAGGAGACAACCATTGAAATTCTCAGATAAGCAAACTTCAAACAAAGAAAAGAAAGAATTCTGTTCACACAACAGCCATCCTGTGAGCATTGTTGCTGGAGGATGCAAAAGGTTTTTTAAAAGAGAACTAAAGAAATTCATGCAGAATAGATCCACTGTCAACTCTGAGCACAGCCCAGATACTGCCCCTAAATCACTGACTGCTAAAGCCTGGTGGATAGCCAAACAAAAGAGTTTCTCTATACCAGCCCCATTCTTAGCTCCTCTAAGCATGTATTGTTGACACTGTCTCTACAGCATAGCAGATTAGACAGATCTTTCATCTGACCCAATTACAATCTTCTACATATTTGTTGGAACTTCAAACGGAAATTCCACTGTCCAGTTCTTATCCAATTCAAGTCTCTGATGCTGAATATCCATTTCTACAGAACATAAACACAGCTCAGACTTTATCCTTAAAGGTCAAACCTTCCCTATGTCTCTATTGTCCTCTTTTCACAGACATTTTCTAAAAGGACTTCTAAAGCTATCCCAGTATATGAAATGCTTTTTTGACAGACATTATTTTCCAGCTGTGTAAACTACTGGCATGAATTGTGAGGCACATATTATGGAGAGAAACACCCAGGAACAAGGTGGACTGAGGAAGATGCCAACTCCAGGAAAAAACAACTTAATCATACACTATTTAGTGTAACTTCTGCTCCAGCAAAGAGAGGTAAAATTTTGTAACACTTGGGCAAACACAGAAGGGAAAGAAGAGATAAAGAAGATAATAACAAAACGCATCCCCTCTTTCCCTCAAAATTAAATAATTACAGTTTTTGATACTACTATTCAGAGATGTTCTTTCTCAAACATGGTTGTGTAAGACAATAAGAGTGTTGATAAATAAGCCGTAGCAGCTCTATTGTTTGGTCTGCTTAAATTGTGGCAGATGGAGCTCCCATACGTGTCTCTTATTTACCAGCTGAAGAGAAGAAAAGGAAAAAGGACAGAAGGGGTCTTGTTGAAAAAGAGGTCCATAAAAAAATGGTGTCCCTTAAATACAACACGGATGCTATCACAACATGTAACATGTAATATTGGGATATGGAGGAAATTACAAGTGCTATTTTCCAGTGTAGCTAAAGACAAAAAAAAAAAAGAAAAGTGAAAAGAGGGTAGCCATGGGCTCAAACATCTCTTTTAGACCTACATAGAGAGGAACAATCCAAATATCACAGGCCATGGAGAAACTGCAGTTTGCAGTTTCTTTCACAATATCTGTCAGGAGACAGTCTTAATGCTTATTTCCTCAGCAAAGAGAGTAAGTAAACATTTTATCTGCTATTTTAATTCACCTGTCATCAAAGTGAACTGTTTTACTTCCATTTCTGTGGAAAAAAATACAGATGCATCTTCTGATTCACTAGAAGAATGCAACTGCTTTACAAGTTTCATGACTCCACTTCAAGAGTGCCATACAAAGAGTGTATTCTTACAACTCCAGCACAACTTATTTCGTATTTTGCAATGCCCTTTCTAATTCATCGCAAATAAATAAGTTAAAATTTCTTTCACATATATTTATTATAAGGACTTCAATAGTTGATTTTCAAAATAGCTCACTCTACAACAAATGTTATGATAAAAAAAAAACAGGCAACATAAGTTTGGAACTAGCAAATCTACAGAAGACGTCATGTGGCATAAGCATTGTACAGAAGTGTATCTTACTTGAGCGACGGTATGATCAGGGCACCAGCTACGGACAATGAGCAGTTTACGGAATTGGTCCAGTAAACTGTCATACCCATCAGGAATAACAGCTTTTTCAGGTGCTTCTTCATCAAACCAAGCTTTCCAAGACTTCTCATTCTTAACAACTTGCACCAGAAGGTGATTAAAAGGGTACAACCTAGATAACTGCACAAGATTGAGCCATGTCATGTCAAGGATCCACTTTTTTGGTTTTGGTTCCACAGAGTTCAGATCTAAACTGGCACCTCCTGCAAAGCAAAAAGCATTGTGAAGGAAAATAATCATTGTTACACAGAAAAATGACAAGTAATAAAAAATATATTTATTTCTATAATTCAGGGACGAAAAATCTTTCTAAACCAGACCTAGAATGTGCATGGAAGAGTCATTTAACAAAGATGGATTGAAGAAGTCTTCTCAGTGCTTCCCAAAGCTGATATCCCAGTAATTTTTGTGCTGCTTTTTCTCCATCTGTAGAGCTGGAGTAAAACTTTTCTATCTATAAGGATGCTCAAACTCAGTTCTTCAGACCAGATGTAGAAAGGACCTATGCTTAGTCCAGTCTCCCTTCACTTAGGCTACAGAATAAGAAAGCACATGTCGGATTCATTTCCAGGACTGTGCATCTTCAACACCTCTCAGCTCAAACACCACTCCAGTATCATGTCCACTTGCCCCTCCAACACAGCTGAACATTAAATCCAAGTTTGCAAAGTAAACTGAGATATTTGGATGGCAAGTACCCGACTGTGTTTATCTCAGTACATGGTTGTACTTACCTTATCTTGGAGACAGTGGGGTACACCCCTCATCACATTTTATAAGCTTTACTAGAATTTTTCTTTGTCATTGTGTCTGATTAGTGACACGCAGGGGTGGCATAATGCAATGCAACAGAGCAATGTTTTACAACATGTAACAGATTTCCACTGTTTTAATACTGACACATAAATGTACTGCAAAATCAGAATTTGGCAGTTCGCAGATATATGGAAAAAGGTACGTTTTTAGAGAAATTACCTTTGATCAGTGTCTCAAACTCAGTGTGTGAAATCTTCTTGGCCTGCAAGTCAATCTTCAGTGCCAGAAGCAATATAAACAGGAATCTGTGATTTTCATACAGTCCTCGAACTGTGTACTTGAAGACTTCATAGGTGAGATGCTCTATTACATATCCTACCCTTTTTGCTGTGATCTGAGATTTCTGAGATCTTTCCACTGACAGGTCAAAAATGCCAAGGAACTGCCGTAAGGATGTTTGGTACATGACATTAACCAAGCTCATTTCCACAATTAGGAAATAAAGGATGCTACCACGACCAGCAACAGGCCGATACTCTTCACGTGCAGTATTGATTTTCACCTCTGTCTCCGCTGCTATGTTTAATTTTTCACTGACCTTAAAATTAATGGAAAAGACCATGAAGATTAAGTCATGTCACTTGTGATTTATACTGCACAAGAAAAAAGAAAAGGTCTTGATTAAGATCACAATGGTATTTTTAGTTGAGCTTTGCTTCCCTCTGTCAGTGTTTCAACACAGACATTGCGTCTTCATGTGTTCAGACACCAAGGCACAATGGGATTTGATTCAAACTTATACCTGCAAGGTATGTCTGGAATATAAATTCGATTTTGCAACATTTTATGAAGAAAAAATGATTGTGTTTCTACTATTTATTTGTTAAGAAGTTGGGTCTTTATATAATGTCTCTAAATGGAGGGGGGCGGGTGGAAAAGGAAGAGGAAAAAATCAGTCTACAAATACTCTTTAAATTACAATTACAAAATGTATTCAAAATTCACCTCTTCTGCTGTTGTTTTAGTGATTCTTAGGACTTCTATCAGAGACTCATCTTCAACCAAAGACCCCTCCGTACTGGTTAGACGGAAGAGTAGATTATTTTCAAGCTCCTGCATTTTCCTCTTGTTGCTTGTCACTTCTTCCGTCAGTTTTACTCGTTCTGCCTCCAGTTCCTGCATTTAGAAATTTTCCTTAGAATATTTAAGATTCAAAGAAACATTCCTTATCATGACACAGAAAACATGCGATTTCATTAATGACAGATTGGGGGCTTTGCAACATTTTCAGAAATACAGAAATATTATATATTATATACAGAAATATTATATATATATATTGCCTTTATTTGATTAATGCGGCATACTGAGGAGCAAAACCACATCAGGATTATCAGGAAAAGCTTCCTCATAGTTAGATGCACAAAGCACTAAAGCTAGTTTCCAAAGGGAAGTGATAAAAGCCACATTACATTAAGTATTTTGTGTTAAATCAGATATACAACTGAAAGATGCATTGTATGGATGGCTTTCACATTGTTAGGGAAGTTGACTGCATGACTTTTTCCATTTCTAATTTCTATGATTCTGTGACTTTGCAAGATAGGCTCTGCTACTGCTTATAAAATAGGAAATGTTACAATAATTATCTATGTCTTATGGAACTTTTATGCTATTTCTACAAGACAGACAATGGCAAGGGAACAACAGACAAGTCAACAAATGCCAAGTGAAATCAGGCATCTATACTGCTCAGCCCAACACAACTTAGGGATACCCCTGCTGGCTACCTTTATTTCATTAATCAAGTCAACCTTCCTGTAAGAAAAGGCCAGTTAATAATACCAGTCTACCTACACCTATGGCTTCAGTTTATTTTCATTCTTGTCAACATGCCAAGTTAGAGAAAAAGGAGAGGCTCTCCTATATTTTAAAAAAGTGACAAATTTCTTTACTCTCATAAACTTCTTATTTGGAAACCTGTTTGTATTATGTTTAAGGGCTACAGAATGTAGCTTCGTGGAAGATACAAATAACTTCATCCCAAGAGGAGAATGACTTAAGCATCAGCCATTCAGCTTCAAATTTTCTGCATTTTCACTTCTTTCTTTATCATTAATGCAAAAAAAAGATTAGAATTACACAAAAGGCGTAGTTCTACAGAACACTCAGGCATGCATTTAAGCACATGCTTAAATTCTACTTAAGGTCATGCTTAGTTTAAGAACAAGCACCTCATCCATTCGATTTGTAAGCCTGTAAAGAGCATCTTTCAGAAAATTTACAGATGTGCCAGTTTTCAAGCTTTTGTTTGCAAGAGGATTTCACAATTGCATTTGTAACATAAAAAATAGCTATTCTGAAAGCAAATAGCAGCAGCAATTCATTATCAAAGAACAAAAATATGCTGATAATTTATTTTTTCAAGAAGTTACAGGAGCAACCTTTAAACTGAGAAGAATAAACACTTCTTTGATCATATATTTCAGTGATCAGTATAGCAATCTTTAAGAATGTCTCGGTTCCTTTAATCTATTACTTTAGCTCAGTGGTCATATACTTGTCTTCTTGTTTGTAGTAGAAAACCTGTCCTTCAGATTCCCTGTTGATGCTCTGTCTTGTCTTTGAACTAAATTTATCAGAGCTCCATTTGCTCTGGCTATCTACACCAGGACACTCATCTCTTATTGAGACGGGAGAGACAGAACAACCATGATTTCTTCATATCTGTGAAAGGGAAGAAGTTTAATAAAAGTCGGTCACCCACAAGCATGTCCCTGTGCAACGAGTGTGCTGCTACTAACCAGCTACCCTTGCAGCTCTTTTCAGCTGATACACAGCACTGGAGGGATATTTTTCGGTGACTGTATTTTTGAACTAAAACACAGTCAAGGTGTTGCTACGTAAATTTAATAAGAATTCTCTAACAGTTTTGTCCAGGAAAATAACACAGTGAGGGCATCTGTGGGTTGGGAGATGAGTTTTATATGAAGGTCGTGAGAAACCAATTTTGCTTCTATCCTGATTTACACCTCTGTGTCCCATCAGAGGGAAGTTAGTCAGGAGAGTCCCAGCTACTCCTGCTGATGCTGTTCACTTTTGCTTACGTGAACATACATCTATTGGAGTGAAGATTAGAAGTTTTGCATCCTTAGCGTTTGTCCCACCCTGCTAATGGATTGCTTTTCCTCAGTACCTGCTGTCATAGCTTTTCCACTTTTCATGGAACAATTCATAGCAAGTTTGCGCATAATAACTTTCTGTCCTCTGGTTGTGACTTTCGGACTGCAGGAAGGGCATGTAGACTCCAGTCCCTGCTTCAGCAAACGCTTGTTTGAGCAAAGTGGAAAGGTGTTGGCCAGAGAAAGTGACAGCACCACTAAAGCACACTGGTCTGAACATGCCTTGGGAAGTCAAAGAAGGCAGAATGAGTTTCCTTAGGTGGGGAACTGCCCTCACATGAACAAGCCCACCCAAGTTACTTATTGAAAACAGCAGCTCTGCTAATCCAAACCTTAATGTTTCTTACTTTTCTCACAAAGCCACAATGACGAAATGTTCCATTTGAAATAAATAAGTCACTCAATTGGATGTGAAATACAACTTCTATGCTTTCACTTTAATGAGAAAAGAAGCAAATATTTCATTTGAGTGTAATTGGACCATAACATTTATGTATTTATTGGTATGATTGCCACAGTAAAAACTACACATTTGTCCACACTGCCTATGATGAATTGACTCCTCAGTTTTCAGATAAGCAGGCTGTTATATTGCATCATACAAAAAGAAACACAAACTACTTAGGAATTGAATTATTTTGGAGGATGTCTCAGATTTGATATTATAAAATAAAACTCTTGCAAAATATCTGAGAAAGGATTTTCCCCTTTATATTTGCTTCCACATAATCAATGGAAATTTCAGTAAGGGCAGAGTCAAGTCAGTGTTAAGGGCTCCTTAAAAACCTCATATCTCTTTGCACAATATAGCCTGGCTGGCAGAAGTAGTTTGGGTTCATAAGCATTTTTTCATGTAATTCAAATTAAGTTGAAAAAAGAATTCAGAAATAAAAGAGGTCTGTGACTGAACAAGGAGCCTTTGCTATATATGAGGGAATAAAGATGCTTTATGTATGTCATGTATATGCGTGTGATGTATTTTTAATGAATAATTTTCTTTCTTCTCTTTCCAAGGCCAGGTCTTAAGATAAATGTCTAAGTCCCTCCATTCAATCAACAAACAGCTCCACATTGTCTTTCAGCAAATCCAACATCCCCTAAACTTTCATTCATGTTTTTGTTCTTGCATTTGATTTCAACGAAGACATAGAATATACCCACTCATGGTGCAGATATTGAACAAGCCTTCCCTCTGTACAAATAATGCAAACTACTAGATACCTGTTTTTCTGTGAGTATGACACGGCCAAGCAGCTGATCTTCCAGCCCTTTCATAGTAACAGTAAAGTCAATCACTGTTGTTCTTGCACTAATTTCTGGAGTATAAGCAGGATTGGCCAATTTCGTTGTCATATAAAGGGTAAACCCCTTCATCAGATCTACTTCCTTGTCACCTACTTTCACCTGAAAATAAAACATTTTACTCATTTTTCAAAAGCTGAATTCAGAAAAGCAGTTATTTTATCCAGTGAAAAATAGATGAACTCTTTTTTTTACATTTTCATTAACACTTTTTAAACTTTTTGCTTAAAGAGTAAAAAATCCCCAACCCCATGAGTTCACTGCTTATCTTTCTAGAGTGTTGCAAAGGTGTGAATCTCGGCAGTGCCCAGATTACCAGGCACCCAGCAACTCTCCTACTGGTTTTAACTTTCATGTTCACAATTCATCTTACTTTGTGTGCGGAACCAGATTTTATGAAATTTTTTTCCAAGATGTTATCAAGAGCAGGATCAAGTTCCTCTCCAACATCTTCTATTAACAAAGGTCGTCCAAGGGACAGGCAGTCTTCTATATGACTTCTGAAGAACTTGTGGCTCATAGTTGTAACCTAGGAAGATTGGTTCATAATATAGCATACATTTGCAAGCACACAGAAAACAGCAGAAAATCTATTGCAGCTTTCAAAAATTATAGTCATCCTGAGATATCTACACAAATGATTACATTTTGGGAGCCAACGCTCACCTCTGCTGAAATGAATGGAAGTTTTGCTTTAAGCTTAGCAGAAAAGGGGATCGTATTCGATGTTTTTCTTTATTGTTGCCTGTTTATTTACTTATCTACATATCTATGTAATCACTGTAGTATCTTAATACCTTTTAAATATTAATGGATTTATGTGCAGAACACACTAATGTGAAACAGGGGAATATTTTTAGTGTTCAGACTGGGAACCAGTGTTACATAGGAGGCCTGGTCTCACATCAGATGTTGAATTTCCAATTCGGCTCTCATTTTAGAATATGAAGTCTTAAAATTGCTAAAAATGACATAGACTCCTTTTCATTTATTTAAATTTAATAAATTTAACATAAGCCTTTGAGATTATAATTGAATAGCCTTCCCAGCCATCTGTTAAGAAATGGTTTGGGGGTAATTTTTTAACCAGAAAAAATCCTAGGATAGACATGTTTTTAAAATAAATCATTGTCTTGCAGGCAGTGCTCTTTGAAAAAGGTGTAATTAAAATACCTAGAGGCACATTACACAGTCTTAAAACAGTGTATTATTTAAAAATTAATACTATGTTCCATCACTCTGCACTTTTAGGCTTGTTATAATGTAGGTATATACATATCCACCAAAACAGCACGTTGCTTACATTTTTAGTCCAAGTGAAACTGAGGGATGAGGTTACTGTCTTACTGACCAACAACATAACCCTAAGAAGACCATAGCAAATTACAGTATCCCAGATGTAAATGCATAATCTAAATACTTGGGTATTTAGATTCTTGACATAACCATGTTCCTCCTGGATTTTACAGGGAGAGAACTCAGATTCTTCTAACACAGCTGACACCTGAGTGGGGATGTCTAAAAGACTATAACTGAATTTTCATCAAGAAAGCTTCCTCTGCATTCAAAGGCTCTTCTGTGTGTATTCTAAGTTTTGAGAGTACTCAGCAGCTCAGTAGTTAAGCCCTGTCAGGATTCACAAATTTCATCAGCTGGATATTCACACATATTGACCACGGGGCAAGCCTGGTAGACATTTTTTATCTAGCTCATCTGTCAAATGCCATTGTCACTTCTAATGTAGGAATAGTGGGGAGAAAGAGAAATGTATTTTAATCTACATCTCCCAGCCCCTGCTTTGGTGAGTATGTCACAGAACATCCTTATGGAATTACTGGAGTAGAGAATGGAACCTGTGTGTTCCCAGTCCTCTTCTGCAGGCTGCACACTGGCATGTGGTGAGAGCAGCCACCTCGAGGGTGGACAATACAGACCCAGTGCAACTTACAGGAGGGAACTGAAGTTGCAGCTTGGAGGACACGTCAAAATTACTGGGGAAAAGGCTACAGCATGGCAGAGTCATTGTAGGTCCCTCATTGAAGGAGACTCACTGTTGCCACTCTTCAGGTAAGCCTGCCAGCTCTCTGAAATCCTAGGTAGGAAATGCAAGTCTCAAAGAGGATGAAATATGAGATACGTCTTTCTATTGTTTCCAGTTACTCACTGGAAACTCGCTTTTCTTGATCCAATTTTGGGGGGCCAAAGTAAGGTCTGATGTAATTTAGAGGAAGCCATGTTATCTATCCTAAGACAGCAGATTTCACACAGTCACAAAACGCCTGAATTCTTCTGTGAACAGAACGTATGTGTTTTAGGAAAGCTTTTCATCATATTTTTAATAAAGGCACCCATGCTTGCAAGATCTTTGAATGTTGCACATTATTTTTTCTAACTCTTCTCAGTAAATGCTCCCCATTTCTAGCTGCGTTTCTATATGATTTTTTGAGCACATGCAACTTAGCAGAAACTGGATTTGGTGTGGGATTTAATATTGGGCCTTTCTTAACAGTTCTAGGAAATACAGATCCAGGTCAAGCTCCAGAAGGTTAAAGATCTAGATAATGACATCAACATGATGTCATCAGTTCCCTGGATGTCACCATCCTTACCTTCATTCTCAGTTTCTTTTTATTACCCATTATTCTTATTTTGAGCGAAGATAGTATAGCATGGTGTTCAGGTGATAATCTACAGTTGTAGAATAGACTTGATATATTAACAACTAACTCCAGTATCATGTTCATCTGGCCTGAAAATATATCATCTCTTTAGATCTTTATCATAACCCATTTTATCCTTATTGATGTAATAAAGCATGGAGGGCAGGCTGATTAGAAGGGGAAAAAAAAGGAAGTATTGAATTAACTAGAAGACCCAGATCCCAAACAGGATGCACTGCTCAACAGAAAGTGAGAAGGGTAGAAAAATGAAGCAACTAATATTTTTGTGACATGCATTTAATCATCAAGATGCAGAGACACGGCCTAAATTTGGGGTTTGTGTTTGATATGCCCCAAACATCACCAGATTTCCATTCTATCTCAGGACACCTTTTTTTTTCCCAGTTCCTCCCTTTTCCTTTTCCCTATTTTCCTCTTAAAATGCTCACCCTAAAACATTATTGCCATGCAGCAAAAACTGCCTGATCCTGTCAAGTGTTAATTTTGTAAGTAATTTTTTTCCCTCTATATTTCTCTTTCTCTATGACACGTAATTAAAATATTCATCACAAAAATACATATAGCATAACGTATAATTCCAATTTGCTCTTGAAACAGTCTTTCTGGGAGATGGCAAAGCAGTGCAAGCTATTTCACCCTGAAACAGACAGGTCACAGATTTTGCATCAGTCTTGTCATTTCTGCCTAAGTGTATACCATGAACATCAGAATTAAATTACACATGATGAAAGTATGATGACAGAAAAAAGCTTCCATTGCTAACTATGATGTGACATAACACACACATAAAAAATATTAAATTAACTATTTACCTGGAGTCTGTTATCCTTTTCCTTATTTTTAATCCATATCTTTCCTTGACCTTGTGGATCAATCAGCAGAGGATATCTAGATGCTTTTGTGACAATGATGCCATTCTGAATTGAAAGGTCATCGTTTGGAAGACCCTGGAGGTTCCATTCACCCACTGTAGCATTGTCAACAAGCATACCAGTAAGGTTCAGGTCCTAATAAAAGATATGTAATTACAAAATTAGTACCAGTTAGAGGAGTTATACTAAAATGTTTGATAGAAGGTTTTTCTTCTTATTCCGATCATAATGCATGATAGAATGCATTTGGTAGTTATAGTTTATTGTTTCCTTTCTTTACAGTTCAACATCCAAATCATTGAAATTGGGCAATAATGACAGTGAATTCTGTTGAGGTGAATTCTGTTGAATTCTGTCTATCAAAGAGTGTCAGAGAAACTCTGAAGCCTGTTCAATATCTAATGACAAGCTGATTTTGGTATTGGCAAACTCTTTTCTTGCTAGCTCATAAGGAAGCGTCATCTTGGTCACAAGAACATTCTCCTGCTGTAAAGTTGTGAAGTGCCCTCCAAGTACATATATGAATACAGGATGGTTTGTAAGAGATTCCGAGAAGAAAGAGGAAATGTACTACGGATCAATAACCATGAACTATCATGGAAAGTTATTGTTGCTGTTGTCAGAACACTTGTCGGTTCATATATTCTCCTAAAATTTGATTTGCCCATGTTGACTAATCTGCTTTATTTTATTCACTATGAACAGTGCCTGGCATCTCAAGAATGTGTATGTGAAGAAAACAGTTCTTAAAATCACAAACTAAGCTCTCCAAATTAGTAAAATAGCTTAATATTGATGTGAGTTTAATAAGAATAAAGAGGTTTTTTTATTTGCTCCTTTTGTTTTTCACTCAAGAATTGCTACATGTAAGCCTTCTCTGCAAACGACATGTTTAAAAACAAAGAAAAAGCCTTTAACTCCTGCAAAAATCACATAATTCAGCATCCGAAGACTAAAGCAAAATTTCAACTACTGTGAGACTTGTGATACAATCACAACAGTCAGTGATACCAGTGGTTGCAAGAATCAAAAGCTTTTTTATCCCTTTGATTTTTTTACTACTCTGATTACTGGAGAATCTGAATGAAGCAACACAAAACGTTCTCAGAAGGGAGAGAAAATTTAAGAATCCAATTTCATTTGTGAAAAGGGCAGTAAAGCATTTAATAGCCAAACTTTTCAGCAATTGGAATCCAAAACCATATTTACCTCCTTAAGCAGATGAGTAGGGTCTAAACAGATTTGAATTTTTTCTTACTGTAGCAGGAAATATCAGTCACTCTGAAACTTAGCTAATTTAAGTGTCTAACTACACAGATAGACAGCTAATTTTAAACAGCTCTCTTTAAATTGTTATGCCTAAATGACTCATACACCCACAGCCAGTCAGTCTGTGACAAAGTAAGGCAGATGTCAAGCCTTTTGCTTGAACTGCAAAGCTGTTTTCTTTCTGTGATGTGAAGTATCATGAGAAGCCCATATGCTGCCTTTTGTGAGTACTTAATTCACTGGAAAAAAATAAAACGCTCTTCCATACGCTATCATTGAAATCATAGTCCTGTCTTTAGCAACAACTATCTAAATAGAATTATAATTATCATTTGAAATTCAGTAATTATGGCACTTGGTGTCTAACCTATCCATATGAAAAAAAAAAGCAACACAGAAACAATAAAAAAGTATTCCTCAAATTTTGAGGGCTGCAGCTGAGTAGTAAGGCGGTCAGAATATCTTCACAGAGGCAGAATTTTAGTTCTTTATGTCTTGCTTTCTAAGGACATTATACACCCAGGTTCTTAACTGGTAAGAATCTTGACAGATATTCCCTAAGGTAAGTAGCTTTTAAGAACATTTTGTACACTGAATTTGAGAAAGAGCTTCCCTGGGATGAATGTGTGTAGGATAACTCCCATACCACACTGGTAAAGAATCTTGCCTCAGACTGCACTGCTACTGGTACTTTATTAATAAATCCATCCTGGCCTTACATATTACTTATCATAGGCAGCTTTCAAAGGGCTTTGCTGGGCAAGTGAAAATCATTCATCTTTGTATTGTAAGTCATAGCATAAATTGGACTGGGCTGTGAGGTTCACTCTGTCAGGTCAAGGTTAATAACTGTTAGAAGAAGCATTATGCACTACCTAACGTATATATATATATATATATTCACAAACAACTTCTATGAGATGAACAGCATGACAAACCTCTCATAGCAAATAGGTCTCCCTAACATAGGTTTTAAGTGTTACATTTCCCAAGAACCTGAGAAGAAGATGCAGGAAGGATACTAATCTACCTTCAACTATCTCACACGGTACAGCTACAGCTGTACATGGGTTGAACACTTGCTCCCAGAACTTGCCAGCAGCACCTGCTCTATCGAAAGGATAGGAAAGACCCCTGGAATTAATTCTCCAACCTTTACCATTGGAAAAAATGTATGCAGGTATTCACAAACCTAAGTGGTAGGCAACATGGACAGATTACTCAGACAGTTTTCATTATTACAGCCTAAGTTTTGCATTCAGCATGAATTTGTCTTCCAGGTGAAAGGAGGAATATTAGATAGACTTCCTAAAACGCATGGAATAGGAGGAACAAGGCTGCCACTGGCCACGAGCAAAGCCTACATGCCAGCACAGCTGCCAGGTCGAGCACTTCTGATGCAGGTACTGATAAAAGGAAACAAAATATTTGTGTAAAGGAACCTGCCCTGTATCATAGTCCCAGCATGCAGGTTGCTCACTTTAATAAAGGTAGCATATGATGTGGCAGGGAACTAAAGCTGCAGGATGGGACCCTGTCTCCGCTGCATTTTAGGTCACTTCTGCCTGCACAGACTTAGGCCAATTAAGGAGAAGCTGTAATGTCAGACTCACCGAGAACAGCCTCACTGGTGACAAATGTACACAGATTTAACAGCTTAGACCGGAGCAAGCTGAAGCAATGTAAACCAAGACTTACAAAATCCAGGTTTTGTTTAACTTAATCATTTCAATAAGACACTCCAAATTAAACTAAATTGAATGGTGTGTACACAGCCGAGGGTAAGACAGGAGGGTATCAGTTCATAAAACATGGAGGTGCAGAGGTGATGTTTCCTGGTTCAAAGTGTGCGAAGGTCTTTTCTATAATTGAGAGTAGGAGTATTTTTATGGCAATCAAGAATTAATCAAGTTACACTAAGAATAAAAGTGTGAAGTTTTAAAAAGGAAAAACTGTTCAGTTCTATTTTACAAGTATTTTCTAGCAAATCTAAATTATTAAAATGTTGTACTTAAGTATTCCTAAAAGAAAATAATGGACATTTTCATTCCTAGACTAGTTTGTTGTGTTCAGTATTCAGTAAATTAAAAACAGTAGGTTAAAGAATTGATGATGTAATATGTAAGAAACAAAAAAATATATAAAACCTTTCATTCAAATTCATCCTCTATATTCTAGGTACACAGTTTAGAGTGAAAAGTGTATATCCAGAGAGATTTTTAGTGGCAGTACATGAGACTGCAGGTAGTAAAAGTGGAAACAGAGTAAATCTTGCTGGGTCCCTGGAAGCTGTTTGGGGCATAAATGCCATCCAACCCAGAAGCCATGGACCAATCTCCCCACCTCTGTGCCATCCTGAGGGCCCAATTTGGGAGCCACTGCTTCAAAGACTGCCTGGAAAACTACAGGGGCACAGCAATACCAGTTGTGGGGTGGCATTCTCAACCACGTATTCACAAGGGATTCATTGTAAGGAGATAACTTTAACTGTTGAGGGAGAGAGTTACAGCTGATGTTTTCTTCAATATACGCATTTTCCACTTTCAGTAAATGCTTCATGTGGCTGTGGCTGATTTGCTTAATTTTTGACTGAAATTATGGACACAACGTGGCACTTGCGAAAAAACACCAACTATGAGGGGAAACTGTGACTATCTGATGGAACTCCTTATGATAAGGTAAATTTATTCTAAGCTGGTAAGTTTTACTGCATTTCACATATTATGCAATTTCCTCCCAGGGCAGCTGACCTCAGACAGCATATCTCTCAGATTTGCCAGAGCGATGGCCTATATACTAGCCTTTCAATGCATGACAGTGTTATGAGGATCTTAAAATACATTTTTTTAGAAACTCAGTCATCAACTTTTCAGATTTTTTTATCTGTTAAAAATTTTATGGAATGTGACAGCCTGTTAATAATCTTTCAATTATGTACTTTTCTGGAACAGAAAGCTCTGAACATTATTTCTCTGCAAGGCGAGGAGTAAGGTCAGCACAGAGTGCGAATACTTACATTACTGTATGGAATCTTGCTGTTGTCCATCTCTTTCTTCCACAATTGGAGCAACAAATTCCTGTACTCCTGATTGAAAGGTCCAGAGTAAGAGAGAAATCCAGTGGCCAAAAGAACATTACCCACTAAATCAACAATTTGATTTTGAAAGTTTTTGCTGCTTGCTGTCCAACGAAGCTGTGTATAAAAATTGATAAAGAAGTTAGATTAAGCAGGCACAAAACTAAAATGAAGATCTGGCTTAAGAATTTATACCTTTCTGGTAAATAATTGTTCTTTGAACCAGGCATACTTTTGGCCTTAAATCATTCTTTTCAGAAGTAGGAGTTTGCTTGGAAGAGATGGCAACCACCTGACCCAGTGGAGAAAAAGCATCCTGGCCAACAAGCTGGCCAAACTGCTAAGAAGTGCTTTGAAGGAAGAACAAAGTGGAAGGGAGAGGATGAACAGCAATCATGTGGGGAAGTAGAAGACCAGGTTGGCAAACAAAATGTGTGCAATGATATAAACAGTAGAGATCTTTTAATCAAGAAAACAGGGCTAATGGGGGATCACTCCAAGCATATCCACATAAACAAAGAAGCGCCTACCAGACAGAATGCTGGGGAGAGCTTTCATACTGTTTCTGGGAAATTAGCACAGCTGGGCACCTCTCTGAAGTGCTTGTACGCTAATGTGCACAGCATGGAGAACAACTGAGCAATTAGAGGGGTCTGTGTGTGTTTGCAGAGTCATGATCTCATGAGGTCATAGAAGCACAGAATGTCCTGAGTTGGAAGGGATCATGGAGTCCAACTCCTGTCCCTGCATGTGACAACCCCACAGTTCACACCATGTGTCTGAGGGTCTTGTCCAGTCTCTTCTTGAACACTGTCAGGCTTGGGGCCGTGACACCTCCCTGGGGAGCCTGTTCCAGTGCTCCACCACCCTCTGGGGGAAGATCCTTCTCCTCATGTCCAACCTGAACCTCCCCTGGCACATCTTCCTGACATTCCCTCGGGTTCTGTCACTGGTCACCAGAGAGAAGAGATCAGTGCCTGCCCCTCCTCCTCCCCTTGTGAGGAAGCTGTAGCCACCATGAGGTCTCCTCTCAGTCTCCTCTTCTCCAGGCTGAACAAAACAAGGGACTTTAGTCGCTCCTCATACTGCTTCCCCTCCAAACCCTTCACCAACTTCATAGCCCTCTCCTGGACACTCTCCAGTAGCTTTATATCCTTTTTATCCTGTGGCGCCCAGAACTACACACAGTGCTCCAGGTGAGGCCACACCAGTGCCATGGGGACATGGTGGGAAGGCTTCCACAACCAGAGTGCTACAACACATGTCCAGGCTTGTCAGGAAGGACAGGCTGGGAAGGTGAGGAGTTCTCTTTCATGTGAGAGAGCAGGTGGAATGCAGGGAGCTCGGCATCCGAAAGTCTAGGGGGAACAATGCACCAGTTGAGAACTTATCAGTTAGGATTAGAGGGCAAACCAACATGGGTCATGTTGTGCGTGTCTGTTACAGACAAGGCAATCAGGAAGAAGTAGATGAAGTCTTTTTCAGGCAGTGGATGAAACCTCACATTCCCCGGCCCTGGTCTACATGGGGCACTTTAACCATCCTGACATCTGAAGAGCAGACAACACAACAAGACACAAGCATACCAGGAGGTTTTAAGGAGTGCATTGACAAAAAATTCTTAGCATGGATAACTGAGGATATAATGAGGGAACGCTGTTGGCTCAGCCTCAGACTCGCAAACAAAAAATAACAGGTCAAGGATGTAAAGGCTGGGGGCAGCCATGGCTGAGAGAATTGAGATTGTTTAGCCTTGATAACAGATGGTTCAGGCAGAACTTTATCAGTATGTAAAAATACCTGATGGGAGGGTGTAAAGATGATGGTGCCCAACTCTTTTCAGTGGTACCCAGTGAAAGGACAAGGTGCAACAGGCACAGAATTAAATACAAGAACAAAATAGACACAAAGAACAAATAGACACACATTTTTACAGTGAGAGTGGTCAAAGACTGGAATAGGTCATCAAGAGAGGTCATGGAGTCTCTGTCTTTGGAGATACTCAGACCCCAACTGGACAATTCCCTGATCAGCCTGCTCTGATTGACCTTGCTTTGAGCAGGCAGGTTGGGTTAGATGATCTCTAGAGATCCCTTCCAACCTTAATTGTTCTATGATTCTGTGATTTTTCTGAATATTATTTTTGAGTTTTACTTATTCCTTTCTCTCCAGATTTCTGTTCCCTTCCAATCACTCTGCATGCAATCTTGGTCAGGATCTCCATGTTTTAAACTTAGAAAATACACATTTAATCCAATATCAGTTTTGGCCAGGGCTCAAAGTGCCATATATAGTATTTTATCTTTTTGTCTGAATTTTCAAAAGTAGAATGGAATAGCAGCTCTTATGAGACCTCATAGCACAAGGCTTCAGAAAACCCACAATAAGGTACCATAACTTCCTATTTTGATGTTGCTCTTAAATTTATAAATTCACTGAAAAACATGATAAAGCATCTAACAGTTTGACTGATATATTTTGAAGTACAGCTATGCAAACAAATGCTGAAATCCTGGCCTCACAGGATGCAATGGCTGAAGTCAAAGCTCTCATCAATTTTGCCTCTGTGTGAAATCAACCAAGGAATTATCAAAGCAAATAATCAGATGAGAAAAAAAGAGTGTCGTGCTTCCTCTGCAAACCTTCAGGCTGAAGCCAGAAAAATATGCATAGGAAAGGTAAATTTCAAGTGCAGTACAAAGGATAATGATTAGCCCATAATTCTGTAAAAACTTCAAACAGAATTCAGGAAATTAGTCAAGTTTCAAATTCCTGTTCTTGTATACTTGGTGAGAAAAAGAGTAATCCTTATAAATATTTTAGGGCAATTATTTAGGTTAAGCCTAATTCCTCTTCTTATTAAAGCTAAAAAGAATTTGGCTCCTTGGCTTTAAATCTGAACTTTATTCTAATATGAGCTGTATGATATGACATAAATCTTCATACAGAAGAATTAAGTTCACACAAGAAATTGTTTTACTTTGTTAGATACATTAAGCTCAAGCAAAAACATATATATAACTAAAATGAAGTGTCATATGATATCAAAGTGTCACTATGCCTTCTTGAATTTCTTGAATTTCTGCTAATGATCATCATGGAGTATTCTCAAAACTGAGCACTTACTTTGTGCTGGAAACCTACTCATATGTTCTCATACCTTTTCTCCACCTAATCCTTCAATCAGAGCTGTGGCATTGTTCATTTTCCTTCTGCATGTCTCAGCATCATCAAGTAAAGCCTGCTTCTCTTTCACAGCAGTATCATACATGGCTTGTACTTGATCCAGTTCCATTTGCTTCTCATCCAGCTGAATTTGTGCGTTATTCAGTTCTGTTTGGGCAGCTGCAAGTCTTCCCTCTTGCAAGGCTAAATTTGCCTGCAAACATTTAAAAGTTGGTTAATACCAATTATTTGGCAAGAGCAAATAACATGTATTCAATGGCACGTGTACTATATTGGGTACTTTTTAAAGCAATACACATTTAAGATGACAGCAGTTATTTTCCTCTCCTACTGTTTTAACCTAAAATGGGAAGGCAAGCATAATATTACAGTTATTCAACACAATTTAGAAACATTATAATACTATTTTCAGAATGATCTATTGATCACACAATGATCAATGATTTGAAATCACAATACACTTGAAATAGCTGTGTATTAGGTATATGAAGCAAGCCATACAATGTTTTCTGTAATATATTGTCAATCCAAGAGAAAATTAAGATTGTCCTTACAGATTATAAAATAATAATAATGATAATAGAAACTACTCTTCTCCTCTCTTTTCCCATCAATTACTTCTAAAATAAAAATATAAGAAATGCATTTTTTGCTCCTCTGGAAACTAAAACTCTAGAGATTTTTCTCACATCTCTATAAAAATTTGAATGATGCATTGCCAGTCACTTAAATGTGGGCTCTTAACCTGTATATTCCTAACGCAGGAAAAAAAAAAGTATTCTGTGATTTCAGAATCTGTTTCCAAATGTATGTTTGCAAAGGATAAGAGACTGACAAAGTTCTTATGAAATTCACACTTACAGATAAAGGTTGCTTCCATTTACTCTGAATATTTGTTTAAATATCATGTATCTTTTTCTGCTATAAGAGTTATGGAGATGGAAACCAAGAATCTGTAAAAAATGTTTTATTACAATATGAAACTTTACACTCACATTACATTAGAAGAGTAACAGTACAAGGAATCTCTGGAATGACATTTAGTAAACAATATATGTACTATATTGCCCCCACCATATGTTACATTTTTACATTAGATATTGACTAAAAATATAGATTTAATTCTTATCAAAATATGCTAAAATCAGCTAATTCTTCTTGCTTTGCATAGGAAAAAGAGAAAAAAGGAAAAGAAAAACAAAAGAGAGTAGCCAAGATCATATTTTGAGATCTAGGTATGGTAAAAAATTCAGCATGAAGTCTGGTGGATTTCAAAAGACAGGTCTGTGAGCAGGGAATTAGAGAAGCATATATGTACTAAACAACAAAGCAGTGCTGCTTTAAGAGTTACACATCTAGAGAATAGCACTGTCAGCAAAAAAATTGTTTACTGTAGCCACTGTGTCCGTTGGCAGATTCTAGAGATAAACAAATATTTTACAATGGAGATAAGCCAGTAAAATGGCTGCTCATAAAATTTCCATGTATAAGAATCCTGAAATATTTTTACTCCACTGTTCATCGAAGAGTACATTAAACAGCATCTCCTGGAGATAAACATTGTTAAATCAGCGAGTCTTGTTAAGACGCAGCTAAGCAGATTTCAGAACCACTGCTGTTATTTTTTAGTGAATCTTGGACTATCATGAAAAGTTTAAATAGTAAAGGCGATTTGACTGGGTGATGTAGTGTTACTGTGTCCTGCACTGGGGGGAAACTGGGGAGGGTGAGGTAGGAGAGAAAGAAACAGTGCAGGGTTCTTTCTGAAACTTAGTAAGAAAGGACCAACGGATTAATTAGATAGCTGCTTTAAAAAGATCCATAATATGAAGAGGAGAACAGATAGTGAGTAAATCTTCCATCCCTGCGGGTGCCAGACACCTCACATTCATGCAGCATCAGCCAGAGCCTGGACAGATTTTCCCCATGGCGTGCTGTGCAGGGCAGATTCTCTCCATGGAGAGAAAGCTCACCCTTTTGGTCATTCAAGCTATTATAAACTCCATATATTATTCTGTCTTATTAAACCAGTTACCTTATTAAGCCATCTGTTGTCAGGTCTTTCTTAACTGAGATCTGGAAAGAGCCCTGCACCAGCCCTCTCTCTCCTACCTCACCCCTATCCCTCCATCCCCAATGCAGAGCATCCTCTTAGCCTTAAACTCCATGAGGGCTAAAATTGTGAGTAAAACAAAGCTATGACATACTATTTCACCCCCAGCTGACAAATAGTGAGGTTACACAGGGAACAAGAACCTTGGAGAGTTGGGAAGAACAGCCTAGGCAGAACAGCTGGAACAACACAGAACTTACACCTGGCTGTGCTGATTCATATTTCACCTTGACATTTATCACAGCAGGATGTGAACCTCAATGGGAAAGAATGGCTATGTGAATTCCCAACACACAGGCCAATGATGCTTTGTAAATATGAAAAAAAGACCTCCACAAAGCAATATGCTACCCAGAAAGGTGCAAAAGACTGATAAAACAGACTTCTCAGTTCTTAAAAGCTGCTATAAAGCTACCAGCTTTGAAGATGTAGGGACAATGAGAAAATATTTCAGACAAGTACAAAGAAAAAACACTTTGTATTTTAACATGAAAAAAAATTACTTATACAAGACCTCATGGGGAGAAGATGACTTGTAACAGAAATCATTTTATAGGCAATCCAACCAAGGTTTTCAGCCAATTTAAGGGTAATCATCACAAAGTAGTAATACATTTTGGTATTAGTTTGATTCATAGGCTGCTTAATCATCTGAGCTGAATAATGGTTGATCACACAAGAATAACTACTAACGTACCAGGGTGACCATCTATGTGACTCCCAAAGGCAGAAAGACTACTTGTTTCAGATTACCCTATGAAATCATACTTGTCTTTCCAACTTCATTTTTCAAAATTACATGGGTACAAGCATGGCTTTTGTATTGACATCACTGGCAGGTTGGTTGGCAGCTTCCTGAACAGATCTTTGCCATGAGAGCAGGAGGAAAGCTCTGGTGTCAAAGAGAATCTTCTGGACAAGAAGGCTATTACAGTCTCAAGCAGCCTCAGATAAAGATTTCTAGCCAGTTACAGGTAGAAGGAAATGTATCTCCCAGCCACAAAAAAACGCTGTGACCCTTCTAATTTTAGTGGCATTGCTATGTGAACAAGCTTCACACGCTTCATTTCATCTCTCTGAGTCACACAGCAAAGCAAGGATTAACAATTTGTTTCAGTTGATGCAGCATAAAAGCCAGAATAAATGTATTTTATATGAATGAATTATGAGGATTTGAGACATGAGATCCACGCTCTCATCTGCGCTCCCGGAGAGGGGAGCTAGGTGTTGAGCATTGTTAAGGATCATGGCTGAAAACACTGTGACTAGTTCAGCCAGAAGAAGACACATTCAGAGCAGGAGGCACTGCGATCTACACGTCAAGGATGAGCTAACGAGCCACAGATCAGGCTGGCTGACCGACAGGAGATGGAGGATGTGCTGGAGGGCACATAGCCCCATCTGATATGCCCAGCTTGGCAAACAAAGGAGAAAAGTTGAGACCCCTTTCTCATGGACCAGGGCTTGTCGAAACTTGTTGATCTTTTGCAGTCACCATTTCCCCCTGGATTTCTGCATGACACTTCTTCTCAGTGAGGGTGACAGACACTGGAACAGGCTGCCCAGGGGGGCTGTGGAGTCTCCTTCTCTGGAGACATTCAAAACCCACCTGGACATGTTCCTATGCGACCTCACCTAAGCATTCCTGCTCCAGCAGGGGAATTGGACTAGATGATCTTTTGAGGTCCCTTCCAATCCCAAACATACTGTGATACTGTGATACTGTGTGACACAAAGGGAGACCCCTCAACGTGGCCCAGGACTTGTCCAGACTTGTCCCTCTTTCGCAATCGCCACTTTCCCCCCCAGACTTTACTCTGGGAGCTATAAAAGCTCACCCTAAAACAGCACCAGGGAGGGAATACCAGTCTCATCTAAGGGCCTGTCCAGTCTCATCAAGGGAACACCAGCTTCACCAGGGCCTACCAGTCTTCACTGAGGGAATACCAGCTCGGCCTCACCAAGCACCCTGAGGACCCTCACTCTGAACCAGACATCGGAGGAGGCTGCGCTCCTGACCCCAGCATCCTCGCCGTGGAACACCGAGGCTACACATCATCGTACAAGTCCTGTCATCCACACCATGGGGCCGTAAGAGACTGGATCCCTCACTCCTTCCTTCCTTTCTCTCTGCCCTTTCCTTCTCTCCTTTTTCCTTTGTCTCTCCTCCCATATATATATATATTACTCTCTTTCTCTCTCCCTTATACCTTAGTTTTCCTTCCTTCTCTACCACTCTCTTTCCCTTTTGAACATATAAGGAAAACACCATCTTTAAGCTCTGCTGTTGATTTCTGGCTAAATTTCATATTATAGCTACTGATGGTTGTCAATACACCACTCGTAATAGGATTTTTTGCTGTTAATTGGTTGGTAAGTTCTGTTATACTTTTGCCAAGTCACCATTCGCTGTAACCAATATTCCAACAGGTACTTTTAGTAAAACTCACAATTGAATTGGCCCCCGGAGGTGATTGTCTGTCATTCACTTCACATAACCGCGCAGAATGAACCCAGAGTTAACTCACACCTGGTCTCATCTGTTGAGTCAAGGCGCGTGTTGCATCTAGAGTTAACTCATCCCTCATCCCATCTGTCAGGAAGGGACACTAGGCTAGAACGTGCCTAGGCTGGCGTGACAGAAGCAGCTTCAGCCTCTTCTTTCCATTGGGGAACCACGTAGACAATCTTCTTGACATCTGCTCCAGCCTGTGCCTCTACCTGTCCTCTGCTGTGTCTGTCTGGGTAGGGCAAGTGCTGAGACAGTACCTGTGCCAACAATGGCCACAGACTACATAGTTAAGCAGTTGTTTTGCCTTCTTCCAAAATGCCATGAGAGAGGACTTCATAGCAGGTGGTGAGACGATCCTGCCCCTTTTAACCTTTTTGCATTCCACATAAAACCAGGAGAAATAAACATGTAATTACAGTCCACAGCTATACTATTAAATTAAACATGACTAGGAACTTTCTCTGGCATTGAGGTTAACTGGCATAAACTAGCTCACATTAAGCTCTCCTAGCCTCTAAAACAGTCTGGCTGCATGCAAACAGCCTTTTGGTAATGGCCCTTGGACCAAGCTAGTTCCTGAAAGGTGCGCAAAGGTGGCTAAGAAAATACTGCTTAGCCAAGACCAAATTCACAATAGGGGTCACTTTAACATTTCAACACTGCAGATAACCACTTCCCAGTGTCTAGAAAAATTCCCTGGTACTGCTGAATTTATTAGTATTGACACAACCATTAATTTCTTGTTGATTCATTGCAAACTCAGTTTTGCAAAGACATGAGTATATCTGGCCCTGATCCAAGGCAGCATTTAAATAAAAATGCTTTCTCCAGTTAAAAAAACTCACACCATTTAATGCTATCCCTGCTCTGGAACGGAATGCTCAGCCCAACCCCAGGTCACTCTGAAGAGCAGCTGTTACTGAGGAAATCCAAGACATGTTACTAGAAGCAGAACCCGTAAGAAAAAAAGCAGCTGAAACATTATAGTTCACCACAGGTAAGGAAGATTTGGAGCTTTCCCAGCATCTTTTTTCAGGAATTTTAGCTTTCAAAGTTCACTGTTCTTACAGCCCATTGAGCACTCATTACTGCTGGACCAGGCCCAAAGGCTTCTTGCACATGGACACTCTCCCTCTGCTCATGAGCTCCTATGGATGTGCTGGGTGACCACTGTTGTGTTTTGCTTCAGTCCTGCCCTGGGCACATGGCATCTGACTGACAGCTCTTCATGTAAATGCAGTCTTAGGCTGTTCCTGTCCCACATCATTGTAGATTTTTCACATAGACGCTCCACTGTTTTTGTATCAACTTTCTCAGACATTTGGGTCAATCTCTTCTCCCAAGTAACAAGCAATAGGAGGAGAGAAAAAGGCTAAAAGTTGCACCAGGGGATGGCTAGACTGGATATTGGGAAAAAATTCTTCACTGAAAGGGTTATCAAGGATTGGAACAGGCTGCTTAGGGAGGTGGTTGAGTCACCATCCCTGAAGGTGTTTAAAAAATGTGTAGATGTGGGTCTTAGAGGCATGGTTTAGGGATGGACCTGCAGTGTTAGGTTACCAGTTGAACTTGATAATCTTAAAGGTCCTTTCCAAACTAAATTATTCTACAATTCAATATCACTATAAGTTTGGATTAATTGTTATTTAGGGCAACATTATAAGAGAGGCAAGCACATACACAGGTTTTGCGGACATTCCAAAAACAATGTTTTCACTTCATCAATACAAAAAAAAATATACACATGCAAACAGGTCCATGTAGAGTGACATAAATAAAATCTTGGCCTCATTTTTTTTTTTTGCTATTACTGAACATTCTTTGAGATTAAAAACAACCTTTGCAAGGCACTGAGATCATGAGTCTTATCTGCTTTTCAAAGCCTCCACTAGCTACTGAAAGATTCTCCATTTTCCATTCAGTTACATGTCCTGACTTTGATCTGCTTTGCTAGGTGATCTAATCCTCCCCTTTACCCCCCAGAGTATACATTTTCCTTCCACAGTTATTGTGGACCTTCAATTCAAACTTGAGCACTTGTTTTCCTGCCCAGTGGGCATCACCTTGACAAGGACAGACACTTATTTAAATGAACGACCATCACATTTGACACTCCTTGGCTGTTACCTCTTCCTCAGGTGCGAGATTTCCTAGTATTGCCTGCTGTGTTTTTTAGTTCAGCGTGGAGACAAGTGAAAGCAGAAACGGCAATAAAGTCTCACATCTAAAACTGAGTTTCATGGGTAGAATTCTCAATATCAAACAGAATTTATAAACTGTAGACAAACTTCCCTTGATCATCATAACAGCCTAAGGAGAACTTAACTAAAATCACTGGAGACATCTCTAAGGAAATTCATACCCCTATACACAGTATTTTAATTGGAGGCTAACAGAAATACAGCAAAATCCCAGGCTTCTTTATTCTGTTGTTATATTCTTCAACTGATGAATAAATAGCAGACAATGTTTCAGAATTATCAGGCTAATCCAGCAGGCTTGTTTACTAGGTAACAATCTAGAGAGGAACAGGTGACAGTCATGCTGAAGGTTCATTGGAAAGGCACACACACCTGGTGATCGCTCTATGATAAGCAGGTACACAGCGTTGTATTTGCAGGCAACATTTGCTCATACATTCTGTGTCTGATTCTAACTAATGACCCTTAGGCTGCAGGCCACATATCTGAAGAATGTAGGTATCAATTTCTAAGAGTGAGAGAATTTTTGCAGACTATATTTACTAAAATATAAGCCACTATTACTTAGTTTTCACAAGCAGTCACATTTAAGATAAATGAGGCACTGAGTCTCAGTTAAAATGCAATTTAAAAACATATTGGATGGATTTTGCAGGTGTTGAAGGGGGTTTATCTCCGAGAACGGCAGTTAGGATAAAGCAGCTTGATTAATTCATTCAGTAAACCTGCTTTTAGCACCGGATGATTTAGTGTGTGCTAGTACTTTATGTTTAATTGTACATTTATTTTCAATTATTTTCTTAGCATCACTCCAGTGCTCCCTGCAATACCTCCTGCATACTTTAAACACTTCCTCCCTCTGTCATCTTCAGTTTTAAAATATTTGTGATTGTTGCTATACCTGACAATGAGCAATACCTGACAATTCTTTGCCAAGAAATGCATGCTCAGTCTTTTATCAGCTACAGTGTGACAAGAATGTAAATACTTGAATACAAAGTTAAATTTATATGTAATCTGAAGTCATATATATTCAAATAAGAACTCTAAGAGTACTTTTGCAGCTTTCAGAGTTGCATCTGCATATAAAGCCACTCTTTCCCCTATGTCTTGCTCTCTTTTATAGCTCTGAATAGCCACATTTCAAATTCTGTTTTCATTAGTGAACATCCCATTATTTGAAAAGGGAATTGCTGCTTATAGAAATATAGTCTTCTCTATCAGCTACTGGAATAAAAAATATCATGCTTTCAACAAATTTGAATCAGACCCATCTAGATATACTAAATGAACATGCCATGAGTTTTGAATATACCATTGATACAGTGGCTTATACAATAGGAGACTGAACATAAGTACAGTGGAACCACAATCGATTTAATGTATTTCTTCAGAAAAGAGCCATAAAGTCTCCTGTAGAAGCAATGATTATAAATCACTATAAAAATATTCAAAACCAATTTTTTTCAATATGCTCATAAATGAAACATTTCCAAGACAATAAAGCTATCTGTAGGAATACAGACAAAGGTAGCTGATCCCTTTCTACTACAGTTCAATGTTACAACAGAATCCTATGCCAAGTGACTACTTACTTTATTATATATACACTCACGTAGCAGTTTGACAACCTGAAGTTTTCTTAGAAAGCTGAATTCCAGCTAAATTCAATTAAAGAATACTTCTGTGCCAAGAACGGTCTCTCCTCTCCCCAATTGTAGCCAGACCACACCGAGTGTGCTCCTTCACAGGCCAGTGGGACTGAGAAGTTTTCTTGAAACCACACTGCCTGGCACCAAGTTTGAGACCAGAGACAGTGCCAGTATCTCCCACCTGCAGATATCCAGGCTCTAGAAAGAACCCATGTACTAAAGCTCCCAGCAAAAACTGACTGTGTTCACACAAGTCACCACAGGGTAGCTGTGGAAGGGAAAGAATTGCCAGGACACATTTAACCTCTGCATGCCTGACTTCACAACTGGATGTGTAGAAACAAGAACTTCTTATAACTCGTGATTTTTTTTTTTAGCCAAAACAGCACAACATTTTTCCACTCAACTGTAGTAATCGCTCAGAAGAACAAAATGAGTAATATGAAATACCTTAAGAGGAAGAACTTCTTTATTAATACCATAGAAGTAAGCCATTGCTTGTGTCCATGAGCAAAGACCTGCTACATTTCCACACACTTTTTTAGCAGTCTCAAGATTATAATCCTCCATATCCAAATAAGGCTCTAAAAGCTCCACAGTTTCTCCTGTAATTGAGTCCTAGTCAATGAAAAAAAAAAAAAAAAAGGCATTTTAGAATAAAGTCTGCTTCACAGAAACATTTTTTCTTTTTAAAAGCATGGTGCTACCACTTCTTACAGAAGAAATGAAAACAACACTGTCTTTCACTCTCATAAAGGACAGAAGTGTAGCTGTTTTTTGTGAACTCAAGTGAAAATAGCTGCTACTTCCATTGCAACAGGTTGACTTGAATTTGTGTTTAATATCCCTGTTTGACCCATAAGATTTACAGACAGATCTAAGTTATTATAAGTACCTTCTTTCCTCTCCTCCTCAACTAGATATTCTTGCCCCATCTTTAATAGAATCATAGAATGTCCTGAGTTGGAAGGGACCCACAATGATCATCAAGTCCAACTCCTGTCCCCCGCACAGGGCAACCCCAAAATTCACACCAGGTCTCTCAAGGCATCGTCCAGTTGCTCCTTTAATACATGTTCTCAGAGTGTGCCTCATACAAGCTCGTACGTTGAATTTCTGTACACACAGTGGTGAGGTTCTCTTTGCATTTTTTTTAAAGTGTGCATGGACAACAATATAATGGTTAAATTTGTGTTCTTTTATAGGTCATGTTTGCAGGATGTGGAAACCCCAGTCTAATTTTTCTCCTCGGTTTGAATAAGTTAATGTGATAGTAGTATGCTTTAGTTAATAGGCTACTGTAAAGAAAGACTACACTGTGAAAGAAGAAAGAACAGAGATTTAGTGTTTCAGAAAATCAAACATTATTAGGAAGTCCGGTGCTCAGGGCTTTCACCTGAATACAGGGATTCTAGTCCCTGGAACACATGGAAGTGTTTACTTTAATACCATCAATAATGCTCAGTGAGCTAGTTTGGAAGAAAATATGACACCAAACTAGCGATTAGTTTTCTTCTAGTTTAGTTCCTTGAAGAAGCTCACCATGGCATCAGACAGGCACCAGCATGAGCACAGCTAAGGAGTCAAACATGCAGCTTTAGGAAGGAAAATGGTGAAATTGCAAGGCACTGACTTCACTTCACTGGAGTTAAGCCTTTTCCTTAACCATAAAAGTGATTTATCTCAGCTGTGCATTTCATTATACCAATATAAGATTTCCTACTCACCCCGCTTCAAAATTTGTTGAGAATATGGAAGCCAGATCTTTGACGATGGTGCTTAATCTATAATTACGTAAGTGTCAGAAGAAAATTGAATTCATCTCCTTAAGCAATGTGGAGTGTAGAAGAGCTTATAGAGGGTAACAATGGTTGCTTAACAATAGAGGCATTAAGAATCTTCATTTTTTCTCTGCAATGTATTAATGCCTTTCTTTTAAGGCATCTAAAAATCATCCTCCATTCATGCTGTCAACCAATATATCCTTTTCCTGCCTTTCTGCATACCAGAAAGGACTGTCTTGTACTTGTCTGATCCCTAGCTGCTATAATAACAAAGACATTAATTATATTATTCCTAAAATCAGACAGTGATTTTATGAGCATTGGCTAAAATGTGAAGTAGTGCTGGACAAATATTTTGACTTTTCAATTCTCCGACTCAAAATTATGAGCTAGGAAGCTAGCAAAGGTGAAACAAAGACCAATAAGCAGTGGCCTAAATTTCTGTTCAAGAGCTTGAAAATGTCATGCTTTTCCTTCTAGGTAATGAATTTTAAACCCAAGGAACTATTCCATCCACTACTCTTCCTTGCCTAAAAAAATTAGGGAAGAACAAGAGTCTCACAAATCAGTGAGCAGTGTAGTTTACTCAGAACTTGAGTTTTGAGCTTTGTTCTCATAAATACTTGATCTTAGAAACAAGAAATGAGGCAGGGGGACAGCAAGTGAAGTACATAATTTTGGATAGAAGTAGTCTGGTGTTCTTCACCGCATTCATCAGTATCATTTCCTTCAAGAAATCAGTCCCACAGAGGTTGTTCTGACTCCTTTGAGTAAAGTTAAATGTGTTGCAAACTACCAGCAGGAACACATACACTATTAATATGTGCCAAAACTGAGAGCCTCATTAGAGAGAAGCTTGAGTAAGGGGTGCATAATTAGTCCTCATTATCTTTAAACTCATTTCCTCTCTCTGTTTAGTGAAGATAGCACTTGGAAAAGTGACCAGATTGAAAGCCCCAGGAAGAGACTGTCTACAGAAGCAACACAACTTTTCACATGGTGCCTAGTCAATAAGGCTCACTGGGAGAAATGGCTCCTGGGGATAGTGAGAATCACAGTTTCAAGCCTCAGCTGCACAACAAAAACACTCTGGTAGCTTAAAACAGGCATCAGCAAAATGCGCAACTGAAGCAGATTAAAAAATCAGTGAACAAATCAAAGAGTATGTTTTGCAACATTGCAGAAAGCCTAGGTTTTGCCAAAAACTGCTTCGTTTTCTGGATTTTTAAGCTGGGCCTTATTCTGTCATTCCATAGTCCAGCATAGCTCTTCTTCTGGTCTAGCTGCCTGTGACATCTTCCTTCTCTTCCCTGCAGAGCAATTTCTCTTGTCTCACAGTCCAGTGAATCTCACTGTACATGGGACAAGTTTCTGCCCTGACAGAAATAAAAACCTGTGTTTGCTTTTATTTTTCTTACAGTCACTACTAAGGTTCTCAGTTCATTCTGCATATCCCTGCTTTTCTAGTGAAAGAACCCTGAAATTTCCTGAATATCTCAGAACTTTTCTGACAGGATGCTCATTTTCTTCTGTGTTTCCTCCTAGCTACCCACCAAACAATTCTGGAGATGGAGTTCCAGAGTGCTTTATATGCCAAAAAAAGCCTGGTAGCACCGGAGATGGTGAGCTATTTGAAAAATCAACACTGGGTCCTTTTAAGACAAATTCCTTCCGAGAAGCAGGAACTGGCTGAATAAAGATAACACTAAAGCTTCTCAAGATCTGACCTAGTGCTTGGGATACTTGTGTATGCCAGTAAAAATGCTTGCCCCAGGAGGAAGATTACTGAAATAATGAACCATGAAAATAGAGAGGAACACAGTCACAAAGGTATCTACAATTATAGGTACACAAAACCTCATCCGTTTCAAGCTGCCTTTGAAGGAACCATTTCAAATGATCTCTAAAGATCGTTACAGGAATAATAGTGCCACTACTCTTACCTTCTGGAATGTAAGCAACATGCTAAGAAATCCTGAATTATTCATTAGCTTCAGAGCCTCAGTCCATGATGGCTTCACACCTGGGCGTTCTTGATCAGGTGTTACTGAGTCTACTTTTCTTTGGAATAAAAGTAATACACAATCCATAATTCGCATTATCAAGTGAGGAGGTTTACCCAGTTTGCGAACAGTTGCAATGTCAGAAGGTTTTATGGTCTGAAAAATTCAAACAAAAAATAATATAGTTATTTAAGCAATCACTTGATGGTAGAGAATGAAGTTTTTTGGGAGGACTGGATATGTAATGCAATTGCTGTGGTTTTGCAGGTCACTCAGAAGCAGTACAGCAGGAAGTCCTTAAAGGTAGTTACCACTCAATGACAGCTTTATTACCTTACAGTAGAGAAGGTACTGCCTGTTTTACCTCTCCGGTGCCTCAGTTTTCAGGTCTTTTCTACAAGGACCAACAGGTCAGTGCTAATCCTGTCAATATTTATTTTTTTTTATTTAGCAAATCAGAAGCATAAGCTATATTATTACAAAAACCAGTCATTAACTACATACATGTTCAGAATATCTTTGATTCTGACCTGCAGGGCTGCCTCGGCTTCTTCCAATGCAGGTCTTGCAGCTTCAAGCTTCTTTTCTGCTGCTGCTTTATCAATGGCAATGTCATCTACAATGGCCTGAGCCTTGTCTTTTACCTTCTGCACCTGCATTTTCACCTTTTCAGCAGCTTGGGCTTTCATAGTTACTTCCAATAAAACTTCATCAGCTTTTTTTGAAGCTACAGCCAAATCTTTCTCTTTTGTCACCAACTCTTTGGAGAGATGACTTACTGAAACCTCAGCTTCCATCAGTTTTGCAAGACCTGTGTTGGACAAATCCATTTTAGCACTAGAAAGACCTGTTGCAAGAGAAACCTCAGTAAAGCAATATGGATACTTAAATGGATACTTAAGTTGTTCAGATTCATGTTTAGGAACCCCAGTGAGTGAACCCATTTGTTGAACACCAAAATTAAGCAGAGGTAATATCCATCTGCTATTTAAAGCTTTTTCTTTTTTTTTTCTTTTAATGGGTAAGAGTCTTCAGAGTCTGTCACTTGATCACTTGTTTATATTCTTATATATGAGAGGGACATTAAATATTAAACTAACATATTGAAAAGCATTAGTATTGTGAATGGCACTCTTAAAAATTATGTGTGTAATTTCAGAAATCCATAAGAAGTACCAGACTGTACTCTCTGTACAAAACAAAGAGGAATCTGATATCTTGAGCAATGCAAATGAAGACACAAGGAGACTAGGCTGAGCTTCCAAATTCAATATGTGAACGTCCAGATGAGAGAGGGGTAAAAGAAACTGAAGATTCTTGAGCAATGCAATGCTCCAACATTTTTATCAAACTATGAGAAAAATCACCTAGAAAAGCTGTAAGTAAAAAAATCCTTATCTTTCTAACCCTCAAAAAAACCCACTTATGTTCCTTCCAGGCGGCCAGCCACCTTTGGATATATATGTACATAACTCAGTTCTGCAACTGGCAACAGCGGGAGAAGAAACAATTTAAGTTCACATGCAACTCCAAACAGCATTCAGGTTTGGAAATCGTTTAATTATTTACTCTGTATGACTTTGTGCAGTGCAAGATTTTGGAAATTTTGCATTTTGCATGCAACTGTTTCTTTAAAAGATTCTTCAGAGTGACCCAATCTGAACATTTACTTACCTTTCCTTAGGTTTACTTATTTAAATGTGAAAAATAGGATCTCAGGAGTTCCTTGGTATGCATACATGTCAAAGCAGGAGTTTCAGGTATTTTAACTACTAACTAATACTATTTTCAAAACTCATCTGCAATCTGCAACATTCACAAAGTTCACTGAAACAAAACCTCCATATATTTTGTAATCACACACAACACAGCTGAAAACATTAAACTGCTTCCAAGTGAAAGTGAGCTCACTATTTAAATCCATACTTTTATATTCCTTTACTCAGATTCTTCTCACCTTTTTAAAAATAAACAAACAAAAATCAAACAGATTTTACAGTACCTGTTTTCATGCGTTCAGACAATTGTCCAACACTGTCAAACTTCTCTTTGTAAATAGCTTTGTAGCCTCCAATGAAGGACAGGTAAGATTTTGGAGTCACAAATGTTCGTCGCCTATATCGTTCAAAGTATTCAACACATTTTTCCGCCACAATGTCTTGAAATGTTCCCATGGTGTTAAAAACACTCTGTTTCACTTCATCTGTGCATTCAATATGGTAGGAAACTAAAAAATGCTGTGCAACTGCCACAAGAGCATCTTTAGGCCAGCACTGGAACCAGTCCATCGTACAGCCGGAAATCAGACCTGGAAATTTGAGTGCACGAGTTCTGAATTTTTCCCCAACAGGGGAAAAACAAAGAACGACATGCAGGTTATTACGCACTCGGGCAAGAAAGTAATTATAAAGATTTTCACTGGTGGGAGTACGCCTTGGATACTCCTTCTTCATTGCTGGTATGAGGTCTTGCGTGATTTCACCTATTTCATCTCGTGCAAAAAGATTTGAGACTTCACCCGAAGTCAAAACATTGTTCAGGTACTCAAGAAATGATTCATCTCTGATTTCATTGTCCGTGAATATAAAGACAATGCCCTTTCCTTTTTGCCCAGCGGTGCGGTACAAGATTTTCAGATCATCCAAAAGGTTATTGATGGCATATGTTCTGGGATAGAAAAGGATTAAAGAAAGAGAGAACAAAAACTACACATCATTTTAGGAAATAACTAGTTTCCTTGGTGCCAGAAAAAAAATCTATATAATTATTAATATCATATTTCCAGGCTTCATTTTTTCAGGGATTTTTTCTTAAGCATGTTCCCGAAGTGAATGATAAGTACACCCTATGTCAAAAAAGAAACAGATGGAAGGCAGTAATTGCTTCGAGTCCCTTTAAATTTCTACAGATTACTAAATTTCAGGACTACGTACTATTGAGTCATTGATAGCAGCTGTAATACAGTCTGGGCACATAAGCATCTATAGAAAAAGTTACTGTTTCCCCTGGCCATGAGCATTTGCCCACTATACAGAATACACCAGCAGATTATTCCATGGTATCTTTAGTGCAAAATGGTATTTTAGTGGGATTTCACAGGGGTGCATTGCAGACTCAGATGCTGCAGGAAAGAGAGATTTCTTGTCAATAGCATAATGGCAGCAGGATCTGTCATCTATAGATTGTGCATTTGCTCAGGCGTCTTTGAAAATGTAGTTTACAATGAGGGCTAAAACGTTTGACAGGTTTACATTTCTTCAAGTTGATTGTGAGACACTCATTTCTTTGGCAAATTAAGGAGCAAATGTCTATGTATACTGCATGCAGTTACCTTGTTAAAGTAATCTGAAATGTCTCATATCCAGCAATATATGACGCTAGTCTGGTCAGACTCTGTTTTCCAGATCCACCCACACCCACCAACAATGCATTTCCTTGTGGAGTACGAATAATCCGTGATATTTTAATCAAATGGATGATTGCATCCTGTGTATTGAGAGAAAAGGGGATTAAAAGATGTAAAAATAATAAAAAATATATTCAACTCAAAGCACATCACCAAGCAAATGCCTCTCAACAGCTAGATGGCTTCTCTGGAGCCTATGCCAAAGATTCAGTCCTGTACTCATCAAAATCACAGAATCATAGAATGTTAGAGATTGGAAAGGGACCTCGAAATGTTAGGGACCTTGAAAGATCATCTAGTCCAATCCCCCTGCTGGAGCAGGAACACCTAGGTGAGGTTACAGAGGAATGTGTCCAGGTGGGTTTGAATGTCTCCAGAGTAGGAGACTCCGCAACCCCCCTGGGCAACTTGTTCCAGTGCTCTGGCACCCTCACTGAGAAGAAGTTTCTTCTCAAATTTAAGTGGAACCTCTTGTGTTCCAGTTTGAACCCATTACCCCTTGTCCTATCATTGGTTGTCACCGAGAAGAGCCTGGCTCCATCCTCATGACACTCACCCTTTATATATTTGTAAACATTAATGAGGTCAGTCCTCAGTCTCCTCTTCCCACTGACTTCAGTGGGCAGCAGGACTAGCCCAACAGAAATGTCCGTGTACCAACCTCATATGAAGCAATGTCATATGCAGTCTTTGTAGCTGGCAGAGCTGAGGGCATGTCCCTTAGGGGACAGAAGGAAAAATAGAAAGGATGAGGATTAACACCCTCCCCCAGCCTTTTAGTTGAGCTCTTTACCGGCTCTCTAAATAGGCTGCCAAAATTAAAATACAACTACAGTATAGACATTTCTTATTCCATTGCTGTATTTATGTTAGAGCAAGAATTAATCTCAAATGGCCTAAGAATCTACCAAGCCACCCAGTTTAAAGCCGAAGAAAGCATCGTGCATCAAGAGACCTTTGAGAAGAAAGTAACTTTCAGAGATGCAAGACAATATTCATAATGTGCACTGTAGAAACAAATGAGTTGTGCTTCGCATTATGCAAAGCAGGAGAAAGAAAAGATTGGGAACTGCAAATAAATTGAATAATTTTTGGGAGAGAAGGCAGCTGGGAAACAGCAGCATGGCCTTATAGAGTTTACTTGTAAGGTTTGCTGGATACAGGGCTAGCCATTCTGAGCTATCTCCAAAATAAGTTGACAGGAAATTTCAAGATCCATGTATCAGTGAGTGCAAAAGACTCGGCACTTTCTGTATTAATATAATTATAGACACTAATACCTTGAAAAATACTAAATCCATCTTTGATCCTCTGATGGTTTCATTGTACTGTTGCATGAACATCTGTAATCTTTCAGCCAAATAATCCAAAGATGGGATAGGCTCGTAAATTTTAGGAGCCTTCAATTCTGCATCATCAGGTTCATCTCCAGTAGCTTCTGGGACATCACGCAAGAAATCCACAAAGTATAATTCTGTGGACTTATCTTCAAATAGCTTTTGACCATGTTCTGCAGAAGCAATCTACAACAACATATTAAGGACTGCTTTAGTAATGAAACATTTAATTGATCTCTTTCTCTGTCAAATACTGGAACGCTTTTTGCCTACCTTTTTCATCATATCTTCAAACCAGTCTTTATCACTTTGGTTGATGAACCTGTCTGCAATAACACGTCTGCATTCGTGCTGGAACAAGGCTACCAAAACACTGATGCTCTGGCAGACTTCAGAAGTAACTGTAAGTATTCCTTGCCAAATACGACTGAGGTCTCGTAAATTAAAGATGTAATGAAATTTAGCTGGAGTTGGTAACATCTACAAAATAACGTCATAAGCCATATTCAAATAACTACTAAATAAAACTATTTTCTATCTAGTACTAAATGAACATGAAAATTATCACAAACTTCAAAATCAATATTGCATTAAAGCAGAAATACAGGCTTGGAATTTAAGATGCAACAGTAAAAATGAAGAAATGACAGTAGCAATGACCAACTCTTAAATTTCACATAGATTTCGCTTGAGTTTCTTTGAATTTTTCAAGTCCCAGGAATATGGAGTGAAGGGCAGCCAAACAGGTTAGTTAACGATGGCATTAAAGGCAGCAGTAAAAACGTCAGCGTTGCTTAACCTGTGGTGTTGCTGCCGCCCTTTCTCCCAGATCATCTCTGTCACTCTTTTTTGTCCTTTCCGAGAACATGTGAGGAAGAAATCATTAGGAAAAGGAAGAGTAGATGAGGAAATTCAGATCTTTAAAGTATCTTGCAATTCCAGACATCCCTACAGAAGATTCCTATCTAATTGTTAATTCATGGTTCCTTATGTCCTTGAAATTTTCTAAACCAGAAGATGTCTAAATCTTCCTAAGTTTGCTATATTATACTTATGTAATCGAATTCTTATATTAGCTGTAGAAGGCACTGTATATGATTATGTTTTTAGTCAGTTAACTAGGTGCTGATAGCAACAGTTTTTAAACAGAGGCATCACCCAGCAGTTATACATACAGGTTACAGCTTCACAATATGAAGTATGAACACACATGACAGTACAAAAGACCTGGGTCCTGTTGCTTTGTCACAGTACAAGTGTTTCAAAGGCTTCTTAACAGACATAATTTTACCTTTGTTTTTGTTGTTTGCCAAACCTTTCGAGTTGTAGACACTAATGCTGATGCCAGTTTACATACTTCTGCAGGGAAACCTCGCTGTTCACAGAAATAGCCTTCAGCTATTGTTCGAAATATTTTGTCAACGGAGGAACTGGAAGGCAGTGTGCAGTTGTAGATGGTGAACTGGCGTTTCAGGCGCTGTGGGATGTCATTCCGACCTCCCCCAGGGTGAATCATAGCAGCTACAAACTGGACGTCAACCACATTTGTGAATTCTCCTGGCTTCTCCAAATTGTAGAAACCTTTCTGTTCCATCAACTGTCTTACAATCTCATTGGTGATCTAGTTATTGGAGAAAAAAAAAAAAAAAAAGAAGAATAAAAGAAAAAGAGAAAGGAGCAGTAAAGTATTTCAGGGTTCTCAACTTAAAAAAAAAGAAAAAAGGAAATCTCCAGTAAAACAAATTAGTCAACAGAAGGAAAGACATCTCTTATCTTTCTTAATTCCAGGTATTCTGCTGGACACTTCAGCAATTTATAAAGCCACACGACATGGTACCAAGTGCTCTGATGCAGCGGATTGCCTGTATGTAAGCTTCACATGCTAAGGAGTTGTGGACATGAGGTCAGACATTCAACCGGATTTCCATAATATCAATCTAACAAAATTCAGCACTTTAAAGCTTCAAGACAGACTATATACTCAGATTGACACAGGCACTCAGATAATGACAAAGAATGGTTACTTTAGTACAAAGCATAGTCACACATTTGCCTTTGTAGAGGCAGTGAGAGAACAGGATTATGGAGCTATACTGGGAGCAGGAAAATTACTTTTTCTGAACTGTAATTCTTTTGAACTTAAGTCTGATTTTCAGAGTATAGGTCTATGAATGTTCATTTATCAAGACCTCAAGACATCTCACTAGTCTTGGATGTCAACTGTGATGTTAGATTTCACCTAACTTGTACTTTAAAGTCCAGATTGGATAGAAGAAGGAAAGAGTGTCTGATTTCTTCTTGGATTTGAATGCTTCCTTTCCCAGACTGGTTTTTAGTACAGCTAGTTTGGAAATTTTTCAAGCTCTGCATGTAACCAAAACAAAAGGCTTAAAAACTACAATGATTGCAAGTGGCTTGATGTTGACCATAACCTTTTGGGAGTGACAGCTTACCATCCTTGTTAAAGCTGGCTTGGGAAAATTGCTTTTAGCAGACGTACTTGATGGTGTCCATATTGTGGTACCTTTTTCCTAAACTCTCTCATTTTTGCAACCTGCAGATCAGTATTTCCATCAACATCAATGATAACACCACCAGTTCCTAAATGTTAACATTTTCCTTTTACCTGATCCCCCCATTCATTGATCACAGGCATGTTGATGTCATCAATAAAGACGGTCATTTTCTTCCCTGATGGAGGACCATACGTAGTACCCATTCTTTTATCTATGTAACTTTCTATGCTCCTTTGGAACATATTTGGCAGAGTTGCAGAAGAAAAGTTTAGACATTTGGTCAAGTGAACATCAGGGTCATACTTGCTTGTGTAATCCTGAAAGATAAACCATTTTTCAGTAAAGTGCACCAGTAACTCCAGATGAATTCAATCAAAAGGAGATGCAGATGCTCAGCAGTCCTGCAAAAATCAGACACCTACAAAATCCCAGTCCTGCTATTAACTTCAAAATGTCAAACAGCAGTTTAGTTAAGAAAAACATACCATCTCCAACCCAAAATTCAAACAAACTCTCAGTTAATGCTTTGCATAAAGTTTCTAAGTATTAAAATTTATAAGCCCTTAACAGATTTCACTAAGTGTTACAACAAACAGACAAGTGACAACTCAGGAAGCAACTAAACTTTGCATTAGCGATTGTCAGGGTTTTTCTAAATTCAAGCTGTTAGTGATGATCTGTTACAGCAATCTGCAAAGAACAAGTGAAAAACAACATACTTTTTCACATTTATACCACAGCCCCTTATCATACCAAAAAGGCAGTATAAAGGAACAGTAGTGTAAAATTAAACCCAGCTACATCCCATTTACTGATAGTTATCCTCTCTTAATGAAGAAAGGAATCCTTGGGTTATATGAATGCACATAATTCCCACAGCTGCTGCTGATGCCCTAAAGCAACAAAGCTCTACTTTTTGTATTCAGTGAAACTTCATAATAGAACCGGAAAGAAAAAGATGTAACCCTGGAGTCACACCGAGGCATATATATATATATATATATATATAAAATATCAGAAATATTTTGTTTAGCAAGATTCCCGGGACATAAAAATAGTATCAAAACTCTGAGATTTCTAATATTATTTCTTTTTAAAGATTCAATTATTCTGCAATTATAATGAAGTTGAATCACTTAAATTCTTATCTTTATAACAGAGATGACTCTAAATGTTCTCATTTTGATACCTGCAAAAAAAACCCCTATATCATTGCTGATTAAATGTTCTAAGAACAACTCCAGTGAAACATATACTCTGTGTGACAACAGAAAGGAAAATACAGCTAAGCCCCCTCAAAATATTTTGACGAATAGCATTAAACTGTTAATTTTTCCAACTATGTTGATACAATGAGCACAATTTAAGAAAATATACCCTTCAGAAATAGTTTTTTCTCGGACATCACACAGATGACAATCTACACACACAACGTACACGCAACAGTCCTGTCTCCAGTGAGTACGCTTGACAGATGTGTGTTGGTGCAGGTCACTGCTCAGACCTCACCTTGTACAAAACTAATGTAAGGGGTGCAGGTGCCCAGATGGCAGTGGTGGGGGCTGCACGGAAGCCCCTTGTGAGAAGAGGACTGAGCTTCCCCATGCCAGACACTGCCGGTTCCAGCCAGCTCTAATGGACCCCTATAGCCTCTTTAAGAAAGGGCAAAATGCTGCCTGGCAGCTGAGAGGTAGAAGTGAGAAAAAATGTGAGAGAAACAGGCCTGCAGACACACAGGTGAGAGCAGACGGAGGGGGCAGCCCACGGTGCAGAGCATGGTGAGGCTGGTTGTCAACCTGCAGCCCACGGAGGTCCACGTTGCAGCAGATGTCCACATTGCAGTCCCTGGAGGTCCCCACACCAGAGAAAGTGGATGTGCTCTGAAGGAAGCTGTAGCATGTGGAGAGCCCACATCAGAGCAGGCTCCCGGCAGGAGCTGAGACCTATGGAGAGGAGCTGATGCACGAGCACCTTTTCTGGCAGGAACTAAAGCCCATGGGAAACCCATACTGGAGCAGCCCGTTCCTGAAGGACTGTGCCCCATGGGAAGGACCCATGCTGGAACAGTTCATGAAGAACTGCAGCCATGGTAAGGACCCATGTTGGAGTGGTTCATGGAGGACTGTAACCCGTGGAAAGGACCCCACGTGAAAGTTGGGAGCAGCATGGGGAATAAGGAGCAGCAGAGCAAAGATGTTATGGACTCATCACAGCCCCCATCCCCCTGTACTGCTTGGATGGGAAAGAAGGAGTGAAGATGTGCCTGGGAAGATGGGAGAGGCAAGGGGAAGGTGGTTTTAGTATTGTCTTTGGTTTTTACCATCCAACGCTATTTTTCATTAGCAATAACTTAATTTTCCCTATGTCAAGTCTATTTTGCCCATAACGATAACTGATGAGGGAATCTCCCTGTCCCTCCCTCAGCCCCTGTCCTGTTGAGGAGGGGAGGGAACCAGCAGTTGGGTGGGATCTTGCAGCTCGCCAAGGTCGACCCACTGCAAATATGAATACACAGCCATTTGAAACACATGTGCTTGTGTTTCATTCATTATGCCATTTCAAAATCTTTACATGGTAGCAGTAATATTCCACAATATATAAATGAGAACTATCTTTGAAAAATAAGAGGTTCTTTAATGGGATCATTTTTGTTAGTTAAACTGTCAGAGAATTTTCAACTCTACCATACCAGTTTCACATTAAATTCTGGATTTTTTTGCAGTTCGTGAATTAATAGCACAGAGACTAAAGGTCTTAAATAACATTCCCTTGTAAATTCTTTATTTTGACATATACTGATGTCTTACTCAATGCTGAAGATTACTTCAGATTAATTCAGATTACTACCTGAACTGTTCTATATTAAAACCTTTTTACTTTTTCATGAAACCAGATGCTTATATCTGGAAATTTCTTTTCCACAAGGAATAGTAAAGCAAAATTGTACAGAGGGTGAAAGCAGAAGGGGAACAGTTGTGAAGGTAGTTAACTTTCACTCCTAACCTCAAATGAGATCAAATATCTACTGGCATTATGCTCCCTTGTGTAAGGAACATACTCTGCTCTATAGAATAGACACGGGGTAAGCAGCTCCCAAGAATCAGCTCTGATTATTTTTAGGGACAGGAATGGCAGCTGAAGGCTGGAGGTTGCCAGGAGCTGGACAAAATCCAGTATGCAGAATATCAAAACCACCACCCGGACCCCACCTCTTCACTCTGCTAAAATAGTTCTCCAGCTGGTGCCAGGAACAGTAGTTGACATTACACCGGCATGCGTGTTGGCATCAACAGCTAAGCTGAAAAAGTAGTATTGATGGCTGCTGGCATTGGTACAACTCACTTTATGTCAGGGCTCAAAAAGCACATGGCTGGGGGACACAAAATGGCTCCGGATTTTAAGAAAGCCAAAGGTCAATTTAGGCCAGTGTTTTTCAGATATTTTCAATTTCAAGACCTCTGCAAATCCTCCAGTGGAGGTACAGATGCCCCTCTGGCAAACTCAGCTGTCCCAACAGTAGATCAGTTTTATTGAGCTACCTCTCCTTGATCAGAGTCTACAGATTCCACCAGAAATCACAGAAACCCTGCTGAAAACCATTTTCTTGCATTTTTTTCAAATAAGGAATGCCAAATTTGGTATGACTTCTGGGTTTGTTCAGCCTTTTGATTATTTGCTCTTCTGTAGTAAGTTATTATCTTTTTTAAGTGTCATATGATCAACCTGCACCTTTTTATAATATGGAAAGCACGTGTTTGTTAATGTATTAGCAATGCTGTTATTATTTTCTTCTACAGAAAGATCAATATGTCATTTTCAGTGAAGGAATTACAAGAGCAGATAATAAACACTACATTTACCCTCTGAAAATCACCCTGAGTAAAGAAGGAAGTTCTTTATTTCTCTTCAGTTTGGCTTGTGAAGAAAGTCTATGCAACCAAGGTATACAAAAGATAGTTCACACATGGCAGTACCATCAAAGCACAGGGAAATAAAAAGTCCTCCAAGGATCAATGTTTTCTTAGCAAAATCTCCAGTTTGATTTCTCAAAAGAAAAGAAAGTGTATGAAAGAACATTTATCACATGACCTTATGGCCATGGTTAGCAAAGCTTAAAAGAACCCTTTATACTAAAGTATATTTATGTTGTTGCTACTTATGTTGGTTTTGCTTGTAGGCCACATGAGTACTGGCAAAATGCCTCAGTGAGAATGCTAGTATGTAACCTGAAGAAAAATCAAATCACTCTCAATATTTTTGCCAGTGTCAATTATTGCAATGTTATCATACAAAGATATGACATGCTTTTCCATTCCACCTACCTTAATCATAACTGTTTTTGCTGTTCCCTGTTCCCCAATCAGTAGAACAGCTTTTCCTTGCCTCATGATAGTGTGCATTAGAAACTCTGTTCGGACACTGTCCACATTTGGAACTAGAATGGAAGTGTACTCTGGTACTGAATCTTTAGGGTAAATATATTCAGAGACCTGCAGAAGAAAGACACACAAAAAGTTGGAGACTTTTTACCTGCCCACATAATCACTTTGCATAAGAGCGCAAAACCAAATATACTTTATAAAATGTACATTAGAAAAACTTTTATTCCTGAAAGCCAAGCATCCAGTTATAATCAGTTAGTACATTCCGAAGCTTTTCTAAAAGGGTGTTACACTAAAGAGACATATTCACTCCACTATTCTCTGCTACCTGAAGAAAGCCTTTCCTTGCTGGGAGTTTTTAAGTAGTAGGGCGACAGAGAGTAGACAAAGCTAAGATCACTTCTATTTCACTTCCAAAACTATGTCAAATGCATGTTCCTATTCTTTGCTAAAGATATCTATGAAAAAAAAAAGAAAAAAAAATCTTTCAAAAAAGAAACTCTTGAGCATTTTGTAGGGCTAATCTTCCTAACCAAATTATGCGGGGTTTTAAATGGTAAAATAATATGCCTCTTACCAAATACACCTTTCCTGTATGCTCATTAAGAAAGCTTAGCATGTCACAGCATACAAACCTTCTTTGACCAGTGCTCCCACTGGCCACAGGTATTGATACCAAATTCAAACATGGTTTCTTCTCCCATCACAGGTGGAAGTTCTTTCACTGCCGAGTGTTTCCGTAAGAACAGCTCCATTTTCAGCCTGTCATCTGGTTCCAAAAGAGCTCCAGCTGACCACATCACAGCAAAAACGAACAAGCGAGCAAGGTGTTCCTCGCTGAGCTGCTTCTCATTTCGGTCAGACAATAAACCCTGCAAAGCAGAAGCAATATAAAACCACTGCCCTCCTAGAACAATGTCCAAGCACAAAAAATAGAATGAGACAAAAAACAAATGTCATATGTACCTGTAGGAGGTCAATAGCTTGTTTGATGTACATACATTCTAAAATTGGCATTTTTGGTGTCACAGTAGAGAAAACAAAATCTATCACATCCTGGAAAAGAAAACATAATTTAAAAAAATCTGTTCACTAATTTCAATGGTGTGATTTATTTTTAGACGAGACCAATTTCTTAATTTCAAATATATATTAAACTTTATTCCAAACAATATTTTTTTCCAGTTTCTGGGTTTACAAATATTCATACTTAGACCATGAAATTTCACTAACAATAACATATTAGAAAAATAACTTTGATGTACCACAGTCAGCAGAATTATTCATATGAACAGCACACAGCAATTTCCTGAAGAGTAATTTGAAGATTGCTTTTCAGTTACATCAGGGATCTGCCATTTGTGATCTCCACTGGAGATTTCCCTCTACCATTGCCATTTTTTGTAGTAGGAAGACCAAAGCACTAGAATTGCTGTAATGATATGTATTTGGCGCACAACCTCACTGCTATATTTTTCTATCTATCCGATCCGTTCTGACTGTACCATAATGTACCTGTCCCTCTTGCAACCAATACTCTCAGTTTTCTGTAGAGCCCTGGTAGGATCCAAAGGAAATTTTGCAGTTGGTTTTAAAGGAACTTGGGCTTTCCCCAGGTTACTCCATAGTGATGGCTACCATGCCTGCCTTTGCCAAGTGTTCTGTAACATCGTTAGCAAAGTGGCAAATTGATGTGAAGTCCTCTCTGAGATTTGCGGTGCAGAATTATTTTAAATTATCAATTGCCAGCCACAGTACAGACTGATGTAGATGATAATCCACTTTCACCTTCATTTAACAAGTTTTAATATAATTCCATCCCTATGGGTTCCACTTGCCTTCTTAATCTTTGGAAATCAACACCGTTTTTCATTCTGGTAAGTCAAGTCCTACAGAGACACTATGGGAAAGAGCAATTTGGGGGTGATTTCTACTTATGTCTCCCGTGTCCTTCCAGTGAGAAAGCTAAGACAATGAAGACATTAAATCACACAAAGATGAACAATCACCTAAATACTTTTGAAAAATCAGTGAGCTGCTTACCCACACACTCACCAGCTTTGTTCCAATTTTTAATTTACCTTTTTTTGCCACTAAAATTCTCTGACTACTTTATGCTGAGTATTTATTGGCACTGAATCAAGACTTTTACCCATCCTCCTGGGTTCCATCTCACTAGAACAGTGGGTAACACACGTGACAAAGGCTTAGAAAACAAACATCCCTTTTTTGTTATTTCTCGTTGACCAGCAAAAGCGTTTCCACATCTATGTGTTGCGTTTTGTGGCCTTCCCTCTAAAATGCCTGTTTTGCCCCCAGCAGTACACAGAGCGCTCAAGTGACCAACTGAGGAGGTTGTGGGTACTTCAAAGAATGGGTAGAAATAAGGCACTGAAACCAGAGTGGGAGAATTGAGTCTAAAGACTTTTAAAATTTGGACCTCGATCTCTCTGAGATTCAATTTCTTCATCTGTAAAATAGACTAGATGTCTCGCAGGGCACTGCAAATCAATTAATAATTGATTTGACACACTCAGAATTAAGATATTTCATGAGTCAAAGAAGTCTGTGCTTTCAAGAGCCCAATTTTCAGCAGAATGAGTTTTAGGGTACTTCTGATCCCAGTGAGGTTTGTGTAATTTTTATTCTTTGAGTTTATGAAAAAAAAAAAAATCAGGTCCATATATGCTAATATTTTATTACTACTATTTTTAAACACTACATGGCTGACAAAAAGATTCAAGATTAAAATAGCAATTAGCAAGAATTAACTATTTATTAGGGTATTTTGTTTGGACAGAGGTTTTGGAAAAATGAGTTGGGCCATGACAGATACACATAAACTGTGAAGAATTTGGATCAGAAATTTGCTATCCCTTACAGGGAGACTTCAAAATTAAATTAGATGGTAAAAACTCATATGAGAAAAGACTCATATAGTGTATAGTCACTGTGAAACTCACTGGACTGTAGAAAGCTCTTCAGGACAAGAAGTAAGTAACATACTCAAAGGATTTAGACAAGCACAAGAACAACAAAATAATGCAAAGTTATTAATATATGTAATATTAATTTGAACATCAGCATTCAAATATTAAAGCTAAGAAACTCTTTGGACTATATATTCAACTCTGTGCTCCAGAAGCTATAGCAGCCTTTACCCAAATAAGATTAAGGTGAGATTTAGTGTGGAGGGAACACTAAATAATAACAATAAATCATAACTCTGTACTCTGCTGCTATGAGGATGTCTCTGAATTCTCCAGAATAGGTCAATAAGGGATCCAGGACAGCAGATTTGGGTTGGTTTTTTTTTAAAAAGTGAGCGTGATTTAAAAAATACTAAATTTTTTTTCATTTAAACAATACATAGAAATGATGGAACTTATGCTACTCACATAACATCCACCACTAGTTTGAGCTTCACACTTTGCAGACAAACTACACAATGTCACTTGGGGAAATTTTTAATTATTTCAGTTGTTTGAAACCATCTCAGATAATAACTTCCATGAGTAAGCAATTCTGTTGCTTACAGGTAGCAGCATCATTCACAGACAAGAAACAGGCAGTATAGCTTCTAAATTTAAGAGAGCAGAGAAGTTACATGGGGATGGGAGTTTACTTGAAACTACTCCTAAGCAGAAAGACAGAAGAAAGAACTGGGAAAGTGAGGGTGAAAGTCCAGTTCCTCATTCATGCTTCTAAAAAAATCCCATGGAAATAGAAAGGACGCAAAGACAATCTTGATTGAAACAAAGTTTGTTTTGGTGGGTTTGGGTTTTGAGGTGTTTTGTTGTTGTTGTATGTTTTGTTGGTTTTGTTTGGTTTTAAATTGATCCTTGTCTTTTGGAGTATATCCTGAATTTTATATAAAAACTAATGACTTGCAGTAGAATTTATATTATACATGAAAACAAAAAACACATTCCTTCCTCTGATTCACAACTATTATTCTCTGGTGCTTCCTTCTACATTATTGCTACTTGCTGTACCTTTATTTTGTCCAGCATGCAGACTTTCAGTGACAAATACTATTAGCATAAATAATAAGTTTTTCTTGTAAGCAAATCAAAATTACTATACCAGTTGTCCTACTTCTATTTTAGTTGAATTTAGATTGCTTTCAAAAGGTCTCTATAGGCATACTTAAAGACTGATTGTCTTTAATTACAATATTTCCAACTATAGCATAATCTTTATTTTCTTCTAAAAATCAGATACTTGTAAGCTGCTTTTCTTAACATTAGCATTAAATTCACCAAGGTCTGTATTTGGAGTTTGATTACCGCTGCTGTTGCATCTTATTTCACAAATTTTCTTTTAGAATTCATTTATCCCTTCTTTTTTTATGCGGGAGAAAATAGTTACTGTAAAAAGAGCCACCTGAATACAAAACTAGTGTTACCCTCATCTGTAAAATCACTGTTATTACTTCTATTATTTGAGAAGCAAAGATAGCTCATTAAAAGTGAAAAGAAAATGACAGTGTGACAGCTTTCATTTACATTTCGATAGTTCCAAATGCAGCCTTCAGCACAGAACTAACTTCATATTTCACTGTATTTTCATCTCTCCATCTAATAAAATATATATTTTTCTGGACTTTATTGTTATTGCTGCAGGCTTGGGTATTTTAAATGTTGTTATTATGTTTTCAGAGCAAGTTGTAGCATAAAATATAAATAGAATTGTGGCAAAGAAGCAGTAAATTGACCCACATATACATTACTTTGGAAGTATATTTTAAAATTCATTATCAGAATTGTTTCTCTTGCTACTTCAGTAAATATTATGTCATATCATTATGTTTTGGAAGCAGAACAAAATGGATAGCTTGTTAAACACTGGTTTTAAAGTAAATGGGCACTGAAATGAAACATATATGTAATAAGAAATTTGTTAACACTCAAGGCGTTCCAAAACTATACTAATTGTTGCTTTTATCGTGATTCATAGATAAACTTTCTGAAACGTCACTCAAAGTTCATTAAAAACTGCATTTATAAAATCCAACAATGAGGAAAAACATTACAGGAGAAACCCCTGTGAAATCCAACACCAATTACACAAGAGAACGGGCAGGAGAGAGGCAATAGGAAGGCAAGGTATACCAGGTAGTTGCATTTGTTCCACCGATGTTGAGGAAAACAAGACAACAATGCTAAAAGAATGTAAAGCAATAACTATTTCTTTTAAAAAATAAGAAGAAATCATTGTAATTGAAAACCATGTAGTACTGAGATTATGCTTTTAGATCCACTATTGAGTACAACTATCCATAATATTAATGAAAGCTTTTTAATTATTCAGTATGCTAAGGCCAAATGCAGAGGAGGAAAGATTCAGAATTCTCTCTTTGCATCTAATGATTGAACACAACTTAGTCACAGAATGTATCAAAGAGAGAGCACCTCAGAAATCTCGTTCAGAACAGGATCATAGATTATAAGAATCAGGAGGAACCCCCTACAGACACCTGTGCTGAGCTTCAGAACACCAGAGCACAGAACTGCACTAAACTACTTTGAGCTATAGAATGTCTTCTAAAAACAACTAATGGGCCAAATGCATTCCTGTTGCAGTGAAATTGAGCAGGATTCCACCAGAGTGAATTTAGCTTTTTTTTTTTTCCCCAAAAAATTTACTTCTTCGCATTTAAAACAAACAGGGAAGTTTATCTACTCCCTTTATGTATCCTAACAAGAATTAAAATTTCAGTAGCAATTACAGCCAAAGAGAATATCTCTGTTTTGCCAATATACATTATAAAATAATCACAGAGTTAACAATTCATTGCCAACCAACCTATGCAGACAAAACAAAGCACCCAAATTATTCATCTGTTATAGTTTCTCTCATTCATTAATGTTAGAGATAATTTTCTCTCTCTTTTTTTTTTTTTTTAAATCCTTCATCCTTATTTCATTACATAAACAAAGAGAAGTAAATAATTGAAAAAGCACTGAGGAAAAAACAATGCTTCATTAAATAAAAAATAAGAAATGCATTTTTTTTTCTCCAGTTGTTGAATTAAGTACCTGAAACACAGCATTAAAGCAATTCCACAGGACATCAGAGTATGCAGCAGGTAGTGTTTGCAGCCAAGCTCTTAAAACAGGCTTCCAATCTAACACCGAAGAACTCATGAAGACCATCCCATTACGAGAAACTGTTGCAGGGGAAGCGTTGTCAATGTTGTGTGGTTCGAAAATAATTTTGCAACTGGGGGACATTGGAATACGATCTCCATTGGCCAAAGTAAGGGTCTTGTTATCATCCAGAACAGAATTCAGATTTTCAATCCATATTGCATCAACAGGTCCATCTAAAACTATCCAGATATGCTCACCCTAAAAAAAGGAGACACAGACACATGCAATTTTGCATACGGTAACCAAAAAATACACATTTACTTAATCTCAGAAAATGCACTCTTGGATATAAGTAATGAGTAAAAATTTGGTGCTGATTAGCTCAGCATGAGCGGCAGTTTTTATAATTTCTCAGTGATTTTAATCCTTCCTTTGCTATCCTGTGTCACACTGAAAAGGATATTAAGGAATAGTGACAAACAATTAATTTGGGCTGCTCTAAGCATACAAAAGTACATGAGCCAGCCCAGCATCCATCGAGGTGGATGAAAACACTTCCCATTAAATGCAGCCACACACATGGACAAAGTCAGTCCTTGCTGGATGTTACCCAAGTATTTCCTGTAAGGCTTCCTGTTTTCCAAGTGAGTACTGAATGAAGCTTCTGAAGATTTGAGTGTAACTATGATTTCATGAAACATCACATGCAGGTTTCTTAAGAGAATTGGGAAATGCCTATACTAATTTCTTACCAGAGCCTCTTACATTCTGATATAATTAGTGAAAAAGACTGACAATGGCAAAAAATCAGACAGGAGAAAAATTAACGTTCCTGTCCCCACATCAAAACATGAACAGGTCTTGCTTTTGCATTTGAGTGGTAGGACTACCTGCTTACAGAAGGAAGCAAAACCCTTAAAACCTTTTCCAATTTAATTCTGGAACCTCGAGTGTTTGGAAAGCCTTGTGTTCTCTGGCACATACATGCAATTGTGACTCTGGTGCACATTGAGCTATTCAGACACAAAGTAAAATTAACACTATTTTCCCTTTTGATTTTATGATGTAAGGTCTTTCACATAAATGACAGGTAATGAGACCTTATGGAAACAGTATTAAACGTCTTTATAAACTATCAGGATACAATATCCATTACCTTCTTTGCTTTTAAAGTTTTTCTCCATAGTGTAGAGAAAATACCATCTGTCCAGTCATTTGTAGCAACATCAAGGGTACCAAACATCTGGGAAGCTGTGATTGCCTTTGGGTTCATTCTCATCTCTTTATGAGGAGCTCCACAATCTGTCATTGCTTTTATCAAAATATTAATGCATTTTGTCTTTCCTGCACCAGTTGGACCTAGAGTCATCATACCTTAAAATAATATAAACATGGTTTAAAATGAAATGTCAAAGTGTCATGCTACCATTTAACGGTTCTTTGCATCAATGATCTTTGCTTTATTTTTATCAAAAGCCAATACAAAAAATATGTTTCTCACTCCATTTACTCAATGTTGACTGAAATGGAATTTAAAAATATCATTAAAAGGCCTCTATAAATGTCTGTGCTATTATAATAGGCAGGCCTATGTAGGTCTGTATCCTCCCTCAGGCAGTTCTGTTCCTCTTTCTAATTGGAAAACACAACTGCCTTTTGATGTTCGCATGCAATGACATTGACATGACTGATGGTAAAAAAACCCCAGTAATTTCTAAATGTATTTAATGAGAATGAGTAGTTCTCAATGATATTCAAAATTGAGTATATCTTTCTGAAGTAAAATAACAAAAATATGTACCTGCATCCATCCATGCTGACATTTTAATACATTCTCCTTATATATAAAATAGTTAACAGCAACAACACTTTTAATTACAGTGTATACATATATTGCCTAAGGAAAAGAAGCCACATCTTCAACAATAAATTGAGCCTACAGTTGATTCTTTTTAGTTATATTTTCTAAATCAACTATGCAAGAGGCCTGGAGTCTGTCCAAAAGCAGATGGAACATTCAAGCCAAGACTTCCAAAGTCATCTAAGGGAGTTAGATTACACCTATTAACCCCTGAGGCAACCAGACAACATAGTCCTTAGTTGGCTTTTAAAACCTCTCCAGCAAAGGTACAGAACAATCACAAACCCCAGTTACAAACCCAATCTAGTACATTGCAGACTGCCTGATGCTTTCTGTAAAACTAAAGGGAGCTGAATGTTCCTAAAAAACAATTTGGGCACCCAGACAATCATTTACTCGTGCCATATCTAACATCTAGGGAGATGTTAATGGAATGGCCTATCTGCTGTTTTCAACAGCATTTGGATCAAAACTGTTATGCAAAAGAGACTTCAGGACCCATGCACAGAATCTCCATGCTCACATGTTTTTGTGTGAAAACACTAAAGGCCAGGCTGGACGGGGCTCTGAGCAACCTGATTTGGTTGCAGATGTCCCTGCTCATGGTAGGGGGTTGGACTAGTTGACCTTTATAGGTCCCTTCCAACCCAAACTGTTGTATGATTCTACAACTTTATGTGCGTGTGCATGAGCACTCCACTTGCATATATTGCCTCTATTTCAACCAAGAGCAGCCATGCATTTTACAGATTTTTCCTCATTACTTGAAATGCCATGGTGACTTCTCCATAAATCCAAGGGTCCATGAGTAGAACAAATGGAGGTCAGGAAAACAGAGATCTTTTTCCCTCCATGCAACAACCTGTGTCATAGAAAGGCCCCGGGCATCCGAGTGTTAGGGGAATTGGAGCTGCATGACCCCTGGGAATAGCCGGGATATGTGGAGAGAAGAGACATCTAAGCAGAATGACACAGTGGACCATGCAGTTTTTGGGGCAACAGTGGTCTATGGCGTCTCACAGACCAAACAGCTGCTTCTTACAAGAGGCACATTTAATCATGACTGAAATCATCAACACGTAGTTCCAATATAGATAATAGGTGTTATGATTTGATATGGAACACTGAACCCAGTGATCTGGACATAAATTATTAACTTGGCAGAGCATTAACCAGTTCTTTGCTCCAACCAATAACCTGAATTTAACCTTTGAGACATTAAGCTCTGAAACTGTGCTATGCAAATGAGTATTTCCTTTTATTTGTTCCCTTAGTTTAAGCTTACTCTTACTATCACGTGAAAATGGAGAATAAAAAGGATAATATCTTCATCAATCTTTGCTCCTTCAGTTACATTTCCTTTATATTTTGTCCTTCATAAACTAAAAAATCCTTACTTGTTACAGGTTGCAGGGGTGGGGGACATTTCAAAGTAGAGGTATTTTTTTTCCACTCAGCTATGAATTGTAAGCCTGGTTTTACTACTGCCTTTGGTAGCCTTCCTAGGACACGATAAACTCTACTCATTAACCCTTTGTGCAATGTAAAAACATATTTTCACAGAAACAGAGGATGACTGAGGTTGGAAGGGACCTCTGGTGACCACCTTGTCCAACCCTCCTAATCCAGCAAGAGGTCCAGCTTATTCCTCCTCAGTAGAAAAGGCCAGAATTGAACACAAAGAACAACACTTGGAATTATACTCCATGCTTGGTAGAATCTATCAAAGTAAAGGTTTGAGAGATTATTTTCTGTAATCTTGTCAGCATCATAATCTCAGAGGAACATTAAACATGAGCTTCATGACTGTACTGTGTCTGAGGGTAACTGTTTACAGAACACTGAATGAAATAATCTGTTTCTGAATTTTAATGTATACTCTACATTTCACCTTGTTCCACAGAAATGTCAATCACTGAAGGCCACACTCTCATTTCCCACAAAAACGTAACACAACAAAGCTAAAATCTCACTATATGTGCATTGTACACCCCCCCCCAAAAAAAAAGTCATAACAGTTTCCTAGCAAAATAACCTCATAGGCTTTAAAAATAACATATGTTCAATTTTAAAATACATTTTCTGTAAATAATTACATTTCTGTAAATAATCTGCATTCTGTAGCAGATAAAATAAACAACTATCGCTTTCATGCAATCTCGAACCCCCATCTAGTATGCTAACCATGTCGGACTTTTTGAGTTTCATACAGCTGAATGAGTTTAAGTATCCATGGTGGATGATAAATAAGCCCAGCTTTCTCTGCCTGTTTCTGGATGGCTGACTGAAGTTCAGGATACCCAGCCTTATCCAGAGTAATTCCAGGGAACAGGTCATTAATGAGACTCATAAATAAAGGTTCATCTTCATCCACCTGTCAAGGATAAAGTAGAGGGAAATACATTATTTATTCATTGAAATTATTATTACAGCTGTAAACAATTTCAAGAACATGCAATTTAAAAGATGGCAGTAGAAAACCTTCTATTTTCCAAAGCAAATATTATAATTATGAATCAGTTTTATTAAGCAAATTTCATACAAGTAGTAATTTCTAAATTAAATACTAAAATGTTAACATCTTAATAAAGTCTTCTTCAATATATATATACACACGTTTCTTCATTTGTCACATAAGCCAGCAAGATTTATTCAAATTGTATTTTACTTTGGATTTTTTATGATTTTTTCCTTCTGCAGGTCACTGAAGCATGCCTATAGGTTTGAATACATGTACCAATGCACTGAATAGATTAACATCAGACACAGAGTAATTGGTTCCATGAGAAAACTGGCTCCCAAGGTAAATACACAGAGTCTAGATGTGTTATAACCTTTCAATTATAGCAATAAAAGGAAATATGAATACTTTAAACAGTAATATCAAAAGAGATTAGACTATCCAAATAGGCGTTAGCTGCTTCCAATTACCTCACTCATTGCAATTCTTAGGGCATTCTGAAAAGGCAAGACGCCCAAGAAATGTATAAATTGAAATTCTGGATTAAGAAGGATCTTTAATGACATTATTAAAAGTTAATACAATGTATTCTTCCTTTCTCTCCTTAGATAAGGCAGAAAGAATTAAACACAAGAGCCAATTAGAGGATCAGGTTAGGTCCCCTAGGTTCTAATGGTATTTCCAACAATTTTTTCAGCTAAGGCTTCTGACTTGTTTTCCTCTCTTTAAAAGACTAACAGTACTCACACCATAACTGTATTCTGATTCTCCACTCACTGACAGACCATATTAAAAACTACAAAATAATGTATCAAATGGCTGAAGAAAAAGAGCTTTTCAATGTGCATGATAAATAAACTAAAAAATGCAAACAAAGTGCTCTTTTGGGGAAAGTCACCAGCATTACAGTACCAGTTTGGAGAGGTTCATGTCCCGCAGAACTCTCATCACTACTGTTTTCTCTGGCTCTTTGGGATTCGATCTTTTCACCGCTCCAAGTGTCCTTAAAACAGACAGGATATTTCTAAGCCCAAAGTCATAGTGAACCTGGAAATAATGCATAAACACAAATTGTACCACAAAGATTAAACACCTTAAAATCAAGAGAGGGCTGAAAACTAAATTCATTAAATAAATGAATATGCTATTGAACTTCTAAATACGATTAAATTCACAGCTCTTCTTTTCAACTACATTTCCAGTACTGTTGCTACCATACCTTGAGGAAGCTTTCCAGTGTTCTATGTCCATACCTGCCAAGTATCCCTATTGGTGGTAGACTACCACTTTTATAAGTCATCTGTAACAGAGCTGCATCTTCTATCATTTTTCTAAATTCATAATTTGCCAGATGCACGAACAGCAAACCATACATCTTCAGACCTGCTTTTGTTTTCTGCTCACACAAGGACTGTTGCTATCTTGATAAATGGTACCGGGATTCATGACTAAAGGGGTGAATCTCTTGTTGATATAAAGAAACATACTGAAAATATTCAGATAAAATTTGTTATATGCAAGCTTATTCTATCCTGTACTTAATGGCTCCCTGCTCTGTGGATGGTCTCATAACAACTTGGTTCAGAGCAGAAGGATGTACTTCCAACAGCCATGTGCATCCTAGAGGTGTATCTAAGCAGCTTTAGACTCAGGCAGGTAAGGGCTGGAATACCTTCCCTTTCACTATGGGCACAGCTGCGTATTTGCAGAGTCATACAGACGTATTCAGTTAATTTCAGCACTTGTGCCTGAACATACAATTCTTTCTTAGTTAACATAGATTTGAAAATATATGCAAGTGTTCTGTAAGGTGTTTCCTCTTTGACCATTGATGCAATTCCTAGAACAAAAGCTATCAGGGTAAAGGTTTTAAACTATGAAGTCTCCACTACTACTGGCTGTTTGGAAAAAGATTATAAGTTGTAAAGGCAGACATAGGAGATAAAAAAAAAAAATACATTCTTCTATTTGAACAATATCTGCTCCCTCTGATTGATTGGGAATGTTTTTGAGACCAAGTGCATAGACTCTTTTCATACTATCTGTTGCGCATTGACCTCAGCCAGCTTCTAGATGCCCACCCAGCCACTCTCTCACTCCCACTGCTCAACAGGACAGAGGGAAAAGAGAAGACAAAAAGAAAGGTTGGTATAAGGACAGAGGAATCACCAATTGCCATCACAGGCAAAGCAGACCTGACTTTGGGAAAATAAATTTAATTTATGGCAAATTAGAATATATTTGGAATGTGGGAAACAGAAACAAAATTAAAACATCACCTCCCCCCAAGTCCCCATCCCTCTTTCCCGGCCTGACAAATTGGAACAATACATTGAGTACAACTCTGAATTTTTAGCAAGAAATAACTTTTTGATGAGGTTTGCAGATGATACCAAGCTGGTGAACTAGATCACAATTAGAGTTCAGAATTAACAAGAGAAATTCAATAAATGATCTATGTATTATACAAAAAAAATAAAGACAAGTGCAGAAGTGAAAAGCTTTGTTAAACTTGAAGAAATACTGTCATACCTATTAGAAAAAATAAAATTGGCTAAAATGACTTTTAAAGACAGTTTTTTCTGGTGGATTTCAACTGACCTACATGACGGGTGGTTCAAAGTGACCATCATTTATTTTCCTTCATCAGTCTGCTAGACTTACAACTGCTTTGCCTTTCAGGAATAGCACAGAAAAGCTAGAATTTACTGGCAAATGTGGATTATAAGATATTTCTTTGCTACATCTTTTAACAGCAGGCAAAAGATTTCACTTGGACAAAATGGACTGCAGTGGAATAGTTGATGTTTGTGTAGGGAAGAATTAAAAATCTGCAAATAAAAATCTAAACACTAGAAATATAGTTTGCTGTTGTAAGGAAAAGAAAAAAGGGGTATCAGTGGTTTTCTCTGTATGAAAGCACCTTAAACATATAATCCTCAAAAAGGGATTATGGCCTCATTTGCTTTCAAGCTTTTTTAGGTTCTTCTTTTCAGTTTCTGTGGTTTTCCCTAATCTTGGCAAGGCTCTGTGGTAGTAGGCAGCAGTGAACTTTAGCTAGGAGTCCTACGACAAAGGGAAATAATTCAGCTTGGGGGCCTCTGTCAGAACAACTGTTTCACAGGCCTGTGGACACCTTGGACTTCATGCATTTACTAAGAACTATTCTTTTACTTTTGTATGTTTACTGAAAGAGATGATAGTGACTCAAGGTGCCTTTGGCTATTTGTGTATCAGAGTTCTTCTTTCTACAGAGTCTGCATTTGTGTGTGTAAAATGTCTGAAGGACTTAATGTATTCCTTCTAGCAAATTCATTTTAAATTTTGTGGGAGGTAAGTTTGGCTGGTGAATGCTTGTTTGTTTTTATTTTCTCCTGTTGACGTATATTGGATTTGCCAAAAACAGGCACTGTTCCGCCATTTCCTATTGCACTGGTTCTTTACGTGACCCTATTCTTTCCAGCCAACTGCATGGATACCCAGCAGTACTTACTTCAAATTTAAAATTTACCATTAAAAATTTAAATAAATAAGAACTTCCACTGGGAAAGACAAATTAATATGCCTCTAAGAAAGTCTGTCTATACTTTATAGTTCTAGTTTTCTGCCTAGACAGAAGCAATTTGTGTCCCATTGTACTCTTAGAAATATCTCCAATTCATTGACCTCCCCTATCTAAGCAGATGAATTATTTAGAATTCTCTCTACATATAATCACATATCACATCAGATGTACTTCCCAACCTATAACAACTTTCACAAGCAACTTTAGCAAGTCTTTCAAAATATCCCTTTACAAGTATGAATGATGGAGGAGGAAGATTAACAACTCACGTTCAAGTGAGGAAATGGTGGGCCCAACTGAAAAGCAAAATATGCAGTCTGATGTAGACAGGAGAGACATCAAGAATGACAGAACAGGGAGGAAAGTGGCCCATCTCAAGTGTGTCTGCATGCAGATAAGGAAGGGCCAAGAGGACAGCATCATGGCGGAAGGTCTTACATTTTTCTTGAGTAACCAGTACAAGTAGGTGCCAGTTTGAAGTCCCTGTTCACTAATGCACGCAGCATGGGAACAAAACTGGAAAAAACAGAACTCTCTGTGCAGTTATAGGCTTACCACATAACTGGGATGACAGAAATGCGGTGAGAAAGCTTATAAGACTGGAGTGTTTCCATGGATGGATACAGGTTCTTCAGGAAGGACAACCCAGGAGGATCACATGGGGAGTTGCCCTTTAAAGTAAAGCGAGTGGGAATATTTTGCCTTAGGATGGCTGATGAGCCAGATGAGAGCATTTGGTTTAGGGGCGATCAACATTATGGCCGATGTCTGCTGCAAGCTTTCTGATATGGAAGATGCCGATGAAACTTTCTTCTGACAACTGGAATTAGTCTCGTCTTTGCAAGCCCTGGTCCTCACTGGGGACTTCATACTCCCCAATATCTGATGGAAGGACAACACAGCACGGTAGAGGCATCTCAGGAGATTTCAACACTGTCTCAAATAATATCCTCACCAAAAAAATGGTGACAGGTGCTCAGACACTTCAACAGCTTGACTGGAGAGGCTGTGCAAAGCTCACCCAGACAAGGTGCTGAGCCATCTGCTCTATTTGCATCCACTTTCAGTACAGGTATGGGACTTTTTGACATCCAAGGGTCCCTCCCAAACTTAGCTCCTCTCTGATTATATAACTGTATATAAGGGACTTCAACAAGAGCAGACTGTCTAAAATGCTGCTGAGAGGCAGCACAGGCAGGACAAACTAGCATATTACCATGGGTTTGCAGAAAGCTGTGCTTCTTGGCTCATATTACAGGGTATAGAAGCTTGATCCACAATACAAACTGCTAGGAGCAAGGATCAGCATAGCAGCCTCCTCTGATGGATACTGGAGAAAGGTTAGAAGGTCTTGAAGAAATTATAAATACACATGAAGACTCTTTTCCACAGACATCATGGCTTGTATAGTAAGAACAATGGAATTGAAGTTATAAGTGAGATATAAGCATAAAATTCAAATATATAATTGTGATGTAGTTGGGTGTGAGGGCTGTGCCCAGAGCACTTGGTCATTAATTTCCATTAATGAATAGCAAGGAACTCCCTTGATAGCATCAGCATAGAGACAAAGGACTGACCTGAGACAAGGTGATTGAGCTACCTTCCTTTATAGGAAAGTATTTGACTAATTGGTAGAGGAGTTTTCCAGATGACAATTTCAGTCAGCTCCACAGAGTCCTTCAGGCAGTTCCTACGAACCCTAGGCCAACTAATAAGTGCTACTTATATGCTTCAATACATTGATTAACATGCTGAGTGCAGACTCTTGGTGTCTCAGAGACTCCAGGGCAGTTCCTGCTTCAGAAATGATCAAACTACACATAGCTGCAGATGCAGCAATAGTAACGTACAAAACATTTTACACGATTAAGATAGTGAAAATAGTTTTGTACACAGTTAAGTTTTCTTTGGGTGTGTGTGCTATTTTTAAGTACTCTGTTCAGAAGAGAAACAGTTCCAATGCCCGTGACAAACACAAAACAAGGAAAGCAATTTTGCAGAGGTAGATGGACGAACTTCTGATGCCTGCTTAAATGTCTCTTCCACAGTGAAGGAATGGATCATGTCAGGGACAAAAATGACCTCCCAAACTGAAGCAATGAGAAAATTTATCCTACTGAGGTCAAGCCTGAGGAAAGAAAGAGAGACCCATATTCAATACTCTGGAGGCAAGCTATGCTGTTAACTGCTAGAACTGTGCATGCACAAATTTTCCTTAACAATCTCCACAAATCCCACTTAAGAGAGAGCTCTTGGAAAATGATCCTCTTACAAATGCAACTTATAAACCTGGTAACTATAAAACACAGGCAGATGACAGGACTGAGAGAGTAAGTTGGACAGAAACAAATGGACTAATACTAGTGATGCTAGGTCAATATAGGGTGATTCAGATTGCCTAAAAACTAATTTGAAGGCTAATGAAGACACCTTGGGCAATATTACAAGGAAGCCGGTAGCAAACATGACCCTTAGAAGCCAGTCTACAACATAAAGCTGATGAGTAAAACTCTCCCAGAAAACCAAACCTGAGATAAATTAAAATGGGAATCCAGATAGGTTGTGTATATTGAGAGTGAAATTATGGATGTATGGAGAAAGGAAGAGGAAATCCAAATCTGTACATTTTTATTTTACCTCTGAAGTAAGAGGGCAATATGATATACCGTTGTGTCATTCTGGTGTAGTACACAAGATTTCTACATGGATGTCAACTTAGTCACTGATAAACATTTGATGTAGAACTGAAATAATATAATGGAGAATGCAGTCAAGATATACCCATATTAGGAGCCAACCAAAGCAGGTATTTGATCTGCAATTTACCTACCATTCATATGATTTCTCTTTGAGACTCTCTAGTGGTCAGCCAGCACAGGGTATTCAAAAGGCAACAACTAGTTCTGTTCTTAAAAGCAGCTTTATTCTTTCTTTCTACCAAACATAATAGCACATTTCTGGTAGCTCTCAGCAAGACAGTGCCTTCTAGACACTCTTCAGCTATTTACAATTCTTACACTGCCCCTCCAATAGATGTAGCCTCCATAAGTGAGGAGACTGAAAAATGTGTCCTCTACAAAGTTCAGCAGAGCAACATACACCATTCCTCGTAACTTCTCCAATAACTGCACTCTGTTTAAAATTACAACTCAAACTTCCTTTACTACACAAATTAGTGTGAAAAATAAAAACAACATTAGGATTTCAGACTGTTTCTAGAACTTGAAACTGAAAATCCTACAAAGTGAATAGGTTCACGAGTGTAAAGGTGACATATTCTATGAAAGTATATTCTCTACATACCCTTTCAGTGACAGCTTACAGTTGGACAAATATTTATTTTACCTGTTTAGATAACTGCTCTTCACAGAGTTTGTAGAGTGTATAGAATTTTCGACTAAGGACTTGGTTGTCTCGGAAACCAGCACTTGCCAGCTTGACTCGCATAATAATACTACGGTCAGGCACCATCATAGCAACTGTGCGAAACTGTATCTTCAGATTCTCTGGAAGTTCCTGTCGTCCTGCATAGCCAGGGTTCTGAAAAACGCAAAATATAAAATAAAATACTATAAAATACAATCTTATGTAATGAAAGCAGGATGGGAAGGTTTATCTTTTCTGATAATTATTTGGCAAACACAGGAGCACAATTAACACACCACTACGCAGTTGCCTACATACTGCAATTCATGAGTTATGCGGTATCACACGTGTCACTCAGAAATGCCCAAGACAGACATAGACAGACAATCATTTACAGATCTTGTTGGAGCTGCTCTAAATGGGTAGTTCCTCACCGTCTTGATAGTCTTCCAGTGCTGGAGGTTCCTGTCCCTTGTGAGCATTCCCAGACCATTCCAGCGCAAAGTGAGTCAAGCAGTGCAAGCCATTATTGAATATAATTTAAATTGATGGATCTGACCTTTCCCTGAGTCATTCAAGTGATACTGCATGGTTCAGTTGTGAGAACAGTGGTTGCTGGCTGTGCAGTGATAACTTCTCAAATTCTTCCAGCTGCTTCCAACCTGCCCTCCCACTGGTCTTTGTATGTCACTAATTTGTTCTCTTTTTCCAAAATAAAGTGATAACATTAACACCTTTTCAAAGGTGGGAACCCTTAAAATAAAGACAAATGCTTCCATTTTGAGTGATGGGTATGTAGCCTACAGCTAAGGAGGGGAAGACACAAAAAGGCTCTCAAAATATTCTTACACTTTCCTGTTTCTTTGCCTCCTGCACCGCTAGAAGCAGCTCACCAGCACCAAAGATTAATCTTCAGGAGGCCAGTGAACCAGAGTGAGGGTGTTTTCCCTCATGCTGTCATGTAGAAGGATTGTGGTCAAAGGTTCTTCACTGGTGGTGAAATACCAACCAGACCAACAATAGTCCTTGCAGTGGACAGTTATTTCTGTTGTATTTTGACAGGCTTTCAGAAAATATGGGATGGTTGGGTTCAGTCTCAATCTGTCAAATATTCAACTAAAAAGGCCCTTAAAATATGTGGTTAATGATAATTGCATACCTCAAGTCCTAAGTTCCAGTTAGAAATATAGGCAAGAGAAAATATCATCATTATTACTTGACCAAATCATTGTTCAAATTGTAGTTTCTATTTTCTAACAGACAGTTCCAATGATTTCAACAAGGAAATTTCAATAGGAAATGAAATAGGAAAGGTTTTCCATAATGATGTCATTTACACATATTCACATACGTACCATAGTCAGAAATATACCAAATTCTCTGTCCATGTCAACAACATCACCATCAGTGAAAATAAACTGAGGTTTCTTATTTTTCTTACACTGAAGTACAATATATATCTGCTGAGCAGCTACTGATAAAACTGGAAGTTCAATCCGGTTAAATTCATCAAAACAACCCCATGCACCTGACTGTGCTAAACCTAAAAAGAAAAAAGGAAAAAAAACCAACAACAACAACAACAACATTTTGGTAAAAATATCAAACAATAATTATATAAAAATATATATATATATATATATATATGTATATATATATAAAATATAGCATGTTCTATACAACTTAATGTAACATGAGAAGAACAGAAAGTATGAACAGAAAGTAAAATGAGAAGTAAAAACTCAAAATAAATTAACCTCTTGGAAGAAAGATATATAAACTTCATTATAAACAATTCTACATTTTTACAGCAACTAGAAGGCAGAAGATGTTCAATAATACCGCATATACCACCTAGCAGCATAAACATAAATATAGCATGGAAACGCATCTACACAGGGGATGAAATTGATGATGACGATGAAGATGAGCTTGAGAGACACCTACCTAAATGAAAAGCACAGAATCAAATTCAGAAATCAATATATTTATGACAGAAGCATGATAGCATTTTAAAACAACTAATTCATATGTCAGAAACTGTTGGAGAAGAGCAGCCTGGTGTTCAAGGGAGAGGAATCTGATGTCATACTTAGAACCGTTATTTGGAACATGCCATGGATTTCTAGACAGATGTTAATAACCATAAATACCACAAAATGAATGTCTTTTAGGAGAGTCAAGTACTCCTTCTTCTGTGTCATATTAACAGGACTGAAATAGGAGAGTGGTCTGCTTCCCAGAGCAGCCGTGGGAAAGCTGCACAACCTCCTGCTATTCCACCTCCATTTCACAAGAGACGAAGGCCAGCAACTCTACATGGGAACTTCATGGGTGCCGTCTCCTCCCTTCCCAAAGCCCACTCTGCACAAGTATTTCCTATTGCCTGGGTCCAGCAAGGACCTGGATCCGCACTTTAACTGCTGCTACATGTAAGTGTTCAGAGGGGTTCAGTTCATTCCCCAGGACTGGCGGAGCTCAGTTTGGTTTAAGCCATTTGAAGGTAGTGCTAAATGCAGAAAAAGGGCACAAGTCAAAAAAAGGCATTTGTGTGTTTGCAATGTTGAACGACTATACCCAGCGCTCCCCTGAATCTCCACACTTTATATCACAATGCCTATAGTACCGGTAAAATAAATCAAGGGGTGTTTTATGCGTAATGTTAATTCCTTAAGACACTTAAGCTAATGAAAGAGAACATACTCAAAAATCAATAAAAATGCAATACACTTATAAAAATCAATAAAAATGCTATACACTTATTACTTTGCTTTGTTTTGTTTTCTCTTGTCTTTGCTCTGGCCTGTTCTGTTCATATTATCCTTCTTCCCTTCCCTCTACTGTTCCTTGTCTGATCTTCTCTTGCTCTTTAAGGAACTCTCATCACACTCTAAACCTCTTGAGGTCCCTTTTACATTTCTTCTCTGCCTCTATTCTACTCTGTCCCATCTTCTACTGTGATCAACTATCATAGCGAAATCAATATTTGTCAGTTTTTGCTGACAGAAAAAATGAAAATAAAACAAAACAAGAAAATCCCCTTACATTATTTTTTTTTCATTCCCATTAACCACTTACTTTATATTGTTTCATTGATTCATCTTTTTCACCCATGTAATTTTGAAAGGACTCTTTGTCGTGGTTGAGACGGACAAACGACATAGACCAAGTTCTTCCAGGATGAAAGTAGTAGATGCCATTTACTGCCACAACTGCATTTTTATACAGTTTTACCAATTCATGTGTCTCTTCACTATTGGTTACAAGTTACAGGAGTAACATCTCATTGGCTAATTTTGCTGTCATCAATGTCTCTTTTACTCCCTTCTCTCTCACGGGTACATCCTTAACATCTCCAGATACTCCTTTACTCCCATCTTTCTCATGGGTAGGCCTTCATATCTTCAAGGATAATTTCTGTTCCCATGCCCTCCGTCAGGGAATCCATGGACCCACTGTAGTCCCGAACAACTCTTCAACAAAATTAGTGGAGTCAGACCAGATCAAAACTAGTGGTAGTACAGCCAAAATTGGCTCCTTAAGATTAGATTCAGCTAGGGAAATACTATAGATCTCCCATGAAATTCAGTTCTATTCCATATGATAGAATCATAGAACATCATAGAATAATTTCGGTTGGAAGAGACCCTTAAGATCATCTAGTCCAACCATAACCTAAATCTAGCACTAAACCATGTCCCTACAAGCCTCATCTACATGTCTTTTAAACACCTCCAGGGATGGTGACTCCACCAGCTCCCTGGGCAGCCTGTTCCACTGCTTTACAACCCTTTCTATGAAGAAATATGTATAGTAATTTTTGTTCCTAAATTGCTTCTAAATGATTTATGTGAAATTACAACGAAAAACATGCTCCAAAAGAAAAGATAATAAAATGTCACATGGTCTTAATGACAAAATTTTAAATCAAATGGAATATATACAAATACAACAATGCCATAATGAAGAAAAGATTAATGTAATTCTATCGATAGGTACCAAATTTAAATATGAAAGACTCAATCATACTGTCTTTAAAAACAAATGAAGAATGTTCCCTGACTTCACTAGTATGGCAGAAAGTCCTTTAACTAAAGTTCTCCCTCTTGTATGAAGAATATCAGGGCATCGGATGCACCATAGAATCATTCCTGTTGGAGCTGACCCTAAAGATCATCAAGTCCAGCCATAACCTAACTCCAGCACTAAACCATGTCCCTAAGGACCTTGTCTAAACACCTTTTAAACACCTCCAGGGATGGTGACTCCAGCACTCCCCTGGGCAGCCTGTTCCACTGCTTTACAATCAACAGGTCTTAATTGCCCTGACCACCCTTACCTGTTATCCCCACTTTCTGACTGAAATTCCTGCAGGACCCCAGAACTATCCACAGTTTTACCTCCAGCTCTGCCTCCTGCTGATCCTGTCTGAACTTCCTAGATGGACGCTGGACCCAGCTTATTATTTCACCTTGTCTGATGGTCCCTGGACAGCTGATGGAAGAAGCTGTCACCAACCTGCCCTGCTCAGGCACTGTGGGACTGTGCCCTGGTCACTGAAGTCCCTGCCTCTGCCTGTGGGGTGGCCACCCCTGGGTCCTGGCTTGTCTTCCCTCGTGGAGCTACCCCATTCTTGCTGTTTCCAGATGAAAAATTCTTGCAGAGATTTTTCAAAAGCATTTGGCCACTTTTTGTTACTTGTGTTAAATGCCTACTAGAATCCATCCTTAAAAAAAAAGGGCATTTCTACTTTGTTTTTAAACATCAGTATCTACTACTTTTTGGGATGCAACAAGAAAAAGCCCTAAAGCCGGATATTATTTACAAAGAGACTTAGTTCCGTATAATAGTCTCTTACACTCACTATCCGTATACTAAAGAGTTTTGAAATTAAATTCTCTATAGAATGGTGAGGTTCAGTTCTAACCAAACTATTTTCCTTGGGAAAGAATAAAAAAATCACTTGTTCTGTAATGCCACCTGCTGCATGGTGTCAGGAAACCTGACTTTCAGGCAAGGTCAATATCCCACAGCTTTGAATAAAACCATTTCTTGCAAAATTATCATACTGAAATGACACATCTCTTAAGATTTTACACAGAGGTAGAACTACTGTGACATAATTCAAAGCAAATTTCACTAAAACAGAATTTTGTCTAGCCAAAGTGCGGCCCAGGAGTGGTAAGCTACAAGGTACTTTTTGGTTCTTAAAGTATTTACAGAGCTCCATACTCATTTATTCACCTTCTCAATTAAGGTAAATATCAAATCTTACATTAAATATTGCATTGAATATCAAATCGTAAAAAGGTACCTCAGGTAAGACTGAAGTTGTTTGACTATAACTATAGAAAACCAAACAAAAGCAAATAAAATGTTTATACTCATTTGCAGACAACCACAGACAAAACATTTCCCAAAGGGTGTTCACAACACTTTTCAGTAACAGTGATGAAGTACCCCTGATTACAGATTCCTGGGCAATTTTAACACTGAATTTGACATCATAGAAAACTCGAAAATTCAGCTTCTTACTTGCTTCCCTGCACTTTCATGGGTTACCTCTGGTCCAATTCAGATGACCAGTTACATTTGAATCTACTTTTTGGTTCAAATTTCAAAAACAAAACTATCAAAGGTGAAAGTCCGGGCCTTGGACATCTTGACTAGACCATCTGCCTGTGAATAGCTGGAGTCAGACAGGAAAACAAAGGAGACAGGAAGACAGGCAAACAGGGAGACAGAACCCCAGCTCTGAGCCAACCAAGAGAACCTAAAATTATAATTTTATCGTATACAAGATATTGGTTTTGATATTACATTGCATTATATTATTAATTATATTGTATTAGTAATTATATTATTAATATTTTTTCTATTTATTTGTTGTGAAGATCGAACTTATTTTCGTTACAGAAAAAATCTGGAAACACAGCTGTAGACATGACAACACCACCTCTACACCCTCTTTTTCTCCTCACTGCTATTATCTGATAAGTTGACCCACAACACCAAATTAAGTGAAAAGTCTGGAAGAAGAAACACTGGTGATGGAGTACAAAGCTCATCGTGAACATATGGAATTCTGAAGAATTTCTCAATGTGTGCACTAAAATAGGTAGTATGTTTCATGAGAACTTTCTTATTAGTCTGCATGAAAGCGCTTCTACAGCTGTGAAGAACTACACTTTTCATTAACGATCTCATACAAATCAAAGAATCTCTCTCTAAACTCACTTTGCTCCTCCTAATAAACTGAGAAGAGCTCATTTCCTTCCCCAACTTCAGTATATCCACTCTTCAAGAAACAGCAAATATCTTACTTTTCAACATCAAAATCGTGATTCCAAGCCAGAGCCTTCCAAGTTGTGAAAATAAGTCTAAAGCAACTGGTGACCTTCACAAATGAAAGAATCAATGAGTTTTGTGAGAACAGCATCTTATTTTTCCTCCCAGACACACAACAGTCTGATGAATGCTGAAAAAAAAAATCACCCTATTCAGGACCTATTCAGTTGGATCTATTATCTAATTCCCAGGGAAATTCTCTGAGAAGTAAGCCATCATCTCACTAGAAAATTGGCTGAGGAAAGCAGCCATAGGCGTCATGGTCACCTGAGCAGCAATTTTTTGAGTTCTATAAGCATCTTTTCTAACTCATAGTGAACACCAGCACGCCATTAAATGAGATAGCCAGATAACAAGGACACATTATACAGTATTACTTAGCTTTTGTTGCATTTGATGACAATACTCTACAGAAAATGGAAAAAACAACAAAGAAAGCTGAACCCTAAAATTCAGCTGATGTTCTTAGACACACAAATTGTGCGCAACTTTACTAAAAGAAGGAAATGCCAAGCTGTGGTTATAATTCCATCTGAAACAAGAAAGTTACCAAAGACCTCAGGATAAGAAGGCAGAAACAAAGCAAGGATACAAAGGCTAGATGTCTGAACTGACAAAAGTCACAAACAGTTTAAGACAAAAAAGTTAAATCACCAAGAATTCAGGAAAAAAGGTGGTAACATAAAGAACCACAAATGTTATCACAGAAGGAACAGAGAGGAAAAAGGCAACAGCTTGGTGAGATCAAAGACAAACCCACTCCAAGGAAAAGCTTCCCCCCTCTGAACTGGTGACTGCAGGTACAACAGAGACCCTGTAGATGACTGTGCTTGGCATTATGAGCATATTCGTGCTTAGACAGCAAGCTGGCCCCAACCCTCTTCTGCTTATTACCGATGAGTAAAATAAACTTGAGACACTGAAAGTCTGCACACACAATAAAAGATATGCAAACTAAATGTTGGCCCAAATATCTAGGAGTTACAAGAGGTGCTTTGAGAAACTTGTGACCTTGACTGAAGGTATTCACATACACAGCCAGTTCAGTTTCTAACTTAGAAACGTTCCTCTGTTTGTTTGGTATTATATCAATGAGCAGCTTTCCATAGCTTTCCATAGCTCCCAGTCACCAGCTCCTGATCACTATCCTCTCTCCTGACATGTGAAGATCTGGCCTTGGTTATAAACACAGTTATTTACCTCAGGTAAGGGCTACAATAACACAATATATTCAGTACAGAAGTCAGTACAGCTGTACAGAAGTACAGCTTCTATGAAAGTTTAACCACATCCCAGCATAATGTAACAAGATACTATGAAACCTGTCTTCTGCTCTCACTGCTCATAGGAGCACTGATTCAGTTTCAGCCTTCTCCAAGGTAGTGAATGCCTGAATTCACCTAAAAAGACCAAAGCTAAAGTTAAAAGACTAGCTAAAAGGCTGCCTAACACCTTCATAGAATCATAGAATGTCCTGAGTTGGAAGCGACCCACAAGAATCATTGTTTCCCACTCCTGCCCTGTTCCTGCATATGACAATCCCACAGTTCACACCATGTATCTGAGGCATTGTCCCATCTCTTCTTGAACACTGTCAGGCTTGGGGCCGTGACACCTCCCTGGGGAGCCTGTTCCAGTGCTCCACCACCCTCTGGCTGAAGAACCTTTTCTGAATATCTGCATGTACAGCCAGGGTTGTCGTTTCCCACGTGCAAAATCTGGCACTTGTCCTTGTTAAACTTTATGTGGTTGGTGATTATCCAGTTCTCTAATTTGTCTAGATCCTTCTGCAGGGCCTCTCTGCCCTCCAGAGTGCCTTAAATGAAGACTGTGATCAAACTTTCCATTCTTGTGACATTAGCAGAACTTCTAGCTACAAGAGTGGCCTCTTCATGGGACCAGTTCAAGACTGGGGATTAAACTCTCACAAGAGCTAAGGATGGTCACCAGCTCTACCACTCACTGCTTCTATATTTACTGCACTACCTCAGATTCCTGGTATGAAAATGATAGGGCTACAGCAAGCACTATATCTCCTCTTTTCATAGCAGTGCCTCCTTGACTGTTTTCTCCAGCTATCCTGCTTGCTCCAGGCTGGCTCCTCCCTGCAGCCACAGCTAGATAAATCCCCAGTAGAAGGGAAGGGAAGGGAAGGGAAGGGAAGGGAAGGGAAGGGAAGGGAAGGGAAGGGAAGGGAAGGGAAGGGAATAGACATGGGGGTGCCCCAGAGGGAGGGAGAGATAGAAATTCAGAAACATCAGTGCCTTTTCAAAGCTCAGTATATCTCTTCTGTCATGGCTCAGAGGAACACGGGATGGATGCCGGCTGAGGCAAAAGAAGCAAGAATAGAAATGTTCCTTATCTATATTCCCATTCCTATAACTGGACCTAATGTGTTTGATTAGTGAGAAGCAGGGCATTCTGCAGAATGTACAAACAGCTAAAAATCTTCTGAGTCATGATTACAAAAACTTGTCAAACTGTTTAAATCATTTTTTCCCTTCTTTCTCTGCTCTACTTCTTCTCATTTCCCTCTTTTTGATATGGCAATTAAAGGAAGTTAACAAGTTAATGAGGCCTAAAAATGTCTGTAAAAGAACAAAAGGATTAGGAGGAAGAACAGTAGTCCAGTGAAGTCAGTACAAGTACTGCTCTTAACTCAGTTCTTCCCAAATAAGTACTATTGGTCTTGATCTAATTCAGTGCCAGGCAAACCCAGTATGACCACAGAAGAGATAAGACTGAAACACAGAAGATCTTTTCACAATTAAATACAAAATCACCTTAATTCAAACTTCACATACCTTTCAGACTTTCTATCTCCATTAGAAAAGCTTAATTGGATGCTCTTAAACTCTTAAACGAGAACCCAAAGACAAAAGCTACTTCTGTTAAAACCTTGGCCAGCTCTGCTGGCTTCTGAATTAAAACCAAAAATGATCTCCAGGTTATGTTTTAACATTCACGAGATATCACAATGGTGAAAATTATGTTTATGATACCTTGTGTTAGATTTAAGAGTCCACCACTCACAGAAATGGTGGCATTCTGTGGTCTGCCCATCCATATAACCAGTAGTAGCTGTATACAAGAAAACAGACATAATGGAGTCCACAGATATTGGATCACCTGACCACTGTTTCCAAATCTGACTTCAAAGCTCTGTTTGTCATGAGAAGTTACCAGAGTTTGACCACTATCTCATTTCCCAAAAAATTCTAGAGTTCAAAATAATACACAACACCACTTTGCATGTTTCCCTCCTTGCACAACATCATTGAGTTTTGTATTTGTTTGTCTTGCTTGATACAAAAATGGCAAGGGAGAACTAAATATCTTCTCCCATTGGCATGGGTAGGATAAAGGCATAAAGAAAATCAGTAGAAAGGATTAAAAGGGAAAAGGAAAAGAAGACGTAGATAGGAAACACCTTCCAACAACATTAAAAAACAAAACAAAACAAAAGCCTGAAAGCATGCAGGAAGAAAAAGGAAAGGAAAAAAAAAATCAAATATTGGGAAAAGTTGATGAGCATCTACAAATACTTATGACTCTAAAATTAACAAACTAGATTATTTCTTACTAAAATGAACAAACTAGATTATTTCTTACCTTTATAGATACGGCCAAGTCCTCTATAATCCATTTGGTCTGAACAATTGAAAACAACAACGTACTTGCCCAGGCATTTGCCCATGTCTTTAGTTGTCTCTGTCTTCCCTGTGCCTGCAGGTCCTGCTGGGGCACCACCCATACTCATGCCCAGGGCCTGTGCCAGAGTGATGTAACACCTAGAGATAGAACAAAGAATTTTATTAATCTTTTTCTATTCTTAATTACTTGAAGTCCATTAATGTAAGCACAGCAGTTGCATTATACAGAGCTCAGGAAGAGGGCACAAAGGGTTGTGCTTCCATGTGGTAAGTCCTCACTCACCTCCTTTACACACTGTGAAGCTGAGTTACCAGCTACCACCTTTGCTGCACCTACAGAAAAGCAGGTCCAGCACCGCAATGAGTGCAACAGCCCAGGAAACCCACAGGCCAACTCTCACAGCACCACCATTTTCTCACTCTGATCACATGCCCTCCCCTCCATGAATGAAGTCTTATACTGCAACACCCAGATCGAAGGGGTTTTTCCCTGTTTTCCCATCCTCCTACTCTCTCCCCAGAACACACAAGATGGGCTCTCTGGTCTGGCAATAGGAAGGCACAGAGGCTGGAAGCAGCTTCTGTTCTTGACGATTCCCTACCAGCATGTCAAACCAAAGCAGTGCTGCCAATCACATGAGGGTTTGAGTTCCAGAAGGAGAATGGACAAGAGGGAAGATTAATAGAATCATACATCATAGAATCATTTTGGTTAGAAAAGACCTGTGAAATCATCAGGTCCAACCATTAACCTAGCACTGCCAAGTCCACCACTAAACTATGTCCCTAAGAACCTCGTCTAAACGTCTTTTAAACCCGTCCAGGGATGGTGACTCCACCACTTCCCTGGGCAGCCTTTTCCAATGACTGACAACCTTTCTGTGAAGAATTTTTTCCCAATATCCAATCTAAACCTCCCCTGATGCAACTTGAGTCCATTTCCTCTTGTCCTGTCACTTGTTACTAGGGAGAAGAGACCAACACCTACCTCACTACAAGCTCCTTCCAGGTAGTTGTAGACAGCGATAAGGTCTCCCCTCAGCCTCCTTTCCTCCAGGCTTAACAACCCAACAATGGTAAATGAAGAAGGGGAGGGATCCATGAATCCTAGGATCACCTTCTGCTTCAGCCTCCATCCTAGGTTGACATCTACAGGTTTAAGTCTCAGCCTCCCCAGACGGTGTGGAGATTACTGAAGGGTGTAGGAAGACTGTTGTTCTATCCTACAATGCTCCAAAATCCCAGTAAGCCCATTTTAATACTGTGAAACTCAATAGCTTTATGATCTATCTGGGGAGATAAAATGGGCACTGAAAAGACCCAAATGATACCAGCTAGTATCACTTCCTATAAAATAATACTTGTTCTAATATAATAGCAATAATAATGCTTTAGCACCTTATTACTCAGTTATCAGTTAACAGGCACTCAGTTAACACAGTAAAAATACCACTGTGGCAGAATGCAACCCCCCCCTCACTTTCCCTCTCTGCCCCCTCTCTCCCCCTCCCTCCTTCAGAATGGAGGAGTGGGCACATCTCCTCTCTTTCTCTGCTACTTGAGGCTAATAGCTTCTTTTGTTTGGCTCCAGAGCACCCTGGCCAGGGCCATTAGCAGAGCCGCTGGGCGCCCACGCCCAGGGTGGGGGATGTTTTTGGGAGGCTTCGGGGGCACCCACAGCCTGGGAGGGGGGGTGCAGAGGAGCTTTAGCAATGCCTACAGTCAGGTCTGATCAAATTACAAAAATGGGATTCTCGCCGAAACTCCGCCCTTTTTGTTGCGAGTTTCTCGGAGCACGAGTTTAGCCACTGCCGCCAGGAGCCACGGCCCCCGCAGCTCCCCGGGATGGAGACTCTGCTTGCCTCGCCGCCACAGCTGTGAGTAAAACTCTCGCAGGATTGCGAGTATATTTATACTTTCCGTGCACATACGCACGTGTAACTTTCCGTGCACATTTGCACGCGTACTTTAAATTATTTCCTCGCACAACCGCGAGTGTATTTTCCTCCCGTGCTTCCACGTAAGCACGTGTAATATTCCGTGCACATTTGCACGTGTAAGTAAATTAACTCTCGCAGGATTGCGAGTGTGTTATAAATTTACCCTCGCGGAATCGCAAGTGTACACTTTCCGTACTCACTACGAGTACGCGTATCTCTTTAAAAATAATCCTGCTACGTGTTTGGGCAAGTATGTTCTTCTCTGGGACACAGGGGTGACTCCGGCATTGTTTTGAGTGAAGCCACGTGTATGCACTCTGTGGACCGCCTGTTGTAGTGGTTGCTGCCCCTAAATAATTTTCCTCAACTGATATCCGAACCTTTATTTAAGTCAGTTTTGGAATGCTAAAACCCTATTTCTCACCAGTTTAATAAAAGTTGTTTTGGACCCTGTTGTCCCTTAAATTAACCTCGGGGTAATATTCCGTGACAACCACTCCTAGCAATTCTGCTACTGAAAATGAGGTAAGGACAAATTATATACATGTGACATGGCCTGTGTCTGACATGATGTTTAGGAGCACTCAATTCCAGTCCCATTATCTTACTGTAACATACTACTGCCAGTGTGTATTTACCATGTGCTTCGAGAATCTTTCAGAACACAAAATCATTAGCCAAACAGCATTTGACTTCAAGTTGATTAATGGAAAGCAAATATATCATCACCTGACATTTGTGAGAAGCTCACAGAAGTCCATATAGCAATATTAAAAATATTAAAATGGAAAAAGTCTATAAGGGGAATAAAATCTGTTCTTACACAACACTGCTTAGGTATGTAAGTTTCCCATGCCAACACCAGAAAAACATCTCTGCTTCAAATACTCTTTCAGTATACAACAGTGGATAGCCACCAATCCCTGCAGCTCTATTTGAATCTTCTACATTTGCCCAAAGACAGATACCCCTGTTCTTTTTTGCTGTTGTTACTATAGTTTAAACTCATTCAAAAGACTCCTCCTCTTCAGTACTGTCACCCTGCACTAGTTTTCAATATTGAGTAGCATAGCACCTTGAATCAATCCCTAAGCAATTAGGTTGCATTTTAATCCTGTGAACAAATTTGAAATGGCATTTTCTTGATACTGTCTCTCCTGGTGGACAAAAATACTGTCTGCATGTTAGTACTGCCACACCTACTAATCAGCTGCATGGTTACTGCTGCAGTCGCTATAAAGCATAGGAATAGTAGGGTACATAACACAGAATTTGGCAGATGCGTGTTACATATCAATATCCCAGTACCCAAGCACAGGGTTTTGGTTCTCTTAAGCAGCTCACTGGGCATAATTTTGGTTCAGAAATTGGCAAAAGCCTGAAACTTCACTAGCAAATAAAATCTAGTAGCACAGAGAGTGCAAAGACAATTCCAAAATTAATTCAGTGGCTAGCAGTCGTCCTTCACACACCAAACGATTGAACATGCACAGTATTTTGACATTCCTAGCCACGCTTAAAAGAACAAGCTCTGGCAAAGCAAATATGTCCGCCTCTTGCCTAGCTGAAGCACTATCAAGCACTTTAGGAAAATATGTAGTTAGTGGAGTTCGTACTAACACTCCAGCAATAAAAAGTTCTCCTTACATTTTGCCCTCTGAGCTTTTTCTCTGTTTGTAGTCCTGTAATTCTCCATAGGCCGGGCTTAAAACCACATTGGCCCTAGTTATTCAATGCTATGTCCTGAGTTACTGCTTTTTCCTCTAGGATGATTTCAAATGATTCATTTGCCATAACCCCAAATTCTCATGCAACTGCTAGCTTACTGAAAGCAGCAATATATTGTTTTTAGATCCACTCTGTTTAGGCTGGTGAAGAGTATGATGTTAAGCTCTATTTACCTCTAGCACAAATAAGCCTTTCGATGCCTACCACTGCACCATCGCTCAAGCAATTCGAGAGAATTCGAGACCCCTCCTAAGGGTGCCTGCTTTTGCCAGCTGAATATATAAGCACTGGCCTCTGCTGTTCACCATCGATACTGCAGCACTAGAGTGCAAGCAAAGTGAGAATCGTGACTCTCATTGAAAGGTAACGGAATTAAGTCAAAGGAATTAAGTCTTAGCTCCAGCGCTATGCACTGCATTCTTTTTATAACTACCTGTCAGTTAAGGGTGTTATAACAAGCCTGTCCGTACAGCCTAAGTATTCATTGCAGTAGGTGAACTCTACATCAGTGATTTGGATAACGCATTTATCCAAGTCTTCAAGAAAATAAAATCGAGACTGTTTTTGCCATTCAAAATCAGATGGAGATTTAATGTTCATACGGACCTATAAGGGAAAAGAAAAATTATTAATTCAGAAATGAAACAGTATAGCAAATTCATCTGATATTCCATACAGAAAAAAAAATCTACTATGCATAAATGCAATAGCAGGAAGAACAAGCACAGAACCTGTCAAGAGCCAAGACATCCAGAATTATCTTTTCAAACCTGTCTATGACATGCTCTGAACCTTTTGACCACTTTGATTTTCCCCTAATTGTGTACAGAGATGATGAATTTTGTCTTACAAAGATACTGAAGAACAGTGAAGGAAAACTTCATAAAAAAAATAAATAACAATACAGGTTATATATATTACATATATAATGTATACATTATTATATATTTTATATATTATTATTATTATATATTATGTACAGTGTACTGCATGATATCTGGTGCCATTACTCACAGAAAAACTAAATCAAGGACAATGCTTGAATATATTGAATACATGTGTATATGCTTGTTTATTTGGGGTGTATTTTTCAGTATGAACTTGCCACATACAAATTTGCAGCATGTTAATAGATCTTGATTCATTATTATTTGACACTTGATCTCAAAACCACTGGCCTCTTACAGAATATGTAGTTCTGGTTATCAGCTTTGCAGACACGCTGCAAGGTAAACAGGAGGTTCTGGATTCTTCAGCCACTTCCCTCTACTATTTCTGAACCACAAAAGGATGAGTTTAGCAGGGGATATAATGTTTTGAGAGAAAAGGATAGTATTACATGTAACAAATGGGAATCCTTTCCCCAGTTTTGGACTTGTCCCCCCTTTATTTCACATACAGGCCCTTTAAATGTAACCAATTTTCTGTGATTTAATTTTATTATTAATATGACATTAAATTAATTGATAATGAAATGTCCAATTAAGAAAATAATTATGGAAATAAATTTAAAATGACAGGTGAAGGATAAAACCCCATGCCTATCTTAGAAGCTGGCTATTCTTTTCTAACTTTCACTCTTTTTCTTTAGGATTTTCTGTCTTTCTTTACACATGCATATATTTTTTACCTTTCTAACATATACGCATAAATTAAAGTATGCAATATTGTTTTATTGATGTTTGCATCATGCAAGCCTTTTGAAAGTTATTTTATTTCCATTTTTATTATTATAGTTTCATGTATTCAATATACTTATCTAAAGTAAGTCTGATGCAACTCAATTACAAAAAGAAATTAAAATATTTGTTCTGGTTATTGTTGGTACCGTTTTCAAATATATAGAACCTCACCGCTTTAAGCTTTGAATCATCATTACCTTAAATCAGCATATAGGCTTGGCTGGGAATCATACGTGTGATTGATAGCAATACCCAAGTGACTTTTTTCCTTTTACATTTCAAGTATTAAATTTTCAATTTAAGACAATAATTTAATGTTAAAAGTTAAACTCTTTTGCTCACAGTGGTGCATGACGGGTACCAATCACTTTAAAAACTGAAGTCTGTATCTATTAACATACCTATATATAAATTACCCTTCTCTCTGCATGACATCTATATGAATACAACTAAATCTGATATGCTATATCACAGCAGTAATGTCATAGCTGCTTAGAGAGAACTGATTGTAAGATTTGTTTATATTTTTTTTATATGTGCAAAAACCTCCCTATAGAAAGTACATTAAAGGTGTTCAAAACTCACCAAATCGTCAAAGATATCCTTCTGGTGCACATGAATGGTGATTAAAGTTTCATATTTTGTGCGCTCCATTCTTGTCAGATTGTGTGTTGTCATGTCAATCAAATCATTTAAAAGTTCCAAAAACTTCTGATTTGTTGTGTGCATTACCTTTTCCACATAGCAAGAACAGCCATATTAATGCAAACATCATTCGTTCTTCCAATGTTTAGAATAAAAAATAAAAAGCACCTGCAAACATATGGGCCCCTGGCATCTAAGATCTGCTTTGTATTTATTAGGCTTGGAATCCTAAATATGGATTTGCAGACTGCCCTCCATGTCTGCATTCTTAGCCCAACGAAGTATAATATGGCTATATCTAGATGAGCAGATCACATAACAAGGTTTTATTACAAGGCTGTTGCTCCTTCTACTCTACATTACATCTTCAGCTGATTGCATCCCTGTATATTTTCAGAACCATCAGTCTCTGATTTTGGGTATTTTACATCAGCCTAAACAGTATCTGCTTGTCAGGGGGAACAGGAACATGGAGATCTATCACACCCTCCAACCAGAGGAAGAGGAAAATGTGTTGTATTTTAGATGCCAAGGCTAAAATAATAATTTCTTTCATAGCACCAGATTCTGTTACAAAATTCCACAAAATACAATACCGACTATGTAATATTAACTTAGGTAAACAGCTTCAGCATCTGCTGGTGATGTTCCTGGTACACAGCACATTATAAAGCACTGAGATTTCAGAAAGGGCAGCTCATATATATTCCTGTTCCAAATGTGTGAGAGAACAATCACACCAGCTTTCTGTAAATATATGCAGAGCCTAAAACTCACACTGTTTGCCAAGAAAAAAAATGCTGAAAACACTGCAAAACTAACGGAGAACTAAACAACCTCCCTGCCCCCCAAACACACGGAGTTCATTCTAAGTAAACAGAAGCTGTTTTGCAGTTAATGCGAAAGAGTCTTGAGTCTAGTCAGTATATGAACTGGAGAGGACCAAAAGTAGGTCCGTGCCTTTTTAAAACTTTGTCAAATGCAGAAAATGTAGCACTAAGTGGCCTTCTCTGTAGTCTAGAGTCTTTGTTTTCATTCAGTATCAAAGTAGAGCATGGTACAGTTCCCCTGCATTTATTTTTATGGTACTCTTATTTCTTTCCAAATTTGTTATGGGGTATGTAATAGGATAAGATTCCCTGTATTCCAAAACTGACAAATTGTCCCATCCCAAGATGACTGCACTGACAGAACAATACAGAAAACGGCAAGTCAGGAACAATTCTAAAGCACATGCTGGGGGATGGTGAGAAGGTGTGACCTCTCAACACATTCTTTATTATTCTGTTTTCCTGTTAATTTATTTGTTATTCTGGTTACTTAACTAGTATGTTGTGCTTTTTTCCTACATGTTACTTTTAACTTTCCACAATATGCACTGTTCCAAACAATGCTTTTAATTAATCCCCAAAGATTCATTAAACACTACCTTTTTGTCTGTTTTGGTACTGTTCAGTGCATGCTCTGCATCTCTGGTCCAGATCATTTGAATTCCCAGAAGTCCTATTTGTGCAGGAAACATTGCCTGAAAGTCATACAGCTTAAATCCTGCATCGCTAATGGCCATTGATGCCTGCCTAATGATGGTGTGGATTGTTTTCCTGATCCCATTCAGCAGCTGACCTAACCAGAATTCCACATTGCCCTGAAATAAACAAGAAAATACTTTTAGAGGATTAGTTTATGAATAATTCACAAGGAGTAAAAGTCCTACACGACTTTTTTCCCAGCCCTTCATACTTCCGTTTCCCTCTTTGTTATTCTCGAATTTTTAAAAGATTCCTCTCCTCCTTCTGTTCCACTGCCCTTCTAGAGACAAGAGATGGATTTGGCACTTCACATCAGTACTGCTGAAAAAACAGGTAAAGTAATTGTTACAGAATAACACAAATGTCTTGTCCTTCCTGGCCTTTGCTCTTGCTGTTCACATTGGAAGGTTTTCATTCTGCTAGTCAAATAATAGCATAATGTGATACTGTTTGTTTCTAAAACATAAATCTACTTTAAATCAAGTCATGAAAAACTGCAATATATACTTCCATTACCTGAGCTAAAATGGGTTCAATAATATCGACCTGTTCTCCTTCTTGAGATTCAAAGAATAAAATCTGGTCGTAGTTTTTTTCATGAAATCCCACTCGGTTAACATTGTCGAACAAACTTAATAAATGTGCCTACAATAGAATCAGAAAAAAAGAAAGCTCCATAAACTGATCTGATATCACATTCTTACTTTGCCTTTAAATCTTGTATTAGAAGATTCTGTAAATCTTTCCATCAGTGTAAGAAATTTTCTCAACTAAACAATGAAATAATCCATGGTCCTCACTCTTATTGACTAGAAGAACATTATTGCCTTAGTACTTGTACCTGAATAGTGTGGGAATCAGATGCTTGACCAAGGATTTCCAGAAGAGCAGGGTCAGATACAAAAAAAAATCTTGGAAATAGTAACCGTTTTTTTTCCAAATACCCAGTCAGTGATTTCTGACAGATTTCCAATTGTTCCAGCAAATGTGGTAATAGCTGTGCCAAAGTTTCATCTCCAACACAGCATTGCACGATGTTTGATGTTTCATGGGCTCTATGCATAATTCTCTGCCATGATTTATCAATGTTCTGAAATCTTCTGGCTTCCTGAAATACATGAAAAAATGCATTAGCTCTTCCTCAAATTTGTCAAATTCTAAAAGTTAAGGAATTCTGTGAGACAAGGTAACAATTTAATATTTTGCTTCCTATTCAAGTCTTCTTTGTAGGACTAATGTATGTTTATAGACATGCTTATAATGATCAGTGCTTATAAGGACCAGAGTTCAAATTGCAAGAGAAAGACTCCAATGGAACAGCTCTGGAAATGCCTTTTACTTCATGTTGGGCACCAAAATTGGCCACATAAAATGATTCCAACAACACACCAGAAAAGTCAAAGAGCAGCCCTCTCAGAAATGACAAATCTTCTTGACAGCAATAAACAATGTCATATAATGGGTGCTCCATACAGGTTATGGGGAGTAAGTTGTTAGTAATAATACTTGACAAACAAAACGACAATACTCTGAAACTGTCGCACTTGTAAGGTATTGTAGGTGAAGGGAAACAAATTCTCAAATATAGAGAGCTGTCGAATAAATATTTTTCTGCACTAGGTGTATTGACTTAAAAACTCTCTCTTCACCTACAACAAATGAAATGTTAATGGGATCCTAAATTACTTGAGAGTTAGAAGACATCTCAAGAGACCCTCCAAAGCCATTTGCCTGTCACAAGACAGGATCATACCCACGCCACTTTTGAAAAACATCTGTCTGCCTTGTCTTTAAAGATGCTCGAGGCTGGAGATTCAGGAGGAATCTCTAGGAAATCTTTGTTTCTGGTGACTCTGTTTTAAGTTTAATCTTTCTTGTGTGTACACCAATTACTTCTCATCATATTCACAGATACAGAGAACACATTGTTTTCTTCCTGTTGAGAGCAACCCTTATTTTTTTTAGAACTTATCACATCTTCTCTTCAGTTTTTCCTCTCCTCCAAGCCAAACAAGCCTAGTTTGTTGAATCTTTTCTTGTACATCTTCCTTCCTGCATAGTTCCTCATTCTTATCATCGTCTTCTATCCTCTCTTAAATTTGTCTATTTGTTTGTTCAGCCAAAACCAGGTATAATATTCTAGTTATAAGTTACTGCTGTCTATGCATTCCACTTTTCTGCCTGCATTTTACACACCAGCAATCTAGGACTCGTTTTCTGACAGTACTATGATATATAGTGTCAAAAGCCTATCAGGATATATGGCAACTACTGTTTTTCCTCTATCCACAAAGTTTGTTGTACACCCTAAAAATAAATTAGATTTGTTTGACAAGTTTTGCTCCTAACAATTATACATTGACTGTCACTCATCTCCTTGTTAACTTCCAGATGCTTATAGACAGTTATTTTTTGTAGTATTCATCCAGGAATTGTATTTAAGCCCACTCATCTATCATTACTCCTCCACCAAGCTGTTCCTTCTCCTCCTCCTTTAAAGAGAGTCGATGTATTTGCTTTTTTCCAGAATACTGGTTCATGTATAATATCATCCTTATAAGAAATGGCTTTAGCAGTTATCAAATGCTTCAGCTGTGCCACAGCATTTACTTATCTGAAAAAACTGCTTATTAATTCTCTAGTAAACTTTAAAATATAAACATATCTTATGAATTAAAAAAAAATAAATATATATAGTTATCCTAAATAATACTTAAGAAGGCTTTACTTACAAAAATTAATCCTAGTTTTGGAAATTGTAAGCCTTTAGTTATAAAATACGTGGCCTAAATTAATATTTAATAATTTCCCAATAATTACGCATTTGCTAATTTACAGCACTGGTTGATCCAGTGCTGCTAAACTGTGATGTGTTAGAACTATAAGAAAACCTCTCATTAGGATATGCAAGAAAGAAGATAACTCATTTTGATATTTCTTTCCTGCAGGAAGTCAGATCATTCCTTAACTCTTTTGCAGCTGCTATCAAGGGAGGTCATAATAGCCTTTCAAAGAGGTTGCCCTAGCTCATACAGATTAACACATGTGCAAATTCCCAAACCTTGCAGCATCTGTCTCTGGGACTTAGTTATACTGAGTCCTAGCAAGTACAGAATTAATAGAGAATATCTGCCATTCTACAGGATGTTTCAAAAAGATGGACCCAATTGGAAATGACACACTGGATGAAATTGGGTCCATCTTTCTGAAACACCCTGTATTCTTACATAACTTAGAACCTATAAACATGGGCACACAGGAAGAAAGGGGCGTTGGCACGTATGGCAGAGGTGATGCATCAGTTTTGTACCGTTGAGTATTTCTGAGCCCTGTGCTATGATACGATTCACTAGTATTGCAAGCCAACATGAACATTGGAACCTGAATTACAAATAGCCATGCTCCTGTAGGTTTGACCAAGTTCTACGTAATTCAACCAGACAGACTACAGTTTGGCAAACTTCTTCTGACTTATCTATGTGCAGCCCACAAAACTCACATGGACTATATGTGTTGGCAAGTAAACTTTGTGATGTGGCTAATCTCTTCATACAACGTATTACCATTAATATATTGTTATGACAAATCAACATACTTGAGGTAGTTGTTTTGCAATGTCTCCACCAACAAACACAGCTTCGAGGTAAATCCAGAGGTTTTGTACCGTAACCCAGTTTTCAATGATCTCTGCAGTATTAGTCAACTTCTGAACCCACTGTTGTATAGTGGACTTAAATGGTGCGTTATACCTGCATGAACATGAGTTAAAGGGAAAAAGAACCTAAGATGATCATCGTTTACTTTTGGGTTTGACTAGATTGACAAAATATGCACACTTCTTAAGTTTTGTACCTGTTGCTCATGAGCGACCCCAATATCATGAGGCTGTCTTCCACCAAAGCTATTTTCTCCAATATGTCTGATCCTTTCAGCAGGAGTTCTCCTCGAGTTTTGAACTGGCCAAAACTGAAAGCATGAGTACTCCATTCACCGATGACATGCTTCAATTTTGCTTCAATATCCTTTTCTTTAACAGCGCTGATGCAGATATCCTGTGTAAAATTCAACTAGTACATTCCTCTATGGCTGATATGATGAACACTTATAGACAACTAAAATTGATTGGCTAGATCTAGACTTCAGTTTAAGCTCTAACTAATAAAAATATACATTGAAACACCTCAAAACTATTACATTACAAACTAGATTGCATTACAGTACTCATTGTAACTGAAACATTTTATGGGCTATACTCCCATCTTCACTGGCACTAACACCTTACACTTTTTAAAATTCACTCATTCACTGAATCTGCAGGCAGAATTTGTAAATCATGTATAAAAATTTGAAGTCAAATATAACTTCTGGGAGGTTAAGGAAAATACACATTACCAATTAAAACCAATAAACAGTCCAAGAATCGAGCTACCTGGACAACATGACACCTGCTACTTCTTGAAGACAGTGAGGACAGGACTATCATAAAATTGGTTATTCCATCAGAGAGAAAAGGAGCATCTATTCAGATTGGATCCCAAAGTCAGGTTCAGAAATATATAGGATTCCATCACAGGTTTAAAGTCTTTCCTTGAGCATAAGGCTATCAACTCTGAACCTTTCATATGTCTTAAATTCTTGTTTGGAAATTGGGTACAGCAGAGGTTTGATGTCATGTTTTTGTCTTAGAAGTGTCCCTTTGTGGAACAAGACAAATCAGGTCACTACTATGGAGGGACCACAAATTTAGCTAAGTGACAACAGAACTGAAGGTAGAAATTCGTTCTATCAAATGATAATGAGCATAAAGCTAATGCACTTGCTAGATGACCACTGTCCCCAAAATGAAGGAGGCAATAGCTTTGTAGTTTGTGCACATTACACAGGTCTTCTCACCACTCTCTGCTCTTGTGAAGAATCACTTTTGAAATACAAAAAAAATGTGTTCTCCTTTAATCCTATATCCTCCACTTCTACTGTGTTCCAAGGATTTCAAACACTTAACAGGATCAGACTTACATCAACTATTTTTTCTCTCTGATGAGTCACTTAAAAGGAAGAAAAACTTAAAAGCAGGCAGACCCTAAACCAGAAGCACGACAGTATAACACTGCTCTTAAAATAACAGAATTTCTTCTATGAAAGGATTAGCATAATACCATCTATCCATTTAATCCTTCCCCAGAATAAAAAGGAAATAAACTAACCATCAGCACTAATACTAGCTACCAAACTCCATTCTTCAAAAAATCTTCCAACTAAAGTCAACATTTTTAATATTATAAAGCTGACTAGAAACAGGAGTCCAAAAGTGCAGAGCCCACAATCACGAGTTATTCATTAAAAACAAACAGAAATGTACATGTACCTCAATATCTTCTTTATATTTTAATAAAGAGGCATCTATTATGTTTTTCAAAGAGAAATTTTCAGAGTCAACATCAAAGTGATGCCCAGTCACTTGTGCAATTCTTTCCCAGTGTCGTGACGTCATTGCCTAGAAAAGTCCATAGGAATTAGGGAAGATTTTTTTAAATTGTATTATTTTTAGGACTAGAATCATCACATGCTCTTGCACTACATCTGCTAATCAAATACAAGAGTCTTGATTTCCATTCCATTGAAACCATTAATTTTTCTTCTAATCACATTATGAAGACTTTTGTTTTACTTTTCTATAACGAAGCCTAACTAGATTTTTCAAGAAATATAACCGCTTTTATCTATAAAAAAGAATTATGGAAAGCATCTTATAGTCATATAACAGTCTTCAATAGAGTTTTTCATGTGAATCTTATCTCCAAATGAGTATGCAGAACATACTTTGTTTGCCATCATTTCAAGCAAAGGACAGCTCTCTGTGAAGTCATCGACTTTTTTTTTTAGGTCTTGAAAAGCTTGCCATTCCTTCAAAGCTTTCGGTAACTTACGGATTCTTTAAAAGGCACAAAAAAAGAAGAAATATTTAATTTTTAATAATCGCAATCCACAATTTAATAGTACAATATATTCTCATTTTTCAGTCAGTGGGCCATTAAATAAAGATCCAGTTGCAAGCTGGCAACATAAGCTGAATGTTTCTAACTGCAGGCATGAAATGGTGCTAAAGACAGCAAAAATCACATTAGAAAGGTTTGGTTTTTATTTCAGTTCGAATTAAAACAGGTTAGTTTCGTGTGCAAACCCATGTCTGAACTTAAGCTTTTGCAGTGTCATTGTTTTATTTAAAGTGTGAAAGTGCACCCCGTTTTGTAAAGGGCAAAAAGGGTTAAACAACATATAATTTTTCGAGCAAAATAAAGTACATCCTACACCAAAACTGACCTGCTTGGAAACAGGAAAATATTTCTGTTTCAGTCAAACAAGTCCTATTTTACACCTCGCTTGTATGAAAGAAATTTAAAGAAAACCCTTCCTTTCTGTACAATTTCACGTTAAAAAATAGGAAAAGGGAAAAATCTCTTGTACTGTGAATTGTCACAGCTCCATTTGCTTCTAACAAGTTTAGTCTTCCAAAGCTATGGCCCAAAGACCAATAGCAGTTCAAAATCAGACAGATCTGTCACACAACACTGAAGCATGTGTGAATTCTTCAGTGCTTTCTGCTAATAGGTTGATAAACACAGGCAAACTGTCACGGCACCGCAATCATCTCTGTAGTCTTTCTTCTTGAATCCAACAATAGATAGTATTAAATATGCTAGAGAAAAGTATTGTGGAATGAAAAAGTATACTCTGACATGTATAGACAAGGATTTAAGAGGCAGTTCCTGGCTATTTTTATGCTGAGGCAGAACAAATAACATTCTTACAAGCTTTGTCTTAGGCTGGCAATTGGAAAAGTGATCTCTTAGCTTGGTAATGAAAACTACTTTTATTTTTTATTTTAACACAGATACCTTTTTCCTTTGTCTTGGTCTCAGTAATATCTTCTAACAGCAAGTTCCATGAGTTACATACTATGTAAAAAAACTATTCCATTGATCAGGTTTAAATTTCCTCCTCAAATTTCCTGACATTCCCTTTATAATATATTATAGTAAAACATAAAGAGAACCTTCTCTCTAGCTGTTTTTATAAACTTCTATAATCGTCTCTACCACATGCATTTTCTCTAAATATTTATCCTTTTAATCTCTTTTTATTTTCACCAACAGTTATTTTTGTGATTCTTCTTTTCATGATTCTATGTTTTCTATTATAGTACCATTTTTTTAAGGGGTAGCAAAAAAAAAACCATTACAGTAAAGAACTGTGCATGTCTTTGCAATTACACTAAAACACTAATTGCCCTTCCAGTATTCCTGCTCCTTTCATAACACAGCATACTATCTGAATAATTTCTGCAGGCCCCCTCTGTACACTGTTTACATTTCTCCGGCTTTAATGATAATAGCTGGACGCAATAATGCTAGCAAGTCTGCCAAAGGAAGGATAGTACTGGGTTAGAGTTCCACAAAAAAAATAATAATAATTACTGCCTATTGGTGGTCACCTTGCTCCAAATACAGATTAACACTTCAGAGGAAAAAAGTCACACATGAAGTAAAAAGAGAATGGCATAACTTTCAAAACGTGTCACGCAATGGCTTTCTTCAGAGTTCCAGGAGAAGGAAGCACAAAGAGAGTCCTACCAACCTGTAAAATGACATTAACTATAGAAAAAATGATTATGCAGTTCCAGAACTCTACTGAAATGATATCAAGATTTACAAATATTGTCCAAATGGGGAAGTATACATATTTTGTGTAAATTCATTTTTACTATTATTATTTTTTTTAAATGAGGATTTTGTTTCAAATTAATGACTAGAAGACAGCTCATTCTTTTCTTCTTTTTCCAGAAAAATACAAAAATCTCCACCTCGCTCCTTCATTGTGTACAGAAATGGACACTGCTAAAATGGCGACATGCTCAAAATACCATATGACCAAAAAGACTGAGCACAAGTAAATTTTTCTTATGCTTCCCAAAGATTTGGGATGAGATGAAAAACACAGATCTGATCTCTGTCTCTTGAATAATGCCAAAATGTAAGTGAAGTCTCTCTCAGGTCACGTTGGAGAATCCAAAACCAAAAGCTGACCTGACCAGAACTATCTGATGAAGCAGAGACACACACACTGGCTATTGCAGCAGAGGGGCTCTGCAGAAGGGAAAGCTCTTTATATTGAGTATGAACTTGTCTCGACAGAACTCACTGAGAAAGTGAACAGAGACACTGTGTAAAGAGGTAAAGAAAACACTTATACAAAAATAATAAGCGAAGAAAGAAAACAGAGAGATAGCTCACATCTTTTTTACAATAGATATGCACTGGATAAAAATATCGTACATCTACTTTCAAATTTTCGCATGTAATTTGGTTCTCATGTATATTTTGTAATTCCCATTAAGAGTAAATCAGAGACTGGTACAGATAGCTCCTCTGAAGGAATGGATGCACAAAACACTTTAGGCCTGCATGCAGACTCTGTTGCATGTAATCAAATTCCCCTTTTCTAGCAACTGTCCATACTCCAGTGCCAGGTATCAGAATTCAAAGACAGCAAAGGGGAAACAATGCAAATCCTGTTGGATCATGAGGCCCTGCCTCTGAGAGAAGTAACAACATGGGTCAGAGAAGTCTTGCACACCCAGCCATGGCTGTTGAAAAAACAAAGGTGCATCTTTACCACCACAGTAGAAAAATTCCTCTGACTTCAGCAAAGCACGGTTTCACCTAACAGTTCTTTTGCATGCAATGTGGAAAACATTCTTCCTCTCAGACCTCATAAACAAGCCCTCAGAATTTAGTGTGGCTACCCATCCTTTTGAAATAACAATTTCAATGCATACAAATGTGAGGAGGTAGGCAATAACATCAAAATTCTGCCTAATAGCACAGACTAACAATTAATTGAAGTGCTGGAGAGAAGAGCAACACGACTGGTGAAGGGACTTGAACATAAGACCTATGGGGAGAGGCTGAGGGAGCTGGGCTTGTTTAGTCTAGAGAAGAGGAGGCTTAGAGGTGACCTCATCACTCTCTATAACTACCTGAAGGGAAGTTATAGCCAGGTGGGGATTGGTCTCTTCTCCCAGGCAGTCAGGAACAGGACAAGGGGGCATGGGCTTAAACTCTGCCAGGGGAAATTTAGGCTGGATATTAGAAAGAAATTCTTTACAGAGAGAGTGGTCAGGCATTGGAACGGCCTGCCCAGGGAGGTGGTGGACTCACCGTCCCTGGAGATTTTTAAACTGAGATTGGACATGGCACTTAGTGCCATGATCTAGTAAACGGACTAGAATTGGCCCAAGGGTTGGACTCGATGATCTCTGAGGTCTTTTCCCACCCAGTCGATTCTGTGATTCTGTGATTATGTAATCAGCTGTAAACTAAATCACTGAGAAGGTAATACATGAAGATCAGCTATGAAGGTTATTTAGAATTACAACTACATCACCACAGGTTTGTGCACTTACTTTGTTAAATAAGCTACAACCTTCCGTGTCAGTATATCCCAACAAGCCTAAAGGGACTTGCAGACTCCGCTAAGTGAGGTCATGCACTAGGTGCACATTGCACCTCTGTCTGCAACCAGTGCAGCCATGCTGAGTACATGAGCAAGACTAAGCTTCAAAGAAACCAACCGATTTTTGCCCCTCAAGGCAATTTTCACAAGATAATTAACACAGAAAGCTGAGAAATTAAAATTGCATGCACTTCAACAAAAAAATAACTTACCTCTTTTGAAAATCCAGAAGTTCATTGTTAATTGTTTCAATATTTAAATCACGCCAAAGCATTTCATTGTATCCATCGATATTAGCAGTAACTGAATTATAAAGACTGTAAAGTTTCTGAAGCAATGAAAGCTCACGTTTAATTTTGTGCAGTTCAGGATACTCTGTTTGAAATTTTAAAATAAGACATTTGTGAATGTTAATTAGGTACAACTGTATTCATGAACACAAAAATCCATTTCTAAAATTGGTATTTAATAAATGTCTGAAATCAGACTTGCAGTCTTTTAGACAGTGTCTAGTAAGACAAAATTTTCCAGTTACATTATGTAAGAACAGCAGAATTTGATGCACAGTAATTGTTTAGATTACTGAGCTTTTTATAAATATTCATCTATAACAGTGGATGCAGCCTCATAAGGGAGGTGCTGCACCTCTCTGAGAGGAAGATAATGTTGAAAAAGTAGCTGAAATGGCAAAGGAACATACTATAGTTTTATATAAGTACTAAAATATCGCCCATCTCAATTTGCACTAGTTACTTAAGAAGCAGAGGTTGGAGATAGGGGTTTTGCTTTCAAAATGAAAATATAGAACATGTTACACAATAAAAGTATTTAAAATGGACCTCCTTAATGGAAATTTTTTGTTTAGTTTCTCTCATGTCTTTGGGAATTCCTAGTTAAATATATTATGATTGTTGTATATGTCTTCAGATAGGAAAATACACTGCATTTAGTATGGACAAATTAAAGCGTCTATCATACATTCTGCTATGATTTTTATTCTCTTCCAAACTTGAAGTGTGCCTGACTAGGAGGCACGAGGATATTACAGATCAGTTGCACAGCCCAAGGGAATTCATTATATATCTTCAGCAGGGACAACTTGAGTATTTTGGGCGACAGAGTCCCCAAAATTGGACATGGAAAAATACAGACAGGAGATGCACTTAGTTCTGAACAGAAAAAAGCAAGAGAGCTAGGCAGCTGGAGCCCAAGATACACAGAACAGTGCAACATTATTCTACCTGATGTTTATGTATGTACAGACTCAGAGCCAGTTTCACATAGCTGCTTTTCATAGGAAAGACAATAACATTTTACTGCAAGGATTTTTTTCTACAATTAATCCAGCACTGAATGCATTCAGCAGGACCCACAAGAAAAATTTAACATCCTAGGATCAGGCATCCATATCCCCTGAGAAACTACCTGTTATAGGAAGACCAAATAACTCTTCCCCAGCAGAAAGAGAGATATACTTCCTCCATAGTTCATCAAATCTGGCTTGAAAGATCTGTAATCTGTCACTTGCTTCATGAGGAGGAACATTCTCCACACTGGGCCCCCTGGAAAATGTCAGTGCAATTATCAATCATACAGGTTTCACAAAGAAGCACAACAGAACCCAGACCTGACTTACTGAACAGTATTTAGTATTTTCTAAATTTTTTTCTAGAATTTTTCACAAAAGACACTAAAAGAGAAAATGCAAGTATATTCAGTGTCCCAACATGACATATTGAGTAGACCCTGAAAGAAATACCAATTTATTTTCTAATAATAAAATTAATCTGGGTTACTATGTATGTTACAAACAGCTAACAAGATCTACAGATTTTTTTTTTTGTTTCCATTTCTTCTGTAAAATACATTTTAAGGATTATTTTCATTTATATTCTTAAAAATGGAAGGACAGTAGGTATAGAATTCAGGGGTGAAAGCTGTGGTAGTTGGTACTAGAATCATAATGAAGCACTCAGAAAAAATAACAGAAAAAAATATTATTTTGCCCTAATGAGTACATCTCAGCTGGAGAACTCAATGTAATCCCCAGCTCTCACTTCTGGGTCTGCTTCTTGGCTGCACCATAATATTTTGGGATGAGAACCACAAGTATATTGTCTTCTATTGTGCCATGGTTATTTCTAGAAACAAATACAGGCACATAGGCATCAGAGAGCAGTGCAGGCTGGCCGCTTGGCAAGGAAAATGGAACCTGAAGATGAAAGAAGTAACGTGGTCAGCAGAGGCAGCCAGGGCTTGGTCCCACAGTATCTGAGCAAGGAGAGCAAAGCAGGCCAGGGGATGGTAAGTCAGGTTCAAACGGGAGTCCAGATCTTTAGACAAGTCCACATTAATAACACAGGATCAAGGTGAAGCAGGAAAGGTGAGTCAGCAAGTAAGGGCCAGGAGCAGGTCTAGTGAAGGCAACCAAGATGAGACACAGTCGAGCGGTTACCAGGCTGCCCTGAGATCAGTCTGAGAAGCAAGTCTGTGCGTTAGAATCCAGGTTCAGCTCAGTAAGGTCCATGGCCAGGCTCAGGCATGGCTGCGACAGAGGTCAGGGGGCCAAGCAGTGAAGTCTCAGTTTAAAAGCAGATCCTCTAGGAAAGAGTGTCAGCCTTCCTGAGGTCTCCCAGCAGAGCTGTGTGGGAGTGCTCTGTCACCAAAGGAAGGGGGAAGCCCGCTCAGATGCATCAGCTCTAAGTTGGCCTTGAGCTCAGGCAGCTGAACCTCCAGCAGGGGGGATGCTCTCAGGGTCCCTACAACTGGTGGCAGCTACAGGGTGTTCCCATTAATTCCTCCAGAGAACTCTGAGAGCAGAACAGCAGACATCTGCACTGGGAACTTGGTGCTCTAGCAGGATCCTTTCAGGTGCAAATTCACCTTGTGTCTGTAGCTGGAGTCTTAAGTCATGCACTCAAACACACTGTTGGTATGCCCTCAAGAGGTTTCACTCCTGGTGAAGCCAAGGTTCAAGCCAAACACCTGGTTACCATTTGGACCACCTTGTTTGTAACACCAATGCAAAAGCAGCTACCCTAGGAGAAGAGTACACATTCTCCAAGGCCCTCCAAGAGTGTGTGAGCTGTGTGTGCACTGAAATCTGTCCATACCAGCAAGGCAGCCTGCAGAGGGTATACATAAAGCTGCTTGATGCTGCCCATGGGCTATAGGTGTGCTGTGCATGTCTAGAGTCAGCTGCTAACATGAACTTCATTGCCAAATCACACTCTGTGCATGTATTGCCCTAGAACCATAACAGATCACGGCAAGCCAAATTCTGGTATTTCCTTCTTCGTTGCTATTGTAGAAGTGCCCAATGAAGCACACATACTCCACATTTTAAATTTTTAAAAAAGCCAAAGTAAGTGGAAAAGTAAGACTGAGTGATACTCAGCGAACTTAGAAATACTCAGAACTGGAATCTCCATTCACATTCAATGAACTACTCACATACTTAACATTAAATACCTGCTTAAGTGTCTTGTTGAGTTTAAAGCTTTATATTTGGATCTGGATTGAGAATTTGATTTTTTCTTTCCCCAACCTATTAACTCTTCTGAAATTTCACCAACATTGAAATTATGGGAATGAATCTGTGACAGTATCTGCTCATCTTATTCTGAAATTAGGCTTTTTTATTAGCTGTCTTATATACACTGAGGCTGTGATGTGTTTATTTTCTGAAGCCTTTTTGATACACCATCTTTGAACAGCCCCTAATGAAGCATAATTTTATTGCACCACAGGTCACCTACTTTTCATCATAATCTTTGTAAAAATCTGCAGTATCAACCTGGAAATTCTGAACACCACTCAGTAAATTCGTTTTCATGTCTGGCTGTACCTTCAACAGCAAGTCCTCAACCTGCAGTGCCTACATGTGGAGAAACAGGAAAAACAGGTGTAATAGAAGTCAGGAAAACAAAACAAAACAAAACAAAACAGAGTTTTAAGGAAGAAAATACTTTCATTCTAGCATTTCAACATTAAAAAGGTTGAAAATAAATTTGGTATACATATAATTGGAGAAATAATACAGCTATGATACCTGTGTGTTTAGATTCTTCCAGGCATAAGCCAATCCATCAACTCTTTCTGTATTTCCATCTTGAAAGAGGAGATTGTATTTATGAAGCACAGCATATGATTCTTCTATAGGTCCAACAGTCATGTCGATTCTAATCTCATTCTCTCGAATTTCCTTTAGAGCTTCCATTGCTCCCCGAACATCATCAAGGTCATGGATAGGTCTGCTTAATCTCTTGCTAACATTTTCAATGAATGAATAAATTTCATCCATGTCTGTGGCAGACTTTTTATTCAAAGCTAATCCAAATGTTCTTTGTCTTGAGCGGCATTCCTGAATTAAAGCTATTTTCAGTGACTCTGTTGCAATATCCACCGATTCCAGCACACAGTGACTTGGCAGCTCTCTGATTTGCATTTCTAATTGCTAAGACAAATACAAGTGTTCAGCTTTTAATTTCACTACTATTTCTCTGAGGAGTTTGTTTTTATTAAAGATATAATACTTACAGAAAAGTATCTGATTTGAGTTTGGAATTCAGCCATTGTTGGTTTAGTATTTATAAATTCTCTCAGATTTTCCTCTGGATCCTATATAGAGAAGTTTATTTTAATTATTATTTAGCATTGGTATTACAATAATCTATGGAGGATCCAGCTGCCTGATGTACTCTGCAGAAACAAATGATGCCTCTCTACAAGAGCTTAAGATATAAACATTAAGATCAAATTTCTTCACTTGAACTGCTTTTCCTCACTCTTACTCTTTGCACAATACTCTTTAAGCCACTTGAAATCTATCTGTAACTCAAAAATTGACACAGATCAGCATTTCTTTTATCTGTCCACATATTCCTGCAAAATTTACAATACAGCTGCTAAAACCTTGCTGGAACTATTTCCTTCCCAGTCTCCCTTCTGCCTGCAAGTGCCCAAAAGCAGCTCACATCCTCTAACATGTATTTAGATGGTAGTGATTGTACTCAGCCATCCTCACTCTTCCTGAAACAGTAGATTTAACTGTGGTTTCTAACTACAAATGTCCAGGCCATTTGAAGCAAGCATGGTTTGGCAGGGAAGGATGGATCCAAGGAAGAGGGGGCATTCAGCTTGTTGAAGCTTGTTTAAATGCAATAGAGCACCAAGCATCCTTCTGGTTCCTAAGGTAGGCCAGTTTCTGAGGAGGTGAGAACTTCAGTGTCACCAACTCAACAAATGTGCTGGATTCTCGGTTTAATTACAGACAAATTATCTTCACCTGGCTCAGTGATATTCATCTACAATTTGCACTGTGAGGTCCCTGAGAAGCTGTTATGGCTTCTTTGGGCAATAATGAGTTACCAGTGAGAGTTCTCAGTGCTCTTACAGAAACGATAAAGACAGGCAGAAACAATGCCAACTCCTAAGGAACTTTAAGGTTAAGGAGCAGATTAATTGACTATTTTAGAGGATTTTAGTACAAAGGAAACATTATCATGCTATTGCATCATTCAATCTGATTGCACTTTCTCTGGGTGAAATGACATACCATCAACATGTGGTTGGCTCAAACAGTATGTCTAAAAACTGAGGTAACTAAGCATCGAAATGGGGAAGTCATAAAGAGGGGAAAATTCCCTGTCTTAGCCTGAACTCTAACTGCAAAAGAGTCAGCTGCTGAAACGTGGTCACCTGTGAGTTGGTTTAGGAAGTGGGAGTTAAAAATAGTGAGGAGTTAAAAACATAAGGTTAATCCTGTATTGAGTGCTGGTTTCTCAGCCTGACTAAAGCACCTTTTATAGGTAAGACCAGTAGTTGTCCATCCACAGAGAGTTGAATTTCACCAGTCAGAGTGTACATAAGGTTTTATTTCATTAAATATCTCCTGCTAAAACACTCTTCAGAGCTTTACCATTTATGTGTCTGGACTCACTTCCTAATAAAACCAACTCCATCATCCGAGATTCTCTTCTGCTTTGGAATCCTTATTACTGGAAAGATTTCTTAGTTTATCATTTTTGTGAAGAAATAGAAAAGCTATTTTCAGCAGTGGTTGCTGAAGAAAAACTAGTCAGTTTAATATTCAGGAGCAGTTCTGTAGCCTGCAATTTCTCAGAGATTCTGCTAAATTATTCTTTTTTATAACCTATGCAGACAAGATGCTGTTAGAAAGATGCATAAGCATATGAGAACATAAGCTTGTTTATGCTCCAACATTCTCTTTTTCTTCTACTTTCCTCCTTAGATCATTTAATTGGTAAAGAATGACTAGTTCTGGTCAACACAAGAGCAGACAGTGGAGCTATTAGGGGTATATGAAACCAATGTTTCCTAGTGAGCACAGTCTTCTCATGCAACCCAAACCAGTTTATTTAGAAGATTTGACAACATAGCAACATATTTAATTGAATATGTATTTAACCTTGTTCCAGATGCTTGAAAATTCAGAAAAGCTGTTCAGAAGATCCGATGCTTCAGTTTTAAGAGATAAAATAATTGTATTTAGTTGGATCACCACTTTGTTTACATCCTTGTGCTCGATGATCTGCTTGTCTAAAGGTTTCAGTGCCACCATCCTGGTGAATTTGCTCTCATCACCTAGCTCTACAGCAACAGCTTGTTCCATCTGGCATAAATTAAACAAGAAAGAACTTATGTCCAGTAGTTGGTTTTCTGTTTGTTTGTTTTTAACATTATGGAATGCCCAAGAATGCACACACAACTTCTAAGAACAGATAGGAAGTGCAGAGAAAGCATCCACAGGGAGACTCCCTGTTCTTAGCTTGGATTTTTACACAACAATAGTTCTAGTGTTAAAGCTGATTTTATACAAAATTTCCATGTGGAGCTCTATATTGTCTCAGTGACATCTGTCAAATATGCATCATATAGAACCGTGTTGTTTGCTGCTCCTACACGACTGCTCAGCTCTTCCTGCTTTCTTTAGTGTAGAATTACAATCTCCAAACCAGGGGTGTCAAACTCATTTTCACTGGGGGCCACATCAGCCTCACGGTTGCCCCTGAAGGGCCGAATGTCATTTTAGGACTGTAGAAATGTTACATTTATACACTTGATTTGTATATGTATATATTTGTATATGTAAATGTTACATTTATACACTTGATTTGTATATGTATATATTTGTATATGTATATATTTGTATATGTATATATTTGTATATGTAAATGTTAAAATAAAATAAAATTACATTTGGCCCTTCCAGGGCAACCGCGAGGCTGATGTAGCCCCCCGGTGAAAATGAGTTTGACGCTCCTGATCCATACCCATTCTTGGCCAAAAAATGTCTCTGCAGCAGTGGAGGGTTGGCTGCTTGGGAACCAGCAAACAGTTCTGCTCGAGAAAACGGAATTCAACCCATTCTCTCTAGTTTGTGGTTTGGTTGGTTGTGTTTATTACTTATTATCAGCACTTGAATAAGGCTTTTGTATTGCAACGAGCTGATCTGTTTTTCATGTCAGATCGATAAAATAGGAAGCTACTTTTACAAAGACACTTTTCAGCAGAGATCTACACAGATCTGTATTTCATTACCAGAGGAGAGAATTAAGGCCATTTGATTACCATTACTGTGCATTTCTGTACTTTCACAAATTTCAGTTTCTGTCTAAACCTCAGACCATCCCAAGGTTTTAATGCTCATTTTAATGTCAGTTAAAATATTTGTATTGTATTTACTGTGGCATTATAGATGCTGAATGCAGTTTGAAAGTTTGAATTAAAATAAAGCTTTTGCCTGGGAAATGGGATAATAATTTATACTCAGCTAGTAGTGCCCATGGATGTTTCTCACACATTCTCTACAATTTCATCATCATACTACAACAGTGTTCTAAAAAGATTTTTATTAAAGTAACTTGTGATTATAATATTAAAAATAACCAAACATAAGGTTTATGAATTATTGCTCTTGTGTTCAATTGCTTCCTATAGAGATTAAAAACCAGGCTTTCACTTAACAAGAAGATCCACCAGATTACAAGTTAAAGTACTAGTACAGAGTATATTCCTAACAGATTAAGAAATGTTAACCCAAATACTAAAATTTTAAAATTATCAGTATGAAATACTCACCTGCTGCTGTTTATGATGTAAGTAAGCAAATTTCCACAGGGGGATATCTTTGGCTATTGACAATATGATATTTACTGCTTTGTTTACAGCACCCTGAAAACAGCAAAACAGTCACCTTGAGCACACAGTGAGATTGTGACAAATAAGAGAGGAGAAAAAAAGAAAAAGAAAGGAAAAAAAAAATAAAAAGAAAAATTGGATCCTCCAAACGATACCAAAATGGAAAAATTATACCTCTATCATTACAGGAAATATTTTAATAAGCATAAAGTAGATTCACTCAAAATACATTTTGTAAGAGAAAAGAGTACTCCATAGCGTTTTATCATAGTCCTCCTACATTTATGTGTTTTCCAAATAAGAAAGTAACAGAGCTTTATGAAGAGTAATCATGAATAACTGGGGATCGTAACCTAATTTACAGTACCATTTTCTCTAAAACTGGTTACAAAAAGTTATTTTTTATTAATAATAATAGTTTATTTATTATTAATAATAGCTTTTCTATTTACATCAGAATGTCTGAATACATTTGTCTGGATTTGTGATGGCATAGCTCATGCTCTATACAGGAGCTATATAAATTATTATATAACTTCTTCTATCTATGGTATTTTTAAATTATGCTTTGTGGTTTGATTTCTTACAGACAACACCGTGAAGGCTGCAAATGAAATCTGAAAAAAAAATTAATTACTGATTTTGACAGTGGCAATGCTAAATGAAAAGTCCACAAATCAACACCACAAACAACTTGTACTCTGAATAATTTCAGACATCATAGGAGACTGTAAGTACATGTGTACAAATTTTTCTGAATTAGTATAAATTTAAACAAGTGGTTGAATTTTTGCACAGTTTAGGGCTTCAGGTTGGTAATATTTTTCTCTACAATTTACTACTACAGAATGCTGATTAATGAATGATATTTAAAAATTACAACATCATTTTATACTCTGAAAGAGTTTAAGGAGACCAGGAAGACAAATCAGGCTGTACCAATGGCATTCTTTTCTATTTTTGCATTCACTTCGAAATGTTTGACTCTAAGTAGAGAGTTGTGAACATGAGCAACTGAGCTTTTAGGAAAACAGTTCCTTCTACTGGCCTGCAAAACAAACCTGATCAGTAGCTTCACATCCTTAGCACCCAGTGATGTCACAAATTCAAGTGACATTTAATCTGTTTTTCCTTTCCTTTTAGTTCTAATAGCAGATTAAATTTGCACATGTTGTTTTTCAACAATGCATTTATAAATGTTTTACCATAAATGACTAAGATGCACATTTATTCTTTTGTTACCTGAATATCTTCAAGACTTGGTCTCAAGACAACATTTGGAATAGCCAGTTGAATTTCAGCTTTGAACAAAGGAGCCCACTCTGTCTCTACAAACTTGGTCATCTGATACCTAGAATCATCAACACGCAATCGATGTCTTAAAGATTCTAAAGAAATCTTCATGCCTAAATAAATATAATGTTTAAGTGAGGTTACATTTTATTTACCACAATAAGCTTGGTTAAAAATCTTAAAATAATATTAAAAAATTAAACATATCAGAAAAAAAACAGACTCACATCTGACCAAAGAGTCAGTATTCTTCTGACAAAGTTGTCCCATCAGATTATAGTAACTACAGGACAGGCATTCTTGGCAGCGTGTTTTCTGTTTCAAGTCAAGTTGTGTACAGGTGTACGAATCCTGAAGAGTTAAAGGGAAATTCTTAGGAATTACCCAGCATATAAGTGAAATATCTAGTATCCAACTAGGTTACAAAAGGCCACTTTTTACACTGTAGAGGTCTTACCTCCAAAGTTCTCCCATCATCTGCCTTCAACCTGTGCTGAAGAATGTCTACCAGTTCATACACACAGCACTCCACTTGCTGACTCTGTCTACAAAAACAACCGTATAGTCACCCACAGGGAAGCAAACATAAGGAATACCCTTTGCATACAACCCCAATCCCACTGTGCTGTGAAGAATTTTATGTAGCGGGGAATACCCTAATACTTTTCAGTTTGTTCCTATTGCTTGGGCATACAGACAATGTAAGACATTAAGACATGCAGACTATGAAGAAACCCATTTGTTGGACTCTGTTACATCTGCTTCAACTGAGCTTCATAATAACAAAACAAAAAGAAGTTATTTTCCAACTGTAGTGAATAAAACAGACTTATCATGATGATACAGTGAGATAATCTGTGAAATTAGAATTAGTAAAAAAAAAATAATAGAATGCATCTAATTTTGCACAGTGAGCATAGACATCTTTTGGAGAAGAACTGAACAACTATTCTGCTATAACCTGGAAAATAAGGCCAAAAAATTACAGCACCCGGAGAATATGAAGTCTTACATTAGCTAGTTACCATTAAGAACCAATCAATTAACATAGCGATGAGATTTCAAGTCTATCCATCTTCATTTCTCTTGCTACTTATTAGAATGTCTTAAGAAGAAAAATATGAAATGCTAAACACTACAGATGCAATCTTACATCTGCTGTTTTCAAGACACTTGGGAGTTTTTCCCTGCATCCTGAAACCATCATTTTGCTTTAGACTAGTACTGTTAAAGTAAAATTTCATGAGTAAACTCTCTATGCATAAAAAGGTAAAACATAAATAATCCCTTTCAAATATGGCCTTCAAATCTATGCAATAAATAACCTACTGAGAGAGTTTGTGAGCAGCAGAGATAGCAAGCTTTTCTGTCTGTTCCAGGAAAGAAAGGACATCTATAGGTTCATCTTCTGGCAAAATCATAAGAGCAGTGTTCGACATGTCCTCCAGAATTCTTTCAATTCTGCATTCCAGGGTATCAGTTGCTTCTTTCACTGCATAGTCCAGCTTCCTCAGGGTACTATAAACATTCTTAATAACTAACGAAGGAAAACAAAATGAAAACAAATAATGCAAAATACAGACCCCTTAAATCTCATCTCTGCTTCCCACTCCACCCTGCCCCCCACCACGGTATTACAATAAGATAAGGATTTTATGGCAATGCAATATGCAATTAAGGACAGGAACCAAAGTATGATGGACTTACTCTACTTCAGAGACTTTACATGAAACCATTTTATAATAAGTAGTATAATTGCCTTCAAAATATATCTCTTTTTTGTGTGTTAAAGAACATTGTCATGAAAAAGGTCATGAAAATATAGTGGAAAACTGATAGGATACAACTGTCCAAAAATTATTTTGGTGCTTCTAAATAAACCAACAAGGAAATCCACTACTTTTATCATTGTAATTAACTTACACATTTATGGTTAAAATTCCTCCAGCCAAGATTACATACTAATTAAACCACTAGATTTCTTCTTTCATGTGTTTGACCCAACTTGCTTTTGAAAAAGATAAAAGGAGTCCTTTAACGGATATGTTTATTAAACTAGGGAAAAATGACTGGTTTTGAACAGAGTAGATAAATTCTTTCTCTGTCCTTCATACTTTCTTTGCAAAAATGAAATACGTCACCTGATACCATTGTATTTGTCATCACTAGACAGCATTGTTTGAATCACCAATACTCTTTCTTACCGTACATAGAAAGAAATCACTATAATATCTAAGACACAGCAGTGTGACAGTGGTGCCCAACTGCTGATGCTTTAAGTGGAAAACATCATTTGTTCCTCTTAGGAAATTAATGATGGATATTGTCTATTTAATTGACTAAAATGGACAAATAATCCAACCAATTCCTTAGCTTTTAAATATATATATATATATATATACACACACACATATATAAATTAGGTAGTCCTAAATCCATTTTTTCACATTTTCTCCTGAGTTTTTGTCTAGAAGACAATCACAGGAGCCCATACCTCTATGTATTAGATGAACTGAAGATATTAAGCTCATGCATAGTCAGTTCAGCACGTCACTGGAAGGTCAGAGTTATTTTGTGAACACTGAACCAATAGCTAATTTGTAAGTATCCAACATACATTCTGGTCACCTTAGACATTGCATATCTTCAAAAAGCTACAGTGCACACCCTAGAGAAAAGCATTCCTTTCTAGGGGCAAATCTATTTCACCTGCAGCAGCAGGAAACAGGAGGCAGCCCAGATACTCTTGCTGCACAACCGCTACCTTGTAAAAAAGACCAATTTCCACCAGAGCAAATCCTGATCCAAAGAACCATTAAAACCTGAGTTATAGCTATTCAGATACTTAACAAAGAATCATAGAATCATTTTAGTTGGAATTGACCCTTAAGATAAAGTCCGACCATAACCTAACTCTAGCACTAAATCGTGTCCCTAAGAACCTCGTCTAAACCTTTTAAACACCTCCAGGGATGGTGACTCCACCACTTCCCTGGGCAGCCTGTTCCAGTGCCTCACAACCCTTTGACTTGTATAGATGGAGTGTTCTTCCTGAAATTGGCATGAAAATTGACACTTCTTCTCCTACTATTATATGTACATTTATTGATGTTCAAAGAAGTCCATGACAGCTGCATAAGGCCCGGAGTAAGTGCATCCTCAACTTGTTCTATGAATGGTTTCATCACTGCTTTCAGTATAACAGGAATCCCATTCACACGCTCTTTGTAATCCATCAATAGATTCTGGAGTCTGCAAGACATGATCATGTCAAGAATGTACTTAATTCAGATATTTGAAACAAACAGAAGTTTGAACATGTTTTCTATTAATAAGACTTCCGAGTTCTGGCCCTGTGTTAAAAATAAGAGCTCTTCTTATCTCTTCCTAGCTCAAACTAAGCCTCCTTCTACCCACTAACAGCAGAACCAGAACAGGGACATAAGTACCTCCAGTAAAGTGACTGTGATTGATTTAGAGAAACTTTCTTCCAAGGAAAATTTATTAGAGTTAAAAAAGCCAGGAAACTGAAAACATTATTTTTTTGTTCCCTTCTTCCTCTCTTACAAGACATGGTATGAAATGACACTGCTTATAAGAAAAGCTAGATCCAAACCACTTAGGACACCAAATCCCAAAGAAAAACAGTCCAAATTCTGAATCACGACTTACCAATATAGTTCCATGAAGAGCAAGCTACATAATAAAGCTGCATAAACAAGAATTAGAAGCGAATGCAACTCAGAAGTCAAATACATAATGAACTTCTTACAACTGCTGAAAAAAAATAAGGTAATTGCTGTGTTCTGGGCCAGATTGAAACCATGACTTTAAACATCATTATTACAAACCATATGCTGAGATAACCCATTCACAAAATATCCAGAAGTGTTTTTCCAGTGTTGCTTAAGCAAAAATCTGCAATCTCTGAATATTCTTTCTTTGCCTGGGGAGTGGGTCTTAAGTCTTTTTTAGAGTAGAAAGTAAGTTTGGATTATTTTTTTTATTGCAAACATTTTCTGTTATTTTTGTTTCTCTTGGGTGGCAAAAGCTAGGGCTGTGGCTTTTTGGAGCACATAGAGTTTGCCTTGCACGTTATAAACTTTAGGTTAGTTTGTCCTAAAACACTCCATGGATGATTAAAGAAAAATGTGGTATTGTAAGAGTGAAAGACTGAAAACCTTAACAATACAAAAAGGGAGGAGGTGTTGAATTCTGGTGTTTCTGAAACTCTTTGAACGTTTTCCCTTTTAGTCCACTTCTATTTAAAAAACTATATAAAAAACACTCCCCACAAAGGATGGCTTTTTAGAAGACCTGTCATCCTTGCTTAGTGAGTTAGAGAATAATCAGCATCAGGGGGAATGGAAAGAACTCTTCCAGCACAGAATTAGACTCCTAAAATAAGCAGAAAGAAATTATTTAAAATCAGCAAAAGTTATTTTCAGATATTCACCATAAGAGAGCAAATTATAACTTAGGTGATGTATCACCTATACAAATGTGTGGGTTGTGCCTTAATAGAGTGGTAAATTCCAGATTGTTTTTCTAGCAGAAAAAAGCTTTTGATGTTAACAGTAATATTTTGGAGTGTAATCCCTATATTATAGTGCATAGATGCCTTAGCAGTACCTAGCAGCCTCACTTACAGAGCAGCTGTTGCAGTAACAAAACAAAAGGATGTAGGCATTTTCCGGTAATGAGATTTTTGTGGAGACGGGAACAACTGCATGTTACCCATATTACTATGGAAATGCAGGGGAAAGCAATTGAATTTCAATTAAACTCCATCAAAAGGAAAAATTAGAATAAATCAAAAGCATATGCAACAGACTCAAAGCTTGGGATTCCCATTTGCAGATGAGAATCAGATCAAAAAGCAGTTCACTCACTCCATTTGATGTCTTTTAATCTGTTCTTCATCTGCCCACAAGCCAAGGACAACATCTGGAACTTCAAAATTCATTTTTTTCAGGTATTTTGTTTCATAAAGTACTTCCAAGACCACTGGGTCCAAGTTTACGAGTAATTCCTTCATGTAGCAGTAAAGGGAAAAAAAAGATACAGAAAATAAGGCAGCAGTTTGATGGTTACATGTAGTGTGATATAACTGAAACATATCACATGGTGTAGATGATTACAGAAGATTTTTAAAACAGATACCCATGTTTCTACACAGAACTTCATTCTCCTCTACAAACATCTGGATTTTCCAAAGTATTAATCAACCTGTATCTTACACTGATTTCAGTTTCCTGTGATACCTTCACTGTGCCCTAACACTTGGCTCCTGTGACTTCTTAAGTTTAATTCTAGTTCTGCAGCTACACTCTGTGGAAGATAATTTGCCTTTTCATCTCAGTTTCTCCATTGGTAGACTAGGGAGAAATGTTGTGTAGGTTGATCTCTGTACACTTTGAGGCACCTAATGCTATTAAGATGTTAAATAAATTTGAAAACGAGGTTCTAGTTCTCCATTATGGAATAATTAGATCAAAAAATGACACATTTAGGCCATAATTTCTCTGCACCACAGCAGAAAAAATAATCAGTGAAGTAAGAATGGTGAGATTTTCTGTCTCAGCAAGCAGTTTTGAAAGCAAATTAATGATTGATTGCAATATACTCAACATAGTGATATCGATCACTACAGAGAAGACCATGATCTAATTGAAAATTCCTTCCTTGACTAAAATTTTGGTTAACATAGAAATTAAAACAAGAAAAAATATCTAGGAAGATGTAGATAAGTCAATAATAGATATGTATCTGCTGGGTACTGCCTCTTTTATGCCCTGAATGAGGCAGGAAACTTACAAAGAAGAGACATAATAAACTCTGTTCCATATATACACAAAAAGGAAAGTAAATTTAAAACATTAAACACAAAACAACACAACAGTTTTAGTAGGTCATTTTTTTAAACTCTATTCAGATTATTTTAATGCTGTGCTTGTCTATCCATGATATGATCGAAACAGCATATGTAATACTAAACAAGGCAACAGTAACACAAAGAATAAATCATATATACCTTGGTTTCTGGGTGCCTAAAAAGTAAGGAAGCACACAGAGCATTTCTAGCCCGGTCAGCAAACCTGCACCAGGCTCTATGATAAACAAGTTCAAATTCCAAAAGAACTGCAGCCATTTGATTGTAGCTCTTAATAACCTTTTTCATTTCTTGTGTCTGCAATTCAAGGAAAAAAAAAGGCAAACACCATTTCATCAATTCCATGAGTCTAATATAGTAGAAATGTCCTCTACTAGGCTTTTCCTCACCACCATTAGGAAAAGAAAACAAACAGAAAGCTTTAAGTTGTGCTATTGTAGAGATAAGGTAAGACACAAAAACATTAAAGTTATTTAGGAATTCAATTATTAAGAAGTACTTAACTACTCTAAACAAAAGAACTCTTCTCAATTTTTCCTCACAGTCTTGCCCATAAAACAAAGTCTATACGGTGACCTATACAAGGCACTGATGTTCCATTGAGAAAGCTATAAAAATTATATTCTTTCATGAAGTGTGGCTCCCATTTAAGGTTAAATATCTCAGTTCTCTTCATTACAGATCACAGCAGACAGAAGGCTGTAAGCTTAGGTACAAGGCCAACAGTGCCACTATCAGGATTCACACGAGTGAAACCTCAGAAGGCACAAAAGCACTGGCCTAAGTCATCAGCTTAATGTCTCATGGGAAGTAATGTCCCCAGCCACAGAATAATAATGCTGCAAAAAGGAATTCAAATCCTGGAACAAACACCAACACCTTTCCTGTCGGATGAGCTTCAATATCTGTTGCTAGAAAAGTGAGCTTAGAAGTATAAAAATAAATCTTGCGTCTGTTAATAACATGCTTGAAAGCTTTGCATAAATCCACTTCTGCTAATTTCCAACCTTCAAAAGTGTGGTTTTCTTTTTAAGGAATGTCATTGGATGGTCGATTTTTCTGTATAACTGCTGGGCCCACATAATCTTCCCTGCTACCTAAAACACAAAAAGTATGAGGTTATATTTCCATTAACTTAAAAAGAGTCGAGAAGCAAAGTCTTTGCTCTCTCTCGTTTAGTTCTTTCTTACTGGTGGTATATTACGTGGTATAGGTGGATTTTCTTTTTGCTCCTGGTAGAGTTTACGAACAAACTCTAAGTCTTGGCTGTACTGCTGAAGGACAATGGTATACTTCTCATTAAGATCAATATGATTTTCCCCGATTTGTTCAAGCTTCATCAGAAGTCCCAGCATCTGTTCAGTCTAAAAAGGAGGATGGAGCATTTACTGCAGCAGATGTTAATAGATCATAAAGTCAATTTTCATATTTTTTTTTAAATTTGTAACATGTAAGTTTGTAAGTTGCTTTCTAAGAAACACAGAAAAGTCCGTACAGACAAGTTAGTGAATTTTACTTCTGCATTTTGTCCCATATAGAATATATTTAACATAGTATGAACTGAGAAACTGCTACCACTACAGTATAATGGAATTGGGTTTTTTTTCTGACTCTCATCACACTTTTTTGCTGCAAACAGTTGTGCTAGAACACCTACAACTTTATTCATGCTTCATTAACATCTCATATCATGATCAGGGCCTGAACCAATGAACAGAACTGACATTAAGGTAATAGATGGCAGAAATTATTTCATTACTCCTACCAGTCCAACAGGAATAACTCAAAAATGCAACAGGAAGCATGGACAACACCAAGAAGAAGAAAGAAAATAAACTTCAGAAAAATAGGGCTATAAAATTGATAAGGAAAGAAGGAAGAGAAAATTGGCACCAAGAAACAATGAACATTATCTTCCAGCACTTCTGCAGTCAACTTTTCGGACATTTGTAACAGGCTTGGTATCCTCTGACATTATCTCAGGCAGCCATCAGCATAGTACAGAACACTGGCAGTAATGAAGGAGCTCAGCAGGACCTATGGGTGCTCAGCCTTTCTGAGCACCAGAAAAAGCATGTTGCATTTGTAAAATTACTTACAGTTACAGTCTTCTCAAACCAGGAATCCACAAATTCTTGTATGGACTCATACAATGCTGCAATTTGGTTCTTAAATTCAAGGTAATCTTTCTCAAACTAGAAAAGGGTAAAAAAATAAATTAAAAAAAAAAAAAGGTACCTATAGTGTTGCTTTCACATAATACAAAATTATTTCCCTGAAGTTTTTGTTTTATGTGCCCAGCGCATGTGTTCAGCACTGCAAGAAAGAGAACAAGGACAACACCAGTAACAAAGGCATTTACATTCTAAGCAAAGCAAACAAAAAAAAGTGTTGGGTTATGTGATTGAAGCCTCATTTTTATGAATACAGAGGAGCACAGGGGAAGAAGGACAGACAGAGGAAATCTAATAACCTAATCAGTGAATAGAGCACACTCATCACCTACACCCAGCACTGCCATAGCAGAGCGTTCAGCTCACTGTCCAGGTATGAAACTCATTGAGATGAGCAAACTAGCAGGCTCTCCAGAGCATGTTACAGACTAAGGGAAGTTATTGCCTAGGAGATAAGAGGCTCTAATACTACAGTTTACCAGGGAAGAGCACTTTGGGACTGTACAAAATTTATTACGGGAGTTAGGGAAGAAGCAAAGGCAGAGATCAATGTGCTTTGTGGGAGGAACAAGTGTGGGAAAATGGAGGCATGATGGGATAAAAGGAGTCTGTCACTTGAACAGGTCAGTATGCTTTTCCATCTGTGCCCTGCACCTGATCGGCACAGTCTGTGTTGTCTTCTTACTTATCTCCATTTCTAACCATTTTCCTGGGTGAAAGGGTGCTCTCTTCCGTACGAATGGGTGTGTATGGGAGTCTATGCACCAGCAACAGGAGCAACAGGGCTTAAGGGCAACATACAAGAAAGATGAAGAGAGACTTTTACCAAGGTGTATAGAGACAGGACAAGGGATAACAGTTTTAAATCTAGCCAAAAGAATGTTGATTTAGATCAGACATAAGGAAGAGATTTTTCACACTGAGGGTGGTGAGATACCAGAACAGGTTGCCCAGAGAAGCTGTGGATGCCCCACCCATGGAAGTGTTCAAGGTCAGTTGGGACAGGGCTTTGAGCAACCAGATCTAGCGAAAGCTGTCCCTGTCCACTGTGACAGAGGGGCTGGACTAGATAATCGTCAAAGGTCCTTTCCAACGCAAATCATTCCATGATTCTACAGAGACCACAAGTCACTGGAGCCTGTGCACCTGCAGAGTCAGCAGCTGGAGAGACTGGAGTGTATTGAGGTCTAAGTATCAGCAACCAGGGTAGGAACCATGGATCACAGCAACCAGAAACAGCGGAGCACGTGCATATTGGGTGGGTGGGTGTGTCACATACAGTAGCTAGAGAATACCAAACCAGACCAGGCAGCCCCAGACAACTATCAGACACAGTAGGGTCTGAAGATCAGCCACTGGTAAGGTTGTAAGTCTGGACAAACTACAAGAAAGAAATGTTAGGATGTGTGTGACTTTGTGTGTCAGCAACCAAGAGAGCAAAGGGATCTAGGGGTCAAGTAGAGGGTGGACTGATCGCCTAAGACAAGTTACTGGAGGGACCCACAGCACGTGTCTGTGTGTGTGCATAGGCCTGAGTCTCAGCAGCGGGAGTGGGGCTGTGGGCTTTGGGGGCGGATTTCTAAGTTCAGGAGCTGGGGAGACCTGGGTACCCAGGAGCCAGTTGTTGGACAGACTGTGTAAGACCACCTGGAAGGAACCATGTAAATATATTTTCTACTAACAGGCCTTCATTAATTCGTTAATACTGTTTGTATGATTGCTGTGTTTTCAGCTTGTGTTGAGGTGTATGGCCAGAACCGTGTATAAATGCATGGTGTATACGTGTGCGTGCAGCCTGTTAGGAATTACACAACCAGCCTTGCAGCTGGGGACATGGAGCTGTGACAGCCTCACTGCTATTAGACTCCTGAATTTGGCAGCTCCTAACTATAAGTAATTTGGGTATTTATCTGTAATAATTTTTCTCAGAAGTCCAAAACACTGAGGAAACACACAAAAAGAGTTCAATGCAAACTTTTTCTCGAATAAAGCACTCTACAAGCTTGGGAAGATAGTCCATAGTATACTTTGCTCAAATCATTTAAGTGTGGGAAAGCATGTGATTTTTAAACATCTTCAAATGCCAGTTAAGAGTAAATGTTCACTTTCAGAAAACAACCACACAGCAAGAATTACAGAAATGTAAGCCATTAGCCAGTCAGAAGAAAGCCAAAGGTACTCTAGACTTAAATGTTTAAAGGAAAGTTCCTGACAGTTGCAAGCTACAGTTCGGGAAGGCAGGAGAGAAAGTCAACATTTCTATTACAGCACTCCTATTGTGGGGCTATCAGTCCTGCAAAGCAAACAGGCTACAGCTCCATTCCAGCATGTACAGGCTGGACTAAAACAAGAGTCTGAAGCACATGAAAAGTCTCTTTAGTTTTTACCACTCTGCTCAGCACTGGAGGTAATATCATTAGCTTCTCCCTCTAAAATGTTCATCTAAGTGCCTTTACTATAATAATGCCTTTACACTAAGTATTTTCAATAACAATGACTAACTCTTGCAACAAGATGAACTGTATTTAATGCGTTGACCTGCCTGAATTAGTTTTCAGTTTGCAGTACAAAATATATGCATCTCAAAACAAACAAGTTTAAGAAAATTTGTTTGTAGCATTACCTATCACACGAAACCTAGTTTATCAAAATTAACGAAAACATTTGAAATAAAAGCCAAATTTACCCAACCACTTTCAAATTGTATTAAAGGATATGAAAGTATTATTATTATAGCAAAATACTACATGCATTGTTATAAAATTTAATCTTCTTTGCATAACTCCAGTGAAAAGCACAGAATTAAAGGAATGATTGTCCAATACGTGCTGAATTTATGTACCTCTTTTTTTCTGTGATCCAGAACATCATACTGTTTGGATTTGGTGTTTGTAGCAATGCTCTGGTAATGAGTACTGATCTCTTCAATACCTTCTATCTTTATACGCTGAAGCTTTAAAAGGCTTTCCATCATATTGTTCATATCTGAAATCTTCTCCAAACGTTTACAAAATGTATCAAATTTTCCAAATATATAGTTTTCACTAACAATAAAAAAGCAACAGAGGGATTGTTATGCAAATGTGTTTGTAATAGATTTTCTCTATTTAACCCATTCATATTCTACCAGAACTGCTACCAAGTTTCATATAAAAAAACTCTAGTGTAATAATTACAAATCAAATAAGAAACATTTTAAAGTAATGCATATAAACCAGAAAATGCTTAATCCTTATATTTGTAAATTAAAAGCCTTTAATATATTTCAGAGGAGTTACTCTTTTAAATAAGACATTTGCAGGAGATCAAAATGTGAATGTACAATACTAAACAATGTCCCATGCTGAAAGTGCCAATACAGGTAAAAATCCCCTTAGCACTGTGATAGGCAAGCTAGCCCAAAGGTGACTAAATTCCCCTGGGGTCTTTTCACTTGTATTCATTAGTCAAATTTGTTGGGATTTCAGACCATATGTAAACATATGTATTAAATTAACACATGCATAAATTCTCCTGAAGTCCCCTTGGACACCTGCTAAATCAACAAGTTACTGGCAAAAACCTTTCACTGGTTTATTCCTGAAAACAAACAAACAAAAATAACAACAACAAACTCACAAACCTCTGCAATGTCATGTTTCAATTATAATAAATGCTACATTTTAACTTAGTATTTAGCTTTTCTGCTATCCAGCAGATATAATGACATCTCATTTGTAAATTGTATAAATGAATATGATTCCATATTAGAGTAAATTATTTACCTAAAATCAAATTGCCTGCCACTTTGATTTTCCTTTAGCTCCTCCCTAATTCTCTGAAAACATGTTCGGTACAGTTCTTTGAGGGAAATGCATTGTTGTATCCTCTTTAGCAATTCTTGCCTGAGGAAGAAAGTACGGAAGACAGAAAATCATTCTAAAGAGGTCCTCAAAAGAGTATAAATAAAAAGAGAGTATTTCAGTCAGACATGCAACTTTGCAAAAATAAGAATACAAAATTATGTTACCTGAAAACATTCAAAATATGAGGATTACATTAAAAGTTTTTTTCTTAAAATTGTTATCTACAGTGGATATTTTTAGTGTAGGTTTTATTGTCATCAACCCAAAACTTTCACAGCATAGTCCAGAAAGGACTTACACTGGGTAAACCCTGGCTCCTGAATGCCTTTGGCTTGGCCATTTCTCATCTTCTGTAAACTGCATATTTCTGATGGGTTTTCCTTCATTTGTTTCTTTGTTTTTTATGCAGAGAAGACTGGAGAGGTATTTTTCCAGACTACAGTAAGCATGAGGAAAGTCTTGTTTCTTTAAAAAGATACACGAGGAACATCTTGGTTCCTAAGGCCACAACTAGTTACATCTTATACAGAGTTGTTCATGAACCCTGAGGTACTACTATGCGTGAGATACATAGATGAGGCATGGAAATTAGCCATAAGCCATTTACTCAAGACTGTTGCTCCACTTTGGCTTTGCCTTTCATCTTCCAAAAGATCATTTGGAATGAAAATGAAAGTCAGACTTTACAGACTGAAACCACTAATGGGGACAAAGAGAAACTTTCGCAGGGAGAGCAGCAGCAAATAAATAAACAAGAAGAATGTCTCAAAAATAAATTCAGATAGAATAAGCAAACAAAAGTATTCTAATTTTATTTAAATTAATTCTTTAGAATAAACATAGCCAGTAGTTGATTGATTACCAGTAATTTCTGAAATCTTCCTTTTACCAACACCAAAATACAGCACGAAACCAAATTATTTATTAGATTCACTTTTATGTCTCCTAACTTCAGTGTCACTTTTGACTTGGCTGGAATTTAAGCACAGATATCCTGACTGTCAATGATTGATGAAGCTTGTAACACCTTTTCCTTCTCACCTCAGTAACCATAATCTTGCCCCAATTATACTCTTTCAAGAGGTTATTCAAATCATTACTTTTCTAGTTGATAACTTTAGATGTCATGCTCATCTTAAACCCTCTCTGTGGTTTCTCCCTTTTGCATGAAAATAATTGAGTTGTTCTGATAGTACGTGTTCTTCCTAGCCTATCTCCAGTTAACTTATCCTTCAGATAAGTGACATAACTTTTTCTGCCAGTGATGTCAGCATTCACCATCCTCCTGTTAAGTTTCACCCAAACTCTTCTGTGCTTCCACTTATGCTGTATGTAGCACTTGGGAGCAGCTCCTTGCAAGCAGCCACAGAGTGGCTAACTCATCCCTTCCTTGAAAAGTTCTCCTGGCAGTGATGCCTACAGAACACCCAAGGCCATCACAGGGTTTGCTGAAAACACTGTCACTCCAGTTGGCCAACACTGCACGACTGCTGGTTTTTCTTCATCCCTCTTTCCTCCCCCATCTCTTTATTCACTTCTTATGTTTCAGACTACAAGCTCTTCTTATGTTTTAGATTGCAAGGTCCTTAGAGCAGGGGCAAACTTTTTGTGCTTTTTCTGTATTGTGCCTAACATTTGCTGAAAACCTGGGACTCTTCCTATACCAAGAGCTGTAACAAGGACAATAGAAAAGAAGAATAAAACTCGTCTTAGGCATGTCTAACCAGCAAACTTACAGGAAATCTGGCTTTTTTAATTTAAGGTGCCTCATTAGCACCATTTACAGTCCTCATGTGTTTGCTCATACAGCATTGTCCACGGAATACTCAGAAAATTAAAGTCTGTGTCTAATCACCCACATACCTCACACCAAACAGAGCACAAATGAATTGTGATTCTGGTCCTGGTATATACTGTCTCCTTCCTCAACCTGACTTTCCTGTCCACTAACAGCAAAATACAAATATTAGATGGAACTTCACCAGTTTGCCCTCAGAGCTTCTTTATGAAAAACCTTAGCTCCAAGTTCTAATTGCTCAAGTGTGTTTTAGTCTAAAAAAAGCCAAAAATATCAAATGTTGTGTACTGATATATATTACGTGCTTTGCAACAGTTTTTTTCACAACACATAATTATTATTTTTTTTTTTGCAGAGTACTTAATTCTACAGAAAATGAACAGACACAAGCTTAAAATTAACATGGGAATTGGTGCCTGATAGGAGGACAAAGGGCTACTTAAATTTGCCCTTTAATAATCTTGATGAGTAATCTATAAACTTATTTCTAGTGCTTACAGAAGAAGATGGAATTATTAAAATTCTATTACCTGTCCAGATCCCAGATTTTTGAAACACCTTCACAGAGATAGGTCTTGCATGTGTTTATCATTTGATTAGTGATTTTAAGAAGAAGAGACGTCATGCGCTCTGACGTGTTGTAGTATGGTGATGTACAGTAGATCATACAGACAGTATTCATTAAACTGGGTACATGTTCCATCATTGTTACCTACATCATGAAAAAAATGGGAAAGTCAGCAATTTGAATTTCCTAAAAAATTAACACAGTGGAAAATGTGACAGTGCTGGGAATACACTGGTCAGTGGATAAACATTCTTTTTCATTGTAACACATTTTTCTTGTAGACATCTAATTAGGAACTAGACCATCCAATTCATTTGGGGGGACTTAACACACTATGACCAAGATTTTCCAGAGGAAAAACAGAGGCTGCGCTCTTTTTGGCCATGCTCTCCAGTACATGAAGGTGCTGTAGTCTGTTTTGCAAAGGAATATGCTACCTGAGGTAAAGAAGTCCTACACTGCTATAAAAGAGTTGGCCTGCTGTAGGAAGGACAGCAAGAAGAAAGTTTGCCTTTGCTCATTTTGCCTAGATTTGTACAGAAGAGAAATACAAAAGGAGATGGCAAGGCAACAATAATCTCTCTCTTAGTGAGGACACTGAACTAGAGACTTTTCTGTGCCACAGAAATGCATGCAAGCCAGATATTCTGAGAACTCAGAACAAGAGACAGTGAATGGTCTAGAAAAGCATAAAAAAAAAAAAGTATAGTATATAAAAGTCAAATCCAATATGGCCACACAGTGAATATTTGCAGAACAAAAGCCGTGTGAAATAGCACAATGGATTCCGGGTACAAGGTTTGAAAACAACATTTAGAAAAATTGTAAGCAGCTGGATTATGTGTAAATCTACTGAACCATGTAAGCTTAGACAGTTTTGCCTGGTGGCTGTATCTTCAAAATTTATGCTCTCACTTAAAAAAAATGAAATCTCAGACCCATATGGTTATGAAAATAAGTATTAGCATTTGAACCAAGATGACAGTAAATCCATGCTACCTGCAAGAGAAACAGTTTTAACCTGTAAAATAAGTGGAAGCTGTCCAATTTCAGCTCAACTGAAGGCTTAAGATCATTTTATGATATTTGCATTAAAACAATCACAAGTAACTAGTAACTGAAGCATGGAGACAGGAAGAAGTACCATATGTAAAGCCCAACCTCCCAAAGACAATTCAGCTTGACATCAGATTTGAAAAAAACAACATCTTTTGCGTATTTTTTTCATTCCCTTCAATTATTTTCTGGAATGATAACTGCCTTCTACATAAAAAGTAGTATTATCTCTGGATTATTCAAAATCTGTAAACTCAGTTCACTGGTGCCAAAAGAGTTAAGCTGTCCACTAATCATTAAACATAGGAGTTAAATACTGAAAAGATAATATCTTTCAGAAGCAAAAGCCTTTATTTTCTGAATTTCAAGTTAATTGTTGCCTTTAGAGTACTACTTACAGGTGAGGCTTTGGCAAGTGGGCCAAAAAATTTATCCAATGTATATAAATATCTCATGTTGTCTTTAGCTTCATTGGCAGCAATTGTTATATTGCCATCCTGAGGGGAGAAATAAAAAATTAATACTGTTAAAATTTACTGAAGAGGTTCTTTCTCTTGCATGTTACTGCAAGACTATTAATCCATCTTGCAAACATTTTCTTGCAGAAAGTTATTTCAAATAAGACATTTCTTCTTTACATAAGAAATATCTACTTTTACAGGCAAAAATTGGTAAGATCTACCTGGCAATCAGCAATATCTTGGATATGATTTAGAACAACTCCTTCCTTAAGCCCCTAAACTTTTCTTTCCTGATAGAAGTAACAATAGTGTGGTTTCAATAATTCAACTTACATTTTAGAATGGTTTTAGCATGATACCCATTCTACAGAACTTAGACAAGATCCCTGAAATGTACCAAGGCATTTCCCATCATTTTTTAATAAACACTTGTTAGGGAAAATGAGTTCACAACTAATGCTTCTATATCCTTCTGTTCATGACAGGTGGAACTATCCAGTGCTTAGGAGGCAATTTTGTATGAAGAAAGAAATCTAGTTCATCATCTGTGGCTTGTACTGGCTCTGTACACGCACTCTCACCCAAATTCCATTTATCACAGAAGTCTATGACAATGTTAAGCACAAAAACAGAAACTCTGTAGGCTGACACCCTTTTGCTGGTCTATTTTCAAAACAGTAGAATAGCTTCTTAAGTGTTAGAAGTTCTGCATTCTGGTGGGGGTGGTGGGGTCTGATTGGCTGTACATGGTATACAGCTTATTTTCTGGCTTGCCTAACATTTTGACTGATAAGTTTACATTACAGATATCCACTTATCTGGAGTAGCTGTTATGCTACAAAAAGCCAGCTGCCAATATTTCTAAAAGCAACATGATGAACTTTCTGACATCTCTACAGGTGGCCTGCATAGTGTACAGCTGGAGAGAGACAGAAAAATGTATTGCTGCATGGATTTACTTTTGCACAACCATTCTGCTCACTACATTAATGAATGACACATACAGAAGCATTGACTTCTTTTCAAGTCATTTATTTAACTTCAGACTCTTCAATGTTATGTTTCAACAAATGGATAATAAACCACAGTACAAAACTAGCATAAACACTCAAACCTATTTTTAGCGTTGTGTTCAGTTCTCTGTGTATTACAAATACGGTACTGTACTAATTTAAAACTTTTATTAAAACATGGTAATTACCAGCTCTTTCCACTGCTTTAAAGTCTTTGATCTTGCTGCCTGAAGAATACTTATGATTTTCTTTACTCTTGTACTCTTGATCTCCTCTAAAAGGCTTTGAAGAAAGAAATACAATTAATACTCCCTTTGGAAATGAAGTTTACATCTATTTTTTAAAAACTTTTTTTTTAGACTCTGTGAGAAATAACACAGGGATTTAACCTGTTAAATGATGACATTCTTGTCTTCCAGTGTTCCAGCTCTGCAGATGGACCAACGTCACCAGCTTCTCTTCTCATTTGTTCACTCTCCACTAAAACTTGTCTGATCTGTTTGATCCAAATCATGATCACTTCTTCCAGTTTCTCAGTGACCTCTGTGTTACTGCCTTCAAAATCATAGAACAACATGGTCTCATAAGTACCACGAAATAAATACAGATTTTTAACTACAGAAGTTAAATGTTCTTGTCAAACATAAGCTGAAGTTGTATAAGATGGTGATATTCAAATCACTGATCAACAACAGCAAATTATTAAGACAGTAATAACAAGATGCACACACATAAAACCTGTATCTACCTACTATCCTGCATATCCTTTACAATGGAAACAGATAAAAATACACTGAGTTCATAAGGGGAACAAAAAACAACAATCAGTAATGTGGTTTTGGGAGAATTGTGTTTCAGAGGTCTAAGAAATGCATTAACTATTACGGGTATATTTTTCTGCTTGTATTTCACAAGCAAAGGCTTACACTTCCACATTTCTCTCCTGCCACTGCAGCCTATGCCCCATCAAAAGCATCACGTAACTGACACCACTATTAACAGTCACAAAAATCCCCTACAATTCGTAAGTCAGCACATCTTTTAGATTGCCTTAGCAGCTGAAAAGAGTCCGATTCACTCAGTGCATTATATTTAGGACTCATGGAGCCTGTGCTACTGAACAGATCTGAAGAACTTGCCCAGCTATATAATGTTATTGTCTCATCTTAAGAGTCACTAGTTCTTCTGTGGAAACTGTCCTGTCGCAGGCTCATGTAGGGTTGAGAGGGATTGCACAAGTATTTACTGGTTTGGCATTATTTCACTCTGAAAATCCATGTGATGAAAAGAAATGGTGGAAAGCTATTGTTCAAAAAGACATAACTGCTCTTTCTCTCACATAAACATATATGTGTATATATATATAAGACAAACTTTTATAAATACGTTTTGTTTTGACTCACAGCCCTCAGAGCCAGACTTAACATAAGATATGGTTTCCACAGTATCAAAGAAATTGAAGACTATACATACTAGTAGATGGCTAGTTACACTAGTTACACTACTAACTACTTGGCCAGCAAACTAGGAGGAACACAGGCCACTGCATACATGATATGTCAAGGAACTACCTAATCTACAGATCTATGAATTAATGGATGGGCAAATGATTGATGATTTTATAATTACACAGTGAGAAACCTGGCAAGTGTAAGCAGAAAAATGTATACAGCTCAGGGAAGACGAATTAATTCTTCAGAGTAATTTTTTACTAATGACATAACATTTATTTTATAAACAGTATCATTGTGGTTGTTTTGACATAGGAATTACTCACCTGCAGTTATGTAGTCAGATGGGTTCTGTAAGTTGCTGATATAAATATCAATATCCACTTTTCTGAGCTGAATTTTACCTTCTATATTTTGTCTTGATGATGACAAAGTACCCACAAATTTATCCACTGAATACAGAAAGTCTTGTATCTGGCTGTTCTTCAAGCCTTCTTTCACAGCTCCCCAATTCTGAATATTTTATGATTTATGAAAAAAAAAAATTAGGAAGGTATATTTCCTGCCTCTGAATGTGTCCTTCTGGAGGCAACAGAACCAACTGTGATGCTTTGTGACTGACACAGAACAAAAAAAACTTAGAGAAGATGGACACTCTTTTTATGATACAGTACTTGCTGTCCACGGTCTAGAATAAAATCATACACTGATCCTTTGTGCAGCCAGAGACACTTGACACTTCTTTCAATCCAAGCTTAATCTACTTTTAAATAAGTCATCATAGTTTTAACTTAGAATGGCTGATATGCTACATTCTCCTTTGTTATGAGCATTACAGCTGGTGCTATTGCTTGAAAATAAAAAAATAAATAAATGTATTTCAAACACTTGTATACAAATTGCATGACTCCCATAAAGGTCTGTATTAGACTTGTATCTTTTTGTATCATTCAACTGATGCACAAACAGGAGTGCAGCAGCCACTTGCCTTAATTCCACATGTTTTTGGGAAAAAAAAGACTAGCTATTGGATTACCTGTTGGGATTTAAGTGCTGGTATCATGATTTGGGACAAGAAGAATTCCAGGCCCTGAAGGATATTTCCGTTAGCACAATCAAATACACCAAAATTCACTTCCTTTGGGAAGAAACAAAAATTAGCAGAGTGCACGTAAACTTTTGCAGCATTATAGTACTTAAGTGACATTCAGACATGTGGCAGACATACATACAGTCCATAACTGTGTAGGTTCCATGAGGATATTGCCCCCGCCCCGCCGCCCCGCTACTGAATTTGGATTGGACATAGACTAAAATTCGACTGGAAATTCCAAGACTTGCCATTAAGTTTGAGTCACCAGAAGAATCAGTCCTATATTGTAGCAACACTCCAGCCACCAATTAAAATGAATCATTTAACACCAGTGCATTAAGACAATTATATGTCTGTATTTCTCTTTTAGAGGAACAGCTTCCATCTATCATAAATGCCTAAAAATGGACAACAAATGTATCAGGCAAGAAATGCCTCAGTTGCTCTCCAGTTCATTGTTATTAATTGTTATGAAGCATTTATTTACACAGAGAGTGGTCAAACACTGGAACAGACTCCCTAAAGAGATGGTCAATGCCCCTAGCCTGTCAGCGCTTAAGAGGCGTTCAGACAATGACCTTAACAATGTGCTTCAGCTTTTGGTCAGCCCTGAAGTGGTCAGACAGTTGGACTATATGACCACTGTAGGTCCCTTCGAATAGTCCATTCTAGTTAATGTGAAGCAACAAGCAGTGAATTTCTGAGGCTGGGGACAGAGACAGCACTGGTTAGTGGAATTTTACTGCAGAACATAATGCATTAATTGGAGGAAGTGAGGGACTACATGTTTTCCCAGTGGTATCTGCTTATGGAATGGTTATCTTCTACAGGCATTTTGCTTACAAATGGATACATCCTGAACATGGGCCATGTGCTTTCTATGACCCATACAGACTAGCCATTTCAGATCTGGGTATGCCTCCTGTTAGCAGAGAGGGAGTCTCATTGAGAACTTCTGAGCTGCACAAACATACACTGATTTTGCCTTCATCACACTGAATATTTCACTCATACAGGGAAAAGCAAACAGAGTTCTGCCATGGAAGCTTCTACTCCCAACTTCTGCCTGTGTAAAGACAGCAATTCCAGAGTGTTTTAGGAACAGCAACTACAAATGAGGTTTTGTAGAAGCTTTGACATTCTTGGCTATCTTGATTATTAATTTCACTAGTGTTTTTCTTGCTAGTCCCCATTGCATGCAAAAGAAGAGCATTTACGGCAATTAGTTGTTATACATGCGTGGAATACTACATCCTAACAACATTACAGTATTATAATCCCAGTAGAGTACAAGAGGGTAGAAAACTCTTTCCCAAAAAGTGGTGGTACTATGGATGACATCATTCTGCTTGAAGAAGTGCTTAGGAGGAAGACCAGATTTCTCTGCATGTCTGAACATGTTCCCTGGGAGGCAATGCTCACAAGGTTGTTAACAAGGAAATGCTCCTAAACTAATTCTTTCTGCAAGAGGGTGTGTTAACAAAATAACAGAAGGAAAGGGCAGAAGGCTAATGAAGAAAAAACTGACCTCTATTTTCCCCCTTCAGATGCTTTTAACAATGCCAGTTTCTCCCATATTAGTGTTTACATTTGTTGCAGGGAGGGAGAGACAGGGCAAATTAAGTCTTTCAAGACTTCTGAATCTCTAGGACAAAGTTGATATACAACCTGAACCATTTCTTTCCACAGGATGCTGAAGATTTGGCTATTCCTCTTGAGAAACAGGACAAATTTGTGTATTTCTAGGGGGTTCTCAGGTTCTATTTCCAACACAACTCTCCAGGATAAACCAAAACTTGCCAAACCAGTCTGAGCCCAAGCTCCAAGCGTCATCAGTGTGAAGACTGCCAGATGGAAAATTAGGGCTTGTTCTACCTTCTATGTCATCTAAAAATGTTGCCTCACATAAAGGATTAAGTTTGATGACAGCTACAGGACATCCACTGCCAAGACAAGGTGATTGCCAGAGAACCACAGAGAGAGGACATGAGGGAAGCTCACTGAAGAGTTTGGACAACCATTCTGACAGATACCCAACTGAAACAGTGCAGCAGAACTCACAGGCCATGAGAAGAGGAAGCCTCAAAATTACTTCTGCACCCTTCGATGAGGTATTTGTAAAAATATTGTCATAAGCCAAGTGACTGACAGAAACTGAAGTACTAATTTCCATGACGGTAGCTGGAGAACAAACTTACTACAACTTTGGACTGCTCAAAGGGAACACATCAACTTATTAGTGACAAATAAGGAGAAAATCTGTAAAGCATAAAAATGACTGCATCAATGTTTTTGAGAAAATTATTTCAGGCTTATTACATTTTTTTCTTTAATGTCTATTCTTAAATGTTAGTATCTGCATGCTCTTCTGTTGCAAATATTTTGGTCTGACCTGGGAAATATTTGATGCAGTTATAACTTTATCTGATGTCCTTAGGAAAAATGCACAAGTTCCGTTAAAATTCTGTAAAAAGGACAAAATGAAATCAGTTAAAAAGAGCACACCTCTACAGTAAAAGTAATTTACTTAACAATGTAAAACTGTGCTGAAAACAAAATTGTAAAAAAAAATATTACTCAAAAGAAGTAGGGAACTGTTTGTAGGATATTTCAAAATCAATCCTTCTCAAATCACATGTCGTTTTTTCTCCATCTGACATAAGAACATCAAAAATGCCCTTTGGGGCAGACAAGTCCAGTATCGCATCTCTATCAAGAAAATGCAGTTCAGGGAGAGCTTGCGAGTCAGGCTCCTTTCTGAGCTCCATTCCTCCTGTGTTCCCTGACCATCTGCAAACATTGTGTGAGAGCTGAGATGACAAATTCCTGTCTAGTCATTTTAAGCATTCATTTACAGATCTACCCATGAGATTGTCTAATCCCTTTCTGAGTCTACCAACACAAATTCATTGATAAAAACCTAAAGATATCTTCAGCTTTCAAGCATTTAAAGTACTTTTCATAGATACCTAGACCAGAATGAATCATGTTAGAATGACATTTATTTCATTTTTTTGAAGGGGAACTTAAAGATTACTAAAAACTTCTGATTCAAATACCTTTTAACATGTGCTTTCATCTTTTTAATGGACTGAAGTAATGTAAAAGTTTCAAATCAGTACTGCAACAACGCTTATTTTTAATATATTAAATTTAATAATTCAACTATAACAAATTTTAAAAGCCATTCCCATTGGTCCAGTTGGCAGAGGAATGAACCTCACTTCTTCTCTGAAAACAAGAAAGAATTCTTCAGCTATGTCTTTTCTAACACATCTATGTTAATATAAGCTCATTGGAAAAAAAAAATAAAAAATAAAAAATAAAAAGACATCACCATGCTTTATTCAAATAAAGTTGAATATGGTATACCTGATTCCCTCCAAAAGAGACAGAAAGAAAATTAATCAGAAATGTTAATGACTAGTCTGGATAATGCTTAGATATTACAGTGAGGAGTTTCTTGTAAGAATTTGAATGGAATAAAGGAATTATTAAATATATTTTTGGAGTTATGTGCAGCATTATTAAAACCACTGAAGAATGGCACTTTTAAACTAGAAGTGCACAAGCACTGGAAAATACTTGAACATACAGTCATTAACAAAATGTTAGGATCTGCAACTTTTAAACAAGCATTTATTTGACCTGCTCTCCTCTCAGACAGTCAAATCCATTAATCACTACTTCTTTACTAGTAAATTTCCAGCTCAGCTGGGAGATCTTGCATTATGACAACATGGACTAAATACTTAAATATTTATCCAAGAATTACAAAAATCTGTTTAACACTGCAAAACTGTTACATTTTTCCAATCTTTCACTTTTCAAATGTCATCTAATGAATTTTTCAACCATACCTCAGTAGAACCCATGGTAATAAATAACTTCTTCTGAATCGAACTGTTCGTTGATCCATCTGACTTCAGTGATGCATTCAACTTTTGCTAGCAATTATAAATAAACGGTTAATAAAAACTGTTATCATACAAATAACTCATCCTATTTGAAGATGTGAATTATAACTAAGCTAATTCTAAATCTGTTAGTAATTCCCAGACAGAAATCATGAGGCTGACTTTGGCAGTGCTAGCTAATGGTTGGATGACCTTAAAGGTCTTTTCCAACCTAAACAAGTCTATGATTCTATGGTTTGGTGACGGAGCTTTGTATGAATCCCATGATCCACAGTAAACAGTTTCATAGCCCTGTTCTTTCAGAAAACATTCAAAGAAGAAGGGGAAAAAAAAAAAACTCAGAAAAAAATATAATTAAATAAAATCTGAAATGTTTCCTGGAGCAACTTCCTCCATAGAAACAAACTGGACGTCTTGCAGAAAGAGTCATGTTCCTGGCCTGCAGAGTCGTATTGTAATTGTGAGCGGGACTCACAAGGAACACTCTCAGATAGATCCTGGCAACAATGCAAAGAAATTTAGCTTTCTGCCAATGTCTTTAACCACATATCACTCTGAAAAACTTCCTCTCTGAGAAGCTTTGCTGCCACTGGTCCCTCTCCACTGAGATGTATCTATAACCTCGTCTCTTGAAAGCAATTATAAAGGTTTAAGCCTAATAAAGACTTGCATCCCTCTAATTCTAGTGCCAGAGTTAGGTCAGCAGTTGGACTTTATGATCTTGAGGGCCTCTTCCAACCAAAATGATTCTATCATTCTATGAATTTTCTGTCACACAATTTGGAAAATAATCTGTTGAAACTTGGAAGAACATCACAGAACATAATGTGAAAGAAGCCTGTAGGTATATTTCTCTTTTAAGGAGAGGACTCTTCCTAAAAAGTCAAATGTTCAGCTCCTGCTAGACTGAATGTGTGATGTATGATACACAGTGGTGGCTCCCCACTCCCACCTCAAATCAGTATCTTCTAACGCCTATGCAGAGTCTCAAGCGAAGATCATGCACCCAAGCTGGTGAAAAAGAGAGATGAGCAGCACTGAAGAAAGGATCTTGAGAAACCTTGGTAAGAACATGATTTCTCGGTCAGGCCAACTGTCTGCCCAGACCCGTATTTTGTCTCCAAGAATGGCCAAAAATGGTTAAAAACAGGGCAAGCATGTATGATACTGACCCTGAGTAATCTCCAATATGTTTGAAACCAAACTGTTGACAGAACAGTCAATTTAATGAGATCTCTTGACTCATCATAATTGGGTGGAAGATGGTAGAGATGGCATTCATACTTTCCATCAGAAACATTTATTTTTATGCTATGCTGCCTTTGCAACAGAATTTTCATGAATTCATATTTTAATGGTTAAAAAGACCAAAATAAAACAAAAGTAAATGCAGAAATGAAATGTTTCACTTAACCCAAGCTGGGCATACATTTATGGCTTGTAAATCGAGGAAAACACTTTCAAGATTTTTATTTTCATCTTGGTCTAAGTCAGAGAACAACATGCTCGTCTCAGAAATGTGCACACACAGTCTCAGTGAAAGGAAAAACTGATTAAACTGTTTTGACAGCTGAACTGATCCTGTGCTTTGCGAAGTCTCTAAGCAATTTCAGTAACACTCAAAAGTTCTTTTAATTTCCATCAGTTATAACGAATCTGTAATTCATTCTTGCACGTAACTGATGATCAAGCATTACCAATTGTTTTATTGTCCCCAACAAGCCTAAAATACCACCACATGGTGAGTTAGTTCACCTTAACATGACTCCTCAATGGCATAACCTCAAAGGACTACGGAAGGACTTCTGCAGTTCAAGAAGCTCACAACAGTCACATTAGGCAATTTCAAGGTCACTTTGCAACTTCTGATACCACACACAGACTGGAAGCTGAACACATTATTTTGCTTTTTATGAAGAGGCTTCCCCTTTTCAGAATTGAAAGGGAGAGAAATACACTTTGGGGACAACTACAACTACCCTATTTCTAGTTACATATAATTTTCCAGGCTTGAGATTATTTTCTGCAGAACAGGACAGACCTGAACGTGAAGCCACCTTAATTTAGAAAGAAATTGCACCATTTTTCACGCTCTTGAATCTGTGCTTTGTCCATAACAGAGCTGGTGAAGTTCACACCAAAAGAAGACTGCTCTTGTACACACAGTTCCCCATTCCTATAATACATGAGCTAATCTAGTCTTTTTAAACTCTAACTCTAACTACAAAGTGCCTCAATTATCTTTATATTTTCTGAAGTCTGAATTATTACTTTACTTGCCCTTTTTAAGTGTTCTTTTGTGAAAACAAGAACAGTATCAAACCATGCCACAGGGCATCCTCCCATTTCCATGTAAGTTGATACGGCAGCATCTAAACAATGAGATCCAGGTTCTTTTCACATTAGCGTGCATAGCAAAATAATCTCTGTTAACATATTCTGAATTTTGCAACAGTCATGATCTTTTAAAAAAAACTGCAACTTCGCTTTTGCAGAAGTAACAACAGAAACATACCTGCAATACATCTTGGTAAAAGAAGAGCAATTTTTTAAGTCCACCAGATGCAAAGAATTGTTCTATAAGTTGAAACTAAAACCAAAATTACAAGTAGTTAATTGCAAAGTAGTTTCAAAAGACCAGAATTTTTTTGAAAAATATTTAATAATAATAATTTAATTAATATTTACCTTGTCATCAGAAACAATGGCCTCCTCCACTTGCTGCTCAGTTAAGCCTATCCCATCTGCTAATCTTGCTATCAAATACTTGTGTCTTTCATCTATCCGAGCTCTTCTCTCCTCTTTGGTGACTTTGGCTTGCTTGGCTAGTTCTTTTCTAGTTTCACTGGAAAGTACTATACTTTTCTTACCAATTGTCTAGAAAATAAAAGTTTGTTATAGAGAGATTATTTCTCCTCACTTAAGGATTGTATTTGATATTGTTGATCCTTAATCTTGTTCCATAAACTACTTCAAACAGGAACATCAAAAATATATCTAATGAATGCAGAGGGAAAAGATTAGTGATAATTAATTTGCTAGGCCAGAATTAATTCTTACTCTAAGGCCAGTACAAAGGAAACTTCAGATCAAGGCCTCAGAATCAGATGTGGATGCAGGCTAACGTGACAATACAAATTTAGCACTATAAAGGCTCTACTTCAAATCTCAGCTTTGTGAATCCAGCTTCCAAATTTCTGTATGTCCCTATTCCAGATCTGGGACCAGATCTATCTCTTTACTCTCAGCATTTTAATATAGAGTATCAAGTTATTACCTCAATGGAAATAAATAAACCAAATCCACTATAAAATCAGTCACCACTGGAACAAATATGCAATTGATGTTTAATACACAGGTCATATAAGAGTAGTGGCAGAGTGATAAAGGATATTCATGTAGACAAAGGATTCTTAAATCTTCATAACAGTGTGAACAAGACTGAAAATAGATGTGGTGGATAAGATTTTTAAGTCAATAGATAATTTTTAGAAGCTATACAGAAAACTAAAGATTTGGGTAAAAAAGTCACCACGCTGAGCCTTTCCCTCTACTTACAGCTCCCACTGACATGAGTATATGGAGCCTGGGGATGTCTGTACCTCACAGTTTTTACTGGAGAGAAGCAAAGATAAATTACATCATCTTCCCAGTATTCTAAACTAGACATTGTAATTGATCAATCCTAATTTAGTCTTAGATGGAAAAAAAAAAAAAAAAAAGCTGACCATTGTCCACCTTTGCTTCCTACCATTTGGTCTTATCCCAGACTGAATGAATGTTCTACATCCCTCCTGTCTCTACCTGCATCTCTTTGAGACCAGGAGACACCAAGAATGCCTGAATACCTGTAGCTGTTGGTCAGTACCATTCTGAGGTCTCTAAAAGCTACATATTTTCTGATTCACAGTTCATTCTTCTCTCATGTAGGTCCCAGCTCATCTGTGCCAATCTTTTATCATCTCTGGCTTCTATGCCAACAGCTGGATTTCTGTTTTTGCATATGCCTTCCCTGCACGACTTTATTCAAGTATTTTTAAGCTATATTAATTTTCAACTTGGCAAAGAATGGGAATTAACTGGTGGATGATTGAAAAAAAAAAACAAAACCACCCAGCAAAACACATTATGAGCACAGGAAGTAAAAGGCCTAACATTGTATAAACTTTTGAGTGGCTCATTGTTGTTTTTCCTTGTAATTAAGAGATATGAAAGGAACTCAGCATCCTGCAGTATTAGGCAGACCTTTGTTAATGAAGACTTCAGAAATAATCTGTGCAGAAGAAAAGTTAACAGACAAAAGATAGCTGAGTCGCCACCCTTTTAGCATGAAAATACTTGCCGGAAGAACAGCAGTCAAAGGTGATCCTGTGACAGCAGATCCCAGCTCAGTGCCCCTTGTCTTCAGGTCCCCTCCACGTCTACGGTGCTTACTTTCTGTGTCTAGTTAAAAGAATTGAAGAGTTCTAATTATTCAGGTATATGCACAACTTAACGCATTTACAAGACCTGCAATGATGTCACTACGTTGTGTCTCAATATCTGCTGGTTGACTTCTTCTGAGGTTGGGGAAAATGAGACACAAAAGGAACATAAGAAAACCTGTGCCTCAGCAGGAACCATTAGAAGCCATTAGGGGAAAAGATGTCTTATAATGGCTTTTATCTCAAGTTCAATTGCAAAGAATCCCTACTGACAGCAGTAGAGGTAAGAAAAAGCAATTTAAGGTACTAGCTTGAAGAAATCAGTTCTGGAAAAAATTGAGACACTGAAATATCATCACTTTTCACTTTTGCTATTGTCACCCAGTTATTCCTTTTCTGTTACTTCTTTACCTAAATTCTGATTGTAAGCCTCATGCATCTCTGACAAACTTGCTACTTGCAGAGACTTACAAGACAACTTGAGCACATGGAATATCTGAAAAATAAAGATTGCTAATATTTGCATAAAAACCAGTATGTAATTATCTTTTGTCAATTGTTTAAGGCTCCTTATGAACTTCTGAAGCCCTTCAAGTTATTAAATAAAATTTATCACATGCTTTTGTTTTTCCCCAAAATTAAAATTTGTATATTTTTAAGTCATTTAAGTAACAAATAAGAATGTTTATGTTTTCCTGATACTAAGTGCAACTCATCTCCAGACAGCCACCATTTCTCTTTTAAATTGTTTTTAATTACAAAGCATTTGTAAATATTGCTTTACCTCTCCTTAATGAAAGTAGTGTTTCAGTTACCTTTAAAATTATGATTGTTTGTAATTTTTACAGCTTGCTTTTAGTCCAAGAAAAAGCAACCATCTTGTTTCTCAGAAGATGGTATTTAGGTCCCATTCTTGGCAGCAGTGGAGCATGTAGTAGTGCTAACAAGCAGCTCACTAAACTTTCAGGAACTACTATTTAATCTATTCTAAATAAATTATGAGATTGTGACTAAAATTAATATTCTAATAGTAGTGATTTCCTTATAAATTTCCTTATAGATTGTGTCTTTTCTCCCATGAAGTCTCCCCTGATTATAACATATTATTCACAGAGCCAAAATAATGGCTGAGGTGGGAGAGGACCTCTGAAGATCATCTGGTCCAATCTCCCACACTCAAGCAGGGCCACCTAGAGCAAGTTGTCAGGACCATGTCCAGATGGCTTTTGAATTTCTCTGAGGTGGAAGACTCTACAACCTCTCTGGGAAGCCTGTGCCAGTGCTTCATCACTCTCACAAAGTGTCTCCTGGTGTTCAGACAGAACCTCTTGTGTTTCCATTTAGCTCACTGCTTCTTGTCCTGTCACTGGACACTACCAAAGAGAGCCTGGCTCCATCTTTACACACTCCCTTCAGGTATTCATACATGGTGATGAGATCTCCTGATTCCTCTCTTCTCCAGCCTGGAGAATCCCAGCTCTCTCAGCCTTTTCTCCCAAAAGAGATTCTCCAGTGCCTTCATCATCTTCACGGCCTTTCACTGGACTCTCTCTAGTAGGTCCATGCCACCATTGTACTTGGGAGCTTAGAACCAGATATGGTACTCTAGGCATGGCTTCACCAGTGCTGATTGGAGAGGATGGATCACCTCCTTTTATCTGCTGCCAACACTCCTCCTAATGCAGCCCAGGACACCATTGGCCTTATTTAACACATTGGCCCACTACTGGCTCATGCTCAACATGGTGTCCCCACTAGGACCTCCAGCTCCTTTCCTGTCAAGCTGCTTTACAGCTGGTCAGCCCCCAGCTTGTACTGGTGCTTGGGCTTGTTCCTCCCCAGGTGAAAGACTTTGCACTTCCTCCAGTTGAACTGCATGAGGTTCCCATCAGCCCAACTCCCCAGCTATTCCAGGTCTCTCTGGATGGCAGTACAACCCCTTGGTGTATTGGCCATCCCTCCCAGTTATGTGTCATCAGCAACCTTGCTAAGGCTAGACCCTGTCCCACCCTCCAGATCATTAATGTAAATTTGCATCATTTGAAGATTTGAATAAATATGACTGGAGCTGGTATTGACTCCCCAGGATACACCGCTAGCTACTGACCCCCAATTGGACTTTGTGCCACTGATCACCATTCTCTGGGCCCATCTGTTCAACCAGTTTTCAGTCCATCCCACTGTCTGCTCATACACTCCAAACTTTATTAGCTTCTCTATGAGGATCTTACAGAAGCAAAGAGGAAAATCAAATTGTAACTGCTCAGCAGTGGTAATTCGTGATCAAGGAATGACCTAGCATGGAGACCAAAAATGCTCAGCTGCAGAAGTGGTTAAGCTGACTGGAAGCAGGAATCCAGAGACACAAAAATTCCCTGTAAGGGACTTTGGTTTCCCCTGGTGACAAAAAACCAGCCAAAGCATTCTCTTGTAGCCATCCTAGGAGTGTTTGGAATCAATCCACCTTTGGGCAGCAGAGCTGATGCTGGGGGATGGACCCAAGGCTGGGCTGAGGTGCCCCAGTTACTGACACTCACCAGACTGGTGCTGGTGTAAGCATACATAAGGAATCAGCTCGTGAGGCATCTTTGCAGACCCCTTGTTGAACCGCTTATGGCAGCAGGACTGTCCAATGCATTGTTCATTATTTATGTGTATATATATATATATATTTCAGCACAAATGTGTGTTTAATTCACCTCAAGGGGCACAATAAAAAATTCCCAACAGAACACAGTGTCAAAAGCCTCACTTAAGAAAAGGTAGACCATATCCACTGCACTGCCCTCACCTACCAAGACAGTGATTTCATTACAAAAGGCAATGAGTGTTGGTCAAGCATTTCTTCCCCTTGGTGAATCTATGTTGACTATTCCCAGTCACCTGGTTGTTCTTCATGTGCCTGGAAATGGTATCCAGGATTAGCTGCTGTGTCACCTTTCTAGGGACCAAGATGAGGCTGACTACCTCTATTTTCCTGGACCTCCTTCTTGAAGACAGGAGTGGTATTTGCTTTCCTCCAGGCCTCAGGTACCTCTCCCGGTTGCCACAAACATTCAAAGATTATTAAGTGTGACCTTGCAACAACATCAGCCAGCTCCCTCAGTGGGGCCCGTGGACTTACATACATACCAGTTTCCCTGACCTCATCCTCTCCCATAAGGCCACACTCAGTCTTTGAAGTAATTATTCAATCTGTTATCACTGTTGATATATTTCAGAAAGGAGATAGCATACTATATGGCATACTATTATGTGAGTGCTATGAATTTTTATTCCCAAAAAAATGGTTCTAATCATGTTACTATGATTCAACATTAGGAAATCTGCTAAGGGATCAGAGTCACACTGTACCAGACACTGTAAGTACATATATACAACATAATCCATATATGCATCTGTTTATTTATATGTACATATTTATTCATAAAGCTGTAAATAGCATATTGTAGTCCCTACACTGGTATATTCAATATGGCATGTACCCACCCGCTATGTATAGCTACTTGTTATAAACTTAAACATGCTCCTTAATAATTAGTTTCTCATTCTGTTCCTGATTTTTTTTTCCATACGAAGTCGACATGAAGTACTTATACATTCTTATAATTATTTTCTTCCTTACCTTTTTTAATAGCAATGAGGGGTGGACAGAGATCAGTGTTGGGTTTGGAAGAAAGTTGCATTCCTCTAAGTTGTTCTGATGCCTGCTGTGCAAAGCGACGAGGAGAGGAACTAGACTCGACTCTTCCCCCTAACTGAGTCTCACCTCCCACAGTCTCCTCCATCTCCACACACAAAAAAATCAACCTAAATCAAGAATGCAGAAATTGACTGGACAATGTAAAGCTATAACAAGCAACCACACCATCAGTATTTTTATCCCTGTCATAGCACCAGTATGACAGACTAACAAGGGCGGGGGGGGGGGTGTGGAATTAAAAACCCCCACACCCACCACCACCTCTACTTCTGGTCGTTAATTTAGAATGAGAAGATCTAAGCAGTTTACAAAACGACAGAAGCTACTCTAAGGTCACCTTTTAACAAAAGTTTATTTCTAATTGCGTAACTGACATTTCTCTCTGGTCAGAATAGGCATGCTGCAGGTGGGAACTCACGCATCAAGGGACAGGTGTTAAGCTCCTTCTCACACGACAGCTACAGGTCCCACTCCAAAGCACTGGGCACAGAGCACCGGCTGAAGCACTTGCTTAATCTGGAGCAGGTTTCCCAGCCTGAGGTCTGCCTGGGCACTGAGAGCTGCTGGCAGCTGCTATGGCAACCCCTACACAAACCCAGCAAACAACACAGGCCCCTGGAGGCACCTCCTCTGTCCCCGTTTCCTGCTGTATCCACCAACCCACTGCTAATTTCATAACTACTTCGTCTTCTCAAAAGCACCATGGCTTTCCCTTACATATGAATTAAAACCTAAGCAAGCAGCTTCCTTGAGCCTTGGTATTTCCAGGCTGGACAGGGCTCTGAGCAACCTGATCTAGTTGAAGATGTCCCTGCTCATTGCAGGGGGCTGGACTAGCTGACCTTTGAAGGTCTCTTACAACCCAAACTATTCCATGATTCTATGGCAGAGACAGAGGAGGCTGTAGTGAGGTGCACCCTGACAGCCACACCACTGTCCTCAACACAGCCCGTCTCAGCAGCCTGGGTTCTGGGCAACAGGTGAAGAGACACAGGTGAAATAAGTGGCTGAATTAATACTTTAGCCTTTTTTTTGTCGCTGCCGGGCAAAGCCACTTCCACATAGATCCGACGGGCCCCGCGTGGTTCACACTCATCCACCTGCGCCACCCTTACTTGGCGTCCTTCCTTTCTCCAGACGATACCCAGCAGCCGAGCCCTCACTGCAACAGGTTAACAAACACAGAGATTTAATACTTCAACTGGCTTCTGCATTTTATTTTTCTAACCGATCTCAGTGGAGAGAGAGAGTGAAGGGCGGCAGAAGAGGCGGCAGCCGCAGCGCCGAGCGCACTCTGAGGAGCCGTTGCCGCTTCCCCTCGTTCCCACCTCTCCCGTCGCACTCAGCACCATGTGCGCGCACACAGCCGCCCGGGCCAAGCTGCTTAGAGAGGACAAGACCCCTCTTTCAGAGCTTTTTCCAGCCAGCTGCCCCCGCGTCCTCCCCGCACCCGCCCTACCGGGGCCGCGCAGGCGCAGCCCGCAGCCGTGCACAGGTGAGGGGGCCAAGCCCGCATGCGCGCCGGCCGAACGGCGGGGCGGAGAGCGGGGCGGGGGGAGGCTGCGTTGTGCGCCTGCGCGCCCGGTCGTGCGCCGCTGTGTGCGCTCGGCGCCTGCGCGCTGCGGGACTGTCAGTCAGTACCTTCCCCGGAGGCGGGCGGCAGCCGGTAAGTGGCAGCTGCGACTCCTTCTGCCCCTGCCGCCGGCCCTGAGCGAGCGCCCCGACTGGTGAGCGCCGCTCTGCCCGTCCCTGTCGGGCTGGCGCTGCCCGTGGGTACCAGAGTCCGGCAACGGGAAGCGCAGTGTGGGGGTGGGAGGGGTTGGGTTGGGCTGGGCTGGGCTGGGCCGGGCCGGGCCGAAACGATCCGATCCGATCCGATGCGGAGAGCCCCTCGGGATGGTGGCCCCTCCGGGGCGGCCGCCGTGAGCGGGTGTCTGCCAAGGCAGCCCGGCGCGGCGGGGCTGCAGACTCGCCTGCGTGCCCGGGGGCAGCTCTCCGGCCTCTGCCCGGCAGGGACGGGCACCTGCGTCGCTGCGGATAGTTCCATCCGAGCCGCCTCGGCCAGGGAGCGCGGGCGGGTGGAGCTGGGCGCGGGCGGAGCAGGTGCTGCCAGCCGGGGCTGCTGCAGCTCCCTCCGAGATCTGTTGCGAGGGGTCGTGCCCCAAACTCGGGTGCCGCTTCGCGCCTCTAGCCCAGAAGCTCTTTTCTGGAGGGGGCAGGGGCCTGTGGGCGGCTCACTCCCGCTGTCTCTCGGCTGGAGCAGGACTGTCAAACTCATTTTCACCGGGGCCCACATCAGCCTCATGGTTGCATTCAAAGGGCCCGATGTAACTTTAGGACTATATAAATGTAACTATTCCACCTGACGTGGCCCTCGGTGAAAATGAGTTTGGTGTCTCTGTTCAGAGGGATGAAGGTGTGCTTGCAGCTGCAGCCTTTCCAAGACTGCTCAGGATTCTTTTGATCGCTTCTTCCAGTGCTTTGCTCTGAAAATGATTGTGGTTTTGGCTAACAGCCTCTGTGTAAAGTTGGTGTGCCTTCTTAAGGTTTGTTCTTCCTTTTGAATGGTCAGTAGTTGCGCAACAACCTGTCTACCTCAGCAAGTTAGTACATAATTGGTTAGGAGATTACAGTATACTGACTACTCATTTTGTTCATGAGGTTTACTTAATATGCCTGGGTAGTGGCTGTGTGGGTGAGAGCTGTCATGACTGTTAAATATATTCAGAGTTGTTAATAAAGGAAGTAATTCAGCATAAAGCTTTCTACTGCAGATAGCATTTCTGCTGCGACTTAAAAGTAACATTTTTTTTTAATTGTAGGTACAGTTCTGGGAGCTTGGAAATGTATTGAACTCAACAAAACCATAGTTTCCATTCAGAAGTGTGAGTGGTAGGGATAGATCCTGCACCTTGAGATGCAGAGTAGGAAATAGAGTATCGTTTGAGCTAAACAGGCTGTTAGAGAAGTGATGGGTACATTGCGCGGCTGAGGAGGTAAAGTAGGCCATGAGTTTACACTGTAGGAATAATTCTGGAATAGTGCATACTTGTGCATTTAACTTTTGAAGATACTAGGGATACAGATCTTGAGATATCAGATGAAGGAACTTGAGCTGTAGACTTAGAGTCTCACAGACCAGCTCTTGGGCAACCTTGCCTGGAATCTTTTTTAACCCTGTTAAGTTATAAAATGACTAATTCTAATAATGCAGTACGGGGTCTGGCTGAGATGGAATTGACTTTCTTCGTAGGGGCTGGTATGATTCTGTGTTTTGGATTTATGACTAAAATAGTGTTGATAATACACCAGTGTTTTGGCTGTTACTGAAGGGTGTTTGCACAGTGTCAAGGCTTTATCTTTTTTCCTGCGCCTTCCTAATAACCTTTTTCACTCTGCCCTTGACTACCCTTGATTAGGCTGGGGTGGACGAGAGATTGGAAGGAAACACAGCCAGGACAGCTGACCCAAACTGGCCAAAGTCATACTGAGCAATAAAAATTGGGATAGAGGAAGAAAAAAGGGGAGGAGGTGGCTTCTAGGGTGGCCATTTTTTCAGAGGCTGCCTGGGGCACTGTTTTGCCTGTGGTAGGTGGTGAGTGATTTCCTTTGCTTCACTTGTTTTTTATTTTGTTTGTTTTGGTTTGGGTTTTTTGTTTGTTGTTTTGGTTTGGTGTAGGGTTTTTTTCCTCTTTCCTTCACCTATTAACTGTCTTTCTCTTGGCCCATGAGTTTTCTTGCTTTTGCTCTTCCACTTCCATGCACCTAGTTCTTCATCAGTTCACTGATTAATCTGTTAAGATTAAGTGATGTCCTGGATATGTAAATACAGACTGCCTTGAAAGTGGGTACTTTCGATCAATAACATAGATATGAGAGAGTATAATCTGTAGGCATGACAGCAGAACCTAAAATGTTCCATTAATATTTGATTCCGAGAGTGAAGACATGAAATGTTCCTTTCTATTTGGAAGGAATGAGGTACTCCAGGTGTGTTCCTTGGACTTCTGTGGATACCATGTTTTTACATCTTTGTTGACTGGGATCCTTCCTGCCTTCCATTAGTAGCTAGTGAAGCTTGAGAGAACAGGTTTGGTTTTATGGCCAGCAAATTTTACCTTTTATGCATTTTAAATCTAATACTAGTTTGTATGCATGTCTAAACTTTACTAGAAATTCCAGTGGAGACTTGGGTGAAATACATGATTAATTTTTCCATGCACATCTGCACCTCTGATGGACTGAGGCTGTGGGAAGAACTGAAAACAAAGAGTAGGAAGTAAAAATATCATCCATTGAAAGTATAAATGGAAGTATTTTACAGTTAAGCCTCTGGATTTGGAGCTTCCACAGCTATGTTTCCCCTCACTTTTGTTACCAAATTAGAGTTATGGCAGGGGGACTATGGTTCTCTCAGCTCCACCAGATTCTAGTTCAGGAAGAATTAGGATTTTTGCTTGGGCTTGTCACAAGACTTCTTTGTACTTATTTCATTCTCTTTTTAATAGGCAAACCTAATCTAGGGTGAAATAGAATATATTTTTTAAATGAAGATTTGCTGTTCTTTTGTTGTTGTTCTTTTTTGATACAAACTTACAGAGACCAAAGTAAATGAGAAAATAGTAACCAAAGAACATTTCAGGTAAACTAATGAAACAAAGTTAAGTGACTTCAAATGTGATTCCTCTAGAATTGTGATTACTGCTGCTTGTAATGCTTTCTAATGATGCTTCTGTCAAGTTGCAGGTTTTATTGCCAAATTTAGATCTCAAATTGTTAACTTTGAAATTATGCATAGCCATCAAATGAAAATATGTTTTAAAAAATGTTGTATTTCTTTTCAGTACTGTTAAATTATGAAGACATTTTGAGGTCCTAATCAACAATGGAGGAAACGGATAGGGAAGCAGTTGCAACAGCTGTTCAGAGAGTAGCGGGAATGCTTCAGCGTCCTGATCAGCTGGATAAAGTGGAGCAGTATCGCAGGAGGGAAGCTCGTAAGAAGGCTTCAGTAGAAGCTCGACTCAAGGTACAAAGTCTGATAAACCTGAGTGTCCACAGTGCAGCATGAATGTACTTTTGATTTATTTTTTTTTCCTTCTGTTTTTTTTCTTCTACATTTTCGTCCAGATAGTTTTAAACCACAGACTTTCTGTTTTGGACAGAGAACAAAAATTAAACTTTGCATCTTGAAAATAACACAAAGTAATGCTGTTTATCTTACTGAAATTTTACTCAAGCACTTCAGGTGTTCTTATGTCCTGTAAATTCTACATGGACAGCTACCCTCATGCTGTATAGCCTGTCAGCCAGCAAATGTTTGTCTTGATGATTCAATACTGAACTTGTAACACAAAATTGATAATTGCATCTGAAAAAGATCAATAAGTTCAGTCTTTGACTGTTAGAGGAGTTTATGTAAGATAGCTAAAATCTCCCACATTCTTGTCTCTTGTGGAAGTGTAACTGGTGATTTTGCCCTTCCACCACATGGGTATGTGTGAGTGCACACACACAGACTTAACCTGAAATATGGGTAAGACCATCCTATGTTTAGTGTCTATATGGATGGGACAGCAGAGAGGATGTAAGAAATACTCTTGCTCTGTATTTAGATTGTATACATGTATGATGTGGAAGATGGAGAGTCAGGGCCATCAAGATCATCTGCTGGAGGAGTTGCTGACTTTTCAGGTTGGATCACTGTTGAACAGTGTCAGCTGCTTCATCTATGTGAATGAACACATGGTAAAAATTCTAGTGTCAACATGTTGGTGCTTCCTTCTGCCTGGATATGTCTTCATCTTTGTCATTATTTTCTTGAGATAAATCAAGACAATCAAGTCAATTGAGGGTGAAGAGTAGAAAACTAGGGTCATATTTGTGTGTCCAGTTACAGGGGTGAAGCAGCAGAGATCTGAAATGGTGTTCTGCCCAAAAAGCCAGTATTTCCTCCAGTTGGTTATCCTACTTTTCTACATCTTCTCCCAAATATTTAGTTATATCTGTTTCTGACATCCTTCTCCACATTTCTTCCTGTGTTATATGAATTCTTACAGGAAAAACTGCTTTGAAATGGGTTAAACTTGCCTGCTTCTTATTTGAGACTGATGGCTTTTAGCGAAGCCATATTTTTAAGGATTGGTAACAGAACTCTGAAATGCTGGGTGGGTCAGCACCAGCTAGCACTGTAGCCTGGTACTTCTCAGCTCTGCAGTCCGAAATGTAGGTGAAGAGCTGCTTGGACTCTGTTCCAGTGCCTGAAAAGTTATAAGCATTGACAGCTGTCTTTGTGCACTTAGTCAATGGGCGAACTTAGGTTTTGTTTTTCTCTCACCCTGAAGAAATACTGTATACATATCCTAGGAGAGATCCTGGGTCATGGGTTTTCCTGAGTATAAATATGCTTGAATCCTCTACCTTTTGATTCTTAGCTGGTGTGCAGACATGAATTTGAACTGTAGGGCTTTAGGGAGACCAGGCAGCCAGGATCCTGCTTCCATGGCTTAATGTTGAGGGGTAACACTTGAAAAGAGATAAAAATGAAGTTTCGAGCCCTGTTCCTAGGATGACTTGGTTTTGTTTTCATTTTTGAGTACAGTGATGGTCAGTCCAATCGAAGATGAATATGCATACTAGGAAGTGAAGTCCACAATGCTAGGACATGCTGCTTTCCAGCACCCCCATCCCTTCCCCTGGCTCCAGCTGACTGTTAGAAGACAAACTGAACATGGGTGGATGTCTGTTTTTTGAATTTTCCTTTGCTGTTTGTGCCTGTGACCAAGATTAATTATTGTTTCTGTTTAGCAAAATCAAGTTTCTGCAAAATTTAAATAGGAAAAAAATCGAATGTGTAACATTTTGGAGATGTGCCTCAGAAGAAACTGAAATATCAGAAGTATTGAACATTTAATAATCCTATGTTTCTTAAGATACTTTATCATTAGCTTCAGACATTTGTGTTTGAGTATCCTAATTACATCAGTTCCTGTAGGGGAAAAATGTGTTAATGCAGCATTTCTGTAGATAGATATTGTATAAAAATGCCTTATCAGTGCTTAATTGTACTGAGTCTGTCAGGAAAATACATCTTTATCAATAAAATCAGCATTTGAAAGTACATAAATAGCAGTAGCTTAAGAATCACAGCATTTTTCTGGGACTTTCCTGGTACATTTAAAACACAATAAATGTTTTTTGTACTTACCAGGATTTCCTCTTTGGCTTCTAGTATCAAACAAAAAGTTCTGTGACTCCCCGAGCTTTTTGGCCTTAAAAGTATGGCAAAAAATGTGGTTTGAGCTTAACAAAGCCATTAATGCCTCATTTCTTTACTGTTTACTTCAAGTCCTTGAGTTTTCTCTGATGTCTTGCTTTAGGCTTGTCTTTTGAAGTCTGTTATTTCCAGTTTCACTTTCCACTCTCTTGATTACACCTTAGTCATGTCTTTTTAAAAATACATCTATAAAAAACATGCTGTGGATGTGATCTGATTTCTTTCAGGTACACACTATAGTTTCTTGTAAGGTGTCTGGACTATCAAATGGTATTCAGGACTAACAGTTGATTTGAAGAGTCATTATTTCAAGTGTCACCTGTCACAAGAGATATCCATATCAATAACCTTTCTTTATGCCAAAATAATCTAGTTGGATTTTTGGTCTGGTTGTTAATGTTTCACAGTGTGGGAATTTTATTCAGTTTGGGTTTTTTTGTGTTTTTTGTTTTGGCCGAATTAGTTTTGATTTTCTTGGCTTCAAGGCACAACAGGCCAGAGGGTGGGTTTTTTTAGAACATTTTGGATTTTTTTTTTTTTTTTCAGAGCACTTTCAGTTGCCAGTCAAAATTGTTAATTGCTTTAGTAAAATCTTTTGTGAATCTGCACATACCAAGCATTCTGTTGAAACACATGGATCAGCTTTCTTCTGATATTCCCCTTTGAAATGAATTTATGAAGGAAACACAAAGAAATCTCATTCTACCTTCCCATGATCCTGTTTTAATATAGATTTATAAAGATTATGATCTATCTGCCTAATCTCCTATGCCAGCTTTATGGGTGAACCAGTTGTATCTAGGTTCTTTAAAACTAGATACTACTTCAGCCAAAAAATTAAATGTGCGCAAACACAGTCAGTTACATATTTCTAGTAAGCTGTAATACTACCTTTTCAGGTTTTTCTTTTTTTAAATCTGAAAGTGATAGATACGGAAATGAAAATTAATTCTTGAGGAATGTTGAAAATACAGAACTTATAATAATTATTACGAGTTCTTTCTTTGTCGTTCTGTTTGTATTTAAGGCAGCAATCCAGTCACAGTTAGATGGAGTACGAACAGGTCTGAGTCAACTGCACAATGCACTGAATGATGTAAAGGATATTCAGCAGTCTTTGATAGATGTCAATAAGGATTGGAGGCAGAGCATCAACACCATAGAAAACCTCAAGGATGTTAAAGATGCTGTAGTACAACATAGTCAACTGGCAGCTGCTGTAGAAAATCTCAAGAACATATTTTCAGGTAATGTCATGTTCTTTATATAATCTATCACATACTGAAAGCACTTTAAAATGGCACTAACAGCTGTAAGGTTATCAGGTAATGTTGAGAACTTTAAACCTCACTGGGGATGATGAATTAAGGAAGAATCACCTAGACCTCCCATTTAGGGAAGTATCTGGTAACTGTTTAGTATATACTGACTTTATATTGTTCTTTAAGAACTTCTGGTGTGGCCTATCTCATCATCAAAAACAAGTCACAAGCAATTGGTGGCATGGATAACATTTTTAATCTGAAAAACAGAAATATGTGAGCAGTATGTACAGAAGGAGAATTTGGAAAGATCCAGAATGTAGGAGCTGGGTTCCTACAGCAAGCCTGTTGGGTAAAGAGTCCCAAATTATTTTAGGAACTGAAAACTTCTTGCAAAAGGCAAAATAAGGAACAGCAAGATCTCCAGTCAAAGATTCCCTGGCAATCTTTCTCACACAAGAGGTAGAAGCCTCAGGGTTTTCCATTAATGTTACAAACCTAAGTATAAACCAGCTGAAATTCAGTTTCAACTGTGCAACAGTCCTTGCTTCAGAATCGGGCAGCACAATCACATAAACCAACTCATCCATAAAGAAATTATACGTAGGAGACACTTCTTCATTGCACCACTGCACAACTGCAAAAGCTTACAAAATAAGATCAATGTGATACAATGGATACTGTAAAGATAAAGAAAATGGGATTATCTCTGTCCTTTTATGCAGCCCTTTTGGTCCACATTCCATTCTATCTTGAATCAGGATTAATTTCTTGCTAGGATTCTTCTGCTTATGAGTAATTTTAAGAATTTTACCCCTGTAACGGGGGCCAAACCTATTGTAGCCCTTTGATTTTTATTTAGATAATCCTCTCTATCCTCTCATGATAGCAATTCACAAAATGTACCCATGAAGAAAAATTGTTTCCTGGTCATACCAGATCGATTTGTTTAATTTCTGTAAGAGTGTATCTAACAGCTGCAGTACTAAACTGGGATACAGTGGGCAACCTCAAGAAAAAAAGCTGGTTTACGTGCAGTGTCCAGTAATAAAAAACAAAGAACAAAAAGCTCTGTATGTTCCAATGCTGAGTTATTTTGGAGGGGTGGTTTTTTTTACACTGATGTATGCAATTGAGACAATAAGCCTTTTATTTTCTGGCATTCTGAGAAGTTTTTAGTGTGAAGCATCTTCCCCCAAGATTGTTAAACAGGGTGATTGCTGATAAATTCACTCTGAGCAAAACATTTTATAAATGAAGTGGTTTTCATTATTGAAAGGACAGTTACACACAAACATTATCAAAATTTTTGGGGCTGCCAGTTTTATCACTAGCTGCCTTGTTTGCAGTGGCAACTTTTCTGCTGAGTAGGATCCTAATCTGCTACTATAGTATTCCTCAAATACTGAAAAATAATAAAGAAAAAAAATCTTCAAAATAGTTTAGCAGCATAGGTAATTAGTCCTGTTCTTCCTTTGTGCCTTAGGCAGGCAAAAACTGTTCCTTCAAGGAGGAGGCAAAATTTAGTATTTGTTGCATAAATGCAGCCTTAGGTTCAACGGGGTAAGTGACTTAGGCAAGTTAAAAGCCTCTTGTATAAGACACAAGAAAACTGGTCCTGCAATTTGTTTCGTAGTAGACTGTCATGGATTTTTTTTTTTTAAGGTGGTGTGAGTGGGAGAGAAAAGAAATAATGCTCTGTTAGCACTATAATCTTTGTTTAGCCACTGATCAAAATAGGGCATTATAGTTAAAAATATATGAAGATATATAGCATTTACTAAAATTTTTTGAATACTCCAAAATAATTTCCTTTAAATTATTTCAAAAGAATTACTATAGCTGTTCTCCAGCTTGTTCCTAGTGCTTTTATGATCTTGTATTTATTCTTTGTATTTTGATTGTCTTGTCTTACTCTGTTTTTTCTTCTTCTTTGCCTTTCTTTCAGTTCCAGAGATAGTCAGGGAGACCCAAGATCACATCGAGCGAGGGGAACTTCTGCAAGCTCATCGAAAACTGATGGATTTAGAGTGTTCTCGTGATAACCTGATGTATGAGCAATATCGCATGGACAGCAAAAACACACATGACATGAACCTCATCCATACGTACTTTGGGGATATGCAGAAACTTTCTGAGGAGTTGGGAAAGCAACTTTGGATGGTGGTTCAAAGATCTCTTGTTACAGTCCGCCGAGATCCAACCTTGCTTGTTTCTGTTATTAGGATAATTGAGAGGGAGGAGAAAATTGACAGGCGTATGTTAGACCGGAAAAAACAAACTGGGTTCATACCTCCTGGCAGACCAAAGAAGTGGAAAGAAAAAATGTTCAACATTTTGGAAAGAACTGTGAGCACGCGTATCGAAGGCACTCAAGCAGATACTAGAGAATCTGACAAAATGTGGCTTGTGCGCCATCTAGAAATCATACGTAAATATGTCCTTGATGACCTGCTTGTGGCTAAAACCCTGCTGGATCAGTGTTTTCCTCCCCATTATGACATTTTCAACAGGTTGCTAAACATGTACCATCAGGCTTTGTCTACCCGCATGCAAGAGCTTGCTGCAGAGGATCTGGAAGCAAATGAAATTGTTAGCCTTCTCACCTGGGTTTTAAATACATACAAAAGGTAAGGTCCCCTTATCTCTTCTGTTAGCAATAGTTGGGAGTAAGCAAGCAAAACACAGTTTATGTGCTAATATTTGCATGTCTGTTAACAATATAAAACAGGAATAATAGTAAAGAACTTGCCGGTTTGATATTTGTTCTGCATTTTGCTTTCTGGAAATTGGTCCTTAAAAGTTATTCACATTTTCTAATATGTGATTTTAAGTTGCTTTGTAAGCTCGAAGTTTTAATGTAAAGACCTGCTTGAAGCTGCAGTCACCTTTTATTTGTGTGCAAGTTTGAAGTATTGGCAAGAGCAGAAGAGACTGAAAGCTCTTGTGTGGAACAAAATGCTTGTTGTTGGCCACAGCCTCAGAACTTTCTATTGTTCTTTTTTTACAGGGGTTGGGACTGTTTCAGTGTTGCTTCATTACGGTTAAATGGAAAGAATGTAATAACTTCCTTCAGGTTTTCTCTCAGAACTGTGGGGTGATTTGTTTATTCAGAAGAATTTCTGTTTACACTTTGTCTCCTGTGATACTCTTAAACTCTTTTCTTTTGAGTTGTGTGATTTGTTGGGATAATTTAACCATTATGTCATCTTTTCTTTTTCTTCGTCTTCCAGGTAGAAACAGCTCAAATGGCAAACGATTTGTTTTTGCTGGCATGTAGTTACTAGGGCAACTGATTTGTTTGGGAAAAATTAATACTAGCCTTTCTGTGGGTTCTAACTAATGTTGTTCTCGGTAGCTGGCATTGACTCAGCCTGTATACACTTTGGCCATCTTGAGTTGTTCAATCTCATTAGTTCAACAAATTGGAAGCTTGATAGATTTAAAGTATAATATAATAAAGCAAACAGGTAGGAAATAATACTGTTCTGTAGAATTTCTATAACCAGTTTTAAGATCCATTTTGTGTTTAGAACTCTGGTCTTTGCTCTATGCTGCAAAGTTCTGCTGCTTTTCTTCCCTGCAAGGAACAATGAGGAGCACCCACTAATGCATACTTACCTGCCTGTGTGGGGTATATGATATGCAGCTACGAGTAAGGGTAGCAGCTGATAAGATAAAGGAGCTAAGTTTATTGGCCTTTTCTTCTTTGTTAATAGAAGCCCAGAGGAATAACCCCACAGTGAATGAAAATCAGAAATATGTGGATCCCTTTCTAGGGCCATGGCCTTGGCAGAAATCCTGCTCCCAAGTTCTGAACTTATGTCCTGGGGCTGATGTTCCAGTAAGGCAATTTTTTGTTTTAAAATTGCTCTTTTGCCCTTTCCCTAGAAAGCAGAGCAGGTCATATTTGACCCTCTTTTGTCTGAAGAAAAAATAGGTTCTAAACTGCTGTTTCATTCTTGTTCACTTCTGTGGAACATTGTATGGTGGAAGATATAGTTTTGTCCTTTTAAACCTTTCTCTACTTTTATTAAATGTAATTGGATATTAGAGGGACCATGGAAATTTGTACTTGTATTTGCATATTACAGCTGCACTTCAAAACCAGCTGAGAAAATACTGACCAATTAAGAGAAGCATTGAGGTTTTTTCATGTAATGAATTTAAAGCCATTCGTAACTTTTGTTTCCAAGATTTGCAGGATAGGAATTTTTAGATAATGTATTGGAAGCTGGTTTTAGAACTGTATTTCACTTTCATATTTAAGTCAATGCGGGCTTTGGAAACATGCTGCTATTCCTAAGCCTGTACTGGGTTGGTACCAGGACTCTGATCTTAGGGAAAACTTGAGTCTTGTAAGATCCTAATGCCCATATTCATAACATCATTTTATCAGATACTCATCAAGTGTTGACAAAACCGCAAAGAGTTCACCAGCGTTGCTACAGACAGTGTCAACGGCCCTCACTGGAAGGAATGGTGCTATATATCTAGCTGGAGACTGTCTCTAGATCAAGGATCTGTTTTTTTACAAGATAGACCAGGATTGGTGGCAAGCCTGACACAGTAGGCAGACCAGATGTCTTCTAAAATGTTAGTTTCCAGATAATACAATTCTAGTTGAAATTTCAACCTGTTTATAAACTTTTTGTTGAAGGGAAATTACTCTTCCTGATGGTTAGAAGCTTCCTGTCAGTTCTAAGAGCGTTGTCTAGCACTTTCTTTCCCCAGACACTTGACTTGGGTTGTGGCAATAAAGAAACAGAGCATGTGTACAGGAAGAATTTTTGGCTCTGGGGGCTAGAGGTAGAAGCCTGTCGTCTTTGTTTTGGGGTTTTCAGTTAACAAGCTTTGAGAAAGGCTTAATATCTCTCTGGCCTTTTGAAGTGGGGACAATGGTTCTATAATGAGGCTAGAAATATTTCTAATAGGGGTCAGTGCCACACAGTTTCTCACATGTCCCTTGCTTGAAGTATCTTTAATCCATTTTCCTACAGGCTCAGGAAGATGCCACAAATGTAAAATGTTCAGTTACAGTAGTTTTTATAGTTTCAAGTACAAGAAATTTTTTTTTAGTTAGCCGTAATATGGGCTTTTTTAGTGCTTGGAGATGTTTTTTTCACAATGTGGAAGCACCACTGTGCTGACTTAGTGCATGTTCCCAGAGAAAATCTTGAACTTGCAGAAATACAAACTAAACACTTGTTTAGGCAGGGTTTTTTTTATTATTTACTGTTTGGTTTATATGCATTTGCCACTGCAAATACAGAACTTGTGGCTTCCTTCTGAAAACACACTAGAAATTGAATGTGAAACAATACATGTTATTATGATTTAATATATTTCCATCAACTGTTAATAAAGCACTCTCTGAAGAGTGTGGTTTTGAGTTATTGATTTGTCTGAGTATGAAATAGTAAGAGTTCCTGCTGTCTTGTGCTTTGGCATAGATTTGGTTTTTTTGTTTTAGTTACACAAGCAACTAATTATATAATCTTATAAATTATTGATGAAAAATCTTACTGTAGAGTATTTTATATAACCCTTGTTGAAATATTTTTGAGGGTTGTTCTAGTTTCTTTCTGATCCTATAAAATTAGTAATTTTCCTTTGCAAGCAGGTATAGCTAATGGTGCTATTATAATAAAGTATCCATGAAATGTACTTCTGATTTGGCATGCAAGATGCCTCCTCATCTTATATTAGTTGTATTCTCTACCAGTGTAGGATTGGTAGATTTTCTTTTAATATATTTTACCTTTGATATGGATGTGATAGAAGTAGCACAACAGAAGCTCTTTTGAGAAACTCTGAGCAGGGTATTTCATACTTTTCACTGATCTTTCCCACTCTGACATTCCGAATGTGTGAGTTGCCTATTATCACCTCTGAAATTTAAGACACATAAAAATGTCCCCATTAAGAGCCGCCAGGTTGAACCAGTTGGATTTTATGCAGTCTTAAGCAATCACTAGTTCTTGTATGTCAAGTTAGAAACACAGGAAAGGGTTGAATATTTAAAATGTCTGTAAGTTTTTTAATATATGCTGTGCTATATCTTTTACATCCTGTTCCTTCTCTTGTATAGTTTTATTTACATCCTTGTAAATGCATTTATTGTTGCAGTTACTATTAAGAACGTTTTTGCAATTTATAAATATTGGAGAATTACCCTGTACAGTGGTGATACAGTGAAAGCTGCATAGTTTTTAACTTTTTAATCTCAGTTTTCAATGTCTTTCTTTTTTTTTTTTTTTTTTTTTTTTTTTTAAACTCAGTGCAGAGATGATGGGAAATTCAGAACTGTCCCCCGAAGTGAATGTAAATTCTCTGGATCCTCTGATTTCGCAAGATGTTGTAGAGGAACTTCTCAGCAAATACATGTCAACACTTACTGTGAGTAATAATAATTCAGAGACACCTTCGGATGAATGTGCAGCTGCATTAGTGCCTCAGTGCTGTTCCTCCATCAGAGGAAACTATTGTGAGGAAACTATTGTGACAAATGTGAACTTGATATCATTACTTTTATAAATTTTCATATACTATGTGTAGGTTTGTTTATAAAGTTAGGATCAGATGATTTTATAGATGTGAATCAAGACACTTCATGGAATAATTATGCTTTACAGACTCTATTAATCACATTTTATTACAAAGGAAGGAATTCCAGTGTTTGTACGTCTAAATTCATAATGCTTGTATGTTGGGTATTGCTATGGCTACAAGCCACTGAATGCAGTTTGGTCCCTGTAGTAACTACATCAATATTTGATACAGATGTGATCTTTTCAAGGTACTCGGGATGTTCATATTTGCCAGTTTGATTCTTTTAACAGTCTTGTTCCTTTCATGCCTGTTGACTGCATGAGCATAATTTCCTTTTGTCGATGCCGTTTCAAATGCATCTGAAATATAAAGACACTGCTTCTTGGTTATCCTATGAGTCATTTGAAATTAGTCGACTACATGGTAAAGGAATCAGTATGTGATTGTCAGGTTTTTAGATGTATTTTTCTCTAAAGAAATCATTGGTTGCCTCTGAGACTGGATATTAGGGTAGTTGAAACTTGGTACTTGCTGTTCTTACATTGTTGAATTGAATTCCTACTCCTCCAGATTTTAGGAGCTCTGCCAAGCAGAGGAGGGAAACTTTTTGTTTCTTTGTGTTAGCTACTAAAATATGTCCAGCAACAGCAACTACTTGGAATAGATATTCATGTCAGTAATACAGACTGATCTTGTTATGTCTCAAGGATGTTAATAGTGGAGACTGTGCTTCACATTAGCTTTACTAGAACTTTTCATGCAATTTTATTTTTCTGCACTTACCTGTATGACAAAAAAAAAAAATTTCTCAAGCTAATTTTGGCTTGACTCAAGAAATGCGTTTGAATTAATTTTGTCCCCTCTTAAGATGGAAAAAATAACCAATATTGGTTTTTAAGTAGTGTTTTTCTCTACTTACTGAAAAATATAATATATACAACATTGTTGTATTTATATTCTATAAATAAAATAACTCAAAGTTGCTATTCTGTTAAACACAGAGTAGTTTTCTTTTGCTCTATCTTCTTTTTAAGGCAGAAAATACTGAAACTGCCTGTGTGTTTCACAGGATTCAGCCTGGTGCAATTTTCTACCCATCTCTACTTGCAGTTCAACTTTATTTATTTTTATGTTGTGTTTAAAGATGTTTACAAACAAAATATAACTACTTCTATTTGGGTAAATGAAAATATTTCCTAACTGCAAATATCAACTTAAATATTGATGTTTAACTCAATAAAAATGTCTCATTTTCATGAGAAATAAAATAGTAATAAATTTAAACAGATTTTTAATAGGTTTTTTTTTTTTAAGTACCTCACCTTGAAAAAAATGCTCTTGTAAACTATGATCTTAAGGTTAAAAATGCTGGTGTCCCCTGGGCTGCTGGCTTAAAAGGTAAATTCTTCTTTGCAAATCATCTCATCAGAGCGGTTCCATGCTTATGAGGAAAAAAAAGGTAGTACATTGTTTCACATAATTGAAGGTGGTGCTATTACATATGTACTTAGTAGATACAGCACTTGACAGGCTGTAGGCAAAAACACTGACACTGTAGTCAAAAAGAAAACAACAAAGCCCGTGTTTGGTCAACCACCTTTCTTGTGCAGGAAGACTGTAGAGCTTTGAGTTTCTTCCTTTATCGTATCTGCTGATAGGAGTTTTGACTAAAAGATTGACTTAACATGTTTAAAAATGTAAACATGTTTTAGACTGGTTTGCCCTTTTTGTACATGCCTACAGGTTGTTTTCATTTTCCATGGTAGGGCACACTAGTACACCTGTTATACATGGGAAAGAAGTATGAACCTTTATATTACTAGGGATTTTAACTAAATGTGAACGAAGTAGAAAAGAGACAAAAATCTTCAACCCTTTGAAAACATGGAGATAATTATTCTAGATAGACAGCCATCAGGGAATGCAGCTATATATTTAGCAAACATGATTGTCTTTACTACCTGCTCTTGCAAGTAGGCTCATGATACCTGTGCCATGCAAGTGATCAGAAAACTGGTGTAATCTCATTCTAAGAACAGTGGTTCTTAATGTCTATTTGCTGTATTATGTGTTTTTTGGATGGGAGGAAGGCCAACTAATGTGTCTCCATCACTATTTTCTGCAGCACTTAAGTTCCAAGAAGCACAACTCAGTCTAATCCTGGGGTTTGGTCTCCCATGATAACAAGCATCAGTTTCCTAAGATAGAGGTTGAAGGAATTATAAGCAGATATGTGCTAATTTTCCTACAGAAAGTATTACCCTAACTTGTTTCAGTTGTTGAAAAATTCCATTTGAAACCTAAAACCTGAGGTTTGATAAATGCTTCTGAAGTAGGTAGGTGTTGATTCTGACAAACAGACTTGCTCTTTGTGTTTGGAGCATTCCTCTTGCAAAACGTGCCTAAGCTAGACTCAAACTACATCATTAGTTTACCAGAACTAATCTTTGTCAATGCAGATTTTAATTTGTCTATGTTATCTATATCCTGTAGGGATGACAAGTAGTGGTCAACATTATCTCTTACTATGACACTCTTCATTATGGAAACGGCTGCTATTCCAAATACTGTAGTGGGGTATTTCGTTGTATTAAATTTTAAAAACTTTGGTTTTTCTTGGTTGCTTTATTTAATGTAGTCCAACATCATTGGCTGGCTACGGAAAGCACTGGAGACAGATAAAAAAGACTGGATAAAAGAAACTGAACCAGAAGCAGATCAAGATGGGTACTATCAGACTACGCTTCCAGCTATTGTTTTTCAGGTATAAGAGAACTTGGTTATTCTAGAAAATCTCCAGAAGCTGTACAAGGATTTGGGGGAAATAGAGGCCTGGGGAAGGGATGGAAACCAAACTGTTTGGAATGCTGTTGGTTCTATGTCTATTGAAGTATATTTTTTTTTTTCTTGTGGAGTTGTTAGTCGGAGAGGTTGTTTCTTTTGAGGTTATTATTTGCATTTTCTTTGTTTAACACTTACAGACTTAGTTCTTTTTATGTGTAGATTAGAAACGTTATTTTTTCCAGCCTTTTTAGTTGATATTTGTATTTAGTTAACTGCTTTTACTTAGGTCTCTTCATGTCAATGAGATGTTTGCAAGTTATTAGAATATTGTTTGTTAAGATGGTGCTGAGGTAGTTAGGCGTGTATTTGTTCCCACAAATTATTCGTTCTACAAACACTTTAATACTGGAAAGAAAAGTTCTACTGAAGATCAAAAATGTTGCTGTTTAAATACTACTTCAGTTAACATTAATACTCGTCCAAATTATTAAATAAAACATTTCTAAGATTTAAAAATAAAAAAAAAAAAAACAAAAAAAACCAAAAAAACCCCACCAACCTGCACCACCCTGTTGGCAGTAGAAGTTAGAAGTTTTTAGAGTGATCTTTATCAATCAGAAAAATGGTAGCTCATTTATTATGCTCATTTTCTAATTTTTCTTTACAAATATTGTGTTGGGTACCTTCAATAAAAGATAGATGGGCTGTTCTTCCTGCATTTGTTTCGCGCTTTTTTTTCTGGTCTCATACCAACATTTTTGCTACATTCTTTCATATTTGTATTAGTGCCAAGGTTGACTTCATCTAATTCTTTTCAGAAGGTGTGTGATGGCAGAGAAACTGGTGGCTAGTTCTCATGTCATACTGTTATGGGCTCCGCTGTTGAGATTCATGTAACAGTGAAACTTTCAAAGTCATCTCAGCATAAAAGCAGCTGATGTTTCCATCTGGCTTTGTACCCATCTTTTCCAGTCCCCCTCCTCTCAAACACAGTTCCCTGTAGGTCACCTAGGTCTAGTTTCTGAATTTAAAGAGTCCCTTCAACTTCACTAATGTGAACTTAACTACTTTCATAGATGGGGAGAGCAAAGGAATTTAAGTTATAAGGTCATTTGTCACAAGCTGCAAGAGCTTACTGAAGAACTTTGATTCACTATAAAGCCAAATGCCTACTGAATTAGAAATATTAAATACTTTTTTTTTTTTTTGCTGAACAAAGAATGCAACTGTTTTCAGTACCGGGAGAAAACTGCAACATGCATGAATGGTTGTCAATAAGTTATTAATTACATTTATGAAAATAGTGATTTTTTTTGTTGTTGTTTTGTTTAGTCAGCAGCGGTTGTCTTGGCTTGTTTTAAAATAAAAAAAGCACATGTAAAACTGGTGCTAGTGACAGTCTCAAACAGGACAGGAGTTCTGTCTTTGGTTTCCCACTGATAAAGGCCTGTCTTTACAACTAAACAATTTTTAATCTAGATGTTTGAGCAGAATCTTCAGGTGGCTGCTCAGATAAATGAAGATTTGAAAACAAAGGTACTCCTCCTATGTGTTCAACAAATGAATTCATTTCTGACCAGGTAACATAATTTTTGAAGTATAAATGCTTTATATTGCCTCAGCCTCTTTTTGTTCCTACAGTTCCAATGCTTGGTTTTCCTGCGAATGTTTCTTTATTGCTTTGTCTTTCCTCCTATCACATCCATGCCAACCAAGCTTTTCTTCTCTTTCCTTTTTTCTTGCTTTTTTCCTCCTTTCCCCAGTTTCACTGCAGAAGTTCTTCTGGCACTTTCAGTTCCTCTCTGCAAATGGCTCTAATTTTTGCAGTCAGTTCTGCTTTCTTTTATATCTCAAATTTATGTCTTTTTCTCATAAATAAGACAAAAAAACACCTCCTTGGCTGGATTCACCCAGAACAGAGAGGCTAAACATCACATGAGCACCAAACCCATTATAAAATAGTTTTAACTACCTAAAAGGCCCTTGTGGAGCATTTGGTCATACGGGTGTACTTATATTGTTACAGATTTCTGTTTAATGCTATTCTTTGTCTGTTACAGGTACAAAGATGAAGCACAGTTGTATAAAGAAGAACATCTTAAAAATCGTCAGTATCCTCAGTGCTATGTTCAATATATGATTGCAGTCATCAACAACTGTCAAACATTTAAGTAAGTCTGCATGTTCTTGCAGTATTGTGAGAAAAATAAGTGTTGATATTTCATTTGTATTAAAAATACTACTTGTTCCCAGAACCTTCTCTACTTTTGTATACAAAGAGGGTTTCAGTTAAGATAGTTTAGCTGACTGAACAAAAACAACAGGTTTAAATATATTAACGTTTTATTAGGAGGTGGATATTGTGATTACTCTTGCCCTTGGCAAGCCATGCCATTGCCCCTCACTGGCAAAAATCCACTTGTTATTCTAATAATTTAATTGCCAAAGAAAAATTTATCTTCAACTTTCAGAATTTCAAAAAGCGATTTCATTTAGTTTGGCTGGGACCTGCAATCTTCTCTTACATTTGATCTCTCACAGGTCACCTTCAAGCAGTATGATCAAGGTGAACTGAATTGGAGAAAAGAGTAGAGTTTGCTCTGTTAAGAATATCAGAACAGGAGAGAGAAATCCTTTTTGTTTGTTTCAGTGTTCAGCAATACTGCTCCATGTTCACCTGTATCTGCTGCCATTCTCAAGTCTACAAGTCAGCAGTAGTTTGTTACCAACAAACAAGCAGCCTAGGTTGATCCCTCTGAAATCATGCTGGAGGGTAAATGAAGGCTTCCAAAGCAAGCAGCAGACATTATTTCCCCTTGCAAAAATAATACTATGTAGTACATCTCTTTCTGTGTATGCACTCCAAAAATTTAGTAGCAATGCAGTTGTGCATCAGTGGGTGATGAAAAGCATTGTTATTTGTCACAGAGAATCTATAATCAGTCTGAAAAGAAAATACTTGAAAATTGAAATGGAAGACACATTGTCAAGCAGTCATACAAGCATGGATGCAACTTTAGACATCATTGCCAAAGAAGGATGCTCTAGCCTGCTAGATGAAGTCTTCATGGATTTAGAGGTTAGAGATTTTTTTCCTCAAAACAACAGAAGTATTATTTTATAAGGAAAAATAATTCAGGAATGAAGTAGTTAGGAAGCCTTTTGATTGCTAAATGTATTTTATGTAGTGCACTAGCAAAATGCCAGTAAACATCAGTCTTATTCTTCACTGGTATAGTTTGCATGTAGGAGAATGAAAGGTTGCTTATTTATATTCCAAAGGGTGACTTCAGGCAGATACTTTGTATATAGTGAATATTTTCTAGCAGATTGTACTTAGTCTGATACTTATGTAGCTGTGTTTTAAGAATTATTTGGGAAACTTCTGCTACTATTATCATCTTTGTACAGATGAAGGACACCTGTAATTAAGATAGTCAGAATGGGCCCACATTTTGAGGCATTTAACTGATAAATTTCCATGTTTAAGAATTCTAGCATCTTTTATAGAATCTCTCAGGAAAAAAAAATATATATATAGCTAAAAAGAAACTGGGAGTATTGGGGGGGGAGGCATGTAAATTAGTGAACTGGAGGGATGAAGAAAGAATCCCTGTGATTTGTTAGATTTGTAATAGTGTTTTGAACTAATGTAGACACCTTCAGTGGTTCACAGTAAGATAGATATGGGAAAATTGTTTAAAACAAACTTGAGGCTCTTAGGCAAAACCTTTATTTCTCATTTACTGTGCTCACTGACTATGAGAAGACACTCCTTCTACTCTAATGACCATTCTTTTAAATTCCTTAACCTCAAGCTTTGTGTCACTATTATCATTTAGAAAATACTGTGCTCTAACATGTCGAGATTTTTTTTGTGTGGGGAGAACGAGAAAAGATGAGTATGTAGAGAATACTGGAATTGCATATCATGGAGTTCTGGGAAAGGAGTAAGTGTTGAGGTCACCAAGTTGGGTACAGGCACAGGAAGTTTGTGGGGCCATCAAAGAGGAACAACTGAGTAGCCAGTAGCAGTTCAAGAAATCAGGCATGGAGTTACATTATCACAACAGTTTAAAGGTGCCTTATATTTAAAATTTGAATCCTGATGCTTCCTATGCTGATTTTATCCTTGGACTTTTTTTTTTTTTTTTTAATTTAGACAGAGCATTTAACATAGCATGTCATAAAGGATTTTAGAGAACTCCTGAAATGCTCAGGTTAGCACAGTTGGTTTACATACACATCCAGTGTATATGTCAGGGTAGCACTCTGACAACTGTCGACTCTGACAACTGATCATTTTCCTACACTAACTGCTTGTTCATTTTGAAGGAGTGTAGTTTAGAAATGTATAACACTTAAAGTTGTCCCTTATTTTTTGTAACTGCACTGATATGACGAAAATATTAAAAATTTGTTCTGATCAGTTGTTTATCTTCTCAGCCACATCTCAATGAGCTGATGACAAAGAAGTGGTTGATGGGGTCTAATGCAGTGGGGACTATCTGTGTCACTGTAGAGGATTATTTCAATGACTTTGCAAAAATAAAAAAGCCTTATAAAAAGGTAGGTGCAAAATATGCTATGATACTTTGCTAATGTACTCTGAATATTGTGTTGGATTGGAATTTCTGGATACTCAATGGAATTCAGATTTCGAGTACAGAAACTGGAAGTGATTCATCACTGGAAATGAAAAAATGTTCATAATCATATTGCGAAAGTCCAAATCTAATATTTCTCTCTCTTCTTTTTTGTTCACAGCTATATAATATTGTCAAAGACAGATCAGAGTTGCAGTATTTAGTCCAAAAAATGTGTTGGCATGTTACTAGATTGTGTTCTTACCAGCTTTTATTTTTTTGTGTCTCCTCAGAAGTTTGTAGTCAGATAAAAATGGCTCTTTTGCAACTAGTTTTGGTGGCCTGTAATTACTTTTTTATTTTTAATAAGTGTACATTCTGTAATTCCTCGTTTTAGCATGTACAATGACACGTAGTTAAATTGGTGCCATGAGGTTTAACAAATGCATAGCTCATGTATAAAGTGCTGTTACAGCAGCATAATGTTCTAGGTTAGGTCAACTTTTTTTTTTTCCCCTGCAGTCTGTCAGAGGAAATCCAGATTTCTCTTTTATTCTTTAATCTTTAGTATTGCTGTACTTGTTTTTGTCTTGTATTGAATTAAAGTACATTTGGGTAGTTAAGATAGCATGTCTTAAATGATTTGCTAAAATTTAGGAATTACTTGAAGCCAGCAAGATCAGGGTTTAGGTGAGGTCTTTGAACAAAGTCTTACTAAGTAGAGGTGCTTAAAAGACACAGTCTCAAAATCATACACTTATTCTTTCTTACTTCAACTCTGAAAGAGCTAGAAGGGACTGCTCAAAGTTCCCCTGATGACCTCTTAACCTTCGGTATTTGCAGATCCTAGAGGCCTTATTATGTATTTGAATTATATACAGATTCAGAAAAGGTACACAAAATAAGTTAGGTCAGTCCCAGAATCAGTCTGTATTCATGGAACAACTTTTTTTTCCAGATCTGGTTTGTTGCTGTGAGGGAATAGTGCTTAACATGAGTTTCTTTAAGTGTTAATACCAATCTCTGCAGTCACATGTTTCATCATGTAGTGTTTACTGCCATCTTATGGGGCAGAAGATCACAAACACATTATTTTTGGTATTCATCATGCCTACTATTCCACTGTCTCCTAGGACAAAAAAAATCTCCCACACAAGACACTGTATATTCTAGCACTGGATGGGACATACTTTTTGTTTCTCTTGTTTGAGGTGTTTTGTGGTTGTTTTTTTTTCTGGTTTTAAAATATTCTTGGTTAACCCTGTTTTGAAAAATCCAGTTTTTAAAAGCCACATGAACAGAGCACTTGAGTAAAGACTACAGCTCAGTAGGTAGGACACAAGTCTGGAACAGGGGAGATCTGGATTTTAGTCATTCTGCTTTGCTGTTTTCCTCGTGTGCCCTATTATTGCACTGCTGCCTCTTCTTCAGTGTTCTTCTTCTCAGTTGTAGTAGAGCTGTTGTTCTTCACTTGCTTTTCAGTGGGATGAGGCATACATGTCAGTCTCCCACAGTCTATTCTGTGGAGTCAGTTTTCCTCTGTGTACTTGGCATCAATTCCACCAATGCAGGAGAAGCCACCCTTGGACAACCAGTAAACGTAGTGTATTTCTGCACACTCTTGAGAGCAGGACTTGAAATCATATTTTCTGTCTCCTGGGTGAGGCCTGAGACTTCCAATACTTTGCAAACTGTTTTCTAATAAAATATGATTAAAAGTTTGTGGCTATCTGTTACATAGGCTTTTTCTTAATCTTAAGTAACTTTTCCACCATGCTTAAGCGGAAAGAAAACCTACCCAAGGCTTTGTGGGATTTAAGAATTCTCCTTACATTAGGGTGGAAAAAAACATGTAAAGGTTTTTTTGTGGGTTTGCTTTTGTTTTTTATTTGCAAACCTTGGCATTCCTGTTGCACCAATACCAGATACTCACTTAGTCACCAGTAGCTATTTCCCATAAAAACACAAGTGAAGAACAGCAAAGCAGTCACAGAAGGTGTGAGAAGGTGATTGCTGCTGGCTCTTCAGGCTTCTTCCCAGACTTGACCCAGAGCACAGATAATGTGGCAAGACTTGCAATGCATTATGCAGTGTACTGGAGTTCTCCAGTACAAGCCCCTGTGATGGCTCGTCTTTCTTGACTAGATAGAAAGAGCAAGTCTGCAAAGCCAAGCACAGGTCCGTTCTAAGGGTTGTCTGAATTATATCATGTTTGTTCTTCTGTCTTTGGATATGACTCTCTTCCTCTAAAATAATTCAGACATGTCATTAGAGATATCTTGGTTTTGTTGTTTCTCATAATTGGCACATTCTTTTTGTTAGGCAAGGTCGGATTTTCATTTCTCTTGGCATCATGAAAATCTAAAGCCACTCAATGTGTAGTATTGGCAGAAACTGTGTACTGGTGATTAAGTGCAAATAGACATTTCAAAGCCTAATAATTGTTCAAAGACTAAATATAATGGCTACATTTGCAGGTATCACTGGCATAATCCACCACCATTTTATTTTCTTTCAGACAATGACTATTGAAGCCCATCGGAGAGTGGTTGTGGAATACATCAGAGCAATCATGTTAAAACGTATATCTTTCAAGAATGCAGAAGAGAGGAAAGAGGGTGCAGAAAGAATGATTAAAGAAGCAGAACAGTTCAGATTTCTGTTTAAGAAGCTTGCGGCTGTAAGTATTTGGATAATGCAGAAACCTGGTAATTTAGAATAAAACACACATTTACTGCTTGGGGAAAATGGCTGGAGTTAGATCTCCATGTCTCCAAAATGTTGGGTGACTTGTGAGTATCAAGGGTGCCAGCTGAGGGCACAGGCAGAGTTTCTGAACACACATAGGCCTGCTGCTCAAGTTCCTGAGCACCAGTTTCTGCTGCAGCTCTCTGCAGCTGAATATTTGAATGGCCTCACAGAAAAAGGTACTCTGAATTTGTAATAGTAAGTGAAAGAAAAAAAGTTGTTTGTTAAAAAAATTTAATTGGGCTTTGCTTTTTCTGGGTAGAAGAAAGGGTGATACCATCAAACAGATGTAGTTACTTATTACCTAAGTAACATGCAGTGTATTAATTTAGAATCAACAAGTATGTTGACCCCATTTAAAGTGCAGTAGAAATAGGGGAGAAAAAGGTATTTGAGAAACAATGTACAGCACAAGCCTAAAATAAAAACTAAATCCTTTTTTAAGTGCATAAGGAGCAGGAATCTGTTGGAAAGCTCCGAGGGCCAACAGATGACAAAATGGAAAAAGAATGCAGAGAAAGATAAAGCTGGAAAAACTGTGGGGTGGGGGAAGGGGTGGCATTCATATCTGCTCACTGTGGAAGATGTTGGGGCAACTCCTGCATCAGAGTCCTCCATTATATGGGATTCTGTGTAAGATCTGTTTCCGATTAAGGCATTGATAGAAGAGATTATGGAATAAAAGAGATGAAATACCAGGTCAGTGGGGCCAGATAACGTGGAACTAAGAGCACTAGAATAGTCCAGAGATTAAATAGTAGATACTACAGTTGGGTTGTTCAGTTGTTGAAAGCTGCCTTGGTGGCCAGATGACTAGAAGGAAGATAATGCAGGGCCAATTTTTAAACAATGTCTCATATGAGATTTGGCTTTCACATCAGTTATAGCTAAAGTTTGTGCTGGCAAATTAGCGAAAGTTAAGGACTAGAATGCATCACCATGTGGATAAATACAAAATAATTTGTAAGACATTACTTTCTTTACTGATATTCTGAGGGTAGGTCTCTGGATGAAGAACAGGGGAAGAGGGTTATGGTGACAGTTCCACAAATATTTTGTTTTCTAAATGTCTGAAAATTCAGCTGTTTGGGGAATTCGAGAGCATTGCCAGACAAAGTACTAACGGAAGGATTGCTTATGGATATTGAGGGGATTGCTTTTGTTTTGGGGGTTTTTTTCTTTTTTACTTTTCATCTTGCAGGGCTCTGGGGAGGACACCGAAGGACTGTGTGACATCATTGAAGCCATTGCAGAGGTTATCAAGCTAACTGATCCTTCACTGCTCTATCTGGAAGTTTCAACGTTAGTCAGTAAATACCCAGATATCAGGTAATTCTTTCTGCCCTCAAAATTAAGAGAGAGATATAACATCATGGTTTCTTTGCAGTCTTGGGCAAACTTTAAAACAATGTGTAAATGTGATCGTATTTTAGAATGTAGCCACTTTCTTATGAAAAATAATGGTAATATGAAATATGTGACCTGGACAAAGATGTATACAAACTTATGTACTTAAGTGCTCAATGGTACAGCAAAGGAATAATGAAAATACTTCTGTGTTTTTGGGGGGATAAAATATGCTTTAGAGTCCTAAGAGCAGTCAAAACAGTACTTTATATTGAGCTGGAAAAGCCAGTTAGTGACTTGATCTGATTAAAAATTAAAGTACATGCTGAAACTGAGTGAAAGGATTGCCAACTAAGGGATATTGTTGACAAGATCTTACTTGAGCAAAGTGTCCTACTAATGCCCATGTTACCATTTTCCTTTGGTAGGGATGACCACATTGCAGCTTTGCTGACTGTGAGAGGTGATGCCAGCAGAGATATGAAGCAGACCATCATTGAGACTTTGGATCAAGGTCAAAGCCAAGCAAATCCAAACTACGTGCCAATATTTAAAGAAATTACGGTTCCCACTCTAACTGTGCCAAAACTTCTTAAGTAATTGACAACTCTGTGTTTGAAATATTTGAGGGCAAATTTGGCAATGCAATTTCGAGTGAAGTTCAGCATGACCTGATACTTGCTAGGCATGTTTCTTCCTAAAGACTTGGATGTGGGGAAATGTAACCAGATTTCTGAAAGAAAATGGATGTAAAGGTCATGTTTGAAGAATGAAACTTATAATGGCCAGGGGATTTTTACTGATCCATTTGTTTTTGCTGTCAGCAAATACATTTTTATCGTGGAATATGTTTGCACTGTGCACTGCAATGCCGTATAAAGATATTTATACCAAAAACAAGAGAGCTGGATTAGTGCTGGATAGACTAACATACATCGCTTATAATACCTAAGCAGACTCCTTTAGAACTGTCTTTATATGGCACTGCTTTGAGCCTGTATTGATGTCCTCAATCCACTTTCACATTATACTTTGTGTATGTACTTACTTTGGTGTAAAATATTTTATTGCAGAAAACCTAATTATGAAATCAGTTACCTGACTTAAGGGACTGAATGAAATTGCTACTGTGCAATTTGATTATAGGGTGAATAAATAAAGACATATGAGGTACATTTTTTGTAACTGATTCACTAAAAACAGCACATAAAGCACCACCAGTTCAATAAAATGTTAAACCATTGCTACCTTCAGCTATGTATTTGTTACATCCTTATAGATTTACAGTAGATTTAAAATTTTTGTTTTGTTTGAAGTGTGAATAAACTTTGGATTTAATAGTTTTCTGAAAACACAAGATACTGGTTTTTTATTTCCACAGTATTTTCAGAGTAATGCTTAAAGGTAATTTTCAGTATTATCTGTTCTAATTAAAAAATACTACTAAAAAATTGTGGATTTGGAATGACTTGAGGGAGGATGCAGTGAAGGCATTATCTCTTAGTACCTGAACAGAGTTGTCAAAGATAAGCACAAAGACACAAGCCTACGTGTTGTAATTAACGTTCTGCACTTTGGATATGGAACTTGTTTGGCTTGTGAACACCCAGACCTTGTGCAATTCAGGCCCTCTCCCTGACTCCTCCTCACCCTGGAAGAGGTATGTGCAAGGTCAGCAATGTGGACAAGGGATTAAAATAAAGATTGTGGCTTCTTTTTTTTTTTTTCATTGACAGAGGGAGTGTGTCCTGAAGGATAAGCACGATTCTGTAGAGCATCAAGTTGGTTTCTCTGTACCTGAGGAGTTTTAGCAAGGTCTGGAGGCACCCCATGTCCCATGGAACCTTACACAGTTCCTAGAAATTGCAGGTACGAAGAGAGGAATTAGGCTGATTTTTGAAGTGTTGCATTTAGCTCTCACTTAATAATTACTGAGGTGATACTAATTGGGCTTGTACTTCAATTTCAATCCTGTACCTGACATTCTTGTCCTATGTGCTTTTGAGTGTCAGTTTGTCCAAGGCAGTCAGTTCATGGGGCTTTTTTTCTCCCTGTAGCCTCTTCCCCTGCAGCAGTAACTCTGTCTCTGGGATGTTACGCCGTTTCCCTCCCGGAGAGGGGACCTCTTAGTCTCTCCCTGCTTGCCAGGGAGCGGTCACAGAGGCGGCTCCTGCCCTTGCATGGCGGGTGAGGCCTTGTGTGGAGAAGCGCCATTAAACCGTGAGCGCGGCTCCCTGCGCCCGGCCCCGCGGAACCCGCCGAGGCCGGAGCCGCAGAACTCCGCTCGGTAGCCCCGGTGCCCGGGAACAATGGGGGTGGGCACTCACCGCGGGGAACGACTCACTCGCCCCCGCCGGGCGCGGCGCCAGCCGCTCCGCCCCGCCCGGCGGCCGTCGCCGCGGCAACGGGCGGGCGTTGCAGCACCTCCCCTCGGGATTCCCCGGGGCGGGGCCCGTGCGCCTGCCCGGCTCAGCGGCGTCACCAGCCGCGCAGCGTCAGGCGACCCGTGCCGGAAGCGCGGACCGGGAAGCTCGGGCAGCCCGGCGGCTCCGCGGAGGGGCCATGGCGGCGGGGTATCACTACAGACCCAACGGCGGCGGCGGCGCCCCGCTGCCCGACCCCTCCTTCCTGTGGAACGTCTTCCAGAGGTGAGGCTGCCGCTCCTCCCCACACACACACACACACCCCCACACACCCCGGGGGTCCTGGCGAGGCGATCCGCGTCTCGTGTCGCCCTAACGGATGCAGGGAGAGGCCTGAGGGGAACCCCGGTCGCCGGGCCCTGCTGGGCCGGGGATCCTTGTGCCCGCCACGCATCATGGTCCTCGGTCATTCCCGGGTTGGGTTGACGGACCGGGCCGTCCCGTGGCTGCCGCTGCCGGAGGGGGCACCGCGAAGGAACAGCTGTTGGGAGGTGCCCGGAAGCGGTCAGCGGGTACTGGGAGCCGGTCACCGGCCCGGGAACCCAGCGCGGGGTTTGCTGCTTGGCTGCCGCGGGCCTTGCAGGGCCGGTGAACGTCGCGGTTCTGTCCCTGTGGGAGGAATCTGAGGGGGAGCCTTAAGGTTTGAGGAGGAGTAAGTATGGCTGCATTTTAGAGCAAGGGGAGGGAAGCGAGAAGGTAACCTTGAAAACGCTGAAGTCATTTTTGACCTGAGAATCCAGAATGGCTTCTGAAGTCTGGAGGGTCAATGTAGCAGTACAGGGAGGCTTGTGAAAAGGAATCTGAAAAATGCTTAATGGAAAACGTAAAATCTAACAAGAAAAAAAAAATCTCTTAAATACATCTGGCGCAAGAACCTGCAAGGGAGGTAGCAGGCCCATGTTAAAAAAAATTTAAAAAGCATACTGTCAAGACCACAACAGTAGTGAAGCTAAAGGAGTTCTTAACATTTGTGTCATGTCAAGGAACCTGGGGAGGTGTCTACACTGGATCCATTTTTACGTGGGATGTTTCAGAGGATCTATCTTGACTCAAGTGATACCAAGAAGAGGTTAAGGAAGGAGCAGACAAACAGTAATAAATTGCTAAAACTGGCTAGTATTTACTTAGTAACTCAGGAGTGACTCAGGAATGCGACACTTACCTACCCAGCGTTCTCTAAAATGATATGAGAACTTGGAGAGGGAATGCATGATGCTGTTACTTTTTTTTAAAGGGTCCAAAACCAGATCAACAGTCTGACTTCTGCACCAGGCAAACCAGAAGAAACCATTTTAAATAATGTAGCTAGTCAGGAGAGTTGCATGGCTTTTGTTGAAAGTATTTCTGTCTGGCAAACTACTGCGTAAGGCTTGGAGTATGTTGGTTAAGGCTTGGGTATGGATATCGCTAGAACTGGTGCCATTGATATGATCTGTGTAGTGTCCAGAGACGCTCTCAACATACATAAGTAATAAAGGCCTTTGAAGAAACATAGTAGGCACAGAATGAAAGGGAGGGTCCTTTGGTTGGTAAGTAAGTGACTAAAACCAAGAGTGTTTAGTCATCTGTCACACTGACAGATGGAGCTGCTCTGGGATCTTTATTCAGTATGTTCAGAAGCAACTGGGCGAAAATAGAGTGGATGGTCAGATGATGTTTGCTTACACTAAACAGCTCCTGCAGTAATTGAGGCCTATAGAGACTTGCAGGAGCACCTCACAGTCTTGAAGGACTGCGTCTTCTCATCCTGTCATGGCCACATCATGATCACCATACCATGATCAGATCAAATCCAGAGTGGATACCTGGTGTCTATGTGAAATACCCATTTTAACTTTGCGTCATTTTGTGTAAAAAATTAATGTGCTTTAAGCTGACTGATGATGCTTGGGAGCAAGATAAGTAGGTCATATATCAGCTTATCACTTAGTAGCAGCTCATAAAAGGTAAAAAATGTTTGGAATACCTAGGAATGAAATAGCGAATATAAAGCAGGAGTATCTTTTTGTTATTATAATTATGCAATTTATGCTTGCAATTTGAATGTTGCATGTGGTTTATATAATTTTTGAGATGGGAAAGGAATCTAGTAGAATGAGCTGAAAAGGCGTAGAAAAAGACAAGAAGAACTAACTTTAAAAAAACAGCTTCTGCAGGGGAATCAACTGAGAAGGACTCTGAAATGTTAGTAACTGAGTGGAAATAAAACTGTCAGTGTGAATGGGAAGGTCTTTGTATAAAAAGGAGGGAAGCCTCCACCGCTTTCAGATATCCTCCTAAAGAAGGCACGATCCTGCTTTATTTGGGCAGAAATTACTTCATTTATTAATTTGCATTTTCTAAGATAATAAGCTGTGAAGGCTCGATGGAAGCGCACACCTGCCTGCACTTTTTCATATTTTGAACCCCTTTGAAAAGCGTTAAGGCCCTGCAGTTGATTCTTCTAGTACTTGGCACTGGTTACTTTAGTGGCTTTTTCCCCATTGCCAGCATCTTCTGGAGAGAAACTGGGTGCCAACCTTGGGACTCCAGCTGTTGGGAAACAGTTTAGTTCAGTAACAGTAGGCTTGTTGTGGATTTAACCATCAGGATGTGCTCTACAGTTCTTTTAAAACAAATTTTAAAAAACCTTTATTGTATGGAGTATGCCCACACTGTTTTATTGCCAGCGTGTGCTTTTGTGTGTCTCTTCACTCTTTAAGTAAATCTTGCAGTTTTCTTCGTAGCTTTTATCATGTTCCAGAATGTCTTCTCAGTCTGCATGAAGCATTTGATTTGATTTGCAGTAACCGTGAATGGTTTACCAAGTAAAATGCAATTATTGACTTTTCCTGAAAAGATTAATCTTATCTGGTGAGTGAGAACCAGAATGTTGAAGTCTTCTGGAGGTGAAACCTGTTAATTTCAGCAATTTAAAGCTTACTGCTTTTTCTTTTTTTTCCCTAGGGTTGATAAAGATAGGAGTGGAATAATATCTGATAATGAACTTCAGCAGGCATTATCCAATGGTAAGTCAGTACATGAGCAGTGAGGTAGTTTATTGTAAGCTTGATGTTAAATTTCATATGAGACTTGTTACTTGATGCTATAATTCTTTGCTTGGTGGGGGTGGAGGAGATGTTCCTACCACTGGTTAATACTATTTAATCTACAGCAAAAGGCTGAAGGGGGGAAACATGGACAATCCTCCTGATTGATTTTTTTAATTATTGTTATTATTCTTTTTAAGCCCATTGTTTCTGGTGGGATTTTTTGATTTCAAGGGAAGTTTTGTGGGTTTGGTGCATGTCAGTAACAACACATTATAAACTGAATACTTGTTGTAAACATTACTGATTTTTATTCTGGGGAATGAAGGCATGCACATCCCCTTATTTTTTTTTTTTTCCAATTCTTCTTCCTAGAAAACATAAACAGTGATTTGTATGTTCCTCACTCATCACTACTGAACCTTTGTTTTTTAACTAGGATCAGTGTATAACCTGGACAAAGATCAGATGTTTACAGCCAGCCTTTTCACTGCACACAAAATCTTTTCATACATTACAGTGCAGGAATTGAAGATGGTAATATATTTTTTTTCCCCAAATGAGGCACGTGTGGTTTTTTTTCCTAACAAAGTAGAAAGAGGCACTCTAGATCTAGTATTAAAACTTCCTAGTAGTCTGTCAGTTCTCTGTCATGATGCTTGAAGAGTAACTAAGGTGTGGTCAAATAACTCATGGAAACAAAATAAAAAATGAAAAATGTTTCCAGTAGCCTATTTTCACTTTCCCCTGGTGACTTAGGGTGAGTATGGTTGTACTTCGTGTTTTTTTTTTCCACTTAGAAAACTGGAAAAGTACATATTGAAGCTGTTTGTGCACCTTTGAGTCTGTATCGAGTTCCCCTTCTCCCAAGGTTCATTTCCTTCACCCTTCCTGTGCTTTGTGACTGAGAAGGGATTAAACTGCAGTGCACACAGACTGAAAGGCTCCTTTTTGTCCAGTAATCACCTGACTTGAAATAAATTTGGATGGCTCTATTTAGTAAAATTGTGGTCTTATAATGAAACTGGATTTACTAGAATATTTGTTTAATAATATATCTGATAAATTAAAAGCAATATATTGTAGCTGCCAGATCTGATCCATAACTAAAATACTATTTTGAATAAACACTTCAGCAAAAGCTAAAGGAAATTTATTAAGTCACTGTTATCATTTAAGATTACAGTACTATTTATAACTGTGGGAACTAGGCCTTACCTGCCATTTTAAGCTTCATATATTTTAAATCCCTTTTCATCTGATTGAATGTAAGGGTAATAGGCAGCGATGACTATCTGAACTCTTTTCTTTCCTTATTTACAGTGGAGATTAGCACTTTCAGTGTTTTGCAGGTATGAAGAATCCCCACCAAGTGATTTCACTATTAGGCAAAACATTTGCAGAACTGTAAGCTTCCTTCATTCCAAGAGATTCTAGATCTTGTACACCAAAGTCACTAACAATTCACTATGTTCTCTTCAAAATAGTGAATGGTTGTGTGTAGCTGTCCTCCAATCTAACATGGGCTAAAAAAAGTTCTATGTTCACTTCTAAAACATTTTTAAAAGTCTACATAGTGCTCCTCAAAAATTTGAAGTTCAACGTGGTTTTGACATTCAGCTTTTCAACATGTCAAGTTTATGCAAATAACAGTATACTTACCTGATTGTCACTTCATATAGTTGTCTCTACAGCGAAATCCTGTGTTTCCTTCTTGTTTTTTTTGTTTGCTTGTTTTGTTTTGTTTGTGGGTTGTATTTTTTTTTTTTGGGGGGGGGAACGTTGGTTGGTTTGTTTGCTTGTTTTTTAATGTGCTGCCATGTAAAGCTAATAGTAGAGTTAGGGGAAGAGGAGGGAACAGCCTTTCACTGTTTATTGCAACAGGCTGAAATCAGTACAGTTCTTCAGCACTGGAGTTTCTCTGATTTCACTCTGTGCTGTCTATATGAGCCTCTTGAAAATTTTTTTGAAATAAGTTAACTTCCAAACTGTATTTTCAGTTTTTCCTCTGTTCTGTTCAGCGTTAGATGCTGGCACCCTATTAATAATTCCATTATTTTTTATTTATATCAGGAGACATATAGCTCTAAAGTACTGATGTTCTGTCTAAAATAACCACTTAAGCATTTTCTAAGCCATTTTTCTTTTTCTCTTTATGTGCAAATAGCCATAGGGCCTGCCTACAGTATGGGGTTTTTCCGCATTACTGCATCTGTAGACTTACACTGATACAGTTTCCCTCCTATGGGAGAAATCCAGCACTGGTATAACCGCGGCTCACACCATTGCAGCTGGATCTGGCAAAGCAGCCACACCTTCACAAAGCCTGCTCAGTACCCAAACAGCCTCTCTAGTAGGTATTTCTGGGCAGCCAACTGCATCGTTGCAAATGCCTCTGCGGTACCCCTACTCTCACTCATTCCTTTCTGGTCCCTGCGCGCAACCACAGTTAATTTAAGGCCACCTTGGTCTTCCTGGTTCTTTCAAAGGCTTTAGAGAATTGGTGATGGAATTCTAGTTGAGGCACAGTAGTTCTCTTAATTTAAAGCTTAATGCTTCCTAGCACTCTGGAATGTGCCCAACCAAGTGAAAACTATTCCCAAGTGACTAGCTTCTAAATATTCAGAAAAGTACAAAGGTCCTTTTCAGGTGATTACTGCTTAGGCCCTTTTAAGCAGCAACAGTTCTTGGTCTGAAAATACTAATATAAACTAACACTTTGTTGATTTAGCAGTGGAGGTGGGACTTAAACTAAACTCAATGCTAAATTACACCATGTGGTTACACCACGTTAGGAGCCTTTTCACTTGTCAGAAACTAAACGCCCTGGAGTAACTGACCTGTAAAACAGGAAATAAGCAGATGCTTTTTTTATTGAGGAATAGGTATGATACGTTGTTTGAGTTATAACTTAAAACTCTTCTAAAATTCTCCTGCTCCCATCAGTAGAAGAAAGTGAGACTTGAGTTTTGATCTTGAGTTTTATCCAGCATCTCTTGACTACCTGGAATGAAAAAAATGTCCTTCTTAGTTCTTCTTAGTTTGGAATTTTTTGTGATTTTTTTGTTTGTTTGTTTTTTGTTGGGTGGTTTTTTTGCAGCCTGAAAAATCTTGGTTTCTGTGTAGTATCTGTAAAGGATTGGTCTGAAGTCCTCTCTGAATGGTCAATTACTTCAAAGCAGTCTTATTTTATAATATGCTAGCTCCGTGTCCTCTAGCTCTGAATTCACTGTTGAAGTTCTTAGCTGATTTTTTTTTGGTTGGTTTGTTGGTTGGTTGCATTTTTTTAAACGTAACTTAGTATTGAGGAACTAAGTAATTCTCTCTGTTTCAGGCACATGGACTCCATTTAATCCAGCAACAGTCAGGTCCATTCTTGGTAAGTGTAGCTGTGTGATGTGAACTAGTCAAGATACTGTTTTGTGATATGTTCAGATGATTGACAATGCTGTAAATCAATTGCTGCACTGTTTTAGAGAAATAAGCATGCACAAATATTACAATGCTTACACAATATGTATTTCTACTGCAATGATGAATGCCCATTTAAAGGTCTTTTGCACTAATTTGGCTGTAGTGTTAACAAGCTCATATTTCATTGTTAGAAGGTATGTTTCAATGTCTTTACTCTTCTTCTTCTTTTTTTTTCCTCCAGACAGCACAGCAGTAGTAACTTAAACTCAAATATTTTCCCTTTTGAATAGTACAGGACTGCCCTTCGCATGCACATGCATGCACTTGTCGAAGGAGCCTGAAAAAGTTACCATACAACTGAATAGACAGCAAATGTCATTTACGCATGGGGAAATTGTCAGCTTAAATATTCTAAAGAGATATTACATAGCTTGTCTTCTTATCTAGATTTTCCCATCTTGCATTTTAAGCCTATGTTCTGTACCAAAAAGACCAAACAGAAGCTTTACAATATCTGAATTCTTTAGTGTCTTAAAATTATTTCCAGTAATGTAGAAGATGAATGTGGTAAGAGAAAAATTGAAGCATAAAAAAATCTTTTCTGTTGTACAGTACATAAATCCAAGGACTAACATTTTTGGTTGTAATAAATATTCAGCAGCAGTCTGAGCTCTATTGCTGTGCGATGTGCTTTTCGTACAAAGATGAGAGTGTTAGTAAGTCAAATGCAGATGAATATCCCAGCATTTTTGGCAGTGAATAGACTGGTTCATTTTGTCATGTCTCCTTAGAAAAGAAAAACCCCTCCTTCCCACTCTTTTTGTCACTGGATGATCAATCAAGGCCTAAATATTTTCAAACTGGAAATGAAAACTCAGGAAAAAATAAAACATTCTGTGATTCATTCCGGTCCTCTTTTATCTTGCTTTATATTTTCCTTCTTCAGTGGATGACCACTTGCTTTTTTTTTGGCAGAACTTTCAAAAATATCATTGGCATTTTAGCAGTTTCTTTTCTGTCTTCAATACCTTCCACAAAGCACTCTTGCCACCTTCTTGAAATGCTAGCCGATCTTACTGAAAAGTAGTATGATTAAGGTTTGATATGTGTTTATTTTTCTTTCAGGCATGTTTGACAGAGAAAACAAAGGTGGTGTGAACTTCAATGAATTCACAGGAGTCTGGAAGTACATCACAGACTGGCAGAATGTTTTTCGAACGTATGACAGAGACAATTCTGGAATGATTGACAAAAATGAACTAAAGCAAGCACTAACAGGTTTTGGTAATTCATTTGTAATTACAGTTTTTATGACTGGGTTATGTCATCAAGTGAGCTGCTCCTTGTTAGGGCTGTGCTGCTCTGACAAACGTGACTAAAACCGAGGCACTGGGTATAAGGCACCTTTTAAAGATGTCCATGCCACAAGCCCTTCTTTGTAAGCTATTTCCTTTTAGGAATAAAAAAAAAGAAACTGGGTGTGTTGGTACATGTGTGTGGAATGTTTTCTTTCTCCTCTGTTAGCTGCTCTGAGAGTGTTAACCAATACTTCAGATAAATGTCTGAAGTTACAAAAGCACTTGCTAGAGCTTGCTGCTTTTTAAAACGAAGCCAGCTGTCTATGCTATAGTAACATTCTGACAGCAAAAAAACTTCTATTCAATTGACTTCACTTATAAAAACTTCAGCTGCAGCCTTAAAACATTCCCTCAACCAACCAGTCACTTTAATCAGTATTTACTGCAACTCTGTCTGTAATTATTATTAAGCATGGTTTTTAATGCATGCATTTTAGTTTAACACCTTTGTTGTGCAGTGGAGATATTTGTCCCCAAAAAACCAAATTCTCTTGTAACTCCTTACCGTTATACATGCCTGCTACACAGCCTCATTCTTTTTATGGAATGACTGCAGTAATTGAAACCTTTTAAAGTATTTCTCTTTCCCAAGGTTACCGACTGTCTGATCAATTCTATGATATCCTTATTCGGAAATTTGACAGACAAGGAAGAGGACAAGTTGCTTTTGATGACTTTATTCAGTGCTGTGTTGTTTTACAGGTAAGAAAGGAGATGTATGTCAATGTCAATTGCAAACAAATCACCTTTTCTTTAAGTTTTATGGTTCTCAATTTAACTATGATACTGGATCTAGAACTTGCTTATAAATAAATCATTTGAATAAAGTATATGAGAGGTGCTAGAAACATCTGCATTTATTGGTCTTAACTTGTTATCCATTTAGATCACAGGTAAATTTGATACTTTTTATTTGACCTGTTAAATACTTTAATGGGGAAAAATGTAAAATAGCCTTAGTGTTTCAAAAGGAAAACAACACTATTTCCATTAGTGTAATACATACACTTCCTTTGGACCTTGGGTGTGTTAAAACTGGAGTGTATCATGTCCTCTGGTGCTCATTATTCTTGTATCTGAAGTGACAGTTGTTTGTCTCTCTGTTTAAGGCTCTGACTAAAAGAAATTTGACCTAGTGACCGAATTATTTAGCCTTTTGTCACTGGTGATCCTGCAGGGGCAATGGTAGTAAAATACATTTTTTAAAACAAAAAAAGCAAGCACAACCTCGCCAGCCCTTTCTGCAACAGAAATGCAAGTGTGGACAGAGAGAGAGAACTGTAGTTTTACAGCTGTATTACTTTGTTTAGAAACCATCACTGTGTGATTCCTCGCCTCAGTGCTTAAGGTTTCTCTAAGCATCTCTGACTTTTCTGAAATGTAAGAGAGACTGTGGGGAAAAGCTGGGAAGCTGTAGCAGTGGACAAGCTCAGTTTTGGGACAGGAAGAAGGCTGCTCTTCTGACATTGGCCAGCATTGCCAAGATGTCTTCTGATATGCAACAAGAAAGGAGTGCCCTGTGGAAGTCCTATCGCTGTTATCTGCATACAGCTGTTGTGTAGCCATAAGTCTGCTGAAACATCAGTTGCCTTTATATTAATTTGTTATAGAAGACAATTACACTCGGTTATAAACTTAACCTCTGGTAAAGAGGGCTTTGAAATGGAATATCCTACAGCTGGTGTTGGTGACACCATGGTGGTGGTTATTTTGGTCCATGGGCTGTACTGCAGAGCACTTCTGAGGTTTTTACAGAGACAAGGCAGATACTGCTGATACACAAAGCATATTTGGCTAGGAGATGACACACGGACAAGGTACTCATGGGATTCTGTCTCAAGAGGACTCTCAAATGTCTCATGAGAACTGTGCATTGTTTCTTCCTCCTTTAAAGCCAGTTATAAAAAAACCTGCCTGGTCTACAGCGAAGGGCATAGCTAGCCTTGAGTATTGTGTCTTAAGCTGGTTTTAAAATCTGATCTGCTGCACAGCTGAAGCACGAGACATGGCAAAGAGCTTGTGCTCTAATGCACGAGATTGAAAAGTTTTACAGAGCGGATGAGCAGAAAGTGAAACCTAAGTGGCATGGGGAAGACATGGCCATCTGAACTTTACCAATGTACAAAAATGTATGGGTTTTTTTTCCCCTTTTCAGAGGCTGACTGATGTGTTCCGACGATACGATACTGATCAAGATGGCTGGATTCAAGTGTCCTATGAGCAGTATCTTTCCATGGTCTTCAGCATCGTATGACACTGATATCCAGGAACTGCACACTGGCATTACACAGACTGGAGCTGCCAAATCATGCTGTACTGAATAAGATGTATTATAATGGATATAATGTCACATTCTTACATTTTTTATGTTGGTCATCACCTTCAGAATCTGTACTTGAGTTGGTTTTTATTTTGTATGACTGTACGATAAGACCATCTCTGCTTACTGTAGTACAGAAAGCACAGAATCTAGATTTAACTGGTGCAATGTCAAACTTAACCTTCTACCACATATCCTGCATGGAGAAAAAATGACTCTTTAGAAATGCCAAATAAAAATAATGCTTATTAGTTTATAAGAGAGTCAAAAGTCAGAAGTTGCACAACATGTTTTGCATGTGCCTTACTTTTATAAGAGTTTAATGTATTAATTTTTAATACAGAATTTAAAATTAAGTAAAAATATTAGATCAACTTTTATAGTCTACTTGACTTTTGTACAGCTTTCTTTAAGGAGGTGGTGGTTTTATTTCTGTATTTTTGTTTTCTACAGTCCAGAGGTCCCTCTTGCTTAACAGTGATGGCCTTTTTTCCTTGCCTTTTCATTTTCTAGCCACCTCCTTCTTTCAGGGTATCCTTGGGATGTCTTCAAATACAACTTCTTCATACCTGTGTCCAATATGGCATCTTCCTCCATGAGTTCCCTACAAAAATAAACTACCCCAAACTGCTCTGGATACGCAGCTCCCTCTACTTAGTGGGCTCATTCAACACCAATAGTCTTCCCTTCTGTGCTGAAGCACTTATTTGAAATGGCTTTGAATCAACTGTCAAACATTCTCAACACCTTCCCTTCCATCCCACCATTTACAGATGGAGAGGGATGCAGTGGAAAAACTGAACCAAAAAAAAGTCATTACTGATTCCTGTCACACACCAGCCCCTGCAATAACTTTGAAGAAGCAACTTGGAAGAGAAGTTAACAAGCTATCTTAGATTGCTCTAAGAAAATCTTACACCAGTGCTTTCCAAAGCAATTAAAATACTCAAGCAGTGCTGTTACTTACCTGTAACTGTTACTCTTGTGGCTATGTTTACAAAGGTATCTAGAGGCAAGAGCTTCTAGCTTTTACCCAAAGACTTTTCTCAAACTGTAGCAACTCTGATTTAACTCCCCTCCTAGCCCCAGCTCATTGTGTGCAGACAGTCCTTATGTGCCCTTTATGTTTCAAATTTATAAGTACATACAGGCACAGGAGGGTTAGCCATCATTGATGGGAGCGCCTGTACATAAACTGATGCTGTCATTGATATCAAGCAATGTTCCAAGAGATTATGCAGAGAGTGTTTGCATCCATAAAGACATCCTGCCTAAAAAAAAAAAATCAGTGTTACAATGTTATTCCCAATTGTCTTGGCCAGAGTATCTGGTGTTAGGGTGATGGCAGCCAAGTGCCAACTGTGCATTTATGGGCTAAACATCTCTTGTGCAGAGAAGCTGTCAAGCGATAATCAAAAAGAGACCCGTACTGACAGTTCAGCAACATTTTCTAAATGCTCTTCTGGTGTGAAATACCTGGGGAGAGACCAATGGTCCCCACAGCATAAGCACACGGGAACAAGGAGCGCTCCCAAAGCACTTTGAGCATCATCACCCAAAGGGCAGTGGATTATTGTTGCTGGGTGAGGTGGGAGAGCAGGAATAATGAGTAACGTCAGAGACCACCTCACCCAACAGACTTGGGTGAACCATGAAAATTAACTTTGAAAATTAACTTATCTTTTTAAGGAGATCAGGGAGAAAGTCTTCCAACAGTTACTGCTTGAACTTCTCCTCCCCAGAAGGCTGAGATGGTCAGTATGTGTGTTCTCTTCAGAAAAAAAAGAAAAATAAAAGAAGAGCTCTGAAGTTTTGGGCTCAAAAGAGTTTCTCCAGTAAAAGGCCCCATTCAAAAGAACTTGCCCATTCCTTTCCCACTGAGGAATCTGTTCCTTTGGATTACACATCCACCCAAATGAAATGCAATAATTCTGGGAAGCATTTTGAGAACCATTAATAGGTCCAAGGTACCAAACTAAAACAGCTGGAGCCTGAGAAACTTTCCAAGTTGTCTCCTGTGATGGATGTCTCCCTTTCCAGCCAAACCTACTATACTTCACCGTCTTTTGTGTAGAACAACTGGCTCCAGCACTGTCTAAAGGTGCCCTGCTGCTGTGGAAAATCACCCAAGTGGCTCTGGACTGGAATGACTCATCTCAGGGGGAAACAGATGCTTCTGATGGCGTGAAAGCAGATACAGCACAGACCAAGAAACTGGCTTATTCACCAGAGCATGTTCTAGTCTGGATTTTTAGCAACAGCTTTTTAAGGAAATGTGCAATTGGTTTAAAGGGCTCTGGTGCAGCCTCAAAACTCTTGTCTCAGCGCCAAGGGTCACAGTGTAGCTGTATTAGTGCTGACAGGCGGCAAGCAAAGTGATGCTGCTCTGCAGGTTACCAATGTCTACCTTATGAACGTTATTTCTTGAAGAATAAACTCTAGAAAAACAAGAGCAGACAGAAGACTCATTCTGTTCCAGTTCTACTACCTGGGAGCAAGATAAGGCAAAGGGATTTCTTGGGAGTAAGGAAAGGCCAGAAGTTGATTCAAGGAAATTGGCCAAGGCAGGAAAACAGAAACAACAGGAGGTCTCGGCTTATGCAAGCCTGTTGAAGAAGTAACTAGTAGGATGACAGAACTTCCAAGGCACATTTTTCCTTTTATTTCCATGACATTTTCTTACTTGGTGTCTTTGTGGACACTGCTGGTCAGGTGCTAAAAGGTCAGAAGCCTGGATTTATGTTTTCCTAGCATAATTTGAACCGCCCTTTGAAAGTAGCAGGGTTGAAGTGAGTGAGAATGAGTGAGACAGAATCCAAAGTCATGTTTGTAGGATGAGCTAGAGAGAAAGAAGTAAAAAAGGCAGGTAGATCCTTGGGGTGGATCCCATAAAATAAAACAGCCCCAGTTGCAACTACCTGGCCCTACAGAGGAAGAGAAGGTGTCACAGACCCCTCCACATGAGGCAATGATGCCTGGTACCCCCAAGTCTACACAGCCCTGGAAAAAAAAAGAAAAATATTCATCACTTGTGTCACAAGGGTAAACAATCCCTTTGCAAGCTGCATCCTGAAGATGCTTTTGTCCATTTCTTTTTACCCTTCATTTGAATACTAAGAAATTTGTGGGTATCTTCAGGGTACTGGTGGATGAAAAGCTGGCTGTGACTTGGCAATGTGCTCTCACAGCCCAGAAAGCCAGCCGTATCCTGGGCTGCATCAAAAGGAGTGTGGCCACCTGGTCAAGGGAGGTGATTCTGACCCTCTGCTCTGCTGAGACCCCACCTGGAGTCCAGCATCCAGCTCTGGAGCCCTCACCACAGGAAATACATTGGCCTGTTGGAGAGAGGCCAGAGAAGGCCACAAAAATGATCAGAGGGCTGGAACAGCTCTGCTGTGAGGACAGGCTGAGAGAGCCGGGGTTGTTCAGCATGGAGAAGAGAAGGCTCTGGGGAGACCTTATTGTGGCCTTTCTGTACTTAAAAGGGGCCTATAAGAAAGATAGGGACAGACTTTAGCAGGGCCTTTTGTGACAGGACGAGGGGTAATGGTTTTAAAATAAGAGAGGTAGACTTAGACTAGATACAAGGAAGAAATTTTTTATGCAGGTCCCTTGCAACCCAAACCATTCTATGATTCTACAGAGGCCACAGGTCACTGGGGCCTGTGCACCTGCAGAGTCAGCAGCTGGAGAGACTGGAGCGTATTGAGATCTAAGCATCATCAGCCAAGGTAGGAACCATGGATCATAGCAACCAGAAACACTGGAACACATGCATATTGGGTGGGTGTGTCACATATAATGGCTAGAGAATACCAAACCAGACTAGGCAGCAAATAGCACAGAGGCATCTGAAAAGCATTTCTTATCTTAACTTGGTCACAACTCCAACTCCATTTCAAAATTCAAGAGCCATTTCCCCAATGCAGGACCCTGCACAACAAGCAGGGACAGGAACTGTTCCCCAGAACAAAAAATAAGACAGGAATGTGTAGGCAGAAAGAGCATCTAATTGGGCAGAGACCATCCAGCTGCTGTATGTCACTGGGATATACAGTCATGGCAGTAAAATCCCAAAGGGAGCCCAGAAGTTTGCATTCTTTCACCATCTGTAATTTCTGTGTAATTCCAACATTAATCTCACAATTAACAAGTGTTTACCTTTATGTTTAAAGTTACATGCTGTACAAAGTTGTAAGAGTCATACATCATCTTTTTCTTGGGATTTTTCATGAAAATTACTCTTATAGATCTACCATTAAGTTAACTAAGCACTTGAAGCCACGTGAAATCAATTACTGAACTTTACAAGAATCACGGATTCATTACTTAATTTGCATATATACTTAACATGGAAAAAGGTTACCTTTCTATGCTTTGCACCATAATAGTGAGACTGAAGAGTTCTAGAACTCATACAGGGAACTTTACAAACCTAAACAGATAAATCGAAAGCACATCTTCAGTTGTGCTAAGGATGCTCTGTAGTTGGTGAGTTATAAGAACTACAAATACATCCGTTTCTACAGCATAATTCTCAATGTCTTCTTTTATTTAAACAGTACAATATGTGTGACATTTAGGAGAGCAGCATACCGCTGAAGTAACAAGGAATAGTGGGCAAACCTGTTCAAATGATACTTAAATATACATTCTAATGTACCAGGTGGTACAAATCAGGCTAGAAAGTCAAGAAAAAGGGATAATCATACAGTGATCAGAAAGGAACAGAGACAAAATTATACCCTAGAATAACCATAACACTGTTCATTGTTTCATCAAAGGGATCAGAAAAACAATGGAAAAAGACACCTGCACGTCATTAAGATTCACATACAGACATATACCATCTCAATAATGAATGGAAGATAATACAGATCCACAATTATTTATTATCTTTAGCTAAAAAAGCAGTGACTAATATATGGTAATGTTGTGTATTCTCTTGACATACTGTCCCAAAAGTTTAATGCACCAGACTGTTAGAACAATATGATAGACTAATTTAACAAATTCTGACAGAGTCATAGCCTTTAAACGAGCCTTTACAGCAGGCTATGAGAAAGACCTGACAGTGATTTGAGACTATAATTAAGGACCATTTTATCACATCTGTAAATGCTCAAGAACAAGCCGAATGCACTAAATCTCCAGACAAGTAGCTTTTTCACGGACTGACCAAATCATTGTCCACATTTACAGCTTCTCTCACACATTTGCCACACCGCATTTAGATAAGCTCTGTCTTTCTAAGAGGACAGTCTCTAATACCTTAGGCCTGCGTCTTAGCATATAGTCCGAAAAGCCACCAAGGAACGCACTCACTTCACAATATTTGGTTTGTTTGGGTTTTTTTTTCAGATTCCGGTTTGTCTTCTTCTGGCTTAACCTCTTCAGTTGCAGTGCTCGACCTGCAAAACTGGTTTACTGCATACAATGAGGAAAAAAAAGAACAAATCCAGCTCTTGTTTATACGGCACTTTTCAGCAAATAATCAGGGACGGGAGGGATGCGTTTGATGAATCGATTATTTGGCTTTAACGCGCCTCTCGACGAAACCACGTCTTTGATCATTAGGACACCCTCACAGCCTTAAGCCTTCCGCTAAAGGAAACCTCCCCGCCCATCTTTCAGGAGAGGTTCCACAGAGAGCCCGGCCCCCGGACAGCACCACTGCTCCCGCCTGCCCATGGGGACACGCCGGTACCTCAGCGCCGGTACCTCAGCGCCGCCCTCACCCGCAGCCTCCAGGCGCCTGTTCCAACGGGCCCGTAACGGCAGGAAGTTCCGGCCACTATGTCACTTCCGCTGCTCCACAGCAACGAGGAGACGGCCGGAGTGCGGAACCAGCGCGGACCGCCCCCACTGCCACGCCCCCGCCACAGGCAGGTAGCCAATAGGCAAGAAGGCGCTCGTCTCAACCAATGGGAAGCCTGAGCCCGCCCTCCCGGAGAGGCAGCCCCGCCCTTCCCGGCGGCGTCCTGGCGCCTCCTGGCGGGGCGGGCGAAGCCAGCGCAAGGGAAACAGCGGGAAAGAGCGGGGGTGTCGCACCCCCGGCGTGTCGCGGGGAGTCGTGGAGTCACAGCGTCATGTCGGTTGGAAGAGACCCTGAAGATCATCGAGTCCAACCATAAACTAACTCTAGCACTAAACCATGTCCCTAAGAGCCTCATCCAAATGCCTTTTAAACACCTCCAGGGATGGTGACTCCACCACTTCCCTGGGCAGCCTGTTCCAATGCCCAATAACCCTTTATGTGAAGAATTTTTTCCTCATATCCAAAGTAAACCTCCCTTGGTGCAATTTGAGGCCATTTCCTCTTGTCCTAATCACTCACTACTTGGGAGAAGAGCCCAACCCCCTCCATGCCACAACCTCCTTTCAGGTAGTTGCAGACAGCGATCAGGTCTCCCCTCAGCCTCCTTTTCTCCAGGATAAACAGCCCCAGTTCCCAGTCCAGGGCCCACAGCTCAGGCCTGGGGCTTGCAACCTCCAGCCCTGAGGAAAGGGGCAGGAAACACACTCCGCCAGGGTTTTAATTTAAATGCAAATATTTATTTTAAAATGTCTTAACTTTACACTTCCAACTGGTAATAAATGTAAAATATAATTTAAGAAATACACTTGAGAGTTCCTTCTAAAAGCAGACCGAGAAAACAGTACAAAAAAAAAAAAAATTAAACACAAACAGAAAAGTGCACCGGTTTTAGCAAAATTCCAAAATATCAAACCCAGTTTTTACTGCCTGTTTTTAATGAACCCCCTAGTGCTACATGGTGGCATCTGCTACACTCATACACGAAGCCATATGGTGGATATGGTTGGGTTATGCGTTGCCACAGGTATTTTCATATTAACTCTTTCTGCCTTTGCGGGAGCGACGCGTTCAACGTGTGTCGGGGCTGGGGCTGTGCGGGCCTTAATGCTTCGGCTGTCCCGGTAGCCAGTGTGTGTGTCCAGGTCGCATGGCTACATGCAGACCTTGTGCACACTAATCTGCACCTTTCCAGCTAATGCGCAGGTGTTTGTGGCGTTCTCTCCAGAAATGTGCCTTTGAATTTGAGTGTCATATGATACCAGTTAGGCCAAAACTGTTGATAAACCTCTATGCACCTTTTTTTTAATCATAGAATCGTTTGGCTTCAAAGGGACCTTGAAAGAGTATCTAGTCCAAATCCCTGCAATGAGCAGGGACATCTTTTTCTCCACTGTATTTCCTTAGGAGAAGGAGGAATGGCAGTTTTAATACAGGATTGTAAGTGGAGTTTGATGGCAAATTATACCCCTTTTCAAGATGAATTATGGAGTCACATTAAAATACTTTATAATTATTTGTGTTTCTAAATCTAAAATGGACTTAATGAAAACACTGCATTGTACATGTTGTTTAATTATTCCATACCCTCCTGAGAAAAAATAATATATACATTTAAAAGTGCAATTGCACAGTGAAAGAATAAAAATGTGTAGAAAAAAAATGAGAGAAGCAACAAAGGAGAAAAAGGGTTCCTTGATTTTTTTTAAAAGAGAGACCAGGTCTAAACACAAAAGGATTTGGCGGTTTCTACACTTGCAGAACCGAACAGTTGGTGATAGCTCTGTGGTTTTTGTCAGTGCAGCCTCCTTAAGAGAGGACATTTCACCAGCAAAGTGACTTTTTTTCTGTTTTAGGAGTACGACTGTGACTATTGAGTACCTTTGTCTTCCTAAGGACAGCAGGGAGCAAATAGGGGATTGCACTTCTGCCTAATGTTGTTTTGGCAAAACTTTTGAAGTATGCATGAGCTTGAAATAAAGCTACAGATACAGAAAACAGAAAGAGTGGAGGCCACAATGTATCATACTGTAAAATCAAGAAGGTAGAAAAGCCAGAAGAAGAAAAAGCAAAAGTTGGTTGGTTTTGGTTTTTTTTGATGGATACAACTGATTTTAAGGAAGAGAGTGTTCTTTGGTTTTCTTAAGAAGCTGTCTAGAAGGAAGGGGTGTGAGGAAGGACCATTTCAGAAGAGGGAAGTTTATTGACCATGTCGAGGAAAAACTGAATATTGTTCCTGAGAACTGAGATAACTTTTTGCATTTTTTAAGTTCTTTCTTAGAAAGACAATTTTTTTAAAAAACCACATAACAGTTGATAGTTGCCTCTCTTTATCTCACCCTTTAAATGAACAAAGGGAAGACACACATAGGGTCCAAAAGTTAGAAAAAATAAAAAAAGAGGTTCAGAAGGGAGAGTAGTGGGATGAAGAAGGGAGAGATCAAGGTGTGACCTATAAAGAAGCAGAACAGCAGTGTAATTCCTGACAACCTCCTGTGCAGAATGGGGAGCTCTAGACCAGACCTTCACCTGAGCTTTTTTTTAACTTAGCCTTTTAATTAGTTAAATACAATTAGTGTGACTGGCTAAGCAGCTGATGTTCTTTCCATTGCCTTCTCCCACATTTTCTACCAATGCAAGTGTGAAAATGGAAGTTTTAGTTGCTGTACAGCTGCCACTGGAGTCCTGTTGCATCAAAGAAATCCTGAGAAACTTCAGACTGGACAACTGAGCTACAATGACAAGCAGCAAGAGAGTTAATGCAGGCACTAAATTTGCCGGAGTTTCAAAGGGTAACCCCAGGAAAGGAGCAGGAGCACTTCATGCCTCCTAGAATGATGTTTTCTGTCTGATTGATAAATACAACTTTGTACTGAAGTACCTCAAACCTTGTTTTCAAGAAATTATTTTCAGCCTCAAAATTTACAAATTCAGTCCTACGGAAAATATAAGGACATGATTTCAGGACACAGTAGCAGTGGGTGATCTTTTTCCTCCCCAAAATTTGTTTTAACAATCTTTTTTTTACTTTCTCTCCAAACCTCCACCAAAAGAAAGTCTTTGCCTAAGCACAGGCAAGTGCTTGGATCTCCATACTTAGGGAAGAAAACAAACAAACAAACAAAATCTTTGTGATTTTAGCATAGTTTTCAGCCTGTCAGTGCCAATTTTGTTCAGAAGCATTTCTGACAGTATGATAGGGAAATGTAATTATAATAGCAAGAACATATGCCATGTGTATTCAAACAGGACAAAGATGTATTTGCCAGGGTGGTAGTCTCTATGAATATAAGCTACCAGCAGCCCTCTTATAGGAGTCAGTGAGACAAAAACCTTGTCACTACAACCTGAGTGTGGCCACCTGCAGAATCTCTTTGCTCACCATGCATTACAGAAGTCTGCTTCAGCTGCGACACACCATTTCACACAGGACTTTGCAAGATTTAAAAGAGGAAGAAGCTCCAGGGAAAGAAGTTCCTTTTCTAGTGAGAAGTTTTCTACAATCTGGTTTAGGGTTTTTTTTGTCCTAACATAATCAGAAAAGTTTTTCCGTTTCTAATGTTTACACTAAGCCAGTGGAGAGAAAAAGAGGAAGAGAGCAGGAAGACAAGAAAAACAGAACAACAGCTCCATTCCTCCATCATTCTGATGATGGGGTTTTTAGTTCTGTGATACTGATGAAAGAAAATGAGTATGTAAACTTTTGCCCCACTACCTAAGGCAATGTATATACCTATAAGTAGGGGAAATCTGTCTTTTTAACTACTTCAATTACAACATCACACATTGTTAAGACAATAGCTTTTCCAAAATAACTACAGTGGGTGAGGCTGTCCTACTTAAGTTCCAATATGGCTTCAACACAAAGAGTTAAGAAAGGCTTCTAGGCAGCAGAAGCTGATCTTATCCCACAGGATATTCCCTGCCTCAGGCTTGTTGCCTCCCACCTAAGTATTTTAAGCATTAGCGATTTCCAGAAGAATTGCACATGCCCTGTCAATCTCAATACTGTATCAAAGGATCAGCACCTAAAGGCTTACTGACCAGGCCTGACCTGGCAGGCCTCCCTGTGCCATCCAGAAGAGACTCAGTTCTAAGGATTTTAAGACTGCATCACTGTGTTCTAATGAAGGATGATTAAAGCATAGAGATATACTTCACATTACCTTGTTACAATCAAGGAGTGGGAAGTCAGTCTTTCCTACAGAGGATTTAGGCGCAGTCCCTTCATCTTTCCTTCCACTAAGTCTCTGAACTGAGGAGCAACTGAAACCAGCTTAGCCCTTGCACGCTGCTGCCCTCACTTCAGATTTTCAAAACAAAGCTCCGCTTTGGTATCCAAAGGGTCTAAAGTGAGTATAAATTATTGATAGTGTTATCTACAGTGGGGGTCTGCCCCAGTTCCAGCCAGTGGTGTAACTGCATCCCAGCAGACCTTAGAAGCAGCATGAAAATTTTTGCTGCACAAGCTTACCCTCCACTCAAATCAAGTTGGTTTTCAGTAAAAATAATGGCTTACAATGGTGTATTTCAGTAGGACTACCATTTGTATGGTGCTCAGCAGCTGTTTGCTGATAGCTAAAATCAGGCCACATTCTCAGCAAAGACAAGACCTTAATCAGCAGCTTCAGCATTGGTAACAGCCTGTGCTGTCTGTGCACCGAGTAACAGCTCAGAGGGAGATACGTTCTCAGAGCTTTTAGAACTGCTCACCTTCCATCCCCAAAAATACGCTCCCCAAATGCCAGAATTCATTAGTTTGTTCTGTCTCAGCCTCTGGAGAGTTTATGGCTGAAGAAGTTTGAATGCTATCATCAGTCAGGTGTTGGAGGCACACACTGGAAAAAGAAAGGCATTTCTTCCAGCCTGAATGCTCCAAGTTCATATCAGGCAAGCGTTTCACTAGGCATTTCTTCTACAAGAAGAATTTTTTTGTTGTTGTTACAATAGATGCATTGGGAGGCTCCTAAAACAGACCTTAGGGCTGTGCTTGAGGGGTGCAAATACCAGCTCATGAAGGGCAAAAGCTAAACACCAGTGATTGAAAACAACTTAAACCCTACTTCTCAGTGCTAGTTTTTAAAATAATACCAAAGCAACAACAACTGCTAACAAAATGTAACCACTTAAAGCAACTGCTCTGTCTTTCATGCTATTTACTGATCAGTGTCAAGGGATTGTGAATGTCTGCATACAAAAAGGTTTTATAAGATTGAATCAGTGGCAATTTAACAGGGCACAATGCAATGTCAGATTTCAGTCCAGACTCAATCCAGTGCGCATGTCCTGTGGAAAGGATGAAGGAATATCTGTGCCTTAAAAGCAGATAGCAAGAGGTTCCTTTTTTTAGCGCTTGTGTCCTCTGTTCTTTCCAAATGGTGTGATATACCAAGAACTTAGAAGGAACTGGTCTTTATTTACTGTCAACAGTGGTTAGTGATTGTCCAAGAATAGGATAAGCTGCCATTCTCTATATAGGCACAGTTTTTAGGAGATTGCTGCATGTGTTTCATAACTTAGACTGGAAGGAATTCCACTGATAACACATTTTTAATGGAGTAACGACTCTGCCACAAATTAAGTGGACCAAATTCAAATGTAATGTGCAGGATAAGTGTGTTTTTCTTGGGTTCAGGCTGTATGGTACGATAAGGAAGTAAAGGTGACTGCATTAACTCAGTGGGGAGTCAGAAGGTGACATCTCACTTTTGAGTCACACATTCATCCATCTGCCTAGAAGAAAGCCATTACGTGTCTTAGATTAGATTCTCTTACATGTAGAAACTTAATCTACCTCTATAATATCAATTAAGATGTGTAAAATGTGGCTGGGTATGTTGGAAACATGAGAAAAGTCATCTCAATTGAAATAAACCAGGGAAGCCTTAGAGTAGATAGAGTTATGTCAACAAAACAGCCTTTATTCAGTAACAGAGAGATCTATAGAGAACTTCTGTTGTTAGTATAAGTTACTCCCTCACTGAAGAGAGAAATCTGGCTAGTACAGTTGTCCCACTGTAGTCATGCCAGGAAATATTTCTAAGCCCAGACAAAGCATTCACTGGCACAGCCCTCTACAGCAGGGGTGTCAAACTCATTTTCACCGGGGGCCAGATCAGCCTCAGAGTTGCCTTCAAAGGGCCGAATGTCATTTTAGGACTGTATAAATATAACTACTCCTACAGTCCTAAAATGACATTCGGCCCTTTGAAAGCAACTGTGAGGCTGATGTGGCACCCGGTGAAAATGAGTTTGACAGCCCTGCTCTACAGAGTTGTACCTGGTGTGACCACTTACACCTGTGTGACATGGCACCAGCATGCCCAGATGGGTATCATAGTGTTTTACAGTCATGTTAGAGCAATGTAAATGATGAGAGAAGGTGCAAGGTAGTGTGAAACTAGACCCAGGTGCTCTCATTCAGAGGGCTGTGGCAGTGAGTCCAAGCGCGGAATTAAACAAGCGGCTTGTCAGCAGTGATGCTGGCGAGTCCTACACTTGCCCCAGACATCTAGTCCCACCCTACCCTGTCCCCACACTGTCCTATTTCTACCAGGCAGCTGCACAAGCACCCAGACTTGAGAACATTGCGGGGTTCACAGCATGACCCTTGCAGTGGCTGGACAGCCCTGGCCCTGTGTTTGGAACTGGGACATAAAGCTGTGCCACTGCTGAACGCCAAGCTACGGCCTCAGAGAGCTGCTCTGAGAGAGTCTAAAAGGAACAGGTGGATCAGCTGGATCAGCAAGGCAGAATTGTGCAGTGCCCCTGATATCTGACAGTCGCACTCTATGTGAGTACACACTTTGCTTGCCTGGAAGTATTTTTGTGATTTGGATTAAAGTTATGTGACATGAACAGTGGTGTATCAGAGAGCGGTGTAAATTATGATCTCATCTCTGAAAGGGGTCTGATGTTGCGTTGCAAGAGTATCAAGCCAAGGATATCAGACTGTCTCAAATAAGAGGCAGCACATATCTGACAGAGAGCTGATGTGCCTCAGACACAAAAAGAGAGAAGTTCTCATGGCTTGGATATGGTCAGCTGGACTATGGCAGATTTAACTTGAGCTATGGTAAGACATTATTGCACTTCTTTACTGTCCACTCTTTCTGCCGGGAACACTGCCTTCTGCAGGACAATCATCAAAAGGTACATTATCTAAACCATTTCAGTGAAAAGTGCAGCCTTTCAGATCAAACCATTGTTCACACGTGCTTAAATGACATGCAGAGAACATATATCTTTGCATCTGCCAACTCTAACCTACAGGCAGTAATTTCTATCAAAAGAGAGGCAGTCTTGGAGAAGAACAAGCTCCCAGGTGCAGAACCATTCCTCTACCTGAAAACTACATTTATCCCACATATTTATAGCATTTGGGAGAATTATATGCCACTTTTCTGGCATGTAAAGCCATTCCCATAGTGACTAGTAGATATAGGAAAGAAGACATAATTTTTTATAACATTTTGAAAAAGTAAACGTTCATTATAGGGCTTCTTTCAAAAAGCACACGTACATCTAAGCTTTTTTTTAAACGATGTGGTTTTTATGTAGGTGAAGTTGATATAAAGTGGAAATAGTGCAATTTTTTAAATGAAAGTTAGTGCAGGAGTCAAACTACAACAACAAAAATCAAACCAGAAGTTGCAGATTTCTTGATTTCTTTCTTTTTTTTTTTTTTTTTTTTAAATACATGACTGCCTGGGTTCAAAGGAAAGTGTATGGATCTGTTTTCAAAAGCACCGAAGTGCTTTTGAAAGGTGTACATCCTGCAATTAGCTCTGGGTGAGATTAAGATTTTCTTTTGGGAATGGAAGCAGGGTGCTTTCGAAAATAACGTATCTCATCTTAGTGTGGGATTTGGTTTTGATATAAGGTGGCAATGTCTAACAAGCTGCTATCAGTCAGAGATACTATCAAATAAAAAAGTGCATTTCTTTTGTTAATGTTACAAGTAACAGCAAGGAAAATAATTGGAGAAATATTTTCATATGTACATTTAGCAGCACTTTGTAACGCATTTATAGAAGTGGATAACATCCCATTGTTCAGTCTTTCAAACAGCAACATGAAAGGCTGATGGCTTTAAAATCGACAAATATGGGCACTAAAACATTAGTATTATCAAGAAAACTTGGGAAGAACTTCAGTTTGAAGTGAAATACTGTACTGGGAAGCCCTTGCCCGTTGGCATTAATTTCTGTTGAGATAAAGGAATAGCTGATGCATCTTCTCAGAGTTGGGAAAAAAAAAAAGCGGGGGGGATGGAAGGAACAAAAACTCCTAAGGTAAACTGGGTGCACTGGAGACCATAAACATTTTCCCTTTGCACAGAGGCATCGCATCAGCTTGAGAAAAACAAACAGGACAAAGGCAGGAAACAGAAATAGCTAGACCTTCATAATGAACCGTAGACAAGAAAGGAAAGATTATGAAGACAAATGAGCAGGTATACCTGTGCAGTCATTAATGATTATTTTTCTGTGCCGGAGGTTTTATCTTCCTTTCTCTTCAAATATCACTATGAGAAGGGCAGGGGGTGGGGGGATGAAGTGTGTGTGTGTCTGTGTCTGGTTTTTCTCACACACAGATGGGCACACACACACACACTCAAATTCTTTCCACTGGCTTTTAATTTTAGAAACTCATTTAACCCAACCGGATGAGAATCTACAACTTCTTGCTTTTAACATTATAAATATTCCAAATGTTATAAAATCTATTGTAAAAATGTACATTCAGTGGTTTTATGAGGCACAGGACCTGCAAATGTATTTTCGGGGAAGCTCATGTGTACTCTGTTCTGTCCACTGTTGGACAACGGTGGAGAATCCAGGGGCTCACGCTTGATTGCTTGAACCAAGCAGGGGTTTTTAAATTCCCAGGGCATTTTAAAAACCTCATTATTCTGCTCTTTCTCCTCCCCTGGACTGGGGCTGTAGAAGTGGCTGTAGCACGTCGTGTGCGGTGGGTCAGGCAAGCTTTCCAAACACCCGGAGGAGTTCTGAGGGCAAAACGGGGCCACCTCCTTGCTACGTGAACCCTTGCAAGATCTGTTCAGGTTTAGGTTGTTGGGATGATTCGCTACGATGCATTGCCAGTTATGTGGCGTGTAAAGGCAGTGCCGTGGTTTCTGACAAAGTGAGGCTGGCTCACAGAGGTCTGGTTCTGTTTTGAGGTTCACTCTATTGGGGTAGCTAAACCCCGGCTTTCTCACCGAGCCGTTCTCATCCAGCCAGGCTCGGTTTTGCGACGTCAGGTAGTTATCGGCAATATTTTCAGAATCAGAATCATGTTCGGTTTTGATAGGCATCTCCAAGGGAAAGGGTGCATCATAGAGAGGCTCCGAAGATACGAATGGCCTCTGCAGTTTTAGATGGTCCGTCGCATAGTTCTCGGCACAACGCTGTTGGACACCTGAGTAAGACTGGCAGCTCTCTGTGCTCCCCCAGTGGGAAGGGCAGGTTGATGCTAAATTTAAGAAGCTTTGGTCTCTGTTGTAGAATGATCCAGCTCTCCTGTTTGAACATGCGTTCACTCGCTGGCTCATAGGACAAGAGCTTGAGTTTCTTAAAGTCCAACTGCTGTTTGTGGTGCAGTTGTTTTGAACGCCTAAATGTGATGTGTTAGAACTGAGAGGTTCCTCTGGCATAAAACACTCACCGTTTGTGTGAGGCTCAAGCTTCACTTTTACATTATCTTGTTCGTTTTTCACTCCTGTCCAGTTAAGATGCTTCCACTGGCCCAGAGTTTCAATGGCACTGTTATAAGAAAGTCCCTCCACGCTTCCTTTCAAACTGGCAAAACCACTTGGTACCTTCAGTTGTTCATCTTCTTCCCTTTCAAAAACAATAGGGAAACAAAAGAAAAAAAGTCAATCAGAGGTTTCTAAACTGATGTTTCCTCAGATACAAATGGAGTGGCTCAACATACATTATAAATGATACTTTGCCCTTAACTTAATAGAGGACTCTCACACTCTTGCCCATATAACCTTTGCATTTGTTCAAGAGAAAAAAGAGTGTGCATGAATCAGGGTGTCAGTGTGTGTGCACAGCTACCTTTCTGTGTCACTGCTTCATTTAAATTCTGACATGCACTTATTCTTCCATTTCAGGCACACAGTTCACAAAACTTTAAATATTGTGGTACACTATGGGAACAACCTTGCACTTTTGTTCTTCCTTTAAAATATATCTAAATAATATTTGTGTGAGGAGAAATCTAAAGATAAAATGCAAAAAGTATCTTAAATGAGATAGATTTTGTTAGCAAGGAATTATTTGGATGCACAAGAACTTTCTGGTCAAAGTGATTTGAAGGAGAACTGCGGCGATCTTATATTTCAAGAATGCAGAGTTAGCTGAGAGGAAATAAAATGCCTGAATTAAGCATCCAGAATAGTCACAGATGTTCATATTGGGTGTAGGTTTGTTTCACATGTCTAACTTAATTCATGCTGTCTTTCTTTTTCTAAGATGGCCAGTGAATTAATTTTCCATGGCCTCTAGCTGAAGTGCTCAACATTAGGGAAGAGCTCTGGTGGAGAATGTTGCCTGAGCAATTGCATGTCCAATGAAGCAGTTTTCAGAACTTGGGGTCCAAATATTCAGGGTCAGGATTTGTATGGAATTCACTAACGTGCTGATTCCCAGCCAGGCAGGATCAGTGCTATGAAACCACCTTCTCCTTCTTCAGACAAGAAGTGGACATCTCAATAGGAAACAGAGCGTGAAAACCCGGAGAGTTAGTAAGGGGTTTAGAAGGCTTTTTCTTAGCTAATTACTAGGAACGTTTTCCTTGGGTATGGACTCAAAGTGCAAGGATAGGATTTTCCAGTAGAGGGAGTTCATGTTGTTACAAAGAGAGAGTGTCCCACTGTAATAAAAGTACACCAAGAAAGAAGAATATTTTCTCTCGTTTTTTTCCATGAGGTATTGAATATTTTCAGTAATATTGTTATTATTGATAGTCCTGAGGTGCAAATGCTGTGATACAAGTTTGCTGCAGAACTTACTTCTCAGGAAATGGTCTAATTGGGAAACCATGAACTGAACAAAATGCAATAGTCACAAAAGCTTAAACCCCCAAATGAAGACTGTTACAGTGAAATAGTATCTAGTGAAAATTCTCCAAAAGAGTCTATGTTCCCAGAAAGACAGCATACATGAAAAAAAAAATGTAGTAGTAAGGGTGAAGTCTGTTGCAGACTATGAGGAGGACAGAACTGAATATAACCCTCAAGGCCAACTCTTGTAACATTTCAGTCTGCAGGAACTATCAAGCACAAAGGAAGGATTTTAACCACTCGGGGTAAAAATGTAACTAAATAAACATCAAAGAGCATGCTCAGGTACACACGCATATACACAAAAATTATAAGTAGAAACCTGAATACAAGAAAGGGCCCTTTTTAACCAGCTGCTTAACAGAAGCTTATTCCCTCACACAGCAAGATGACACTTGTGCTTATCCCAGCAAAGGTGAAGAGTTCCACCACCCTCAGGTGGGAGCTTCTCTGCTGTTCACATGGACGCTGGGCCTGCTGCCCGCAGGCGATATCTACTCTGGAAGTTCAAAGACTTTTTCATTTATTTCTCTCACCTCCAAGGTCCAAAAGGAAAAGAACAGAGCTAACAGCCACATATTTTTCCACTGGGCCAGCTGGTGCCTGCATAGGCCTCCTGGGCCCTGCTCATTCCGTCCACCCTCTTATCTCTTCCCTCGGACCAGCTTGAAGAGATACCTCAACAAGGCCCAGAGGAACTGGAACAATCCCATGTGGGAAGGAAGAAAAGACTATTTGGAAGGAAAGGGTAAAACCTGGTAGAGAGGTCCTCGTTGAATGCAAATCTGTGAGATTGGCTTCAAATCCAAGGCTGAGCCTACAGCCAACTACATGTATCTATCAACATAAAATGAATGTGAGCATTCCTGTTTAGATTATGCTGAAAATCCACAAGTAAAGGCATGAGCTCAACTGTCACCCAGGAGGGAAAAAACAAAACAAAACATCACAGCTTAGCATAATCAAATGTTGAAATGTTAAAATGTAGTAAAAGGACACCAAATCAGCAAAGAGTTTTGGCTGCAAAGTAAAACAAGACCCAAAAATACATTTTTGTCCAAGAAGGTCAAAACATATTAATAATAAAGCATTTTTTTTTAATATTCTGTTTTAATATCTATGTGCACTCAACTTCAGAAGAAAAAAGACTGAAGAAAAGAAATAAATATTGTTTAGGATTATAACAGCCATTTGATATGATCCACAACAAAAAATGTATATTCATTTCATAAACCCTTCTGAGACAGCTCTTCTCTTAGGTCACTACAGTCATTTTAAAGATCTTATGCATAAAGAATACATTCATTTTTCTGAAATTCAGATATTTTTTTTTGTAGCATTGGAAAATATACTTACTTCAACATTTGCTGTTGGGCAAGGACATACTCTGAACAACCACTTCGGTAGAGAAATTGAGTGTTAGCTTGAACCCAGACCCAGTGATCTTCATTTGTTTGTACTTTGACTAAAGAAATGCCATTTTCTCCGTTATTCTTTGCTACACAATTCAAAAGAAGAACTATTTTAATACAAGCAATATTTAACATTTTTTTCTCACCTAAACTATGGTGAATGTTCACAGGTTTCTTTGCTGCCCTGGAATCATCAGCACAGGAAAGTACAAGCTAAAATATGTCACAGAACTAGGCAAATTACATTAAAAATAAAATATTAAATACCTAATGAGGCAGTTTGAAACACTTAAACTGTAACCAGGGAGCTTTCAGTATTATTAGTTCATTATCCTTTGTCCCTCTCAGTACCATACTGACAAGAAGATGTTCATGAAAAATGGGGCTATGACAGAGGAATGGTTTTAAAGAAGTTAAAGTTTTTCAGCAGGTATGACAGAAGACTGAGTATAACTCTGCTCAAGAAGAAGTTGCCCATTAGGGAAGACTTGCTGTCAAAATTTTATCCATCTTAAAATTTGAAATGCAGCATAGACTGTCAAAGTATTGCCACAGCCAAACACTGGGAAAACATGAGTCAACTCTGCTAGCAAACAGTGAGTTTTAAAGACAATACATTCTGAATTTCCTCTGTTTTTGATCTTTGTGGAAAAGTAGCATTTGTAGCAGATGATCCAGTTTTCCTCGAGGAGGCATAGATATGGTAATCTCTTATTAAGATTTTCACATACTCTTGTTAAATTCAGTGCTGCCATTTTTAGGGAGCATACATTGAGTATTCCTATTTACTGTGGTTTTTCATATCTCTGTAAACTTGGCATTGCAGTATTTGCACTCACTCCGAAATAGCAAACTGATTCAGCGCTATCTTTTGAGGTGGACAAACTTTTTTTTCTATTTTTTTTACAGAAGCAGTTTTAGAGAGTAGAAAAAAAAGAGAGCATTGGGACCAAAATCTAGAAAACCTAACAGGGAAAAATAAAAGGCAAGGTTCTTTCTCCATGAACTGTATATAATCCAAAAGTGTTTAGCAGACACACCTTTGATTTGGTTTTCAGCAATCTGTAACATGTTGGTGAAAGCTGCACCTTCATGGTGACTGTTTCTTCCATATGATTCTGCTGCTTCACAGAGGCCTGAACTACCTTTGGAACTGGAGCTGTAGAGGACAGAAAATAGAAAAAATTCCTTGTCAGTGAATGCCAGTAAAATCACAAACTCTGAAAGATGTGATCTTCAAGCTGTTGACCATTAGCAAAGACTTATAGTTTAAATATATAGTAACTAAAACTAAATAATTTTGCTCATGACTTACTCTATCTGCAATAATGTTTAAGCTTGAATGAAGCCAAATGCTGTGTATATTGTGCTCTGCCTGTTCAAGGCACATTCAAGATACATACATCACACTCACCAGCAACACTCTTAAGAGTTAACGTGACTTCAGTGTGAAATAATCATCATATGATTTGAACGGATTTCTTCCAGCCATTAGTTCAAAGTGCATATTAGGGTTTGTGAAGTGAGGAAAGTCTACAACACCGCTTTACAAATTTTTCCTTTATTAAGACCATCATAATAAATTACTATATAAATTTGCCCACCATCCCTGACCAACATGCCTCAGGTCTGAACCAAAGCAAACAGTCAAATGCCCACTTCATTCCTGTCAAATTCTTGGCCACTATCCAGTCAGTTAGTAAAACTGAAGTAAAGCAGCTCGATTCTAGGAGCTGGATTCTGATTGTCATTTAATTTCTACTGGGCCACTGAAAAACTGGCAAATGACTTTCCAACTCTATTCCAAAACCGTGCATAGTCCCTTATATCAGTATATCAGCCTTCCAGTAATTTAATTATTGTCAAAAGGATGTATGTGCTAGAACAACATTACACGCCTGGATGGTAAATCCACACATACACACAAGCATATTCTAATTAAAAGCAAAATTATGAGGCTGTCAGTCACACTGATGAGCATTTTACTTCACAGCAATGGACCTCACTGCTGTAAGGTTATATTTAACCAAATTAGGGAAAACATAATCCTAGCCCCAAACATCATCTAAAATTCAATCATAGAAGAGTAACAAAAGTAAGCGTTAGGAAGGAAATGAGTCTGAACACAATCTGTCCTGATCTTCTGTGATTGCTACCAAGTGACCAGCCCCAGGCCATTTAGTGAAATTGTAGATTTATGTGTTCATAAGCCTTCTGTTGTAAGATAAATACATACACCCAATACGTCTCATTAAACTCTACATGAACATCCACCCACCCACACATTCATTCAGCTTTCTAAAGTTTTCTGTTGTTTGCTACCAAAATGCCCAAGTCCAAACAACTGTGCTACCAGAAGATACTGAAATTTGAGAATTCTCAGTAAAAATACTTTTTCTTTTCCACTTTCACAACTAGTAGGATGACATTGCATTGATAACTTCTGAAGGTTAGGAAGATATCCTAACTTTCCCGTTTTTAGATAAAATTATAAATATACTTAATATGTATTATATATAAAGTGCAATATACTATCTTATAATGTAGTTATTATGTATTATATAGTTAAATCCAGGTAAGTTATTCACTTTTTCTAAACAGTTTTAAAATGGAGTTACTTAGCCTAATTTGTGCTTTTAGCATGCTTAATAAACATAAAGCCCTTAGTATACTTTACTAACTGCTAAAAGATTAATTTGCAAATACTTTGTATTCACTGCTGCTGCATCATCAGCTTTGTGTTTTGCTTTCACAAGCAGGCTTTTCATCTTCATTTCTGTCACAGAAGGGAGCAGAAGTGGCACCACTATGCAGAATAAGGACAGCTGAGGTGGCAACACTGTTCCTGATGAGGACTTCTTCTTTTGTCCAAAAAGAAACTTTAGTTTGCCTTGGAACTGCATCGTCTGTTATTAAAAAAAAAAAGAACATCTTATGCATTTCTTAAGCATTTAGTATAAACATTTTAAATGTGCATACAACCTAGGACCATGTTGTTTAACATTAAAACCAGTTTTGAAAGAGGGAACAAAACTAAGAATATCATTATCTTCGTGCAATTTAAGCCACTCCATTTCAGAGGCATGGTGAGTGGAGATATTATCAGCAGTAAAATGAAACATTTGTAGTTAGTTTTGGGTTGTTGTTTTGGTTGTGTTTTTGTTGTTGTTTTGTTTTGTTTGTTTGTTTGTTTGTGGTTTTGATTTTGTGGATTTGTTTTGTTTTGTTTCCTTTTCTCCTGTGTACTTAAAGTAGAAGTTCTGCGTTACGCTCTGCTTGCTGAGCTGGGCAGTGTGTGATGGTGCAAACAGCTGTTTATTCTGTGCCTCACTCTGAAGCTGGAAATATTATTTTTCTGTGTTCTGTTCTCTCCAGTGAGATGGTTCCTAAGTTTCTTTCCTCTTGCCCTGCCCTCTCCCTGGGAAGCCTATGGACTGGCACAACCCGAGGGCTGTGCAGGCAGACACCAAGGAAAAGATATGCCCAAGGTAACCACATACAAAGTACATAGCTTGGAAGGAACCATCTCTTCCTCACCTCAAATCTCTATAATAATGAGAAGGCAGAGATCAAGCTAATAGCAAGCTGCTGCCTCTCAGACAAAAATAACCCACCACAAAATCAGTCCCTTTGAGTTGGGGCATTTTCCAGAGCTACAAGGTTAAAACAGGGGTGCAAAAATGACTAACTGGTACATCTGTTCAGACCAGAGTCTTCCAGCAAGGGAGCATCTGAGACAGAACTTGCATTTCCCCATCTCGTGCCGATCCTCTCATTGTCTTTGTACATGCCGTACTTTGTAGCAAGAAGAATCAGCACTGGTCTTTACTAAGCAAATGGGGAAGTGATTTCTAGAAATGAGCCACTCTTGGTAAGGATATTTGAGAAGCATGTGAGAGATGCTCTAATTCTGGTTTTTATTATTGAAGGACCCTTTACAAAAGGGGAAAATGGATCATAATTATTCCTATTCCTTTAAGCAAATATTTTGTCTAGAAATTCAGGTTTGCCGCACTTGTGCTAGGTCTAGTACAAATCAATAATGGTATTGTTCAAAAAAGCTTAAAATATAAAAGTTTATAGATGCTTTCAATTTTAAATATTGCAAACTTCTTTACTCCCATCACTCTTTACATATATTGATAAATGTCTTTATAATAGATGTTTCTTTTTAGTGTAGAGCAAATGAAAAGTGTATCCTGTCTGTGCCTCTCCACAATATTTCCATTCAATATTCATGTTCAAATATTTTTCATACAAAGTAATTAAAATCTAGTGTGTCATGACTGCAGTTCTCCAAGTGCAATTATACTTACAAGGAAGCCAGAAGTACTGTCCAACAAGCAGCGAACTCGGCAGATGAAACAACGAGTTAAGAAGGAAGAATAATCTGTTGTCGTGCTGTCATTCTCTTGTGCTTTAAACAGTTTACTGAGAATATGTTCTTCTCCTAAGAACAACAGTGGAGGCAATATATATCAGATCACACTAAGAAAGAATGAAAATGTTCTGTGGCCAATTGAAGAACCTGTTACGGCAATTGCTAAAAATTACTTTATGGAAGGGGGCGAATATTAAATTGTATCATGTATAGATACAGCTGCACATGCTCTACCAAAAGAAAAATGAAAAGCTCTACAATGGGTTTCAGGTGAGTTTCTTCAGAAACTTCAACTTATTTCCTGAGTTTTTGTGATTTCTGGTGTTGCAAAGCAGGATAACAGATGTTGCTGGTTTTGAGTTCAGAGATCGCAGAAAATACATTAGAAAAAGGAATGAAATAAAGAAAAATGCTAATGCAAGAAAAAGAAATGAACAATCACTGATTAGCTAACGTTCAACTGTTGCCTCCTTGATTTTTAACGAAGCATTTTCCAGTTCTGGACTACAAGTGCATAGCTTTCGAAATACTTATGTCCCAAAAGACACAAGTATTTGTGCAGAAGTTCTGAAGTTCTCCACTGTATATAGTAGGACAAAAATTCCAAATGTTTTGTAACTTTTAATAGTTTGAAATATTCATACACATTGTTTTGTTTTCTGTGTACTTCCTACAAAATCTTGCAAAGTTCCTCAGATGTCTGTAAGACTCTTGCAAAACACAGAAACTGCAAGAAATTCTACTGAAGTTTCACGATTGTGTTCCTGAGGACTTCATAAAGGCAGCTGAAAGATTGCTTGAAAGTTTCTCCCCACCCTTCTCGAGACTGTGCTTCCTCAATTTCTTTCCTCAAATATTTCCTCACCTTTTGGTTGAAATGAATACATTTTCCTGGGATCAATAATTCTTTATAAAGTTTACAATTTCGACCCCATTGTGAGAAAAAAATCCATTGGTAAACCTACTTTTTCTTCGGAAAACTCCTATCCACATAACTTTGCATGGTATAACAACTGGCAGAAAGTTGTGTGACTGCTGTGGTAGTGTACAGGAACATTTAGCATGGGGTTCCTTTTCATTAATGAGAGAAACACTAATGTCCTGATCAGTATGAACAAAAGGTTGGTAGGATGAACAATGGTGCTGTTCATCCTCCTGGGTAAGAATATCTGTAGGTACATTAGTCAGAGAAAAATAAAGGAAACATCAACTTTACAACCTCAGTATCACACACTACCTTATAAATGTCACACATCAGGAAGAAATGTCATCTGTGGGATGAAAACATCATAAATGGCCACTATGTAGCTTTCCAGTGAAGACTTGATGTGGAACAGACGGGTGTAGGTGGAGTGCAATTATACAGTGCTTTATACAGTGGTGCCTATGTTTCCAACCAGCATATACAATCCCACCTGTTTCTGTCTGTAGTTGCTGTCCAGACAACATCTGGGGAGGATTCATGGCCCAGTGCAGTTGTCTACAGAAATCCTGGCGATCATCCACATGAATGTAATCATATATGTTTTGGTGCATTACATCAGTCTGAAACAATTACAACAACAAATTTGTAAAGGCAGTGGGGCAGACGCTTATCTTTAGGTTGATAATTTCCTTAAAATAATGACTGGTGTAAGATACCTTCAGAGCAATGATTGATTGAGAAAAGGTATTTCAGAGGCCCTCGCTTTTCACATCTGCTTTTTGACTTCAGATCCTAGATTCTACTCTGAATTCTTTGTGCATATGCAAACATGATTCACAGAAAGGTCCAACTGACAGCTAGTGACTAGTGATGTCCCCTGGGGATTGATGCTGGGACCAACCCCGCTTAATTTCTTGATTAGCGAATGATGGGATAGAGTGCACTGTCAGCAGGTTTGCAGAGTGTACCAACTAGGGAGAGCAGGATGGCTACTCAGACCTTGTTGGGCTGTAAAAAAAGGGCTGACAGAAACAGCAGGAAGTACAACAAAGGCAAAGTTCTCCCTAATTTTGGGTACCCCAGGAAAAGGAAGACACCGAAGTGAGCCCAGGAGTGTGCTACCAAGAGCTGGAGCACATGACATATCAGGAGAGGAGAGAAGAAGAGGGTTTGTTCAGCCTTAAGACGAAAATTCAGGAAGAACTTACTGCTGTCTACATCAACCGTATGAGCGGGTGTAGAGAAGACAAAGCTTGCCTCTTCTCAAAAGAGCAAAGTGAGGACAAGAAGCAACAGACACAAATTGCAACATGGAAAACTGACATTTGTTATAAGCCAAAAAGAAAAAATTACAGTCAGGGTGGCTAAATACTGGAACAGGTCTTCCAGAGGGGTCATAGAAACTCAGAACTTGACTAGATGAGTTCCAGATCAACCCGCTCTCACTGGATCTGCTTTGAGCAGGAGGTTGGACTAGATGACCTCCAGAGGTCCTTTCCATCTACATGGTTCTGTTATTCTGTGACTTTACAATAGATTTATTCTACACAGGCAACCAGTCTAGAACAGCAGCATCTTATACTGAAATTGAAAGGAAACTTTTAGCTAAATCTTATTTTTACAATATATCATGTTTCTGTTAACAAAAGCTTTCCAAAAGGAAAAACATCACAAGGAATTAATCTTCACCTGTCAGATCACCAAAAAAAAAGGAAAGTTAGTCTGAAATGGCATAGTAAAATGACTTCATTTCAGTAATACTGTATGTCTAATCAGCAGTAGAAGGGTAAGGCAAAAAAACCATGAGTGCTGCATTTTAGAAAGCCCGTTATCAGGAGAGACTCCGGGGAAGTCATTACAATGACAGTATATTTGTTAGTATATTTACCTGATGAAACCCTAGATAGTCCACAATCGTTGATGATGCATAAAATATCATTCCATCTGCGCTCACCACCAACGCAAAACCGTTCAGTGACTAAAGAAGAGAAAATAAAATAATTAAAAATATATTCACAAAATAATGCGTAAAATGGATATAAAATGTAATTTTTGCAGAAAGGCCTTTTTTTCCTAAAATGAAAAGATTATTAATAAACCAGAACATGCTTTTTTCCTTTTTTAAAAAAGTTAAGATAGCTAACTACAGTGTAGCTACCATATTACATTACTAGTTTACTATCTACTTTAAATTTTATTTGTTGTTAATTCATGTAATTAAAAGATGGTTTTTAATTTTAATTTAAAACATCACATTCCATATAATTGCTCTGAATTTATATGCATTGATACATATAGATAATATAATAATCTCCAACAAGAAAATTATATACATGTGTTGTTGTAACTATGACTTTAAAACTGGATGTGTATTTTAAAGTATGGGTATTTTCTTAAGCTTCTATAAAAATACATAGCATAATTGCATAAATGCAATGAGTTTAAAAAGTAGACAATAAATATGTCACTGATACAGACCAGTGTTTAGTCTAGAAAAATGCTAAATTAATTCTCATAGATTCAGTGATGCAAGGAAAGCAACCAGAGAAATCCAAAACCAGAAGTAAGGTTTAAATGAAACACACGACGCGAACATTAAGATCTATCATGCTACATGCAGACTAATTTTGCCTTTCTTCCCTTGATAAAGATTCAGTAACAACATTCAGGAGTTGGACTCGATGATCCTTGTGGGTCCCTTCCAACTCAGGACATTCTATGATTCTATGAACATATCTTCACTCCAGGCTTGCATTCCAAGGTAGTTTAGACGATAATTTCTTGTGATGGTTTTGAGGTCTTTTCAGATTACAGTTCAAATGGCTGCTGATGAAATACCACCATATTATTATTATCCTTGCTTCACCTTTCTCACAGTTTACTGTTGTAGTGATGTGCCTATTAATCCTGAGTTAATTCTGAACCACAATGAGGGCAGATTTTCAATTGCTCAGTAATCAGATACACGGACATATTTTTGTGAGCTTGGTTCTGTTTTCAGTTCCTAAATAAGGACCAGATTTCCAAGACTGCTCGAAGCCTGTTCCCACTGTGACAATGGTGGGCAGAATTTCAAGAGTTTAGTGCACAATAGGCCGACCTCCTCAGAAGATTTGGCCCCAATCACAAATGTGGAGCACCTTAGGAAACATGGCCCATGGGGACCATACATAGCCAGGGCCTCTGCACCTCGAAGAACATGTGAAACTGTGACTGGAGAAATCTAGTGGAGAGACTGCAATGGCTTGTCTATGTTTGCAAAGAGCTGTAGCAGCAAGTGGTTCCATCAAGTCAATACCAACCATGAGGCATCACTGAGAACAGTCAAGGGCAAATAATTTTCAGCTCCAGGTCAGCTCCACAAGTAGAGATCCTTTCCAGAATAAGTGTTATCTCCACCTAGTTGGGTTTGTGTTGAACACTGGTTATCCCTGTTGACTCTTCAAGCACATGGAGTTGCTGGACTGCTGTTATTTTCTGCTCTAAATAATGCCCAGATCCATCCTAGCACCTCACCAACCAGAAGATATGTCAAGATTTCTACATCTTCACATCTGTGCCTTTCACTGTGCTGAAAGGAGCCTTGGTATCTGTGATATCCATTCCCAATGTCAAGTGGAGACAAGAAAGCATTTTTGGCATCTTGTCTCTGGACTCATCTTCAGAGCAGTGAAACCATCAGTGATGTGATGTTAGGAATTTTATTACATTTTGAACATCTGGCAGGCCTTTTAATTTGAACAGACTAAAAATTTCCACAAGTTAACCATAGGACATGTAAGGGAGCTCCTTCATGCGAGTGTCTGTGCCTGTTACCATGCACATTCCAAAAGATCTCCAGTCCTGCTCAAGCAGCTGGGACAGGCAGAAATAAAGAACATTAAACAAATGTTCCTAACCTGAGCAAATTAATGCACCAAGCCCTATCGGGGAAGGCTTAGAAAATGGCCCCAAGATCTGAGTATGATCAAAGGATCTCACACAGTATCATGCTGAACATCTTTATAATGTGCCTTCTGTTGTCCTGCAGGCAAGCTGGAGTTTTTCAGCCCCAGTGGGAAATATCTGGGGGAGCATCTGCCTTTGCCAAGGACTGCTTTTATGAATCAATAAATAAATACTCCTATTTGAAAATTAATCTTCTTAATCAAACATATGGGCACATACTCTTTAGGCCCAGACATGTAGCCTAAGAGATCAGTCTCTACCTTTAAGATGTAAAATTTGCTCCCCTATAGTTGAAGGTGGGCAGCTCTTTCTTTATACACATTTTTCTTTCACAAAGCCAGAGTTGGATCAGGTACAGAAGTTTGTAAAAATGAGAAGGGGAAATGGGACCATGTGTATTTCTAAGGATTTAGATGAGTGGACTGGCAACTACATCTGTGAGGCTGGAGTAGGTATTAAGGAAGAGCAGGGGAGAGCAAGAGGAATGAAAAAGTGGAGGAAAAGTTCAAGGATCCATGTGTTTAAATTAAGCCAGAAAAAAGTATGGATTTCAAGGAGGTATGTAAATAAAGAGAATTACAAACTTCCCCCACTTTGTTTTTGTTTTGTTCTCAAAATGCTGATGTCCTTTTCTGAGTTAAGATCACTCAACCAAGTACTGCCTGATTTTCATGACCCCAAACACATTAGATGCTCTGCCCTGCAGGCAGGAGAAGCAAAACCCACTTTGGTGCAACAACAACTTTTATGAAGCCACATGAAGCTATTGAGGATTAACACAAATTCCATGTGTTTAAACCCTATTTTAGCTGGGAAACCTGCTGCTTCAACTACAATGAGAAGAGATGAGCTGCACATGGAGTAAGACTTTATAACCAGTAAGTCCTACCCACGACTGCAAATTTTTCTGTTTTCTCGGTATTACCCTCAAGTGCAGTTCAGTGTGAAACCTGACATCTGTAGCACAGAAGACTCTGAATAGAGTCAGAGTTGGGCTGAGATTTATGTTTTTCTTACTTACTTACCACAGCTGGTGTAAATGAGAAGGGTGTTTGCTAGCACAGGTCTGGTACCCCAGAAGTGGGTAGCAGTGATTGCAAATGAGTAGGAAAAGACCTCTTCTGACTTTCTCAGATAAATCTCAGGTATCATATGCAACTCCATACTCAAGCCCTTTACTGTAACAATGCATAGCAACTTTTCCATTATTCTGGCCAAAATTGTAATGATTTGTAAGACTGAGTGGAAGAGAGAGGCAGCTTCAGTCCATGAGAATTAACAAAAACTATTCCCAGCTTATTTCTTCTAAGTTATCAGGTCTCACATTAAACAGGACAACAAAGTATTAAATGACTTCACTTATGCTTCTACACATTCTCAGTTACTGAAATGAAATTCCCAATGATAGCTTTCTCTCATTGCCAGCAAACGGGAGGCTGCACTGCTGTGCTGTGTCAGAACCACAGCAGCCGTCTGCCTGGGTAATTCATAACCTGGGGGGAGGAAAAGGGAAAGAGGACACAGACCAGCCTCATATCCCTCTCTAATGTAAGCCCATGTCTGCCTGAAACACAGGGGGAAGAGCACAGAGATGTAAAGGCAGCTCCCTCATTTCACTTTATTCCTTTCAGTAGAAATAATGGAAAACCTAAAATAGGGCTCTTGGATTTAGAGGGGGGAAATAACCGAACTCCGTGGTTCAATGTCAATGTTATTTGCTTTGTGTACAACTGGTGTGTTTTAATCAACAAATTCCACTTGTATCCCATCACAATTTTTAGCAATTTGCATATAGTTAAGCAAGTACACAGAGACACACTCATGCGTAGAAACACACATACAAATATTAGGGTGAACATCTACACTTTTGCAACGAAAAACAACTGACTTTGAATCTGCAAAAAATCCATGGTTGCCAACTTCCATTTGGTAAACCATACGGATTCAATGACAGATGGAATTTCTAATCCAGGATAATAGTTGAAACATGTGAGACAGACTTAAGTACGTTTTGTGAACATTTGTTTGTTTGTGTTTGGCTTTTTAAAAACTCTTACATGAGTTTTCTACATTGTACTTAAAAAAAAAAAGAGCTTGGCACCAGACAGGGGCCTGTGTTCTTTTGAAAAAACATGTACATCCAATTATGTACTCACGAGAAGCTGCACCTGCTACTGAAACAAAAAACAATTAATCTGTCAGATCAAAGAATGTATGACATTATTCTGGTGCTCACAGTAGCTGTGAGATTAAAGTTATCAGTTCCTTCCATTAAGAAGTTTTCGAAACATTATTAGTCAGGAGGTTCTCTTTGGGAATGAAAGCAAATATTTTGAGGAAGATAGAACTTCCTTTGGCAAGACCCTTTATATATCCTGATTTTTTTTTCTGGTCCCGTAGCAGAAAATCAGCCAGCAAATACTTCAAAGATATTTTGGTCAAGGTCATGGCATAGTAAAAATAAGGAGGGGGAAAAAAAAAGAGAGAGAGAGAACAAGTTCCAAGCCACATTTCTCTTATTACTCTTCCTTGAAATAAAGGAAAATTCACTAGCATTAGGTCTCCAGAGACCATGTTACTATGGTTACTAAAGTACAACAGTCAAGGCCTGCAGCCATGCCTTGCTTTGAACAGATTTTCGAGTCACGCAACTTGGATACTAAATTTCCAGGGTCAGTTGGCTCGCAGTTTATCTGGAACAGCTTCATCTAATAGTGTATCCCTGGATTTTTGCATCCTATGTGGGATGGGGCCGTTTTCCGGTGATCTAAATAAGTAGCTATTTAAAAACTCTGGAAATGATATATTCATTTTTGTCTTATGAATATTAGGATGAAAATGCAGACAGTTAGTGTGTCTTCTGTCTTAACTGTATTGTTTAAGAATCAGTATTTCTTCCACTAGTGTTTTTAGGACTCATAATTGCCCTTCTCAAAAATCCCTCTAGAAACCCTGAGGTTCTCTCTATAAACCAAAAAAAAAAATAATTTTAAAAAATGAGACTCTTACAGAACCCTGAAATAAAACCCCACATAAAAGACTATTCAGAAATACCATATCTGGTGACATCAGAATATGGCCTTTGCTCAACAAGTACAGTATCTCTTAGCCCTCCGGACTCTTATGCATTTCTCTGGTATCTACAAAGCAACTTCAAAAGGAATATTTCTGTGAGTAAGCACTATTCCGTGCGAAGGGGGAGTGGCAGGATTGTTTTTAGCATTCAGTTTTGATCAAAGGCTTGCGTGCACTGCTTAGTTTTCAGGCAAAAGAAACAAAACAGAAGATGAATTCCCATCATTTGAGCCAGGGGAAGAAGTAAATCCTACAGGCTGAAGCCTACAGCCATTGGTTTATATGGGAAGCTTTTCAGTGGGAAAGTGTCAGATCTAATTGATTTGTTTTCATATACAGCAGAAATGTTGCTTTTCAAATACAAAGAAATACATACATGCGATTGTTATGCCCCTTCCACTCTTCTTGTCTTCACAGATAAAATGAAATTCACGTTCCTGCCTATGTCCTTGAGCCTGGATATCACTTCAGGTTCCTTAGAGACAGTATGGAAATTCAGCATCTAGTGCTGTGCTACCCAGAGCAGAACCTGGCAACATTTTCAAAGATCGTTCACATTCCCAGAAGAATTTGAGCCCTGGCACTCCCATTTACTGTCAGAGGGAACAGCTGTGCCATCTGAAAGACACAGACAATTGTGAACCATTCAGCTGGTGAAGTTTCTTGTTATTCCATTTTTCAGTGTCCCATCACTTCAACCAGGGAATGAGGGCAACTTTGGAGATACTTGTTTATATACGTGTCTTCAGTCTAACGAGGGAGCTGGAATGCTGTGGCTCGTCAAGAGACAGCAGACAAAACTGGCCTCTTGGAAATCAGTTAGGAAAATGTAAGTCATTGGTCTCTGGTAATTGCGAGCTATAAACTTTCAAGAAAACATAGTAGTTCCCTAGAGGGTGAGATTGTAATGTGTGCACACATGTAAACGCACTTTAAACCACAGCAATGTTGGTTTTTGTTTGCTTGATATGTAATAAGTATTGGACACAACCAATAACGACTTTGCCTTTAGAGTTGTTTTAATTGCATTATGTGAAATTGTAAATGTAGGGTTTTTCCCTTATTCTTTCCCTCCAAGCTAAGCTTTTGCAAGAAAACTTGCTTAGTCTGTGTCAAGACCTTGGGGCTGGGCCTCTCTTCTTTACCATATGCATGAACCCATCCCAACTGGATCCCATTGTTTTCACAAGTACTAAACACTGGAAATGAGAATACAGACCATGCTTCCAGAGTGGAGCAGTGTGAGTGACTGATAGCTTAAAGATTGGTTAGGGAAGGTTTTGTGGCTGCAACATTCATGGGTGACATGAAACACCTCATTACAGATTTGTTACATGGCATGTTTTTTCAGATCAAATTATTAACATCCACAATGCTTGGTACTGATGGCAAGTTTTGGTGGATTGTTTCATGTCTAATTGTAAAAAATCCATTACTCTCTTCTTTGCATTACCAATTAGGATTTTGTGAATATACACATATTACCTGAGATTAATAGACATAATACAAGTGCTGGGGACTATTCATAGTAATCTAAAGAAGAAGAATATTCAAATCATTAATACTAAAATTGTCAGAAACCCATCCATACACATTTTATTAACTAATACATAGACATTTGTGTCATGATTACTGGATATGCCTGTGAGTACTTGGATGAGTAACATGTCGTTTACCTTAGCGATTACCATGAAAGGACACTGACATAATCTTGTATAACTTTTCCTTTAGCCTCCTCTTTAATCATGATGTTGAATTTAAAATTGTGCTGTACCGGTAATAGAACCATACTGTCAATGCTCTTTCACAAATATTATGCCCTGGACTACACTTGGAAATAGAAACCATCTTTATATTGATTTATGCAATTTCTCATTTCACTTCCTCAAAAGCAGATGTTGTATTCACAGATGGAAGCAAAGCTGGGGCAATATCATATCTTTAGTGCAAGTGCAAGTTCAGCCCTTCATTCTTTCGGAGTTCTGCAGCTGCTCTGGGCTTTTCAGTCTTCCCTTCAACAATTTCAATATAGAAAATGAGAGCTTGATTAATTCCATTTAAGAAGACTCAAAATGAAGCATTAATTGCTCACTAATCTGCACTTGTAATAATAAATTTAGTTAGGTAGCCTTTGCAAGCCTTTGCAAGTGTAACAAGATTACCCATTATCTTCCACAGAAACAACTTACTGAAAAGAATCTCAAGTAATATTTATCCAACATGTTGGACAATTGGACATATATAAGTACCAAATGTCTGGATTTTTTTTTTTAGTGTTATTTACATGTTTAGTGCGTCAAGTCCTGAAGAGAAGAAGTTATCATAGTATTCCAACCACAGCTGACTTCTGTTTGTACTTGCAAACAGTTAATGAGCAGGAATGGCAGACATCTCTTGCTGTAAGGAATCAAAACCTAAAAGACACAGTCTTGCAGCCTATATACTGTAAACAGAATGTGATGTCCTAATTTCACGGCACTATTTTTCTGTCTATTTAGCCCTATATATCAGTTTTTCTTCCGTAGATTTATTTCAGGGATAAGAGCAAACCAATCTGTACTTCACATTCTGCTCAATAATATATACTAAACCAGCTTTTTTCAACACCATTTCAGGTCACTGGGGGTTTTAGAGAGTGTGGCGTTCCTGAATTCAACTCTGGGAACTGTCTTACTGTGCCAGTTATCCTCTTGCACATGTTTTGTATTCTGTATAAAACACATGCTGTCCCACACTGGCAGCAGGTGTGAATTCTGCTGTCAATGTGTCACACTAACCCCGAGAGGCAAGCAATACTTCCTCTCATCTAGATATCAAGTGGATGACAATGGATTGTCTGGAAAGAGGTAAGGATGGAAAGTTAGAGACAACTCCTCTAACCAGCAGCAAAAACTGCAGAAAGCTGAGTTACAGGCTAGATGAACCTTTCCCCAAGGCTCTTCTGCAAGACATTTGTCTTCTTATTGCTAAAATAAGCCCAGTCTCAGTTAATGGAGAATTCTGGGAGAATTGCAGTACTGGGAGGAAGGGAGAAGGTGCAAAACACATTGGTGAAAATGCCTGCTGTTTGTCATCTTCTGCTTTTGCAGCTAGGAATTCCTGGAAGAACTGCAGCTACAATGGGATGCAAAAACTCTCATTTTTCTTTTTTTTTTTACTTATAAGTTGCCATGGACAGTTAAAAATCAGAATGATGGTGATTTCTCTTGACGTTCTTGGAACAGGAACAGAACTATCTGAAGGGTGTCTATCTGTCCTGTCTCCAAATCAATACTATACCCTTGCTAATAGGAAACAGTACATTTAATGGTCAGCATCATGTTTTTTAATAACAGTTTTCTTTTCAGTTCAAACCCATCAAGTAGCATATTCAAGTTTTATTAACTGAGGTAAGCAAAAAGTAAAATTGAAATGTACTCAATATTTCTAGTAAAATACGCAAGTTTTTCTTTTGAAACCTTCATAACCACAAAACAAAATCACTGCTAACTTGCAAAAAATCTTGTCACTTGACCTTACTTAGAAGATAGCAAGGCTGCAGTTCAATAGCTTTTCTGAGTTGAAAACGAGGAATATACTGGAAGCAGGTGTCAGCTGTAAATACAAGTTAGGTTACTAATTTATAATTTAGCTTCAGCCAGCTGAAAACCAGTTAAACCATGTAAGATTGCAATTATCTATTATAACAGACCGGCATTACTTGAAGTATATTTCTATCTACAATACATTACTTTGCCATCTTCAAAACCAGGACACTTCCTGAAGAGCAAATGCTTGTGCAGAAATGTGTATGGAAGGAACGGTGTGTTATGATTGTCTTTGTTACTTGAACACAAGAAATCCTGTTCTAGTAGCAGACTAAATCCCTGTCCATCTACATGACGCAGTGCTCACATATAGATATTGAACCTATTGATTGGGGAGAACGGTTGCCAAGGGTTATCTCTGAAGTCAGTAAGAGAAAGAAAAAAACCACAAAACTAACGGAGTTGAAACAGGAGAATATGTTTTGTTGGGGAGGAAGTCACGTGGCTGCTGGACTGTCTCCAGAGGCACCAAAATAGCCAGAGCAGAAACAGAGGAAGGGGCTGTGAAAAGTGAGCTCGGGTGGAGCCGGCTGCCATGAACAGGCTGGAGAGAGCACCAGCGAGCTTCCATTTGGATCCACATGTGGTCTGCACTTCAAGTTTGTTGCTTCTTTACCTTAACACCACAGAAGGACAGCTGCTCCATTCACCAATACACCAAAAATTTCTCAGCTCGGCATCCCCATATGACAGCAGGTTTGCTTCTGCCCCACCAAATGGAAGCCAACTTTTCTGATGCCAGTGCAAACCAGAGAGTATGTGAACTGTCTCTCCTCGCTGAACCTCGATCCCTTTCTATATCACATTAACATAAGCTGCTTGTCCTGATTTTCTGATCTGCTCACAGCTTGCTCACCTCCCAATTATGATCTGTCATTTCATGTTGGAGAAGCTAAGTACTAACTCCCATCAGTCCAACACATTACCCTCACCCATATGCAGGATTTGAAAACAAGCACTTGATGATGTTCCCCATTTTGCTAAAAGGGTCCACTCAAGTCTCTGCAGGGATACCTGATTTATCTCCTTCAAATCCCTCCTTAGAACTCTTGCAAAAGTCCTGGCAAAGGTCAGGCTGCTCATACACTGTGAGTATCGGCAATGGTGGTTACAATTTTTTTCATTATTTCTGTGTGCTCTCTTGCCCATTGAAATGCGTCTTTCTTCACTTGTCCCCTTGAAGGGAGAAGATCACATCTTTTTCTTTTACTCTGCCTCCTTGTCAAACTGGAGGGTGCCACCGCCTTGTACTTCAGAAACCTCAGTGCTGTGGCAGCATCGCAATTGCTATAGTTGTAACTGGAGCAGAGAGCAAATGGTATTTGGAGGTCACGGGCTTTTCTGTCCACATTTGTTTGAGAAGGAAAAAAAAAAAAGAGGGGTGGGAAAAAAAGGAATAAGTGACAACATTATTTGTTTATAGGGCAACAGAAAGGATATTTTTTGCACAAAGTTGTGGCCATGCCAAATTTCAAGTCTGGATTTTAGAAATATGCCTACTTGAAAAGAGAAAAAAAAAAAAGGGATGGGGGCCTCTGAAATGTTCCTTTGTGTTTTGTCTATGCCTGGCAAGAAGAAAGTGAATGTACGCATGTGATAGAATGGCAAGTTACTCCTTACTCCATTTATGGCTCTTTTTTTTTCATGGGTAAATTATCTGTAAATCACCCCAAATGACTAATGTCAGCTTGAATCATGTCATCTGAATTACTGGGAAAAGGTTCCTGTCTGAAAACAAAAAACAAACAAATAAACAAACAAAAAAGGCAAAAGGGTTGTTTGAGTAACTTTTAAAAGTTGTATTAACAGAAAAAGAAAAAGCACTGAGACTATGAGCTCTTTATGAGGACTGCCTATTTTGATGGCCCCATTTTAAACCAGTAGATTAAAAGGTAAAGCATGGTATGAAAATCTAACAGGATTTGCTTTAGAGGTACTGTGCTAAGAGATTCAGCACTGTTGGAAGGTGAAAAGGAATTCAAGACCAGAATAAATCAAAAAGTGTCTCCCTACTAGTTTTTGATTTCTGTAGTCCAGCCTTGGTCATAGCCCTGTATAAAAGCCATGCACTTTGACTGACTCCCAATTTACTTTTCAAAGTTTAAATTTAAAAAATAACAGGAAGAGTAAAATCTCTTGCTCTCTGACTAAAGTTTAAACTGGAGTGTATTTTTCAAGTGCACGGTTTTATCAAGTACTGATTACATAAATCAGTTTGGAAGGAGGAAGTGGAATTACACTAACAAGTTTAAAAAAATTACAGGAAACCAAGTGGGAAAAGGGTTTCCTATGTTATTTCCTTATGCAGAGTGAAGAACAGTACCAATAGGATGTTTTCTAATGTATCATTTTCCAATTCCCTTGGAATGAAACTTGAACTCTGATTCAAGCTGTTAGTAGAGGACACCTGAAAATACCTTTCAGTGCCAAAATGTGCAGATACACCTCTCTCATCAAAGTAACTCCCAGAAAGCTTATTATTTGCATCTACTTTTAAGGTAATGACATAATGTTAAATAGCATGCTTCAAGATGCATTGTATCAAGTCTTGAATCCTTTACTTAGTAAGTCTGACTTTCATTGTTTTTTACTAAGAAGACTTGGGCTTTATTTGGTATTAAAGCTAATGAAAAAGACCTCGCTGACTACAGTGGGAACCACTAAGCAGATCCAAAGCTTTCTATTCACAATAGTGCCCAAATCTGTGAGATGGACTTAAGAAATAATATATAAAGAACTTTTCTGTGAGAAAAAGTGCCTATACCTGATTATGCCATCACTTTGCACCAACAGTCAATTCAAAGCACAAATGCTGGTTCAGTAGCTACATACCTGAATTGCCCCACTAGTCATGTTACAACTCAAATCAGCAAAATTCATCTGCTAAATGGTAGAACAAAGGCATGCCTACAAAACACAGAAGCTCAGTTTGAAAAATCTAGCTTTACATGATTAAGTGGTTAATGTGATGAAGCTAAGATTATTGATACCGGTAGAGAATTACAAGGGCAGCACCACCAAATCTAGCTTTTGCTGTTTTCTCCACTTCTGAAGACAGACATGATTTTGAGGAAGTTATTTCTTTTTTTTTATTATTTCATTTCTTTTTTTTTAATAAAAGACCATATGTCTGTGATTTTGAGATATTTTTAAGATGCCAGACATCTGACAGCCTTCGCCTAAAATTTTAAATAACTAAGTTGTAAATGTAGTACTCTTTAGGAAGGGTGGAGAATACGACATTTGCCATAGATTAACATATAAAATGTCAATAATTTGCTTTTTTCTGCCCTTGATGAAAGCTAAGTGGTCTATCCAGTGTTTGGCCAGAAGAAACAAAGTCTCCTTGACACGCACAAGAAGATTCCAAAGCATTCAGCAGGCTGCTGCTAAGCATACGCACTGCATGCACAGGTCTCCTGGGCATAGTCTCCTGACAGGCTAAAATGAATGAAGATTGCTGTAGTTACCACCAGATGCTCCAGAAGGGTGGGGTGGGCTGCAGAACCAGGGAGGTGCAGATGTTCCCACTGAAAGAGCAGGTGGTTTCAGCTTCTGAGCAATGTTGTCGAGGTTTTTGTAAGGGAGTCTGGTGTCTCTTTGAAGTACATAGAGAAAAACAGGCTGTGAGCTTTTTTTTCAGGTTGAGCCTGCAGACACCCTTCTGTTTCGTATTCAGTAATTCAAATTCAATTCGTATTTCGTAATTCAAAGTATGCCTGAAAGGCCCTTGCACTTCTTGCTCTCCTGCACGTGTTTTATAATGAAATAGCAACAAAATCCAATACCTTTCTATTCAACCATATGTCCTATTTGGTTTTAGTGGGAAAAAAGATAACTCGGGCATGCATAGCTAACTACCTCTGCTCAGGAAGAGTAGATGTACAGTGTCACTGAATAAGAAATACCAGGATAGTATGATGACTGGCTTCTTCAGTGCAGTCATGAAGTAAAACATGAGACAAAAACACGGAAATGTGATTCTTGTGCACTGAAGCCTGAAGGGTACAGGACAAATGTAGAAATCTGCCTGTGAACTGCGCAAAAGGGTGGCTTGGAACATTCCGAAAATAACATGGACCTTCCCTGACAGAGCATGAGCTGCCTGTGAGCACAGAAATTACAAAAGAGGCCAGGTCTGGCCTTTATCAGTATTCATCGGCGAGATGGGGCATGACAGAATCAGGCAGCCTTACTCCATTAGCATCTCTTTGGGAGCTGCCTGGATCATCCAAGTTTCTTTGTAATTTTTGTGACATTTTGGATATAAAACACTATCTTCACACCTGGAAAGACTTATTTCCAGTACACATGGAGACAGAGATACCATAAACCTTATGCTACAGCCTACAACAGCAGAATAAAAGACCAACAGACATAATAAAGAAGGAAAGAAAGACCATCAAGACATCTCCTTCAGCAGCAAGTGTTGAGACAGAAATTTGTACATCCATGATTCTTCCAGAACAAGCAGAAAAACTGCAGGAGCAACTGTGGGGTGGTCAATAAAGTCCACGTGATAATTTTAGGAGTGTGCTGCTTAGTATATGGGTGATGATTACGCAAGAAGCAGTGTCAGTGGTGATGATGGGGCCATGGCCTGACTGCATGTCTTTGAGAAAACAAATCCAGAGAGGGCCTCCCTCTCAACCACAGACATTTAGTTCACAGTATCACAGTATGTTTGGGATTGGAAGCGACCTCAAAAGATCATCTAGTCCAATCCCCCTGCTGGAGCGGGAACGCCTAGGTGAGGTCACACAGGAACATGTCCAGGTGGGTTTTGAATGTCTCCAGAGAAGGAGACTCCACAGTTCTTCCAATAGGATAGTGTAACACGTGAAAATTACACATGCATTTGGGATGAGGAATTATTTGCACAACAGTGTAGACTCTGAGACTAGACTTGAGATTGTGAGTGCAGCATAGCTGAGGGGAAGAGCAGGAGGTGGCCAATAGCCATGAGATTATTATTGCGATCAAGGCTATTGCCTAGATACCCGCCAGTGATTCATTCTTATTTTTCCAACTCACCATTTTATTGTGTTTCTCCACCCCATCACCCCATAAATTCTGCTGGGATTTATTAACTGCCAATACAATTTATTTTCCCACTTTTCTGGTTACGGGTTTGGCCCACTGTTCTTTAAGTATGAAGTAACAAGCTTCAGAAACTGAATGAGACCCTTCTCTGCCAGAAGGCATGTGGCACAAGGGTTCCAGTACCACCTGTCTTGGAAAACATTTTGGAAGTGCAAAGTTAAAAATCATTAGTGCAGCAAACAGTTGGAGTCTGAAGTCTCCAAGAAGAGCGAAGTTTGCAAGAATGCGGTATACTCAAAAAGCCTGTTAATAACATTGGATTTGGTTCTTAGGGCTTTGTCTGTCTTCCCTCCAAAGGGAAACAAAGATGGCAAGAAAGGCTCTCTTATCCAGAAGTGATCTTAAAACACTGGAAGAAATTATTTATCTAGATACCTACTGTGCTCCACTAAAAAGTCTTTGATAAACTGGTATCATTGTTTATTCTATGATTGCTGATGAAAGTTATTTGATTATAGCCGTAAAAAATATCTATAAACTCTTAAATATAAAACACATGTTGTGGCAGAGGCCTTTAAAAATAAAAAACATTTTAAACATACTTTCAAGACAGACTAATTCCATTGTTTTCTTTGAAGCTGAAAGGGGAAGTACTGCATTGTTCCAAGAATCTAGAGTTCCAGATACATTATTTACCAGTAATTAGGGTTCTTGGTTTTTCGTATTTCTAGCTATACATAGAGCACAGTGATCATACCAACTAAGAAAAAAAATGCAATGATTCCTGGTTTTCCATTAACATTGCAGCCAGGGACAGTATTATTCACACATATTTTGGTGATTCAGATTATTCTGGTTTGTATTATATAAAGCATGTGGGAGAAGTTGCACAGTGCAAGGTGGTATCATGAGAAGGAAGGCAGCTTTTGACAGGTAAAAAGTATCTTTTGAGAACCAATAAAGTGGACAGATTCACAAGTCAATATACAAAGAACAGCAACCACCAGCAAGATTGTTTGCTTCTCCTTGGAAGGAATCAGAAATTTGTCTCTTTAGTTAAAACCCCCAGTCTCTAATAACCAACATGGTGAATTTGGTTGAACAACAAAAAAACCCCCACTTTTGTTCACATGCGCTGGCCACTGAATGAGCATCTGCACCAAACTCGATGCCCAGGGAACATTCCCAGACCAGCCTAACAAAAATTCACCCTCTTATTCTAGGTCAGGCGTGCCCATAAACGAAGTCTAGTGAATACGTTCATATTAACATGCAATTAATCATCTAGTTAGTGATCCACATTAAATATGATCCAGGATAAAATCTCTCTCATATATTCAAAATGGTTCTCTCCATGCGCTCATAGCAGTAGGGCTACTCTTCGAAGATTCTTAATGATTATAACTTGTGGACAAGTAATATACACCAAACAAAACAAAGACTGAAGTTAGGAAACCCTCATTAAAAATTAGATCATCACCATATTTATAATATATTGTACACCCTGTACTCCTTATTCACTGAGAATGGAAATGATTGCAAATAATACCTGACAGCCCAACATCTCATTTTGGCACTAGCAATAACTAATATCGTGGTTGAACCCCAGCCACCAACAAGGACCACGCAGCTGCTTGCTCATCCCTCCCAGTGGGATGGGGGAAAGACTGGAAAGAAGGGAAAGGTAAAAAAATGTCTTGGGTTGAGATAAGAATAGTTTAATAGGAAAAAAAAGGAAGAGAAAATAATAATTATAACAACAATAATAATAATAGAATATGCAAAACAAGCGATGCAAGTGATGCACAATGCAATTGCTCACCACCCACGCACCAATAGCCTGTCAGTTCCCGAGCAGCAGTATTTGCCCTCAAGCCAACTCCAGTTTATATACTGAGCATGACATGACATGGTACTCAATACCCGTTTGGCCAGCCTGGATCAGCTGTCCTGGCTGTAGCCCCTCCCAGCTTCTTGTGCACCTGCAGCCTTCTTGCTGAAAAGTCCTTGACTTGGTACGAATATTGTTTGGCAACAACCAAAACATCAGTGCGTTATCAACATTCTTCGCAGGCTGAATCCAAAACACAGCACTGTACCAGCTACTAGGAAGAAAATTAACTCTGTCCCAGGTGAAACCAGGACACTAATCAGATGCCTCTGTGTTATTCGCTTTGAAATACAGAATTAAAATCTTCTAAAGTATTAAAAGGAAGGAAAGCAGGGTGGCAGTTTCCATTCCATAGACTTGAATGAGTTATGATTTAGATTCCATGATAAAAAGTCTTTTTTTTTTTTAATAGTATACAGCATTTCTTTGCAGGAGACTACTATTTCATTTACATTTACTTGTATCTCAGAGTTGTCATTAAAACACAATTTTTATACCATGAATATTATCCTATCCAAAACAACTATGCATATGTAGTCTTCATCACACAGGAATTTCCAAGGACCTCAGTGTACAAAAGGCATTATTACATCATGTGCTTGAAATGCAGATGTATCTGGGATGGACTGTTGTGCTCTAGCTGGTTCAGTAGTTCACAAAAGTATTAATTCTTCATCCAGATTAATGGACCCAATTCTCAGTAACAGTATGGCCCCTTTATGCTGCTCTGCCAATATAAAGTCATCCTAAAGGGGATAAAAATACATAGAAGGAAAAACTTCTGCACACACAGCTTCCCTCAGAGCACAGATCTGAGGAAGTAGGATAAATCAAAATATCCCAGAATAATCCTAACTCAGATCAGAAACCAGACAAGGTCCTGTTGGCACCCTCAGAATATGGGCCAAGTAAAATAAACCTCTGTTATCACTCCAGGTGAAAAGGAACTGTGAACTGACCCACTGGAGTTCACAGGTAATTTCAAGGATGTGGGGGTGCAAGGTACGGTACAAATGCCCAAGCAGAGGCTGAGCGGGGCTATCACAACTATCAGTTTTGCTCTTGCAAGAAGCTCTCACAAGTGTGATTCTTGAACGATTCACAACAAGACTGATCATGTTGTTGTCACAAGCCATTAACCTGAATATATGATCAAACCAAAGAAATTCAAGCCAGAAAAAAATAGCGTTTTTTCACTCACTTCTAGTAGAAGTCCACCTTCTTGTACAGCAGTGTTGTTAGATGCATTGTCTTCTTTTATTATTTGGCCAACTTGCTTCTTAAAGTGCTTTTCTTGAATGGCTGTTGGAAAGAGTTATTATCAATTTAGAAATAGTAATGATAAGGGCTGCTAGACTAAAATTCACATTTAGGCACTTAACATGCATTGATTTAATTGGTAGTTACTGTCTTTGTGGTCTGGATCTCAGTTACTGACAACTTTCTTTTGCTGTGAGGGAGATAGATACATATTTGGCCGTCCAGATGTTTTTTATATGAAATATCTATCACAGTTTTTATTGAACATATTTTTTCCATTAGTGTACTCTACATAAAGCAAAAACCAAAACCCACAGGAAAGAAATAAAAGAAAGTTCGCAAGTTGTTTTGTTTATAAAAATATGTATTGTTTTGTTTATAAAAATATGTATTATGACAATGTAAAGAAATGCTTATGTTGCTCAGAGGACAAGCATCCGAAATAAGTTTCTTATTTTCAGTGCTGACCTTCTTGGCATCAGATTATTTTCATCTCACTTTACCCTATTCAATTCTATGAGTGTGAGCCTGATTGTAAGATTAAAGGGAATGTTCTTAAACTGTTTCGTTTTTAAAGAGAGGTTTAAAGTTTGTTTTTACTCATGAAATTCCTGAAAATCTCTCACTATAGATTAAAATTGTATATATTTTTCCTAATAATAATAAAAAACTTTGTATGAGTCAAAATTGGTGTTCTTCCTGCACATAGATTATCATTGTTTGATCTGAAATATCTTTGAATAGTCAGATTGGAGTATTTATATATCCCACAGAAGAATCCCTGAAAAATAGACCTATTTCTGGGGATAATAGAAGGATTTCTGAGAAGGCTGACATCACTTGATTCACTGGGCTTCTGCATCACCTAGGGGGTACTACAGAAACCTCTCTATACCATTTGGTCAGTAACAGTTAAGGAGTCAGCTTTACCCTTACTGCCCCATCCCAGAGATGGGTCATATGAAAATCCTGGTATGAAACAGAGATTCGGTTTTCTGTTTGCTCGCCTTCTCATGGAGAGAATGAGAGAGCAGAGCATACCAGTGAGATTAGCTGGGACATTTGATACACACTGTCCCTTCCAGCTAAAGGAGAGCTGGAGCAGCCACAGCCAGAGATGGTTAATAATACAAAAAAAAAAAAAAAAGAGGTTTAAACAGTCAGGAATAGTTTATACCAAATCAGAATAAGAAGGGGAGACAGCCAGAAAGCCTCTAATGCTGCTGAGCTTGTTGCTAAAACTCATGACAGTGGGATTTAAGTTTTTAGTAAGATGCCAAATTAAGAAAAAGTTAATGGCTTGAATAACATTTGTTGCAAATGGCTGAGGATACGATCAAAATGGAGTCACTTCCTTTCCAAAGAGCTGCGCAAGAGCCCCTTCTCAATCCAACAGCCTAGCGAGGGACTGTTGCAAGATATATTAGTGTCTTACAACAGATGATGGCAACGCAAAACCATACTGACTGAATATTCGTGATGGTTTTTAGCTTACATTGTAAATATTTGCCGCCAGTGATAATGTCGGTCATTACCCCAGAGCAATCATCTCAAATGTATAATTAGATGTAATAAATCCCTCCCCTGGGCATGGGAAAACACATCAGGAAAATCCCAAGCTGCCTAAAACAGATCCCTACTCATGTTTTCCAGCCAAAACAATTTTGTGATTTCAGACTTGAAAGCTAGGCTGCGATGAACAGGATATACAGATTTTTCAATCTGCATTTTCATTTTGGTATACTTTTCGAATTAACTGGAAAAGGTTGTGCTTTTTTCCCCCTGACCGACCAAGCCTGCTGCTACGGCTCTCCATAAGAACAGACATATGGACACTCAGGACAACAATTTTTAAAAGCCTAGTCTCTATTCCAATAGCCTCTTCCAGAGTTTCCCCCCTCAGAAAAGATGTTTTTGTAATTACTGACACGGTGGTTTGCAGTTTTTGTGCAGGTTAAAGGACAAACAGGGAGGGGTGAAAGGAAATGAAGTTTGTTTTTTTTTTTTAATGCGTTCTCTTGGTGCTGTGAAAATTCCACCAGTTCTAACTTCATCGTTAGTGGAAAGTATTACTTTACCCGCCTGAGTGGGCCAGAGCTCCCTGCCTGTTTGTTAGCCTTCAGGCTCACACAAACACAGCAGCAGAAGCACAAGGGATGTTTGTTCCGCCGCTCGTCTGGCTACTATAAATTCCCTCTCCAAATGGAAAGTATTTTAATGTTATTTTGCCAGATAGAGTTACCCGTATGTTAGGCCACACACATCCGTTTCATAACATACCCTACTCACTGGCCCGGGCTGCAAGGAAACCCAGTGCACCGTCAAAGACGAACAACACCCTTTGTGTCAAGAAGCGGGAGATCCTCAGAGACAGGGATGTTTGTTCCTCGCACCTGAGGCAGCAGAGCCACTGCTCAATTTTCAGTCTTGTTCTGCCTCCCTGTGCTGGAAATAATCTATTAATCCACCCAGGGCTTGGCTGATACTGCAGTGACAGCTCAGAGGAGATACTGCTGCTGGTGACAGCCTGTCAGCTGGAAAAAGCAGAGCAAGAAAGGCACAGGACCATGCAAATCACCAAAATGGATGAGGAGGAGGAAAAGCAAGACATGACGGGGTGAGGAGTGGAAATTGCAAGATATTACCTGACTGGGCAGAAAAATAGGGAAAAGGAAACAGAGCAGCCTAACGATACTCCTGTCACCACGAAGAATCAAGTGGGAGAACTGAGTGAAAGTAAGTTTTGGTTATGACTCGTGGCTTAATAGCGAGGGCCCTGATGCCAAAACAGCTGTGATCAGGCTTAGACAGTGCACAAAATGGTGGCCCTCTGGAGCAAAGGTGACGCCTACAACAAGCGAAAGGCTGGAGAATGCAGGAGTACTGTCTCTAGTAGGCAGGGAGAAGCAAACTGGAAAGTTAAAAAATAACAAACAGCAAAGGATGACTCAGTGACCTGAGGGGAAAACCTTTGCCTGCTGGAGTTCCCATATATCAAGAAACTGATATTGCAGGCAGCCTGATGAATGCTGCTGGCTGTGGGGGGGAAAAAGAAAAGGAAAATTTTAGCTTTATGGAGCCTTGGACTGCTTTCTATGGGAGAGGCAACTGTCAGCAATTCAGTGTGGGGTGCTCACCTACTAGGTTGCAAACTGGCAATGAGATGGGAAGCAGGAACAGCAGAGACCTTTTTCTGAGTGTAACTTATCCAGCCTGCACTTCCAGAACACAAATAAAACAGAAGATGGAGCTGTTCTGCCAAAGAAGATGAATGAGCGTATTGATACCATAGGGTGATAAATACAACATATACAAGTACTAGGGCTGACAGTTTTGCAAGGTCATGCCATCTAGTGAGCATGGTGCAATCCCAGGCAAGATTAAAAGTCCACAAATTTGGAAATGCTTGGTCCTACAGAAGGACAACGCTGTTGAAATACACAGGATGGGGGGAAGAGGGCAAGGAGGAGGAAGAAAAAGAGGGCAAAAAAATTAAGAAAAATGGCCAATACGATTTCCTGAAGGAAAGGTCAAAGATCTGAGGACATTGTTCCAATTTCTGATCTAAAAGAAGTGAAAGGAGGGGAAATGGAAAAAAATAATGTAGAGTTAGATTTAACAACAAATTAATGTGAGGAAAAAAGTCCACAAAAGAGATGATGAATTTGGCTGAATGGAGTATAGGACTGTCTCAGACAATGCTGCTGAGCCCTTCACAGCTGCACTGTCTCTCCCCAGAACACTGTAAAAAGCTGAGATCTCTTCTGAGCCTCCAGTTCTGATACAAACATTGCTATCTGAATTTGCAAACCCCTTGGCTTGAAAATCAAATCTGGAACATTATAAAGAAGAGAAAAGCTGCCTGACACTTTAAAGTCTATAGAAGTATCATGAAACCAGCCATTCCCTTTCCCCCAGAAATAACAGAACATTTATTCATTGCAGAACACTCTTTAGTTCAGAGGGATGGAAATTTCAGGGCTCTCATAAAACTATGCTATTTAAACCCATAGGATTACATTCCCCCAAGTGTTTCTGTACCTCTTCCTACACAGGCACAACCATCGTTCTTCAGAAAACAATCAGAAAAATTACCTGCTGAGCTAAGCTCTGTAATAAGCTAATGCATGGTCAAACTGTACCCCAAGCCATCCCAGGGTCCTCCTACTCCTCAGGTTACCTGCAACAAGCAACAGCACAGGAGGAAAATGAGTGGTGAAGGGATGCTGTTGCTTGCCTGGCTTCATTTGGGGTGTAAGAAGGGGACAGTACTGTCTTCTTCAGACTTGGTATGATGCAGGCATATCAGTTTCAAGCCTTTCTACAAGCAGTCCCAGTGAGATCATTTCTCTCTAGAGATGCCCAGGGGATAAATTGTTTCTTAAAATGGTCAGATGAAAATATCCCAATCTAGCTTGCAGGTTCAAAGACAATGCTTTATGAACACAAGTATTACTTTTGGTGACTGTTAGTTGAAAGGAAGTGAAAACCAGGTCTTTCTTCCTGGATCTTTGAGCTGCAGGAAGAATCAGCTATGCGTGTTACCCTGAATGCTAAGAAAACAAAACAAAACAACTAGGAAACACTCCGTAGGAGCAATTCTGCTTAACGAACCTACAGCCGTGAACTGAAATGGTCTGTTTCCTCTTGCTGTGTTACAGACAACACTGAGTGACGGTAAGGACAGCACTCATTAGATGCACACTGAAATTAAAAAATATTCAACGCAAAGGACAGTTATTATACATTGCAAACAATATAAAAGAAATGTTTGCACTCTGAAATGCTACAACATACAGGTTGCACAAACGCTTTGAGAAAGAAATTAGCACCAAAATGCGTCCTCTGAATAAAAGATGTATGGTGCTCACTCTTGTTGTGGAGGCTACTGGAACACCAGATGAAATTATGCTAACAATAATGCAAAGTTTTTCTTCCCAACTTAGCGGTTTTCTCAGTCTGCTTCTTCTTAAGAGATGCTTTGAAATCTGACTGCCCTTTGAAGTTTCTTGAGTACAGCATGACATTTATTTAAGGTACAAACCGAACTGTTTGCTTTCCAGATCCCAACCCCTCTTTCTTTCAGAACCACTCCTTCCCTTCCCCAAAGAGCCTCATCCATTTTTCCCCCAAACACAAGAGCGGCACCAAAGGGATGCCACCGCCCAGCAGCCCTCCTCTCCCCGTAGCCCTTGCGTGAAGCTGGTGGGGCCACCTCTCCCCCACTGAGACCCCAGCCCCTGCCCCCTGCTTCCCCGTCCTGAGGAGCCCTTTTGAAGGGGAGGCGAGGGGGAGGAGAAGTCCCTGCTGCGGAGGAGGCAGGCTGCTGACTAACCCCAGCCCCGCTGTCACGCAAGCCTCGCCGCCCGTCAATCTCCCGGCGGCTCTGACAGGGGCCTGGCGCCCGTTCAAACCCTTGCGTGCGAGCAGACGAGCCGCATTACCCTATGAAGTATTTCATAATAACAACAGCTGTTAAATATTGATGACTCCTGGCAAGCGCTGAATGCTTTTCGAGAAGGTTAAGCCTTCGTGTAATGGAACCTAATTCCTCATTATATACTGTATCAGATATCTGGAAGTTGCCTAAAAAAAGCAAAGGGGCTTAAAGGAAAGGATCAGAAAATGACTCTTGTGCAGCAGGGAGAGGGGAGAAAACGGGCAGTGTGAGAGGTGAGGAGCGTTTCCCCGAAGTCAAATCCTTTAACAAACAGTAAAAAATGCTGCCAGAGTGATCATCAAAACTGTTGGTTTTGCTGTATTCCACCGGACAGTTTTGTGTTTTTAGAAATCGCTGCAGGTGTGATAAACTTTCTAAAGCAGCAATCTGGCTGCCACTGCTGTCTGTGTAAGAGCACACATGGAAATTGTTTCTACAGAAAAACAGGGAAGAGAGGAAAAGCTCACATTCCTATAATTTTTCTACATCAGCCTGGAGAGATCTGGCTCATTAGAAAATTTAGCAGTGATCAGACAAGATATTAAGGATGAGATCTCAGAGAGGTTTTCCAGCAGGCCAGAAAGGGAGAAGGGTGAACTTCTTGCCTTGGGCAAGTCCTGATATGCCGTCCTCCGGTTCCCAGAATAAATCTCCCCTCTTTCTCACACAGCCCTCTAAACTCCGTCAGTCCCATCTTCTCCTTCCTGACCTATCTGTCGAGCAAGGTTGTGTCAAGAAGGGAATCAATTCTGGGTAGGAGGTCATGATGGACAGACCAAGTCCTTGGGATGGAGCTGGTGTGATTCCAGGGCAGGCAGTGCCAGCAAGTCCAGGAAAAAGGCACCATCAGAGTCAGGGTGACGGTGAAGAGAAGAAATAAAAACCAAGGAGTTCTTGGGGTGGTGACAAAATCAGGGCGTTTTTTTCTTACATCTGAGAAAGAGGTCTGTGTGCCTTCAGGGGATACAGTTTAGATGAGGCAAGATAAGAGGCTGAAAACAATTACCTGCTCATTTTCAGTTGTGCTATGGTGCAAAGAGTTCTGTGAAGCTTTAGGAAAGTATTTTACCTGTGGGGAACCCAGGCGTATTTACTGAGTCGGGATAGGGAACCACAGAAACTTAGGAAGTTGTAGGTTGCAAGGGACCTTGGAAGGCCATCTGGTCTATCCCACCTTGGTGAAAACTACAGTTAGGCAGGTTGCTCAGGGTTTTCTTGTTGAGCATCTCCACTAATGGACATTTCACATTCCCCCCAGGAAAACTTACATTGTTTAATTACAAACAGGATTAATTTTTACAGGTAAGAGCTGCTTATGTATTCAGGTGAATGTGCATTAGGATGAGTTCTGGATGGACACGTCCTGTTTCCACAATTCCTGGTCTGTAAAATGTTTAGAATAATTTAAGAAATGCTGAGCCTGGCTAAGTGGCTGTCATGAAAAGTCTGAAGAATGGAGAATATGTGAAATAAGTTATTAGTTATTCTTATAATCGTTTTTCGTGGTTTATGCTATCTGTATCTCACAGAACTAGCTCACAAGAAACTATACTTGTATGTCATGTTTTCATGTAGTCTGGGACTTGTATGTCATGTTTTTATGTAGTCTGGGACTGTAACATCTCCCTTACTATCCCATAACTTCTGAGGGATCACAGATCCAAAGAAAAGCTGCCTCCATGTGAAACTGAATTGTGTGCTAACTATACAAGCAACAGACACAAAATACCTTGCCTAGAAAGCACAGTTCCTCTCTGCAGCTTGGTCTTGCAACCTTTTTTTCTTCACATGACTCAACAGATGATCTCCACAACAAGTCAACCCCACATTGCGCACTGGCAAATAAAATATTTTAGAGATCTGTTTGCATCACTGTGAGTAAATATTTGAGTTATCTGTTGGTCTGGTACACTATATTGGCTATAAGACTGTCACAGACAGGCAGTCCTCCTAAATTATCCCTAGATATAAGACTTATTCCAAGTAATTGCCTTCCATTTGATTACCTACTACTTTAAATATGATGATTTGATGATGGGAACCTATTGATTTATAGATTCCATCTTGCGGCCTTAAATTTATCCCTGTATTATTCCATTCTTAGTTTAATTAAGCTGTACTACATTGGATTGCCTGACCGTGTATTTGCTTGTACACCCTTTTGAATAAATCCCTAAAACGTAAATACAAACAGATTATTCTGTCAAACTACAAAATGGATTGCAAGCCTGAGTTATTGACAACCATGAGTAAGAAATCTACAAACCACTTAGTCCACTTTCAAATCAATACCCACACCCCTCATAAAAAAATAAGATGATTCTGACAAATTCCTTGCCCCTTACATTGTGAGCTTGTAAAGTACACGTCCGTAAATCAGAATTGAGACCAACAGCAGAAGTGTAGAAAAAATAAATTTAAGAGAACTACTCTACATTTAGAAAACTTGTTTAACATTGGTCAGTTACCAGCATTAAGGACCTCAGAATGTACAATCAATGTAGTTTTATGTTTGCCTTATTGTAGTTTGCATTTTCCTCTGCCTTACGCTCTGAAACACTGCCTGTTAAGCCAATGTAGAGGGATTCGGACTTCACCAAACAAATCTACATTAGCCTGAAGTGTACTGCAGCATGTTCTGACCTGCCACATCCAGATTGCTTGGGTGGGATCTCAGCATATCCCACTGATCATGATATCTGTACACATTCAGAGGAATAGCACATCAGGACATACTGATTCTAGGATCTATGGAGCAGATGGTCTATCAAAACAACTGTGTCATTCACGATGGCTTCTTGCTTAAATAGCCATTCATCTTTTCCCTTGTCCAGATATTTTAAAAAATCCATACAGAGAAAAATAAAATTTACGTTCTCCATACCCTCAGAATTCCCAGCACTCAGTCACTCTGTAGTCCAAGAATGTAGTCCTCTTTTGATATGGCTCTTATTATTTCATTGTCCCGAGGCCATTTGTTCACTGGTTTGATTCTCAAAATGAAAATAATATAACAATGAACATCGGGGTCCACAGCAGAGGCAGCTGCCTTTTGAGGAGAGGCTAAAATGGCTGCGACTGTTCACTGAGGAGAGAAGGATGAGAGGATATATATCACAGAAGTTTATAAAACTGTAAAGGTAATGGATAAACGGAATGCAGAACTGCTATTTGCCCAGCTCCACAATATGAGGATAGTGAAGTGCTCAATGGCACCACCACAAGAATGCTTTAAAGCAGCTGAAAGAAAGCAATTTTGGACATGAGAATATCGGACTAGATGGACCACTGGTGTGACATGGTAGTATATTTCTTACGTTGTTATATTCTCACTGCAATGCCATGACCTTGTCCACAAAATTTGTTGCAGACAGAAAATAAACAACAGATGAACAAAAGCAGCATCTGTGACGTGAAACGAAGTATACCACAGAAGTGACAATAAGAAAAATCGGAACCTTATGAGAAAGCCTGTGTGTGACTAAATTTAAGCATATGATGAAAGACCAGCTTGTGACTAATCATTGCATCCAAACAAAAAAAGATAATTTATGATAAACAGCCTATTGAAACAAAACTGAGTCTGAAATATTTTTCAGAAACGTAAGTAATGAGACCAAAATCCATTTTTACTGAAAAGACAGCCAAGAGAAAGGCTATTTGTGTTCACAAGTAAGAAACTACTGTCTAGTGCAATCATCCCCACTTTGAAAAAGGAGACTGTAAGAATTGCATCTTACAAAAGAAATGCAACAAGTTCCTGATAACAGATTTATCTTGAAAACATCAGAAAATTTTTAGTAATTATTGGCTGCAGAAGACGTGCACAATTGTACCCTCTCCAATTTACACGTACAGTTTAGAACATCTAGTAAATCGGTCCCTGAAGAATGAAATCAAATGAAAGACCAAGCGTGAAAACAAATGCAATTAGGAAAGTATACGAAAAAGCATCTCTCCCCCTTCCTGATTAAATCAACCTGACAATGACTGACTTACATGAAATTTATATGATCTTTGCTTGCCTTTTTGGATTCGATAACCTATTTTCCAGTCCTGTGTTTCAAACAGTCTATCTCCTGAGCTTCCACTCCTCAACTTCTACTGCTTTTATAACATTCTTGCAGCTTTATAATTTCATTTGCACCACTCTGCATGGAAAGGCACAGGCTAAATTCATACTTGCTAGATCCAAGAGGGAATTTAAGTCAGTATCTCTTAGTAAAGAGTTGAAAGAGCATGTGTCAGTAGGCCAGTATATCACCCAAGAGACTGTTTAAAAATAGCCACAGCACACGATCTGGAGAGGATAAAGGAAACCTTTAAGATGAAATAAACATTGCATCTAAAATATTCACGCTGAGACCTTAGTGCACAGGATGTGCATATGTTACCCAGAAAACCAAATCTGCCTTCATCACTTTCAGAGTTAGCAATATCAGAAGAGCAATTCCTTCATATCTGCTTTATATAGCACCCATACTGTATCTGATATTAAAGGCAAAGACACAGCCACATTTGCTTTCCAGTGTACTTTAAATAAGCAAACACGCTTGACGGCGTAGATGCGAGAATCTCCGCCTTTGAGTCAGCTGGATGCCACAGCCCACAGCTGCACAGTCACCGATAAATACCCACACCCCACAGAACACTGCATTCTCTTTCCGAGGCAAAGCTGCTTTGCTTTTGGTCTTTTCTGCCATTTGTGGGGACTGCTGTGATGAGACTGACTGTATGAAGAGCTGCCTTGAGAGGTCAAATGGACCTAATGAGCTGTGGAAACAATATGCTTGAGAGAAGGTCCTTGAGCTTTTCTACTTCAGGAGGCAAAAGAAAGTGCTGAGAAGGCAAATGAAACACCAGGAACAGTATCTAAAAGTTTAAAAATAGAATTCAGAATCAATTTTCAGGATAATCTTAAAACACTGAACTACATGCCACAACATTTTAGAATGCTGAAGAAAACCAGAAAGATTAAAATCTTATCTAAAAGCTCAGAATGAAGCACATGCCAACAACAGAAGTCAAAAATTGAAGTACCTGAACCCTAAATTGATAATATTACTGTCCCTGGATATGTTTAATGTGTTTTCATACACATTAATTTTTTAATGATGCATTTAAAAACTAGTCCTGAAAAGCTATCCTAACAGATAGAGCTTGCTCCCAGCTGGAACCCCTTGTAAGTCAGAGGGCCTGCAAGGAAGACCTTATGGTTTGTCCAAAAATAAATCACTTTACAGAACAGGAACCTTCTGCAGAATTAGAAAATGAATGCACGTAGCGTTCAATTACTACAAGAACCTTAATTTTTCACTTCCTTACAACCATTTTGCTTTGCCTTTTTTCATAGCCAGGTTCCACACTCAGAAAAGCATCCCAAGCAGATCCTAAAGACTCTAAGCAGGCCAGTTGTGGGCTTACATACTTTCTCTCCCTTAGCACTAAAGAAACTGTATTTTTAAAAAATGCCACAGTCCCTAGGTCAAGGACCAGAATTAGGACCTTCAAAATTTCTAAGCAAAATTAAAAATACGATCTTTAAAACAGGCAGGAAAGGTAATATTTGGAAGCTCTAAGAATGAAAATTGTGGCCCTGCTTTGATTTGCTTTTCAATATTTAAAAACAGAGACTACTTAGATATAGCGATAAAAGTAAAAGGCAGCCACAGAGTTCTTATCAGATTTGTCTCATGTGAAGACAAGGAACAACCAAATAATGTTCTGTATTTCAGAAACAAAGTTCTAGCTAATAAAAATATGACCTTTTCTCCAGTTCTAACTCTTCTGCATATGTGTCATTGACTTGAACAGGCAAGTCTGACTCCTGTGAAGGTGCCTGCTACCTTGACTCATTGCAAGCTACCAAAGAAATAACAAGTATTCTTTATGCGATAAGGACAGAAAACTTGTCCTCCACTCATGAAACATATGGGATTGTGGCCTCAACATTCAAGGCAATTACAGTTAATTACAGGTTTTGCCAAGTGATCAATACTAGCTGAATAGTATGTATAAAGAGAAGTATGATACATAAATTACTTCTGATGTTTCTTATTCCGTTAAGGTCTTCCGGATGAAAACTGGTGATTTCTTACCTACCGGCTCATCAGATCTGTTTTACACTCATTATGTGACATAAACATCAGTTTATTTTGGTGTTTCATCAGTCATAATATGACCTTCATTGCACATACACTGCCAGAGTCAGCCCAATAACCATTGAAACAAAACTTATTAGCACTATGCCAAAGAAAATATGAATAGCTTTAAGGCAGAAAACACACACTGCAAACTGCAAAGAGCAAAAGCAAAGATGCTTTTGCACATGTTTTTAAAAAATGTGAAAGTTAAGTGGAGAAAATATGTACTCTAGACCCCGCTGTGTTTTAAGCCGCGTGTTTTTCCAGAGGAATTATGAAAAACTGAGTCTATGAACGCTGCATCTAAAAGAGGAACATTTTTTCTCCTGCCGGGGCAGATTTGCAGGGAGGAGGCTCATTTCTGCCTTGCTGGTCTGGCAGGCAGCAGAGCTCTATTCCTCTGATCAAGAGATCACTTTCATAACCACTTTTCTGAGGTCACAAATGAGGCTGCTGCAGTCACGCAACCCCTCGCCTACCAGAGCTTTACTATAATACAACAACACAGGTTCACAGAAACCTTTTAAAGAGGCAGCCCATCCTTGCAACCCACACAGATACAAGGAACATGCATGGTATAGTAGGGGCTTCCCCCAAATATGTCACAGGATTATTTTATTTCACTAGGAGCAGGAAATAAAGGTATAGCTTAGGAGTTTTGTCTGGAGGGAGTCATGTTGCCTGAGTAGAATTAAATAAAGCTTTAAGACAAATAGCTTTTAAACTATACTGGCACCTTTTCCAAATATTTATTCTGCATGTTCTTTTTTATTATCTTAAAGGTCCATGTGTGCCAACCATGTGCTACTGTGAATTATGCTAATTAAGATATTTAAAAACCATGGTAAACAGTCAGACAAACATTAGAATCAGTAAATAACAGACATGATTGCCCTGAATTAAACACTGCCCTGCTGCAGTGTTAGAAATACCGACATAGAAATGGTAGATCAGGAAATAGGTTTACTATCCAAAACTTATTCTGAAAAAATCATATGAAAATACTAGTTACAGCTTGTTTCTAGGACAGAAAAGCCTATTTTACATTTTAGCTGACAGAGTGACCAACATAGTAATCTGTTGTATAGATGTGCCTTGTAGGCAGTAGCTGGAACGGCCTTTGGGTTAGGAGGTGGCAGGTGGGAATTTAAAGAAAAAAGTTAAAAATATTTTTCCTCTTGCGGTAAGTCAACTCTACCCAATGAAGGGAAATTGTTTGGCCTATTTTCACAAGCAGCTAGTGCTATGAAAGCCACCATTGTTGTTCCGTCACAAATTATTTGCACTAATTACCTGAAATAAAGTTTTTAAAAGCTGTTAAATTACTTTGGAGCCCACAGTTTAAAAAAAATGTAGTTGGATGGATTGACATTTTATGAGGATTAGTATACAGATACATTTCATTTAAAGACAGCACAAACAGGCTTGCCCAAACCAGCTTTATAATCCAGTTTGAATAAGTAACAATAGCAATGAGGTCACAGTGTTAAGCCCATTGAGGACTCATCGTGTAGGCTGATATGACTTGTCTGAACACTGTCCCACAAGCTCGTTGCTATTATTAGCCATATTAGACAGGTGAAAGCTTGTTCAGGTGTGTCCACACATGCCACAGACAGCTTCAGGGGTTCTGGAGGTGCACCCACAGGTTCTGTAGTGCCTTTGTCTTCATACAAAGTGATATTCAAGCTTGATGTGTATCTTCACCCAGCTCAAGAAGAAGGAGAAGTAGCCTCCCATCTGCACTGCAGTTGGCACGAAAGATGATCCCACAATCTAACTTTGATATGAAACTAATCATACAATCATACAATCATGGAATAGTTCGGGTTGGAAGGGACCTTCAAAGGTCATCTAGTCCAACCCCCCTGCGATGACACCTGAAAATCAACCTCGTGTCCTCTCCAGGTCTTACCTATATTTATGGATGGGAATTAGTCTGGAAAGTGGTCAGGGGACTGTGGGGTTGCTGCTGGTGGACTGCACTGTCAGAACCTGGCTCACTCCATGGCTGGGCAGCAAGGCAGGCCCAGCCTCAGATGCCCAGCACCACCACTGTTTCTCAGGTCAGGCAAAGTTCTGCTGGAGGTGGTAAGATAGAGGCCCTGATCTGTAAGCAGAGGGTGTTGGCAGCCTCCAGAGTGACTTTGAGGGCAACAGTGCCGGTCTAGACAAGGCCACAGACATTTCTGAACACAGGCCATAGTTTCGAAGATCTCTGAAACTTCTGAAGATGTTGCTTAGTCTTACATTATTGATTTGTGCCTTTTCACGTATCACTATTACTACTTCCCGTGGAAATAAAAGCTAGACAAAATCAACTCCTGTCTAAACAAAGAGATGTGACTTTGTCCCTCTTTATGAACTTTGGCTAAACCACAAGAAGTTAATCTTAAGTGAAAGAGTGCTGGATACTAATGCAAATATTTAATTCACATGGCAATTTTTCCTTTCCAGTTATGGAAAGAGATACATGAGAATGCTGTTGTGCTACTTTACCTTTGCAAACAAATTATACTGTTCTTCTGGAGTGGGTTGGTGAAAAAGTCATTGGTAACAGTAGGAATGAGTTTACATATGGATATCTTAGGCTAAACAGCTGCCAGAATACTTGCTGCTCAGAGCCATTCTGCATGGCAGCCTGGCCACAGAGCTGGTACCTAAAAACTTTGCCTTACTGAGAGTCCTTTTTATATCCCTTATTATATGAAAATAAAAGATTTGCAATCTGTTTTTCAGGAATATGACCTCTTTCCACTCAAAGACAGTGTGGTCAAGTGCTCCGTTTTCTAAGGCAATGACAGAAGGCATCTAATGCATGTGCCTAGGTGCCATTGGACCTGCAACTCTAGAGAAAGAATCAGTTGAAAATGTAATAGAGTGAAATCAAGATAAACAATGACATCTGTTATGCCAATTTCCAAATAATTAGTGCAAGTTTTCCTTGTTTCCTCCACAGCTCTAAAAACTTGCACCTGCCAGTCAAATATCTGTAATCACCGATATATGCAAGAGAACATGCAGACAGGACTTTGTGTTAGCTGCAAATCTGCCTTTACATTATTTTAGTCCTTTTGTAAAGTTTATTGAATTTAAAAATTATCCAGAAAAATGTAAACTAGCTCACTTTATACTCCCAACTAATAATCCAAAACCAAACAATTACAGATTAGTGTAATGTAAGTGGTTATTTAATAAATAAATTGACTTTAAACAGATACTAAGAGGTATTCCGTCATTATAAATAAGTTTAAGTGCTGTGAGAAATTACAGAAATTACAATCAAGCTTTAAGAATCTCTGGGTAACTCAGTTACAAAAATTATAGCAAGCATGCTCAACAAAAAACGCTTCTACCATCACCTTCTTTCTGCTGACCCAACATGCTGTACACACTTGGTGCTCAGCTGCCTTTCTACTATGACCCAGTGCTTTCCAGCCACTTTTTGTCTGGAAGTGGAGGAAAAAAATGTTATGTTAGCGCAACATAAATAAAGTTCTAGTCTGGTCAGGACTGCTGAAGGACACCTGGCACTATCCAAGTAGAAGACAGATTGAAGAGTACAGCAAATACCACAGCTGCAGAAATTAGTTTAAAGCAAGTTGTTGTGGCTGAGCCTTCCACATGTGGTGGTCCATCCAACCTGCCCAAGAATGGCATAGACTTTGCCTGACATGCAGGACAAGAAAAGGAGATGGTGTGTCCAGCCATAGTGCCTTGGCCAAGGCAACACAGCCCGGAGTCAATGGAGTCAAGGCAGGATGGAGCAGGCTGAGAACAGGGCAGCTGGAACATTCTTATGCCTGATGTATTTTCCACTGCCCAGATGTTCCCCAGTTGACACGAGCTAAGAGACACTGGATGCGCCAGTCCCGGAGGGTGTTCTGGCCCCTGGGAAGTGCTAAAGAGGCCCAGGCCCGCCCGGCATTGAGGAAACACAAAGGTATTTTGAAGTTCTGATCGTCCCTTCTCCCACTTGGTCCCTGTGCCAAGTTCAGCTGTGGTGCAGGAACTCGGCTGTGGTGCAAGATTCATTTTGTACATTAACCCGATGAGCTAAAATACCATCTGAGACCAACATGTAGTTAATTGCTGTGAGAACAAAACTTTGAATTTCCTGACCTATTCAAAGTTTGAGTTTCCCATTAACTCCACACTCCCATACTAACAGATGGTATACAAGGGGTAGTTTCAAAACTCCCTGCATCAGAGAATACGCAAAGGGAAAAAGACGAGCTGAACTGCACACCCCTGGAAACATGTGCTTTATATGCAGAATGGTAAACTTCTAAATAAACCAATTAATGTGCCCAAGCGGCCCCCCTCTTCCACACAGGTAATCCTGGCTAAAACCCATAACGCCAAAGCTCTCCCTGCCATGGGGAGCTGGAAAAGCACTGGTTAGCAGAGCTGACGCATCAGCTGACTAGCCCACAACACCAGCCACAAAGGACCAAGAATGCTGGTGGTGGCATGAAGCGTGTGGGTGGGAGCAAGGAATAAGCAATCATCTGGCAGCCTAACGCAGTAGGGAGGGTTGACAACAATTCATTATTTATTCCCCCCTCCCGCCCTAAGGCTTCGTCCCTCTGCTGCAGTGATTCTCATCATCTTGACGCTGTGGTAGGGCTCTGTGTAGGGGAGGGAATGAAAGGTACATCCCCTCCCTGTGGCCCATGCAATGAAAGCATCAGTGGGCTATCTGAGCTCACCACACCCAGACCACATAGGGCAAAAGGCCCTCATGGAGGAGAATGGAAAAGAGGTTTGCTTGGTCCTTCTTTCACTCAACATGGGACAAGAACAATGTCTTACTTGCAAAAAAAAAAACCAAACAAACAAACCAAAAAAAAAGACCATTGCTTTCCCACCAAAGTCAGTCTGTTAGTAGTGAAAAGAGATGGAGATCTAGTTCTGGAGAGGCAGAGGGCAGATGTAAGAAAAAGAGCTTGGGGATGGGAAAAGGGGAAAAAAACCCTATATAACAAGAAAATCTACAGATGAAGAAGAGGCAATTAAAAAAAAAGCATTTAAAAAGAGGTGAGGAGGGTTATCTCTAGAAAGGCCACTAGAGAAAAATAGGTGAAAAATATTTCTCAAAGATTTTGCAAGAAAACAGATTAACAAACTACAGACACTAAAACAGGGATAGAAATTAATCAAGGTAAACAGCAAAAGCACATTCAGGAAAAGTAAAACTAGCAGGTTTAATTAAAAGCTTGACATGAAAGTACACTGACAAAATGCCCTCAAATTGTTCACATGTATCCTGTTACCTCCACGTAGATCTGAGTTCACTTTCCAGTGCTTTCCCTCCAGCAATCTGCCACCACTGCAAATCTGGCTGCAACCTGGCTACCTGGTGCCCAGTTCACCTGGCACAAAACATGCTCCAGCCAAATTACTGAAGTGGTGAAGGTGTACGCTCATCTATCCCAGCCTTCAACCTTTCTGATGGCATTTTTGCTTTGATTGCTAAAAATACATCTAATTTCGGGCAATGCAGTTTTCAAAACACTGGGCCAGATTATGAAGACCTGATTTGTATTACTCCACTAATGCCAAAGCTAAGTGAAACATAATAAGGAATTAAGGTCTTGACTAGTTGTCTTTATGCTTCCCCACCCCCACAACCAAACCTGTTGATATCTGAGAAGAGGCTTTTTGCCTGAATTTTGCCTACAGTAGGTCTTTCCTGGCAGATTGCCTTCAGTAGAAAGCAGATTAGGTTTCCCACTGTCCTCTTGGAAAGTTTCTGTTACATTTCCCAGTCTCCACTACGGGCATTTCAGGGCTTAAAAGTCTTCCTCAATGCTGTATGTATCATTTACCAGGAGAATGACAGAGACACAACATTGTAGTTTGCCATTGTAGCTCTTCTCTAGCTGGAGAAACCTTTCTACTTTATTTCCAGAACTAAAATCTAAGCTAGTTGAACGTTATATTCAAAGATCCAGAAGACGGAATATATGCTGAAGCTAGAATATCTAAAGTAAGCACTCTGATTTCTGTCTGGAGGTCATGACTTGACTAGATAAAGACAACAACGAAACAACAAAGAAATTCCTCTTGTCCAGATGACCTCTTGTAACTTGGTGCCCCTGCAGTGTTGCTGCAATGGACACATCCTCTGTCCAGAAACTGACCTCTCCACCTACCTCATTCTGCTAGAGGTGATTATCTCAGTCACACCACTGGTTTTAAAAACATTATCAGTTACCACTGCGATACTTACAAGGTGTGATCATGAAGCAAACCTTCAAACTGACATTATCTCTTCTTTCCTAGCCATAAGTCATCAACAACAAATGTAGGGTGCGTCACTGTCCCCAGATAATATGGCACTTACTACCATATTTATTATATATTTCTACAGTGCTTGTGAGCATCAATAAGAATGAAGACTGACTGTTACAATGGGTAATACCTGCAAACTCTCTGCCATGTCATAGAGTATACATTTGGCTCACAAGAAAGAACTCTTCCCTTAAACAGGTATACAGAGCTTTATTGCTAGAATTTAATTATTATACAGTTCTGATGGTTGTCAAGAAGTGTTGAAAACAATCAGTTTCTTTTGAACACGGTAATTTGAGAGCACTCTGCACCTTGCATGACTGAAACTTTAATAACTGCTAAAGTAATTCCCGTGATTTTAAACATCTCTGATTTCCTCACACAAATATTACTTGTTTTGAGCTGTACAGATTTTTTTCTATATGCAGCTGTGTAGATTAAGACATTAAAAAGTACAGAAAGAAGAAATGCAATTCCATTTTTCTCCATGCACTGTCTTAGCCCTCCAAATAACTTACTGGAATAATTTCCACAGAAATCTTTACATTCATCTGTTCAAGATGTATTGTCTAGACTAGATTACTTCTCCTCTCAATAAATATTTTCCTAAAGTATTATTTATTGGGCCATTTTCCTGTACAAGGCTTATAGCATTCATTTGATGGCACAATATCATTTCAATAAATTATCTGGAAAAAAAAATACAGAGTTTTTGTGACAAGTTTACAGTGACATTGACATACTACATGATATTAACACAGAGAAGATAGCATTTTCTGTACAGGTGTTGAAACAGTCAGGGGAATACACAAGATTAATATAACATACATGTTTTGCAACTACATAATTAGTAAAGTGCTTATGAAATTTTTAATGGACTAAAAAAATAAAACCTAAAATATATTGGGTATTGATCTAGATCTGGTCTTTGCTTGTTTTCAATCCTCTTCTCTCAACTTCTTTCAGCTGTTTCCAATATGTAAGTAGTCAATTCGTGTGGCATGTTCAGAGATAAATAGGAATAGCAGATATTTTATTCGTTGTAACAAAAAAAATACAGGCAGAGATTTACTTCCTATATATGTCTTCAACTTCATCTATCCATGAAGATATAAAAGGGAATGTACTGATGGGATTTCAGCGGAATTTTAGGGACACAGTAAATCTGTGTGATACGTATTTGGCAAGATTGTTCCATAGCATCAACCTTTCACAAAGTTATGAGCTTCTTTGAAGGAAGTTATAAAGTCTATTTGTAACTTCTCTTAGTGAGGATTTTAATTTAGTTTATGGATATGCATTCTGCTTCCACTTCTACTCATATAAAGATTTTAGAAAATTTATCTGTTGCTTTGTATACATGATTGAACCAAAAATTATAAGCAAATTAAAACTGGATTTATAAAGGGAAATCTGCTGTGCCTTATCTAAAAACATATTTCGTTTCATAGTAGTGAATGTTCAGAGCACTGACTAATATGTTACTGCTACATTAGACAGAGAAGAAGAGCTTCTGCGTTAGTCACTTGGAATTTTCTTCCCAATAACATACAAAAGACCCTAGAGCAAATACAGTTAAATAATAACAAGCCCTTTAGAGTAATACGTTGAGCCCAACTGTAGGACTAATCACATAGCAAAATGAGGTAAGCTTCGCAGAAACCAAATCCCATCTCATGTTTTATGACTTCCAAGCATCTAAATAAATTCTCATCACAGCCTAGAAAGACAGGTGTCTTGCACAGACTCAGCCATATAAATCATGTGATAAATCATAAATATTTGGGTTTGACTAAATCATCAATTTATTTACTTGCTTTCAACCTAGCAGCCACCTGCATCTCTGCTTACAACTAAGATTTTTGTGCAGGAAGAATTGGTGTGTAAATCAGGCGTGATTTCAGGAAGGGCTTTTCATTCTATAAAGGGCAATGTAAAGAAAATGAACAATTGCTGTAGAAGAGAGAGCCAAAGCTGCGGAGAGGAACAAGGATTGATAAAAGACTTGGTAGGCAAGGATTATTACAATTATGTGGCCTTAATGGGAAGAAGCTCGGAACAGAGATGCCATGGAGGCGACAGAGCGAATTGTTCAGTCAGAGAAATGGGCAAGAAAGAAAGGTTAGTAGCTATGATTTCTGTGAAGTACAAATGCCAGTAATGTTAGGAAGGCCTGCAATCCAGAGGTTACAGTAAAACCATGAAGGTACAAGATTTAGACAACAGTCTTTTCATCATGTTCAGAAAGGAAGTTACAGTCTCGAAATGATGAAGGAGACAAGATGTCCCCAGGGTATAGAGGCAAGACAGAAAGAGAGGATAGAACATGACCTCAGCTGGAGCCCAGGTTGGTGCCCAATGCCCAGGGCTGGGGCTGTCCTTGGTGTCCCCAAGCTTCCCTGCTTCTGGCTGCAGTGGTGGGACAGACCCTGGTTGGGAGGCCCTAGTGGACACCATGGGCAACCTCCATCCCTTAGGGAGCGGCCAGCCCTCCCAGCACCCTGGCAGGTGCTTCTGACAGCAGATGCTGGAGCAGCAGTGGTGTTGGCAAACAAGCAGACATGGGTTTAGGAGGAAAGAAAGGAAGCACCAGTCTTGCCCACAGACAGCATTCAGAAAAAGATACGTCGAACTCTTTTGGAAATTATGCAACAGATAAGACTGAAAGCCATGAACTGAAGACACTTCAGTCTTTCTGAGATTGTGACAACTGGTCAGAATGTGGAAAACCAATTATTAAAGAAATCCTGAGAAATGGTGTCTCCAGGTCACCTGATGATGTTCTTTTTCCCATGTCAACACTGACCAAATGCCTCAGGCTGCTACTCAAGAAGATGTCACCGTTGAGTACTGTATGACATAAAATAAGAGTTTCCAGATATTCGCACACATCTTCTGAAGCGGTAACTAGGTTAACCAGGGCTATCTACCTGAATTTTAGTGAGATGTTTTGTTTATTGCTAACATTTAATTTAGATTTCATTTGCTTGTTTTAAACTCATTTAAAATTCCAAGTACAGTATGGAAAAAAAAAAAAAAAAAGAAGAAAGAAAAAAGCACCCCAAGTACATCCAAAAAAAGTCAATAACATGCTATCAGTAAACAAAATTTAAATTGAATTTGTCAGAGACTAAATAAAATCTTGAAAAGACACAATGAATTACAGAAACCCCTCAGGGCACTTAGCCTTGCCCTCTTGTCTTGGTATACTCTCGTCCCTGGGTTGAGTTGTTCTAGAGGATCTTTAGGGCTGTTAGAGATGGAAATACACTTGGCCCCTCAGAAAAAAACATGGGTCACTCACTGACAAAGTGGTAACATATCTAGCATAAGACAAGGAACAACAGACACATGCAGACAATGCAGAGGGAGCAATAAAAACAACAAACAGTGAGACAACGCTGATGCACACAAATGGCAATAGTCTCAGAGCTTCAGTGGCCTAACAATTAGTAGGACTTTGGGGAGCAGAACAAGAAAGAATGTTTTTAAATTAAAACTCTTGAAAGTGGATAATAAAACACATCTGCGAGTGCATAGAATAGATAGAAGTAACACAGCATTTATATGAAAATCTGGTAAGTGGATGATGAAAACCAGTTAAGGATCTGGCTATTAATCTTTATCCTCTCCTCTCCAGCCTATGCTTTGTGTATCAGGCATGAAATCCAGTTGAAAATCATGATAGGGAAAAGTGGGTTTAAATATAATTTAAAATAATATAATTTCATCTAGTCTTGACACACCTTTGCAGCCTCCACATTCACCCTGCCCCCATGCCTGGCCTTGAGATTGCATCTCATGGGCTTCTCAGCATTCTAGTAACCACCATGCATTGCTAGTGAGGCATATGAGATAGCATTTGAGAACTTCACTAACTGACTCTAGGAAAGTACTACAAAGCCTAGAAGCTAAATGGTGGTCTCATAATTAAAATTATTTTTTAAAAGTCTTTAAAAGGAAGCATTGTTTTAGATTTACCTCTGAATGACAGGCTCTTAGTTCAAGATACTAATGGGTTTGCAGCTTTCCATCTCCGCGGACCACAAGTGTCATGTTGAGTTCTGTCTTGGCATAATCAATATAACTGTATAGACTCAAAAGATTGAAGTTAACTGATTTGGTAAGCACCTGAGAGATATGTCTGCACTGGACACAATGAAGCATAGCCCAGAGATCTTTGAGCTAGCTCTAAGGATATTGATATGGGCACACAGTGTCTTATGCTGCTAAGTGGAGATAACAAAAGCTTGGAAAATGGTGTGGCTGTATGGGGATGGCAAGGCACATATTCTAGTCATGCGGGCTTATCCCCAAAGACACGTAGCCACTCTGCTTCTTGATACAGGACCTGCTTTAGCATCTGCATTGTTTCGAAGTTCTCTGCAGAGAGCTTCACCATGTGCTGTAAGCCAGAAGTGAGACTATATGAAAGCGAGAAGAGAAACCAGGAGGACACTCTGTGATACTGTTCTCTAGCCTAAAACTATATGCCCTATTTCTCTTCAAAGCCCCATGCAATTATATCATGCCAAGCTAATTTCTTTGTTCTGTTGGATAAGAGGTATTGTCTTCCCTTTAATACATATCTATGTTTAAAATAAGAAATGAAGTAAATCATTTTCTTGACAGTAAAGAAAGCACATTTCCTCTCAGAGATGGTAATCACTCATGAAGCTGAGAACAAGTGTAAACCAAGCCAAAGTTCATGCCTGAGGTAATGCTTTCCTATCTCACATCCACTGCAGCAGTGATTATTATAACAGAATATTAATCACAGCAGTGATTAATAACAGAATTATTGCAAGGACCTTCCATAATCACTGCAATTGCTAGCAACTTCTGGAGTAAAAATACAATCTTTCCTATGATGAAAACCATTCTTCTTTCCAGACTCAAGGAAAACTTGGGTTGCAGTTGAACTAAACTTATGCTAAGTTCTTTCTCAGTCGCCAGCATCCAAAGACAATTGAACTCAAGAAAATAAGGTCAATAAAAGTTCATTCATTATAGCACAGGATAACAGAATTTGATTCATGTAGGACTATGAAGGTATTTCAACTGCTGCTATCAGGCTGGGCCAAGGAGGATCTTAGCTGCAGAGAAAGGACTAAGAAACCACAGTGCTGAATAAGATGAACATCACTGAATACAGTGCCTGATGGATTAGATGGGCCCAGTTTTTTCCTTGCCACATACTTACATTTATTTGTATCAATGTTACATGAGATGCATAGTGTGAACTAACCAAATGCAACTGAGCATAAAAGCCTACCAAATCAGAATGGTTTAAAACGACTAAACAAGCTGGAGAAAGACAAAAGCCCACATTTAATGGATGAAAGTGTACTGGGGACTTCCCCTAGCATTGAACCAATATTGCAGCTGTGGTTTTGGGGAACACTTATAAAGCCAGCCACTGTGTGTTTCTGTGACTATGTTGTCTGGTTCCGAGTATACTTCTACTATTGCTAGAAACAGTGGAACTCTTCCAGTGCCAAATGCTCTCAGGAGAAATGTAACAGTCAAAGATTCTTGACCCATCACTTGTCATTTCCACTCCCTGGTTTCATAATCCGCCTTGTCAATACCAGGAGAAACATTGAGGCCTACAGGGATGTTCACTTGAATGGCATCCAACAATAGAAAAGTGATATAAGATACAGATCCAGAATCGCAAGAGGAAGTTCTGCAAGAACAATCATAATGATGGTGTATTGCACAAAGACAGCACAAAGTCCACAGAGTCCAGCCCTCTTTGTGCAGATGACTGACTCAGGCTAACAGCTCTGAGCCTGTGAGATTTGACAATATGAACAAACCACAGCACATGACAGGAGTACCCAAGGGGTACCAGGAAAGAGATGACATTTCTAACTAAGTGCCATTACTCAAAAAAAAACAGGTACGGAATTTAGAGCCAGTCTCAAAATATGACACTTAATATACTGTCGCACTAACAGGTTCCCTTGGTTTTTAAAGGTGACAGGAATTCAAGCAAGTTAAGAGTTCTCTTGTTCTTCCTGAATATAAGCTTAATCTGAAGTAAATCCTGCTTGTAGATCTATTCTCATTCTCCTACAAAACCCTCCTTGTTTGCAGGAAACGAAAGACAACTAGCAGAAGGAGATCCATCCTCTTACACGGCACAAAGAGGAGATACAGTCTTCTTCTGAGAGTCAGCAAAGGTCTCCCAAGGGTCAGAGAGGTCTCCAGGTTATCCAAAAAGACATGTAGCCCAAAACAGCCTCAAGTATTTGTTACATGGAATGAATGGTGTCCCCAGGAAACAAAGGGGGAAGGAAAGAAAAAAGTGAAGCATTGTCACAGTCTCTCTGGCAATTAAAAATGTCAAAAAATCTAGTCAAAATAATCCGCTGTTTGGAAATGGGTAGTGTAAGGGAGAGTCAATGTGCAGCTGCTTCTCCAGAAATGAGTCCTGCCAGATCTCAGGAATGACTATATGCAACTAGCCTGCTTAAATTCTTGACACTTGCACTAAAATTTCACTGTTTTAGCACTTGATTAGATAAAGACTTGCAGACAGTAAGTCTTCCTTCAAAGATTTACTTACATACCACTTACAGAGCGGAACACTTTTTTTCCTCTTTTCAATTGCTATATTGTTATGAAGATGGCAAAATTATAGGCCAGTAGAGAATGGCGAATGTTTCTTTCATGAACACTCCCCTTTTGGCTGAAACACTCTGAATGCTGTGGTAATTTGAATACCATTATTCAATACAGCCACAAGAATAACCTTACCTGTTACTCACTCTGACCATGAAGATTCCTACTCAGTGCAAGTCATTGAATATGCTGCCCTAAGAAACCTGAACGGCCTAAATGCTTATAGACAATCTTATAAGCTATCACTGTGAACTACAGCAACAGATATCCTAAAGACATTTTGTATGTGTGCAAAAAGAAGGTTTTTATTTCTCGTTCAAAAAAGGAATCATTCAGGCATTCCATTTCAGAGGATGGCACTGGGAGTGCTCTGAATTGGTATAATATGTCTTAAAAAAAGAAATTTGTAGTTTTTAAACTGTTCAGATACGTTGGGGACTTCTTGACTCAAGATATCAGCTTCAACCTTAGCTAAGCAGAGAGCCACAACTGAAATCCTAGATTTATAACCCAAAATACAGATTTCATAAAAAACTAGAGGCTTGTTGGTCATCTGAAAGCCTCTTATTATTTCCACAATGGAAATCAATATATAAATCACACCAAGAAAAGACCACTGGGAGGGTGACCAAGCATTGGTACAGGTGGCCCAGAGAGACGGTGGAGTCTCCATCCCTGGAGATATTCAGAAGCTGTCTAGACATGGTCCTGGAAAGCTGGCTCTAGGTGACCCTGCTTGAGTTTGGAGATTGGACCAGATGACCTCCAGAGTTCCTTTCCAGTTTCAAGCCTTTTGTGATTCTGTCATTCGCTAAGACTATGGTTTTAAATTTAAGGGAAAGCTTCAGGCTACTGGAACCAGCTAATACATGAAAGAAGAAATTTTCCCATGGAAATGTATCCAGTACAAGCCATAATTGTAACAATAAACTCAAACATATGAGTTGAGTTTCAAAATCAGTTAAATCTTCTTGTGGAAAAATTTTCATTGCTTATGTAAATGCAAATCTAAAAAATATTTTTACACCAAAAGAGCAGAACTTTTCAATCCAGAAAAAGCTTTAGCTGAGAGATTTTGAGAAGAAAATCCTGGGAAAATAGAAATGTTATGTAGAGACAGTGGGGAAAAAAGGGGTGCCTGATAACCCCTCTGCTTGCACTGCAGTGGAATCCTAGATCCTTAGATCAGGAGCTTTGGTTCAGGTAAGCAGCACTCATAAAGCAGTTTGAATAGTATTACAGTGCAGATAATAGACTGAAAACAAGATCATTCTTTGCTTCACCACTCACCTCAAGTTTGATTTCTTAATTTTTTGTGTCACAGGAGTGGCAGGTGTGTCACATGCTAAACAAGTCTGCAAGCTATGGAGTGTGGACTGTGGCACTAAATATTCAAATACTACAATAAATTATAGCAGTCCTTCCTTTGGACAGCCTGATCTGAAGAACCTAATGAATGAACCTAAGGAATCTGAATCAAAGTAGTAAGAAGTCCATGTATGTTATTGAGCTATGAGATCAGCCATGAATACAGTTAGAAGAGATGAAAGCTGGAACACTGCAAGTAACTGAAGACACTGAAAATCAGGCCAGCTGGGAGGAATTCTTTGTTGCTTTCTTCTTAAAAGGGATAAATCCAATTTCCATTAAAGATAAACATTGGTGGGAATTGGATCATACCAAACACATAAGTGAGTAAAAGGAAATGACCCACTAACATAAAAGTTAAATCAGAAGAAAGACAGAAACCACACAGTGTGTGCTATTCTGCCAGAACTGAAAAAAAATATATAAGAGATCTAATTGAAGGGGAGAACTGGGTTAGAAGGATGGAGGGCAGCCTGATGACAGTGAACAGGAAATCTTGGAACCGACGGTGGAGCATCTCCCTTATGAGGAAAGGCTGACGGAACTGGGTCTCCTTAGCTTGGAGGAGACTGAGGGGTGACCGCATTAATGTTTATAAATATGTAAAGGGTGAGTGTCACAAGGATGGAGCCAGGCTCTCCTTGGTGACACCAATGATAGGACAAGGGGCAATGGATACAAACTGGAACACAGGAGGTTCCACTTAAATATGAGAAGAAACTTATTCACGGTGAGGGTGCCAGAACACTGGAACAGGCTGCCCAGGGAGGTTGTGGAGTCTCCTTCTCTGGAGACTTTCAAACCCGCCTGGACACATTCCTGTGTAACCTCATCTAGGCGTTCCTGCTCCGGCAGGGGGATTGGACTGGATGATCTTTCGAGGTCCCTTCCAACCCCTAACATTCTGTGATTCCAGCAGCAGCAATCCAAGGCATAGCAACATGAAGACACCGGACCTAAAGAAGGGAAACTTTAGTATACCTGGAGAACTGGAAGGCAAAATCTCAGAGGACAGACACCTGAGGGAAGTAGGAACTAGATGTCCTTTCTATAAATCAATGTGTAGAGGATAAATGTAAACTATCTCAATGGCAGCCAAGAGCAGGAAATATATGAAAGGACCATCTTAACAAAATCCTGAGTTCTTCAAAGACTGGAAGGTCACAGAAAATGTTTTTACAAATGAACAAAATAAAGCACAAGGGTATAACAAGAAAAACAGACAAGCCAATGCATAAAATAAGATGTAGCAAGAAACAGAAGGTTATAAAAAGCATGCTGGAAGTCCTTTAAGCATACAAGGTTGAGAAAAGTGTTTTCTGCTAGTCAGCAGAAGGAGAGCTATAGATAATTAAAAACAAAACAAAACAAAACAAAAGTTTGAGAGTTTACTGCCTCTTTCTGCTTCCATCAGCTAGGCTCAGACAGACACTGCCGCTAAACACCAGCAGTGAGGCTAACACCTTAGCTAGTTGGATGAGTTTAATATTTACAAGTTAGTTGCATCTGACTAAAGTCATTGCATCACATTCTGATAATGAGCTAAAGCATACTCAGAGCTATAAATCTATGAGAAATCGTGATAAAAATGGGGAGATTTGAAAGACTAGAAGAGGGTGACCATGGATCTTATCATTATAAAGGATGGGAAGAGAAAAATCAAAGTATAGTAGGACTAAGCTGAGCTTCAACCCATAGAAAAATACTGGAGAAAAATATCAAACAACCTATTTGTAAAGAGGTAAAAGCTAATAAAGAAAGAAGTAGAAATCAACAGATCTACAAGAATATGTGCCACGTTACACTAAATTAATTACCTTCTACAACTGTACATGTGGATGGGAAGAACAATAGATATACATGTCTTCATAACTCTAAAAAGGTTATTCCTACTGTCTCTCAGTGCTTTAATAAGTAAACTGAAGAATCTTTTTGGAAGGGAGTCCAAGCTTCCTTAAGAAACGATAATAGGAGAAAAGTTATCAGTTATTTGCTGTAAAATGGAAGGATGCATTGCACATACCCTAGATGAATTTTGAAAAAAGACAAAGCAGAACAACAAGAGTGAGTAAAGAAAACATAGTCTTTGAGGGGAAAAGAAAAATAAAAAAGAAGCAGGGCAGAGCTCTTTTGTCTAAAGAAGCGAAGACTGAGGGAAACATGGGAAAACTTCATGGCTGTAAAAGCAGAGATGCTACGAGAAACGGAAATAAATTGTTCATCTAGAGAAGAAGGGTTTAAAATGCAGTAGCAGAGATCCAGGTTGGATACTAGGGACTGACAATGAAAGTGTGGAAACAATCACTCGTGTTGCAGATTGACAAAATCTTTAGACAAATGTCCCTCAGGTTTAGGCACAGTTGATTCTTCTTTGAGGAAACAGTCCTGTTTCCTAAAATCTTGAATTTTATGTGGAGGAAAATGACATAACATTTCTCACAACTTTCTCAGATTCTACTGCGATTCAGTTTAAAAATTCATATGTAACTTCAGTCTAAGATAGGTAAACAACAGGTCTCTATGTTTAACTGTCACTTATTTTGGAAAGATCTGGATTAAAATTTAAATACAAAATTTACAGAAACTTTGAATATATTTATTCACAGACTTAAGCTACAATTCTCTACATTCCTTACATAGTTCTCCATAAATCTATCAGATTTTCAGCTTTCAAAATGAAACGAAGTCTGGAAGTAAGTAAATAGAGAGAAGACACTGAAATCTGAAATAAACACAGAGAGTACAAATTATACTGCAAGGGAGATTTTTGTTGGGATTACAGGATTTTTGTGTGTGCATGCATGTCTCCGTATTTGCATGTCTATGTGTGTATAAACACAAAATATACATTTGTGCATGAACAAAATGTCCACATGGGAAAAACAAGCTATGGAATTAAACTACTTTTTATATAAATTATGTAGTGGAGGATTTAAAATATCTCCACTTCTTGAATAATCAAAAAATTGATCCATGTTGAGGTGTCTATATTTGCCACCTAAGACTGTACTCAACAACATCAGTTGTCATTTATTAGGAGTGCTTATAGCTAGAAGGATTAACATTAATGAACGATATGTTGAAGGAAGGTTTTAGTGGCCTACCGATACAAGGTTAGTTACACTAAGAACTGAAATGTGAGGAGCTTTAAGCCCTAGTTGTAACTGTGTTGGTCTATCAAAATTGTCATAAGTATTTTCCTTAGAGGTACTGGGAAACTTAAGTTAGCTGTCTCTCAGGAAGAGTCTGAGATGCTAAAAGAACAAGGTGCTACTCTTTCTTAGATTGATTTACAAAATTAGCACCTATACTAGAAGGGAACATTTGAAACAATCAAGAAAAGGGAGTTGGTTTTGAAGTTTCCACCACTGGAAAAACTGGGAGATCAGAAGTATTACAGTAAAGGATGTATTGTCAAGAGTGGTAAAGGAAGACAGAATACAATTAACCAAGATGGAATATGGCCAAGACAGAGGCTCAGCAAGCTCAAGTGGTCACAGCCACTAAGTCCACTCCCACAGGAGCCCCACCCAGGGCAAATTTTTGTCAGGGCCAAATGACCAGTTCCTGTAGCAGTTGATGTCTCTCAGTCTAAGTACTGGTTTGTACAGGAGACCTGGTGAGACTGGAAGGTTAGTGCTGCAAGCCATTTTGAAGTGCTTATCAGGAGAATGCAAAATGACTAGATGCATATAGCTTGGGGGCAGCAGGGCTATTAATAGAGCCACTGTCAGCTGATAACAGAGATAGGAAGGCTGTAAACCAAGTAGACAGAAGAATTGTTCTGAAGCCAAAGGAAAACATTTCTAAGAATGAGAGAGAGAATCTGTGTAGTGACTGTTAAACTGAATAGCAGAAATACCTGTCTCAACAACCTGATCTAAATTTGAGAAAAGAACCAGGCCTTTGCTTAGAGAACTTAACTAAGATGAACTGGCCATATGCTTTGAGGTACTAACCTATAATGTTTAGCAAAGTGGGGATAAATGTCTAATGAATATTCTCTATCTCCTAATATCTGGTTCTCTGCAAAATTATCTTCATGCTTGAAATCAATATGGTGAAGTAACTCCATGCCCTCTAATTGCCTATTGATCTTTATAAATACAAAATTTGTGCTACACGCTGACTAGTGCAGAGTAGCTGCTGAAAGGACACCTAGTGGTAAGTAAATGAGTATGTCTAGAAAATGCTGGGACTGTTGAAGTTGTGTAATTGTAATTGACACGGGATTTGCTGAACTGTTGTGGGTTGAATCTGCAATGTCATAAATGAACTTACGCGTCAAATAGCAATACTTGTGGGGGGGTTTTTTAAAGCTGCAAACAGCATTCTTACAAGCACTTTTTAAAAATATGGAATTTAAGATTAACTTCCTCAAAACTCACAGAACAGTGTTCTGCACAAAAGATGTGTGTGCCTATGTGTCATAGATTACAAATTTGACTGTCCTGAATCTCCACTGCATCACTTTTAGGAATATTGGATATCTGAACAGAACACAATATGGATTTGTTTTGCTTAATATTCCAGCCAAATTTCAGCTTGCTCATAATCACTCTTTGTGTCCTCTACTGTACCACTCTAAAATATCCTAAGCAATTCATTCCGTTCTCATCCTTTTCTCCTATGAAGACAAACAGATGAAGCATACAAACTGTACACATTCCAGCTAATTTGACTTTTTTTTTTGTCCAGCCAACTTTATAGTCACATCTTGCCTGTGTTTATTTCAAACCTCTTAATATGTGCTAATGCCCTTGTGACCAGGAGATGCCCACAACAGAAAGCTGTATTCCAGATGGAGCCATGCTGGTCTCATGCAGAGAGGGATTATAACCTTCCTGTGTAGTGACATGCTGCCTCTGGGCAAACAGACCAAAATCCACACTTGGCTTTCTTGTTTATGTCAACATATCGTATTACAAGCATGGAACGATTTGCTGACCAGTGTCCCTCTTCAATTATTGTCTTTATGTTCCCTTTTCCAGGTTTCTCTGTTCTATTGAACACCAGTTGTTTTGGATTATTTTTCCCTGAGTGAATTACTACAGATTTGCTAGGTCAGTTTTTCCAGATACATTTTATTTTCTCCAATTTTATAACATCTCTGTATGCACTGGTCTGTTCTCTGTCTTCACAGTGTTTATAACAGCTCATGACTTAGTACCATCTTCTGATTTAAAAAGCCACAAACAAGCCCTTTGTGCTCTTCTGTCCTCTTTCATCACAACCAAGATCAAAACACTGGGATGGATATTTTTGGTTTGCTTTTCTTAGGTGACTTCCCACCAAAGTTTTTACTTAAAAAAAATAAAATCAGATTCTGCCTTATTTCTCCACAACTACAAGGAAGTAGATGGTGACGTGCCATGAAGCTGAGGCTGCAGCTCCTGCTCTTACCCAAACATTAACACCCACTGCTCCCTCAGTTCTGTTTCCACGACTCATCTCTCCTACACTCCACTCTTTTGAAGCTCCAGCCTGCTCTCTTGTCTTAAAATGGCAAGTAGTTTCCTTCCTTTGCTATAAACAATGCTTTCTGTAACCTTAGTTTCATGATGTAAACATTTAAAAATAAGAATGAAGGGAACACAAACTATGTGTTCAGTTAGGTAATTTGGGGATTAAATTAAATGAAATCTCTCAAATCATGGAACATTTCAGAGTAATGAAGTCTGGTTCTACTTGTTTCCCTTTTATCCCATCCTTTTTTTAAAAAAAAATGAGAAAATGGATCTTAGAAACTCCAGCAGAAGCATAGTAAAGTCAGCTGAAGACAGCTTAGTGCTTTTGAATTCAAGAGAAATTAAAGTAAAGCTCCAAGGAAGGGGCTGTAAGATTTAGGTATGTGTTCAAAGGGAAAGTAAGGCACTTTGTAAACTGGAGTCTGGGCAACCAGCTGCCACAGTTGACATGGGAGGTTCCTGCTATCAGTAACATCGCCATCTGCAATCTGATGTCAGCTTGTTAAACGCCCTGCAGTCTGCCAAAGCCTCTTCAAACTTGCATTTCTTTTATACTAAAATATATTTTAAAAGCAAGAAATCAGCCAACAGATACTATTCTCTAGTCAAAACCAAAAAAATCTAAGGCTCTCTTTTATATACTGTGCAGAATAAGGAACAGTAACAGGAAGGAGGAGCAAAGAGTAAAAAAGGAAAAATAATGTCCATAAAAAATTACTTCTGTTTTTCTCTGCAGTCCACCTATAAGTTTGGGTCAATTATACTCCTTCAAATAGGTATTTATTTTCTTTTTTTTCTAAACAACTCTAGAGAGGACTTTCATTCCCTAATCTAGATTTTGCTCTCTTGAACTCTTCAGTAACAAGAAGAAACTAAAACTGTCTGCAAATTTGGAAGAATTCTTATTATGTACATCTGAACATGCACATTTGGCTTTCATTGTGTGGTAAGCCAGACAGCTACAAAAACAAAGCATAGCCTAGTACAGCTTTAATCAACACTTTAAACTTTGAATCTCACTTATCCTTAAAGAAAATGATCTTTTTGGCCTTTCAAGCAAGCCTATTTCCTCTTGGCATACAGCAAACACAGGTAATACAGTAGTTGCTTGACTTTCACATTGTATTTAAACAGGCATCGCAAACACACAGATAATAGTTTCAAAAAGGGAGTTCCAAGTATCTACAGGTATTACATCTGCCCCAAGCCTCTTTGCTGGTTTAGGGATTTTGCAGTCATGTTTTCCCCTTTTCCTAAAGCCTGCTGAGGAGGGGTGGAGGTTATCCAATTATTTGGTGAAAAACACCCAAATGTCATAGAAGAAAATGCACAAAATTCCCAACACAACATCCCATGCACAAAATAAGTTCAATAATAGATTTTTTTTTCTTCCTTTATCAATATAATACTACTTACTAATTTTACTCAAGTTTAGTACAAATCAGCAATAAATTAGAGGGAGACTTATAATGGAATATTGATATCTTGAAGAGGCCTACCTTGAAAGAAACTTTTGACTCGGAGATAGCTGACACTGAGGCGCAAGACGGAAAGTTTGTCCAGCTTTGATATGATGTCAGGTGGAAAAGGCAGGAGGCTGGCCAGATGGTCCAGTTCAGCATTTAGACGGTCCCTGTGTCTCTTCGAAGGATTCGATTTTTCGTTCCCAACTGCAGGCCTCCTGTGGTGGAGAACACATTTTCGATTACCTGTTTTACCTCCAGAAAGTAGAACCAGAGACTGAGATGTTGTCTGCAGTTAGTTAATAACAGACATATTTAACCTAGCTTCCATGAACACCTTTAAAGTTTCTGTCCTCTGCCAAAAAGAGGTTTACCATTCTGTGTTTGCAAAGACATGAACATTGGCCTCTCTTTTCACACCTGCCCCGTAAAAACGGACAAAGTCATACTTTTGATATGTCATACTCAGGACTCTTTCACGTTAGGGGAATAGGTACTATCTTCATGTTCCAGTGAGTACCAGGAAAAACAATTTATCATCTATGCAGTACAAATAAGGATCAGAACAATAGAGGAAAATTACCGTGACTAATGCATGAACCCATTCAATATCCACCATATTCATTCAAAGCATTTCCATTTAATGACTCAGATTTAACCTATGGGTTGGGAGATAATTAAGAAAAGAGCCTGTCTTTAGACATGATTTTTAAAAGTATGGGAAGCAAGGTGAAGAGACGTTCTTTCCTCAATGTTCTCACATTTATCTTCCTATGTCAGTAATAAAAAATATAAGAATTTGGTTTCTCTCTTAAGAATATTGGTATCCCTCCCAAAACATAAAGACTAACGTTACTCAGATTTCTAAGCCAAGCACTCCTAGTGCATCCCCATTCCACATCTTTCTCATGCAGTGAACAGCAACAGATGCCTCAGAAAATCCATTGTGAAAATGCACTAAGATGAGGAAGCTCGATTTTGGAGTATCTGCTGATATTCTTCTCACAGAACATGTAAGATGCTGTTCTCAAGAGGAAGAAAAGAAAAAGCTAGTGTGCTTGCACACAGTCATGGACACCCGATTTCCAGCATGACAGTGGGTGGTGCTCAGTGCTGAAGCACAGAATTGTCACTTAAGCAAGAAGACCTGAGTGGTAGGTTTGAGAAGGTGGTTATCTCCAGCAGATAGCAATTGCTAGACGCAGCAGTAGTCAAGTGCGTTATCCAGGAATGAGCCGCTGGCCACTGGAGCCATAAACTACTTGGATCCACCATCCCAGAAGGAGTGCAGCAGCCCAGTGCTATAACTTCACTACCATCTCCCAGGGGACGTAGTGCTGCGTCTGCTGGTCCTCCACTTGGTCTCTTAATACCCATGCTCAGGTTCTTAATGTAGCACATTGCCACATTCCTCCTGAGGCACATTCCCCAGAATAAGAGTCATTGAGAGAAAAATCAAGGCAAAAAAGTTGGAAAAAACCTCAAGAATGGGAAATGGTAGGCAAGAAAAAAATACATGTGCTAAAAGCTTCCCTTTTCTCCTCACTAAAGGCAAGGATCATAACCTTACGTAGCTCAGCTGGTGCTCCAGTGGAGAAAAAGGCTAAAACTAATTAAATGCAGCACTTCACTACTGCTTTTCCACGCTTCACACATTTTTTTTTTTTTTCAATTGTAATTTCAATTTTGAGCATTAGTATTTCACAAGCTGGTTAAAAGGTTAAATGATAACATTTGCATATTACCCCCTTGTTAGTGCAATCTTAAATAGTTATTGTAACTGTGATTTTTTAAAAAATATATGCTTAAAAATTAATTTTAAAAAAATCAATGTTTTGTACATGTGATTGTTGATAATTGAAAACCTCTTCAACTAAATTAGCTATGAACTTTTGAGAGTTTTCACTTCATTTTTGCAGGACAACACTAATGGACAGAATGAATGAAAAAGTGTTTGAGGTAGTGAAAATACGTAATTCCTGCTTTTTCATTCAAAATTACCAATACTGGTATGTGGCCCTTCAATAACGTGATGAGTTGCTTCCAAAGACATGGGGGAGATTTTGTTGATCGGGATCAATAAATAACTTTCCTCTGTTCGAGAGCAAATATGCAAAAAAATAATGCAGTCAACAAAGAGGGAATCATCTTTTTTACTTTTTCCAGAGTTAACTATTTTTCAAAAAAGTCTGCACATACCTGACACTAATTTTTTGCAGTAAACCCTGAAGCTCAGCCATCCTCACTATGACACCGAAAGGACGCCTGACTTGTGGAGAGCAGTAATTTTGTGGGATTATAGCCTGTAGTTCAGTAGAAGCTAAAGAACATAAGCTTTTGCTAATTGCTCTTTACATCTGACAAACCAGCTGAAGCAATGAAGCAATTCAGGACAGAAAAAAATTAATTCCAATAAGGAAAATTAGACTGATGTGTCCAAGGGCTGAAAGTTATCAAGGCTAACATGGAATAGAAATAGAAATTGCTCATGCCTATTTACCATGTAAAATAGTGACTCCTCTATGCCAGCGAGGTATGGTTTAGGGCAATTAAGTGGACTGCATTTGTTCCGAGTGTAAGGAACAGCTTTCTGGAGATGGTAAGGAATAGAACAAAAAGATGACAGAGAAAGTTCAGGACAGAGTCTCCCTGAAAACTCAAGGAAATGATTCAGTAAGGGAATGAAGCCAAACAAACAAGGGTTTGATGTAGATGCTAATTAGGTGCCAAGTGGATGCCGTTTAAAACAATGCAAGTTCCATGGAAAGGCCAGCATGGCTATCCATAAACAGAAAAGGGCAGGTAAGGAAATTCTTCAATGGGCTGTTTTGAAGCCAATGGAAATACTAGACCTTATCTTGAGATAAGAAGAAGATGGTGCTTGTTGCGTTTGCCTTAAATCAGGGATTCTCAGACTGTGTAAGTCAGGTCTAAACAGAGACATAGCACTCATTCTATGATACCTCTTTTACTGTGCTTTTCATACAACACTACTACAATGAAGTAGCATATGTAATTAAAACAATAAAGCTGGCTTTTCCCTCCATGCGTTGCTTAACCATTCAAATTCTGCTCTGCAATAACAAGTACTTGTACCTGTACAAGACCCATATCTCCAGTCACTGTGTGGTAAGAAGTGAGTGTGGGAGGTGGTGCAGAGAACATTTTCTGTTTCGGTGGTATGTCAGTCATTGAGCCATTTGTGCTTTAATGATTCAGTGTGCCCGTGACAGACAGACCACCACTTGAACCAGTTTGGTGAGCTCGCAGAGCAATTTCCTGCAGCTACAGCTCTGTCCGCTGTTCACCACCCTCTGAGGGAGCCCTACCCTGGTAACGAAAATTTCATTCTGAATAAGTTTTTAATGTATGCTGAAGTGTTAAACCAGCAGATGGTCTAAAGTGAGAAAAATCTAATCATTTACTATGATGGCAAGCTTTCATTAAGGAAGGGAAGAGAGAGACCATGAGATGCAACAGATAGGCTAACTGCAAAGTAACAGCAAGATGATTATCATGAAGATACTGGCCAGCAGCCCACAGCCTCTGAGCTGTGTTTGGGCGCTGCAGAGGTATCCTGGCAGAGCTGAGCTCCAGTGCCAGCTGTACACATGCAGATGTTCACCATCTCCTATGAGGACCAACTGAGGGAAAGCTGTGTGAAGGAAAGGGGCCCCTTGCCACTTTCTACCTCTTCTGGGTCTTCACAGTAAGGAAAGGGAAAAGCAGAACTAATGGTGGAGAAGACATCCCACTGGCAGAGCAGATGAGAGGTGGGATAGCGTGACACCAAGTAAGAGGAAGGGTTATATCACAGAAGACCTTAAAATGAGAACTAGGAAGCAGGAGAGAGCTGCACCTCCTAAGGTCTCTGTTTACACTGGCACTGGTACACTTCTGGCTGAAGTGGGCAGTTTGGAGCAGTTATAGATACACTCAGAGCTAGGGCAGCTGGAGTTTGCTTTTAAAGACCTATAAACCATTACAAGAAATGTTTTGTGGAGGAAGAGAGTTTTACAAGATGCCAGGGTTTGAGGTGAAGAAGTGGCTGAAGCTCTCAAATGGTAACTGTCCAGAAGTGTTGCCTTAGCATTTCTTGTATAATAATAATTTCACCACTGATTTTAGTTTCAGGTTAAAAACAAGATCTCTTTAGTTTACACATGCTTGAATTACCAGTAAAAAGTTAGATTTCCACAGGAAACAAACATTTGGTAGAAAATATTTCCTTTAGCCAAAATTCCAGTTCTCTGGCTGAAAAAAATGTATCTGATGGAAATTTTTCAATCAGTCCAAGCTCCAGGTGCTTGAACTGGTTCCATAAAAGCCAAAATTCTTTAGTGTAGACCACATTTACTGGGGCTTGTTTGGAAGCTTTCTGGGGCAAAACGAGAACAGCTAGGGTTTTTTATTTATTTTCATGTATAAAAGTAGAACTTGAACCCAATGTATAGTTTGAAGAATTGGAACCTAATGAAGATAGTCTCTCCTAGTTCAGTGAAGACAGCTGACACATATTAGGTCTTCCTGTTAAAACAAGATCTCCTACACATTCTTCCACGATTCCGTGGGTCTCTGCATTCTCCCATGGAGCTTCTTCCTACATTTTCATCACTATTCTGTAAAACAACCTCAGAACAGAATTTCTGTGCCTGAAAAACTACAGAAGTAGTGAGCAAAATCATTCTGTGACATCCCAAATTAAAAGCCAGCTGCAGGATCACCACCTGGCTTGACAGCCTGATCACAAAAAGCTCATGGAGAGACAGAGTTGGTCCCATGGGATGCACCGAGTATGGGCAGACATCAACATCCCAGTTGTTCTGCAAAGAGGAGAATTGCTCTCCTCTGCCCTTTGAATCCTGGCCCTCAAAAGGACTAACCCATTAATCCCTACAGAAATCCAAATGTCCTGCTCAGAGTGGCACCTGAGCTAACTTATTCCTTTGCCAAGAGAAAGTTAAATTTCTAGAGGATATTAATGGAAAAAAAAAAAAAAAAAAAAGAGAGAAATCATTATTAGGACTGGCCAAAGAATTCCCATCAACTTTTGTAGACCGTGAAAGGAGCAATGTCAGCCAGTTGGTCTTGGGCACTCAGAGCCTCTTTAGATGAGAGCTAGGAAGTCCTTGAGTGAGGGAATGAGCACAGGAAAGACTTACCAGAGACCAAGCCCACAAACCCATAAGGTCTGAGGAAGAGAACAATGTTGCTAGGAACTGAGAAATCATCCTCAGCAAGTGATAAGTAACTAAACACAGAAAACAGAGGGCTGCCTCCAGTGTGGAAGCTCAGTATCCTAATAAACCAAATTATTCCCTTTGTTTTAACCAAAATCAGGTTTCTTAGTAAAAATTGTCTCTATTGTGGCTGGATACGCTCATGCTCAGGTACCTGTCCTGCAATCTCACAGCAAAGCTATTTTCAAGGTAGCATTACTTGCGATGGCTTGGAACGTGAAAACTTGGTTCCATCAAAGTAAAAGAGAATTTGCTTCTGATTTTGTTGAAGCCAGAATTTCAAAAAGGTCTAATGAGGACATTTCTGTCCTTTGTTGGCAGGTATTTTTCTTAACCATTGCATTCATCTAGAAGTCATCTTTGAGATAAATTCTTTCAGTGAGCATGTGTGCTCCAAACATGCAGCCTAATGTTTCATAAAGCAACTGCAACTCTCCCTCCTTTCTCACAGAAGTTATGATCCATAAACAGTGCTGCACAGAAGTAATTTTATGTATTGGAGCAGTTCCATATCTCATGCAGTTATAAAGTTAAATATCTACATACATACTTGAACAATAGTGCGGAAACCTTACATACATTTTGTATTTAACACTGATTTTGCAGGAAGAATAATTTTCTCATGTAATTATCTTTGTCTACTGCGATTGTCACCTATCATATATTTTACAGTAAAAGAAATATTTTTTAAGTGGTAACAAGTGGTTCATGTGCAAATACTCTACAAAATCCAAACAAAATCAACAGATTCCCGTCAAACACTCAGAGAAACTCCCCTTTGACTTTAGACCAATATATACAATTTTAAGCCAAGTGGGTTATTTTTAGAAGATCTGAACAAGTGAAAACAGGGAAATCTATTTTAGTTACCTTCTCATCCTTAAATTGTCTGTGAAGGCCACCAGTGCTAGTTCAAAATTTTAACACAGTAAAAATGTGTGTTTCATAACCATATAATTAAGTGTAACAGAGAAGACATGGGTGATTACATTAAAAAGCTTCATTTCACAGAGTGGTTTATGGTATCTGGAAATCGTTTTAAATTTGACTGATAGAAACCTTTTTTCTCTCCCATCTGTAGTAACAACTTCCCATTGCTTTTTTTCTTCTGCTGCTTTGCCTGCACGCATACAATTCCTCTATCCCATTTTTCTCCTAATGAAAGTGATCCCATAGTAAATAGTGGTTTGAAAATTATGTGTTCTTTATGCAAAAAGTGAGTCACCGGTCTATTTTCTCAGTTGGCTGAACTGACCCACTTCCCAGGCTCACACATGTTGGACTTTGCGATGCCCCAAGCAAGGCTAAGTTAAGGAAGGGGGCAGGGGGGTGCACAATGCCAGCGTCCTGGTGCCACAAAGCTTCTCAAAAGGTTCCTTGAACGGGAAGCGGGGAACATAGAAGCTCAGGGCCCAGCTGCCCATTGTCCAGGTGACATTCAGTCCACCACTACCTTCTGCCTACAAAAAAGCGCTGTCCCTCTCTGCTCTTCAGAGCAGTGTAGTCTGCAGTATACCATGGTAGACACCACAGCTACCAGCAGCCTTCTCTGGGACACCTAGTGATGGATAAGGATTGACCCATGCTCAGCACTCTTTCTGGAGACAGTCTTAACCATGAGGCGCCAGCCTCCTGACCAGGGGTTTCTTGCTGCAGAGTAGGAGGTAAGGTCTCTCCTGTGTCAGCAGACCACGGGAGAAAGGAACTTATCCTTCTACCTCATTTCTAGGATATACAACATTCGGAGGGATATGCCTCCTGATGAATATGATACTTAACTGTTTCTGAATGGGTTTTCTCCTTTTCCTCCCAGCATATAGGCATTCCCCTGGAGGAATCATTGTTCTGATGCTGAAAAACAAAAGGAATAGGTTTCTTAGTTTAGGGGTTTCTGTGTTTCATACACTGTACAAAATGACAGCACCAAGAAAGTTCAACCTAGGAAAATGTTCCTTGAGTGTGGTGTTCAACAACACTAAAACGCACAGTGGCATTAGTTAAGATAGAAGCTTAAGGCTTATTCCAATTTCCTACCTTAATATTATTATAATATTGATGTTTATATTCAATTTTCATTTTTTTAAATTACGCATACTATACATGGTATAAAAATGGGTATAGAATATATCCTGTTTACTCAATATCCAAAATTGATCTTTTTCCTCTAGGCTCATTTTTAACCTCAGTTAAACAAATAGCAATGAATAATACTACCCATCATCTTCTGCAGGGAGGATTTCACAGCTTTTGAAATACACAAGAATATTGTCTTCCATTACTGACACTGTGAAAAGTAAAAGATGCAATTATTCAAATTCGCATTCTTCCAGGTCCTCACATCCTCATTTTTAAAGACTGAAAGTATATCTGTCAACAGCCTAAGAAGTGCCACACAGTATTGTGGTCAGCACTAGGACCCAATGCAGTGCTGATGGAGGTGACAATTTTCAGACAAAACTTAGCCTTATTATTTCTCTGTTGAGCACGTTTGCCTTAAGAGACATTTCAAGCTCGGAAACAAGTCTGCATTTGGTCTGTTTAAATCTTCTAGAGATTACCTGAATATCAAAGTCTCTTGATTTTCTGTTTGAAAGAGTATTTTAGCCTTGCTGTGTGCTGTTTCAACACTGGGTGCACACTGCCTGAGAGGCTGCTGTATCTCAAGAGTGTTTGCTGCCTTGTGTAAGACGTAAAATTAAGGGGAGCTTCTAAGTCACTGAATCAAATCCCATGCTGTTAATACTAAAGACAGCTGTGACATATGATGCAAATTATAAACCTATTGAACTTCATTTAACAGCTGTTTAGAGGAGCTTTGCTTTTCATTGAAAGACAGGTTTCTGATAACTAGAAAGCTTTTGCTTTTCAGCTTAAATTTGTTCACGGTCATTTTACGTCCATTTGTTCTTCTGCCAACATTGTCTTTTAGTTTAAATAGCTCTTCCTCCTCCATTGTGTTTACTCACTGGCATAGTTTTAAATATCAGTCTTATATTCGGTCAGCCTTCATTTTTTTCTGTTCTAGGACAACCCAAATTCTTTAATTTCCCTCTCATGTTACAAACTATTCTTCCCATCATCTTAGGAGCCTTTATTTTCTCATTTCAGTCAATCTGTCTGAAACATGGATAAACATAATCATGCACAGTATATTAAGTAAAATCTAAAAGTATTTCATACTTGCATATATATATACATATGTATTGACAAACCATTAATTCTTTATGAGAATTATCTCACTTCATATTTGCGTGACTGTATTTTTCTTTTTCATAGCCATGATCAAATTAGTGGCTTACAGTCATCCTGTGGTTACCTAATATGCACAGTTCTCCCTCCCCATGTATAACTTACAATAAATAAATGCACAGTTTACGGAGAAAATCTAACTTTTAGTGGCAAAGTGCCCAGTAATTTCATTCATACAAATAATCTCCAGTTCATTTTTGTTATGTGCGAATTCTATCTTCTTCTATATTGACGGCATAAACAACTAAGTTTATCGGTACACTGCTGGTTTTGCATGAAATTTCTTAGTAAAAATACAATTGTCTCCAAACTGATAGTTGAGGAACTCTGTAGTTTCCTTCCTAATCAGTCATTTTCCTTTCAGCATGTGTTGTTGACCCAGTTCCTTCCCCCAAAGTTTCAATTCTTTACTATTCCTCAGCAGCACAGCATCCTTCACTAAACTCAGACAGATTAGGTCTACCATATTTCCCTGATCTGGCAAATCAGTTATGATATCAACAGAAAGCTCTCAGGTTACTTGGTCGAAATCTACATTCCATTTTTATACCATTACACAACTAACCACAGCTGTTAATTGTTATTTCCTTGAGAATTCATTCTAAAACCTTATGTAGTATAGAGATCAGACAAACTGGTCAGTAGTCACCTTCTCTCAATTGTAACTGATTGTGGAAACACCAGTCGTTTTCCAACTCTTGCAGTGTCAGGTATAGAGTTCTTCTAGAAATACAGAAAACAATTTTTTTCACTATTACTGGGACAATTTCATGTAAAATTAGCCGAAGTCTATGAGGGATAAGATATGGTGCAATAAACACTGCTCCAGGTTAAGAAAGTTTGCTTATCCCACAGCCTGTGTTTACGTAAAGCCTTCTTGCCATCTTCAATGACCTTGTTAGGTTAGGCTACAAGCTCATTTTTTGCAACAGGCTGACAGTTTTTAAGACTTCATCTACCTTGGTGGGTTTTCTGCTCCAGTGGGAAGCTGAAATGGTGTAAAGTTGCCAAAAGAATTGCTGCAGTTTCTTATGAGACCTTACATTAGAAGATATTTTTATTGTATTGTAATACGTTTGTGTTCTGAGTCCTTCCTGTCCATAATATGAAGCTATGACTCATAGTTCATGTTTCAAAACAGTGTCACAGGCTAGAGTTCCCTTCTCTTGCCTTCATGAGTGAAATGACAAGGAGGAGAAAGACTTGGACAGCACAATTCAACTGAAAACTGAAAGTTAAGAGTTCATTTGATTTCCCAAATGGATCACTTTGTTTTAAAACCCATTCTGATTCAGTTGATGAATATGTGACAGCAAATAGAGATAAATGAAAAGACTTCCGTATGCGAACAACTGCAAACCAGGAAATAAAGAGCAAACAACATGAGCTAGAATTTATGAAGTGCAAAATGCTGGTTAAGAAAGACAAAGGCCCAAAGGAAAATTCAGGAGTTGTAGCACTAAGAAGAAATGATAGTGTGCTTTTTAGAAGACTATTACGAACAAAAGAAGTATGAAAAGTGTGTAGAGTGCTTATTAGGTGGAGATGGCTATATGTTAGAACTGCATAAATGGCAAGAGTGTTCCACAGTTTTATTTCTAGTCTCTGAAAAGAAGGATAATCATGCACCTGCATCAAGTAAGAACCAACCATGCACTCTTCAGGCTTTCTACAGGATCTTTCTACAGAATTAGGACAAGGGGTTACCACAGCAACATCGTATTGAAGCACTGCCTCAGCAACTGGACACCAACGCCCTAGATACGCGCACAGCCGAGAGGTGCTTCCACTACTACCACTAATGCAAATAGTGCCATGCAGGTAAAATGAGTTTGGGAATGAATGTACAGCAATAAAAACCAAGTCAGAAAGCTCATAGCTAGTCATTCTAAAAATACAAGTGAAAACGGCACTTGAAGTTCTTGAGCTGTGCAGAACCAGAAACCAAGAAAACATTTATCTTAAAAACTGGACAAGAGCCCATGTTCATGGTCCTGCCTGGACCATGCTCTCTTCTGATTGTCTGTGAGCTCTGCTCTCCACCACTGGTACAGAACAGCCCATCTCCACTGCTCCAGAAGGCCAGGAGCTCCTTCCCCTACCAGCCTCACAAGTGAACGAGAAATGGGAAGAAGCTGGGGGGACATCACTCAGCTGCTCAGGACAACTGTGCTCTTTCCTTTCTCTTTCTCTCTGGAACACTTGAGAGTTCTTATATGCTCTTCCCCTGTTTGAGGGAGGATGAAGATGAACCCAACGCAGCAACCTTCCACCCCTCTGGCACAGGACAGAGGACTTACAAGATTGAGGAGCTTCAGGAGAAGGACAGCTAGGACTGAAAGGAACAGAATTGCTGTGAAAGGGCAGATGTGGGTCATGATCATTCACTTTCTTATGTCAGATGCTTTTCATCACTGCTGACATTAAGTTGTAATTGATCTCTGAATGCTGGGGAAACCCAAAGGACTGAAAGACAGCTGCTATGTGACAATCTTCAGAGAAGAGAAACATAATGATCCAACTAACCACCGGATGGTGAGACTGACATCCATACCAAGCAAAATACCAGAAAACCTGATAAGAAAGAAGAATGACATCACTTAGCAGAATTTTATGGTATATCATGCTTTTTGGAGTGAAGCTTACTCACTGAGAAGTTGTCACCTCTAGCAGATACAGGAATTCATTTGTATTAGTAAACAATATAACGTAGCAGCACAACATTCTGATTTTTAAAAGCCACAATGAAGTATTGTAGTGCAAAGTTTCCATAATTAAAGAATTTGTCAAGTGACTAATCCTTTTTTTTTTTTTTAAGAGTAATCCTAGAGAAATCACTGCTAAATAGAAAGGTTTTTATGAAGATCTTACAGGCATCAAGGCTGAATACAAAGACATTGGTGGTAACATTTGCAAAGTTATAAAAATTTAGGAGTGGTAGATAGCGCTGAAGACAGAGTCAAACAGCAATCTGGAGGGTCCAGTAGGCTGTTTCTATTTATCCACAATACATTTTAATACTGCCAAATGCAAATGCTCACATCTCAGAATAGGGAATGCAAGTCGTTGCTACAGAACAGAGACTGCATCCTGAAATGCCAGTGATTCTTGAAAGGAATTAGGGATCAAAGTGAAAAATTAGTACAATACATGCCCTGAGCTCCCAGGGAGGAGCTGCTGCAAAGGCACTAATGCAGTTGCTGACTTAAGTGAAGTGAATTTACCTCTGTTTACAGATATGATGAGACTGATGCTGGAACAGTGTGTACAGTTCTCATGTGTTTTTCAAATAATGTTAGAAATCGGAAAGAGTGAAGAAAGAAGCTAAAAAAAATACTTTCAGTCTGAAGAAACTACCTTGCATAGAAAAAATAATTAGGTGACTTGAGTACAGTGAAGTACTTTCATGGGGAAGAAAAGGGTGCTGAATTATTTTAATCTGAAGCATTGCAAGAACTCAGAAAGTGAAGCTGAAGCCAGATACATCCATATAAGAAATAAGGCATTAATCTGCAACATTGTGAGCATTTAAACACTAGAGCAAGCTCTCTTGAAATCACTGTTAGATGTGTTAGATATCTTTCTGTAATGTACACTAGCTATGCTTAAATTAAATATAAGCAGTTAGGCTGAATGCAGGCATACTCCAAAAAAAATCTGGTAGCTTTCGTAGATATAGGAGGTCAAATTACATTACCCAATGATCTCTCCTTTCATTAAATTTTATGAATCATTTCCTGCTCGAATGCGACCACATACCTTGCATTCAATGCCTGAACTACATAAAAGTGCTGTGCAGACCACAGCTTCAGAGTGGCGCAGGTTTCGAAGAAGCAGCCTGGGAGCAAGGAAGTTGTGTTCCCATCCCCACCGCACCACAGAACCGCGGCGCAGCTTCACCGGCAAAGCGAGAAAGGGACGGTGCTGGAGTGCAGCATGGCTTTTTGCAGGATTACACATTGCTTCTACCTTGGTAGGCAGTGACTCTGGAAAAGACTTCCACTCATGACAGCTAATCAACAGAATAGAAATCTACCTGCCTGCTGTCACTAAATTAATTGCGACTAGCACATTTCTGCCAAATGCTTTGCTTCTGATGAACGGTCGTGATTTAGGAGAAAATAGGATAGTGGCTTTGGATATATTACCACTGCAAATAGCATGCAATACTGTGTGTCCAGCTGAAGCAGCCCCACTTCAAGAGTAGCTAAAGCAAAAAGACATAAAAATGATTAAAGGCTGAGAAAATGAGCCCTGCAGTCAGAGTCCAGGAGCTCAAACTGTTTGGGTTATCATGAAGAGCAGCAGCAGAGAATTTCCTCACAATAAGTAACTACATTATGTAAGAAACAAACATTTTGTGACAGAGATCAAGCTAATTCCAGCAAGATCCAATTTGCAGAATTTGAGGCTAATTAAATTCAAATTACAAATAAATGAGGATAAGTATTAAAATAATATGCCCAGGACTGTAGAGAACTCTCCATCACTGAGCATATTTTTAATCAAGATTTTTTTTTCTTAAGGAAACTATTAGACCCATGTGGTGAAGAATTTGTTTAAGGATATCTGGTGGTCCATGTTGCACAGGAGATTGAAATAATTGATCATGATGACTCTTTCTGGTCCTAAAATTTACTTTGCTACCTCAATCTCCTCTCCAGTGAAAAAGGAAGAAGGTTAATTCACAAACCTGAAGAGCTGTTAGAAATGTTAATTGACTAACAAAAAGGTATATAACACCTGACTTACAGAGGGTGCTCTGCAAGTACTGGGGATCATATGTTGGGCTAACAGAATAGCTAAGGTTGTCTGATGGATCATATAGAAAATCTCTCTTTACTTTCTTCTAAAGAAAATATGTACAAACTTGGCTACATTTGGAGCTTCTGAGAAAAAAAATCCAGTTCGCGTGTGCTTGGCAGACTTGCAGTCTGACGGTTATCTATAGTTTCTGCCTGAGCTGAGCACATGTCATCCCCTTCATTCCTCCTACAGGCATCTGCGCTATACATATGCATCCTCATGTGCTTTACATGCCTCCCCTCCGAGTGGCAAAGGCAGAGCCAGACTTTCCCTCTTGCTGTTCCTCCTCATCCTGCTGTGCTCCCCCTGCTCCAGCAGCTGCAGCCCAGGAACAGGGAACTCCAAATATAAGGCAGGGAATGGGGAGTCGGCCATGTGAAGGACTGGGACTTGAGGTAGGAAGGGGAGAGAAGCAGACTGCTTGTGGTCCTGGGTCTCAGCATCCCTCAGAGCTGCAGACAGACGCTGAGCTTTGTAACACTCCAGAAAGGGACCATTGGGGAGTGCTGCTTTTGAATTATCAACAGGACTTCAGGGTAAGCATCCAAAATTTGGCATTTTTGCCAGAAATTAGGTGGCCTGCACCTCCCTAATGCAGTTTCCCGCCCAGGTCTCCTGAGGGGTCCTGTGCCGTCACTGCCTGTGCCATGGGGATAAATCTGAGCAGGCAGAGCAAAGAGAGCTCAGAGAGGGAACCACAGCTGTGCAGGAGCTGTAGGAGTGAGGGGTGTGTGATGTGAGGCACACAACAACAGCCGCTGATGTCAGAGGCATCAATCCTCATTTTCTGGGAGCCTTGGTCTGATTTCTGAAAGTGAGGAGCACTCAGTGCCGCAGCTGATGGCACCCAGAACTGCGCTCTGAATGAACGTACACCAAAGGCTGTGTGTTCGGAAAAATCACCTCCTGAGTGCCTGGAATCGAGCGAATGAGAACACATCTTTCAGATTTGTCTCCATGAATAAGAACATATGTCTCAGCAGTATAAAAAAGATTAATTCAGCAGTGGTTTTGATGTGCTTAGATATTATAGTCACAATTACCACAGAAAAGTCTGTGACAAAATTAGTAACCCTGTGTTCACAATGCGATTTGAACAGAGCATAGTACAGAGCTGGGACCACAAGGTGAATGAGGATAATAAAAACAAAATATGCAATTTCTGGGTTTGGTATGAGATTAAGCTTAGTGCCAGTCCACATAGGTGAGGAATTCACATTTCATCTCTAACTCCTTTTTTTCCTATAGTAATTTGCAAGTGCTTGACTTTGAAACATGGCAACCCTTCAGCCCTTCGCTATAGGGTGAGTGTGCAGCTACACTCTTCAGGAATCTTTACCAGACACAGCCCCTCTGAGGAGAATATGGGATTGCCCCAGCAGTTAGACTACCCTTCGCATAAAAAGCTGTGCGCAGTGATGAAAAGCTTTGCTGCAGCTGGGGCATTTAAGATATCGTCTAAACCATATGGTTTATTTGATGATTAACAAGACAGACTCACATTGCAGTCTTGCCCTCAGTGGGGATATTAGTGTAGCACGTTTCACCTTTAAACTCTCAGGAACATAATATCTTTGAGATCTCTGTCCCTCTGTTATGTTTGCTGGAACCTGATTAACAGGTCAAAAGAAGTAACTTCTGGAGACTAAAAAGAACATACTGTGAAAGCATAAGCATCATTTCCACAGCACAATTGTCTGAAAACAGTACGATAGGTCAATGAAATATTTCTGCTGTGAATGTGTAGTGCAGCAGGGCCTTAGTTCAGCTGTCTTCAGCCTACAGCTAGTTCAGGTTCTGGGAGCAGCTTTATGATGGCAACACAGAGCTCAGTACCAGCTAACAACTCAAATATATTCATCAAGTGTATATATAACTTTTCAGGTAGATTCTGCTCAGATGTAGCTCTGTGCTGTCATGATGAGGCTGCTAGAGCTAGTTAGTTCATGCTGTTTGTCTAGGTCATTGATTTGTCTACACTCCTACACAACTGTGAGTGAAAAAGGTCTTAGATAAAAGGAGAGTAGCATAACTTTGGGTTGGCCGTGGCACTTTTTGTCACAACAATCACATGTGGCCCTGCATTGGCTGCTTTTTGGGTTGTTTTACCCTCATTTCCCACTCACCTTGATCCACTATAAAGCAGTCTGTGTTCCAGCACCCACAGACCACTGTGATGGGGTGAGCTAGACATTGACACTTTGAGTTGCAGAACTAGCCAAAGGTTACAAATGCAACTATGAACTATGAAACCATGCTGGGTCTGGTATTCTCTTTGAAATAGTAGAAGAATGATCTTTGATAAGACAGTCATCATGCATCCACCAGGCCAAAACAGAAGTGTGGAGCAATTTTGAAGCAAATGTTAACAGAATGATGAGAAAACCTGAGTTATACAAAGGAAAGCTACAGATAGATTACAGAGATGTAACTACTCCTACATTTATACAGTCCTAAAGTTACAGTCAGCCCTTTGAAGGCAACCGCGAGGCAGATGTGGCCCCTGGTGAAAATGAGTTTGCGACCCTTGGTTTAGAGCATTGAAGAGAGGAGAGAGGAAGAGCAAAACACTAGGAATCACTTTTACTTTGCCTTTACAGCAGAGTTTTCTACTGTAAAGCCAAAAGGGCACTAATTTAGATGGAATTTTTGTCAGAAAAGTGTTGCTTATGACAATCAGGGAGACTCTCCACAGTAGCTAATAAGCTGGTGAACCGCTCCTGCGAGTGAGCCAAAATCCAGCTCCAAGTCCTTAAAAAAAAATCTGCTGTACACCATAACCATACTTGCTTTTCTCTCTTCTTTTTCACAAAAGGCTTCTTAAAAGGTTTTAGTTGCACTCCGGTGCAGAATATGAGCAAAAATATATGACAGGTCATATATTTAGTATATGGGGTTTTATATATGTATATATTTCATATATTTGCGTATTTCTGCATCACTGTAGACAGATGAACAGTGTGGATGGAGAAAGAAGTGGCTGTATCTGGCTCAGGGCCACAGCCTGTCCTCAGAGGCACTTCTGTGACACCAGGAGAACGCAGCACAGCGTTTTCCCCAAGAAAAGAAGTGAAAGAGTGGATCTAAGGCCAATAAAATGGGAACTGAAGAAAAAAGAAGAAGAAGAAGAAGAAGAGGAGGAAGAAGAGGAAGAAGAAAAAGAAAAAGAAGAAGAAAAAGAAGAAGAAGAAGAAAAAGAAAAAAATAAGAAAAAGAAGAAGAAGAAGGAAAAGGAGAAGGAAAAGGAAAAGGAAAAGGAAAAGGAAAAGGGGAAGGGAAAGGGAAAGGAAAAGGGAAAGGGAAAGGGAAAGGGAAAGGGAAAGGGAAAGGAAAAGGAAAAGGAAAAGGAAAAGGAAAAGGAAAAGGAAAAGACCACAAGCACCATTCAGGGAAAAAAAGGTGTTTCTCTCAAAGCTTGGGATGGAAAATGGGAATGCAGAGAAAAATTGAAATGAAATGTGAAATATTATCTCCTAGAAGTGAGTTATGTTAGCTTGATGTCTAAATTGACATTGTTATTATTATTGTTGCTGCAATTCATACTTCTAAAATGATGTTGCTAACAGCATAAGAAGCCCTGCAGCATTTGAAAGCAGTGGGTCACAGTTTAGAAAAGCCCACAGAGAGCCGGGCTGGCATGTGAGTTGTCAGGATTTTACTCAGTTCTTGCAAGTGTTCAGTTTAATGAACTACATGAATATCAGAATGAAAATTCAAAAGTTACTGTTCTTTCAAATACAGAATCTGAATGTAAAAGTAAAAACTGATGCAGCTGTTATTTTGGAGATTATAATAAAGTAGCTAAACAAGTTATACTGGTTGAAAAGCTGCCTAGTTTTGTCTGCTACACTGGCAAGGCACTACTCCAGCACCTTGGTTTCAATACGTACTCAAATTTACTGCAGGTCCTTAACTATGGATGTATAAACATATGATTTCTTCTCCAGGAACATAAATTTCTCAATTGTAAGCAGTATAACATAGCTATTTCCAACCTGTTTCTGAGATCTGTGGACATATCTACATTTTTTGTTCATTATTTGACATTTTTTTGGTACTTTCTATTGTAAATACTTTTACTATTTTAGAGATACATCTCCAGCAGAAAAAAATGCATTAAAATATATATGCAAGTTGCCTGCTGTAAAACTCTGTCTTCTAACATTATTTATATCTGTTACTACCCTAAGGTAAGCAATATTTATAAATTTATTCTCATTAATATCCCCAGCAGTAGTATTTTCTATGTGCTCACTAAATTTTCCATCATATATTTTTGGATTTTTAAAAAATAATTAAATTTAGTTTTCATAAACAAGTAATAACTGCAAGTATTTTACTTTATATAATTAGGGTGAGAAGTGGGGGAAACAAATTGACCTCTTGCCTTCAAAACTCCCAGATTTTTTTCAGTCTGTAACATAAAAACTCAAATGTTTTGTAGATACATCCTATCACAATATGACTTGTCATAAAGCATTTGCTATAATCCAAAACCACCTGACACTAATAAAGCAGCTAGTTTAATGTTTGCTGATTCTCATCCCCTCCCGAAAAGTAATAAAACAGAATTTTTCACAGAGAGAAAATTTTAGGGAATCTCCCTGATTGCAGGGTAGGAGGGAGCTATTTTATCTGCTTTCACAGTATTCCTTCCCTCCCCGGTCCCTGAACACCCATCTATCCCAAGGCAGAAAGATTTTGTTAATCATTACATCTTTGCAAATGGGGCTGTAAGGACCCTCAAGAGATCATCCAGAACATCCTTCCCTGTTTCATACAGAAGCAGCTGTACCAAAACCATTCAGAGGTTTCAGATTGGAGAAACGGCTTGCGAGCATGAAAGGCTTGTCTGTTTTTTCTAGCTAAATCAATTGATATAATAAAAAAGCACCACGTCTTTCTAGTCTTTTCCATTCTTACATGCTTAGGCCATCATAGCTGTAACAACACAGCTGTTCAACCACTCCCAAAAGCTGCTTCTACTGAAGAAGTATAGTTTCTATGAGTACCCCAGAGATTTTATCCCAGCATTTAACTATTACCAAAATCACTTTTTTTTTCCTAAGCATCTTAACCTAAATCTTCCTTACTGCAATGTAAGATCAGAATTTCTTGCCTTAGGTGACACAAACTTAAAAATAGTTTAAGCTCAACTAACTTTGCAGCTAACCATATATTTCTAAAGATTTTTAACTTTTTTGCTTTTATTCTTCCCACCTCTAGACGAAACAATTATTTTAGTCTTTCCTTTTAAGTGGTGTTTTCTAGATAGCTGATCATTCCTGTTGCTCTCCTCTGAACTCTGAACTTGGTCTGTATTTTTCCCCAAGCACACTGCTCCCAAACGAGTTCAGTTCTCCAGCTAAGGACCTACCTGGGCTGAGCAGGGCAAAAAGATTATTCATATACCTTACAAACAACACGTCTATTTTTACACCCCATTGTTCTGTTTACCATTCTGACAACAGTGTGATGCTACTGAGTCATATTTAGTTTGAGATCCACCAAATTTCCACATCGTTTTCCCCTTGACTCACGTTGCCTAGCCAGCTGTTCCCCATGCCGTATTTGCCCACCTGATTATTCCCCAATGAAGATGAACTTTTGCACAAAATCTTACAGATTCACATCCTGCTTAGTTTTCTGGAGTCTGTAACTGTCAAAAATTACTCTGATTTTAAGTCTTGTCTTCCAGGGTGCCTGATACCCGTTTCAGCTTGGTGACATCTGCAGGCTGAATGCCCACATGCTCTGATCCATCACTCGAGCTGTTAATGAAATATGCAACAGATCTGACAAACTGCTGTGGGGTCCCAACCTGAATGTTAGTCTTCTCGATATACCCCTCCAAAATCTCTAGTACTTGTATTCTTTGCCCACAGAAAAACCTCAGCAAATTTTGCATATCTAGAAATGGCCTGAAACAAGAAGAAAACAACATATTTGTGGAAGGATTCTTCATTTGAGGACAAGGAGAGGGAGATTCAATCTGACAAGTTCACTAGGAGTTCTCAGACATCAGAGAAACATATGTTGGAGAAGCAAATCCCTGGGAAAGACAATGCGGCCAAGAAGAACCTGCCTTCCAAACAACACTGCCCTGACTGCAAGGTGAGAGCACAATATTTGGAGTTTCAGCAAAGGAAAAAGTTCGAGAGGCTACTCAGCATCATGACTCCCAGGGATCAGTATACCACCAAATGTAGCAAACAGCTATAATGACCCCAAAACTGCCACGTATTCAGCTTCACTCTGTCTCAGCTCCAGTTGTTATAGAATAGGAAGAAATCCAGCAATGGTGGATTTTTACAGTCCTAATGAGTGACAAAATTTGATTTTATGTTAGGACATGTTTTCAGCAAGCTAAACCTACTGAAATGACCACCATTTAGAATCAATACAAACAAAATTGAAGAGTAAAGAATAAATATTTAATATATTTAATGCATGCACGGATATTGCTGTTGAATACAGAGCAATAGCTCTGGTGTACCAGGCACTACTGCAGTCATAGGACAGGTCAAACACATGATTGCAAGCATGTTTTGCAGTCCCAGCTTAATAGACTGCATCATGCAAATTATTTATTCGTTGTCTGCAGATGCAGTCTTGATTCAAAACTATAGACAGTATGGTCCAGATCAAAGCAATCTCACCATTTGACAAGTAAACTGGGAGCAGACTTAAATGCTTTGTTTCACAGACTCTCATATTGAAGGTATTCCACTGACACAGGCTGCTAAGTGCTGCTGTCTTGCACAATTTTACACCACCACCCTGCCCTGGCCCTGCTGCTGCACAACAGAAGGCACTTACCAGAGGGAAAGGACTAGATCCAGAATAAGGTTTCTAAAACAAAGGTCAAAGAGATACACTGGGTTTCTTGCGACTGTAGCTGCACGCCCGCATACCTGAGGACTGCACTTGACTGAGCAGAACCTACCTGTCTACACTGAAATGACTGTATCACATACTGGCACTAGGAACTTCAGGAGTTCCTAAGTATGTGAGGTGCATTTCATTGGCATTATGTTGGCAGTTCCTACTTTCCATCCACCTAACCTGTACAATCCTCTAAATCTATCCATTGAAGTTCTGCAGTTACCCAGGTATTATTTTTTATCTGACAACAGCAGAACACAGCCTCGACTGCTATAGAAATCTCATAAGTCACAACTCTGAAGGTAAATTGAATTAATTCCAAAATTACTATCAACAGCTCCATGGGAGCTCTGGACCGACAGAGACATACTCTGAAAGCATTTTTCATCTCAGATGGTTCAGCTGGTCCCTAACTCAGTCAAATTTATTGAAAAGCACCTTGAAATTTTCATTCTTCATGCTGACCGAGGACTCTGCATTCGGGTCATCTCCCGCTTAAAAAAAAGCAATCCACCTGGCACATTTAAGGCTGCGTATTTGCTCTTGTGCCCATCATCTTTGCTTCTTCGATCTCAAAATGTTTGTAGAAATCCTGGTTTGCATTTCCTAGTAGCCATTTGCACAGAGGGACAACAACAAAACTGCTTCTCCCAAAGCAGCAGCTCTTGCTACTGCTAGCCAAGTATGGATAGATTTATTTTTAGATAGATAGATAGATAGATAGATAGATAGATAGATAGATACAAAAGCATATAACTCTGACATATAACTGACCTTCTAATACCAGCTGATAACTGACAGGAAACTAATGTAGGGGGCAAATGCAATTTTCTGCTTTTCACGACTTGTTGCAGCCGTGCCTCATTCTGCACATCGGCGAGCTCTGCACCGCTGCCAAGTCCTCGTGTCCTGCTCACCACGGTCGTGTGGTGACGGTGACCCCCACCAGTGAGCTGTCACAAACGCGGCAGTTAGGCAGCAATTGCGTGGGAGCATTGGCATTGATAAATGTCCCGTTGCTTACCTCATGGCTGAACCCATGACGTCTTTGCTCTGCCCGTACTGGGGAAGCAGGCAGACGCTGCCCGCTGTCCAGGTAACCCCATTCAAGTGGGAGCAGCCAGAGCTGAGCACAATCGCACTTGTGCTATTCAGGCAGATCGTGTTGGGAGCTGATGAATTGCGGTTATCTGAGCTATAGCTTATTCCTCATGGGTAAGCCAATTCAAATTGAAAACATCACCACTCTCCAGCAATGAGTTTGTGTGTGGGGACGTGAGACAAATTAGAAGCAATGTCTGAGTTAGGACTCCACTTATTCCATAGTGAAGACAAGCCCATGTTATCCAAATTGCCCCCTTCCTGAGACAAAACTTCATTGGTTATGTAAACATTACTGTAAAAAAAATACCCGGCTGACACTTCCTACCCAAATTTGGCAATTCCTTAAATTTTCCTCCAAAATCTGCTTTGTCCTAGCTGTCTCTGGGCACAAAGAGACACTCCCACATCATTTACATTCCAGTTGGGGCTAATTGAACTCACATGTCAGCATGAGTCAGCAGTAATTACCAGGAATATTAAGGAAAGATTTGGCACCAGACTTCAGTTATTCAACAGCAGAGCCCCCACATTTAGTGGGGTCTGGGGTTGAACTGAACCCCTTAAAAACACAACAGCAAAAGCTGAACGAAGTTCTTAGTCTAGTTCAATTACATAGCGGCAGTTCCTGATACTGAAAGTGTTTTTATTATATTTTTAGATATACCTACAGAAAGGCAAATCTAATGAAAAAATCATTTCTGACTACTAAATCCTCCACAGTAGAGTTTAAACCTGTTTATACACTGAAACCCATGAATCAATATTAGATCGGCTGGCTGTTTTTTGTAAGCATCTACACTGCAAACAGGGCCTAACGCTGCATTTCCTCCGTACAATTCCTGGGCAGAAATCTGAATCAATGGGAAGTTGAGGTAATAATATAACTCCCACTCCTACAGCTCACTTAGAATAAAAATCCTGAAACCACAACAACACAGCTTTTCTATCTATGAGGGTTCATTCCCTGGCATTCTTCACAGAAACAGTTCCCCACAGTCTCAGTACACTGTGGAGCTTTGGGCTTCTAGAGCTGAAGACAAGAGGTGTTCACACACTAGCCCAATGCACCCCCTAGAAACCCAGTCCTCTCCTTTGGACCAGAGAACACCCAAATACACTTTTAGAGTCAACTACTGAAAAAAAAATAGATTGTCACAAACATACATACTGATGCAGAGATGCGGTGGATGTGGCAGTGAAAAGAGAGAACTGTGTCAGCCTGTGCTCAGGCAGAGAGTGCCAGCAGGAGCAATGGTGTTAAAGTTACTATCCAAACCTTAACTGGTAACTCTTTCTGGTTCTTAACATCTACAGTATTAGGCACTTTGTTTTTCAAGGAAATAGGTTCTTGCTCTTGGTTGCAAATTAACCGAGTGTTTTGCCAGTGAATTTGATTGTGTCAGTCATTAAATCTCACTTAAATGCAGGGGGATTGGACTAGATGATCTTTTGAGGTCCCTTCCAATCCCTAACATTCTGTGATTCTGTGATTGTGTGATTTAGTCTTAGCCCTGGATAATAACACTCTCTACGGTTCATAAAGGAGAACAGTTTTATTTTATCTACTGCAAACATATGTGCATCAACATTCTCCTCAGCAGACTACTTTTGAGCCCAACCAGTCAGTCAGTTTTATTTAAATCCAGTCCCGGCTCTGTTTTTGAAACCTCCGATTACCGAAAAACGTCAAGTATATTCTTGTATTCTCGCATTTTTCTGGTGTTTTTTGTTTGGTTGTTTTTTTGGTTTTTGGTTGTTTGGTTGGTTGTTTTTTGATTTTGGGTTTTTTTTGGTGTGTCTTAATAGTCTATCATCTCCTAGAAACTCGCAAAATGACGCAGGACATTGTGCCCGTCTTCAGAAAAAAAAAAACAACTTTTTCATTACGTAACTTGGTTTTATGCTATTTGCATTATTCTTTAATAAAGACATAGAACTACAGTTTCACCCAAAAACATACAAATTTTTTGTTTACTAAACAAAGTAATGTAAAGTCAGAAAAAGCACCAGAACCTGTATACACGCTTCGCCCTTCCCTTACTGATTTCCCCCCTTTTGGTATGTCAAACTGAAACGCAACAAGAATTTTTAGCTCTAGAGTAATAAACCGTTGAAAACGAAGATTTTCAGGGGAAGTACCGACTGACCCCAAAGCATACCCACCCTCTTCTATGCCAAGCGAGTGCACTTCGGGCTGGAAAGGGGCGACGTGAAACTTTTATTTCACTTGCTTTCCCCCCGAAAAGCTCTCTCGAGGCATCAGTGGAAAGGATGGGTGAAGCCAGATGTGGCCAAGGTGCCGCGGCAGAGCCCTCCGCTCCCCCCGGTTTCATCCCTGGGGACAGTGGGCCAACACCCCGGGCAACACCCGCCCGGGGGCCGGCGGGCACCGGCCACCTCCCGGGGCTTTCGCGTGGGAGCTGCGGACCATCCCCAGCGCCTGGGTGGAAGAAGCGGGTCGCGTCCTGCGCGGCTGCGGTCCCAGCGCCGCCGAAGCGGCCGGGGGGAGCACCGACCTCCCGGAGCGGGGGTGGTTTGGGGGCGAGGTGGCCGGAGCCGGGGATCCCCCGGCCCCCCTGCAAAACCCGGGCTGAAGCCTCGCCTGCCCATCGCGAGCTCTCGGGATGCAACGACTTACCCCACAGTCCCCGCCACGACCCGGGGAGGGGTGCAAAGTTTCTCCGGGCGAGCAGCAGCCCCCGGCCGCGGCGCAGAGCGGGCGGCCGAGGCGCGGCGGCGATGCTGGGGCGGAGATGCGGGAGCGGGCGGCGGGAGCGGGACGGAGGACGCCGCGGGGGTGGGGAGGAGGATGCTCGGCCGCCGCTTCCCTCGTGATTCAGGTGGCGGGCGGGCGGCCGAGTGACAGGGCGAGCCGCCGGCTCCCCGCTCGCACGCGATCCCCGGCCGGCCGCCGCCGCCGTGACCCCCCGCGGGCGGCAGAGGGCGCTGCGGCGGCGCGGCGGCACCGGCGGTCGGGGGCGGGCGGCGGCGGGGACGGGACCTGCGGGCGCCGGCCGGACGGGGCCGCAGCGCGAAGCCGCTTGTTGCCGCCTGCACTGCGCACCGCTCCGCCGCGGGATGGGGGGACGAGCCGGGCACAGACCTCCCCGGTGCGGTGCACCTGCCCCCGGGGCCGCCGAGCCATGCTCTGGCTCTCCCGAAAAGTTGAAAGGGAAAAGTACGGTGCAGGTCCTTCGCCGCCTTCGGGACGCCTGCAGCAGCCTCAACCGCCACGGCATCGGTTCCTCTGGAGCGGCTTCCCTCTGCCTGCCACGGTCCCTGCCCGGTGCAGGTCCATTGCGCTTGTCGCCTTGCATGGTAGAAGCACGTCTCCCTCTGCGTATCAGTACCTTCGGTTTAGCACAATATTTACCAGCTTCACCAGGAAGCTGAGTAATATCTGGGATTTTTTTTTTTTTTTAACTACCATGTGGTTTGTTGGTTTTGTTTTTTGTTTTGTTTTGTTTTTTTCCCAGAACATTTTGCTGACGGATTTCTGGCTTGTATTGGAAGTACCAGGGGATCCCAGTTAAGCAGCAACGTCTTTTGCAAAGTGGTGTTAGATACATGAGTTTTATAAGTACGGGAAGTGGCTCTTGCATGGGAGGCTTAAGGACAGGACAGACAAAACCAGAATGGCCTGATATGGAAAGACGAAGATAACAAAGTGAAAAGCAATCCTCTCCCTGGTGGGATACCATTCCTTAGTGAGGAGATCCAAAGGTTGAACCCCCGGCAGACTTCTGGGACTGGTCACTGCCAGGAGGAATAGCCTTGGACTGCGGAGGTTTCCATTCAGATGCAGATGCTGTAGCAGGTACTACCCTTCCAACAGCAGCACCCTGCACCACCTGCCTGTGCCCCAGACACAGTGCTGCAGCTTCTTATGTCCCAGCTGGCTTAGCTCTATATCCACGGGTAGTCATTCTTGGAAAGCCCAGTTATTAATATATAGGTGGCAGGAATAATGTATGGGAAAGTAAAGAACACCACTTCTGCTAATCACAGAAGCATAGAATAATTTGAGTTGGACGTACCTTCAAAGGTCATCTAGTCCATTTCTCTTGCAATGAGCAGGGACATCTGCAGCTAGATCAGGTTGCTCAGAGCCTGGCCTCCTCAGAGCCAGTCCAGCCTGGCCTCGAAAGTCTCCAGGGATGGGGCATCAACCACCTCTCTTGGGAACCTCTTCCAGTATTTTACCACCCTTATTGTAAAAACTTTATTCCTTATATCTAGTCTGAATAACCTAATAGATGTTTTGTCCATGCAAAGCTTCAGATGTTTCATCCATATGAAGCTTTACTCTCAGTTTGCTTGTGGTACAGATTACATGAAAATGCACTATCCGGGCATGTGGGAAGGAATGGAGAGGAACAGGAATGTTAGAAGCATACCTGAGCCTTCCCTTCACCCCTCTCACCCTGGTCAGCAGTGAGGAGGGTGACACTAGCTCTGTGGCTGCAGTTGTGTGGCTTCCCAGCTCCCCTAGCAGTTCAGATAAATCACAGTATCACAGTATGTCTGGGATTGGAAGGAACCTCAAAAGATCATCTAGTCCAATCTCCCTGCTGGAGCAGGAACGCCTAGGTGAGGTCGCACAGGAACATGTCCAGGCGGGTTTTGAATGTCTCCAGAGAAGGAGACTCCACAACCTCCCTGGGCAGCCTGTTCCAGTGCTCTGGCACCCTCACTGAGAAGAAGTTTTTTCTCAAATTCAAGTGGAACCTCTTGTGTTCCAGCTTGATCCCATTACCCCTTGTCCTATCATTGGTTGTCACCGAGAAGAGCCTGGCACTCACCCTTTATATATTTATAAACATTAATAAGGTCACCCCTCAGTCTCCTCTTCTCCAAACTAAAGAGCCTCAGCTCCCTCAGCCTTTCTTCATAAGGGAGGTGCTCCACTCCCTTAATCATCTTTGTTGCCCTACGCTGGACGATATCTCAAGGGTGGGTGTCAAGAGGACTCTTGACAGTAGTGCCCAATGATAGGGTTAGGGGCAACAGGCACAAACTGAAACACAGGAGGTTCCATCTGAATATGAGAAGAAACTTCTTTATTTTGTGGGTGCCAGAGCACTGGAACAGGCTGCCCAGGGAGGCTGTGGAGTCTCCTTCTCTGGAGACATTCAAACCTGCCTGGACACATTCCTGTGTGATCTACTCTAGGTGAACCTGCTTTAGCAGGTGGCTTGGACTAGATGACCTCCAGAGGTTCCTTCCAACCGCAGCCATTCTGTGATTCTGAATGTCTCTGCAGTGCCCGACCACCTGACCTCACAATCACTGTTGTCTTTGGCTTGACCACTTTGTCTTACTTTTAGCAGAGAGACCTCACTTTGACAAACGTGCTCACATAATAGGCTTCCATCCTTCTTTTGCCTATGTTCTTCAACATGAGGGGAAGCCCTCCTGTCCTGTGCATGAATATTGAAGAGCCCGGCTCATAGGAACATTATTGTTCCAGCAAAATAGAACCCGTCAGTGTTGTTGATTGCTCTGTTACATCTTCCCAGACAGAGCTTTGGCTATAAAAATAGATGCAATAATCCACATGGACAGTTGCAATTGTAAATGGCATTCAAAAAGCAAAACCAGAATTTATAGTTTGACACAGACATATCCCCAATCCATCAGGATGTGACACATTGGCAGCATGTCTGTGCCAAACTATGAATGCCATTATTTACTTTTCTTCTGAATGCTATTTAGGATTGTAAACTTCACAGTAAATTAGTGTGTCTATTTTATATTGGACGTTTTCTGACAGGTTTTGGTATTGTCTGCACTTATTATATTCACAGGATTGATGGAAGATAGACCAGTTTGGGCCACAATAAATCTTTAGGGACTACAGACTGTGCTTATGTTGGGAGGATTTGTCAGCATAACCCTACCAGCAAAATCCTATCTGGCAGAGGCGAGGCCTGTGTTTGGGAAGAGAAATCAAAGGCCATCAACACTGAATAGCTCTCCACTAGATGGAACAATGGTGCTTCTGCTGCCAGGCCATTGACAGGGAGTGATTTACCCAGAAGAGAATTGGGGAGGGTGGGGTAGAGCCCAGAAAGTGCTGGATAATGGTGAAACAGTCATGGGACAACTGTTGTTCATCCCTTCTTCTGGTGAATGCAATGCCATAGAGCAGAGCTGGGGAGATAGGAGGTGTCCCAGTGTGTGAAGACACATCTGAGCTCATTGATCAGCCATGAGCCGGCTCTGATTTAGAAGCGATGTCACCACGTGGCGTTCAGGCCTCTCTACTAAATCTCTTAGTGAATTCGTTTGACTGGGAACAGTGCCGAGCTAGCATATGTCCAGCTTGGAATTTGGATCCTTTTGCACCTGTCTGCGTCGATACATCCGAAGATGACGGTTCAGATGTTTTATGGGAGCTTATTCCATGTACAGCTGAATGACCCAACCTGCAGAGAGAATATATCTGCTGTGTTCTCTTCACTCCCTGGTTTTTAAATTTTGTTAAAAGTAATCACATTTGCCAGGCAAGAATTGTTTTTCATAATCTCATGCTGCTGACTGTTTATACTTATACCAGCTATGTGCAGATCTTTTTTATACAAGTTAGACTTACTGAACAACTGCCAGATAGTTCTGCTTTCCTTCTTGAATTTTAATTGCTTACTTGCCCAGCATCTATTTTTAAAATGGAACTGTAAATGGAACAGTAAGTTCCATCACTCACCGTAGAGGCAGGGGGTCAGTGCCCTCGTTACTCCTCCTCTGTTCCCTCCTGCAGGGAATGTGGAGGAATTGGGACCTGAGCTGTCAAAGCATTTCACCACAGGCACAAGCATTTAGGAAGTTCAGGCATGCATCTAGGCACTGGAAGCAGAGCTCAATATTTCATAGGGCTGAGACCAAGGTTATCAGAACACACTGGTGATGTGATCATCTATAGGCTCACACGCACTAACGCACACATATACATAGGTACACAGAAAGAGCTGTAGTTGTAGTGCACAAAGGAGGTTGGAGGCCCATGCAGTCTCAACTGCGTTGCATGACCAGGAAAGCCTGTTCTGGATAGTGCTACTCAGTGGCTTATAGACCCTCCATCCACTTTGCAAATCTGTGCCTGCACAGGGTTTCAAAGACGAAACTTTGAAATATCAGTCTGCTTTCTCCTCAGACTCCCTTCACTCGGGGGTAAATGCATGTTCATTCAAAGGGCTGGTTTGAGCACTGAACCTAGACTCTCATCCGCACCTTTGTTTTCTAGACCATGTGCCATCAATTTCTCACATAACCCCACTTCACTTCTGGAAAATAATTATAGACCTTGGTCTTCATCACTCTTCTTATGGTCTTCAAACCCCTACCCACTCAGAACATCTTCAGTATTATTACTTCTTGAAAATAACTGCCTTCTTAACTGTATCCTTTTGCTCATTTTTTAATATTTCCCATTATTTTTAGACTACGAGGAAGGGAGGTGATCTTGTGCAGGAAACTAGCAGGGAGCTGGAAGCCAATATAATTTTCTTCTTGATGCTTTAGATGACACACACTATTTGAAAAAAAAAAAGACAGACATTCTTAATATTCTCATAAACACAAGCATTTCCTCATGAAGCAACACTGGTTGCTTCTTATTCCTTCCATACTGCTTTTAGAAACTCTCAAAGAACAAAGTGATTGAAATACAGTAGGTCTCCAGATTGTCAGAGATAGCAATTTCAAATTACCGTCTTTTCTCCTTTTCTCTGAATAGAGTTTGTCAGAACTATCATATCCTATTTAAGGGGGAAAAAAAAAAAAAAGAAAAAAAGAAAAAAGTGTAAGATATTTGGACAACATTCTTGTTAGACTGCAAGCTGTCCTCACCCCTTATTTAGTTCCCGATTCAGTCAAATGCCCACAATAAATGCAGAAGAAGTCAAATTGCAGCTCAAAAGAGCATCATGATGACCAGTTGGGTTTTTAAAATTATTTATTCTTTAATTTTATTTTTTCAAGATGTGTTTAACCAATAGCTCTCTCTAGACTCACACACTTCCAAGGGTTGTCTCCATTAACCTCACCTGTGTTAAAAAGTTTCATCATCTGAGCTACTTTTGCTTCCGTTTCCCTCCTCCTGCTCCTCAGAGGGCTGTAGGTTGGTGTGGCAGCAGTGCTGCTGTTTCATTGAAGGCTTCTGAATGCTGCAGAGAGGGAAAGAGAGACTTCGGTTGATGCTCTGCTGCTGCCCACATGCCCAGGCTGCTGCTGCTGCTTGTTTGCTCAGAGAGAAATGAACTCTTGGGCAGAGAAGGTTGAAAGCGCTGCTCGCTGCTGCCCAGAGTAGTGGTAGATCCAAGATCTCAGACAACAACAGCCTGGATGTGACAGTGACCTCAGTATTGAAACTCCATCACTTTTGTTGTTGCTTCCCCGCCAAGGGGAAAGTCGACTCCAGGCAGGAGCGGGACCAGGTGTCCAGCCCAGAAACTGCAGGTGGGTGCCTGGGGGACAGAACCACCTTTACAAGCCACCAGAGAAAGCGAGATGAAAAAGAAAAATGAAGTTGCTTGGAATAAATGCAAAAGAAGACTGAGTGCTTATAACTAGATACTTATCGCATACTCTGTGGCACTTTTTGCATGCTTCTGTGTGTTCCAATTTTGTTTCTAGCAATTCCCCTGACCTTTCTTACCTAGATGTCAATCTGAACCTGTGGATTATGGCAAGATGCAAGGGGAAATGTTTAGCACGCTTATATAGAGACTAGAGAAAGAAGAAAATATGTTTAGAAATCTAAATTCTAACTGTATTCTCCCAATGGGAGTAAGCAGAAAGAAAATTATAAGAAAATATTTAAAACAGCACTTTATGAGATACTAACCTCTGATTTGTCATATCATTCATTTATTGTGAGAAGGCATACAGACAGCTAAATGGGCTTGATTTGCTTAAGTATTAAAAGAGGGTGCTAAAGCAACAGACACATGGAAGACCAAAGCCCTTACAGGTCATTATTGTCTATAAAAATCAATAAATAACTACATCGTGTCAGTGAATTTTTGAGTCAGTTCATTCCATATGGTCCATCTTCCCTCAGACAAGTCAGCTGCTAAAAACAAACAATAAATCTTCTCCATTCTTTTATTTTAATACTGTAAAGAATATTTGTTTTTATAACCAAATTGATTTAAGACTTAGCGCGGCCACAAAACATTCTAAACAGATGTCTAACTTGAAAGACACTAGTATACTCTATTACACTGTAGTTATGGAACTTTGGTGTACACGCAACCTGAAACCTAAATTTCTAAGCCCAAAGGAAAATGCATTTAGATAAGATATATGTTATTATAAATATGTATTTGTAATAAGTGACTTTGGTGTATAGAAAACATACTTGCTACTCAGCTCTGTAACTGAATTAAAAGCTGTGCAAACAGAAAAGTAGTTACGGTACTTAGGATGTATGTGTGGGGGAAATATCACTGTATTAACATGTGGATTTCTGTTTACAGCTATGGATCGCTCAGAGAAGGGAAAGCTTTTATTAACACATATATGAAGAACCTGAGGTGTAATACAGCCCATGAACTTTTATAATTGTTTGAATGTAGCACTTTCTCTGGGGAAGTATTAGAAATTATTCGTCCTGAGGGACAGGGCAACAGAGGAGCACCAAACACTGCTTTGTTTGACCTTGGGCTCAGAGTTATAACAGTATGGCAATGATATTCTCTTTCAGAAAACTGCCTGCTGCCTCCCTCTGACTGGTGCACTCATTGGTGAAGTGGACACTGTGCATTCTGGAGCTTTTCCACTACAGGATTACAGCTGGTAAACACGCTAAACTCAAATCAAAGTGGGGGAAAGCAACCATAGTGAAAAGGCACATTGTACCGCTCTTTTTCTGAGTCCTGTAAAATATGGAGGGTATTTCTTCTATTATGGATCTGATATGAAACCACTCCAGCCAATCTTGCCCCTGCACACAGCTCACTTGGACAGTGCAGGCTTTCACTGACCCCACAGTGCCCCACCACTGACTTTCTGCCCCTGCTGACCCTGCTCCTTTGGTTAGAGACTATTTAAGAAGGAAAAAACAGGCTGTTTCCTAAAGGAGCCTCTGGCATATGAAGCAGAGTGATATGGGAATGGGTGCCAGGCTGAGACATGGATGAGCAAAAAGGTTCTGCCGGGCAGGGACATCCTCAGCTCAGTTCCCAGTCTCGCTGAGGGGAGCTCCTTGAGTCACCTGGAACAGCCTCAAGCTGCCTCATCCCAAAGAGCAGATAAGCAGCCCATAAGCTGACAATAGGGCACAATGGACTTCTGCAGTGGAGGACAGAGGTGTAGAGCAATTGTTTTTTCATGCTCTGGATGTCCGTATGAGTTTTAAACTTGCAGAACAGCACTTGCCAATTGTGGATGCCTGTGTATGTGCACATGGTGAGGAATGGGAGAGTAGATCCGGACACATTTTTGTATTTTCATTGAATTTAACATACTGACTACTGTAAACTGTAATTTCATGTCCAGCTTGAGTGCCTGGACCTACCAAGTTCCACATGGAGGGTTTTAAGGGAGAGAGGGATTGCTTATAGCTAATGGTACAAAGAATGAGAGCTCTGCACAACTCAACAGTTTCTTGCCTGTCCCACCATATAGTATTAGTCTTGGTGAGGGAGAACAGTACTGTCTCTTGTGTTCCCCCAATAAATAGTTTGGCTGTAGGTATTTAATGGAGATGACTTTGTACTTAAAGTACAAAGCATAAGTGTTACCAAGTGTGCAAATATTATGCACTATGCTAACAGTAAAAGTTCAAATTAAGGAAAAGGGAGAATTTGAAATAATATCTTCAACACAATGAAGTCAAAGTTAGTGGAGTAGACTGCCTTCCTCAGAGGTGTTGCAAGAAGGGAGCAAAACAACTTTTAGATCTAAAGGCACTTTGCTCCCTCAGGAAGGGAAGAATTGAGACCTATGAGTCTTGCCAGCACAATACCTGGTAGTGATTTAATCACTTACATGCTAATAGAAATAGAGTTTGGGAACCCTGTAGCTTAGAAGACAGGAAGCAGGCAGAAATTTTGACAGAACCTGTCCTCATGGAGTTTGGTTGTTCACCTTTGCAAGGTGCCATGTCACCTCTATATCAACTGGCATTTTTAACAGCCACACCCCATTCAAACACGTCAAGTCCTGCTTCTGCTAGGTCATCTGGCAAGTGTCATATTTTCACCTCCCTCTGCTGTCATCCTTGGCCTTCCATTCTCTGTCTCCTCCTTTGCCTTTTCCTTGCCTTAGAGACACCTTTGAGAAATCCTGCAGTTTGTCCCAGAGGCCACCGTTTCCTGCAGACAAGCCAGAAGTCTGGTCTTCATTTAACTCAGCAGGTCAGTATGTTTCAGGAACAGGCACAAAACTGTGCTTGTCAGTACAAGGCTCCATGGAGAAGACGCAACCAAAATGTTGCTTCATTGTGTCTTTTGCCATCTTCTTCACTGCAATTTACAGAAAAAAATGATAGAGCGCTTGATAACTTTACTACCAAAAAATGCTCTGCCAAGATATGCTCAGAAAATTCACAACTTTTTTTTTCTCAAGTTATTTCCTTTGTGATCAAAATCCAATATGTACATTGTAGGATACAAATCCTCAGCTATGCAGCGCTCTGCTCTAGAATGTTTCCATGATAGGGTTCATGGTGTATTGGGATGGCCGATGAAAGACAGGTACACAGCATCACAGGAGAAGCTATGGCTGGATTTGAAAGCTAATGCAGGGGAGATGCAGTGCAACAGGAATTGATTGGATTGATTCCAGGGAGTGAAGGGGGGATAAGGTGGAGTTTTCCTTTTCAATACATCTAGATTTTGTGGATAATTGCAAGACATTTAATACATTTAATTAAGGACTTACCTTAATTCCTTGGCAGACACATCAGATATTTGAGCCAAATTTTGGCATCTTTTGTAAAGACAGGTAAAGTAGCATTAGGAGGTCTCATGTTAAATATCTTGAAATTGTTATATCAGAATCAATGAAGCTTTAGAGTTTTGATGTGATGGGTCAGCTGAACTGGATGGCACTAGAACTTTACAAGGCAAATCTGGCCTTGTCCCTTGCTTTGCCAGATACTCACTGCTTGAGCTGCAGTGGATTGCTATCCTCTCTCTAAGCTCACAAGAGGCAAAATTTTTACCCCCCCAAAAATAAAGGGAATACAAACAGGAAGAAAAGCAACCTGAGATGACAGATGTGGCAAGCCCAGCAAGGGCTTGCATTCAGTCATTTTCAGCAGTGTGCTAATCCTGACATTCCAGTAAAAAACAGAGTTCATGGGGTGAAAAAGGGAACATCTAGTCTTTCCCTCAGGGAGTACTAAGGGAATTTTACTGCCTCTTTGGAGCTTTGAAATCAGCATACCAACCTCAGGCACAGAGCAGTTTTTGCCATCTTCTCTGAAGCGTTGTTGACAGAGCAAGTGTTCTCAAGGGAAGGAATCTGGCTGGTGGTGGAGCAAGAGGATGGGGTGCCATCTCCATTTCTGCAAAGTCTTGTCAGGCTTCAGCTATCTGGTGCACTCTTTCAGGAGGAGTCATCAATCTTGTTTCCTTGGCGCTTTTTGTCTGTCATCAACTTCTCTTCTGTTGGCCATGCCTAAATGTGTGGGTCTGAATGAGTGTACCATGCCAGCAATCCTGTCCAATTTCAGAGCTGGGAGACATGACGGGAGACTTGCCAAGAGTGCTGTTTGCCTCAAGTGCTGTTGTTGGACATTTCCAAATCCTTGAGCTTTATTCCATGCTGTCGTGTCACATCACCGGCCCTACACAAGCTTTACAGTGGCAATACCACCAAGGGTATCAGCTTCTGCCTCTAATACAGGACTGTCTGCATCATCTGTTTACCTCAGGCATCAGTTGGAGCGTGATGACCAGGACCAGCTGAAAAACAATAGATATATTTGCCAGAGTGTGCTTGTTGCGTCCTAGGATGCGCAAGTGCAGCAAGACAAAAACTTGTCTGTACCAGGACATTAAAATGGAACAGTAGTATCTGTTCGCTTTGACCACAGGAGCAGTATCGTCCTTCACATTTCTCCCTGCGCTTCTCCCATTCTTCCTGTGGAGCACAGCAGCAACAGGCACTGCCATGTCCTGAAGCAGGAGGCATCTGCAGAACAGCAGACCTTTGCAAACTGGCTAGCCAGAACTTGACTACCCTGCTGTCCTTACCTCTATGGATGGGGCAGGTTTGCATATCCCTCCAAGGTAAGAGATCACCTTGGGCAGCAGTCAGACTCCAGTCCTGGATACCTAAACAGGGGCATAATAAGACAAGAGGTTCTAGCTGGCTCCCTCAGTCTTCAGAGGAGTTGGAGAACTGCTTCAGAACTATTGCCAGAGTCACTATAGCATGAGAATCTCACCTACCATTCACCAAGACCCTGCTAAAGTTTTCTTGCACTGTTTTTCCTCAGGACTTCTCTTTAGATCTCCTCTATGCATCACTTTTTACAAATGAAGAGTCTTTTCTCGCTTTTGAGTGCTCAGATGTGCCGATAAATTTTCCTGGTTTGGAGTTGAGGAGATCAAGGCATCTCTCTTAAGCATTTTGGCATGTATGCCTGGAAATTGAATCCAGTCTCTTTTACAGTTAATCATTGCCTAGCAAAAAAGTTCATATAAAAAGTTAGTTAGTGATGCAGAACTTAATACTGTGGTCACAGATTTATACCAATGGTGAGAAGCACGCAATAATGCTATTTTTGCAAACTAGATTGTTAGTTTTGAACTTTCAGAACTGCTGCTTACGTCGTTCTTTGCCTGCACTCTTGAGAGGCTCATCCTGTAGGTTTAAGGGCAGAAAGCCACATGCAGACTCTGGTTTTGTTTTAGGCTCCTAGTGAAAGAACCTAGTATTCGGAGAAGATCATGCTAAGCGGTTACAATATTGTCACGGTGACTTGTGCTTTTCACGTATTCTAAGCAACTGAACAAAGAGAAATAGATTTCTGACTAACGGGTAAAATGATATGGTGCATCTCATTTCCCTCTTCCTCTCCCACTTCAGCACAATCTGCTGTTATTCACATTCTTGCAGCTTTTGAGGACAGATACAGTTAGTGAAGGACAGTGAACAATGTTGTTTGCAATCTCTCTTTTAGTCTTTATCTTATAAGGCTATTCTGTGCAACTCTTGAGGGAAATATGCTCTTAGAAAATTCAGTGTAAGTCATTTGAGCAATCTCATTTGAGATTCCTATTTTTTGATGAACACTTAGAATGACAAATGGATTTCCACAGGCGCACTTTGTACCCATCTACCAGTTGTTCCCCAGCAGGTACTCCAGCTAGGAAATGAGTACCTTCTCATCACCTTTTCCTCCATTATCAATTGACCAGGGGGAGGATAGCACCCATGCCCTCCTTCCTTTGCATTGCTTTTTCTGGGAAACTGTGTTCTGTGGTGGGGAGAGGGATGTAGCAAGCACATAACTACTGAAGCCTCGAAGAGAGATGCAGAAATACTCTACAGTTCTGAAAAGCGCAATTCATGATTTTGTCATTTCATGTGTCATGCTTGTTTTGTTCAGCTGTGAATGTCAGCGAAGAGACGGCTTCATTTCACACTTGAACCTCCCCTGCTGCAGATGGAAGCATGCAACCGCCTTCTAAACTCCTGGTCTATAACATGCATCGCCTGCTTCTGCCTGCAGATGGTACGTACTGTTCCTACAATTCACCATCTTTCTTCTTTCCTGGGTGGAGAGGGAAGAGATGGATTAAAAGAGTGAAAGCCTGGAGAAGAAAGAGTAAGGTGGAATGGGTGGGAAAGAAAGCGAGCAAAGCTGTTTTGAGGACTAGTGATCAGAGTTCTTTTCTTTCAGGCCATCCTTTATCACAATATCTGCTCTGGATGGGCCTGTCCACTCCATATGGGTGAGGTGCAGGGTCTAACAAGATTGTCCTCTCTAGGTCAAATGCCTACTCCGAGACATTACCAGCTATATGTAGACCACAGGCAGACAACAAACGGGTGTTGAACTAGAGAACGAGTTCCCAGTGAGATTCCAGAAATTCCTTTGGTATCCTGTTCAAGTACTTTTCCATTATGATTTTCTGAAAAGCAAGTCCATTTACTCTTGCCCTTTTCTCAGCAGAGCCTATTAATAAGTCATCATCATTCCACTCTAACATATAGAATTGAGTAAGTTTCCTTTAGAAAAAGAGAGGAAAGCAGAAAAAATAAAGCCAGTTTCCTTCTGTCTTTTGACAGACAACATTATTTCTAAAACTCTGATCACTCTTGTTGCCCCACTTGGGTTCATTTTGGGGGTCTTTTTTACCTGAAGTATTGTGTTTAAAACTAGGCACTGCTTCACTTCACTAGTAGCATCTTTTTCAAAAACAGCACTCTCACATGCAAGATGGGCTGCATGATGTTTGTCCAGCATGGCACCACTCTTCAGTGGAAAGGTAGATAAAGCAGGAGCAACACAGCAGTGTCATTATTTTTCCCTGGATGAAATGTGTGCTGGGGAACACAAAGATTCCAGAAATCTAATCAATACAGAAGTTGCTCAGATCTGTCCTTAATAAAGTGCTATAAAGTTAACCAGTGGATACTTTGCAGACTTCCAAAACATCCATTTCTGCTACAATCAAATCTTCAGAGAGAAGGCAAAGTATATGTTTGTCCCAAACCAGAGCCCAACTCCACATGTCATTTCTCTCCTTCCAAAGTTTGTGGGAGTTTTTCAGAACAACCTAACCTTGATTTTTTACATAAAAAAGACTCTTCAGGATAAGATTTTTGAATTAGACAGTTCAAATCTGCTCTTTATGTTAATTCTTATTAATTCATTATATGAGGGGTTAGTACACCAAAGAGTGACAAGATTAATCAAAACAGCCTGGCAAAGTTATTTAGGGTAGGGGAGTTGCACTAGAATATCCTGAGACATATTTCAATGAAGAGCTCCACAGACTGTGTCAGCGGCAGCCGTCATGGTCAGGAAATTTTCTTCCCTTAGCAGTGCCAGCCTTGTGCAATAGCACTCCCCATAGCTTTAAGGATGACAAGTCTCAGCAGGAAGGAAAAATGAAGCAATGGTGATTTCTGGTGGTGTTCTGCAGCGATTTGGAAACTTTCCACCTTCAGGACTTCATTTCCCAGTATGGAGAAAGACTGTGGCTGGAACTGGCACTTCTCACTGCTGCCACCGGTAATCTTATCTTCACTAATGACATTTGGGAGGGGGAAAGCAGGAGAGGGACATGTTCACTGTTCATCGCAAAAGGTGGACCTGTAAGACTTCTACTATTTTCTCATCCCCTGTTTTCAAAATGTAGCTATGAGATCTGTCTCTGGGCAGACACACATTAAGTGGCTATTGAAACCTGCAGACTTCTACCAATATCTCAAAGTATGTTTTGCTCCTCAACTGACCTCCAACTTCTTCAGGTGTTTTGTTGGTTTTCCCTCTACATCATCAGCCATCTTTCCTAACCTCTTCATAAATGCTTGTGCCATGTAGAAACTGAAGTCTTGCATAGCAAAGAGACAGCAAAGAGATCTTTCCCCTTCTTTTTTGTGATCATCTCTGGAGCAAAGACAGGTGGCTCCAATCTTTGCCTAGGAAAAGGAGCGGACAGTTCCTCTGCCAGTCCCAGCACAGGTCTCCTTCCACTGCAGCGAGACACAAAAACATAAGGAATCATCTCAAGCAGTCCCTTTCACATGTCAACTGGAACACTGTTGCTTCTGAGTCACTGCTGGGGCTTTGAGTACTCTCTTCACATGCCTCTTATCCCCCAGTCCTACCCTGACAAACAGTGTGGGAAGAATGTAAGTGGTGTCATTCCAGAAGTCATCCCCTGCTGTCCTCATAGCCAAAGGAGAGGGTTTGAGACACGACTGCATTGCTGTTCACATAGTCACAGAATGTTAGCGATTGGAAGAGACCTCAAAAGATCATCTAGTCCAATCCCCCTGCCGGAGCAGGAACACCTAGATGAGGTTACACAGGAATGTGTCCAGGTGGGTTTTGAATGTCTCCAGAGTAGGAGACTCCACAACCTCCTTGGGCAGCCTGTTCCAGTGCTCTGGCACCCTCACTGAGACGAAGTTTCTTCTCAAATTTAAGTGGAACCTCTTGTGTTCCCGTTTGAACCCATTACCCCTTATCCTACCACTGGTTGTCACCAAGGAGAGCCTGGATCCATCCTCATGACACTCACCCTTTATATATTTGTAAACATTAATGAGGTCTCAGTCTCCTCTGTTCACTTCTACTGGGTCATCTCTGTCCTAGGTTTTGGGTTTGTCTCTTTGGGACACAGAGTATTCCTACTATGCAGGAAGAACAAGGCATGTGCTACAAGGCACTTGCCAGCCAAATTTTTACGCATCAAGGATTGCCTTGTTTACAGGTCTTTTGGACAGCCCAAATGTAACCCGTATTTTCAGACTGTTAAAATATTCAGTAATAGTTACCAGCAGCACTGAAATTCCCAACCATGTTGCTTTAGAAAAAAATACAGGTGATAGCAAAGGTATTTTTCTGCTCATTTTGTTCTTACCACTCCTTTCTTTTACTAGCAAATGGAGGCAGTTTATTTTGTCAAAATTGTTACACCTCTAGAATGGCAAAACTTTTGTCTGCTTTAAGAAGCTGAAAGAGTGCAGAAATGAAACCCCAAACAATCTGGACATCTGTGTTTACAAATACAACTTGCCAAGTGGAATAACTACACCTGGCACCTGATTTATTGATTACATAATGTGATGGGATGCGTTAATTTCTTCATATGCTGACTTAGAGTGGCTTACAAGTTTCACTATTGTGTTCATTTCCTGAATCAGTTCTTTATTATTTTTCAGTATAGCATTTAAGGACAAATATTTTTAAAGCATAAATGGATAATCATTGACATCACACCGTTCATAGATTTTTATCATCTCTAGTGCCCATTCATGCATGCTCTGCGGACTTAGTCTTGAATTTAGCTTCTCTACCTTTTCAATTCAGTGGTTTTTTGACTACATTTAGATGATACAGAGTATCTTTTATTGCAAGGGAATGAAAAAAAAAACCATATGAAAAAGGGTGACTCTTACCAATGTATATAAATACCTGTATATATAATTGTGTATATATGTCTGAGGAAGATCTTATCAATGTATATAAATACCTGAAGGGAGTGTCCAAGGAAGACAGAAGCCAGGCTCTTTTCAGTTGTGCCCAGTGGCAGGACCAGAGGCAATGGGCACAAACTGAAACACAGGAGGTTACCTCTGAATATCAGGAAACATTCTTTTACTGTGAGGGTGACCAAACACTGGCACAGGTTGCCCAGGGAGGCTGCAGAGTCTCCACCCTCGTAGATACTCTGAAGCCATATGGAGATGGTCCCGAGCAACCAGCTCTAGGTGGCCCTGCTTGAGAAGGGGGTTGGTCTAGCTCACCTCCAGAGGTCCCTTCCCACCTCAGGCTTTCTGTGATCTGTTGTGAACTGTGATTCTGTGAAAAAAAGACATGATAAAGGTTATTTAAAAATTGGCATATTTATTCTAAGCCAAATGCTTCTGTCGCTACAACAAATTATTTGCAGAATCATAGTTGTTTAGAAGTGTCTTTTATTTCCGTTAAGTATCGCTTGGTATCTCCTTGTTTTGCTGAGGAACAATTAGATTCTAATCATTAAATTCCTTTCAAAATACAGGATTTCTACCCATTTTCTACCTGTACAGTCTGGATCTTTCTCAGCCACCCAGAACTATGCTGCATGAGAAGGGTCAAGCCAATTCTTTGACGAGTCAGCCTGCTTATTTTTCTGTCCAAGTTCAAAGTCAATGATCCTGGCTTTCTTAGAACTCCAAAGGAATGGAGATAAAGAGGCAGAGACGTAGGGTATTCCTGTGACAAGTGCGTCAGCCTTTCCCTTAGTACATTTCTCCTGTGGTTTTTGTGGTATCCAGTTTGATACACACCATTCTCAATGCTGAGTGCATTCATTTCATGTGATGCCTGATGTCTGTCTCTTGTTTACTAGTTGCACTGTTGACACACTCCATAAACCTAAAAGCAAGGAATTTATCATGAAAACATACGTATTATGAGCAGTACAACAGTAATTCTGTGTACAGTGGTCAAGGAGTCAATTACCCCCAGTGGTTTTCTTTCAATAGCTTTGCTAATGTATCAAAAATGATGGAAAAGTGAGTGGAGCCTGGTGGTATTCCTTTGATGAATCCTTCACAATCCTTCCTCCAGTAATTGCCCCAGTGCAAAGGAAAAGCCCTTTCGCTACAGCTGCAGATTCGAGACCTATTTGTATCTGACAAACCTCTCAGGTGCAGAAAATGCTCTCGGGCCTCTGAGACAGACACCTGCAAAAATTATATAAAGCAAGAAAGTTTGGAGACAGTAATTTCAGAACTGTACATTGGCAATGCCAGTGGAGCAGTGAAGCTACAGTGGTATCTGGTGATAGGGAGGAGAACTGGGACAAGCCTATGAGGTACTTTGTTTATGTAGGGTTTGAACATCCTGATCCCAGTTTTCTTGGTGGAATGAGAAGTGTGCTTGTGCTTCCTGCTGAGACAACTGGTACGATCTTTGGGTGAGGGTACTAATACATGGCAATAGAAGGAAGGCTGAGAGCTGGTTTGGACCTGCTGCTAGTGGTCATGGCTGTAACATTTCTAGGATGGAGATGACCTATCATTAGCATCATGCTTTTAATAAAGCAGGGAGCTCTGACACAGAGATCCTGCAGGACCTCTGACTGTTTGCATGGACTATGTTTCCTGCAACTGTGGGTCTCGAGAAGGTTTGTCAGCTTGGGCATGATGTCAGACTCAGACGACTTCTTGGTAGTCACGAGGGCCTGCACATTGGCAAGCAGAGCTACAAAGTTGATGAAAAGTTTGGAGGGGAAGCTGCATGAGGGGTGGCTAAAGTCACTTGGTTTGTTCAGCCTGGAGAAGACTGAGACAAGACCTCACGGCAGCTACAGCTTCCTCACAAGGGGAGGAAGAGGGGCAGGTGCTGATCTCTTTAGTGACCAATGAGAGAACCTGAGGGAATGTCAGGAAGATGTGCCAGGGGAGGTTTAGATTGGACATTAGGAAAAGGTTCTTCCCCCAGAGGGTGGTGGAGCACTGGAACAGGCTCCCCAGGGAGGTGTCACGGCCCCAAGCCTGACAGTGTTCAAGAAGAGACTGGACAACACCCTCAGACACATGGTGTGAATTGTGGGGTTGTCACATGCAGGGACAGGAGTTGGACTCCATGATCCTTGTGGGTCCCTTCCAACTCAGGGCATTCCATGATTCTATCATTCTATGATATCTGAAGCAAGCCTCCCGGACAACAAGGGACTTGGGAGCAGGAGGGAGATACCTAAGGAGTTCTCCTGGTGCCAGCATGGGTCCAGTGGGACTGGCACTGATCCAGAGCTAATGGGCTCAGGTGGAACAGACCTGACTCAGCTGCTGGGCATCTGCATACCATACACTCACTGCTGTGTTTCAGTGGTAGAGCGTTTTCCTGAAGTTACGAAATGCCATGAGACAAAAGCTGACACAGGCTCTCTCCCCATCTCTTACATTCCTTACCTCCTCTACCGATTGCTGCGTTGCCCATAGTTCCCTTATTCTACCATCACGGTAACCCCAAAGCAGTTCACGCACAGGAGGTGCTGCCTGCTGTCTGCCTGGTTGGGCAGTGAGCTCATCAGCCTTCCTGGATTTCAGAGCAGTGGGTATCAACCTAAGATGCTTAGAAAGGTTTGGGACTTTGCCAAAGGTAACGAGCCCTGGCAGACTCAAGCTTACATAAATTCATCAGATTACTTAACATAGCCCACAAACAGTTTGGCTATTCTGCTGACAAGGGTAGTGCAAAACTAGTGGAAAGTAGTAACTTTACCGGCTAGCGGTAGTGCTCCAGACTTACCCAGACAGGCAGTGGTCTTTAGTTTCTTGTTTACATTCTGCTTCTTCAGTAATACAATAAATATCAAGTAACTCTTCTGGAACTTGAGATAGGGATCTGTCGCATTTTTCAGTCTTGGCAGAAATAGTCTTTATTAAAAACAAAAACTGGGGGAGGCAGGGGAGTTGAAACAAGAAAACTTATCATAGATGGTTCTTCTGTTAGAATGAAGGAAACTGATAATTATCTGTAAATTTTACTCCACTATGTTTTGCGCAAGTACCTGGACAGCAGTAGTCCACAGGTTCTTCTTTTCTGCCTATTGCAGTCTTCTGATTTTCCCCAAGATGACTAGAAGCAGGGAACAGCTTATTACTCATTTAGTTTCTCTAGTATACGTACATAGTTTACTATTTAGCCTTTGAATAGATTCATTCATGTTTAGAAAATTACTTGGCATTTTTGTATATTAGAAATATAAGGGCAAACACACAAAAAATATTTCTGTGTTTAGTTTATGTCCTCTGTGAGTTTGGCTGTGCTATTTTTAACAAGGTCCCAGTGCCCAGAGAGCGTAGAATGGCCTGACTCACAGCAGCCACCTGGAAGGTTTGGGACGAGCCCCTCTCAGGTGTCTATCCTACAGCAGAAAGGACGTGTGAGCAGCTGACCCAAGTGAGGTGCATCTCAGCTGATGCCTGTTTGCAGCTTTTGGTTTACAGCTATCCCAGTAAAATAAAAGCCTGGAAGTGTGGGGGTTTATATTTGTATTTAGTGATAGAGGGCTAAGAGCAATGTGCCTGTATGGCTTCAGGTGAAGGAGCCTTGAGCAAGCAAGATGGAAGAGAAGGAGAAATAAAATAAAATAGGAACGGCTTTCTTTGCTTATAGGTGCTAGATGCTTGCCGTTCATTTGTCTCCCAAGAAAATAGATTTGTAGGTACCCTTGGACCTGCAATATCCCAAAAGAGTCAGAGAGGCAAGAGGGGGAGTGGGCTGCTGGAACTACAGGTGGCTGGAGCAGGCAGAGCGGTGACTTGCAGGCAGCTGGTGGTCGGCAGCGGTGGTGGCTGCTTTATCGGTCAGTGCCGAGGCTGCTGCCTGAAGCGGGAACACTGCTGGAGACTAAACACTGACCCTCAGCACACTGGGACTCATCCAGGCCAGGAGGATGAGCTGGGAGTAGGGTGTGGGCTCTAGCTGGGGCAGCATGGCTGAGAGTCAGGATGGGGTCAGGATGATTGCTGGCATGGGGTGGCTATTTCTCCTATCAGTTAAGCAGGTTTTCCAAGTTTATATGTTGTTTTATTTTTTTTTTCTTCCATGGCCTCTCTCCTTGGGTCAGAAAATGTGTACATCTAGTCTCCTTTTGTTTAGCTCTCAGTTTGGGAGAGGGAAAAAGTTACTCATGGCTGAGCTCTCAGGGTATAATTTAATTTCCTGGGTCTGGGGCTGGTAATTTAAGCTCGTGTCATTTAGGAGTTTTTTTAGCAAGGGCACCTGGAAGCTGAATTGGTGGAAATGATGTGACAAGGTACAGGTACGATTTCTTTGAAAACCAAAAACAAATGTGAATGCTACCAAAAGACAGGAACTTCAGATATGTTGTATTTTAGTGTTATCTGCACAGATCAGCCTCCTCAGTCTTTGGTTGTCTGTGTTTTCATTTTCGCATGAACACAATGATGTTGCTTTCAGACTGAGGTATTTCAGGCACTATGTCTTACGCAATTTGCTCTTAAACAGCTGAGACATGGGTGCCTATCTGTGTATGACAAGGATTAGTTTATTGCTTATTTAATAGAGATCTTGAAAACTTGTTTATAACTGTTTACATACAATTTTTTCAACAATTCAGATTGCCTAAGGCTACGGCATGTTCCCTGTGCTTATGTGCAGTGTGTAACCCCCGTGTGGCCTCAGGCAAATGGAGCGGTTAAAAGATTAATGCACTGTGTGGATAAACAAAATCTGGGAGAATTTCCCTGAGGCTTTGCCTGGATTGGCAAAATGGTGTGATTTTAAAACATGATAGTTAGTACCTGGCATTTCTCATATAAGCGGGCTCAATGAGGAAAAACCTGTAGGAGCAAACCAAGGTTTTTAAAGAAACCCCACTTACGAATAATGTCTGTTCAAACCACAACTAGCCTTCTCTAACTTTTTACAAGACAGTGACTACTATCACTGAAAAACAAACCTTTCTCCTAGTGTAGATGTAACCTGAGAAAATAAATGCCTCAAAGACTTTCAAGAATTTCCCTGACCAGGCAATGCAATGAACACACCAGACTGAGATGGGGATTTGGGGAATTGTTCTTTTTGGGGGAGAAAACAAAGAGGAGTCTGCCAAAACGTTCTGCAGGTTCAGATCCTGACACAACCCTTATAAAGGAATTCCTGGAGCCCGATATCAATGGGAAAACTTCCACAGGCTGAAAAAAATGTGAGGATTTCACCTGCAATGCCTTTCCCTTGTTCTGGTTTTCTGTTGAACCCATAAAACTCTAGACTTACAGGAGGGAGGGTGGGGAACAGATGTCCCCAAGGGGTTTGGAAAGCCTTGCTCACTCTCATCAGAGAATGATAGAATGTCCTGAGTTGGAAGGGACCCACAAGGATCATGGAGTCCAACTCCTGTCCCTGCATGTGACAACCCTACAGATCACACCATGTGTCTGAGGGCATTGTCCAGTCTCTTCTTGAACACTGTCAGGCTTGGGGCCGTGACACCTCCCTGGGGAGCCTGTTCCAGTGCTCCACCACCTGCTGGCAGAAGAACCTTTTCTTAATGTCCAACCTAAACCTCCCTGGCACATCTTCCTGACATTCCCTTGGGTTCTGTCCTTGGTCACTAAAGAGAACAGTTCAGCATCTGCCCTCCTCCTCCCCTTGTGATGAAACTGTAGCCACCATGAGGTCTCCTCTTAGTCTTCTCTTCTAAGCTGGCTTTTAGGTGAAGTACAACAGGCTATATTTAGGCCATATGTAGTTCTGATTTCTCCAGGAAAGTGATTGATTTTCTTTCAGTATAAACCAGTCCCTCAGTGGCTTAAGCCGAAACGAAATAAAGATATTGGCTTGGCTTCCAGCACTGGCTATGAAATTAATTTTAAAGCAGCACCATGCGTTACAGCAGGGCAGGGTTTGCTGGGGCCTCAGCCCGCCACGGAAGGTCAGAGCCACCGGCCATTTTCCCCACACCCCCTACGGAGAAGGTGGCTCTCGGCGGGGCGGGGGTGGCAGTGGTCTCGCCGACCCCCTGCCCCGCTTTGAAGCCACCCCCCGGGGTCAGCTAGGTACCAGGGGGCTTCCCCGGAGACCGGCGGGCGCGGAGACCCTACTGCTCTTTCAGGGTAAGAGCGGCTTTTCCCTTGGGAAAGTGGCTGCTTCCCGAGAAGCGGCCGGACGCCCGGGCTGCCCCCGGCGGCCGCGGCCCGCGGCTGCCGCCCGCTGGAGGGAGCGGGCAGGGACCGGGATGGCCCGTTGTCCTGCTTGTCCCTCCCGGCCTCGGTGTTTCGGCCTCTGACACCCGTTGCCCCTGGATCAAGTTCATAACTGGGTTATGGCAGCCCCTAGAAAGGCACCTGGTCGCGGTGGCATGGCGGCGAAAGGAGAAGCAGCCCCAGTTGTGGTGGCTTTTCTGCCAGAGGCTGCCTGCCCTTCATAATTCAGACTTCCAATGCTCAGGCTTACTCTGCTAGAGCATCTTTTTCCTCGATTAAAGAGACCTTCAGCGATCTTTTTTCTTCCGGGGGGAATTCTTATGCACTCAGATGATGCTGCTTTACAAAATTTTTATTTATAAACCGAGAAGACAGCTCCCATTAAGATGGCCGGTATGAGAAATCCTCTTATCCATCACTTTATGGCTCACATGAGCACCCTCACCTATTCAGTTTTTAACACTGGTGTAAAGCGTAGGCATGAGATCCAACAATATTTTGTTCTTGGACTCCCCAGGGCTACATAGGGAGGTATCACTTCCATCTCTTAGCACCATCCCTCCTCTATAATTTTCTTTAACCCTCTTTGCACCCAGATCAGGTGCCTGCCTTGGTGATCCAGAAATGCTGCCCGCTCCGTGTGTCTGCCTTTCCCTTCATGCACAGCCTCTGCGTGCCAGTCCCAAGTACAGAGTTTTGTGTTTGCATTTAGATGCTTACATGACCCTTTCCTCAATGAGCAACCATCAGCGCTTCTCGAGTTTTATGAATTTTCCCAGTCTCCTGAGTTGAACAGTGTTAGTCAGCCATCATTTCTGGGAGTTCTGGTACAAGTTGCCTGCACATTTTAATGAAAACAAAAAACAACCCCCCAAATCTGGCCTTTCCCTCTAGGAGAAATTTGATGTTCTCTTTCTGTAGAAACAGCTGTGAGGTTCTTTGTCATTTTCATATAACTGTCAGCCAAAACCCAAGATCTTGCTGCTTTCTAAATACAGAAGAGGCAATTCATTTTAATGTTTGCCTTTTCTGTATCAATAACAGTTTACGATTGACATATAGTATATAGTATATAGTATATACTATATACTATAGTGTATATATATACACACATATATAGTATATATAGTATATAGTATATATAGTATATAGTATATAGTATATTAGTATATAGTATTAGTATTAGTATATAGTATATAGTATATAGTAATAGGACTATATACTTTAATTTATAAAGTGTTTTTGTTCCTTGTCTTGTACATCGTAAAAACCCTTTTCTTGTACTTAGCTGTGCTGGTCAAGACTTCTTTTCTTACTGTGTTTAGCTTTACTTATCATTGTTGAACTTCATTAGCTGCTTGTCTATATTTATCACTCTCCATTTTTATATCCTTCTATTTGGTAAATAATGCCCTTACTGCCAACAACTACATTTATTTCCCCTTTGAGGCAGATTGTGCTTGGGTTGTTCACTTCACTTCACTTCACTTCACTTCACTTCACTTCACTTCACTTTCAAGAGCATGAAGTGTGGACACTGTCCTCAGTCAGATGATTAAGAAACTAAAGAGACCTGGTGACAACATGGTGGTGACTGCCACTACAGGGAACTAGTCAGGTTTGTAATCATAGGTCATATGACACCCTTCAATTCATGGCTTTACCTTTTTCCAGGAGCAATCAAATTAGCTGTGAAAAAAAAAAAAATCCAGATCATGGCATAACATATGGAATCTTGTATATTCTATCACAAGGAAAAACTGCTGAGTTTGTTGGTGTAATCAGCCACAAACCTGGCTACTTCTGCTCAGGAATCAAGAGCGGTAAGATGAAGGTTGTAGACAGAAGACTGCAGGTGCACAAACCTTTCTTCTGGTGTCCTGTGGTCACATTCTGGAAGTGTTCAGGAAGAAGAAACTATTTGATGCTGAGGACTAAGGAGCAACCTGCTGGTCAAAAGCAAAATCATCTAACATGAAGGCTTTTTTTAGCTCAGTGGAACTGTTCTTTCCTGTTGAAATAAGTCAGAGTAGAAAAGGAGCAACCTTACTTTAAGTGAAGAGTGGCTGCTGGAAAAGTATAAAAATGATGTTCCATCCCTGCTTTTATTCACAATTACACTACCATTTCTTTTTCTTTCAGATATCATGAAAGTATTTGTTGTCTTCTGATCAAGTGCACTGGAGGACATTTGTTGTTATTGTTCTGTATCAATTAAAAAAATAACCCTGTGCTGCTATAAGAGAAACCAACTCAATGACCTGTTATAACCCTCATCTGATTTGAACCAGTCTTAACACCTATGAGTTTCTAACTCAAGGTTCTATATGGATAGACCAGGAAGCTAAAATAGCAGAAATTGGCTTCAGAGCAAATAAAGGAAGGTATTTCTTCACTCTACATATATTTCAGCTGTGGAACACATGGTTACTGATAGCTTACATAGGTTCAGAAGTCATTGTATGCAAAGATACCATTTCAGTCTCATGAAGTATCTGCCTCACAGAGAAGTACACACTACAAAAGTATCATACTCTTGCTTTGATTTTTACTTTTTGCTGGGCAGACGGTATTAGCCATTAATAAGGTCACTGAGGGGTGACCTTATTAATGTTTATAAATATATAAAGGGTGAGTGCCATGAGGATGGAGCCAGGCTCTTCTCGTTGGCAAACAATGATAGGACAAGGGGCAATGGGATCAAGCTGGAACACAAGAGGTTCCACTTAAATTTGAGAAAAAACTTCTTCTCAGTAAGGGTGCCAGAGCACTGGAACAGGCTGCCCAGGGGCGTTGTGGAGTCTCCTTCTCTGGAGACATTCAAGACCCACCTGGACATGTTCCTGTGCAACCTCACCTAGGCGTTCCTGCTCCAGCAGGGGGATTGGACTAGATGATCTTTTGAGGTCCCTTCCAATCCCAAACATACTGTGATACTGTGATACTGTGATTTTGTAGGCAGGTTAGATGAAGCTGTAGCATGACCTGAAACAGCTTTTGCATGGTCTGATATATACAAACCCAGCTGCCTCTGAGATCTTGTCCCAGTTTCTCTGGATATCGTACTATTGACCACAAAGTTCTACACATGGTATAGGCAGGTGAGACATTGGTGGGAAATGGCCCTCTAACACCACGGCTTCCAGTTCAACAGGCCTGCATGGCACACCCTAGAGAAGCAGGGAGAAAACTCAGGTTGTCCTTATTCACTCATTGCCCTCCCTCTCCTCCACTTGCTTCTGAACACTCAGCCTTGCAGGTTCTTGCACCCCACTTGTTCATTTTGCTGCTTGCGAGTGGGATGGACTTTCACCTTCTTGAATGTGTCACAGCGTACTTTAGTTTCTGGATTTCTATGTAGGCTTTGAACTGATATCATTAAGATGCTCTTAATAGGAAACCTATTATTTTTATTGCCCAGCAGTGACTGATACAGGCTGCCCAGAAGCAAACTGCTAGCACTTAACTCAGGCTCAGATCTGATCTACTCAATAGACTCCTACATTTATACAGTCCTAAAATTACATTTGGCCCTTGAAGGCAACCAGAAGGTTGATGTGGCCCCCGGTGAAAATGAGTTTGACACCCCTGACCCACAGAATGAGCACTTCAGAGGAACCTATGACTGCATTAACATTTCATCAAACAAAATTATAACATTTGGTAGAGAATACGTAAAACTGGCCCCACAAATTTTGATGGCACAACTGAGAAAGTTTATCTGTTCCATGTAGTTGAGTGGAGTTTAGTTTAAAAGACAGAAATAGCACAGTTGTGTGTAAATTAAATGACATTATTTGAAAACAACTTTGAAAGATTGGAGATTAGAAATCTTGTCCAATTAATGTGTAACAATAGTTGATGATTTATTGACATTTCTGTGAATATACAATTTCTATTAACAATCTTTAGATACATTTTCTCAGAAATTCTTAATTATTTATGTTTAGTAATTTATGGTTAAACATTTTACAAGAAACAAGGCACTAAAATGTACAGTTAGTCATCCTTATTACATACTCTGTGAGCTTCAAACATACAGTACATTCCCTTCACTTAGACAATTATTTAATCTCTTCCTCCAATGGTACTTATTGTTGCATTTCACACACCCCCAATTGTCAGAAAGCATACATTTTTGAGCTGTGCTTTTACTCATCGTTTCTGTAGAAAAAACAAAGAATTTGCTATGAAAATTAGCTACACAATAAAGATAATGAAAACCAATTCCTCACATTTCCAAGGACTGTGAGTTCCTTAGAGATCCAAACTATAATGTGGGCATTATTTATCAATTAAAAACAACAGTAACAATTTTTTTTTTAAATGTGCAATTCCAGAAGCTACTTCTGTGCAGGCAGAAATAGCTTTGGTGGTGTTTGAGGCACTACAATACTAAACCAACACTTCATAGCAGGTGAGATGACTGAAGCTGACACCATGCTAGGAAAATCAAATTAGCCTAGTGCCTACAGTTCAGCTAAAAAGGGATTCTTAAATAATATACAGCTTTTAGTGCAATTTAAAAAGCAAAACCCAGAAACTGTTGCTAATAAAAGGCAAAGACCACAAGAGGTACCATCTAACACTCCATTGAAATATTTAGTATCAGAAGGAGTGTATACATTTTCAAGTATCTTTTCACAAATAGCCCAGTACTTAAGTGCTAGTTCCGTTTTAGATGCTCACTGACTATAAGCACAAACACTGCACAGTGTAATTTTATACATTGTTAAAATACAACAGAATCTAATGTCACATAATGAATACAACACAGTGTAAAGAAAGAGTGGTTTCTTAATTATTTGACCACTTATACAAAAATGACAAAGAGGAGCACCTAGATTCAAGTTTCTGCTTGAGATTCTCAAGCTCTTGTGCTGGCAATAATTTAGAGATCTGATTTTCAGTGCCTCTGCATTTAGACTGCAGTGATTCTTAGCCCCCTGAACACACATGGAAAGGTTATCTCTTTCAGAGGTTTTCAGAGGACCCTTGTTGTCTCCTTGACCAAAGGAATTCAGGTGCAATTCCAGTGCTGGTGGAATACACATGCAATATAAGGGAACCTTCTGCAGGATAAGAAAAAGTGGTGGTGGAGAGAGAAAGTCTGGCAACAACCTTGAAAAATACCCTGAGTCATTGTCAAATTAAAGTGAAAGTTACTTTTTCCCCTAGGAAAGATAAGACTCCTAAAAACCTGGCCAATAAGACTTCTCAAAACATAGTCAACATGATGTACCATCACAAGATGGTAGTACTGGCAGAGATGGCAATTACACATTTGGGGGGAAAAAAATCTCTTAAAGCATTTTTGCTTGTTGTATATTGTAAAAATGCATCTGCAAAATAGCATGAATTTTTGGAAAATAGAAGTTCTTACTCACTTAACAAAACAAGTCACTCAAAGATCATAGGAAGAAAAAATGTTAAAGAAAACCATGATGCAATTGCTTTTTATAAGCAAAACTCATATTTTTTTTACATGTAGTCTCATAGGCTGGAAATTCCAGAGGATGCCCAGGGGAAGTGAGGCTCCAGTGCTCCCTGGAAATTGGTGGGATCTGAGAGTGCTCTGTTGAAAATCCTACCCATGGTTTCTAGAGCCCGTTTTGCCCCGAAGTCCTGACTCACCATGACCCTTGCTGAGGACAGTGGCTCAGCACCTCTGACAAACTGACCCTGTAACTCCACCAGTGCGGCCAGATACCAGTTGGTGGCAAAAGGGCTGGTACATGCTGTGAGTGGAAGTTCAGAAACGCAACCAGAACAAGAAAGGCATTGTCAGGGCTACGCCTTCTAGTGCTCTGGGAAGTAGAGCAGATCTCAATATCTCTGTATTTGCATTTATGGATTACTAGAACTTTTCCTGATATGGATATAAAATGTCAGGACATCTGCATTTCGACAAGCTGAAGATCAGACCTCTCATTATTTTTAACCTTAGACTTTACAGAGAGAAAAAAAAAATTTAAAAAGTGGAAAGTATAAATAAACATAAAAGCCCACACATAGCTGAAAATATGAAATATTAGAAAAATATTTGATATATTGTTCATTTGTTTGAGTTTATGCATGTCTAACTGAGGATGGATTAACAGATTTGGCTTTATTTTTTTATTTAAGAATGCAAACTAATTTGATGAAAGTAGCAAAGATTTTACAAGCAAGAAAGGTGAGACCATGTCTGTATGATATATTAACCATATACCAGTCAAACAAATCCTAACAGAAAACTGAATCTTTCAGACTGAAGCTGTGTTAATATATTGCTCTTGTTAGCTGAACACTAACAGGTTTAATTTTAACCTGTCCCATGATTTGTAAGATTTTGATGTACAACAATTAAAAAACCCCAGTTGCTTACCACCCAAAGCTGTTTTCAGAGGTCAAAGCAACCCACTGCTGTTACTATGTCCATACTTGGTTTTTAAGTTGTGATGGGATATAAGCTTGAGCTTGCTGTGCCATGGGGTTTGAGCCACTTATGTCTATGCTGTGGGTAGGAGAAGGGCTCAAGTTCAAGTCAGACTTTTCCTATGCCTTGTTTTCTCAGCCTGGCCCCCTGACAGTGCTGGATTTACAGAAGGAGCGTTGGTAGCTGTGGCATTTGGACCAGAATGAGAGCAGAGATCTACACTTCTCTGTCAAACCCACGGCAACATGCAGAGAAATCTATTGGCTTCAGCAGGACTGTGCAAGCATAAACTGGAAGAAAGCAATTAATTTATCAGACTACAAGAGGAGTTAAAGCAAGATAGACCCCAAAAGACAGTGTTGTAATTGACTGAGACAAAGCACCATTCCAACTGTTTGTACTTCTTTTTTGTACTTTTGTACAATTGATTGTACTTCTAAATTTGCCGCCTTGTCAGTGTGACAAGGTACTACAGTGACACAGTTAGCAATGATGGTTGTTCCTGCTGGCCACAGCCCCTAGTTTTTTTATTAGAATTCATCCACCACCTCTGATTTGATAATCAGAAAAGGTATGGGGAGTCAGTGCCAGACAACTTGAGAGTGTGAGTCCCTTGCGATGGTTTGACCAGTACCATCCAAGTAGGACCATTGCATTCAGGAGGAACAGGACAAAATCAGCATGGGAAGTCATCTTCAAATGCTATCAGCCACCAACAGAGCGCAATATAAAGCCCAGTCTGGCCTCTGAGCCCCCAGGCAAGCCAATAATTGAAAGGAAACAAGTGCATTTTGGAAACTACTGTTGCTTTATTTGGCAAGGACTTGTAATTTCACCTCATTTTAGATGGAAAGTTGGAGATAAGGCAATATTTGAACTGGATGTTGTTGTTCCTTAAGCAGAGGTCGAACCTCTTTATTAAGTCAGCACTGATAACTTTCAGCCTGCCAAAATTTCTGCCCCGGTTTAAATACCAAATCCATCACATCACCTCCTTACTTGGTACTTTTCAGACTCTCAGTATGTGAGAGCATTTACAAGATATTTTTCAGATAAATGGGATTTATCATGTGTGTGTCAATTCAGACTTCATACGGTCTGTAGGGTTGATATTCAAAAGTTGTAAAGCCACGTGGTTCACTGGGTTGAAGGAGAGTTCTGTGGGAACACACAGGTGTCGAATGGAACAGAATAATTTTTAGCAAAGCCTCAGGGAGAATATCAGGTCAAAATTTCAAAACTGTGTAATTAAACAGAAGCAGGAGATTATTTTTCGCTGCATTATACTGTACAGAATGCATGGCAGGAATTCATATGGGTGATTCAGCTGGTCCATTTGTGGCTTAGTATTATACATCATTTCAGGGTGTAATGATAAGAAAAGGGAAGGGACTTTTATGTGACCAAGTAATGGAGAGAGCTTGAGCAGCATATGTCACCTCATTAATGCTGTATAAACAATAAATTGCTATTAAATTGGTGTATAATGCCAGTTTCAGATTCACAGCTGTCCAAGAACAGCCTCTTATATCTGAGAATAAATATCTGAAGACTTGTGGAATACAATCAATCTCAAGTTGTGTTGAATACAAACCTACTTCTGCTCTCTTGCCAAACAGATTTGATTAATGAGGTGCTCTAACATTTGGTCAGAAACTGAAGCACACAACTATTCTGCAGCTGGACTGAATAACAAAAGGGAAAGCAACAATTTCAATCCACATTTGAAAAAAAAACAAAAACCCACATAAATTAAATAAGGACTATCTAAAAAAATCTTCCTTTATTTCTGTTACATTAGGGAGTTATTTCCCTCTATATATGTAGTATAACTTTTTATCTAGCCAGCCTTTCATCAGGAAGGCAACAGATTGTTTCTAGCTATTTTGACTGCTTAGTACTTTTCCCCTTTTGTTTTTGTCCTGCAGCTGTTTTGACAGATTGGGAAATCTAGACTAGGATGAATTAGAAGATTTGGCAAAAATATTTCTTGATTCTTATTATTAAAGAGGTTAAAGACCATCCAGTGAGATGCACCCACATGCCCTCAACAGTTTTATAACATACAGCCACGTGGTGGACAGCCTTTTCCTTTTCCTTTTCCTTTTCCTTGCCTATACCATTTGGCAGACTAGGTGCCGGACAAATTTCACATGCCTTTCCACAGTGTGTAGGATGTGTGTCTGGATAATTCAGTCACAGAAAACTGTCCAACTTCAAGTCAAGAGTGAGGTCTAATAACTCTAGTGGGATTCCTACCTGACCTGGTTACTTTTCTTATTGTCAGGCACTTGGAGCTGTGAATGGTATGATGGAGATGTCCAGAGCCTCAAAAGAAACAGTGAGCAGGGAAGGTGAAGACCGTGCAGGGGATTTGTTCAACATACGTGACAGTGTTACCTCTTAGGACAGCCAAGAGCTGTCTTCACTTCTGACTGGCCTTGAAAACCACACCAGCCCTTTTATTTTTGTCTTTGCAAGTTTTTAATTTGTTCAGGGTTATTAACATGACTGATGAGGTGGGATGCTTAACCCTTTCACCACCAGAACAGTAAAATATTCAGAGCCACAGCTAGTACTTTTCTATTTTATTGCTCTTGTTTTAGGTCCAGGAATCTGTCCACGCTTCTATGTGCACTTTCTTTACATATAAGGGAATCAATCTGGTTTATGCAATCCCATGACCTAAAAAAAAATTAAAAAATTAAAAAATATCTATGAAGCAAAGTACCTTGTAAATCAGCAGCACAGAAGTTAATCTGTGATAACTGAAACAGAGATCACTGCTTGCTTTCACTGTAAAAATATATTATCCTATTCTTATAGATGCCAAAAAAAAAAAAGTTCTTTCTTTTTATCAAATGTACAGAGAATTCTTCTGTAGCACTTTCAAAATTATATTGACAGTCGCTGCATATTATCCTATCATCTTGTTACTTGATTTATTTTATTAGCCTAAATGTATTAATTTTAGTACACAGTAGTACTTACTTTGTACGGAAATGTTTCTGAGTATCTAACTAGAGACAAAGTTCAGGAACAGTGATGATGTGAGTTTACAGTCAGCTGCTTTGAGAAGAGACAGAAAAATAATATGAAAAGACAGGCAATTATCTAATAAAAATAACTAAGATGTATCAGGTTTTTTTATAAAAATAGCTTCCAACAAGCTAGCTCAAAATATGAAATCACAGGACTACTTGTAAGGGATTTTACTTGCGTGGAAAAAATACATTTTTAAATGTTATTTTAAGATTGACATGTGATTCCCCTACTCTCAAAGTAACAATAAATAAATGTGTAGCTGTTTATTGTTTCAATGTCATTATGAGAAAAATACCAGAAAATACGATACTGCACGGATGTGGGGTTGTGTGGACCATAACCACAGAAATTCAGAATGAAACTGGAAGCATTGTAATGCAAGTGAGGAAGAAGGAGGACAGATCATAAAAGCCACTTTAACTACAACCAGCAGAAAAATGTGTGCAAAAGATCATTGAAAACACCTATGTAATCATACAAATCCTTGGGAGACCGTTAAAATTTGGTATTGGAAACACACGAAGATAAACAACCATTGAACAGAAGTCAAGACTACATTCTCAGCTGCACTAGATGAACTATTACTCTGAAAAGGGCAGCACTGAGCCACCCTTCCTTCCTCTGGTCACAGGGCTACAACAGGACTACCTCAGCCCTGTGGTCTGAGTGCCCAGCTGTACCTGCTCTGTAAGGAGCAGTGTCTCTGGGCACTGGCTGCTCAGCAGGGCTGTGTCCTTCAGCCCTGGCTAAATACGTCTCTGCAGTGTAGGAAGGAGCATCACAGAGAAGATCTGTGGTAAGTAGCAAGATCCCTTGCTCCTGTGATAGAGCAGGCTGTTGAAGGAAGTAGTGTAGTACATTGCAGGATGCGTTGTTTGTCAAGGTAAGGGTCTCGAGGAAATATCTATGAAAATCTTCCACTGACACTCTTCCACTACCTAGAAAGAAGGAACTTTGTTATGAAGAAAACCCAGACCTAACATCTGCAGAACCCCAAGGATTTATGAAGAATTGGTACCACTTATTCAGCTTCAGCATCCTGCATTAGCTCTGTTCCTGATTAATGACTTTGTAGTCATAGAAAAAATAATTTTGGTTGGAAGAGACCCTCAGGATTATAGAGTCCAACCATCACCTAACTCTAGCACTAAACCATGTCCATAAGAACCTCATCTAAATGTCTTTTGAACACCTCCAGGGATGATGACTCCACCACTTCCCTGAACAGCCTATTAACATAGACTGTCCTCTCAGAACTACAGGGAGCTGGAATGAAGAAAGTGCTCCTCTCTATACAGCCCTTTCTCTACACTAATTTCTCTTCAAAAACCTCTGGTATGTTCCGAACTTGTGCACAGAACCCAGAGTGCTTGGGCAGCTGTGTAGAAAAGGCTTACTAAACTTGCTTTCTGTGGAAGGGGAAGATGATGACTGTGGGAAGCACCTAGTTCATGGTCAGTTGTTGTGACAATACACAATCTGGGCAAGAAAAAGGAAAGAGCAAACCACATAGTTCTGGGTGGAATTCCATGCTCATATTGCTGGTTGAAAAATTAAGGGGGAACACAGACATAAGGAAGAAACAGAGAAGAACAAAACAATAAGTAAAGATTATATCAGATAACAAACTTCGTGATATTGAAGAAGAGACAGCACCTGGAGGCAGGCTAGTGTCATTTTTGTGAGTGTAAATGAATTATCCACATTTTAGCTAGAAGGTCATAGAACATAAGAACATAGAGGCTGAGAACAATGGCCACAACATGGCTAGTGTGTAATTTTTCTTTTGAGGGTAAGCAGGGATCATTTTACCCAGAATATCTTTTGATTTCATTCTTGCCAACAACTTGTATAACAAATCCAGAGAAAAGGACGTATGTTGTTCTTCTTAAAATACTGCTGTATTTTATCTATGAAAAAAACACTTATGAAAATAACCTACGTAGCTTGGCCAAATGGTTAACAGGAAAACACAATTATGTGAAAGTATCTGAATGATGTAAGCTAGAAGACAGGGAGAGGAAGAAATGGACATACTGCTTGAGATGCCTATATTAAATAGAAAAGTCAAAAAAAAAGAAAAGCTAAACCATATCAGCAGAATAAATAATTAAAAAGATTTCCACATTTCTCAAGTAATTTAAACTCCACCACATAAATCAATTTATAAAGCCGTCAGCTGGAGAAGTCAAAGCCTGGCAAGGAGACACATTACTTCATCTTGTTGATCTTTTACACTGTTCTGCGTCTATCACCCAACCTTACAGCAACCAACCATCAGCAACAGATGGGAAAGCAACAGCCTGTGTCACCAGTAAGGCATCTATTACCTGTATCACAAAAGCATCTTGTATCTTTTGTGTTAGGTGTGACATTCCCATTCTTCCTCTACTGATCATTCTTTCTTTCACATCTTCATCCTGGCTTTTTCTAATTTTTCACCCGCAACTTTCTTTCTTTTAAATAGAACCTGAATTAAAAGACTCCTTTGTTCAGCCTAAGAACTGTAACTTTTCGTTTCAGGACAAGTATATATACCAAAATGCAAGGCATTTCTCACTTAGTGCAGTCCAAAACCATGCATATTTTAAATGACCTTTTAATATAAAAATAAAAAAAAATATTTCACAAGCAATAGTATAATTTTCAGGAGTCAAAACTATCCTTGTCTCACATATCACAAGATTCTCCCTGGACTATTTCATTCTTTCTCACAGGGCTATCTAGAACTGGATTGTCTCTCCATTCTTGCTCTCTTCACAGTGCTGAAATTGTCTCCATCTGTCGCCTTTTGACATGTTAACGTACATGGTTTCAATTTCATAGTTTCAAATTACTTTCACTTAGAAGCAGTGTGGAAGCAATCCCATCACTGATTAAGAGAAATGTCTTTCCTACCTTTTTTTCTAGATGATGCCTGAACAATCATCATAACTGCTCAAATAACTGACTCATCTTGCGGACCACAGAATGCAACCTCAGAACAAAAAGGTTCTTACTCCTGTTTACTTCTTTCTTTTGCCTCTACTTCTATGATACATCATTGTCCTACTGTCCAACAGTGTTTCCATTCAGCAGACAAAAAAAGCGTCCTTAAAGATATCCTTGTTTGGACATCCTGTGCTTCCTTTACACATCCAATTTGTAAGAAAACTGAGTTTGCTGTCAAAAAGATCTGTCTTCAGATTTCATACATGGCCTACTTTTGATCTTGCAGCAGCTCTGCAAATTTTTTTTCTCTCTGTCATATAAAATAAGTTGCAATAAATCACCCCCATTGTGATTGCTGGTGTTAGCACATTGAATGTATGTACCACAGTGTTAACCACAGTGAGTACTGTGGTTGATAATGGCAGTGCTTGCAGAGATGAATCATCAGCAGGGAAAGCAGTTCAAGAAACAGAAACACACACACGAAAAGAAAACAAAAATCCAAAGGAAAACCAAAAGAAACTCACACAACCAGAAAGAACATCCAGGGAAGAGATGGGCGAGTAACTGGGAATGTATGTTTTGTAACATACCCTGATTTGAATATGTTGCTCACCATATGGACGTGCCCTCGTGAATCATGATCTGAAAATACTTTATTGAACAATGGGATACTCAGGTTTTTCCTTGAAACTTTATGGTTTTTTCATTTTTCTCACTGCTCCAAGTGATGGTTGTATACCTTCCTGTAAAACAGGTTTTCACACTCCAGAAGTTCTTACAAATCTTCACGGAGTGCTGTATTTCACATTTTCTTAAGCCTTGTGCCACTAGACTAAATAATTGCCTGGGGAAGGATTTTTATTTATTTAGTTAGTTATTTGTGCTTTCCTACCATCTACTATTCTGGGTCCCCAAACTTTGTGGGGACCTTCATGTGAATGCTTTCTTACAAATCATGTCCATTACCCCTCACTGACAGCAAAGGCGAGAAACACACCATCAGAACTTGCAGGATGGAACAAAACATAACAGTGCTCCAAGACAGGAATGATTCCCTTGAACTGCTTCCCATCCTACATGAAGGTAAAAGAGGAAGCATCTGAGTCTTCTTGCAGCTCAGGAGAGGCTGAAATACTCCAGCTATGCCATAAAGTATTGTACGGGGGGAAAGAGGGAGACTTTGCCAATGGACTGGGTGGCTTGTGACATTTTAAAAGCTTTATGAATTATTAAAAAGCTCTTCCCCCTAGAACGGCTCCAGGTGAACAGCACACAGCACTGGCAGCAGCATGCATCCCTCCTATTTCCGTATTCTACTTGGATATGAGATGGGCCTGGAAAAGAGAGGACAAGCACAGTGGCTTTTGAGGAAAAAGTCCCTTTCTTTCCAACTTCTTAAGGGTCAAGGTTCAAACAACTGGAGGCCAAATCCACAACTGTTCTCTGAATCAAGCCAGTGAGCTGGAAAATATTACTGTTCTTCACAAGTAAAGGGCACAGTTACTACAGTGGTCCTTTTGCTATTTTCTTCATTTTTACATCTTCTATGAAGAATAAGTTATGAACTATATTAACCACAGACAAGTTGGTTTGGTTTGGTTTTGTTTCCTAAGCCCCAGCATAACTATCCAACCAATACCTGTCAATCACCTTTTGTCTCAATAGCAGAGAGCAACACAGAGCCATGCCTTCATTTGGGAAATCATAGATTGGAAGAGATAGAGATAGAAATAAAAATAAATACTATAACCTCATGTTTAAAGCTGTTAAGTTCTCTTAAGAACATCCAATGTAAGAATACCCAGAGTACCTTACATTTCACAGGTATTTTGAAAGGGAAAAATATGTTCACATCTTAGAACACTGTGCATGTCTAAAAGTTAAACAAATCAGAACTACCTACAAATGAACAATAAGGTTTTCCCCTTGGCGGACTCTGCTTCTTTTTCCCTAAATGTTAAGAGTCAAAGTGTGTTCACTATCAGCCAGGTACTGATCCTGTCACTGTACATTCACATTAGAAAACCTTTCCAGTGCACGTTACTCATAAATGTGCTCAATCAGACTGACTCTTTGCCCCTTTATGTTTTATGGTGAATTAGGAAAGGGCCTGTTAAAGGATGATACAGGCCATTCTTTTGTGATGGTCTGCAGTTTTCTCTCCCAATACATTTTCTTTTTATTTAGCACTTCCATTTTTATTCTGTGTTCCTCTTCAGCCATCTCACACTCTCTTTCTATTTGCTGTATTTTTGCCACATGGACTTCATTCATTTGGATTAACTGCAGTTGCAAAATTGACATTTGCTGATGATGTTCTTCTTCATGCATCTTTTTTAGAGCACTTTCCTGAGATGCTTTACTTCTGTAGTTCTTATCTGCTGCTATTCTGACATCAGAACACGAAGGCTCAGGTTGAGAGGTACCTTCACATACTGGGAAATGTACCAGTTCTTTCTCTTCATCACAGAGTTCTCTGTTTGAGACAACAAATGACTCTGCAAAACATAAGAGGAAAAAGTATTATAGCATTCCATTATTCTCCCTCAAGAAACATGAACTTGTGATAATGCTGTTATTGGTGCACACATCTGAAACTTTTGCTTCTGTACCATAGTACAGAAGCCACTACATACCGCAGTTCTGTTACAGATTATGACAGACATAATGGTCTGAACTGAAACACTTTGAGTTCTGTTGATAGACCTCCATGGCTATAACAGGAGCTCAGAATACTAAAGAGCACACAGACATTTATAAGCGGACACTTAAATTTATGTGACTGAGCCTGGAGTTGAACCTTAATGCAGCTGTTCAAGCCAAATCCATATGTGACTTGCAATATTTTTACGAAAGATCTGAGTCTCAGGTGAAGAGCTGCAACAACATTAATACCAAGAGACTGAGGGAATACTAGGAAGACTACTACTTATTCCTTCGTTATTGCTACTGTATATGCTGTAAGTGCAGTGGTATGGTTTTTGGGGAAAAATCACACTACTCTAACTTTGAGAAGGTTCTACCAATTCTATTGAAATAAGAGAAACTACTCATGGAATAAAATAATAACTGCTGCAAATAAGGGTCTCAAAATACATTTATTTACGAATCGTGGTTACTACTTATGTTGAATACAATTATGAACAAGACATTGTAAGAATGTTATCTAACAATGTAGTTACTGTTGTCGCTTGAGCAAGGACACTCTTCTATTTGCAATCCTGATATTACAAAATTTGCAAGAAGATGCTGTAGCCACCCTCCCTCTGTGGTTTTGGATTACTCCTTTCTGTGTGTGCTTGTCAAACAAAGAAGAATGTGGTGCTCAGCTTTTTCAAAAAGGCCATTCTCCAATATGGACTGCGGTGTGAAATGTGGCTCTACATACTCTTTCTAGTCCTTCTTGAAAACAAAGGAGGGAAGACCTACAGGGAACTCTTGCAGCAGACCATTGTGTATCAATTTGCTGGTGGTGGCTTTTTTTTTTAAAGTGCTCAGACAACCTTTTCCCAACAAAACACTATTTTATAAAGGATCAAATTATCCTAGGGACAGTCCTCTGGAAAGCCAGCATGATAGCTGCTGTGATGCTTGCCACAAAGTAGCAGATATGTCAAAAACTGATGAAAAAAAATGGAGCAAAACATCAGTTTAACTCCTGGGGGCCTAAGGAAATACAATAGGGAGTCTTGTAATATCATAGCTCTGAAATTACTTTTCTATAACCAGCAGTCACAGCTAAGTGGAGAGATTTAGACTGCTGGATGAGAATCACTGGTAAAATCGCATACAAAACAATTCCACTTGCATCATTACAGCAACATTTATACCTTGACTAGAAGCATCAGGCTGATATTCAGAATCTTCTTCTGGTGGGCTCTGCAAAAAGTACATTTGCTCAGGCATTATGCTGGCAATCTTCTCTTTCCCTATGATGTGGGTATTTATAAGCGGACTAATACTTCTTTTTACCTTCTCCCGCCTTTCATGTGCCATTATCTTTTTTGTCCGTGCCTTGATATTTTCCCAGCATTTCTTTAACTGTTTGAAGTCTCGCAGTGATACACTGGGCTGTGAATTATATTCATGAGCTAGTGCTTGCCAGGTACGTTGTTTCAGAGCAATAGTTCTTGCATCGCTCTTTTTACATTCAAGCACGTATTTGTATTTTTCAACTAATGCAAGCAGCACACTCTTCTCCACTTCCGAGAAGTATTTAGCAGGCTTTATTATTTCGTTTTGCATTTTCTAATGTTTCTCCAGGAAGCCAAAAATCCTATGAAAACAATGATGAAAGAAAAAAGAAAATCACAAATTACAACTGGGTACAGTATCAGGGAACTGTGTTTCACCAAATAACTCCTAAGCATAGCTACTGATACTAACACATTTTCATACTTCATGAGTAGTTCTACAGCATATATTGGAACATCCAGGTAAGATGTAATAAAATTACATCCTGTTTCCTATTGCGACTTCAGTGGCTACACAGTTACAGAAGCATACCATAAGGACGAGGAGCTTCAATTTGTTACATTTTGCCTTAATACAAAATACTTAGGATTCAATTTACTTAGTAACTTGTTTTTAATAACCTGCTTTCCCATTCCTCATACTTTGTGTCACCCAGGGAGTTTTCAAAGCCCCGAACCCCGGAGCAAGTCCCTAAACCCAGCCCTTCACAGCTTCAGGTTTAAGTCTAAAGCCACTTCCAGCAGGTTTGGGTTTTGTTTGGTACACGAAAGACCCTTTTCTGTCCCTGCAATATTTGAAAGTTGTGTCAGAAATGATAGTTAGAAGTTCTCTTTTTAAAGAGTTCTGTTGGGTTGGTTCTACTCCCTGCTCAGGCCTCGTTGACTTGACATCCAATAGGCAGCATGATCCTGACCAGTATTACAATAGTGAGAAGAAGCAAAGGTTGCAAGAAAATATGAATTACAGAGACCACTCTGAAGGTACAGGTTCTTCGCTCTTTACTGCCGACTCTGTGTGTGCAGCACTCTTCTTTGCACTCATGCTGCTGGTCACTCACAGAAGTAAATGACCAGGCTAAAAAAAGAGTTTTGGACTCACCCAATATGGCCACTTCTATATACTTACACCATGTTAACAACTATTCTCAAGCCTAGGACTTACATACGCAATAGGGGAGGGATAGATTACTTTAAGATTTTGTGCAGAAATTTCTGGATGATTAAGCAGAAAAAGGGGGAGCAATGGTGTCTCAGCTCACATTTCTTCTGGTTTTAATAATAAAACAGAGATGAAACATACACAATATGACACTTGGTTCATATTCCTAACAGTCTAGGACTCTCCCAAAATGAATTTTCTAGTATTTTGCCCATTGCTTCCTTCTTCCCTCATAATATTTCTGGAGGATGCAATAGATGCCACCATCAGATTTGCTCTTTTCAATATTTTTTCCTTAATTCCACTGCACTAGCACTCCTTTCGTGCCATCTTTGCAATTTTTTCCTCCAAATATCTTAGTACTTACATTTATCCTTGCCTCTTTCAGTTAAGACAACTACTTATATTTACAAAGTAAGCTATCAAACAAGCTAACACCAAAATAAGAAATCAACTCTGACATACAAACAGGAGCTTTCTCAAGAAGCCCATGAAATATGACAAAACCCAGCAAAAAAACAGAGTCAAAGACTGGAGGAAGCAGTAGAACTAAGCCTAGAATAGCAAAACTGAAACAAAGTGAACAGAAATAAGTAATAGTCTAAGTTAAATGTGTTAAGTCAGCAGCAGTAGATACGTTGTACCCCTGCTGAAAAAGAAGCAACAAACTCTCCGTTTGTACTTTGTGTCACTGCTCAGCTGAGCAATCACTGGGCATGTACAGATTGGGCAGCCAGCACCGTGGCTCTTGGCTAGTTACAATTCTGCTGTCTCTTCCTGAATGCTGGTGTCATAAGGACATGGCAGAGGTAGGGGTTTTGCAGCAGGTGGGATTTAGGGGACAAAGGGAAAGATCCATAGGAAACCTGACTTTATTAGTTCTGCTGCTTGCAGAACAGCTTGTCTATTTTGCAGGAAAGACAAAGGTGGAAGAAGGAAGAGAGCTGGGTGGCTGAGCATCAGGAAGACAGTTCCCTGATCCAGCATTTCCTCCATCACGCTGTATCAAGTTATTTATTACTCTCTGTGAAAACTTAAGTCACCCCAGCTGTTGGTGACAGGAATTCTTAAACACCTATAATCTCACAGAACAAGCTAAGTATATGTAAACAAACTTAAAAGTGTCACATACCAATTGTTATAATGTATGGGTCTAATAAACAGAAGAGAACATCTGCTTCAGAAGTTCCTTAAGCAAAAAATAAATTAAAAACCAAACAAACAAACAAAGAAAAACAAATCAAAAAGAAATGGACATCCTAACAAAGAGATACTGAAAACCGGCAACTTTGCTCCTTGAAACAGCTCTTGAAACATGTAGAATAAGAGACCTATAATGAAATGGACTCTACTAATCTATTTCACTTATGTACTTATTATACCATTTCAGACTACTGATCTGCTTTAGACAGCTGCTGAATTAAATTTTTAGGACTAAACACTTCAGCCTTTCTTAGCCTCTATTTCACCAAGGAACAGGATGAAAAGCAGTCCCCACCAGCAAGTCATAAGGTCCAATAGCTTGTGACCCTGAAAAAGCAGGATCGGAGCCTCTGGGTGATCGGAAATGGCTGATTCTGCCTTCCACTGATGCACATAAATCTTATTTCTAGCTTTGAAAATGTGCAAGAGTCTCAGACCAAAAATAATGTCATGCTTGTGTGTAGAAAATCCCTTTAACTAGAAAACCAATGGATTTTCATGAACTTCAGAGACTTAAGTTCAAAAAGTTAAGCCATGATACAGAGACCTCTGGATTTCAGGTGCTAAATATTTAGCTACACAGACTGACAGAGATCAACTGATATTAGTAAATATTTAAAACATTTCCAAATATTACTTCATATCTATTAACAACCTATGTACTAGGATAATAACAGCTCATCTTTCATGGATGGAGCCACAGCAAAACTTCAAGTATCACTTTCCTACCACTCTATCATTTATTACTATTATTTTTACTGTGGTAGCATCTGAGATCCCCAGTTATAAGCCCCAATACTGTACACTTAAGAATGGAAACGTAGGTCCTACTTTGAGAACACAATATATGTCTTCCCTTCCCCCATACACATTCCCAACTGTTTTTTCCTACACATACACACTGTGCTTGTGTCCTTTGCATGAAAAAGCTGGGATTATGGTCTAGGACACATAAAAGAACTCAAGAACTCATGAAAGCACTTTAATGCACTTACTACATGGAAGATAAGAGTTCTTGAAGATTCTTTTCAAGCTCTTACACGCTTAGCCTGCTTGCTTCAATATATTAAAGCCCATTTTCAATTAGGTGAACAAAAAGCACTCTGAGATGTCAGAGAACTTAGAATACTGAGAAGTTGCAGTAAAACACCACCATATATTTATATTCACCTCTTTTGCTTTACGCATATCAATCATGTTCTGGCAGCCCACTGGTTCCTCTGCAGAATATGAGAAAGGACTCTCACAAGCCCAAACAATTTCCATTTTGAGGCTAAAAGATCCTTCCAGGACATATGCCCAGGATATAATTTAGCATGTAGCAATCTGTGCTGAAATTGAAGTAGTTTACTGTGTATAGTTGATAGAGTAAAAAGGATTTATTTGGGAATGTGTAGGCACATGAGGACAGTTGCACAGTAGATTTAAAGAAACAAAGAATGGAGGGCTTCTCCCACTGTTACAGGAGCCCGGGCTCTAAGACATGCAGTAATGAAGTACTTTATCCTAAGTATCTTCTCCTGGCATGGCTCAATTCATAACTTGTCTTAAAACAAATCAGTCTCCTAAATGCTTGTCCTGTCACACAATCTCTTTAAAACAATAATAAAAAAAAAAACACAAAAACAACCCTCCCAGCTCCTTATTTTTACTTTGAAATGTTGTGTGGTTTTCTTCTTTTAAAGACTATAAGGGATATGCTGTGATCTGCTGGAAGAATATCTTGCAAAAGAATTATACAAGTGAAAAAATGCACATGTTCATAAATATATATATATGTATTATTTTGCTTGCATACACCTAAAGATACACCCAAACTCCAACCAGTTGCAAGGAAGCCCATTTAAAAAACATCACTTTAGATTGGTATGTATGAGCATTTTCAGTCCCCCCAATATTTTTTTTAGGCGTAAGAAAATGCAAAGAGCAGGTTATGATGGTAACCCAAATGTTAAGGTTACACTAACCAAACACAAAGAAAATAGTTTGCTAGCAAACTGTGGTCACTTACGTGTGAAAAAAAAAAATAATTTACCAATGCCAAAAGGATTACTAACAGAAATAGTTAAGGATTGAAAAAAAAAAAAGACAAAATTGGATGGAAAACCAGAGAAAATTTATTTATCCAACTTATATTGCAGATGAATTAGCAGCATTGGAATTAAATCATAATCTTGCCCTTTTCATCCAGTGTTTGACGGTGAAAGAAAGGTATGGAATGCAATGACCCAAACTGGCCATAACAACAGGTTTACATTTCATTTGAATGACAGAACCAGCAGCAAACAGTGTCCTTCTTCCTCAAATGCTGGGTTTTCCTCACAGAGCTTCCAGGCCTGACCCTGTCTACCTCGAGACTGGAAATCACTAGGTTATTAGGTACATATTACAAATATGAATTAGTTTTGTATGTAAATCGTGTTACATACAGATTTAAAAACACCTTTTGGGGTGCTTTTACCTCCATGTTTTAATACAAATTTATAGTTATCATGGATCATCCAGCAAATGAACGAAATAGACTATTAGTAAAAATTCACAGTACTTTGCCTAAATTTCTCCTGGCAAATTTTATATACATATACATGCAAATGTATTTAAAAATATATAGTATTACATTATTTAGACACACACATAGATATATTTTAAGCGGGTCATCCCGCTACCTATGGAGGACATCCAAAGCAGTTTGTGCAAAGAAAGGTAATGGACGCAGGTTGTTATTTCAAACGATTGTCTGAAATTCATCAATAAACAGGCATAAACCGGAATCCTACCAGATTCTCCCGCACCCGAACTTCTCAAACATCAACTCGAGCTTGCTTTTAATTTCCTCGCTAGCTCCTCTTCTGCTTGAACGAGAAAGGAGAGAGCAGGTCCCGGCTCGACAAAAGGCGGCCGCTCCACCCAGGGCGGGCATGCAGGCTGCGGCGCGGATCCGGGGACATCTGCCGCGGCGGGAGGAACGGCGGGCGGTCACGCTTGTCACCCAGCGCCCCGGAGACCGCGCTCCGCGGGGCCGGCGGGGACAAGCCCACCCTGCGGCTCTCTGGTGGCTCCCTCCTCGTAACAAAGCGCCGCCGAGAGCCGTCGCCGGCTGCCTCGCCTTCCCCTCCCCTTCCCTCCCCTCTCCTCCCCCCGCACCCGCGCTGGGCGGCCGGGCCTGCCTCCCTCACCTCCTCGCCGGCAGGTCGCTGCTTCAGCTCCCCGCAAACCCCGCGCTGGATTTCCGCCTCTCCACAGCACAGGCGGGGCGGCAACCGTCCTCTCCCCACGGGAGGCCCGGGCGGCGAGGAGGAGCCGTCCTGAGAGATACCAAGCACTCCGGGTGCGGGGTGTGTATGTGTGTGCGGGGGGGCTGTTCTGGGGAGCGAACACCCAGCGGCCGCCGGGAAGGAGGTGGGCAGCGCCGTCTGCACCTGGCGCAGCCCGAGCTCCGGGGCCGCCCGTCGCTAGCGCAGCGTCCCGCATGCCCCCAACCCGCGACGGGAACCTCCCGACCCCACCCGCCCCAGTCCCGGTGCAACGGGAGCAAACGCCAGCTCGGGCTTTACCTCCGATAGCACCCGGCGGAGCCACACGCGTGTGCGCCAGCGCCCCCAGCGGCGGCTGGGCGAGCAGCGGGCCCTTGGATGCCGCGCCGTTCCGCCGCCGCGCCCCGTCGCTGCTGGCCCTCCCTACCGTACAGTCCCCCAGGGCTCCGCGACGCAGTTCCTGCCCGCGGCAGCCCTGCGGTTTCCCCGGCTCCTTGCGGGAACAAGTGTCCGTCCCCTCCTCGGCAGGGCTGGAAGTGTCGGCAAGGCCACCGTCCCTCGGCGGGCGGCCCCGGGGCCGGCTCGCTTTATGGACGCCTTTGTTCGTGTGGGGTTTGCAGCTTGCCCCTCCCCACCCCTGCGCGGTCCGGAGTGGGATAAACCCCCATCGTGTTCTTGATAAGCGCACGCTCCGGGCTCTGCGCGCCTGGTGGCTGTTGCGTGTCGTCTGTCCCAGCCCATGCGTGCATTGCAAGCCCAGGAAAGAAGGCGGGAAGCTTGAAATAGTTCGGATTAGTTTGGTTTTCGAGATGCATGTAATCTGCTGCTTTTGTGCTTCCACTATAGTCGGCGCTGGTGAGGTCCCACCTTGAATCCTGTGTTCAGCTTTGAGCCCCTCATCATAAGAAGGACATTGAAATACTAGAGAGAGTTCAGAGAAGGGCAACGAAGCTGGTGAGGGGTCTGGAGCACAAGTCTAATGAGAAGCAGCTGAGGGAACTGGGGCTGTTTAGCCTGGAGAAAAGGAGGCTGAGGGGAGACCTGATCACTGTCTGCAACTACCCGAAAGGAGGTTGTAGCATGGAGGGGGTTGGTCTCTTCTCCCAAGTAGCAAGCGATAGGACAATGGGAATGGCTCAGGTTGTGCCAGGGGAGGTTTAGATTGGATACTAGGAAAAAAATCTTCACGGAAAGGGTTGTCAGGCATTGGAACAGGCTGCCCAGGGAAGTGGTGGAGTCACCATCCCCGGGGGTGTTTAAAAGTCATTGAAACAAGGTTCTTAGGGACATGGTTTAGTGCTAGACTTAGGTAATGGTTGGACTCGATGATCCTGAGGGTCTTTTCCAACTGAAATGATTCTATGATTCTCTTGGGGCAGAATTGTTCCTTTCCACGCTGTGCTTTGCTCTCAAGTTAAAAATGTGATCATTCGCCTGGAGATTTAAAGGTTGAATGTAAGTGAAGGTGGGGCACAAAGTAAAATACATGACCCTTAAATAGGTGGATCAAGAGTATGAATGATTTTGTGAAGCTAAAATAATAGTTTGCAATCTTTTTGCAATTTGCCTAGAGTTTTCTTATCATCTAAAGATCAAATATGGGCCTTGAAGCTGAGATAAAGAAGCAAGCAAACCCTTTCTACTGCAATGTAAGTATTCCTTACTGAAAATTGGAACTAATACAAAATAATTTTATTAGAACAAAGTTGGACTAAAACAACCTTTAAATTTATTTTTTTATTTTTTTCTACTGAGCAATAATGATAAATAGCACTGGAATTGAACTTTTTTTGCTCTCTTTGTCATGTTGGATTTGTGTCAGGAACCAACTTATGAAAATGAATTTTTTTAATAATATTTTGTTTCTAAATAAAGACATTATTTTAAAGTGGAAGATTAAAATGCGGCTCCTGTTCAGAAAAAAAAAAAAAAAAATCCTAATATATCTGATTCTCAGGCTTATTATTGTTGTTTTTAAGGATCTTGGTTTCTTTAGAGGAGGAGAAAATATTTAGACTACTTCTGTTTATTCACATGAATTTAAACCTGCTCCTGTTCTGAACCTGCCCAGGCATAAACGGGCTGTGATTGAAAAACTTCATATGCATGTGAGTGAGGCAGGCTCTCAACTGATGAGGGCAAGTGTCTTGATCTGGATGGAGCGCTGAGAACTGGACCATCTTTGACAGGTGCACTGGCTGGTTACAATTTGCTGTGTCTCTAGTTCAGCCCTAGGAGTTCATGAGGAAGATCTGGGATCTGTCTTTACTTATCCATGAAAAAAACTTCTATGAGGTAGCTGCAGGGTTCTGGAGACATCTGGAATTTTTATGTGATGTGGAGGTTCTTTTTCATTTACTCTATTTGGGTGGTCTTGGAGCCTCCTAAAGAAAAGTTTTAAAAGCTGCTTTAGTTTGTAGGAATAGTACTTTTGTAGAATTTACATATACTGATATTTTGATAGCAGATTTGTTTTGATAACTTATCAGTGATTTTTAAAATTGTTTTATCTGCAATGATAGAAATACTTCTCTTCAACCTAGCTTTGCAAAATCTGGTGTGCTTCTGCATTAAACTTGCAGACTCAATTCCTTGGCTTCAAACACAAGACTGTAAGATCAGTTTTTGAATGCACCTTTTGCCAGATTTTACAGATTCATTTTGCAATAGAATACGGGTTTAAAATATATTTTTAATGTCATTTTAAAATGTGCAATTTCAGATACTTAGCTAGTTTTGTTGCTTTACTATTTTATTTACTGGAATTAGTTTTAGAACTTAGTTTTGTACGTTAGTCCTATCAGAGACTGTTGTTACAACTTTCTATCTCATATTCTAAATTAGTAAAAACAATACATGAGAATATATGGCTGTTAATAAATGCAAAGTGGAATTACTTAAATCAGAGAGAGTCTAGGAAAAAAGATGTATGCCTTTTTCAAGTTTCATGTAATTATCTATTCACCTGAGCTGCTCTGTGGTGTTAGTATTAATCGAACTTATTTTATAAATAATAAAATGTTTGAATTTTATTTTTTGAATCTTAAGTGTCTGTCTTTCTTCTTTGTTGGTTGATGACTTGGTAACTTAGGTTGAAAAAGCACTGAAAGCTCATGGCATTGGTAAGTGCAAGATTTTTCACTTTTTACTGTGTTCTATACATGCACCTTTCTCCCTGCCCCAAGGTTGCTGCTTATGAAACAAACAAGACTTTCTCAAGACCTGTGCTTTAAGACCTGTCTTGTGTTCTTTAATGACATAATTATTTAATCCTACAGAAATCCATCAATAATACGAGCAAGAGGTATACAAATTTTATTAAAAGCACTAGCCACAATAATACAAATCTCCATTAAAGTTTTGAGAAACTTTAAAGAATTAAAGACCTTACAGACCTTCAAGATTCAGAATCTATTTTAAAAAACAATGGTCATGAAAGCATGTAGAAATACTTTTTTCTGTATGTACTTTACATTTGTTTTTTTTTTTAAAGAGCATATTAAAATATCTTAATTTGCTGAAACAAAGTATTTTTAATTTGTTTAATATATTATTAAACCTTCCACAGATCTTTATGGACTGGTCTAGTTCCAGAAGGAATGAAGGTCTAACTGTTCATAATTGTCTTCCTACTTCCATTTCATGATGCACCAAATTGTACTTACAGGTTTCTATGGGACGCTGCTCCTAGAACTTGGTTTGAAAGTTGTGGCCTGAGCTACACATAGTATTGTACCTACTCAATCCAGGAATTTTCGTATGGATTGCAAAGGAAATTTAAGTGATTTAATATTTAGCAGCTGGCTGCTGCTGAACTGGATGCCCTGAAATTATTTGGTGCACTGAAATGTTTAGAGGTGAATCAGTAGACAGTGTGTTTATTTCTTTCTTTTTTTTTTAAGGATTGGTTGATCACTTAAAAACTGGACGAGTTCTAGTGACCAGAATATGATTAGTGTTATTAGAGTCTTTGTAGACTTATCTTCTTAACACTTTACTTCTTTTACTCTTCTGACCTCTTGCTTAAGTTCATTTCAGAAAGGTGGTGGTAATGCAGCCAGTATTAAGCAACATCTGATTGGCAGGAAAGAGCTGGCAGCTTCATCAGTTATCAACACAATAAAGTTTGTAACTTAAATACTCAAGAAAAGTTTTCATGAAGATTATCTCTGCAATCAAAGCAAATGTACAGTAGTATAGGTTGAAGTCTTGTGACTCCCATCTTCTATATAGGGTTTATTGTAAGCCATATGCTCAACTTCTTCACAATATCTGATGTTTCAGTAAGAGATTACTTGCAACAGGAGAATAACAGGGTTGAGAAGCATCCAAGAGATGAAAAAATTCAAATTTGCCCTTAGCTGGTGTTTCAAGCACCTCTAGCGATTGATTTATTTATGTATTTCCATGTAGTAAAATCCTGAGCTTTCTAAATTTCTGAAATCTTATTTTTGTTTTCTTATAGTGAGTGCATTAAGCCCCTCTTCAAGGAGTAGCAATTCGCTTCCTTCACGTGCTCTGCATTCCACTCCCAAAGACACAATCTCATCTCATACAGATGTCTCTCTCACTCTCTGGGTTCCTCAGTGCCAGATCACATTATGTGATTGTCTTACCTTTCTTAAAGTTTTGCAGCTCCAGCTGTATCACATGCTATATGTAGACAGAAAAATATATCTGACTGGGGAGGGCATAGCTGCAGATCTTTTGAAAAAGACAGCAAGGTTATGGGCCGTATCATGTACCATGGCAGGCAGTGTGTGGGCTGGTAGTTTAAGCACCTCAAGTTCAGTGAATTTAAACTGAATTCCTGTGATGTATTTTGATTAAAATAGGCCTGAAATTTACTAAATGAAGCTATGTTCATGATAGAATAAAAGATACTTGTACTGTAGTGAATCAGTCAGTCTTTTCCCTAGTTGCGCGTTTTCTATATAAAATAAGTTACAGCCATAATTACTTACAATTTAAGCTGCTGTTTAATAATTTAATTGTGTGATATGTGGTTGAACCCATGTTGTGTGCTAACTGGTCATTTGATTAGTCTTCCTTTCTGCCTGCTTCCTTGGATTGCCTGAAATTAATTATGGTATTGTCTGGTCTAAGCATTTTTTGTCCATTTTTTGCCAAAAGGAGCTCACAGCACATTCAAAACTAAACATAAATTCTTTTTATCATGTCAACAAAAGCTCAAAGGTGTGGGTTTTTTTTAATTCGTTATCATACCAAATCGGTTTCTGTACTTTTATTTTATTTCTGCTTCTGGTTTTGTTTGTTTGTGTTTTTTTTTTCAGTTAAAACAGCAAGTGGCTCAGGGGAGCAAGTGGAAACACCTATAAAACTTCCTCATTATGGTAAGAATGTTTAATAAGAAAAAGAAAAAAATAAAAAAAAGTTGAAGAAATAAAATGTTTTCAGGTACAGTGTGACAAGTGATGTCTAGACCTTAGCAGGTCATTGGAAATTCATATCTGTTCATTGTATTTTCCATCTGCAGTCATATTTTGTAATAATACTTAATATTTGCAAACAAAATACTATACAAAGAGTAAAAATAGGTTTGGAGGGATAATGTTTTTCAAGAACTGACTTAATTTGTGATGTCAGGCTATGTATGTGCAGGGATTCACTTAAGTGTGAATTTCTCAGCATATTTTCTCTAGGCCAAAGGTTAAACTCAGGAGTTTGTTTCCTTTTTGAGGGTTTTTTGTGATGTGGCTTGAGATCATGAAGACTGATTGATAGATGGATGGTGTGGAATTGCATAAAATCGATTTTCTCTTACAGTGCAAACTGAGCCAGAGGGGTTTGTTTCATGGACAGACCTTGGAAGAACAGCTTAACACGTGTAAAGATTCAGAACCTGCAGCTGGTGAGGGCTTTTAATACTGTAATTGCTTGTGTGATGTTCACCTTTAAGGAGTGATGATTATTTTTTTTTAAATGTAAAATTAGGTAAAGTGTAATAAAATCTCCCTATGTTTATACTGAGTACCCAATAGTATGGTAGGAAAGTGACCGATAGTGACAAAATCATTGGGTTTGGCCTGGAATATTGTTTGATTAGGGTAGACACCACATATTGAGAATATTCTCTAGAAAAAATCTAAGGTGATATAACAGAAATGAAGTTTGACTTAGATGGTCATTACTCTTTTTTTGCAGTTTTACTGCCCATCCTGTGAAGGGGAGAGTGGAGTGGACAGGAAAAATAACTATAGGGGCATATATTAAGATACATTCCCATCTAAACAGTTACTAAAGAGGTGTTGCTATTATTTTTTTAGATTATTTAAAAAAAAATTGTCAAGTCCTATGTGGTAAATATAAAGCATCTTAAAAACCAATCAATTTTGTACCTTTGGTGTTGAGGAAGTTTAGACACCCAAAAGATAAAAAACCTGATGATTCTAAAAATCTTGATTCACATGTTTGGCATGCAGCAGTAATGATTTCCTTCAATGTCGCTTTTGTAACTAGCACTGGTTATTTGTTTCAGCAAACAGCAAATTTCCTAACTTTTTTTGTTATCGATACAAGACTTAATTATATAATTGAATACCAATCAAAAGACGATTTCTCTTTTCTCTATGAATGTCAACTGTGCCACTGTAAAACAGGATTGAGTAACATGTTCATGCATGTTTGTGGTTCCAAGCATAGACTGGCATACCTGATAGGTTTGTAGAATAAAGGTTGTGGGTTGTTGTTATTTTTTAATGTAATGATTTAAATAGAGAATTTGCTAGTGATATTATGATTAAAAAAAATTAAGGTGTTACCTGAGCTTTTGTGAAAATGTGTGTGTTTGTATTGCAACCATGCAAATAATGTGATAAATGGATTTAAAATTCTTCTCATCAGTTAGGTTTATGCCTGTCCATTGCTGATGCTGAGTTTTTAGTTTCCGTTTTGGTTGACGAGTAATCCCAATAATGAAATCTACAGCTAAAATTGACTAGAAGTAGGTTTTTTACTAAACTTTTTGTTATCTTGAAGAACTAGATCAATGAAGAAATTGTTCCATCTTTCAGATGCTTTAGGTTAAAAGGAACATAATTATAAATGAGGATGAGATGTATTGGATAGAGGCTGTAACTCGGAATCAGGAGACAAAAATTATTTCCAGTTTTATGGCTGGACAAGCTATATAAGTTCTGTGCCTGTTTTATGGAAATTTGCAAAGCTCTTAAGGTTCATGTCAGCCTACAAATATTTAGATACATTATTTTTTTCCGTATGTTTAGAGAAATGAGGCTGTCTAGTCTTTGAATGTTTACTTGAATATATTTGTTTAGGATAGGCTTTAACAAAACTGAGAAAGCAATATTCTGAAAAGTATTTTGATACTTCCTATAAAATATCTGCTCAAAGATATCCCACGTATCTTAAAGTAATAGAAAGCTGAGTTCATATAGCATGTTGAGGCTGTTTTAGAGCTAATGTTTTTATTGGGTGTACTGCAATGGATCTGCAATTATGTCCTTCGTAAACATCATGCTGTTTCTGGTCATTAATTCAGATGTACATGCTGAGTTTTGATGTTCTTAGCTCTTGTATTTCTTGTTTACTTTGAACTGTTTCCTGCGGTTCTGAATCTTGCACTTGTTAACTGCATCTCTGCTATATCCTTAAATACTATAAAATGTAAGAACTTGACAAGGATAACTTTCAAGTCATGCATCTGGGATGGATTAACCCTAGGCAGTGGGAAAGACAGGAGACTGAACGGCTGGAATTTGCTCTCCTGAAAAGGAGCTGGGGGTTCTGGTGGACAAAAAGCTAAAGATACGTACTGTACCTTGGCATCAACAACAGCTGACAGGAAGCTGAGCTATACTAACAAGAGTCAGAGAGCCACTAGATGAAGAGAAGTGATTATTCCCTTGTTCTTGATGCTTGTTAGGCCGCATCTAGAATATTGTGTCCAGTTTTGTGTTACTGCAGACAAGAAAACTATTGATGACATTGAGCGAGTCCAGTGGAGAGCTGCCGAGATGTGCAGGAGGGTGAAGCACTTGCCCTGGGAGGAGCGGCTAAGGTAACTGGTCTTGCTCAGGCTGGAGAAGGAATGTCAGGGGAATCTAACAGTAGTCCTTCAATACCTAAGGGGGGTTATTTAGAAGACAGAATCAGGCCCTTTATGAAGGTGCTTGGCAGGAACGTAAATTCAAATGGGAATTTCCTACTTGCCAAAAGTAAGAAGTTTTTCACTGTGAGGGCACTCAAGCATTGGCGCAGGCTGCCCAGAGAGATAGGGGAATCTCTGTATTCAGAGATTTTTAAGACCCGAGTGGACAAAGCCCTCTGCAACCAGTTCAGCATTCACTGTCAGCTCTGTTTTGAGCAGACAATTTGGCTTCAGTCCCATAAATTATTCTGTGACTCTATACACAATCATTTTAATAAGTTCTACTATGTATATATAAAAGTTGATTTTTTTTTTCTCCATGATTATTAGCTGTGCTAGATCTGGAAAGAGTTGCATAGGATGAAGTGTGACTTCAGGATTTGCATTTCCTTTTCTAGAAACAACATTATCCTGAGACAGCAGAATCTGATGAAGCTAGGGGTAAAGGCTCTGAAATGAACAGATAAGTTAGGCAAGTTGCATTAACAATTGAGAAGAGGGAAGAAAACAAATAAAGGTGCATTTCTTTAATAATTCGAGAAGTTTTATATTTATTAAGAAAGTAATTTCTATTATGGTGGACAAAACTACTTTGGATGATAGGAAAATCTTGCTTTTTTAACCTTTATTACAAATGCTTTTTGTCATTTTCATAACTTTTTCAGGATTCCACAGGGGTCCATCTTAAGGCCAGCACTCTTCAATGTCTTCACAAATGACTTAGACTCAGGACTCAAGGATTGCTTAGTAAGTTTGCTGATGACACAAAACTCGGGGGAGCTGTTGACACTCTTAAGGGCAGAGAGGCCATGCAGAGGGATCTGGACACATTGGAGAACTGGGCAATCACCAACCGTATGAGGTTCAACAAGGGCAAGTGCCAAATTTTGTACCTGGGACACGGCAACCCTGGCCGTACATACAGACTGGGGGACGAGGTGCTGGAAAGCAGCTCTGCAGACAGGGATCTGGGGGTTCTGGTCAATGGCAAGTTGAACATGAGCCAACAGTGTCCCTGGCAGCCAAGAGGGCCACCCATGTCCTGGGTGCATCCAGCACAGCATTGCCAGCCGGGCAAGGGAGGTGATTGTCCCGCTCTGCTCTGCACTGGTGCGGCCTCACCTGGAGCACTGGGTGCAGTTCTGGGCAACACAGGATAAAAAGGATATAAAGCTACTGGTGGGTGTCCAGAAGAGGACTACAAAGTTGGTGAAGGTTTTGGAGGGGAAGCCGTATGAGAAGCAGCTAAAGTCACTGGGTTTGTTCAGCCTGGAGGAGACTGAGGGGAGACCTCATGGCAGCTACAGGTTCCTCACCAGGGGAGAAGGAGGGGCAGGTGCTGAGCTCTTCTCTCTGGTGACCAGTGACAGAACCCGAGGGAATGTCAGGAAGATGTGCCAGGGGAGGATTAGGTTGGACATGAGGAAAAGGTTCTTCCCCCAGAGAGTGGTGGAGCACTGGAACAGGCTCCCCAGGGAGGTGTCACGGCCCCAAACCTGACAGTGTTCAAGAAGAGACTGGACAAGGCCCTCAGACACATGGTGTGAACTGTGGGGTTGTCATATGCAGGAACAGGAGCTGGATTTCATGATCCTTATGGGTCCCTTCCAACTCAGGACATTCTCTGATTTTATGTTTACTCTGGACACAATTCCCATTGGTCACTCCCATCGTAAGTATTTCTGTTGTTTGAAATAATACTCATGCTACCTGAGTCTACAGAAATACAACTCTAGAGTGCACAAATAACATATTAATATTTAATCAATTTCCAGCTCTGTGTGTGTGTAAAATAATTTGTTTTGTTGTTGCTAGGAAACTACGACTTTTCTGAATTAATTTTTGCTAGCACCTTGTGGCAACTCTCAGAAGAGCCAGGTAGAAGTCTTGGTAGTACAAAGGGAAATGCGGGAATTTGCAGGTAGATATGAGATTATCAGCAGTGCCATGGGATCTCAGGAGTGCCACAAGCTTAAGTTCTTGGGGAGCTGCACCTTAGAAGCATGTTCTTATGAAGATATCTTAATATTGCTTTCTGTTGATGCTTACACCACAGTAGTATTGAGAAATGTTTACCGCCTTTATCTGTGCATGATAGTGGCGAAGTTTCTTCTTGAGGTGTACCTTACCACTCTGATTCATGACAAGGTTATTCAAGTGCTTAGTGTTCTTTATGGTATACATTACATCTGTTTTCTCCATCAATTCCAATGTCTGTCAACATCCTGCTTGGTAAGTAGTGTTTCTTGGCAGGATCTCTTGCTAAAGCTACTTAATGTGTGTAGGCTATGTCTCAGTTTCAAAGCAGAGTGCACAAAGTTACTGTGTTTAATCACCTTATGTCCTGCCCATCTGAAAAAGAGAGTTGTATTTCTTTCTTTGTGATATTATCACAGCTAGGCTTGCAGATGAGAGCCTGTACTGATCCTACTCTTTTTGGATTAAAAAAAGTATGGCAATACTGGAAGATTAAGTCTTTCATCTAGAGTGAATGCTCTAGAAGGGAGAGATTTCTGAGCATCAAATTCAATCTGTCTGCATATCCTTCATTTTTAACATCAGCTTAAAAAGAAAAACAAAACTGACTATTGGCAGTGACTTTTTATTTTGGCCTATGTAATAAATTCAAGTGTTTTTACTCAAGACTGTATATTTTACTTTAGAGGTATGTGCATGGATATAGAGATAATTAATTCCATTTATATTTTGCAGAATGTTTTGTTTCTCTAGGAACAGTTTCACTATATCCATAGCAAATCAGTCCTTGATTTAAGGAACTTTTAAATAGAGTGTGCATAATCTGGTTTAGTTTTACTGCTATATTTTCTGAAACCAGGTATTTCATTTTTTTAGCTCTAACAAAAATTTAATTGTAAATAAGTGTCCAGGTAACTGACTTTTGAATATCCATTCAGGGATTTACACTACTGGTCATATACCCTTAAAAAAATAAGTATTTAACTCTAATGAAATACCTATGGAAACATTTTATCCACAAAACAGCTAACATAAACAGGTTTTATTTTTAGGTTGTTACAGATTCTCTAATAATGAGGAGAAGATGGCAAGCATGTAAGTTTGCTCAGTCAGATGTAAATTGTATGTTTCTAATTTGGGTAAGCTCCCTTTAATCTAAATCAGCTTGATTTAAGGGCAAATTAAAATATTTGGTCAGTAATTGTAGTCTGTGCTTATGTTTTAAGCTGCATTTTGTATGGTTTATATTGAAAAATTGATAGATGAACAAGTTCTTCCACGGGCAACATAACTACACAGACCTGATTTATAGGGCTTTGTTCTCTCTCCCTTTTTCCATCCCAGCTGCCCCTTGCTTCCCCTTTACCTAGGAGTTCTTTTTATCTGGTAATTGCTGTAGTCTCTGCAGTGCTAACTGCTCATGGGGCTTTTGGTGAACAGGGCAAAAGAAGCAGGTTGGAGCTCCATGTGCGTATTCAATTTACAGTCCAGAAAGTCAGCTGGAGTTCCTAAAGCACAGCTATAGCTCTTTTCTGTGGAAGAAAGCTTTCTGTGTAACTAGCCATTAATACTCACAAAATTGGAGGAATGTAGTATCTCTGGGACTTCTCCACTCAGCTTACAACTGTTTCAAAACTCACTGTAGTACAATGTCATCCAGATGGACAGACAGGACAACTGCATGCTAAAAATTACTACAAGACCCTCATTCTCAGACCTGCATGAAAAATAAATTTGAATTAAAACTAATTTACTTAATTTTAATGCATATTGGGATGTAAATAGTGTCTTACAATAGCTCAATAGAAGTAATGAGAAGATTATTTCTATAATGATCTAGATTAGCAGTGTCATGCTCTGGAGAGGAAAGATATCCATTTTGAATTGAGGAAAGTGTTCTGAAGTAAGTTGAATCCTATTCAAATAACATTTCTTGACTGTAAGATTTTGGTTAATGTGTCTAATTTTACACACAGCTATGTGGCATTCTACTATATATAATATTTACATATTTTAAGAAATGTATGTATGTAATTATAATCAGAGTATAAAATATTTAAAACTTTTATATTAATTTGTAGTTCATATTTAATATGCCATCACATAATAATGATTATAAAATTATTCTTAATGTTTGTAACTAATAGTGTGCAGAAACAGAGCAAATTGCAATTGAAGTGCAGTTTTAGAACCCTCTTTTATCAAGATAACGTCCATTGTGCTACATTTCAAGTGTGTCAGTTTAGATCCTAAAGCAGATAACAGCCCCTCAAAAGCTAAAGTTCAGCATGTGGATATGTCTCTTAGTAATGAAGAAAAAACAGATTGAATAGATTCTGGCATTTTTCCATCCTTATTTTTACAAAGTTAGAGAAAAATTATTTCAATTTTTTTTTTTTTACTTTCAACAATGTATTAATTATTTACTCTTATGTGCTTGTTTATAGCTTCTAGAGTTATGTTCTGCTATGCAAAGTGAATTTGCAGTGTTTGGAAGGCATTGGGGTCTGTGGTAGACAAAAGAATAATCCCAGCATTTGTGAATTAGAAAACATCCAGTTTTGCTTCATGTCACTGGATACTTTAGAACCGAAACAAGACAAGATCAATAATTAGAAATTTTTACTATGCATATTTTTGGGGGAAGGTGCACAGACTCTTTTTGGGCATATAAGCTGTTCTTCAATGTGAGGAAAAAGAAATAGGAACAGCTACATGTCGGACTATTTAGAGTACAAGAAGATTAAAAACGAAATAGATTGGATAGTTGTTTGTTTGTTGTTGTTGTTGTTGTTGGTTTTTTATGAACGACATCTAAAATATTTGATTAATGCTTGTTTTCTTGAAAGCAAACCCAGAATTTAAATATAAAAATCAGCGAACAACATGTAATTAAAGAAGCATCAGAAGTTGCTTGGGTGTAGACTTAATGTCAAAGGTGAGATTAGGATTCTGTCTAAATATAATTCTGTCTAAATGCATTATAATTACTCTCATTCAGAGTATTTATGATCAGAAATACAAACTTGTGCTTCATGACTGAACCAAATCTTTGATTTTTACGTTCAGTTTTTATTTTATTTCTTCATAAGATACCTTACTTTCACCTTCAGGTTTTATTGATATTGTCTTTTTTAAAAAATCTAAGCAAAGAATAATTTTAAATTAAAATATTGGATAATCACTAGTAAATACACTGATTTTGTTGTTTTAGCTGAAAATAATGTTCAAGAGGAGCAGGAAAAAAATAATAAAGAACAGGCAAAACCAGATGAGAAGGTTGAACCTAATAAGACTATTGAAAGCAACAAAGGCAACAAGGCTGAAGAAGGCAGCAAAGGCAGCAGCTCAGAAAAGTAAAATAAACAAAAAACCACACCACCTTTATAAAGTGAAACCCTTTAAATTTACTCAAAGGAAAATGTTGTAGACGATACCTGTGTACACTGAATTTGCCCAGAGTGTGCTGTGAGGAAGAAGGACATGCTGTAATAGTGAAATGCTTGTTGTTCGAAATTGTGCTCAGCTGTAAACTTTTCTCCTCGACAGAAAACCCAGTGTATGTAAATTGACTTCAGATTTTGCTCTAGATGCAGCTATCTTTTATATTTAACTGTGTTATCCTTAAGCGATAATCCTCTTGTATTACAAGTTCAAAAACAATGTTCCCTCATGGTTTAAAAACCCCTCTGTTATAGGTTCATGTTAGATAATTAGAGTGGTATATGAACTAATTTTAAAAGGAAAAGATAATCAGTAAATATCTGTAACAACTGGAGTTCATCTTTACAAAGATTTCATGGAGGAACAATTAGTGTGGTTCTAAAATTGTGAAACTGTGATTGCTGTTTGTAAACATCTTTATTAATAACAGTATCATGAGTGTAGTTTGAACTATCAGCCTTTGTGTGAGGGGGATATCTCCAACATCAGTCATCTTTGTGCAACACCAGGAACCACAGGAGAGCATTTGACAAGGGCTATACATGCAGCAACCCAAACATAAGACTTTTGTTCCAACAATAAGTTATTTGGTTTTGCTCTAATGACTTCCTCTTGGAACGGTTCATAACCTTAAACCAGTAGTATTTCTCCCAGACATGGAGGGCAAACACCTTTTTCTTGTTTACTGTTATCCAGTAAAAGGAGAAGTTTTCTTGTTCCTGAAATGTCTTTTTGTAGGAATTCTGTCTCTCTGTGGGCAACCATTAAGGAAAAGGATAAACTGAAACCAGATTCAAGTCCAGGTTTATGAATCTTTGTATTCATTTGTCTGGCTTTCAAATAAATGTAACAGTTCTTAATCTGAAGAGTGAACTAATTCACGAAAACATCAAAAATAGGGAACTAACAAAAGCTCAGACATCCACATCTGGAAATGCTGCTGTCTGTTTCTACCAGAGGCAGATCCTCATTGTTCAGTCCCATACTTGAAGTTTTAAGAACAGCATCCTTTGGAAAATCCCTTAACGTTGTTCTTTTAATCCAGTTGTTCAGATAGATCCTGGGTAACTAAGAGCCGACAGGTCTTTCAGCAAGAGACTAATTTGGAGGTTAGTTACTAAATTAGGGCTTCAGCTTGTTGCTGTACTGTTTATTTTTGTGAGACTTCTGAGAGATGTGAACTCAATATACAGTTTCTTAAAAGGAGTAAGATCAGGTTCTCATTGTCAGCGAGCAGTCAAATGGTCTTGAAAGATTCTGCATTATCAGTCTGGGAATTTCTATTACTTCTAATTTCTTTGTAGTGAAGTTCTGCACAGACAGTCATCCAAAGAAGTAAATTATTTTATTTTGAGTTAAGTGCATCATCTGCTTTTACAACACTTTTGATTCCTAATAAAGATTTCAAGGATGAGGAGGGCTTAGGCTTGGCAATAATATGGTTTTGGTTAATTAAAAACAAACAAGAAAACAAACAAACAGCCACACTCAGCCCTGGTTCCTGGGCTTGCAAAACGATAGAATGCATCTATGGTAGCTGTAGTTGCAAAACAGTGGAAATACAGGTTAGTAACTTCTAGCCATATGAATCTTTGTATGCTCAGTAGCTTTGTGGCTACATTGTAAAATACTTATTTTTATAGCTGAATTTTTGTAACGGCAAGTTTGTGAAGTGCTGACAAAAATCATACTGTAATTAGGGGCCTTGTCTTTCTGCAATGAATATGAAAAAAAAAGCTCACAGCTTTTACTACCACTGTCAAATTTTTTTCTTAATTCTGGGTTTTATAACTAGGGTACTAGCTAATCACACTAAAAAAACCCCTCATAAATAATTTTAATGATGATATCTGGGACCACTGGGATTTTTGCAAGGGAATAATATGTGACCTCTCAGAGTGTGTCAGAACTTCTCTATTAGGAGTGTGTCAGGAATTTAAATTGATTATCAGTTATTGACTGGCTACACTTTTTTGATAGATCAATCAACTCTATGCTGTTTGATTTATGTATGTATTTATTGAGGTGTGAGACCAATAAACCACCACAGGAAGAAAATGAGGAAGCTGAGGTGAATATTTTTCTGTGAATGTGTAGCTCCTGTTTACAAATAGTTGGGGAAATAATTACTTCAATATATGATTGGCAATGGTGTTTGCTTTTGCAATGAATAAATAAATTTTCAAACATGCAAAACTATTAAGGACACGGCTTTTTCCTACTTTATCATGTAAACACATGTACATGTTTTATTAATTAATGTTTAATTTTAGAATTGCTACACATAATAGATGTCTGGGCTTTTTTTTTTCTTTTAGTGCTAAACAGCAAGACTTTACAGCAAATCCTGACGAATTCATGAGTCAAGAGGAACTGTTGAGTTACTTGGTGAGTGTTAAATATTACGTTGCAGTGCAATTTTTGGAAAAAAAAAAATCACAGCATTACTAAGTTTAAAATGTAGCAATTAACATGAAAGCCAAAATCTAGGCAGTTTACTAATCTAACAACATATTTTGTCAGAAGGTAGGATTTAGAATAAAATTAATATCATTGAATTTATGGTGTATCTATTAATTTTAAAGTTCCTGGACAGGGATTTTGCCAAAGTACTGGTTTACTCTCAGAGGAATGACTTGTATTGAAAACTAATGTGTTTTTATCAACTATAGCTTAACTCCACTCCTGAACTACATGATTAAGTAAAATGACCTTTTCTATTTCTTTTCCCTTCTTTTATAATTGGCCTGTGATTTTCAAATGGGGAATTTGAAAAAATGTAATTAAATGACAGAAAGAAGCAGAATGAAGAAAAATATCTGAGGTATGCAGAAAGGAAATAATCATTTTTTAAGAAATAAAATATGAGTTGTATAATCAAACAAAACAAAACATAAAACCCAACCAACCAACCAAAAAAAAAAAAGAAAAGAAAACAAATTCACAACAAACAACATAAACTAAAAACCCTCTAATCTCTTTGTAAAGTAAGTGGCAGACTATCTGAATTCTGTTCAGTTATTGGAAATATGTATTATGTACACATTCACAGCAGGCATACAATCAATTGGTTGAAAACTAGCAGTTGCCAGTTGTTAGATGTATTAACAACATTTTTGGTCGTACATACAGAAATGGTGACTTTATTAAAAGTATCAGTGACAAATTGTACAAAAATCTTTACTGATAGTCACTGTGACTCAGCTACTGCATGGTAATTTATGCACTATTGACTATCATAAAATCTTTTTTCCCCTTTCTAGTAGGGAATTATTAGATGTAAAGATTGCACATTGCTAATGAACTTTGAATTTGTTTTAAGGCATCCTCTTGCTTAGTATGATTGTCCTCCAAGAACAACAGAGGATTGGAAAAATATTCTGTTTTGGAAAGTTTGAAAATTTTTTAATATTAGCATCTACAGTAATTTTTTTAAAGCTGCATGTTTCTTATGAAGTGAAAATTTAACTGTGAAAATCAGTATCCTCTGCTTTGTCATTAAAATAATTGAATTTCTTTTACTACCTGATAGCGGAGATGTCTTTGCCCAAGTTTAATTTTCTTTTTCCACCTAGTTTTTGATAAGATCTTACTTAAATATAACTTGTGCAAACCAGGAGAGATAATTACTCTTAGTGTTAAAAATATAACATAATCTCTATTATGCTGCCATGTATGAACTCACTGCTAGTTTTTTATTATTTTTCCATTCTCTGGTGAGTTTAAAGGTGTTTGGTTCTAATCCAGAAGACTTTGAATCACTAGGACAGACCTGCAGTTCTGTTGCATCGTGGCCAGTGAAGTATTTTCAGCAGAACTTTATTATTATAGGTAAGAGGATGATACATGTAGCTCTCTTTGCGAGGACTGTTAGTGCTAGAACTTGGTCCCCTACTAGAGATTCAGAGTTTCAAAGGTTGCTTTTTCCTTAGGCTTTTTTGGGAAGAACGTTAGTATAAGGCAAGGTGGCATATATTTTTAAATTCAGTAGCATTCTGGTTTTTTTCTACTTTCTAGATAAATGGGTTCTCACTATATTGCCTCAGGGAATTTGCATGTATTCATTTGTATTCAGGTATCTTGGAAAGAGATTAAAATACTTGAGGAAAAGCTGTGTGTATTTCCAAGCATATTCTTGGGCTGTTTCTTTTCAAAGGGCTCTCTTGCGTAGCTGCAGCTTCCTTTTGTTAGGATTCTCCTCCACCTCCCGCCCTTCTATTTATGGGATTAAAGGTAAAAACTTGATTTGCTTTGTAAATTCAGCCATGTCTGAGAGAAAAATAGAGGCCTAAAAAATGAGGCTCCTGCAGGGTTTCTTTTATACATTGTGATATTTCATCCTTTCAGAGGGAAAATTTTATATTGTGTATTATTTATTTTTTTTCTTTTTATCCTGGTAAAGTTTTGAGATTCTGAATGGAGATGATGCTTCATTTATCCCAAAAGTAACACAGACCCTTGCAGATGCGCTGGTGGAATATCATCAGCAGGCTGCATCAAAAAAAGTAATGTGGATTTTATTTTGGTTTTGTTCCACTAATCTGTAGATTCTCGGGACTATGCATTTTTGTTATTACAGATAGTTTAAACAAAATTGATGTGGACACTGTATTGTTAGTTTTAGCCATTAAATACTTAAGTTTTTGTAGTGATGATAGGATAAACTTATAGCTTTTATGTTGAGGAGTCTTAATACTTCCTGTTCAAGGGTGCTTGATTTTTTTTTTCTTTTAATAGAAGCTAAAAAATCATCTTGCCTCTTATATCCCATGCTTTTTCTTAAATTTATAGTTTTCTGCTAGTTTTTCCCTCTTTGATTCTAACAAGTTTTTCTCATCTCCACTGACCTCCCTAACACTCTTCTTCTGCGTCCCATTTCCTTTCCCAGCCTTCACTTCGTTCACCATGTAATCAAACATTATTGACATCCATTTTCTTTCTTACACAACTGTTTGGTGCTACTCTTTGGACTCTTCCCTTTTAGGTCTCTTTCTTCCTCCACTATTAAAAAACACATTTTTTCACCCTCTCTGCTATTACTTTTGACTGGTTTGTCTTTACATAGGCATAGCATGGAGGTGTTTTGAGTATTTCTTTGAGGTTGTGACTTGCATTGCCTACACCTTCAGTTTACACTCCACTATACTATAATCTCCACAGTTACTACTCTTGGAATGACTTCTTGTTCATTCCCCCATTGTCAACAGGGATGGTAGGAACATTCGTCTTGGTGGTGATCCATTCAACACCTTTGCCATTGGAAATATTATTACTTATCCCCTCCTAGCGTTTCTTGCACAATTATCAGTGCTGAACAGACCTCGCATTCACCACAACAGCTACTTGACTACTTTTTTATTTAAACGATGAATTTAAGCGGATAATGCCAAATACAGGTAAGTACCAGCCAATAGGCTGGAGAGAATCACAGAGGTGACACTTCAAGAAAGTTAGTTTTCTTTTGTATTTTTTCATTTGTCTTCAAAAGCCTTTCTTAATTTAGGACTTTATAATAAAGTTTATCTTTGTTCCTCATATTCCATCTTTCCTCTGTTGTTTTCTTTCTGACCCAAAGGCAGTACTTCTCCATAATAAATTCCATGTCTGTAGTTCTCTTTAATTATTTACTGCTTTTTACTTCCTCATTAAGCTTACTTATTCCTGCTGTTTTTTCCATATAGGATTTTGTTGTTTTATTCATATGGAAAGAAGGCAAAATCTGTTACTCTGTTACAAAACAATCGAGTTCTAACTGATGTAACTCCTAAGTACTAGTTGTAGAACCACATCAGGTTGTTGTGGTTTTTTTGTTTTCATTTTTTTGTTTGTTTGTTTGCTTTTAGTTTTCTGAACTGTGATCTTTCAACTGGTAATTTTTTAACTAAATGTTTTATTCTGTATGTAAGATGTTTCCTTTTTTAGACCTGACAGGTTAAGAATTAGGGTCTAAAAGTATCACTTCTTGTCCTGATACAGTGCTTTTTCAAATGTGTAGAGAGACACCATGACCAGTGTATACATAGAAGTTTGTTATCAGTTGCATGATTTTCAAAGAAATGCTTGATTTTTCAGATTTGGTAGCAGAAATACTGGTCTTTTATTTGGCCTGTGATCAATAAAAATGTAGTAGTTCATTGTTTCAAGAGATTATCTTAATGAAGTTCTGAACACAACTTTTTTCAAACTCATAGGACCTCATAGATGCTGAATATAATGGAGGAGCAGCACTGGAATATTACACAGAATGGTCTGACCTGACTTCAGCAGATATTAGTGACGCTGATACTGGTAATGTTAGCTTTGTAACCTTGAATGTGCTTTAATCTTAACACTAAACCTTGCATAAATTTTAGTAAGCCTTTTCTTCCTGCTTCTCTAGAAGCAGAGATAAGAGCAGAATAAAGCCAGGGTCAAGTAGCATAAATTAATAGTTTGTTGCTGGTTTTTTCTTCAATCCTCTACAAATGTTAGAATGGCCAGACTATTCAGAAAACATTCATCTTGCTTAACTGTAGCATTTGGGGAGAAATTTAGTATTGACTCTGACTTTTCTCTGTCCAGAGCCAACTCTTCCTAAGGAGGCTTTCAAAGTTGAACTCTGGCTTTTTTTTTTTCCCCATTTATTTCTCTTCTTGGTGGAGAAGAGGCTTAGTGCAGGTCTAGTCCAACCAAGATGTTAGCGAAAACAAAATTATGTTGTATAGGATGTATAATTCTTTGTATTAATAACATGTAAATATTACAGCTACTTGGCCTCAGTGCATCTGCTGAATCTTTTCAAAGAATCTTGGATTTGTTTGAGGTCCCCTCCTTCTTGATATCAACAAATGGTTATTTTTCTCAAGCATATGAAGTACAGTCATATGCTTGGACAGGCAAAATACCCAGAATACTGGTGAAACTATTTTGTTGGTTTTTGTTTTGTTTTGTTTTGTTTTCTAGGAAGATTAGGTTTTGAAAACCTAAATTAATACAATGCTAATAACAAAAATTACTTACAATATATGAGACTTGGAACTTTTACTTTGTTTTTGCAAGCATAATGGAAATAGCTTTCATCCAGCCCCCCACCCTCATGTCTCCAGGATTTTCTGTAACAGGAAAGCATTCCTCACTCTCAGTTGTATGAACATGTAGGAAAGTCAGATGTGAACCCTATCAGCAATGCTGCTGTGCCAGACTGGAGATGCTTGTTTGGAAAAGCCCTGTTTAGAGATATAAGTAATGAGGACTCTTCAGAATATTTTCTTACTGAAAAAAAATATTTCTCTTCTTTAAGGCTATTCAAGCAGCCAGCCAGCCAAACAATCCTTGTCAGTAAATTAAGAAGATGAACCCCAAAACTTTTCAGCTGGCTCTTTGGAAACTGTATATGAGGACAACATCGCTACTGAATTTTTGAACAGCTTAAGAAATACTAATGTTGAAGAAGTTACTGCTACTCTACGCAAAATAGTAGCAGCAAATCCAGCTTTCAGAGGTAATTCATGTATACGTGCATACACATAAATGCATGTATATAAAAATATACCTAACATATTTTGTTAGCTCTATGAAATATTAAGGACTATGTAGGTCAAAGAACTTTGAGGTATTAAGGAGGGCTGAAGAGACTTCCCCCTTTTAACTTTTGCAGGATTCAGTTTGGGAATGGTATTTCAAAATGGCTGCCTTCCCATTAAGGTGTTAATAATTGCTGAATTGCTTTTAAAATTCTTTTCTCATTTGTTTATCATAATATTTACATGGTGAGAGATAGTAAACTAAAATCAAGCGTATTGCTATTAGAAAAAAAAAACAAACAATCTTTTGTCTGTGGTGAAATGCTGGCTTTAGGAATGCCAACAGCAAAGAAATTTTTACTTACTGATTGCTGAAGAAACTGTATTTGCACAGTAACATAGACTTAATAATGAATCGGAGACAAGTAGTCTTTCTTTTGTTTTTTCTAATAAGTTTCAGCTACTAAACCTTCCCACATCTTCAGTCAATTGCTGCCCCTTCTTCAGAACCTTCCTTTGTACATTTCTAAGCTTCTCAGAGTGTGTTTAGGATCATCAGGATAAAATAAGAACACTGAAGATGAGTACATGGTAGAGCAACTTAAGATACTCTTTGCAGTGTGCTCACTGGGGAAGAAACTGGAGATACTGCAATCTGTGACATAAATTCTCCTTGGGCATCTGTATGCACACACAGCTCAGTAGAATATTCTTGGAAAGGAAGTTCTGAAAGAAATTAACAACATAAAAACATGAAAGTTGCAAATCGTTATTACTCTTCCATGAATATCACCTGGTCCTAGGGACCTGAAGAACAAAATGGTGAAGTTACTGGAGGTAGTGATTTCTACCACAAAGCCCCCTTTGGAACCTGAAAATTTGTGGGTGGCAAACATGGTTCTCTTTTATGTATATTTCTCCTTTATTTAAAGTTTTGGTTTGTGTTGAACACAGCTGCTTGCTCTCTGCCTCCCCCCGACTCAGCAGCTGGACATGGAAGTAGGAATAGGAAGAACAAAAGTAGAGAAAACTCATGGGTTATGATAACGACAGTTTAATAGAATCATAGAATCACTTCAGTTGGAAGAGACCCTCAGGATCATTGAGTCCAACCATAACCTAACTCTGGCACTAATAAGTGGAGGGGAACAAGTGATGCAAAGACAATTGCTCAGCAGACTGATGCCACACCAGTCCTGAGCAACAGCCGCTTTAGAACCCAACCTCACCGTCTTGCCTTGTCAGTTTTTATTGCTGAGTATGATGTATGGAATATCCCCTTTGGCCAGTTTGGTTTAGCTGTCTCAGCTTTGTCTTCTACCAGTCTTTTTCTCATGCTCAGCCTAATCACTGTGAGAGTGCAGAGTAGGAAAGAGAGAAAGCCTTGAAGCTGTACAAGCAGCCTTCAGCAACAGCCAAAACACTGGTGTGTTATCAACACTGTTTTGGCCAAAAATCCCAAACACAGCACCATGCCGGCTGCTATGTAGAAAGTTAAATCCATCCCAGCCAAAATCAGTACAGAGTTCCAGGTGATCTTTGAAACTTCTAGCTTCTGTTGCAGAGGTGAATAGAAACTGTTTAGAAAAACAAAGTAGGAATTATTGAATGCCTGGAAAAAAAATTATCTGCTTGGAGTGGTTGGTGGGGAATGAATATGGCTTTTGTGATAAGGAAACCTTCTGTACAAACCACCTGGTGTTGTTTGAAAGGGGTCAGCAAAGGAGTCAGATAAAGGTGATCCATTTCATACAGTTTGTTTGGAATTCCACAAAGCTTTTGATAGGTACTCTAATCAGAGACTTTTAAGGGAACTAACTGGCTGTGGGAAAAGAGGCAAATCCTTGCAATGTTAAAATAATAAACAGATAGCAAATGGACAATTACTTTTTATAATGAAATGAAAAGAGGTTCCAATAGAGAACTGTGGGCCTATGTTTAAGACCTCTGCTGTTTAGTATCTTCACAAACGACCCGGAAAAAGGGATGAGTATCTGGATGACATGATTTAGTCAAATTCAAAACAGTTAGAAGTGTTGGTTGACTGATGAATTTCAAAAGCTCCTCATCAGATCAGTGGAAAGGCCAACTTATCAGTCAGAAGAATATGCTGAATACAAGGAATTAAGGAAAGAATGGAAATAAAGATGGGAGTTGTCATTTTTCTGTTGCATAAACTCATGCTTTGCCTGTATCTGGCAGAAAGCGATGGTTCTTCATGCAGTAGTAGGTGGATGATCTGTGGAACTCTGGGCAAAAGGATACTGTGGATACAAAAATGTGACGTGTGTCCTTGTCTTCACTGTCTGGGCCAAACTGGGCAAGCGTTTGGAAGAGGGATACTGAAAAGTTTGCCATATCAGACTTGGAAAATTTCCTGAGCTGAAAATGATCTGATACGGGAAGAACATAGTATTCTCACACCCCACCAAGCATCAGGGAAACTTGCCCTGCTCTTCCCTTAGCATTTGGTTATGGGTGCTGAATGTCTATCAGTACCACTTCAGCAGTCCCTATATCTCTTCTGCTTCTTCTTTTCCTAAAGCCATGGGCATTAGTTTCATCAAAGCAATGTGGCCTTATGCTTCTCTTCAGAAGAGAACTCTTTGACTTATTGTTACAATGATAAAATCAAGCATTTCTGGTCATGCTTTCCTGATTATCAGCTGCAGATCTTTCCAAGTCAGAGTAGAGGTGCAAGACAGACCCTTTAGCTGAACCAGTAGAGCTGTTCATATCATACAGTTATAGTTTCCAGGCATATTCTGATTATTGATAGTTATGGTATTTTTCATTTAGTAAGATCCCAACTTATGTCATCATGTAAATGTTTCAGTATAACTTGTGCTTTTAAATGTATTTTATCATCAAACCACTTATATTCTGCTTTTGTTTGTCTTTTACTAAGGAATTGATATTCCAAACGTTGCAAGGATCCTGACTGAAAATGGAACTCTGAGAAGACCAAGTAATGGCAGCACAGTGTGTCATGGTAGTTAATAGAGTTAATGTAGGAATGCTTACTTTCTACAAGTTTGTTGTTTTACTTAATATGAACTCATTGTAGCTGAGGTTGCTATGTTCAAATTTTGTACAGTGTCATTTTAATTAATAACTTGGTTTTGAGATTCTTGTTATTTATTTATGTATTTATTTATTTCTGTATTTGTGGAAAGGTTGTAAAGCTCATGTTCTTTCTTTCCATGGTAAAGCATACTTTTAAAACAAGTAACAGGTTTTTTTCTGAATATCATTAAATATAGTCTGATAGTCTGATAATTTCTTATTGTTGGTTCTTTTACAAAGATTTATCAGCAGAATGACCTACTGCCATCAGCAGTATAAATTCATCCTACAACAAATACTTGGATGTTATTCCCTGTGGCTGCTAGGCCTGGCTCAAAAGCTTTTGTAATAAAAAATCCTCTCCTATTTAAGGGTTAAGAATAGGTGTCCACAATTTTTTAAAATAAAGATTAATAATAAAAATTCAGTGCTGTCAGTCTAGCTCTGAGTTGAGAAGTGCCTGGACTATAGTGAATTTAGGAAGCATAGGTAATTGGAAGCTTTAACAAAGTCAACAGAGATCAGCCGTGCTTGCAAATTTGGGAATATGTCCCAAGAGATCTAACCAGACTATGGTTAAGAGGCGCAGATATTTGCAAATCTGCAGCAAAAGTATCTTTTGTCCTTCCTTATCCCAGCAGCAGGAGAATGAAATGAAAGCTGGCTTATACAGTCCTTCAGTTCAGGCTCTTTTAACGCGAATGTCTTTCCAAATAAAGTCTTTTTGACTGAGTGTAAGGGTCTAAATATCAATGACTACTACTTTTGTAGGCTAATGACAAATATTTTGTATGGGTACAAATTACTGTGCTTGGGGGAAAAAAATTAAAGTTAAATTGTGTAATTAAAATTTGCTTCCTGCTTGTGATGTTCGGTAGCATTCAGTGGTTCTAAATATAGCTCTTCAGTTTTGCAGCCAAATGCTGGTATAACATAGATGTGCTGGGGCCAGATGGTAAATGAACCTTTTAATGTTAACTTTTTTTTTTTTTTGAGATCTGGATGGAATTGAGAATCCTCATCCTGATGGTTTCACATCTTCATATCATGGAATGCAAGATACCATAAAAGTAAGGGTAATAAAGAAAGCAGCAATTAAATTGGTTAGTTTTGTTCTATGAACACACACAGTAATGAAAGAAGTTATATGACAATTCAAGAAATTAAAACACAAAATTCAGTTTTAAAGAAATTGTGGAGAACTTCTAGAATGCCTCTAAATATGTTATCAGAAGCAGAAACAGAACCAAAGCTCTTACAGCTCATTTACTCTATGATAGGGACAATGTTAATGTCTGCTTAATGAAGGTGAACTTGATCAGTAAAACCATCTTTTAGTTGATATGAAATTCTGAATTCTGTTCCTGTAATACAGAAAATAAATATCGAAACATCTTTTTGTTTGTTTGTTTTTGAAATGCAGAAAGTGGCTGAGTCGCCATCCCTGGAGGTGTTTAAAAGACGTGTAGATGAGATTCTTAAGGACGTGGTTTAGTGCCAGCGTTAGGTTAATGGTTGGACTCGATGACCTTGAGTGTCTCTTCCAACCAAAATGATTCTATGAATTAAAATAATAAGATCAGAATGTTCAGCTGTTGTAAATGACCACCTCTGGGACAGCTTTTTGCTCTTACTATGGAATCATTCCTAGTGGAAATAAAATTCAGTTGAAATTGCTTGGATTTGAGTATTTTTTTCTGTTGGGTGCAGGAGGAGCATGCTGAAAATGGAAAGACCTCTGAATCTGCAGCACTTGGATATAAACTGGTTTGAATGGTGTGCTGCGGAGCACTGTTGTATTTCTCAGCAATGGCTGAGAAAACTGAACTGCACAAAAATCATGAAGTGTATGTTTCTGGAAATGTTTTGAAAGAATGTCTAACACAGCCTATTCAGTTGTACAGTTATCTTCCCCTTTAAACTTATTTTCTGGTGCAAACAGAGGCTGCAAAAGAATTCTATTATTTTGTTCCAGGTATCTGTCTGTGTTTTGTGATGGCATTATACTACAATGGAAAACAGCATGTTTGTTCCAAAACAGTTTTTAAGGATAATGTTTTACTTCTGCTAGAATTTTAAAGTAATAAACAAAAGGCATTCTCTTTCCTAATTATGCTTAAATGATGTTGCTGATTGTATTTAATATTATGTATTTTAATTGTTTCTCACAGCAAGGCAGACCTCTGGGGTAATTGGAGAATTAGTAGATTAAAACTTAAGCAACAGCAAGAAAAATTAAACCAAGACAGAATAAATTTTTCTTTTAGTTTTACCTTGGTTTCACACATTTTACTCAGAGACCAGAGAGCTTAGGGGAAGAGATCCTTAACAAAAAAATGAAGAACTTGCATTCCTCTAACAAGGCAGAAAATGGAAAGGAGAAGGGTATTCACAGGTGAATTGATAGGAAGTGAAAAGTTTTGAAAGTGCAATAGACGACTTACTGTCTGGTGTAAACTGTGATGATCTCTGTTCTAAGCAGGTTTTGCATCCAGTGACTTCTAGGATCCTGCTCTGTGCTTCTGGTTTATAAATTCATTACCATTTTGAAGCAGCAAGCCCCATCTTGTATATTTTACCTCGATATTGGTGTACAAAATTATATAGCATGCTTGATAGTCTGATACTATATGTGAAACCTACAGTGCTAGTGGTGACTCTGCATTGCCTTCACCAGAATTGTTCTCTCTTGTAGATGTTTTCCAACTCTATAAAGACAAATCTTCATATTTCTTATTATTAGTGCATTCTCGTTGGAGGAAATAAGAAAGAAATCAAGAACTGAAGTAGCTGGGCTCAAAGAAAGTGATCCTATGACTTGCTACGAGTAAGAAGCCTGAGCCAAGATGTCTCTGATTCCAGTAATTAAAATGATGTAACACCTTGTGTGATGGGATGCTGACATTGTAAAAAACGCTGTGGAACTACTGGCAGTCATCCATATTTGTTCCAAACGGTGCAGTGTGATTACTTCAGCGATCTGATTGATTTGTTCTCATGACTGATGCGCTAAGGTAGAACATCCTGATGTGGTCCCAGAGGGAGGCAGAGAGTGAACTGGAGGTGACTTTAAAAATACTTAAAGACACCCCTGCAAAAGCATCTCCTTCTGTCTAGAGAATTGATGTTAAGCCTGCAAAGCGAAAAGTGTGTCTCTGAGTATCTTCAGGCTAGACACGAGGAAAAATGTTTTTACGGTGGGGGCGGTGAAACACTGGCCCAGGTTGCCCAGAGAGGTGGTAGATGCCCCATCCCTGGAGACATTAAAGGCCAGGCTGGATGGGGCTCTGAGCAACCTGATCTAGTTGCAGATGTTCCTGCTCATTGCAGGGGGTTGGACTAGATCACCTGTGAAGGTACTTCCAATACAAACTGAACTGTGATTCTATGAAAAGCGTCATGAAGCTCTCATGGTCCACTGGTTCAACACGTGGCTGCTCTGCTGTAGGTACGTACAACAGTGATGGTTTGCCTGCCCTTGTTTAACACGTTGCTTTGCCAGCAAAGAACTTTTACTATAGAAAAGGGAAAACCTGCTGTAACCCATCACCAGAGCAGCACCCGAGAGCACACCGCTTCGAGGGAAAGAAAAAAACCATCTTTGCAGCGCTTCCCCGCAGCGGCAAGGTCACGGCTCACACCTCGGGCCCCTCCCGCCTGGGCGGGCGGCGGAGCCCGCCGCTGCGGCAGGTGGCGCCGGCGCTCCGGCGGAGCGGGAAGGGAGGGGCGCTCTTTCCCGCTCCAAGCGGGTGAGGGTTTGAGGCGCTCGCTGGTTGCAGCCGCTCACGTGGGCGGCCGTTTCCGGGCAAGCTCTCGGGGGCGGAAGGGGGCTCGCGCTGCCGCGTGGTTGGTGAGTGGCTGGCGCGCGGGGCTCGGCGGCGCCGTGGCGGCGCGCGGGAGGAGGGGCGCGTCCCGTCCCGGTGCGTCCCGGCTCTGCCCCGCGCCACCGGCCGCCTTTGTGTGACCCACCCCCTTCCCAAACGCTCCTGCGCAGGGCGGCGGGAAAGCGTGAGCACAGCCGCGGGCGTGTGCCGGTCCCGGGGAACCAGCGGCCTCGGCTCCTTCGGCCGCGGGCGTCGCCCGCCACTCCTGCCCCACCTCCCCTCACCTCCCCTCGCCCAGCGGCGTCACCTCAGCCGCGGCTCCCACCGCTGCTGGAGCCCCGGCTCATCCCCGGGGCGGCTGCGGCAGCTCCCGGGAGCCGAACTCGCGGCCTCCCCGCCGGGAGCCCCGGCAGCCGGGCGGGCACTAACGCGCTTTATTTGAACGCCTCGTAGGGCGCCTGGAGCGGAGCAGCTCTCGGGGAACACGCCGAAAGATGTCCCGGGACGGCGAAGAGGGCTGTTCGACGGCCTAGACACGCGGGAGGAGCCGCCGCCTTCACTTGAGCAGCGCGTTGGCTTCGGGGTACGGCGGGGTGACCGGGGTCTTCTGGGAGCGGGTTGTGTTGTGTAGTGGTTTTATGTGTTCTGTGGTGATGATGATGTTCCCTGGTGACCGGTGCTGTGCTTGGCGGGAGCCTCGGAGAGTTAATTGCGAGCGAGTGTGGCCTTTAGCTGGCAGAGAATTTGCCCAGGTGCAAACCTGTATCAGATGAGAGGAGTTAGGGCGCGTACCACACCTTCTGGTTTCTCAGGATTTTCCCGATTGCCCGAGCTTGTAAATGTGCTGGTGGCAGGATTCCCTGAGGATACCACTTCAAAGCTGCGATTCCAGGTGAAACAGGGACTCCTTCTGGTTCCCCTCTCTTTCCCTACCTGATGCAAGGATGGTCAAGTGACACCCAAAGTAGCTTCCGCAAGTGTGGTGTACAGCTTTGTGTTAAAAGAAGCTAATATTGATTTGAGGTTATTTTAATGTTTTGGATTGTAAAACTATATTAGCGTGTAAGTTGTTAGGTGCACTTAGCTCAGTCCTGTTGGAAGAGCGCCAGCTGAAAATACATTTGAAGTCAAAAGGCAAACAGTTGTTTCAGCAGGAAGTTTCATTAAAATATTTATGTATCTTTAAGCAAAACTGTATACAGCTTATAATGTTTTGTTATGCAGATACAGTGGTGTTATTATGGCTTTAGTTTTATAACCATTTTATCTCTGATTTAACATGATACATATAAATTGGAAATGGATATGTTGAGATTTCTAATAAATAATTTCCAGAATGCGCAGTGTAAAGTAAACTGTGCTGCTTTGGTTTAACTGGAGATAGTATATTTCGTAAGCCCGCTCCTTTAGGAGAACTTAATTGACTTTGTTCAGGTGTGTCTACACCTGTATTGTAAAGTTTTTAGTGCTAAATGGAAGCCAGACATTTTGTCCTGAAATGTGAGACTTTCTTAATGTCTTCATTAAAGCAAGCTTTGTAAGTGGAAATAACGTGTCAAAAGATTCTAGCTATTTTTGTATGTCTTGCAGTGAAATAGTGAAAATCTTTTAATTCCTTCCAAAAGATGCATATGGTAAAAATCAGAAGCTTATAAAACCATAGTTTTTATGGTTGGACACTAAAGGACCTTTTTATTTTGGCACCAAACACCACATTTTTTCAGCGCCTTTTCTGTTGATAGGTTACTTATGCTAAACTTACACTTCAGTTAAAGTGGTCTATTTTAAGCTAACATGTGAAAAGTATAAATTAAGTTGTAGTGAAATGTTTGTTTAATCAGTTCAAATTGTTTTAAAGGAATAGAAAACGTCAACTGGATTAAAAACATTCTTTAATGATCACCTTGATGATGTATATATGAAATACTGTAGTACAGCGCAAATTTACAGTTTGAAGTCCATTGGGAGAATGAGCTCTAGAATTTTATTTTCTGCAGTGAATGGTGATCATATGCACCATAAAAGAATCATTGTTTGGATATTTTATTTTGATATTTCTGTGTTTAGTTAGCTGTATTTTTTTTTTCTTTTTAGGTAGTATGGTCTTTAAAATTTGAGCATTGTGTTTGCAACTTTTTGTATAGTTCAGATGTTAAGAACCCAAAGAGTAGTTTGAAAGAGAGAAGAGACAAAAAGTTTATGTACCTGATAACATGGACTTGATACTGTGTACACTGAGGTCTGGAAGGATTCAGATTTCTGGCTCTGTAAATTACCTGTTATAATTAGAAAGTTGTGAGATATTAAACCTCAACATCATAATGGCTTTGTGCGTGCCTCCCTCTTCTCCCTTTTAAACTGTAAGTAATCTCTGCAGCCACTTCCAGCAGCCATCAGACTGTGGATTCACGGTCTTCATGAACAGATGTCTAGGTACAATTTCTATGTGATGTTGAATGTTGTGACATCAGCTTCTGGAGTTTTGTTATGAATGAATTTAAAAGTACAGAGATTGAGGGAACGAAGATTAACTAAAGGAGCCTCTGTGTGTGGTTTTATAGTTTGCTTTTTGGTTTGTGTGGGGTGTTGTTGTTGTTTGTTTGTTTGTTTTTTTATCTGTAAATTGTGTTTGCATAGCAAGGTTGTGGTAGCTGGGCATCTACGGGGGTGGCTTCTGCCTTCTTTTTTAAGATTTAGTTTTTATTTCTCATTATCTGACTCTGATTTTATTTGGAATAAATTCATTAATTTTCCCCAAGTTGCGTCTGTTTTGCCTGTGATGGTAATTGGTGAGTGATCTCTCCCTGTTCTCATCTCAAACCATGAGCCTTTCGTTATATTCTCTCTGCCCTGCCCAGCTGAGGAGGGGAGTGACAGATTGGCTTTGGCAGGCACCTGGCATCCAGCCAGTGTTAACACACCACAGTCTGGTAGAATTAAGAGTACTTTTATCAGTACAGATATGTCAAAACCAAAAAGTCATTCAGAAACTGGAGTGGGTTTTTATTTGTTTTGGTTATTGTACATCTATTGTAATATGTCCATATGACTTCTAAGTATAGCTTTTCATATTTCTTGTGCCTTGTGAAACATGACTTAGTTTTTCAGTCTCTTTTTTTCTCGTTATGTGCCCATTTAACCTCTTTCCACTCCATTCTTTGTAGTTTTCATGTTTTAATGCATAGACTGGACTTTTCAGTGTATAGTGAAAGTTTTCTTAGCTACTTGTATAATACTGTTATCAGTGAAGGCTTGATTAAACCCATGATTTCACCTGTGCAGAATGTATGCAATTAATGATTGAGCTGGTAAACAAAGCACAAATTAAATGAAACAGTTCACTGAGCTCCTTTGGCTTGGCAAGATCAGCTGTGTAAAAAGTGGCTTTATTGGCAGGAACTTTTAAAAACAAAACCAAACCAATAACTTAATCTGATAAAGCAGTGGGAGATGCAGATACTTAAGTGATCTTTTTTCAATAAAGTAGTTCCCAGAGCAAAGACAACCAAAGGAGCATCAGAATGGTTTTCTGGACATGAGAAGAACAGCTGTACTGGCTCAGTCTGCATGTCTGTTTGGCCTAGCATCTTGTCCTGGGAGCAGACACTAGTTTATGCATAGGAAAAAAACATAAAACCAGTAGTCTTCATAAGGAAGTTGCTGCTCTTTGGTGGAAAAAAATATTTACTTGTAGTGTATTTAATGAAATTAAAAGTCTTAATGTCTTCTTTTTTTTTTTTTTTCCAGAGAATGAGAATGACTAAAAAAAGGAAACATCAAGAAGATTTCCAGAAAGTGAAATTAAAAGTTGGGAAAAAAAAGCCTAAACTAGAGAATGCAACTGATACTACCTTCAGAACAAAGGCCATACAAATTCCTGAGCAGCTTAAAGAAGATGGAGTGCTTACTACACAAAATAGAAAACTTAACATAAAGGTATACTGTGGCATTACATTCTGAAAACAGAAGTTTACTTGTCACTTGTCTAGGTTTACTATGTTCATTAGAGTTGAGGAAAACATACTTATTTAAAAAAAAAAAACAAACCTAGGAGAGTATCTGCATATAGTTTCTTTGTCCTTGGCAATAAGCTGAACTGTGAATTTAATGACTCAAATTGCTGGACCAGCATATAACCCAAAGGAAAGGTTTTCAGCAGTGCGAAAACTGAAGTTGCACATGTTTAAGTATCTAGGATTAACATGTGGTTTTTGAAAACCTTGGTTGATAACTTAAGGACAGGATTTTAAAAAGTAGGCTTCCTGAGCTTATGTTTTTTAAAAAAACTTGTGTTTCTTTGGGTGGTGGTTCTGCTTTTCTTCCTTTGCATCATCTTCTATCTCTTGCAGCTCTCTGCTTAAACTGAAGAAAGCTGTTGAGACTGAGATTTCATAGTTCTACTTTTGAGGCAAACTGTGAGAGGACTTATTTTTTATCATCCCTCTGTTAAGTTAGTAGGGTTGTGCATAATTGTAGTTACCTGAAGGACAAGTTATGATGTCTTGTTTTTCCTGTCATTGAATTTTGATGATTGTTCATTATTACACTTTAATTTTATATTTGTTCTGAATGTATTATGCTGTTATAAACAGCAGTACATCATAAGAATAAATTCTGTATTTTTGACTGTTTGAGAAAAATGTGCTGGAAATAAGTGGGGAAGTTTAAAGAGCTTAAAGAAATAATTATGGCAAGTCTATATGTTTCTTTCCTTTTAGGATCTACTTTCACAGATGCATCACTATAGTCCTGGGGTTAAGCATAATGCACTTGTTGGACTCAAAGATCTTCTTTCTCATTATCCATTTTTAATTGATGCACACCTTTCAAGTGTAGTAAGTGAGGTGGCAGCCGTGTTTACAGACAAAGATTCTGGTGTCAGAGGAGCAGCTGTTCACCTGCTGCAATTCTTGGCTTCAAAAATAAAAGCTGAACAGATTGCTCCGTTTTTTCCTTTGGTAAGTGCCCATCTCTCCAGTGCCATGACTCATATCAGTGAGGGAATTCAGGAGGATTCATTGAAAGTCTTGGATGTTTTGTTGGAAGCATACCCAGCTCTTCTCACAGACCGCAGCAGTATATTGTTGAAGAATTTTGTAGAGCTTATTTCCCACCAGCAACTGTCAAAAAGACTCAAAAACAAAGAGAAACTTTCCTGGATGCTCTCTGTTAACCCAAATCGCAGAGTAACTTCTCAGCAGTGGAGGTTAAATGTACTTACCAGGCTCAAGAAGTTTCTCCAAGCGGTGGTAGATGGATCCAGTGAAACAGAGGATGAAGGGCTTCAAGGACAAAAGGATACCCCTCGTTCTGTGAGGAACCCAATATGCATCAGTTGGAAGGACCATGCAAATAATCAGCAACATATACAACTGTTTGAAAATGGTGGCTTACGACCAAAGATCAACTCATCGTTTAGACTGAGGTGAGAAAACCTTAGCTAATTTGGGAATTAATGTCAACTGTGTGATCACAATGTTAAACTGTGGTTTGTTGGTGTTGAAGACAACAACTTATTTTTTTATTGTGGGATTGTCCCTTTGCTGTATTTTACAGCATTTAGTGTAATGGGCAGTCTTAATGCAGTGGCTTGAAAATATGTAAATACTCAGATAACTGTGCTATGCATATAACATGAACTTTCCCATTATCAAGTAAAAGCTTTATTCTATGCTATTCATAATTATTTTGGAAGATCAGCTCTAGGGTTTTTATTTATTGTTGGGTTTTTTTTGTGTTTTTTTTGTTTGTTTGTTTGTTGGTTTATTTTTGTTTTCAATGTGAACAGGCAGCTACAGGTTGTTGCAGGATATCAAATAGACCTGGGGCAAGCAGGCAAATTCCTTTGCATTAACCATAAGCTTGTTTCTTACACTGCCATAATGAATTTGACTGAAATTTTTTGCTTTTGCCTTCAAGAGTCTATCATAAGTTTAGGACTCTTTTCTTTGTATATAGCTCCTTTTAAAAAAGACAGCATGATATGGTGTGTTTGGCTCTATGAAGTTCTGCTGAGTTTCTGATTCTAGATAGTTAATTCACTGGTTCATATCTTCACTATGGATAAAGGATGTCTCGTCTGAGATGTTGAGAAATATGGAAGGAAGTGTGGTGTGCTTAGTCACAGAAAGGTTTCTGTGTTTTTAGTAATACTCTAAATATATGCGAGCTGAAGTTAAGGGAGAAATAACTAACCATCTTTATTTCTTTTCCTCCTTTCTGAATCACCGACTCCTCAAACTAGAGGGGAACTTACCATCCCACTTCATGGTACCTTTTAAGCGTTAGCAATGCATATACATGAGGATGCCATAGATGCTACATACTGGCTGATAGGAGACCTGAAACGATGACATGGAAAAATAGAAACTATTCAGCTGTTACACATTACTTCTAATCCATACGTATCAAGTTGGATTGAAGACAAACCACAGTCCTTGTTTTACTGCTGGGGGAGACTGAATAAGTGGTCATCTAGGAAGTCAGTGGCAGAATAGAGTCTAAAACCCATTATCTAATCCATTGCTATGTCAATCTCATATATTTGAATCCAGTGCAGAAAAGAGACCTCCTATTGTAATCCCACAGGTATTGGCTTGAATTGGCAGGTTTTCCAGCTATGTCATGGAGACACACAAAAGGTGGTTCCATTCCCACTCTCCTAGTCTTCCTCTTGGCAGGTAGCATATTAACATAGCATAAGCGTTCAGTCATGCTCAAAAATATATGCTCTGGTTAAAACTTTAGTTGGAAACTATGCCAGTGAAGCCCACTTGAGGAAGGGGAAAGGGATTAGTGCTGATCACAAAACAGTCCTATGGTCTTCATCTCTGCAGTCAGAAGCATACAATTGTGAACAACTGTATTTCAGAGGATTCTTGAGTGGTGCCCTGAATGATATGATGTGTGTGATATACCATGCCCTGTAGTAGCTGAAGATGCATTGTGTCCAAGGTCTAGGAAAGTAAACTTCTGGTGTCACCTGAACTGGATTCTGCTTTTCTGAGGAGCTAGATTTTGGTGAAACATCGTGATCCACTTGTGGTTATAAATACTTTCAAAAAGGAGTTTGCAAGCATGAGGAGGAGCCAGAAGAATAGAAAGAAACATTGCTAGAATCCAAGGCGAGATTGGCAAAGCAAGCTGATGGCAGCAGAACAGAAGAATGGAAAGAGGAGGGCCATCTGCAGAAGGTACCAAAATGTTCTCTTTCTATTGCATTTGTGCATATTTTTGGTATGTTCGTTTTGCCTAAAGGGCCAGTACAGCTTGTTTTAGTGGATATCTGCAAAATGCTAGGAGTGGAAGTTACTGCGGTGACTTTTGTATTTACCACTGAAATATTTTCTAGTCATCTGAAGATGATTAATTCTGTCTCTTCCAATCCCAGCTGTGCCATTCCTAGGCCTCTTCTGTGGCTATTACTGTAAGGACAGAAATTGCTTCTAATAAGAGGTGCAAAACATCTGTAATGCTTCTTGAGTACTTCCAAAATCTCAAACAGTATATGTGGGTTTCCTTAAAGAAATTAATGCACAAATAGTCAAGCCCTAACTGTAGGTAATACCTTGACCAAACCATAAGTAACTAATTGTGGTATGTATTGATGGACTCATCACTAGTACTGCAAGTGAGTTTCAACTTTGTCCTGTAAAAAGCAGACTTCCAAACACCACTAATAGTATGCTACATTTTTAAAATTCTCATATCTTTTCAGTCTTGCAAGTTCATTGATTAGTGATGGCACCTCATTGATAACCTTGTGATTATGGAAAAAGATTTTCAGAATTGGTTTGCAGTTTTAATGTTTAGGAAAGAGTGTGGATTCTGAGCTTTGCATGCTGGATGGTTCAACAATGCAGATCTTAAGACTTCATTATTTTCTGTTGTGTGCTAGGTCTTCCTACTGTGTGTGATTTAAAGATTACAGTGATTATCAGAATATATCCTCTGACTGTGCTGCTTTTTGCATCAAATTCATTTCAGGTGTAGAAAAATGGAAAACCTTCACAACTTAAATGTGGTGATACCAAGGTGTGTGCTGTATATTTGGAATGGAAGTGGTGCTGAAGAGAAATGGTAGCTCTTCTGTTTCTGCTGAGAAAGGAGAAAATGAAGCTGTGGAGAAAAGCCGAGAAGACTTGAGAGACCAAAATGGAAGACGAAGCATAGTAAATAGATATGTACATAGTGTGATCTGTGCATCAGATGGAAATGGGAAAATACAGTTCACTTGGTGTACTGAATGTTTCTTTGCTGCAGTTGGCAGCACACACACAAAAGCAGGACAGTAACCTGACTTAGACTCTAAGCCATAAAAACTTATTAACTTCCAATGACTTTCCATATCTTAAGCAACAGAAAGTTGCTTCCTTATGTTCTTTTTCTTTTATACTTCCTTGACTTCCCTTTGCTGTACCTTTCAGAAAAGTACTGAAATAGTTGGAGGTCTGTGTTATGCTTTTCTAGGAGTCTTGAGGCGTGTGTTGGGTGTGTGTTCTTCGGTTTCATGCATTCTTAAATGTTTAATTTGGACATTTCTTTGTGTGTGTTCCAGAGATTGCTCAAATTCTAGAGCTCTGCTGTAATATCAGCTATTATTTTCAGAGAAACTATTCAAGACTACTGCTTCAAAATCATTTCAGGATCTCAGTGGAGTGTGTAGTCATGGCATAGCATTTACAGGACAACCTAACTTTTTCAGTGAAGTTATGGTCTTGGTATCAACTGGTTTGTCCAGTGACACTTTAGAATTTATTGTGGTTAAAACTGGAAGATGGGATTTGTATACTGTGTCTTTAGATGACTATGAGTTAGATGTCTAAGTGGGAACCATTCACCCTAAACTCTTTGTAGTCTGAAAGAAACTGGTGTCTTTACTGCAGTGTCTGTGGTGTAGAAGGAATATAGAGCAACAAAAAAAGGGACAGATAATCCAAATTACATTGACTGCATATGTTGGTTGTTGCGCTTAATCTTAATAACATTTTAAGATGTCTGATAGTTGTAGTAGCTACCACAGATAAAACTAGCATTTTTTTCTTATGACCAGTTAAGTTTCTGTCTGCTTTATTTTGTGCTAGAGATCTAAATTCTCTCTCCCATTTTGCTTTCATGGAAAAAGGGCTGGCATTTGTCTCTCACTTTCTTTTTATTTATTTGCCTGACTTCTTCCTGCTCCTTTTACAGTTTGTTAATACCTGGGTTTGTTTTGGTTTAGTAATTTTCTTGAGATAGCAATTTCAACCAGAGAGACAAGACAGAATAAAATATTTTATTATCTGCATGTTATAGGTGATTGCAACAGCATGAGAAATGAAGCTTCATAGAAGGACATAAATAATTAGATAATTTGGAAATAAGGTGACCAGGAAAAACTGCTTTACCTCTTCAATCAAACATTTAGTTAAAATATTTGTAGAGAGAACTTCTTTGCCTATCAGTGGAAAGAAAGCAAAATAGTCTTTTAGATCCTATTTTTTGGGTGTATATGTAAAGAAATAATTGCTTAGAGAATGTCACTGAAACAGAAAGGAGTTTTAACAGAAGGTTCAGCGTACCAATATTATGTATATTAGGAAGTTATAGTTATGATGGGAATTCCCTGCTGTGAGTTAGAAAACAGGATCAGAAATGATCAGTTGAAATTGTTGCTTTTTTTTAAATGTCTCTTGTTATTTGGAAACCCTTCCAGAAGCTTGTATTGCTTAAAATTATTGGGAGTTATTTAGGGGTTTCTTTCTTTAAAGAACCTTTTTTATAAAATGGGTACAAATTGCCTGACTTGATCCAGGGGTGGGATTTTGTCATTTGTGCTAACAATCCCTTTTGAAAATGAAGTGTGTTATGAGAAGGGGGCAAAAAGTCCTTGGTTTTCTTGCTTTCTGGGAGATGTTATTTTAATTTAAACTATATCTTGTAATTTTTTGATAAAATTTTTTTAACTTCATTATCAGATCATTTTAATAACTTTTCAGCTTCTTGCTCTCCAGACCATTAAAGGTGGGAACCAAAGTTATATTTCTGTTCTTTCCTATTAATATGAACAACCATTATGTTTTTTATAGCGATGTTTATTAACTCTAATAAATCACATGCATTTGACAATACTTTGTAGTCAGTTTCATTATTTTGCTTCAAGGAGCTTAAAACTTAAAGCTTTTTTATTTTGTTGTGCTGAGTACAGTGAATTCTTATCTGTTGGTGTACAGTGATATGATGATGCAAATCACATTTCTCCACTTTATAGACTTTACATATAACAATGGGGAAAGAAATGCTGAAATCTAAGTTGTTACAAACTTGCAGGGAGACTCTGGAGAAGGTTTGTTGTAGATGGTTTAAACTCCCATTTTTCCTTACTGAAGTTTCTAGCAAGAAAGCAAGCAAACATTTAATGTATTTTAAAAGTAATTTTTCCTGTTATTCAGAAAGTGATAATGCCCTCATCTGTTAACCTGTTTTTAAAGGTGTAATTTTATTTTTTTTTTGCCTTTGTCATTTAGGTCTGTGGCAAGCGTAATGGACAGTGCAGAAAAAGGCCTGTCCTCGGCTGAAAACTTAAAAGGTTTTATTGAGATAATAATTCCATTACTGATTGAGTGCTGGATTGAAGCATCTCCTGCACAATCAGCTCCCATTCTTGGAAACCTTTTGGAATCAGAATCTCATCAGCTTATGCAGCAAGTGCTTAGTATAATACATTTATTGTGGAAACTCACAAAGCGACATGATGAAACGTACAAAATGGTAAGGGAGATGAAATCTCTGGCATGATGATGACAGTTCATTTTGTTTTGATTGGAAACTAGTGATTTGGTGATTGGAAGGAGTGGAAATACTTTATGGAGAAAAAGCCTAGGTTTGGTTACAGTTTTATTTTGGATTTTGTCAAGTGTCTTACTCTAGAAAAGAATCTGTTGAACTGAGCAATGAGTTCAACAATAGTCTCAGGATTCCTTCACAGACTGCAGCACAAAAGCTTTTGAAATTGAAAGTGGTATTGGAGAAGAGGAGCATTTTGTCTCCCACATAACCTCTAGAATATAAATCTGAACAAAGTATGGAATGGAGTTGTTTGTTCCTTGCTTTTGTGTGTTGAAAAAATTTACAGAGGTGGGGGAGTGGAAGAGAATAAAGCCAAAAGCCTTGGAAAGGTAGGGGATAACAGGTGGTATGAGATGCTGTAATTGCTTCATGCAGCCTATGTTGTGTCACAATTGATAGTATCACAAGACATTGAATCAAGACCTCAATAAGAATTTTGGAAAATATCCTTAAAGTTTTTTTTTTCCCCTAATTATTTTACCTTTTACTTTGATAAATGAATTGCTATTATTTTGTAACTTATGCTGCTCTTCAAATATTTTTGTGAACTGAAAAAAGAACACTCTTTCCACTTAGGCTGTTGAGAGTAGTTGAAAAGAATGTCTTGACAGCTCTTTGTTTTACCTGTGTATAGGACTGTAGGCCCATGCGCTAAACAAAAATGTACACTTAGAGTAGTTATGGAAACACATTTCTGGAATCATTCTATTAGACCAGACTGACCCAACATACACAGCCTGAGGGGTGGATCAGAGTTGTGTGAACAGAACACGCTGGTCTCTTTTTTTCCCCCTCTTCATCTTTTCTAGAGGGTCTGTTGGAAGCAGGCAGAAAACAGGCAGTTAGCCAGGTAAATACATGTGGCAGCCTTTTTCTTTAGGGTACTGCAGACGTGCTCCCCTTAACCAAAACGCAGGCACCCTATGACTATCTGAAAGGTGTGCGCCTGTGGCAGGTTGAGAGCTGTTCTGTTACGCAGTTGCATTACGAACTAATGATATTTTGGAAAAAAAAATTCTGATGTCTATGCGATTTTTTTTTTTTTTTTTTTTTTTTTTTGAGCATATTGTGTTTAAGATAAGATAAACAGTTTATTTTGTCTTTTCCTTTATAGTCACCTTTATACCTAAAATCCATTTAAATGCTTCAGTTTGAAAATGTAAGCTTTGCTTATTTAATAGCCCTTGGGCTTACAGGCCTAAGTGCTTATTGTAGACACTTTGGGAAACCTCTGAATATGCTTAGTGGAAAACTATTAACCTTTGAAATAGTTTAATGGTCATTTTTTCTTCTTAATACTTGAGTACCAAAAATATTATTCTGCCTGACCAATTTGATAGCAGTGCAGGCTTTTTTTTTTTTTTCCAGTGAGTTCTGCTGGATACTTTATGGAATGGTGACTGCGAGGGTCTCCTAACCCACAAAGTAAAATTATTTGTAAATATTGAAAAAAAATCTTTGTCTGTAAGGGTGGCCTTTCTACTGGAAAAATTTGTCAGCGGGCCTTGAACTACAAGTACACTGATAATGGGAAAAGATGGAAGTGATGTGAAAATACATCTTAATGGAAGACTCGGAACAGTCACTACAAGTTAATCAGAGTTCACTCTGATTTTTAGTACCCTTATAAATTGATATAAAGCACTTTTGATTCACATCTGTAAGTCATACAGTTTAATATTGCACATATCAACATCAATATGTGCGAAGATAACATACTGGTCCGGTTTGGATTAAATGTTGTTGCTCCACCTTGTTTTGTGGACCTTCAGGTTCATGCACAGGACTTCACATTTACATCTGAAAGTAAAGTATATGAACACTTGCAAACAGATGGTAAAGTTCCTCGTTTTCATTGATTACTCTAATAGATTTTAGAAGATGACTGCATTGATGTATTTCACTTACTACCCTGTTTCCTGTCTATCATCTGCTTTCCTTAACAGGAGGTATGGCTTCGAATGAATTACCTTGTTGATTTCAAGCACCACTTCATGCGTCATTTTCCTTATTCTTTACACGAAACAGTAAAGCACAAAAAGAAAGATTCGTGCAAAAGGTAAGAATAAAATCAATGTCATGTTACAGCTTTTAATTTCGTAAGATAAGCGTGACAATGTCAGTCTCACGCTTTTATGTTTTTAATGTTGGAAAAGAAAACTTTTTATTATGTGTTCCTTGAAGATCTGTAAAGAAGTTTTTATAGGAAAGTAGCATTGCTTTGAATTGAGAAGTTTTTGTTGCTCTTTGTAAAAGTATTGTATAGGAAGTCATCTGAATAGCATCCAGTAGAAATTAAAATGCTGTCTTAGAGAAATTAAAGTATTTTATTGAACACTTGATCTGGAATTTGCATGTTTCTACGTGGTGATTTGTGATAGTCTGATTGTTTTCATATTTCTGCATGTCTTCTGCAGTTGACTGCTGAATTACATCAAAACATAGTTAATTTTCTTTTTTCCACCCACATCTACTCTTCTACAGTTGTATTACAGGGCTGGATAAATACAGCTAGGAGTGGAGATGAGCCATATCGTGCCTATCCTGTATGGTAAAGCAGTACTGGAGCAGGACAAGCCAGACACAGACGCTTTTTGTAACTATTGAGCTGGCAGAGTGGGCGCACCAATTTAGTTCTGGCACAGGCCAGTAGCAGGTTGTCTCCCCTCTCAGCTCCCAGATGTGAGACTCTGTCCGTACAAAGTCTGTTCTGGAATTGTTCTGCGCCTTTGCACTCTGTGTAAAACGCTGGTGTATGTATAAGGGTTATCAGCCCGTGTCTATCTTGGTTTCAAATACTTGCAAACTGCCACTGCGGGTTGAGTTATAGTAGTAGAATCATCCCTTTTTATGCTAAGGGTCTACTGTGGTACTTGAGGCTGAAATCCTGTTTAATATTTTGACTTGCATTTTCTCTTCCTGGAAGGGCACATAGATCAGAAGTACAGCATAGTTCTTTGTGAAATGTTTTAATTTCAGCTCAGTCTTACCCATTAAGTTTATAAAGCCAAAAGGTGTTTTGCTTTTCCAGGTTTTGACCTGAACACCCTTCCCAGAAACCGAAAATCTCAGAATTAGTAGTTAGACAGTGGAACCATCTTTCTTGTTTTATAGATGATATTCTGACTAAACATACTTCTGTTCATCCTTTTTCACTCTGCTACTAAATTTTGCCCCATTCTTGCACTTTAAAATAAACATGTTGTTGGATACATGGAGGAAAAATGATCTGTGAAACTCTTTTGTGTTCGTATTGTGACTGTTACTTCAAGCCTTCTGGAAACTTAGCTTCATCTATGAAAGTAAAAATGATTGCTTTTGTTTTCCTTGCTTACCAGTATATTGGGTTAAAGGCCTGCATTTGGAAATCTTTGAGGCTTCCTTCTCCAGTTTGCAAAATGTTGCAGAAATCTACTACGGTATTGTTCATAGTATATAGTATCCACACATTCTGAACATGGAAAAGTTATTAACATTTATGCCATGTGTAAGTGATGTCCGCAGGTTGAGATTTGTTTGCTTATATTGAAATGGTTGGCTCTGAACTGGTGGGTGACTACACTTACGTTAGTGCAGGTTGAAGTTATTTCATTTTCACAGCTAGATTTTATGTTGTGAATGTAGGTGTTCATATTGTGCAGCTTTCTGTGGATAAATGCTGTGACTTATTTTTTTTTTATGCTGTGAGTGGCCAGTCAGCAAGTAGAGAACTTTGAGCATTATATGTCAGTCTGTGGTACCCTTGATTTCTTTCTTAATATCCCCCAATTTTGCCTCTCAAAGCTCTGTAAGGCAACAGAGTGGTCCTGCAGAATACTGTAATGTTAAAAAGGTGGTTTTGATTCCACATGAGTTTGGAAAAAAGTACACAAATTTCTGTGTTCATGGTGCTTTTTGTCATTGTGTAGTAATGACAAAATCCACGTGATTCCTCACAGAAGAAGAAACACAGAAGACACTCAAACTAAGGCTTATTTTTTTTTACCAATCTGTTACTGGTTTCAGTCACCTAAAAGTGCTGCTAGACCACAGTAAGAATATTAAACAGGAGAAACCAGCTATAAAGATACAATTTAGAGCTTTGGTTGTTGCTGCTACTATAAATATGAGAAATAGACATTTTGGTGGCAGAACAAAAAATTTCAAGTACCCAAATGTAAATGTGAAGACTTTTAAATAGCATATTGGCTTTATAATGTTAATATTTAGATATTTTTTTCTACATAGTATAATTTCTAACTAAGTAACATATATTAAAAGGCACAATATATATATATTTTTAAATAATCTCTCTCTTTTCTTTTCTTCCTCCTGCCTCTTCCCTTTAGCAACAGGTATTGTATGACATCCTCAAACAGTGTAGACCATCTTTTACTGAACTTAACCTTGTGTGACATAATGGTTTCACTAGCAAGCACTTCAACACTTCAGACGGATTCTGGTTGGCTGGATATGATAAGGAAATTTGTGACAGACACTCTTCAGGATGGCAGCAAGCTGAATAGCAAGCAGGTGAACAGATTGCTTGGTGTGACTTGGAGACTAATGCAAATACAGCAAAACAAAGGTAAGATATGAGTAGTTTCTACAAAGCAAAATTATGCAGTGACAGAAAGCTTGAGTTATTCTAGTGTTTTCAGGTCACTTCATCTTATATCCTCAGTTGTTACATTATAATGTATTTTGTCTATAGAGGTGAATTGAATTTTATGATCATATCCCTGCATGTAGGATTGAAAACTGCTTGATTTTTAGGAATGCTGTTAGATTCATATTGTTGATATACAAAGTATTAATATATTTGTGTAGCTGTTCTCTGGTTTTACTACTTAAGATATTCTTATAGATGGGAAGATTGTTTTCTTCACTGAAATAAATAATTACTGGAATGTAGAGGTGCATGATACCTTAATATTCCAATCCTTATTTAAAATCATTAATGCAGCCAGTACTCTTCTGTGAGCGCTGTCAGATAACCATTCTAGTTCTACAATGACATGAAATGCCAAAATAGTTTTGATGGAAGCTGCTGTAGAATATTTTCCAAGGTGTTTGGTTTGAATCCTTTTTCAAGAGAAAACATATTACTGATTGTGGTACAGTATTTTGGCTTGGCTTTTTTTTTTTTTTCCTTTTCAAGTACTGCTTGGTTGTGTTTCCAGATGAGACCTTGTTTGACATGTCTGTTAAGTGATTGATGTAGGACTTCTTAAAGAAAGGAATATTTCAATAAATGCTGGAGAAATGGGCTGGTGGTTCAACAAGGAAGGAGTGCAAAGTCCTGCACCTGAGGAAGAACAGCCTCACTGTTACGGTGACCAAGCGCTGGTACAGGTTGCCCAGAGAAGCTGTGGAGTCTCTATCATTGGAGATATTAAGAAGCTGTCTGGAAATGGTCCTGGACAGTGAGATCTAGGTGATCCTACTTCAGCAGAGGTGTTGGACCAGATGATGTTCAGAGGTCCCTTCCCACTTCAACCGTTATATGATTTGGTGGAAGCAAAACTTTCTAACTTTCTTCCTTGATTTTTTTTTTCTTTTTTTTTTTTTTTTTTGGATGGTACTCTGGATATTCTGAACTATGTTGCATCAGATGATACTGCAAAAGATGGTATATACCAAAAAGATGTCTGTCTTTTTTTTTAAAAAAAACCTATCTGACATTGGGATTAAGGACCTGAAAGGGTGTGTCTTCTTTAGAAGACAATGCAGAAGAAAAAATGAAGCATTACAATCAACACTTTTTTTAGAACACAATGCAAATCAAAAGAGGGAAAATTTAGATAGAAGAAACAAGGAGCTAATGAATGAGAGATGAAATAAACCCATAGTTAAACTCCTGTGCGTTACGCCACAAAAGCAGGGTGGTATCTTTGCAGTTGCATTTTTCATGGTTGCCTCTTTTGAGTGGATGTTTATGCTGGAGTGAAATGCACATATCCACCTTTTTCTATGGATGTCTGGAAGAGCTTTGAGCTGTGATGGGTGAAGATTTCTCTCCCACTGCTTAAGGTCAGACTCTGGATTTACTCTCTGTAATTAGAAGGTCCGCTCCTTTCTTGCATCTCGCGGGTATGACTTTTGCAGCAGCTTCCCTGCTAGTTGTATTTTTGATAAATTTTCTTCAAGTAATGAAGAGAGTACAACATTTTAAGAATACCTTTTTAAATTGCATCTGCTTTTACATTTGTCCTGTTCAGTTGAAGCAATTAAATAGTAGGACCTGCTTTACTAAATGTGCCACAGAGTTATTGGAAAGTGACTGAATGTTCTACACATTAGAATATTACTTACTATATTTGTTCAGTTAACAGTTTGTTAATTAGCTAAAAACTACAGAAAGATACCATTGTTATTCAATTAAGAATAAGACAGTGTTCTGTTTAAGACATGCTTCCAAGATGATTCTTCACCTGAAGAATACGTGAATTGAACAAGTTAATGCTCTTGATGCAATGAAAATAACTTAATGATATATCTTAAAAAAGACCATTCTAATAATTCTTATTTTTCTGTTAACAAATATGTTAGATTTCAACTTCTACATGGCTCTCTGCATTATGCCTAAGTATGACCATACCATTTCAGGTGCTTTTTATATAGTGTCTTTTAAAGAGAACACCTATACGATAAGTTAAACATGTTCCCTGGTAAGAGTTTTAGTGATGATCAGCCCCTGACTGCATCTGGAATTGTTTTTAGTATGGAGCATTCTTATCTCTGTGGGAAGAGGTAGCACGGAACACAAAACTGTCTGGTTTTGAATGCATAACTTTTTAAGACTGCTCTGTACACCTCGGTGAAAGACAAAGCATTCGCAGTCTTGATTTATGAAGGTAATAAAGTGATTGCTGCTACTTAAGTATGTCTTGACAGCAATGAATTCATTTGGGGACCTCAGACTCTTCTGAGACAAATTGAGTCAGGTCTTATACCCTCCATATATATTTTTAAGTTTTCAGATGCTTCCCCATTCTTTCCATTATCTTCTCTGAATTCAGATATTTTTCCATGCTTGGTTAGATTTTACATCCAGTGGCTTATCTGGTGATGAGAGTTTTAGAGGAGGAAGGGTTTCAGTGGAGTTTAGCAGTTCTCTTTGCAGTGGCTTGCCAATGGCATCTTGAAGTATGTATTTTCTGGTTGATTAGCCAATGTCATTTAGAGCCAGTTGGTTCAAAGACAGAGTGAGTTGACAAGGCTGGTGTGTGTGGCAGGGAGAAAGGGATGGTATAGAGAGAACTGAAGGCACGGTGACAGCGATGTTTAGGGGAGCGTAGGTGCGGAGTAAAGGAGAAGATTGATGTGAGGTTTCTGCACTAGGGGAAAAGCATGTGGCAGATGGCTCTGGAAAGAAGGAATTTACTGTTTCTCAGCTACCTCACAACATGTGCACTGCCTTGTCTTTGAGAAGTTCTGAAGTTTTCACTTGCGTGTTGTCTCTAGTCTTTTGTGTCTCTTTCACAAGCAACACAAAAATGTTGTTTCAGTGGTGTAGAATTCTATCCAGTAGTTGTTTTAAAGCATTTTGTTACTTCACTGTGGAGTTAAATATAGCTGGTTGCAGATCTAGGTTATAGCTCTTCTGTGTATGTATGTGTGTGTATATATATATATATATGTATAAAATCAGAAGATTAAGAAGCACTACTTCAGATTTTTATGTTTTCTTTCTAGTGGCAACAGAACCCTTGATAAAAGCAGTATATACACTATACCAGCAAAGGAATCTTCTCTTTCCAGTTCGGACCTTGCTTTTGAAATTTTTTAGCAAAGTTTACCAAAAAGAAGATTCGAGGACTCAAAGAATCAGGTAAAACCCTTTTGCATATTCTTTTTTCATTTCAACATAGTCTATTTATTTCAGAAGTCAGAATACTGAATCTCTGTGTAGAAATTGTAAAACTTCATTCTGAATCTGTTTTGGTACTGTGTCACTGAAATTTGAAAGTTCAGGTTCTCTATGAGATTGAGATTCGTGTTAGTTTTTTTTGTCTTTTCTTCTTAACGTAAGTACCATATAGATCTTAAGGATTTAAAATTTAACTTGAAGTACACTGCTGCAAGCCCGTTGTTGCTGGCTGTGTGGTAGTCAGTAGGTGTGTCAAGATTGTGCAGCTATAGCCATGTAGTATTTCCACTACTTCAGCCTGAGGTCGTGGACTTGCGTCTTAGTGCCAGTGGTAGTTCTGATAGTGCCTATCTAGCCTTTTGTATTTATTTTTCTTAAGAAAAGTTTTCTTCTTTTGTTGTGGGTGCATGGTTCCAAAGGGACTAGAAAATGTTCTTATCCTTTTGGGTTTTCAGTTTCATGCATCTATTAGGTATCTGACTTGCTTCAAGTAAGAGGCGAATATTCACTATGTTACTCTTATTACACTTTTTCATCATAAGATTTATCCAAATTGTCCCCAAGTGTTAACTTTTCCAGGAGGTATTTTTTAGCCAAGTCATCTGATTCTGTCTATGTAAAATCGTTGAGCACAGATGAGGGTGCATCAATCCTACCTCATTTGAGAACTGCAAAGGGACATAAGATCATACCCATGATACCTGTTTCTGCTGCTAGGTTAAAATCAAATCTCAGGGCCCCCAGAAGTCCTGGCATCCACTAGCAGACTCAAGCTTTGGGAAAACTGTTCTCTGCAACTCTAGACATTGCTCTGTTAAATTTTATGTTGTGGTAATGCCTGAGTACATGGAATTAGATCTACAGCCAGAAATATCTAACACTGCCCTATGAATATTATAAAAAGTACAGGGAATTTGAAAGACAGGAAAAAGGCTTGGGAATATCCTGTTTTCCTCCTCTTTTCACGCAGAGTGAAAAAGAGATCTTTTTCATTCTGATTAATTTCCCTGAGGTTACATAACCGCTGTTTTCTGTACTTTCCTGGAAGTCTTGAGCATCTCATCCAGCTTGATGTGATCATCTAACTGTCTAGAAAGCTTTAATTTTCTATATTTAGACATCACAAATGGCGGCTGTTTTCCTGCTGTTCCTCTTAGTCTACATCAAATTGTGACATCTTTAGTAACAGAAGAACAAAATCTCAAAACTCCTTTGCAAAAGGGATAATTGCACTTATGTCTGACAAGAAATTTTAAGACAACGTAATGTTATGTACTGTACTGATCAATTTCTTTCCTTTAGGGCCAAGTGTTTTGTTGTTGTTTTGTTTGGTTTTTTTGTGATTTTTGTTGTTGTTGTTGTTGTTTGTTTGTTTGTTTTTCTCATTTCTTCAATATAAGGACTGTGCAGTAGATCCTGGATGACATTCATATTATTCCATTCAGTTTGATGTCATAGCTCCTTCAGCCCTCCTGTGACGACTGTCCTCTTGTTTTTGTTTTGTTTTGTTTTTTCTCAGAAGCTTTTCAAGAGCAGTCAGAGAGGAGCAGAATTCATGCTGGAATATTTTCCAAGGACATTTAAGTGAAGCTGTTTATTTTTTTAGGTATATCTGATTCAAAGTTTAGGTACGAGCTTTTGGCTTATTGTTGCTTTATGAAAGAAAACTTGATTGATTTATTGCAAGGTTCAGAGTTAATATTTCCGTCTTGATGTTAGTTATCTTGACCCCTAATCGCTACACACATGTGCATAGTCATTGTATGTATCTATGCATATAGTGTGTGTATACACCTGCATGTATATATATACACTGGTAGACACTTAAAAGGCTATTTAGCCTCACAGCCTGCCTTCAGTGCAACTATGTGAGATGCTATAGGAAGAAGACAATAAGTTTTCCATAGTACTCTAAGCTTCTAACCATTTGAAGCCTGTACTTCCTCACTGCGCAGAGCTTCTGTGAGTTTAGTATCGCTCAGTGGATGTCTTTTCCGTGAGCTTTTCTAGTTAGTCGTTGGACTGGTCTAAATAAAGAGCAAGTGCAGCAGCCTCTGTCAAGGAGTGATGAAGCTCAGCTGTCTCAAGACCATCTTTTCTTTGTTTTGATCCTGGCTTCTTCTAACTTCATTTGATACCAGCACCCACTTCTTCTGTGAGAAGAGAAAACAAATACTTTATTCCCATCTACCACTTGTGTTTCAAGTGATTTGAGACCTCTATTGAGCCCACCTCAAACTCACCCACTTAAGTTGTCTCTTCTTCAGGCTTTTCCTACTGTTAAACAAAATTAATCTCTCTATGCAAAGCCCTCTCTCATGTCATGGATACTTAGTTTCCTCAAAAAGTTTTTTGTGAGGGATTTTGTCAGGCCTTCTGAAAACTAAATAACTTTTATCATTATTATGCTACCCTTGTTGACACCTTCGAAGACCTACTTTGAACTTCTTGATTTACACTTAGCAGCTTCTTTCATGTAATCATCATTTTAGTAGTAAACTGATGAAATGCTTTTGGTGTATAAATGGTACTTGATTTGATAAACCAGGATGTAATAGAAACTGTAGCTGATGGAAGATAGGGTTGGTCTATAACATTGTTCCAGTTTCATCTAGAAAGGGTAAATAAAAGCAAATCTATGATGGAGGTTGTCAGGCTTTAAAGCTCAGCAGCAAATATGTTTAAAGGAAAAACAAAATAAACAAAAAACCCCAAAACAAAACAAAACAAAAAAAAAAAAAAAAGAAAACCACACACAAAACAAACCACCATACAAAACCGAAACACCTAATTAGTGAAGTGTCCTGATTATGAACAGGCAGATTGATTAGAACAGAGGAGGAGGTCTGGAGAATCAAGTCATAAATACACATGAAAATTTATCTTGGGCTAGAGAGGAGCCTGGAAAGAAATTAATGTCCAAGTTTTTTGCTATTTCTTGGCCAGCTTTTAGGAGCCTTTTATGGTAAACAGCACTTACAGAGAATAGAAAAAGAGGAATTGATAAACTGGCTTAATTTCTGTTTTTCTGACAAGCAGGTTAGAAATAGCAATTCCTAAATGTCAAGCTGAATGATTTTTTTCACAGGATGTGAAAACCATCATGCTGTAGGATAAAGGGAAGAAGCGAGTCTGAAATTAGGATGAATTCAGGTCCTTCAATATAAATACCTTGTCACATATTTCAATAAATGTTATTATAAATTGCATAAAACACAAGGGATGGTCAGGGTCCTCAGATTTGGAAACGAAAGTGCTGTGAATGAAATTGCATTGAATGCTGTCAAATGAATGCAAAAGAGGAGAATTAGGTAAATTTTATTCCAGGAACTTGGGAGAGCTGATGTGTGAAAATGCAGATAATAAGAACTTTGACTATTACCTTTAAAGGCAGGTAATGCAATCTGGATTTGGTGTAAAAGATGGAGTCTCACTTAAAGAATAGGAGTGTCTACAATGGGATACACAGTACATAGGTGACAATGGGAATGGTAAAACTGAAGAGTATGCTTATACAGTTCCTCAGAGCTCTCTTGAAGCTAAACTTCATGTTATCATTAATGACTGGGTCACAAAGCAGGGGCATGCCAATAGAAACTTTCTGGTGACATACAGTTCAGAAGCGTTATCTGAACAGAGGAAATGAGAAATAAACCAAAAGAACTGGATTATGTGAGGGAATGGTAGAAGAAGGAAGAGGTATATTTATACAAAACAAAAATTGGTGCACTTAACTAATGGGATTTTCTTAAATCTAAAATTGTACCAGGCAGTTGCAAACAATAATCCCATGATCTGTGTCCTTCTATATGCTTCCCCACCAAGATTGTGGGTAAAAAGTGTAATTTTTAAAGATGCAAAGCTGTAGCAGAAGATACGTGGAAGTATTGTAATCTTTGAACAAGATCATGTGATACCTCATTCAGTTGACTTGTGTTTGTAGGGACTTATGCCCAAGAAAACCTGACTTGTAAGAGCTGCAGGGGGAACCAAAGCTATACGGACTCCTTCCACTCATGTTTCAATCAGCCAAAACACCTCAGTTGTACTTTCTTGAGCATCTAGGTAGAAAGCTAGACATTCCAGCAGAACAAGTAAGATCTTATGTAAAAAGCCTCTTTAAATTTAGCAAGTGAAGAATCTTATCAGCTGAATGTAGTGAAAGCGATGGACCAGGTGGATATGCAGGGATATATCTGAGAAAGTTGTCTTGTGAAAGTGAAGCCATTGTTTGTCATATAGAAGGTATTGTATGGAAAAAGACAAATCTATCTTGAAGAGAGTCTGGGGAGTATCAGGCTGATGAGCTTCAGCTTGATCTCTGGAAAGATCATGCAGTCTTTGCTCAGAATTAATATCTGAATGTATAAAGGACAAGCAGGTAATCGGGAACAAGCTAGCACATAAGAGGAAATCATGCTTTGCCAACATTATAACTTTCTGTGATGAATGGCTGCATGGACAAGGGGAGAGCATCTGACGCAACACACTTGGTTAATAAGATGGTTCGGTGCTGTTCCCACAAGTTCTAGTTTTTCATTCTGCTTTAAGAGGTATCTGAATTGGCAAACAAGGTGACAGCAAAGGTAGAATTGAATTTGAAGGTCTAGCCTAAAGAGTAATAGCTTGATCAGGGGATTCAGTGGTATTGAGGGTATAGTAGTCTCATGGATCTTTAGCCTGACTCATAACTCATTAAAAATAAACTAATAAAACTAATGATAAAGAGTTGCTTTGGCAGCATACAATTTCCACAAGTACTTTCTGAAATAGTTTAAAATATGCAGTGCCAAACCTATGGATCAAATACGTACTTCTGATGTAGCTGTAGTAGCACACCAATGTGCTCAAATCTTCTAGTGAAATATTCTCAGCAAATCACAGTATTGCAGTTTATTTATTTAATTTATTTAATTGTACATGACATTAAAGCAACTTAACCAAGACTGGAAAGAGTAAGTTTTTGGGTTTTTGTTGTTTTTTCCCCTCTTTCTTTAGAAGTCGAAGTAAAGTTTTGTCTCGCTGGTTGGCTGGCTTACCTCAGCAACTTGCTCTGCTTGGCTTGAGAAACCCTGAGCTTTCAAATCAACTGATTGATATCATTCATTCTGCTGCTTCTCGTTCAAACAAGGAATTACTACAAAGTTTACAAGCCACTGCTGCTCGAATATATGGTAAGACTTTTACACTACAGCAGAATTTATTTTGTCCATCACTTGGCAGGGAAGTTGCAATACATGGAAAATACTGGTGTTTCCTAGGTGGACATAAAGTCTGCATGGGGGTTGTGGAGGTTGGTTAAGTCCCTTATAATAAAGGTTAAAAGAAATAGAATAATAGAATTGGTTGGAAGGGATTTCAAGGATCATCTGGGCCAGCCTATCTTAACAAAAGCACAGTCTAGACAAGACAGCCTAGCACTCTGTCCAGCCCAAACTTAAAATGTCCAATGTTGGGGAAGCAACCACTTCCCTGGGTAGATTATTCCAATGGCTGATTGTTCTCATCATGAAAGATTTCCCCCTTGTGTCCTGTCAGAATCTCCCTGGGAGTAACTTGTACCCATTGCCCCTTGTCTTTTCCATGTGACTTCTTGTAAAAAGGGATTCTCCATCTTCTTTGTATCCACCCTTTAAATACTGGAACATGGTGATAAGGTCCCTTCCTAAAGTCTAGTAAAAAGATCAAAATCTTCAGTTCAAGTTAGCAGAACATTAGTCTGACAGACTAGAAGCTTCAGGTTTTGTGAAATTTACTTCTGGTAGTATCGCACTACGGGCTCTTAGCTAAGTAAGAGCAGTTAGGAAAGAGAACGGGTCACTACAGATTGTTGCAGTATTTTGCATGAGATGCTTATGCTCTGGAATTGTCACAAAGTACAAAAGTTTTTAGTGTATGTAAAGACAATTTTAAGTGACAACATGATGTGTGTGTGCCGGTAGATCCGCTGGACGGGACGCTGGTGCTGCTGCCGGCAGAGGCCCAGCGGCGGCTGGTGCAGCTGGTGTACTTCTTGCCCGGCCTGCCTGCTGGCCTGCTCGCTCGACTCAGCCGCTGCTGCCTCATAGGTAGGATGTCCTCTGAGCTGGCTGCCACCCTCATCGGGATACTGCGCATGAGGTATGGCTGGGGACATCTGCTTTAATTTAGCTGTTGTTTTTTTAAAAAAAAATAAGAAAAGTGAAAGTTTAGTCATTAAGCATGAACTTTGTTACTGGTCTGCACAAAAAAATCAGTGTAACAGATGAGGATTGGTATAATGAGAAAAGTTAATGCTTCCATCAAACTTTACTTCTAGCCTTTCACTTTAGCTCTGTCTTTACACTGACCAGTTTTCTCCAATGATTGCTAACAAAATCGTATCAGTTACCTGTAAGGCTATGTGGTATTGAGCACCCTCTACCCAGAACGTCATCATTGGTGGTCTTTGTTCTGACACTGATGGCAGCTTTTCCTGATAAATACTTTGACTTGACTGTTTGTAGTAAAAAACCAACCAACCAGTGTGTGTTACCATGTTCTGCTTTCTTTCAAATTTTTAAAACTTGCTTTTCCTGTAATTACCACACTTAATAGCCAAATCATAGTTGCTAGGCAAGTGTCTTGTTAGAAATTATTCACGCTCTTGTTGGTTTTGTCCTGGCTTGAAAGAGGGTAAGTGTGTCTGCAAAGTCAGGGAGAGATCCTGCTGTTCCACTGGAGTGAGTTGAAGGCTTGCTGGGATATCACAAGGATATTTTTGCTGCTTGTGAAAAAATGCACTTGCTTTTCTCCATTGCTCTATATTGTACAGAGTTTAGATAAATAAACAGGAATTAAGCTTGTATAGATTATAGTTTGTTGGGTTTTTTTTGTTAATGCTTTTTGGAACTTAAACATAATTTTATTAAAACATTACATGATGCAATGTACTGTCAAATACAGACCTGTTCATATTAGCTGTATAACATGTGAATAGGGTGATAAACGTATGAAGTGATGGTGATGAAATGTATAATATCCTATGTACCACTATAAAAATGAAATTCTATCTAGTTTTGGGAAGGTGGACCTCAAATTTTATTAAAAAAAGAAGTGCTCTTCCATATACTGGAAATTCAGTGGCAAACCATAACCACATCGAAGACAGTCATTCTAAGAACTGAAGCTTTTAAAAATTATCGGAAAGCTGCAGGTGGGATGTGGGCATTTGATCCTTTTGGTAGAAGATGCGAGAGACAGCTGAGGGGACGTCGTTCTTATCAAAAGTAGGTTATGTCCTGATGAAAGAGGAGGGAGAGGAGCAACTTTTCATTTTTCAAAGGTGCAAAGAAAGTATCTTGATGTTAATTTATGGTATTTGGAACATATTTTAAGTTAAGTTGAATACAAAGATTGTGGATTATCCACCCAAGAAGTCAATCTGAAATAACTAGATGGGGAAAAAAGTACTGCCATAGTTACACCAGTGCAGCTTCTTGTATTGGTAAGACCTAGCAGTCCTTCTTTCTGGAAGATTACAAGTTCTGAAGAAAGTTGGAGAAGAGGTGTTACTCTTGACTGAGCATTATTTTTCTTTGAAAAGGCTGTTCCCACTTCACTGAGAATAATCTGTGTTAAAAACAAGAACTTGATCAGTTTTCTTTAGAAACACATCTGAAAATAGTACAAGTCTTTGGAAAGATCTTCTACAGACCAGGTGAATGCAACAGGATTGAAAAGACATTCTCACCTATACAGCCAACTTAAAAACTTTTAATACAAGTTTTACAGGACTTGTCAATGACATATTTTTAGCTGTGGCTCAGCTTTTTAGTACATAAGTGAAATCTCTTGTGAAAAACTGCCTTTTTTTTCTTATCATCATGACTGTAGACATTTTTATCCTAAACTTAATTCTAGGATGCCTTAAAGAATTAGAGAGCTGAGATGATGTTGGAAGTTTTAGTGGCTGCCGAGAGGGATACCTTCCCCCAGAAAAAGTTGCTTTGGCAACTTAAGCATGCAAAGATAAGGAGATAAGTAGCAATATTAACTACTCAATAAGAGAAGAGCCTGATATCTTCTTCCTTGGGAAAATGAGTTGTACAGTTAAAGAAACCGTAGTAGTTTTTCTAGATATGAACCTTAGCTGGGCTTATGAGCTTCATAACCTCTCATTGCACACAGGGTACATGAACTAATTTTCCAGCTCTTATCAGAAAAGCCAAGCTGGATTATTGTGTCCAGTTTGGTGACTTGCTTTTAGATAGTGATGTGGATGAACTGGATTGAGTTTGAAGGAGAGCAGACAAAAACCAATAGTCTGTAAATTGTGATAATAGGGAATGACTGACAAATTGTCACTGTTAGGCAAATAAGGCTGGGAAGGAGGGGGGAACTTGTCTTTGTGTGCGTAAAAGACTCTTGGAAAGGGTTGGGAGAATGCATTTTTAGTTGGATTAGCAATGTAAACCTTAAAATGTCAGGAAAAACATTTGGTTTGAGTGCTAGCAAAACTTTGCAAAGGTAGAGCTACATACTGGAATAGGCTTTGTAGGAAGGTGATGTAAATATAATTCACAGGAGATACTTAATATCAGGTTGGACAAAAGTATATTGTGGATAGCAGAGGTAAAGACCTGAAGGGAGTAGAGGAACTAGGTAATTTTTGTAGTCATTTGCAGCTCTTGTGATGCTCAGAGTTAAACTTGAAAATTTTTGAAATGAACAAGTACTATAGCAAAATGTATATCACATTTCACAGTTTTATTCCACAATCTGGTTCATGGGACACTTTCTTTAGTTCTAGATCATGATAGTTTTGCTTAAAGGAATGGATAAAAGTTATTCCATCGGAAGGCATCATTTATGAGTAAAACTGATGTTGTCAGTAGATGGCACTGTTTTTCTTCCGGTAGATTCATGTTCTGTTTGGTGGGGGGGGAATTTTTATAAAATTTCTTTTCTTCTAAGCCACCTGCTTATCTGTCATGCCTTAAATAGATTGCATTCAGTAGCATCAGAGGCTCACTGCTGTATTTGGTAATTGTTTTAAATTTCTTTAAAATACTGTATTTCAGCATTATTCTTGATGGCAGAGCATGTACGTTCTTAGGTGCATTGGAGAATGCACATACATACCCATGTGTATTTGCTGGGAAGAAGCTATGTTAAAGTGGATTTGATGACTGTACATATGGATGATAGTAAGACTTGCTGTTATTCTGGGAATAATCATTATAAACTCAAACTCATAGCTTTATGTGTGTGTAAACTATAAAAGTAGATAGTAAATGTATCCAGATGCCTTAAACCACAGCCCTGTGATGGTATCGGATGGTAGCATTAAATTATAATTATTGCATGTTCACTTCTAGAATTTTTTGTTGATTAGAAATGAATTCTTAAGACATTTAAAAGTTTCCACTTTTTTCTTTTGCAATGGTGAAATGAATAGTCAGGTGGTCTTCAGGAGTCCACAAAGTGAGCCATGGTGGGCTCTGTGTGTGCTGAGAATTAAGATGGTGTTGATGGTATTTCTGTATATAATAGGAAGGCTTCTGAGCATGGGAAGTGATTATCAATAGTGGTAAATTATTATTAGGATGCTTCCTGTTATGCTTTTGGTCCATATTCACTAGTACAGGCCAAGGAGCATTCTGAAAACAAAGCTGAAATGCAACCACCCTGTGGCAAGCGATAGTATGAACATGGCCAGACTTAAGATAATTGGTGTGTGTGCCAAGAAGCAGAGGTTGCTGCTCTTTGGCTCACTGGGACCGCTGCAGCTGGTGAGTATCAGGTGAAACCGAGGGGACACAAAGTGTTCTCTTGGCTGAATTTCTCTGCTGTTGTCCAGTGCCTGCCTTGTGCCTACTGTGGCGGACCTGAGACATAGGTAACTTCAATGAATCCAATCAGGGTTTTGAGAGATGGAAACCTGCCAGGGTTTTGGAGTGTAGATATTTCTCCCCTCTCCTGTTCATACACCAACAGGTGAGAAAAGATGTGGAGCAACCTGAGCAAACCATCTGTGACTTCAGACTGAGAGAAATGAGAGGTAGCGGCTCCTTGGAAGATGATTAATTCCCTGAGTCAGCTTCTGATTTTAGCCTCTGAGTTTAAATTTATGAAGACAAATACAAGGGTGTGGGAAGTATTTTAGATGGTTCACCAAATCTGTAAGGTTTTTTTGTTGTTGTTAGGTGGTACTACTTAGATTTATATATTGAAATGAGCCATTCATCTTGATGCAGTGTGCTACATTTCTAAAATAATGAACTTAAGCATTTTAAATTAATTATTTATTGGAATAGCTTGTAAATGCTCGAATAGTAGTTCTCTACTAATTAAAGATGAATGGCTAAAGTGTTGGGCAGGAATATGTAACATTTAATGAGTGGGCTGTTTGGTTTGAAATTCCAGCCTTAGCTTCATCTCAGTGGTGGAATTCTGGTGATTCTGGGAGGATGTGACTATGGACAGATAGACGATTCTGTCCAGGAAATCAAGAAATATATTAATCATGGATTGTCTAGTAGGGACTACGGTCAAACTTGAGCATTATTATAGGTAGAGCTGGAAAGAATTTTCAGTGTAATCCCTCTGCTCCTACTTTCTACACTTGTAGGGCAGATGGGCTGCTTCAGAATGGTATTAAAAGGACTAGTAAGGTATATACTTTTCTTTGTGAGGACTTTTTGGAAGACTGGCTTTGAGGCAAATCTTTTTGTCAAATGTGGAAATGTTTTAGATGTTGTAAACTCACCCTCTACATGGCAGATTGTCTTGTCTGACAAAAGGGAGGTCTGCTGTTAATATACAAAAAATCTGTGTACAGTAACAGTGGCAGAGGAACATAATTTGTCACCATTTGTTAGTCTCAATGTTTTTATTTGCTAGTTCTTAGTGATTTTGTGCTGATTGAATGGCAGATACTCTTGCAAACACATTCTTTTCTTTTGTATAAGGTAGGTTACTTAAGATAATTAATACATAATCTGAGTATTTTTATGAGATACAGATTACTAAATGCAGATTATGAGAATAATAACGGAGAAGCTAGATTGCTGACTTCATGGGAAAAGTTCTGTTTGACATGTCATGAGGTACAAATAAGGAAAACCTATTGAGTATAATTACATAAATGCAATTTATTTATGTGCCTTTATTTAGTGTAATTACATAAATGCAATTTGTGTGCCTTGTTTGTGCATAATAGTTACAGATTTTTTTTAGAATTTAATGCATTGCAACAGAGTGTGTGGAAATGGTTTCACTGTGATATGGAATTAGATAATATTTCACAGCCCAGATAAAAAAAACAATAGGAATTAATTTATGGCATTTCTCTCTTGAAGTAGCATGTCCACAAATGAGCTCTCCAGTGGCTTCAAACAGCTACTTCTTCTTCTTGTGGGGCAGTTTCCCCGCTGGGATCTCACAAAGAAGTGTTGTTTCTGTTGCTGTAGAAAATGAGAAGGATGAGGACCAGATAAATAAAAGCTGAGTGCTCTCTCCCAACGAGACATAAATTGTGTGGGAGTTCCTAGTCTTCCCAGGTTTGAGATAACTCTGGAGGTAATTCACATTCTGCTTGTCATCACTGTAAAGGGACTCCTTCTTAAGAGGTAACACCTTTAAAATATTCTGTTGCTTTTCAGACAATAATGAGGGAGCTCAGCTGGCATCTCATCAAGCAGCTGGGGATGCTTGCGAGTTCCTGCTGTCCTTGAGAATATGGTGTTTAGAAAGAATGGGGATGGACATTTTAATGTCTGTTTAGTGTAAGATACAAAATTCTGTGTCTCCAAATATGTTACCCAGATATGTTTTAGGGTCATAGTAGAGTTCGGAGTTTTCTGTAGATACTTCCTTTGTGAGTAAGTATTACTTTTGCTTTATTTAGTCATCCTAGTTATGTGATCTGCAACCTTTGACAGTATAGCTGGTGGAAGCACAGTGAGAATGCAGAATGTAGGTAACTAAGAGCCTATATTCTACTTAATTAAAGACTTATTGAATGCATTATTGTAGGCAAGAAAAAAATTGTATTCCCAAAAAGTATTTGCAATCTGGAGAGAACCTGGAAAGAATATTGTAACCTATTATTGTGAATAACAACACCGACAGAGCAATTAAATACAGTAATTCTCATACAAATGGAGTGAGGAAAAGGTTTAAGAACAGTATTGGGAAAAAAAGACATAAAATTTGTACTAAAATAAAAGAAGTTCTTATTAAAAACAAAAAAAAAGGAGAAAAAGAAAAAATCACTTTCAAGTCATTACATGTGGTACTATGGAAAGTCAACTCAATACACTTTGGATAATAAGAAAAGCACACCTGTGTAGGAAGGTGTAGTAATTATGAATAGGTTGTGAAGAAAAATGAAAAATGTAAGAGTAGTAAGGTCTGTGTTCACGGTGAAGTTTTTTTCTGGTTATATTTTCACACCCCTGAATTTAGAAGAAAAATGAAGGAGAAGAGTATTTAAAAGTTAACGAATGCTGAAGGCACCTTTGAATATAAACAGTGTGCTTTCAAAAATGCTGGCACTTCCCTGACTTGATGCTGCTGAAGATGAAAAGTAAAATTTTTCCTTACTGCAAGATCAGAAGGGATCCATGGTTGTTGCATTCCTTAATCTGGATCTCATCAGCAAATTTCCTTTTCCCTGCTTGCTGTTATGTCGAGGTCTAGGACTTGAGCGAGGGAGGTGGCTAAGCCTGTGTTTAGGATGTGGCCCTCTAAATTTGTCCCCAGGTGGTTGGTTGTAGCTTGATATTCCTAACCAAGTGGAAGAGAATTATGTTGCTGCACTTAAAATTGCACTAGTCAGTAAATGCCGTTTGCTCATTAGTGAATGTTTCTTCCCATTTGTGCTCTTGTTTATAATGTATGAGCAGTTCTTTTCTTCAGACAACCTTTGCAACCATGGAGCAAATGAGTAGCGGACAGGCTTACTTTTAACAATGCACAGCTCAACTTGTTGTTTTCTTAAAATAGGGTTCATATTTTTCCCCAAATCCCTGGTAATTCCTTGCAGATGTTTATTGTATTTTGCCACATCTTCAAATGGAAACAGTTGATCCTTCCAAAGAGATAATGAAAGTTAAAACAAAAAAACTCATACTAACAAACCAGTGCCTACATATGGTAACCTGTTAGAGGAAGATAAAAACTCTTCACTTACTCTCAAAGTTTATGTTCAGGACATATGCTACCTCAAGCTGAGTTGGTGTGAATTATGAGATGGGTGCAGGGTTGGAGAAGTACTCAAAGATCTATTTTTTTAAGTGATTTCAACATCTTTTTGTGACAATGTTGGTTTCCCGTCCCTTTAAGAACCCAAGAATGTTGATCCTCCTTAACAATGTAACATGAAACTGATTTAATTAAGTTGATGCAGGAACCTGGGTTTGCACTTTATTGCAGTTGCATTTCAATTTGACAAATTATTGTTCATTTAAGCTAGACAGGAATAAACTATGCCAAAGCTGAGATAAATATTGGCACAGTGCTTTTGAGTATTTTTAAAGAACGTATTTTACCGTAGTGCAAGTACGTGGGAGAAAATGTTTTGTATTTTTCTTCCATAAAGGTTCAACAGTCCTAGTATTGTACTTGCCTGTGGTTTTGCTCCTTCCAGTGTATATTGTTGTTTATACATGCATAGTTCTTGAGAATGAGCACATGGGAGTGTTTGGGATATATGGTAACATACTTGCCAAGATCTTCAGAATAGCTAATTCCAGAATTGTCCCATTACCGTGCGTTTGGCAGGGAGGTTTAACTGTAAGCGCCGTTTTAGATGGTTGTCAGGCATTGCTGTTGCTAGTTGTGCAGCTAGGTGTCTGTGTAAAACACGAGATGTTCATGACAGCCCTGTGAGGAGGCTGACTAGAAGACACACCTGTACAGTGTTGTCCTGGTGTGGTTTTCATTCAGCAGAGCAGTGTTTCTGGGCTCGGACAGTGACCCCTGAGCAATGTGCTGCAGAATTTGAAGGGAGTCCTCTTAGCTGTAGAGAAGGATGCTGCAGTGTCTCTGTGGATGTCTTCTGCTCCTGATGAGCACTGGTCAGTAGTTGAACAGTTTTGTCTTGATAGATAAACTCTCTGGGCTGATATTAGACTTGGCTGTGTTGAGAGGTCATAGATGGCACAGGTCCTAAAAACAAGAAAGCCCAAAGAGAAGTTTTTCTTTACCGCCTTTCTGTGGATCAGTAACTTCTCAACACAGTTTCTAGGTGATCACAGTGGAAGATTCAAAAATGTAAATGGGTTTTGTCCTACACATCTGTAATTTTGGGTTGTGTAGGAAAACTCAGCTGCATTTCATGCAGTGGAGACAACTTCTTTATGACCCTTCGTTGCAGTGTGATTATTCTGGCTGTTGTGCAAGAACCACTTACTCTGCTTCTCCTGTTTCCAAGACCTTAACTGAACCCCTGGGTAGGCAAAAAGAGCTGCTCATCTGTATCCTGATGAGCTGCAGACCAACAGAACATGCAGCTGGAAGGTGGTGTTGTGTCATCTTCAGATTGTAGGTAGATGAGCTGTCTGAATAGCTTTGGCAAGAAAAGAAAGAGTAGACTTGATTAGCTGCATGCTGCTATAGCAAATACTTTGGTATACTAAATAATGTGAATGTTATTAGTGGACTTGTGTGATCTCTCTGGGTTGTTGATGAATAGGCCGTACAGCACAGGTCTCAGGAACCTCTAGTGATGTTTTTATTCTGCTGTGGGAGCCAATCAGTGAGTTCTACCCACTATTTCCTGCCATTAAACCAGTTGTCTTTTCATGTAAGGACCTTCATTCCTACACTGTCTGCTTAGTTTTCTGGAATTCTTTTTCCTGAGTATTATAGGGTCTTTCATATTCATGTGCACCTACCCCCTAAGATTTCTAAGAGGTATGTGAGGAAAAAAGTATTTTTTCAGAAACCATTTTGTCTGTACCCAAGCATGACATAGATATTCATGTGTTAGCTAATTTTATCCATTGTTCCAGTGTGTATTAACTTGCCTAGTGCAGGAATTAAAGTTACAGACCTTCGTTATGTGGAACTTATTTTTAAAAGCAGCCTCCCAAAACATCACCACATTTGTCCCCCCCTGCCCCACCCAGGCTGTAGGTGTCAGGAAAGGTCTCAGATGGCAGGTTGCTCGCAGCTGCTAGTAGTTCTGCTCATCCCTGCCTTGCCTTTGCACTGTGAATGCCATCTCATCCTGGTAACTCCCTTCTGGTTTGTTGTTTCCATAATATGTTGTGTAGCTGCTTGAAGTTGCAACAGGTCTTCCTGAAGAGTCATTCTGGGATGGGAACCAGTACAGTTCCTTCTCTGGTGGTCAGAGATGGGCAGAATTCCTGTAGCTTCTGTTCTGTAGCCTTATTTTACCTGAGTGCTGCTCTCATGCACTGGTTATCTGCTGTGTGTACAGAATCTTGGGAAGTTTTCTGCTCCTGATGTGTTTGAAGGACAATTTATTAGTAGAATCTCAGTGGTTAAAGCAATTGCTGAGGATGCAGAAAGTCTGAATTCACTGCCTTCATCTGAAGAGGAGGTTGATTTACCATTTCTGAACATGGTGACTTAGTCATTGAACTATTTTGAGGAGGTGTACTTAATTTAATAATATATAAATAAATTATATTAATTTTATTAAATTTCCCCTGAGTTGAGGCCTGGAATCCAGTTAATGTCTTTTCAGGAAATGAGTGAATCAGCGGAGGCCTGTGCCTATGAATATTTACATGTTCTGTGTGAAACAGAAGTATCAGTGGAAGAAATAGAGGAGAAACTCCTTTTAGAATATTTTTTGTAACCTAGAATTAAAGACAGAGTTGTGAAAGGCCATGGTTTTAATCTATGAGCAATGGTTGATAAAATAAATACAAAATGGGATCACCTACCGCAGTCTAAATTAAGTTAGGTTTCTCAGCCTATTCTCTCGCAAGTGTTTAAATAATTGTGTAAAGTTTCAGAAGCACCCTGTGCTAGAATAATCTCTATTATGGCAGTGCTAGCATTTTACTGGAAGGTGAAAGAATTGGATTTTAGTTTCCTTAAACAGAAAACCCAGAGCTTTGACCTTATACTTCTTGAGTTCTGTTACCCTTACATTGATGAAGAAAAGGGTGATAGTATCAGTGCCTCACAAGAACTGCCAGTCTTGCATTTGCTCTTTCTTGTTGTACTTTAAAAATACTTCAAGACCGAATTCAGGGGGTTTTGAGATTGATCTCACTTTTTTTCATTTTATTGCTGAACAACAAAAAATAGGTCAAAAACCCAACCCAAATTCTAAGCAAAACTTGCTGTGCTTGATACATTCATTGCTCTCTGAATTAGAGTTTGAGCAATGTGTTTTATAGGAGGACAAGCGGAAGGATAATTTCTGAAATGACTGCAGCAGGGTTAAACAGACTTCTACTGCAGACCTCTAAATTACCCAAAGGCTCCTTGTGACTACTGAACTCAAACCCAACACTTGAAACCTGAACCAGCAATCAATCGGTAGGTAGTTTAGGAAGCACAACAATAATAGTCTGTAGATGGGAAATAACCACTTGTGCACAAGCTGCAGTTGTTTTATTTTGCAACTGTGTGATACAGCCCAACATGAAAATAACAACAGTGTGAACAAAAGTAGTGAGGTCTTTCTGGAGTTAAAAGTTAGCAGCAAATGATAAAAGGAATCCATTGCACAGTTGCTGTGACTGAGAAATATTTGCTATGCTAATGGCTAGAGAAGCAGTGATTTTTATTTTTTTTTTTTAACATTAATTACATTCAGCTTTTCTTTTAATACCATTTGGCATACAGAGAGGGTTACCTAAAGGTGCAATTCTTAACCTCAGTAGAGAGGATCTCATGGAGAGCAGGTAACCTTATGGAAATTACAACACGTGATTCATCATATTTAATGTGAGTTTGGACTAGCTGACTGGAGAGGTCTCACTCTTATACAATTTGATAGCATGTTCCCATTGTCAGTAAAAAAATATTCAAAAAAGGGTGGTTATAATATGCTTATTACCTCTTCCCCCTATAAATCAGATTTTTTTCTTTTAGTTAAATATGTAATTTACAAGTATCTTGGAAATATATTTTGAAAGTGCACATAGTTCCTAATTATTTGTGGTAGTCTTAATAAACTAAGATTAAAAAAAAAAAAGTAATATATTTGTAGAACATCAACATCCATTCTAGGATTAATTTTTTTTTGTTCTGCATTCTTTGTCTTATTTCTGATTTCCTTTCATGCAAACTTCAAAATAAAGTAGCTTTAACTACATTCTGTATGGAGGGCATCATGCTCACTGGAGGACTGTTGACATAGTATTATGGTTTCTCCCTGTTGTTTCAGTAGAAGGCTCCACATTTTGGTTTTTTTCTATGTTCCATGTGGAAAACAAAGTGATTCCCCCTGCCCATGGAAATTTGTCTTGTGCTCAAGTATATTTACAGCTAGAGGTGATATTTTTTCCAGCTTACAGGTGAGGAACTGATGCAAGGAAAAGGTATAGGCAAAAGTACATAGAAATACCTGCTAACTTTAGCTATTCAGCATGAAGCATTTGGGCACTGATTTTTCAGAATATTTAGCATTTTCTGTCTTGAAAACAAAAGGTTGACTTCAATTTCCCTAAGAGTGCGGGTGGAGCAGTAGAGATCAATGGGCCTGTGTGCTGCTCTTTAGGGTCTGTGAAGCTGTATCACTCTACAGCTGTTACTGCCCATTTCGCTTTCTACTCATTGTTGAACTGTTGCAGGGCTAGTGATAACTAGCAGAAAGAAGGGATGAGAGAAGCTCCTGCTATGAACATTGTGGGGTTTTTTGTATTCTAAAAGTAAATTAGTATCTTGTAAATTAGTATCATTTGGAGAAATATGTTTCCACTGACTTCCTGTCCTCCAATTTTAAGAAGTATTTATGTAACATCTCGTAAAACCTCTGTGATACAGATAGGAGGGTGATCCAGTATAATACCTAAAACCTATTTGTTTTTTTCTGAATTTGTGAGCTAATCTTCCACTTTTTCTATCTATCTCATGCCTCTTACGTTGTGCATGTTATAGATGATACAGTAAATAAGGCAGGAATAGGTCAGGCTGTGTTATCCGTTGTTGCATAATCCTGATAGATCCATTCATCCATGATTTGAACAAGGCAGAGACTTTTTTAGAGTAAATATGACACATAATATTATCATACAATGAGGTGTATGCACAAAGAGGCCAAGTTGAAGATTATAGGCAACTTTATCACTTTCTAAATTGAATGCTAGATTATTTTTAACCTTCATGCCCTTTTAACACGGAGACTTCTTTTATGTATGTAACAGCTGCCACTGAGTTTGGGGCTGTTGGATTTGTGCGTGCAGGTCTCAGTGTAGCTCTGCTTGTAGATGAGTCTTCAAACCATTTAACAGCTCTGTGAAGGGCTTGAGTTTGTGCTGCCTCCAGGTTCCTGGGGTAGGACAGCAGCAGTTCTCTCTGCTTCCCCTAATGTCTATGTCAGTGGCACTTGGCGTGCTGAGGGGATGCTTAAAATGTTTGTCCTGTTTTGTGAGTGTGCAGATAGTCAAACGTGAGTAGAAAAACAAAACTGCGGAAGCATTTGAAAAATTTTCAGATGCTTAGCAGTAAGTTTCAGAATAATTTTACATGTCCCGGGATCTCCTGAACCTATTGCAGTTTGTGTTTGGGGGCCTGTGGTGAATCTGAGGTTTTGGTTTGGAGTTTAACACATCTAACTATTGCATGGAAAAATATATTTTATGATTTTAAACCAGATTCTGACTAGCTTTGTCATGCAAGGCCCCACACACCTTGAATTCAGGCTTATCTCAAATTCTTTCCGTGTTTTCTGTCTACCCACCCAATATTTTTTTTTTTAATTTTCACATTTCCCCGATTTCCTTTGCAGCTTGTCATGTGATGTATGTCTTCCAACCTCTTGCGTTCCCACCGTTTTGCTTAGTGATTGCACCTCAATTTCAATTTCTATGTCCATTAAGTCCTAAATTCCACTGAATCTCTCTTCATGCTCCTCAATGCTTATTTTGGTGTAATGTTTGACCTCAAGTCTGACTCATGGTCCCTTTACGTTAGATTCAGGCAGCTTCTTCCCCTGTGCTGAACAAGATGTGGGTTTCATTCTTTCTTCTGGCTTATGGATCTAGTTCTTGTGTGAATGTTCACCTTATGTAGAATCCCTAGGAAAACAGGTTGCAAGACCTCTTGCTGATTTAGTTCAGTGTGCGTGAAATCTCACTGGTGCTGTAATGAATCGGGGGATTCCCCAGGAAACTGGGACCTCTTTGGAAGCAGGGAAGAAATTCTCCCTTCTCCTGGGCGAAGACTGCCAGCCTGGGGCAAGGAGTGGAGAACACAGAGTTGGAGCCAAGTGGCAGCTTGACAAGTGGAGAGGGACTGCGAAACTACAGGTTGAGAAAAGGAAGCAGTGAGACAGGCATCGGAGGAGGACCCAAGACCTCCTGGGAACTAGAAGGGACCATGCAGAGCTGCCTGCACTGCAAAGTCACCAGGTTGCCTGAGAGAGACCTGGAAAGAAGGATTTATCATTAAGGATACGATGTGAAGTAGGAGCTTTAGTAAAGCTTTTCTTTGTTCTTTCTCACCTAGCCGTGATTTTCTCTCCCCTCCCCCCCCCAATTAATTATCCTATGCAACAGTCTGATTAAATCCAGATTATTTAATTTAAAAAAATTCTGAAGTTCCTTATTTTCTTTCCTTTCCTTTTGAGTAGCTCCAGACAAGTGCATATTCTAACTGTCATTTTTTTGGATACTGAAATCTTGTGGATGAATTTTCATGGGGTGGGAAAATGCATATGCCTGGCACAAAGGTATTCCAAATTTGATATTTTTTGCTCCCAAAACACAGAGCTGTAAAGAATTTCTTAAAAACAAGCTTTCCAGAATTTTGTTACCCATGAGCTAAGCCATTTTGGCTGTTAGCGGAGAGAAATTAGGAAAAAAAGTGATCTGAGGCAGATAGTTGGCTTGGAAAATTGCATTGGGAAGCTCTGAAATTTCACAAGATTGCAGAAGCAGAAAGCAGCAGTCTCTTACAGCAAAGATCGATAGTCCGCAGTGCAAGTGCCAAGAGCAGCGTACAAGTGGATTTGAATAATATGTATTTTGCGTAATGTGATGCAAAGCTGCAGCGTGTGTGAGATGCGCTTGTTCCCAGCTCCTGGCTGTCTCCCGGTTCTGCACAGATACACGTGCAAGACGCTGCTGTTGGGTGGTCAGTGGTGTCTGTTCACTCTCAGTTTCCACGACTGTGTGCGGCTTCTAATTTGAGAAACCACAAGTAGGCTGGTGCTCCAACTTCTAACAGATCGCCCCTAAAAAGGGAAGTGTCGGGCAGCTTCGGTAATGGATTTGCTCCTGCCTTTGCATATTGCTATTTCTTTGTGTTCCAAACCTCAAAGCAAGTTTTTAATTTAGTTCTGTGTTCAGTGGGTTTAGTTACTCAAAAATAGATGCTGAGACTGCTTTTAAATGGAATCTATTGTTCACGTAAAGAGCTGTATTAGAAGTAGCGGATATAATGAAAAATACAGCCCAGCTTTGTAATATAATGACTTTTACCAAATAAGGAAATAAAACTAATTTAATTTACTGTGTGTTGGCTGTCGTCACTATATTAAAGGTTATGTCGGTATTTATGAGGAGTTGCTATCTCAGTAATTTAATCAATTTAACAATCTAAGCCCATGCAGGGGTGCAAAGTTCAATGTTACTTGTCTTGAAAAGAGCAAGTTCTGGTTTCGAATCTATTTAAAATGCTATTCCAACAACAGCAGTTAAAAACAGGAATGCTAAAATTAACAATTTAGTCATGCTAATTGATTGTATTGTGCAGGTAGGTTGCGAATTCTTAATTATATGGTTTTTAATAAACTATCTGCTATTGGTTTTGTGTAGATCATCCTTTGCAGGCTGGAAGTGCCAAGTGCAGGATAATTCAGTGAGTGATGTGGACTATTTCAGCTTCTTGTTTTCAACCCTTATAGGTAATCCATGTGAATGTCATAATTCAGAATTAATAAAATGAAATTTGTTTTGATAGTCAATTAGTGGATTTAATTTAGAATAAATGGTGTAGTAAGTACTTCCTGAAAGTAAATCTAATCTTGTTACATGTTTTGCATACAAGATACTCTTTTTTTTTTTTTTTTTTTTCCTTTTTTGACACCCTGTTTTTACACTTTGCCACTTGGGCTGAGTATTTGCATACTTTTTCTAAATTTTAGCAACTTTATTTGGAAAGTATGAGGAAAACCTAAACTCAGTATATGACGTGAATAAGAATTTTTTTCTAGATCTAAGTAAATGCCTCTTATTGACTTGTAACAGTATAAATGAGTGCCTTTGGGATTTGCTGTGGACATGCTTATGCTATTAAAAATGCTCCATCACAATAAAGTAATCAAAGTATGTTGAAGTGAACTGCCCAGCATGTCAGCAGAATTACTTCTGCTGCTATATTCTTATTCAGATATAAAAATAGTTTTACTCTATGGTGATGAAACTTTTGGAAATTACAGTGGTTAAAATGGCACAATATTGCTGAGAAATATCTTCCAGTAACTTGTCACGTGATTAAAGTATCTTTTCTTCATCACCTCAGTCATTCATAATGTTCAGCTGCTTTGCTTTCAAGAATTACCTTTTTTTTCCTAAAACAGTGAAAAGAGAGCTGTACTGATACCGGAGAAAATGAAAGCAAAACCAAAGCGATTGTTTTGGAGCAGTAGTCCTGTTTCACGGAAGCATTTAATACCTGGCTAGAAATAATAAGCCAAAAGTAGTGTGGGTTGTCTTTTTTTGGTTTTGTTTGTTTGTTTTAACCCTGAGGTTATGTTAGAATGTTACTGAATTGTTGTGAACACATGGTGAATTGTCTTACATTATACCTGGGTTTTAAAATTATTTTTAAAAGATATGTTGAAAATAGCCTAACGTTGCCCTCTTACAGTTTTTTTAATACATTATAGTTTAAATGGGTATGCCATAGATTTTTCAAGTATTCTTGTTTCCTCTCAGAAGTCAGACTTTCTATTTTGCTATTCTTAAATTTAAAATACCAAGCAAGAACCTTTTAACAACAACAAAATGTTATGCAGACATACATTTAAAGACAGTTTCTGTCAGTGATGCTGTTGAAATAGAACAGTGCTTTGCTTGTTTTGTGATACTATTGTACTGCTTCTTTTTCTCTAGGGTTTTCAAGAGAGGAGTTGGCTAGTCTCCAGGGCATTAGAGGAAAGCCACACATTAGCCAGACACAGCTTTCGCCTGTCCGTCTTTACCTAACTGATCTGGACCAGTTTTTACACCACTGGGCTGTGACAGAGGTAATACAGCAACACTAATTCTAAATGACAGCATACAAACTCCAAGTGCTCTCCATCCCTTTTCCACAGATGCCTAAATCTTGTTGTGAGTTGAAAAAAGAATGGAAAATATAGTAGTTGTTGAACAGCTGATGTTTTTCTATAGCCATCAATGATATTTTGAAGGAGGCTGCTTTAAAATGTTCAGACATGCAGTATGCAAAACAATATTCATGGAAAAAAGGGTAGAAGCCCTGATGGAAAATTCTTAAACACTAATATGATTAAGACCAGCGACATGTTTTTGCTTTCAAAAATAAATTAATTGTAAAAATACTTTTTATGAGGAGTTTTCTTTGAGAATAAATTCCACTGTTAATTAAAAAGCACTTGGATTAAAAAAGATTTTAACTTGGAAGTAATATCATGTTGGCATTGTTGGTTATTTAGAATAACTTCTGATGCTTATTTAATAAAAATTTATTTGGATTAGAAACTTCACTGTGAATTTAGTTGCTGCTCGTTAGGTCGTAAGAACTGAAACCTTAATTTTATTGCTGGCTCTAAAGGGATCTTAGCCACCCAATTTTATTCAGAACAGGTGTCTATTAGTCTTAATTCAGACTCAGTTCTTTTTGTTGCTTAGCCCATCATAAACCACTTTAAGGTGTGAAGTCGTGTTTTAATGACATGCCAGTTTGATAGTATTTATGAAATCTCTGTCACAAATACAGAAAGAAGAGTGTTACAGAAGTTTTTAGTTGTATGATGTATTCTGTTTTTTTCATGGCAATCTTTGTGGTTCAAGAAAGCAATATAGATTTTTCTCTTCCAAATCATAAAGTTTAAGTGATAGTCTACTGAAACTAATGATAGTCTGAGGCATATATTGCGTGTGTACTCTTACGTATTGAGTACTATTTGAAGCAAAGTTGTTATTTGGTACCACGACTGACATGTGTCTTTAGACGTCCTGCCTTCAGTCAGCTGGCCTGTGGAACAGCTAAACTTTCTTCCAAAGTTGTTTAGCTTTGTCTCTTCTGGGCAGTAATGATGTATTTTCTCACCAAAACACCTTTCTTCAGTATTGAAATACGAGAATGCTCTCTGTCCCTGTCTTGTACGGAACACAGGATTGTTCCTCTGTGAATGCACCAGAGAGATTACTTGCAAATGTTTGTCCATGAGTTAACATAATCCCATCCATCTGAAGGATTTTTATGTATTTCACCTGCTTCTGAAAATGCCACCCCTCACATCCTCTTTCTTTCCTGTTTTTGCTTCTCTTCCACAAATCTCTCAAAGTTGGTTGAGAAACCACACAACAGGAGTGTTTTCACTTAGGGATGGTGAAATAGTTTGACTGTAGATAGCTTGTTTGTGCTTTTGGTTCCTTGTTGCAAGTTTGGTTTACTTCTCCTGCCACAATCTTTTCAGTGTTTTGATGCCATCAAGGACGGTCATTGCTTTTCAGAAACATGAGGCTTGCTTTTGTTAAATACCGTTTCTTGGGAAAAATACAAGGTGCTCTCTCAGGTTCTCAGAAGTGAATGGCAGTCATTAAGCAAGAGCTGGACATCCTTGGTTTGTAATTAAGGAGGTTTTGGACATTCTGTGGATGTGTGTGGAGAGCGATGGATGAGACCTTCTAGACCCACCTCATCTTGTAGACTTGTAATGAAAGGAAGTTCTGGACTACTGCTTACAACTCTGAACTTGAGAGGGAGATTAGAGGCTCTTCCTTGTTAAGTGTGGTCATGATTGTGGAGACAAGGTTTCTAGTAAACTGGGTTTTATCAGGTACTTATAGGATGTAACCAGCAATAGTCAGCAAGAATTTATGAAGGGCAAAATGTCCTCAACCAACCTGTTGGCTTTCTGCAACAAGGTGACTTAGCTTTTGGGTGAGGGGAGAGCAGTGGATGTCCATTAAAAAAAAATCAGATGTTTAGGCTTTTAAATGACTATTTTCTCTGTGTTTAAATATCTAATACAGTTTTGGGGTTTTTCTCTTTTCCTCATTGAGTACCATTCTCCAACCTCAAACATGTTGACCTATATTCTATTTCATGTTCAGTTTGTAAAGAAAACATCCAGGGGACTGTAGTCCATAAAAAACTTTGGTAATTGGAGGCTGGGCCATTTCAAAGAAAAGAAAGAAAAAAAAAAAAAAAGAGAGAAAAGGAAAAAAAAATAAGGAAAATCCTGGCCTAGCAAAAACCTTTTCAGTTCAAGATTTGCCAAAAGTTGCACAGGGATACTTTTTTAGGGCAAGTGGTTTCTACCAAGTATTGAACAAGCTGCTCTCCTCTCAGAAGAAAATAAACAGCACCAAAAGCCCCCAGACCCAGAGCAGTAGCCTCTGGGGAGAAGAAAACTGCCAGCAAATCCTGAAGCTCTTCTAGGATGTCTTGAAAGATGGTGGGATACGATAGCTCTGTGTGTACAGAGTTTGACGGAGGTGTATTTGGAGACCAATTTCTTCCAAGTGGACATAGCTCAAAGTATGACACAGTTTTGGAATCAAAATATTTTCAGCTGTGACAGAAAATTATTTTGTTTAGATAAAGCGCTGCTACAGGAAATAATAAAACGTAGCTTGAGTCATGCTTTGGGTGGAACTGGGTAGAGCAGCACAGCTTCTGAATGCTGAATGTTTCATGCTTTCCCTTGCTGGATAAGGGAGTTTATGATGATGCTGTAATGTTAAGGAAAATATTTGTAGTAATTTAAAATACCTAGTGAGTGAGAACAGCCCTCCATTGACTGCAGAGCAGGCAGCATTCAGACCTCTGCTTTATGTTGAGAATGAGAATTGTTCATTTAAAAGAGTTCTCACTGTGTAGTTGTAATTAAAGTTTTCATCATAATGGCAAAATAATTTGTTGTGGATGAAAATAAAGAGGGAACTTACGGAATTATTATTTGACAGCCTGATTTCCTAGGATTAAATGAGACTAGTTATCAGATTATTATTAGTCCATCCATCCTTCTCCCTCTTCTCTTCCACCCCTAGTTTTGTTTAAACCGTTGGCTATTTCTTGTCTCTCTGCTAAAATTATAAAGTTGCAAATACTAGTTGCCTGTAAATTTTATGAAAATAAGCAGGTGGAAGAGAAAAAAACCCTCTAGATTAGCACAAGGGAGGTGATAAGTTGACTTCTGCATCCTGCTGGCCAACCCGCATGTGCATTGCTCTGAACTGGGCTGTCGCTCGGTCCACGGGGGTGCCGGGGGGTTGTGAGGCAGGGGTGGCTGGGGTTACGCTGCTGAGGAAATAGAAGGGCAAGGGGTGAAGAGTCCCCTTCATTGCTCACTGCTTGGCTTTGTTCAGAAATCCCGAGGAGGGCAGTCCCAGCATTGTGGCACCAGCCAACTGTCCTGTGCAGTGAGCGGTTTGTGTTTCTACTGGTAGCAAACTTGTGAGAGAGAATGTGGTGTATAACACATGCATGCCAGAAAGGGGGAAGGAGAAAATATGTGCCTTTGGAGAAAGAGCAACTTGCATAAAGGAAAAGAATAACTGAAGGCATTTTCACATGGCAGTCTGGGCTTGGAGCATGTTGTGATATAACCAGTGCACTTGGTAGCATGTGGTTCTGGTCGATGGCAAGTTGAACATGAACCAACAGTGTCCTGGGTGCATCCAGCACGGCATTGCCAGCCGGGCGAGGGAGGTGATTGTCCTGCTCTGCTCTGCACTGGTGCGGCCTCACCTGGAGCACTGGGTGCAGTTCTGGGTGCCATAGCATAAAAAATATATAAAGCTACTGGAGAGTGTCCGGAGGAGGACCACGAAGTTGGTGAAGGGTTTGGAGAGGAAGCCGTATGAGGAGCAGCTAAAGTCACTGGGTTTATTCAGCCTGGAGAAGAGGAGACTGAGAGGAGACCTCATGGTGGCTACAGCTTCCTCACAAGGGGAGGAGGAGGGGCAGGCACTGAGCTCTCTGGCTAAAAATTATAGAACCCATGGGAATGTCAGGCAGATGTGCCGGAGGAGGTTGAGGTTGGACATGAGGAAAAGGTTCTTCCCCCAGAGGGTGGTGGAGCACTGGAACAGGCTCCCCAGGGAGGTGTCACGGCCCCAAGCCTGACAGTGTTCAAGAAGAGACTGGACAACGCCCTCAGACACATGGTGTGAACTGTGGGGTTGTCACATGCAGGGACAGGAGTTGGACTCGATGATCCTTGTGGGTCCCTTCCAACTCAGGGCATTCTGTGATTCTAAGTGTAATTGGTGACACCACCACCTAACAAATGCACTTCTCATAGGAGTTAATGCTTTTAAGTGCTTTATAACAAAAACCATTTTGAGATAGATACTCCTTGTAACTTTTATTGTCTAGAGAGTGGTAATTGGAATAGTAGAAATCAGAAGCCTTTTGTGGAAGCTTTTAGGTAATGGTGATTTTTCACTTACACAGCAGTGCTGAAGAAAGGTGTCCCTTTAAATGCCATTTTGTGTAGCTGTGAAGTTTAGTCTTTATATTTGCTGAAAGAAATGTTACACATGGAAACCTTGGTTCCTTTTCTGGAGCAACTTAAAATGACTTCTGTCTTACTAAAGACAATTATTTAAAATCATACCCCTGCAGCTGAAATAGATGGGGCTCCAGAATAAATGGTTGCAGCCTAAGGGAAGAGGCTTCAGTCTTTGTTCATTTTTAAATGTGCCTATAGTGTTTGTCGGTAATATTGTTCACTCCCCTGTAATTGAATTGCTCTGCTAGCATCAAATGAAACAGTGCCAACAGGAATGAACATTTAGCAAGGTAACCATGTATACATGGTAATTTCTGTTGTTGTAATACTTGCTGTTTGTAACACTTGAACATTTTGGAGGGGGAAAGCAAACCATAATTCAAAAATTCTGCTTGAAGTTGAGATTCTGGACTTACATTGAGCACGTAATTGACTCGAAGAAATAAAATACTCAACAAAATGTTTAAAATTGTTTAAGACCAAACATTAGGGAAGGTCAACTGCTTTTCAAAGCAGTCTTGAATTCAAAAACCTTGGGATGCATATGATGTTAATGTGTGTCAAAACCAGAGTAGTCTTATAAGTGAAACAGACTTGGGAAGGCTGCATCTGCACTAATATGCTACGGAAATTACGACAAATCAGTAAAACAAGTCAATGTGTGTAAATTATAAGTCCTGCAAGGATATTTTTCTTGAGAAGTAAATGGTGGTGTTGCAGTGCTGAAGCTTAACTTTAAGCAGAGCATTTAAAAAACATTAAGCATTTAAAAAAAACCAACAGTTTTTTAAGTAAGATTTTGAGTTAAGTGCCTGTAAGACTTCAACTTGTGGTCTTCATTGAGACTTTCAGATGCGAGTTACATTGGGGAAAAAAGGCAACTGAAGGAAAATAGTATCCCTTCTGAACTAGAATTATGCTACAATTTTTAATCCTCTTTAAGGAGGCTAAAAAAATTCTATATAAGTCCATTAACGTTTTGTAAAATTGCATCTTATCCAAGTTGAATGTTAAGAAATGAAAATGATGGCTGTCATTTTCTTGAAAAATAATGCAAATATCGAAGAAATAAAAGAGAGATTGCATAAATAAATGCGATGCCTCCTAAAAAGAAAAAAAGCTCTTTTTTAAAGGTCTCTTCCGTAATTTTCTTAAGATACAAAGCTTTAAAAGCAACCAAAAAAACCCCAGTAAAACCCAAACACCAAAACACACACCTCCCCAAAAAAACCTGACTTGCGGTATTTTATAGCTGGGAGCTCACATGTTACTGCATGTAATCAATGCAATTTAACATCTCCACAGTTACTATGCATTATGCTGGAAATCCATATCCTGATTTGTAATACTTAAACTAAATTTGCTCAAAAAGACAGGCTTTGTGGGACAAAAGTGTACTGGTTTTGTTCACAAAATAATAATATTTTCTGAAGTGCCTATCACTTACTGAGACAGCAGGAATGTCTCCAGCCTGTAGTTCTTTCCCTCCTTGTACCAAATCTTGCTGTTACCCCCATTTAAACACGTGATCAAATTGTTGCACGGTAGGTGGGCAGTGGTGGTTGTCACTCGTGTGTTTGTGTCCAGTGGCAAATCAAGGTAACTTCACTTGGTTTAGTCAGCTTTTAACAAAGGTTTAGCATCAGGCTGCGTGCCACAGGCAAGGAGCCTGCAGGTAAGCAATCGCCACCGTTCATCAGGTGGGAGAGGAGTTTGTGTGCTGCAGTTATCCTGCTTCTGAGACAGTGGCTGGACATTGACTGTGTTTCATAATCCTTCTAAGTCTTTGTAAATAGGTAATCTATCAAGATTGTGTATCTATCAGGACACAATACATGTTCTCAAGCATTTATAATTCTTAAATTTCTGTATTCCTGTTTTGCTACCCGGAATGTAAAATTAGCCTCATAGTTTTTTGTTTGTTTTTTCACCTGTTGCCCACCTATGTAATGTTCTCCTGCAGACTCTGTTCCATCTCTTTGTCTCTTTTTTCAACCTAGGTTTTGTTTTGTTTTGTTGAGATTTTGTGGGGGATTTTTTGTTTGTGTGGGGTTTTTTTTGTTTGCTTGGAATCACTGAATCGGGAATACCTTTCACATCCGCCCCCGTGAGCTTAGCCAAGGCAGATGAACAAAGATCTCTTGTTGTACGCAGCTTTCTCAACAACTCAGGGCACTGTTAATATTGCCCTGTCAAATCAATTTATTTCAGAAAGAGAAGCAGCACCTGTCAAGGGAGTACACTGTCTGATAAGCTAGGGCGCTTCGGGGGAAGCTGGCCGAGCTTCAGACGACAGGCTTCATTGCCTGCCCCATCACCTGAAAACTTCTCGTTTTCTGCGCTCTGCAGTAACACGTTCCACTGGTTGGAGTCCCTCTTGCAACAGTCATTTCACAAGGGCTTGGGAATTGACTGCAGAACAGCCTGTTATGTTTTAGTTACTCGTGTTTGAGGTGGATGTCGATATGAATTGAAAAATATATTTTCAAGTTCACATTAGGATATAGTGTCTGGTGTGTGCCAACTTTATTTTTTAAAAAATCACTTCCCTTGGAGTCTGAAGTGTCTTTGGTCTGACTCCACAGTGTGGCTTGCTAAAGTACTTGATCCATTATTTTTTTCTGCTTGCTTGGTTCCTCTCGGTGCTCATGCTTGTTTGTGTCTTCAGAAGAAGGTATTTTTCTTTGAAAAAGAGTATTTCGCAGCATGATTTAGCTTGAAATTATATGCAGATTTCCCCTGGAAAGTTCCTGATAAAATATTTCCCTGAGGATTTTTGAGTCAGGAGTGTTATCATTACGGAAGCGTTGAGTGATTTAGGGATTGGGAGCAGTTAAATAATGAACAAAACATTACTCTTGATTCATCATTTGTGCAGGTCCCTGTTGCCCTGAGGGCTCAGACTGACATTGGGCTTCCTTGGGTCCTCCCAACTCTTGCCTTTTGGAGTGGAGCACACCTTAACAGAAAAGCAGTATTAAACTGATGGTTTCCTCTGATTGTACGTTAGAGCTATCAAAAGCCTTTCTCAGGTTGGATTAAGAATCAGCTCAGTTGGCTGTCAGCAGCAAAAATGCTTTTAATTCTTCAGATGAAGACTAGACTAAAATAGCATGCGACTTGACCCCTCCTCTGAGATCCAGTTAATGGCGTGGGGACAAGCGAACGGAGCAAAGGTGACTTTCAGTGTTTTTAGTGTCAATGGCCCAAAAGTCCCTTTACTGCAAGCAGTGTCCTTGGCATTGGTTTTGGCTGAAGGATTGGTTTGCAGGCACTACCTTCTGGTCACATTTGCAATCTGCTCCGTGGTGTCAGGATTTCCAAAAAGTGTAGGGAGTGCCCCTGGGCTGCATTCCCAGCCTTAGCTGGCTGCTGGCGGAATATGTCTTGAGTATGGCAGACAGGGGGGTCCCTGTAGTAACAACTGCATGAAGCACTAGTAGAGATCCTGCTGTTATAGTTGTGTAGATCATTATTATGATGGGTAGTTGGGCTTATCTGGTCAGTAAGGTTTGGTTTGAAAAGCTGCCAATGGATAAGGAAGCCTGTAGTATTTACTACATAATGTTAACAGTTAATCCCTGTATTTATAATAACATAGTGCTTTTCTCCAGCTTTGGCTTAATTGGATGGGGCTTTGGACAACCTGGTCTACTGGAAGGTGTCCCTGCCCATGGCTGGTTGGAACTAGATGATCTTTAAGGTCCCTTCTAACCCAAATCATCCTATGATTCTGTGAATTTACTCAAGTGGGCATTCAAACAAAATTAAAAACAAACACAAAACCTCTAAGCCAACTTGTTACACCTTTGTGAAACAAGTATTTTATAAACCCCCCCACTATGATCAGAAATGCTCATTCTCTGTCCATTCACTTCAGTAACGCTCTGAAACAAAACTACTCTGGCTTTAGTCCAAAACCAATCTGTGAATGCGCCAAAAATGTGATAAATGGTAATCAAATGTAAAATAATGAATCAGCTGTGACATTTTATTATGGAAATTAAACATCATGCAAACCCTTGCCTAAGGAAAATAAATTGACAGGAAAAATACTAATTTTGATGCGATAATTAAGTTTTCTTTGCTTTTCATTTCCGTGTCTAATAACATTTCAGTTTCACTTTTTATACCAGGCATTTGTTCTGAAGGCCATTTCAAGCTGGATTTAATTTATGGAATTGAAAAGGATTGCCACTCCTGCTTAATCGTAGGAAAAAATAGAACTGGACGTATGGAATGGTTGTGCCATTTGGAGGGTCACAGAGATTTGAAAGGTTGAAAAACTAACTTGCCAAGCATTCTGCACTTTACAACATCCCTTCTAAGCAAGTGTGCCGCTCTTCAGTGCGGTGATGTCTGTTTTCCTTGCCAGTTCTGGGACGGCCCGAGTGTCGGTGCATTGTACCCATTGCGAAATGTTCCTGCAGCTTGTCATCTGGGGAGAACCTCAGTGGACTGGTAGGCCTAGGCCAGGGCTGTAGTCCTAAGGGCAAAGTATTGATAATGGTTTTATTAATGATGAAATCTTAGTTTGCAGAGCAAGTCTGGTGGATTTGCCTTCAAGATCTTTAATTTGTTGACCTCATGTGGGTATATGTTGAATGAGAAGGCATCTCCCTGGCTTACTGTTTCTGGTGTCATGCACTCACAGGCATGTGGCATCGCCCTTTGGTAAACTTCCTGAGCAGCGTGTTATGAGCAGAAATGTATCCTGCATTTCCTCTTTCATCCTTCCTAATTTCCATTCCATCTGCATTCCCAGCCATCTATCATCATTGTTATTTTTTATTGCTGTTTGGTTATATTTGTTTTCCTGCAGCAGTTTTCACCACTTCATTGCATTTGTAAATTACCATAATATCCCTTCTCAACTTTAGTTTTGCCAGCCTAAGTGGATGAAGTTCACAGAACCATAGACTAGTTTGGGTTGGAAGGACATTCAAAGGTCAGCTGGTCCAACCCCCTGTAATGAGCAGGGACATCTTCAACTAGATCAGGTTGCTTAGAGCCCCATCTAGCCTGGCCTGGAATGTCTCCAGGGATGGGGCATCTACCACCTCTCTGGGGAACCTGTTCCTTCTGTTCACACCTGTAAGATAGAATCTCTGTTCTTTGTGCAATTTTTCTATGCCTGTTGTGTTGGAATTTACCTTTCTTGAAAATGAGGGACTCCAGTTTTACGCAGTATTTCAGAAACGGTCCAAGTAGGGTCTTACGGTGTAGTACTGAATGTATCTTCAATACTATTGATCACTTCTGTTGTGATAATATGTATTTTTTCTGTCCTAAAGTGATATTTGCCTGTTTCATGGTTGTATCACAACCACCTTGTGGTGAGTTGTTATGACCTGCCCTGGTTCAACTTAATTTTTTCCTCATTTCCCATTATTAAAACTTCTAGATGCATGTAGAAGGTTTTATTGGTCTCTGAGCACCATGATCTGTCACTTCTCTTTCACAGAGTTGTTTCTGTATCTGTTATTCATCAAACGCATGTGATCTTTTCTATAGGTTAGTCCAATTCTCCTGTTGTGACAGGATTTCTGACCTTTGAGCTGTCAGCTGACAGATGAATCAGCGTAGCTTTCCCTTTTGTGTGTTACTAGTTAAAATAAGGTGAGATGGGCATCAGAGTTTGTCCTTGATGTGACAATCCACAGTAGTTACCTCTGTCTCAGCTTGGCTTCATTCCTTGATGCTGCTAATACGCAGATGTTTTGAGTATGTTTCTTGGGAATACTCCAGAGTACTTCATATCTTACCACATTGAAATTGCAGTGTACAGAAGCACTATCATCTAAGATAAGAGTACATAGTTTTAATAATATTTCTTTATTAAATAAATGCATCAAAAATAAGGGTATTCAATGCAAGAGTATCTATAAAATTCTTTTAAATAGTCCTGCTAGTCAAACAAAATGCTTGCACAGTTATACCTCTAAAACTGAAGAACGTGAGCAATGTCCCGACAGCCCAACAGTATTATGTTCTGTGAAGCGGATGTGTTGAGCATCTCCTGAACTTGGCCAGCTGGAGCAAGGCTGAAAGCATGTGCAGCATGTAATTGTGCAAAAAGCTGACCACACTTTTATATCACCTCAAATGACGCTGCTTGGCCATCTGATTAAACCACCACTGCCATCCACATTACTTAGGATTGAGCTTCCATGCTGCAGGACCTTGAGCTAATGTTCTTTCCCTAACCTTTCCTTTCCTTGGGATCTCTCTTCAGCTGGAAATCTGGACTATTATTTTTGGCATAATGTGGGTGATATTTTCTGTTTTGTCATTATCTCTTGTTCAGGTGTCTTGATGCGCTCTGCTTCAAGTGAAGTCTCAAAACCAGGCTGCTATCACAGAATTTAATCCCTCAGATCATTCTGTGAAAGTTTTCTTTAGCTCTTTCTTCAGTCAGCAAGGTATCTGAGAGGAATAGTTTTTGCTTAGCTGGAGTATTTGTAAAACTCAGAGACTTAAATTCTTCCTTCCCACAAACATCTGATCTTGATGTTCTCTTGCTGTATTCCCTTGAGCACAAAGAGAATGTTTAATTCCTCATGGATTGATTCTTCCATCTTCCTTGTCCTTAACAGAGTGTCATGACTGCTAATGGTCTATCAGCGCACTCATGCTGTGCACTGTGCCTTCTGGAGGCTTCACAGTTGACACTGATGGGAAAAGCAATGAATGTAACCAGAGGGAAGTCATCCCAGCTCTCTGACTAGTTTGCAAGTTATTGGAATAGATGGGAATGAAAAGACGAAAAGAGAAAGCCATCTGCTGAGGACTGTAGTACAGCGTATGAGCAGATCTACTAGAGCTCTGGTTTCTTTATCCTATCTGGGAGACATATAACATTTCATGGGGTCTCAGTCAACTTTTTTTTTTCTCACTCCAGTGTTTTATACTAAAAAGCTAAGATCTGATTCTTTAGTTCATCTTTTTTTTTTTTTTTTTTTTTAATTCTTTCCATCAAACCTCTGGGTAGCTAATAGAGTTTCCTAGTGCCTGATTTTTTTATAAGCACTAGAAAGCTTTTGGCAGATTTCTCTTTGTAGTATTACATTTTGTATAATCTCTGAACATGATGTTTGAAGTTGAAGTATGAAAGTTGAGTGCCGGGTCCTGCACTTGGGTCACAACAACCCCAGGCAGCAGTATGGGCTTGGGGAAGAGTGGCTGGAAAGCTGCCTGGTGGAAAAGGACCAGGGGGTGTTGATGAACAGTGGCTGAACATGACCAGCAGTGTGCCCAGGTGGCCAGAAAGGCCAACAGCATCCTGGCTTGTATCAGGAATAGTGTGGCCAGTAGGATTAGGGAAGGGATTGTGCCACTGTACTTGGCACTGGTGAGACCCCACCTTGAATCCTGTGTTCAGTTTTGGGCCCCTCACTGCAGGAAAGACATTGAGGTGCTGGAGAGAGTTCAGAGAAGGGCAACAAAGCTGGTGAGGGGTCTGGAGCACAAGTCTGATGAGGGGCAGCTGAGGGAACTGGGGCTGTTTAGCCTGGAGAAAAGGAGGCTGAGGGGAGACCTGATCACTGTCTGCAACTACCTGAAAGGAGGTTGTAGCATGGAGGGGGTTGGGCTCTTTTTCTAAGTAGCAAGTGATAGGATGAGAGGAAATGGCCTCAAGTTGTGCCTGGGGAGGTTTCAATTGGATATTAGAAAACATTTCTTCACGGAAAGGGTTGTCAGGCATTGGAACAGGCTGCCCAGGGAAGTGGTGGAGTCACCATCCCTGGAGGTGTTTAAAAGACATTTAGATGAGGTTCCTAGGAACATGGTTTAGTGCTAGATTTATTTTATGGTTGGACTTTATGATCTTAAGGGTCTCTTCCAACCACAATTATTCTATCATGTTTTTTGCAGTGTAGAGGAAAATAAGTTGGAAATGGATCTTTGCTACTTTCTTTTTTGCTGTGTTTTTTTGCTTTGCTTCATTGTGATTCTTCTGTTTTGTGCTTGATAAAGTTATTTGGGAAGTTGTTTTCTTAAATTCTTCAGAACTGAGAAAAGGCAGGTGGAGGCTTGGTGTGGTGCTGTAGCTGGATAGAATATTTTTTGCCTTCTATTTGTATCACATAGATAAAATGAAGAAAGCTACTACCAAAACAACTAGTGGTATAAGCCGTCATCTCTTTTAACACTGAACAATTTATGTTGACAATATTACTCTTATATACTGTAAAGAATCAATACTTTGAGACAAAGCTGCTTCTTGTCTGTGTCGGTGCTTTGTATTTAGGTCTGTCAACAAAGTATGACTACACAGTGAATGATTGCTGGTTGCATTTAGTGCACATAAATATAACTTTGTTTTATTGAAACAGATGATCTGTCGCAGCTTGTCGGCTATACCTTCACAAAGTCAGTGTTTTGACATTCTCCAGACTGGCATCTGTAAATATCTGGTAAGTAACATTTTGTCGTCTTGGTTAACTTCCTTGTGATAATTTTTTCTAAGTCTCATTACCCCTCAGATCCACTTCTTCCAGATAGTTCATGTATAATTTCAGCATTTACAAAAGTTTTCAACAAGATTAGGAGAGTTTTAAAAAATAGTTAATAGTATCTGCTAACTGGGGGTGGGTGTTAACTAAAATGACAGCTTTTAAGTCGGCTTATGTGTTCTATGACACTGTCTGTTTGAGCATGGTCTTGGTGACGGCTGCAGTTCATCTTCTGTCACACAGGAACACCATTCTGTGATGGACAGTGATGTGCCTGTGCTCTTGGCCTTGAAATCCACTTTGTGTTCTTATATTGGAAGTATTTAGAAGTTTGAACTCATCATCGTTCTATTTTTCACCTCTTATGAATAATCATGCCAATGAAATGCATTCCGCATTTCCATAGCTTGTATTTCTTTATTGGTCTTTTTCTATACATTCCTGAAAGAGCTGACCTTGAGTGAGCCAACTGTCTATATCAGCTTAAAGCAATGTAATTGCACGTGAGCAAATTAGGCTACTCTAAACCCCCTTAAATTATTTTTTTAAAAAGAGAAATAATGCATTGCTAATGTGGCACCATTTTTTATGGCTTTGCAGGACACAAATCTAGGATAGGTACTCGACAGCACTTCAAAATGTGAACTACTTTATAATTCACTGCCTCTACCCCCCCCCCCCAAATATATATATATTTTAAATTATTTTATTTATCGTGCCTGTAAAACCCTTACTCAAGATGTTCTCATTTTAACAACAGAAGAGCATCACCCCAGCTGTGGCCCCACCATATGTTTCCTTAGCTTTGATATAACTCAGCTCATAATGCTCTTTCCTGTTGAGCACATTGGATTTCTGAGCAGACTCACCCTGCTGATGATCCAGTAGAAGCTTTTCTTTCTGCAGAGTAAATCTGATTTTCCTTCTGCGTCAGTGACTTGCTCGCTGCTGTTTCAAGCTGTGGAAGTGCTGCTCTTTCCCATGATATGTGCTTAAAAGGAAAGACCTGTTCTGTCCAAGATTGTTTGTACCTGTACCATCTTTCAGTGCAAGGCTCAAAGCAGTGGATTTTCTTTCTACATCCATTTGACATTAGCGTTTATTTAGATGGGATGGAATGAAGATGCTGGTTTAACATTTTCTTGGTATGGGTGGCAATTTCTTAGGGAAATAGGGATTTGAAAAAATGCAATAGTGTGTAGAACTTGAAGAGAAACAAAGTAATTTATGTCACAATATGAAAGAGAATCACTTGGCTGCAGATATGCTTGTATACCAGCAAAAAAGTGCATAAAGTGATGAACTTTTTGTTTGTTTGTTTTATTTTTACCTTTTTTTTAAAAAACTCTAATACAGGTTGGATTGGTTGTAATACCTGATAGCACAGCTGGATCTGTTCTATGTGCCATAAATAAGCTCTTGGATCAAGCCTGCATCCTAAGTGAAAACCTGCACAAGTTCTTAGCTTCTTGTTGTTACAGTCTTTTGTACTTTCTGCTGACTTTAGACAAAGAGGATGCAGAACATGTACAGAAAAGGTAAAGCTGCTTTTCTTACCATGTTAATTGTCTCTGCCGTTATACCCGCGAGTAAAACAGTACTTGGACTTAAGCAAAAGAGCTGCGAAGTTAGTTGGAATTATTCAAAACAATAACTGAAGAAGGTTTCATCTCAAAGCTTTTACTTACAATTGTTCTAGTTAGATGTCAGAACCATCCTGACTTCAGAAAGGTGGATATTTATACCTTAATCTTTAGCTTTAGCCTTTAGTTTCATTAGATATGTTGAAAAGTGACATGCAAAGGATTTGGCTTTTTAAGCTTGTACTCTTAACTGACTTGATATTTCAGCTTTAACAAAACTTCTCAGGCATCATTTTATAGACTTGCAAATCCATTTGATTTAAAAAAAAAACCTACAGAAACCAGATTTAAATAAGTTTATTTACCTGTATAACAGAAATGTCTTTGAACAGTTTAAACTTCAGATTTTTTACTCTAACCGTTCCATATACAGGAAAGTTGCTCAAAGCTTACTTAAATTTTAAGATATGTTTTTCAAGCCAGAGTCAACCTTTTACTTACTCTATTTAATGACTTGCATATCACAAAAAGCTGATTCTGTTGTTTGATTTCTTAAATAACGATTCAAGTGTACCTGAACAATGACTGAAATAAAAACGTCTTCCCAGATGCATCAAGCAGAAATTACACTGCGTAAGAGCTTCAATATTTGTAGCTCCAGGGCAGGACCTTACATTTTTTCCAGTGCTGTATCTAATTTTAGAACATTTCCAAGTTTAGCCCTTCCTTGTACAAATTTTCTTCTTTGGTGCTGATCATGGTGAAGGCAGTTGGTGCGATTACATTCAGAGAGGCTTGTTTCCCTGCGCAGCTTATGAGACCAGTTCACAGGAGCATCCTGGAAATAAGCGTCCTCGGTCATTTCAGTTTTTGTTCTGTTTTCCTCTCAGGGATATGCTGTGGGGATCGTGTATTTCTGCATTAGCACTCCTGCCACGGTTACTGAGACTGATGCTGCAAAGTCTGCAAGTGAGCAGGATCTGTCGGGAGGAGCTGCCCGTTGTTGCTCAGTTGCTTCGCTTGCTCATGCAGCACGGCCAGCTCCGCAGCCATATGATCACAAACGAATTTCTGGTGCAACAGATTATCAAGGACATCATGGTATGAAACTTCTTGTTGTCTCCCACAAGTTACAAGGGCATACAAGGTTTAAATATTATTTCAAACGTGAAGTACAGAGGTTTAGCGAAACACAAGTTGTGATTTTCTTTTGTCTTGGAAGTCTGGGCTGTGTCACAGCTACTTGTCCGAGCTCCTGTGGTTGTTGCGCAGATGAGACAGTTGTGAAGTTGAGCTTGTACCAGCCCAGCGGCCCTGGGCAGCACTTGGCTTCCTAACAAAATGCGCTGGAAGCTGGTTACCCGCACAGCCTGAGGGAGAGCTGCCCAAAATAAGAAACTAATCTTTTCTGTTTATTGGAGCAGGGCTATACAGGTGTAGAAGTTATTAAACCAGACAAACTCTCTTAAATATGTACGGTACAGAATATATTATCTTTCAAATATTGCAAAACCCAGCGCTTCTATTAATGTGTCTACGTTCCAGTAGTTTTGAGACTATTACAGCTGCTTCTCCAAGAAAAAAAAATATCTGAAAGTGCCTTTACACAAAGCTCTTAACTAGTGTTGAGCAGAGAGAGTTGGTATGTCCTACAGGTTTTAATAAGTAAGCCTCACGTATCCAATTAGTAGCTTTTAAATGGTCTATTACCAGCAAACCTCAATGGTGGTGAAAGCAGATAGAAGAGAGGATCATGCACCTTCTCTGACAGAGAATGAGGTGGTTGGCTTCCTCTGGTGTTGAAAATGCCTCAGCAAGTTTTTGTGATGTTCCACTGCGGGTGGGTTGTGTTTGGGGTTTTTTTAACCACTGATGAATGTCAAGGAAAGGGAGTTACTGGCCTGCTGGCTGTGCTGGGCTGTTGGTAGCAGTTCTGTAGACTGGGGTATTGAGCTCTGCTGCTTTAGTAGAACCATGCTCATTTGCATTTTAATTGACTTATAAAATGCAGAACTGGAAAGTAAGCAAGGCGCTATAACGAAGAGTAAGGAAATCACAGCTGGTGTAATTCACACACTTCATAATGTGCCACTGACTCAGTGTACCAAGTAGTAACACTTTATTATTTCAGCTTTACCAGACGTACCATGTTGAAATGTATAAATGAGAAGAATGACGTTGCTGTGTGCAGTGAACGAGGCCATTGCCACCTTTAACAGCGCACCTGCTTAACTGTAAAAACAAAGCAAAGCTTTGCAAGTGCTGGTGGTGAAACTGAGTTTTACCTTTTTTCCCCTTCTTTGCAGACACTGAAGAGCGGTGAAGTTCAGGAGCAGTGGCTGACAGACCTCCATTACTGTTTCAACATCTACCTTGCCTCTCACCCCCAGGGACCTGGCCCTGTGAACGCGGTATATTGAAGAGGTCAAACTGCATTTGTTGTAAAGCGTTTCCTTCTATTTAGTTTTGAATGGAAGATGTTGGAACAAAGCTTGTCAATTTTTTTGTAAGTGAAACAGAATAAAAATTTTACAAAGAACCGCACACCTCTGTTGCCTTTCTTTTCAAGTAGACATTCCCGGCAGTTGTTTTTGTAGATGTTGTGACCGCGGTGATGGGTGTTGAAGGAAATCCAGAGTCCTTGAAGCTTCAGTGCTTGCCAAGGAACAGACTTATATTGACTCGAATCATCTATTATTTCTAAGCATCATATTAATTTAAAAAAAATATGTAATACTAGCTAGAAGAAAAAAATAGAAAAACAATATACTTTGAAACTAGAGTAACATCTTTTTATTTTTGCAGTTCATATTTTTAAATACTTTGTGCAAGGTAAATACGCTGGCAGCTCCAAAGCTATTATAAGAACAAGTTTTCTTCTAGAATAAGTCCCATCTTGCTTTCTGTAGAAACTCCTTTTGCGCATGTATAAAAATAGTTCTGAATGCAGAAAAAACTGGTGATAATCTCAAAGGGTAGAAAACATACCCCACCCCTAACAATTTCCATAGGCTGTGGGAAGCAATGTATTTACTGAGTGTATTTTTGTCAACATCTCTTCCTTCCAAACCCACAGCTAGCTAAGAAACAATTGTTTCATTAGTACAGAAGTGGAGCATTAAGGTTCTTTGGTTCCTTTTTGGATTTTGAAATATTAATATATTTGATAAATTTGAGGGGAAATCAAATGGCAGTCTTCAAACCTGTTACATCTTTAGTACAGTTTCCCACTCCTTTGAAAATATGTCTGATGAACACATTCAAAATTTCTACTTTGGACAAAGGCAAACTTTGGGAGCCCCTGCAACTCTGTTGTAATGCTGGGCTTAGTGCTTCGTTTTCTGTTTCCAAATAAAATTCAGATTTCATCCTGTCAGTAAATAAGTTAACAGTTGCATTTAAAAACTTAACTTGTACACAAAAATAAAATGAGTGCAACAACTCCTTAGAAGTCTGCTTGGCATGTAATGTTGAGATAATACAAAAATTGAAAATGTGTTCAAGTTTAATATGTTGTAGATGACTTGTACGTTATGAAATACAACAGTTGTACCGGAATGTGCTTTTTAAATTCCAAACATTCAGTTTTGCTTAGTGCTTGAGTCTTGTTTTTTTTGATTTTGCAGCAGTGGTTGGTCTCATGTTGTATGAAAATTGTTTTGATTTTCCCATGTTCTCCAGCAAATTAACACACTGCAGGTTGTTTACTGTAAAAGAACAAAATGGGTTTCATGAGTAACTCTAATGGATAAAAATAAGTTTCATCTACATTGTATTCTAGATTTCATAAACAATGAATTTGGTCTCCAACACAATGCTCTTGCCTCGGCTTGATGAAGAGCAGCAAGAGGTTTTGCTGAGCATTATTTAGCAATGTCAGGTACTGGGTCATTTCTAGCAGCAGAGGAAACTCTTCCAGGGCTAAAGTGAGGAGTCTCTGAATTATTAGAAAGCAAAAATTTCAGTCTGGCTGGATGCCTGGACTCATTCAATGTTTTTTATTTACTGTATTATGCTACAAATAATATGTGTGTTTTCCTTCCCCAGTTTTGTGGAGATTGGATGTAAACATTTTGGTGCTTTTTCCCATTCTAGCCAGGGTCATCCTGAGTGCAAATCTGAACATTTCACTGAAGGGGTGAAGCCAGCACATGGCAAGGGCTTCTTTCTAATGCTAAGGATTGCAAAACCTCCTCCTTTACCATTCTATAAGCACACTTTAATGTCCACAGTGAAATAAAAGAGGGGCTTATCTGTCTGGCCTGCTGCAGAGAACCTCTTCAAATGCCATTTATTTAATTGACAAAAGCAATCTCTTTAATAAAAAAAAAAAAAAGTATATGAAAAAGGAACAACTTTCAAGTTCCTAAATGTTTTAATTATAACAATCATAAGGGCTCCATTTGCCAGAATATTTTGAAGCACATACCCAATGTCGGTACATCCCATTTCCACCTGTCGCCCTCTGCCCCCTGCACTCATTTGTACATTTCTTTCACTAACTTCTGCATGTCCCCACTCCAAAGTGTCTGGGCTGCTTACGCCCGTAAGTTTAACTGAGTTTGGTGTCAGTCCATGTCACAGATTTGTCACTTTGTCCTTTTTCCAGCAGCTCTAGGAACATGAAAGCTCAGGCTGACAGTCTTCACCTTCCCAGCTGTACCTTCTGTAAGAGAAGAATCAGTCGGCACAGTCCAGCCTGACCTACGTCAGAACTGGAGTATCTGGCATTAGCCACTGACAGCTCTGAACTTTTCCAACAAACGTAATGTTGTCGTGCACAAAGGCAGGCAGATGAGAAACATGTTATTGTCTTTAAGCACAGGCTAAAGTTCCCTGAGCTCCTGTTAGGTGAATGAAAGTAGGTAGTGTTCTAAAGGCACTGGGCAGGGTTCCTATCACTATCCTACTCGTCACCAAGTTATGAAAGCAAAGGACACTCAGATCTCTGAAGAAAGACTTTTTATTTCAGAAGACAGGGAGATCCGTTGTCCTGAAAAGTTAAACGAAGAGAAGCATTATTTGCTAAAGCTCTTCTAAAATTTAGATTCCTATCTGCATGAAGAGGTGGCAATCAAACACCTGTCTGGTCAGGCCTCTTAATTAAAACAGTTTTCAAACTGAACAGAAAAAAGCTTCTGTCTCTTAGTGAGGCAGAAACTTACCTACAATTCTAACAAACTCCAGGACAAGTCTGCTCTCAGATTTCCTTCTGACTTCAGAATTTTGTTAAATTAGTGGAAAAATGTATTTTACTTCCCTTTGCAAATTATCTGAACTACTGTCTTGGAGTGTTTGCTTTGTTGCCATCTGGCCGTGGCTGCCCCAGAACGACACGTGAGACAACCATGAAGACCAAATGTGCAATGAGGAGCTAAAACATCATATGGCGAAGGGCTAATAGAACTATAGCTTCCATTCCTAAGTGCATAATACGCCTGAAACAGCCTTAAAAAGGCATTTAGTAAAGAAGTAGTAGGAGAGACAACCATGTACTCTAACTTCATTTTTAAGCCAGCTGTCAATTAATGCCATGTGCATGAAAGTTCCAGCCGTTAATGACCTAGATTATACTTTTACAATCACTGGGTTTTGACGCTTTCCTGTTTTACACGCCGTAGCCCCATCTGTCCACCTGCACAGCTCAAGAGCCTCCATTGTGTCAACCCTGATGCCCCAGTACCAATTGTATACATAAAATTTTGGTTGCAACAGAACTAAGGCTTTCCCAAGGCAGACCTGGTATCGACTGCATGGCTTCTGAGTTCAACAAAATCATGCATTTATTTTTTGGTTGAGTCTTAAAACTTAACTGCAACTAAAATGCTATGAAATGATTGAGGCTCTGTGCACAGCATGGGAACTCTGTTATGCCATTTGAGAAGAGTGAGCAGCACTATGCACTAAACCATGTATTGCAGACAAACAGGTGTGTAAATTCTTGGCACACGTAGAAATCTGCTCTCTTCTATAGGACTAGTAATGTTTGTGCTGCTGAGCCAAAGTATGAGTGTCTGTAAGCTATTATTTTAACCACAGGTGAACATTATCTGGCTTCTCACTGTACAAGTGCATTATATTAAGGTCTTTCCTACTAATAGCCCAGTGAAAATAGGTTTTCATACAAATGACTCAAGGAGAAAAGTACACAGCTCAAATAAGTAAAAATGTAGCAAAAAAGGAGTGGAGTTGGGTAGTAGTTAGTTATATGTTTTGATATGAAATCCCAGCTCTTGAGCAGATTTTTTTTCTTCGAATTCTAAGCTGAGACCAATCTCACATGTATATAAACATCAAACTATTCTTAAAATGTGTGTGTCTTACCTGAGACCAGCTGCACGTCAGAAAGTTTCAGCTTAGAAGGAGCTCTTGTTGGCTGACACACTTTGCCTTCCTGAGAACGTCCTTTAACAAACAACATGAACAGCTATGTGTTTATTCACATAAAGATGTGGTTAGGTATAGCTAGAAACTATTCAACCAGGTTACAGCATTGTTTTATCCTAAAAATTATTCTCATTTATGATGAGGAAACTCAGGAGACTATTTCTATATGACAGAAAATTGGGACAACCACAACTGGACTTGGGTAAAGTTAAAACACATCTTGTAGATGCTATAAAAGAAGGAAAATAACATTATGAGCTTCATTTATTTAATCATTTTTGGCTATCTAAACAACAGAGCCTTGATAGAAGGGACTAGTAAATAGCTACAGTTAGCACATCCTTACTCAATTAGTGAGCCATGCTGTTGAGGAACTCAAGGTTTAAAGCAATGCTGTTTCTCTACCCTTCCTTTGCACCCTGCATACAGGTGTAGTGCAAAGCAGTGCAGTGTTACCAGAAAAGACGATCTTCCAAAAAAACAGCAGCTGTTTTCAAACAAGAAAGTTACTCACACGGAATAAGACGGTATTCTTCAAATGGAAATGTTTGAAAAACAGTACCAAACCGAAACAGTTGAAAACAACACTTAGAAAAAATAAACCACGATCCAGATAGCCACGGTGCATCCGTACAGCCACCTATCCCCAGTTCAACTGCTCTATTTCCACGTGGGTATCTGGGAGTGGCTCTGGCAACAGAATTATTGGGTTGCTCAAGGCCTGTGCTGGAACAACACTGTGTGAGGATTCAAGCAGCTTGAGCAGCTGCTATTTTAAATCACAAAGGTGTTTGGTTTTTTTCAACCTGAAACAAAAATACAATTACCCAGCACACCTGAAATTCAGACTAATTTTTATAAACAGTTGAAATTCCTAACAATTTGGTGAGAAGTGTACAGAAGGATACACTCTGTTACAAAAATAAAAGCATAGCTATTTAAAGTGAAGACAAAATTACCATAGATCTGCTTAAGGATGGACTGCTTGCTGGTTTTCACAGCTGAGCTGGTTTTGTTCATGGATTTCAGATTTTTACATGACGGAGCTGCTTTCAGGGGGCTGTGGTTCAGCTGTTTCTCCCAAGCAACCTGAATGAAGAAGGCAGCTGTCTCTTGTCTCCATTTGTCTTCATCTTCTTTGCACTGCCGCTTCGCACCAAGAAGATGAAACAAGCGCTGTCTGAGCTGGTAACTAGAGAGCAGAAAAGAGAAGAGCACTTGTTTTAGGTGACCTGCTTTAACTTCGGTGCTTTCCACGCATCAGTTCACATGGCGGATTACACGAGTAGCTGGGAAAACAGAACTCCCACTGATGTGCTAAGTCATTTGGATAAGAAATGTTTGCTCAGAAGAAAAAGTAGGAGCTGGGTTCAATTCTGGAGGCGCCCACTATTTCACACCGCTAACAGAGATGTGGCATTACAGGTGTCGAAAGTTCCAGGACTGCAACATAATTTAGAGAAAATCTGGAGAAGACAAATCCTATAAATACTTATAACAGTATAATCAATACTTTTTTCTCATTTTCACTATATTCACAGCTTAGTAACACCAAGTTTTCTCGTGTGCTTTACCACTTTGTATTCTCAGTCAATCAGTGCGACACACAAGCCAAATCGGCCTCTTATGGGTTCATGTCCTCTACAGAAAATGGAGCTGCTTCCCATCCCTCCTCTGAAGATGCTCCCCTCACCTTGTGTTCAGCAATCTCTTTGTGCTGCTTTTCCCCTTCCCTCCAAAGAGTCCCTGTCTCTCAACCCAGCCTTGCTACAGCTGATTATCTGTCCTTCTTCCCACTTTGGTGGGAAGCCACCAGCAACAAAGAGTTGTTTGGTGTTTGTTTGTTTTGTTTTGTTTTTTCCTTGAATCAGATGTAAGTATTCGATCAGATATTGGCATTTCACACTCACAAGTCAATTAACTGGCCTAGCAATTGACTCTGGATCTTCCTGGTACAAACCTGTCACAAAGGACCACTGTGTAACACTTGTAAAATATTAATTATAAGCGTTTGGTAACAGGCCAAAACACGTCAATCATCATCCCCTCTGGCATTCTACTGGATGCCCCCATCAGGGGAATGAGGAAGGAGGGAGAAAGAGATGATTTTGTTCTTTTGCTCCATCTACAACAAGTTCTAAATTTAAACAAAAGACAACACAACCAGATAAAAATTGTTTAAATATAAATTATAAGCCAATGAAGGATATATAATTCAAACAAGACAGTAGCCTTATACAGAAAAGGAGTACACAACAGAGTGCCAAAGAGGGACGACAAGTTCAGGTATATTCCAAATAATTTAAAAATTTCAATAAGCTTAGTAAATTATCTCTGTGAAATTTGCTAGTTGAGACAAATGTATTTAATCTTAATTTAGTGGAGCTTCAGAATTCAGGCATGTACTGCTACACAGCTCATTAAATTACCTAACAAAGGTGGTGAGCAACTGCATCTTACTAATAAATGTCCATAGCGCCTACGAGTTGCAAAGCACGGTATGAAATCAGAACGGGAGCGTTATTAAGAGATGGAGGAAAAAAAGAAGATCTGGTTTTGTTAAATAACACGTCACTTTGAACTTTTCAAGGGGTAAGAGAGGAAGAGAAAGTGAAGAGGGGGCACAGTGACAGTGAGGTGCTAACATAACTGGAGCTAAGGAGGGGTTATGTGAACGCCACTGCAGGAAAAACAACTGCAGAAAAGCATATTAAGCTTTTCTCCTGGAATGCGGTAATTCTTGCCAGAAGCCTTTGCTGACACATGAAATGACCCATTGACAAGCACTCCACCTTTGCACCCAGCTGTGATTCCATGTTTGTAGACAGCTCCTGGTAGTTTTTAGCAACAAGACAACAGCTGTGAGGCTCCGACACTGCGAAGCTGTGTGCAGTCAGCTTAGAGCACACGCACCTTTTTTAATTCAGCTCTCCTGGGACAGGTCATTCTGATCCTCGTGAGAAAAAAAGAATGGGACCAAGTTTGATGTGGTGCCTTAACAAAATACCCAATACCTAGTCAACAAAGCTACCGCACAAAAACAAAACATGGAAAATAGGTGCAAAATGACGATGCTGGTATTCAGATTTATTTTTACAGAAGCTCGGATCTTAAAAACTACTGCTGGTCAAAGTGTGCATGTAGCAGTAACATATAGAAATAGACACAGCTTGAGTCGAGCAGGAGAGCAACAGGGACAGCAAACAACTTATTTATTTGCAGCTTCTGGTGACTCACTGTGGACCCCAGAGAACAGCACAGGCCTCAGTGTCCCCACGAGAGCGACCAGACACAGATCTGTGAGCCTCAACGAGCAGGATGAACAATTAACCTTTGGCAAGACACACACCTTAAGATACACTTTTGAGGGCTACATTTGTAAAGTTTGTGGACTGTGGGAATTGAAGCATTTTCCCAAGAAAGGCAAGCTTAATATACTTAAGTAGTCCAGTGCCACTCTGTTATAGCTCACAATAGCTACTGACAATAATTAAATGATGACTACCAAATTTGCAGCGAGACAAAGGTATTTAATCCTAATTTAAAGAAATGCCAGAATTCAAGCATGGACTTCTACATGTTTCTAATGTTGAATTATGCATTAATGATGTATAACGTATAATTCCATTGCTGTCTACAAGTACGGGCTATTTACCAGTGCAAGCCTGGAACCAAGAGACAAAACACAGGACTGAGCGGGACCCACAGCCACACAGTAGGTACTGCTGAAGAGCTGTAATTCGGCGTACAGTGAATGGGAGATGGGGTGTTTTGGAGGGAGAGATAGAGTAAGTGACATATTAGTAGTCAGCACATACAGCCGCCCAGCGTGGGCCAGCTGGAAATACTCACTGTGACCCTTTGGCAGGCAGGTGACTTGGGATCCACATCCTAAAACACCCACACCACCTCTTTTTTTGAGATACATGACCTCTGCTCCCAAGGAAGAGGCAGAACTCTCTTCTTTTTTTCAAAAAGAAACATAATTGCTGTGGTAATAGCACAGCAACTGGGAGGAAATCCGGCCCAACTTCACAGAGAAGGGAGGAGGGAAGCGTGGCTCTTGCTAACGCTGCAGTGCCCCCAACTCGGCATCGCTGCCCAACAAACTGGTGTTCTGCATCAAAACAATCACTGAAATAAATGCATTACGATATTGCTGCAAACTTTATGAACTCCTTCGAAGCTCTAGTGACAGTAAACTGGCTGGAGACGTGACAAAATGACACTGGAGGAACTGCCAAACTAATCTCTCCTGCACTCTTGAAGAATTTATGATCCTCGTCAGTGTTCCATAAGATGTGAGTTTTGCAAACAGAACAGTTATATTCATTTTTCTTTATGAATTCTTTAAATAACAAACATCATTTAAATGATCTTTAATCCCCACAATTTCCAAAGTGGTGTAAGGAAGTGCGCACACTTCTGGCTGAGGGAGCACACTGCCGCTCTTCCAGCAGGCAGGGGCATTGGACAGCATGATCTTTCGAGGTCCCTTTTAATCCCTAACATTCTGTGTGTGCGACAGTTTAGAGAGATCTATCAAAAATATTAATAGGCAAAACTGCAAGTGGAATGCAAAGATTTCTACATAGGTAGGCTAGCTCAACACAAGGCTTTAAGATCCCAGTTCTTGTGAGGAAATCTGCACAAGCACTCGCTACACATCTTTAAGCTTTGACTGCGCCTGCTCCTCTGTAAGGAATTTACTTCAGTGCTAAGTGGACACAGCACGGCCTTCAGAAGCAATAGTATCACTTAGGGATATACCCTCCTAACCTGCTCCTGCCTTACGTTACCTTTTGAGGGTCTGAACACATAAGACAAGAATTTGGGATCTACATTAGAAAAGAAGACCAAGCAGGACATTGCCAGCACTGAGCTGATTACACAGTGTGTGGAAAAATGCAGGAAGGCAGGCAATATTTATTCAGCCTCCAGCAAGCAGTGGAGAGAGCTGATGGCAGAAGTGGTGGATCACTGAAGACGTGGCTGCTTTGCTTTGCAGTTCAGTGTGGGTAGAACCATGGAATTGTTTTGGTTGGAAAAGCCCTTTAAGATCATTGAGTCCAACTGTTAACCCAACATGGCCAAGTTCACCACTAAATCATGTCCCTAAGAGCCTCATCTACACATCTTTTAAACACCTCCAGGGATGGTGACTCCACCACTTCCCTGGGCAGCCTGTTCCAATGCCTGACAACCCTTTCCGTGAAGAAATGTTTCCTAATATCCAATCTGAACCTTCCCTGGCACAACTTGAGGCCATTTCCTCTTGTCCTATCACTTGCTACCTGGGAGAAGAGACCAACACCGTCCATGCTACAACCTCCTTTCAGGTAGTTGCAGACAGTGATCAGGTCTCCCCTCAGCCTCCTTTTCTCCAGGCTGAACAGCCTCAGTTCCCTCAGCTGCTCCTCATCAGACTTGTGCTCCAGGCCCCTCATCAGCTTTGTTGCCCTCCTCTGCACTCTCTCCAGCACCTCAATGTCTTTCTTGTAGTGAGGGGCCCAAAACTGAACACAGGATTCAAGGTGGGACCTCAACAGTGCTGAGTACAGAAAGAAATCCTCTCCGAGTTTCCAAATCTCTTTCAGTTTGGTTCTCCAGTCAAAACGCAGGTCAGAATACAATTTCAGGTGTGTCAGTAAATGGTACTGAAGGATCTGGTTACGAAAAACTTTTTCCAGAAAAAAACCCCATATCCATACACATGCAAGTTTACTAATGAGCATGACAGCAGTGAACTCTTGGCTTAGGCAAATCTTGATGGGCACTCCAAAGAAGTATCAGTGCCTGAAATAGAAATTTAATAACTTCTCCAATTATTAAAAGTAATCACTCACATTGCACTTTTTATGAACTTACTAATGTAATTCTAGGTGACTGGAACACACTTCCACTTGTTTGGTGAAAGATTATTAAATTCCTGATTTAGCACGAGTAATGTTGTAAGCTAAAGGACCAAATAAAGCACACTGCCAGCAACCCTAATTTAATTTCCATCTACTTGTATCTCACTCTTCTCTAGCTACTGCAACAGCAGCTCTTACCTTCTCCACGTCCTCTGTATGACTGTAGCAGCATAGTTCTTCTTCCGAAACAGCTCTTTCCTTTTTCTTTCTTTTTCTATAATCTGCATTCGAATCTCTAAAGGGATTAGTTCAATATTTGTACTTTGCCATGCGACAGAACATAATTGATCATCTGCACTCCTGGATCCGATTATGTCTGCTTTTTCCAAGTTCCAGCTGTCCTCAGGAGCAGAACAAGCCACTGGGTTTCTCGGCACAGTTCCAGTAGGTTCTGCCTCAGCAGACAATAAAGGGGAGGCCTTTTTTGCTAATTCGGTATTTCCCACTTTGTTAGTTTGTTCTCCAGCGTTCCCGCTGTCGCTGCGGGTGTTTACAAACACCGTTTTGGCAGTTCCCGGTCTACTGGAGCCAGCTGGTGAACATCGCTCGTCATTTACCTCTTTATTTCTGGACTTCTGCTGATGCCTTTTGCCTTTGGAAACAGCTTCACACTGCTTCGGGTTTCTCACAGTTCCACCAGTACAACTGAGGTTGCAGAAGAACGCAGCTGTTCCCTCGCAATGGTCCCTGTTGCCAGATGAAGACTGATTTTGATCTCTTAATTTGTCCCCAGCACTAGCAGCCCTACAAGCAGACGGGGTCCGCCTCCTGCTCCTCCGAGCACAAGTCCGCGTCACCTCGGCACTGTGTTCCCTGGGCTTCTCTCCATCCAGTTCTGCCGCGGCTGCGACCTGCTGATGTTTTGCTTCCACTTTTGTTGCCTCTTTTGCTTTGCCACAATGGAACTGGACACAAGTTGACTTGCTTTTGCTGTGTTTCCTCAGTGAATCTTTAGACAGAGAAATGAAAAACAAGCAAAACATTGTTTATGATGTCTCTATTTTTTTACCTTTGAAGCACACCAGGATTTACAGAAATGAAAAGAAACTTTAAGTGGGAAGAATCAGAAGAAGACACGACTGCTTGTAATGGTGCAGTCCCAAACTTCTTCATTTCCTTACTGTTCTAGAAGGATCTTTCTTTCTCACAGCACAACCTTCTGCTAGAGCCACCCTGTGTCCTGGCCCATGGTGACAGACAGGAGAACTCACTGACCCAGGAAACCCAGAGCTCTTGGCTTCTCAGCACTTCCCTTGACAGCCTACATGAAACTAGGACATCCTTCCCATTTCTCCCTCGCTCCTGGGTGGTAACTGCTGCTCAGGGCTCCTGTGAGGGTGACTCGGAACCCAGGCTGAAATGCAAAACTGAAAATCTCCCACCCACCATCCACACATCTTCATTTTGTTTGGAAACAAACAGGAGAAGAAACACATAGACCAGGCAGGATGAAACGAAGCAGAGTGTTAAAGGGTAGGTAAGAGGGAGAAAAAAAGAAATGGATCTTTGATATACTAAAATCACATAACATCTTCTGAATCATCCAAAACCTGGTGAACCCATGCTGTATTTATCCTTACTGTAATGCCTTCACAGGATGCTCTCTTCACCCGATAACAGAATATGGCACATTAACAGATTATACAGAAGAAACTAATGACTATCATCAATGAAGTCTCCAGTGAAGAAGATTTATCACAGTGACAGGTCAGTATGGGCTGAGAGGCTACTCTAACTTATACGTGATTGTCATATGGGTAGATAGCCCTGTATGTTCTGGGGCGGAGGAAAAAAAAGCATTATTAATTTAATTAATGATTTCTTATCTATTTGGATCTAGTATTTTAATCTCCCAGAATGGAGAAGGAAGTTCCCTCTCTCTCGTATTACACCAGGGGAACAGACAATTTAAAAATGTGCCTTCTGGTGCCAAGATTTCTACGGGCATAACCCCACTCCCGACAAAGCCAAGGGAAAAAAGGTCAGTGCCATCAATAAAACCAGGATAGGTCTGACAGTCAGTTTAAATGTATGAAATTCCCAGCACTGTCTCAACACTATTTTGATCTCTCAACAAGGAAAAAGAACACGGCTTTTTAAAAAAGGCCTCGTCATTCTGAACTCACCAAAACCTGCCTCCTGGGATGCACATACAGAATGTGTAACACTTTTTTACTTCAACCATAAGACATTTAAGTACTATGTGCAAAACTTCCAAATCCGAACAACTGGGTAACTGGATAATGGGAGAAAAGTGTAATTTAAGTATTCTAGCTCGTCTTTTGTAGTTGAAATCAACTTTCTTAGAAAGGAAAACCAAGCTATAACAGGTACAGAACACAAAAAAGAACATACTTGTTTATGCTACAGTCAAGACAAATGAGATAACATACAAAGGAAAGAGTATTTCTCTGTGGAGAACAGATCAGGAAAGACCCACCAACTAAATCACAGTTTTCAGAGCCCACAGGATCTAAATTTATATTTAATTCCAATAAAACATCCAATTAAGTCCATCAAAGTTTTGGTCACAAGAGCATTGATTAAAACACCTAATGAGAACTGATTTAAGAACTTCATTACTTGATCCTTGATACATCAACTTTCCCGGCATCATTTCAACCGCAAAAAGAGAATGCATGCCTAAAAATAGCATAACATTTTATTTCAAACACAGGCTTTTTGGATTGGGCAAGAAGGGGCCTTCTTTAGAATCTCTTTAGGTAAACTGGTCTCACTGTAGCAGCAAGTAGACGTGTTACACATTTTCAGAAGTGCCTTAAGAGTTTTCTTCTCATCATGTTCAACACTCATGATGAAAAAAGATAATAAACAGTAGCAAAGAATCTTCTATTGAAAAGTAAAACTCTCTCTCTTGCAGAAATTATATTCTGCTTTTAAAGACACATTGAAAAGCAAAAAATCTCCAGCCAATAGCCTATATGATTTTAAAATCTTACTTGTAGAACCATCACCATGGAAAAATTATCTTGGCAAAGCTACATCAGGAAATCTCCAACTAAAGGGAAGCCTTCAATCAAAAGTCCAAGCTATATGCTGTTGACATTTGCTGCTGGTTAGAATTCTCTACGTTACTGTGAAGGGCAGTGTAGACAACTCAACATAAATGTGTCTTTTCAAATAAAAGTATCAATATTAGAATCCTCTGCAGAAAATTTGGCAAATTCAGTCCTGATCTCTGCAGTCTGTTTGACTTTATAGCCCCTGTTTCCCATCAGTTACCCACTACCTACTTCCTTAAGTCACTCTCCCAGTGCAAAACTGTTATATTTGCTCCAAGAAACAGTGGGAAACTGAAGCAATGCAATTTCCATTGTCATAACCAATGGGAGATTTTGGCTAAGAATGGATACTGAAGTAAAAGAAAAGGCTGTTTGTTCCTCTTTTATAGTTTCTTTGTCCTTCTCCTTCTCTTGTCCTCCCTCCACTGTTGTAATCCTCCCCACAGCTTTCTCTCTCTTTCCCCTTTTTTACCATAATTACCAATTTCTCCTCGTTATGTTCATTACAGGTACCCATTTTTCTCTTGGAAACTACTGTGTCTGATTATTCTTATGGGTTTACTTCACCACTTGAATATTTCAATTAACGTAAAGTTAATACGCATGCAGGTAAAGCTTAATTTTTAATACCTCTGTTTATCATTGCTTCGCTCTCTTCATATAAGTGTGTCTGCTTTTACTCTGACAATATAGTCAAGTATTCTGTTTACCAACACAGTTCCATGGAAAAGCTGAAGAAATCTAGGTAAAATGATTCAGTAGAACAGCTCTTTGACTTTATTTTCTTTTGGATTATTACAATATTCTAATTAGCAGAACTTCCAGAGGAATTAGCGGAAGTTTTACATCTGAGGAATTCTTGCAACTTACCTTAAATAAACTCCTTATCCAATTTTTGCTTTTAATAATAACGAAGATACTTTAACATTACTAGTCTTTAAAGATTTGAGCCATGGGCTCTTGTAACTGGCTGAAGTCAGAACTGATTGTAATGTCATTAAAATCTGTATCTTGCAAAACTAATATAGGAGTGGTCAAGAAATTATGATAAATGGACGTTGTATTTACAGACAGAACAAAAGAGTGCAGCAGGGTAAGAAAAGTAACAGAAAGAGCTTTGACACACAGTTTCATAGTACCATTTCTAGACACAGTCCCACTTCTCAATAAAATATCCCAGAGTGTTGTCTACAGGAGGGTTTCAGAGACAAATCACGGGAGAATCCTGCCATGGAGAATGAAGCTGCCTGCACAGCTGCCTCTGTGTGCTGGAAATGTCACTTTTAGAACAATTTTATCCTCACTTTAACCTTGTTTAAATACAAGAGTTACCATTTCTCCACTAACATTCTACAGGTATCTCATAGATATGCCAAATATCTTTAACCTCATTTTCTCCAAACATTAATACTAATAGAACAACTCCCAACAACCTGTTCTCATGTATTTTAGGTATTTTTACAGACACCATAGATACTGGTATTTTTGACTGAAGTTGACAGAACACACACAGTGAAAGAATCTGTATCTATCCTATATGAACTGCTTAAATAACAAAAGAATAAGAAATGATAGAAAATAAAACAAGTCCTATATATAAAACACGCCTAGATATGGACAGAAATGATAATCAGGAAAATTAAAAGAGATTACAAACCTTGCCTGATTTTATGCCCTTCACTCTGAGGCTCTGCTGACAGGCAACTCTCCTTTGGTGTCCCTCTGCTGTGAGAAACTTGAGGTGAACCTCTACTGTTTCTCCCTGGCTGGATTTGTGACACAGTGAGGGACAGAGGTCTCTTATTCCTCATATCAGTGGGTTTACTGGGTAACTGTGAGATGCTAGTAGTCTTCTCTCGATTTGCAGGACTCTGCTGGACTTGAAACCTATTTGGTTCCACGTTCTGCGGCCCTTTCTGTAGCTTGGCTTCTTTTCTCTTGCTTTCTTCTTCACGTTTCCTGCAATTATAGACAATACCATAATAAAACCTTGACTAAAACATTTATTTTATTTTTTTGTGAGAAAGGGACACCTGTTGCATTGAAGTGTCTTAGCTTGATCCAAACCAACAACTGACTTGCAGCTACAGCCAAATGAAGGTTCAGTCTTTATAAGCCAGCTGCCCATCCAGTTTGCAGCAGTTTCAACTGATTCTAAAATGCTCTCTTATTGAAAGCAATGAAACTCAGGGGTTTTATAAATGCAGAAATATGAAAAGAAGGATTTGAAAAGGTGTCAGAAGAACCGTGATACTAATAGCTATGTTTTGAGTTAGTAACAAACAATGCTTTAATGGAAGTACTACTGCAATACATTGTATTTGAAAATTATTTTGCGTACTTACCTGTGTCATACTTAATACAATTATAAACCAACTTCCAACCAGCTACTGATACTAACTTGCTGCTAAATATTCATTGTTGGTAGATAATTAAAGAATTTAATTTACCTTAATGGATTACACATTGGACAAACGATAAATCCTGAAAATACGATATGTGAATTAAAAATTTGTGAGCACAGAGTATGCCATTACAATTATTACATTTGGTTTTTGAAAATGAAAGAAGGTCACACATCTCTCAAATAGTGTAGGTCTAAAAGAGAATTTTGGACATGATTAGGAAAGGTTGAATACAATGTTGCAGCCTATTTTGAAATACAGTGGGATATCATTGCACTTTAGCTCTTAAATTCTTCTTCTTACAAAGCAGAATAAACCAAGTAGCACACAGTGAACATTCCATACATACCTACCTACCACTACATTTGTTTTTATAAATTAAGTACTGGTTGCAAGATGAAGTGACACTTTTCCTGTTGGAACGGACAGGTGGTAAATGTCGTATCATGTAGCTGCCTGATATTTCAACTTGCTCCCAATGCCACGACACGGTTTGCAGACTGTTGAGACAAGGGCTCACAGCGCAGCATATGACAGGTTAGTTATGAGTGCACCAGCCTCAGCTCCTGCAAGTCCTATCACTGCCAGTAAACGTCACTTCAGCCCCAGCTGCCAAGGAGAAACCTTAACTTTACCTGCCAGTACTGTCTTACCAAGTACATTCTGCGGAAGAAGGTGATTGAACTTTGTACCTGAAAAGCTGCTGATTGATCTGAAAAATACACTCCGGGCAGCCAGAGGTTCAGTATTCCCTCTGGCATGGAAGAAAAGTGGCTAGTTCGAAATAATATTGGCATTCCACACGCAGACTACATGGGGATGTCTGTCTCGTGTACAGTATGGATCTCACTGCCACTACCCTGCTGTTTGAGCTGATAAATCCAATCTTACTATTCAGAGAATAGTAATTTCATTTTCTTCACAAGAATCAAGCTGCCTATTACCAGTATCCTCCATTCAGGGTATTAGAAAAGAAAGTGCAAGAGAGGTTGTGCAATACACAATCAAGCCCAAGGAGCCTGCACTTTTTGGATGAACAGATTAACTCAAAACATTAACTTCAGCAACATGCCAGTTGTAAAGTTTTTGAAATGACACAGGACTAGAAGTTGAAAAGAAGTAAAGGGTTTTTTTTTAAAAAAAAAGGTCATGTTTTTGTGCTAATTTTGTCAGCTGAAACTGATGAAATAATAAATGGAAGGGATTTCAAAGCTCCCTATTCATAGACCATCATCCTAATTGTCACAGGAAAGCTGAATTGATTAACAGACTCCTGAAGAACACTTGTGAACCTTCCCTTGTGGTTTACTTTATTTAGTTAGAAATACAGCTTGGTTTACAATGACGGTTGTTTTCAAAATGAAAAATTCCAAGTTTTACTGTTGTCTGAGTTAAGAAACTGGGTTTCCTGAAAAAGTAAAGCAAGTAGACAAGTTCCTAACTTAAGTGTTCTCAGGCATTCTCAGGAGGATCCAAATATTGGTGCTGAAGTTAGAAAAATACCCTGTGATAACAGAGCTGGCATGCCAAAACTTTCCACTTTATTTGCAACAGAATTTTGTTCTGAATGGTCGTAAATTTGTATTTCATTACAAAATGGAACGAATGGAAACTGAGCATTTAGCAGATGGAAATGAACAGTTTCAGCCTTAAGCATTTGTGAAAACACAGAGATGCTTTGAATTTTTGATCCTGCTAAAATGACACCAACCTTTCCTATTCTGTTAAGAACACTTTGCTTTTTGCATCTTCTGTGTGGAAGACATTTTAAATATAGAACATGTCCATGTACCTGTAGAGCGTTTCTAAAGTTATCCTTGCAAAAAATGTTACTTAAAAAATCATAACTCAAAATAGATCTCCAGGTATGATCCTACTGCTGCTGAAGCTTTACCTGAACCACGAGGAGTTATATTTTGTGTTGTATAAATAGCCACCTCCTGCTATACAGCCTAATACGATGTTTGTTTTTGAAAGCAAGTCACTGTTGAATCACAACACATTCAGCTTATGATCTCCTACAACCTTTTAACAGATAGTCCTTAACAAAAATGGTAAAAAGACAGTGAATTTCCATCCAGTATTCCTGTGTTGATTGGTCTTGACAAATGTGTAGAGGTGTCTGTTTGTACTTACCTAACCACCTATTTTTATCTCAACCATTTCTCATATGTATTAACAGCATTCTGATTTCTGCTTTAGTCTTCAATGTGCTTACAACTCTTAGGCACCTTGCTGACATTTGACGTTTTACTTCTTAAATGAAAATACTTTATATTATCAGATTCAGAATGCATTTATGTGGAATTCTCATTGATATACGCTTCTGGTTTAAAGTTCCACCATTAAACTACTCTTTGTTATGTTCTTCCAAGTAGCTTTTACTTGTAGTAGTTTAATTCAAGCTACTTTGCCCAACATTGCTAATGAGAATGACACTTGGGAAAGTATGAAAACTTCAGGCAAGTCTGAATGACAGCTACTCTATCATCTCCATGGCCACAAAACTTGCTATTCTGTCACAAAGGAAAATTGAGTCGTTTTGATGTTGTCTCTTAGTAAATTCAAAGCAACCATCACTTGCTTTCTGATGTTCCAGATACATAGAAGTTTGACTGCTCATTCTGAGATAAGAAAGGTATGGAGTTCCTGTAGTGAGTCCAGTGAAAGGTCACGGAGGAGCTTAAGAGGCTGGAGCATCTTTCATATGAGAAGCAGCAGAGCGAGCTGGGACTGCTCAGCCTGGACAAGAAAGGGCTCAAGGGGGAACCTCATCTATGTCCATAAATACCTGGTGGGAGAGAATGAAGAAGATGGAGCCAGACTGTTCACAGTAGCACCCACTGACAGCACAGCAGGCAATAAATATAAATGAGAACTCATTAAATTCTGTCTGAACACAAGAAAACACCTTTTTCTTTTTACCATGAAGAGATTGCCCAGAGGGGTTGTGGAGTTTCCATTTGCATAGATATTCAAAACCTGAGTGGACATGGTCCTGCAGAAGCTGTTCTAGGGTTACCCTGTTTGAGCAAGAGCAGGGATGGGCCACATGATCTCAAAAGAGATCTAGCCTCAACAATTCCGTGGTTCTTGGGAGTGAAGTTTATAGGTCTACAGACTCCTCTTCTTCCTCCTTGAGAAAGCAGACACTTTGCTAACTTTGTGAATTCTCCAGTCCCATCAGTCTTGATAAAGTTTTTAAGGGTAGCAATTTTAAGATTATATCACCTAGTTTTCTAAATATCTCAGACTCAATTTTATCAGGCCAAGCTGATCTGAAAACGTCTCATGCATCTGATAAGTCTCTAAACTCTTGCTTTGGAATTTTAGCCTGCACTGCTGCCCTTCGTTACTAGTGTGAATTCCATTTGCTCATGGATATCATTTCACATTTAAGAAAGACCGGAGCAAAAAAAAGAACACTTCGGCCTTCTTAGCATCACTTGTGGACCAACTCTTTCTTTGATCTTCCTTTAACAATGTGTACATTTACAATGATTTATTGTGATCGTTCACATCCCTTGCTAGTTGTTTTTATTTTGCACCTCAGCTTGTTTAATTTTATCATTGTATGTTATTACTACCCCTAATTTTAGTCATTGCACTAAATTCTGATTATGTGCTTTCACTTCCCAAATATCACGAGTGAGTTATTTTTACTCACTTTCCATTTCTCCAACTGGTCAGAATGAAATCCAGAAGACTTAGCAAAAACAGAAGTAGAGAGTCAATAACTTATTCTGAGACATTCTAAAGCAATGTGAACAAGTGACCAATGATTTCTGCCCCTTTCAACCCCCAATATATTGGACATTGGTTTTCTCTGTTTTAAAGCCTTAAGTATAATTTTCCTAAAGATTTTGTTTTGTAAAAAGTAAAACAAAAGCCTCTTTTCAAAAAGGTTTCTGAAGTCCATCATTTTACCTGTACGTAGTCTGTTTTTTAAATGCCTCCTTCCCAGATTGCCTCTCTGCTACTCTCCAAAAGCATGGCTTCCCTCCTCCCAGGTTCTCCATCCCACCTATTAATAATCAGTTACTTTCACTCCCACTGAAGAAAAGCACATATATTATATTGATACATTTATGGCTGTTAAATGGATGTTAAACGTTTAATCCTCATACATCCCAACAACTTTGCCCTCTTCCAAAAGATCAGAGGATCATAAGGTACCACATATTGGAAGGGATCTTAGGAACTCATCGAGGCCAACGTTCTGCTCAAAAAATGGTCAACTACGAAGTCAGACTGCGTTGCTCAGGGTTTTATCCAGTTTGGTCTTGAAAACCTTTAAGGATGGAGATTGTACAACCTCTTTGGGCAACCTGCTCCACTGCTTGATTGTCCCGAGATTGAAAAAAAAAAACAACCCTGTATTTCCAGCCAAAATCTCTCTTGTTTCAACTCATGGTCTGGTTTAAGTTTCCCAGGAGCCAAAGTGAGGCCAATCCCCAGATTATTCTTTTGGGCCTTTTTGAGGTTGGGTGCAGCATCTGCTTTTGTTCAATCATTGGGGAGCTTCCCTGTGACCTTTCAAAGATGTTGGAAAGTGGCCTTCTAAGGACATGAGGTAGTTCTCTCAGCACCCTTGGCTGCAGCCCGTCTGGTGCCATGGACTTGTCTGGGCTGAGTTCTCTCAAGCAATCTCTGACTTGATTCTCTGAGGTAGGCAGTTCTCCTCCTCCTTGAATCACTTCTCTAAGCACAGAGGCCTGGGAGACCTTCTTGGTAAAGACTCAGGAAAAGGCGGCACTGAGTTCTACTGCCAAACCTGTGTCTGTTGTCACTAAATCGCTCGCATTGTTCAGCAACAGGCCCACATTTTCCTTGCTCAGCCTTTTACTATCAATGTAGCGGTGGAAGCTCACCTTGTTACCGGTGACATCCCTGGAAAGCCTCCACTCCATTTGAGTTTTGGCTTTTCAGACACCATCCCTACATGGCCACACAATGTTTTCACACCTTTGCAGCCCATCCCTGCTCCAACCTCCTGTATATTCATACTGCTTTTTTGCATTTGAGCTCGTGTCAGGGCTTCCCCACCTACCCAAACTAGTCTTCTGATACTTCTCTTTGCTCAATGACATAATAATGTGCATGTTTTTTTTGGCCTGCATCAATCTTTGTTCTATAAATTACTATTTCTTTGATATAGGTTTGTTCAACATGGGAGAATATGTTTGTATAGAAATATTTCACAGACATTCAATATAGTGAATGTAACTTTACCAGTAAATAATACAGGTATGAAATGTTGGTTGACTTTTTGTTAAGGAAAAAAAAAAGAGAGAAAAGACTAATTAAAAACATGCAGACTTAGGAATGATTTATATTAGTGAGATTCTCTAAAATAACATATTACGAAGCAAGTTTTAAATACATACACTGAAATAGTGTGTGTGTAGGGGTTCAATCTGGGAGCTCACCATCACTATGGATTCCCACAGAATGTTTAAAAATCTGCTCTCCAGATAAAAGTAGACATCAGTAGGGATATTAGTGTTTTGTATGTAGCAACACCCTGGCCAATTTTAGCTGTGGAATGCACAGATGGGTACGCAGAACGATGACAACATAATGTCCCCTCCAGTTTATTACAGATCATAAAATTGCAATTAAATAAAATTTGTTATGTGACAACTTGATTTGCTTGTACACTCCAACTGTACTTTAATTCTGTTTTTATGGAATTTGGTACACAGTCTCTGTTTCTATTGTTTTCAAACAAATCAACAACAGCTTACTAAGTTTCAGAAAGTACATCAGAAACTCACAGAGGAAAACAATTATAGAAACACCCCCAAATTTCCATGAGGCAATCCTTTTTCTTTTAGTCTTCTAGATGGGGTATTACCAATTCTTCTAAAAATCGCTGTCATCACAAAGAATAAAATTCCCTCGTTTGGTAATGTCACTTGTGACCACACAGCAAGAAACAAAGTTCTCCAAATTAAAAAAAAAAAAAAAAATACATGAGATATTCAGGTTATTTTCAAAGGCAGCTTCTCCATGCATGGGTTTGACTTCTACTGACTTCAGCAGAAAAGGCAAATAGTAAGAGAGCAGTAAGTGACAAACTTTGGGATCTAAAGATGTGAGCAAGAGATTAGTTATCAGCTGTTTCTAGGTTTCATTCTTCCTGGCCGTTAACAATTACTAATCAGTGTATGAGCAGCGTTCAAACCCAGTGAAGGTCAGACTGGCCAGTTCTGCAGAACATCAAACTACTGAGTTTGAAATGGCAGCTGATATTGTCTATGATATACAGATGCAACGAAAATATCTCTAGGTGCAATAATTATGTTGTGTGTTTATTCCTATGACCTCTCTTTACAGAAATAGTACTAGAAAATCATGCAGAAATCTGCTCAGACTGTTACGTTGTTTTCATTCCAGAATCAGATTTTCAAAGGGAAATCAGGTGCTGATTTGTTCTTCACATTATGAATCTTAAGGATAAAGCTCAAGCAAGAAAAGTATTTTGATGACCATTTATGTACCCTCTGACTTTAGAATTTCACCACTTTGCTACCATTACCTCATTTAAATAGGGTACAGTCAGAACCTACACATTGTACAAATAACTATTTGAATTGCATATGTTAGTTATCTATAATCTAATATAATGATTTCATGATAACTCTCTAATTCAAGAGCAGAAAATATAAGTGCAGAGAATGATACTGCCAAGACAGAATTTGCAAATAAAATCCTGGAGGTCAGTTTGCTAGAAAAGCACAACCTGCCTTGCAAAACAATAAATTCAGCCCTAGTAAACCAGGCATTTCCTAGTTTTGTTTTTGTTTTTTTCTTCATTAACTTATTCATGTCTTTTTAAAACTACTATCAAAGACTTGATAAGTCAATAATTATTTCCATTACTGTAGAGTGATAAATATTTTCCAAGCATTTCTGGTATATCAGGTAAAGATTTATGGATGCTAACATGCTAGTTTCTCAGCGTTTGTTATTTTTGCCCTTCTATATTCTATAAAACTTGTTATTTAATTTGGGGTTATCTGGAAAAAAATATCCATCTAGAGATGTATGGAAAAATTCCACTATATGCTTCTTATGGTTTTATGAATTTTACTAAGAGGAAAAATAAATGATGATGAGTAACAGATAGAATCATACACATATATATACAAACTTATGACAAATGTCTATTTGCTGGAGTAGATTTCAAGTCTCAGACTTACTTGGCAGCAGCATCTTTTCTCAGCTGTTCATGTTTCATCAAAAGATTCTTCCTCTCTTGAAAAGCCTTTCTAACTTTGTATCCTTTGTAGACAGCCTGAATTTTGAAAGCAGCAATGTCCTGTATGGCAGCTATAGACAGAGCCCCGTGTTCTAACATGAACTGAATCACTTCATGGTGTTCACCAAGCAAGGCATAATCCAGTGGAGTATATCTAAAAAAAGAAGAAAAAAAAAGAACCAAAAGACACTCATAACAATTATAATTGAACGAGAATTCTAACCATAATGTGCATTTATTTCATCCTATTTTCGTAAAAAGGCAACTGATCTTTCAAGGTCCCTTCCAATCCCTAACATTCTGTGAACTTCAAGTATGAAGACAGATTAAACACCGTTTTCAGTAGGCTGTTTTACTAGTTTTTAATATTATTTTCCTATCATGCTCATCCTACGTACCTTGACTATGTTTAAGGCTTACTTTATCTCCTAATATAAAGGTGGCAGGGCAGACTATCTGAAGTGTCAGATCAAAATCACGCCAAACCCTATCCATAGAACTAACTGTTCAGGCAAGCAAACTTAAAAAGGCGTTATTGAGGTTCTCATGTAGAAATACAACCTTATTAAAAAGCAAGTTAACACATTTTTAATGTTATTTCCATATAAATTTAAGTTCTATAGATTTACTGTAAAATCTGGCTTCGCTTCTGTAACAATGACTGAGGACTGTGTGACTGACCAGGCAGCAGGATTACCCCAGCATCAGTGGATAATATTGTTTTTTTTCCAAGTGCTAGTAAGACTTAAGTCTGCTTTCAAATGGAAAGAGGTACTAAAAATATTAAATAGCTCGTCTTTTTAATGGTGTCAAAGATGCCTAAGCCCTTTTAAAAATAATTGCCAAATTTCCCATTGTCAACACAGGGGAAAAATTTACTTATCTCCCTCACCAACACTGAAACATTAGGCAAAGACATTTAGTGACTGAAAATTACCAGTCACCAACCATAATCAAGACCATATAATACAAGACTATCAAATAGCAAGTGTCAATGCATGTGACTGGGAAAATTAGGGCTCCTCTTGATGGTAACTTGCTAGGACGCAATGCTGGTGAGCAAAGAAAAACAGACAGAAGGCAGAATTGGACTTGCCACGCAGCAATGATCTGATGGAAGGATTAACAGTATCTGAACTGAGGTGTCTGCGTGAATAAAGACAATGACATAACGTGAAAATTTGTATGTCAAGGTGTGTTGCTGATAGCATTTAAAGAGAGAGAGATTTTTGATAACCCAGGAATGGGAACTTCAGCAGGGACCTCATTTCAAAAAACACATTTTAAAAGTATACCTAGTTTTGAGTATTTTAATAAACAGGTACGAAAGATGCTAACGTAAACTTTATGCTACTAGCATGTATATACCAAGACAATGCATTATATTATGGATTCCAGCCATGAAGACCCATATTCTTAAACGTGGACTCTCTAACTCCATTAGAGCTACCTTTGAAAGTAAAAAAAAAAATCACTCAGATGAAATCTGAATAGGGCTTCATACAACTGGACACCACCCATTCAAGGCTGCTCACATACACTCCTCTCAACCAGCCATTAGTTTGTTGTGTCAGTTCAAAGCCTGTTATAAATTCTTTTGCACTGGGTATCTGGAAAGCAGACAGCTTTTAAATCAAGCTGGCTTCACAGGAAATCACGCAAAGAAGACATCAGCCATCAGCTGTTACACGTAATTTAGCATGACGTTGGTCAAGCAGCAGCCAGTCTGGCATCACGAGATTATGAAATAAACTTGCAAAGAACAACAAACCTACCACCCTCCAGATTAGCACTTAATCACGTATCTGTGTGCAAGTGGGCACCTTAAAATCTTAGATGCAATCTCAGCTCCATCTTTTCACAAACCTATTTAGTTTTAACCGCTACGGTTGAATTTTGAACTGCTATCTCATATTGCACTCCACAAAAGGGAAGAAGGGAAGCTTCTTTCTGTAGATATATTGGAAAAAAAATTATGGTTTGGGGAAACTGTTACTGATTGAAAAATAATTTCATCCAAGTACAGATGAACTGTATGTATGAAGTTATTTTTACTCTCTCTTACAACACTTGATTTTTCCATTTTCCAAACTTCTGATCTCTTAACAACAAAAAAAGGTTTTCTAGATGTTTATTAAGAGGCAATTGTGCAATCTCTATGTACAATACATATATTTTTTTGAGAATTGCATTTAAAGACTGATTTATCTAGAAATATTGGGGATCTGTTTTGTTCTGCACATGGACTAGTGCTTAAGGGCTGACATTTGGAATACCGCTAGTTATATTTTGAGTAATCGAGGTTTATACATAAGAACATGTACTAATGCCAGAAGGGAAACAAAAATAGATACTAACTGAATGATTATAGTAAAAACACAGCTAAGGTATTTTCCTGACATTTGGGCGTCATTAGCGCATTTCTACAAAGTAAGGAAAACAGCAGCCTCCTTTCTGGTAAAATAGTGGGTTTTAATCTTACTTATTAAGAGCAATTTAATTACAACTGTCTTTAATTTTCTGTTGAAAATTACTAAAGAGAGAATTGGTACTACTTAATTAGGAACTGGTTATACTTTCACTTCTGTTTCTCAATAAAAAATAAGAACAGAAAAAGAAGAGAGATCTGAGTGGTTTAGAGTAGAGAACAAAAGAGAAATGATGGGGGAAGAAAGCAACTGAAAACTGAGATAAGTACAGAAGGCTCAAATTTAGCACTAAAATATCGGGTTTCAAAGTCCTTAAGTCATTTAAAATGTTGAAATATTCAAATTTATATGGCATACTGATCATAATTTTATTTATAATTATGAGGAGGTCATCTAATGTAAAAAAGGGATTATACATTTCTGCTAATAGTAATTATCTTCATGGTCAGGTGACTAATTCAAACTGCACAACTCAAATCACTTTAAAAAAACTATTATTTATATGTCAATGAAAGACAAAGAAGAGAGATGTAAATGTACTGTCCCTTTATGATTATAGGAGGACTTTTTTTTAATTAGGCCTTTAGTTAACCTTACAGTTAACCACCAGGTAATTTGTAATCACTATTTTAATACACATTACATCTCTCCCATTTTCTTTCTTCTCACCATATTCCTACCCAATAGAAAGATTCCAGTCTACTCCAACAGCAGCAGAAATGCCTCATCACCCTTTGTCTATACATATCCAGTGTCAACTTCATATGAATAAAAGAAATATTTAATATTTGAAACAAGAATAGAATGCGTAAATACTTTCAGAAATCTCTGGAAGCTCGGGGTTCAAAAGTATAGACAGTTGAAGTTGCAATGTCTTACTTCAAGAAGAGATTTTTCACATTAGAAAAGCTGCTTACACTGAAGCCCAAGTTTACATCCCTCCTTGTAGATACAAGATCACAATTCTCTGGGAACACCTGAACACTTTATGTTGAAATCAGTAGGAAGCACTTCTTTTAAATTACAAAATAATACATTCAGATGAGCAATACCTCTCCTCACTGTTCTCCATATGATTAGGGAAAGCATCAAAACCAAGCAGCAACTTTATAGCATCAAGGTAACCATTGTTGCAGAGCCAGTGCAAAGCAGTTCTTCCCTGTAAACAACAAAAATAAATATTATCCCCAAACTCTATCACACCACAATAAAAGTCATAAATCATACTGTAATTCAATGCTTTTCTGCACATGAGGGACAAACTAATTATTCTAAATGGACTTCCCTGTTAAAACAAAAGAATACAGCACTTAAAAAATGAAGTAAGTTTTATTTTTTTTAGCTGTTGTTTTTAAGCGAGATTACAACACTAGTGCTTTTTCACCTAAAGTGGCTGAAAAACAGCATTAGGACACTACCTCTAGAGTTTCTCTCTTCACAGCTATGTTGCCAGGTCTGAAGCAGCTATGACCTGGATGAATAGACTGAGTGCACCCTCAGCAACTTTGCCGATGACACCAAACTGGGTGGAAGGGCTGACAGAGCAGAAGGCTCCACTGCGATCCAGCGAGACCTGGACAGGCTGGAGGGCTGGGCAGAGAAGAACCTGATGAAATTCAACAAGGGCAAGTGAAGGGTCCTGTACCTGGGAAAGAATAACCCCAGGCACCAGCACATGTCAGGGGTGGACCTGCTGGAAAGCAGCACTGCAGAGAAGGACTTGGGAGTTCTGGTCGACAACAGGTTGCCCATGAGTCAACAATTTGCCCTTGTGGCCAAGAAGGCCAATGGTACCTATGCTGCATTAAGAAGAGTGTGATCAGCAGGCCGAGGGAAGTTACCATCCCCGTCTACTCTGCCCTAGTGGGGCCACATCTGGAATACTGTGTCCAGTTCTGGGCTCCCCAGTTTAAGAAGGACAAGGAATTACTGGAAGGAGTCCAGCGGTGGGCTACAAAGATGATATGGGGCCTGGAGCACTTTTCTTGTAAGGAGAGACTGAGAGAGCTGGGTCTGTTCAGCCTGGAGAAGAGAAGGCTGAGAGGGGATCTCATCAATGTTTATCAATATCTCTAGGGTGAATGTCAAGAGGATGGGACCAGACTCCTTTTAGTGGTGTCCAATGATACGATGAGGGGCAAGAGACACAGACTGAAGCAAAGGAAGTTCCATCTGAATATGAGGAGAAACTTCCTCTCCATGAGGGTGCCAGAGCACTGGAACAGGCTGCCCAGAGAGCTTGTGGAGTCTCCTTCTCTGGAGACATTAAAAACTCATCTGGACACATTCCTGTGTGATCTGCTCTCGGTGAACCTGCTCTAGCAGGTGGCTTGAAATAGATTATCTGCAGAGGTCCCTTCAAACCCCGTCCATTCTGTGATTCAGGCTGTTTTCTAGGCTGCTCCAAAATGCAGCGCAAGGCTGAAAAAATTACTACAGAGCTCAAAGTCAGATGAAGTTTGACGAAAGCTTATCAGCACATGCAAACAAGGGAAGATTCCAGCTGTACTTTCAAAATGAGCTTGATTTCAGAATCTAAGCAGAAATCCAATTCTCAAGCTGCACTCTATACGTCCAGCTCATATCTGACCACTTTTGGGACTGGGATCACAGATCCGCAAGACAATTACCTCAGGCTCTGTTAATATCAACAGAACACATTTCACTTCCCTTTCAGGTCATGCCTTCTGTTGGTGTCTTGTTTTTCTGAACTCCAAATTTAGGAAGGCTGGGTACCACAGAAAAACATCAAGACCATGCCCTCCAATACATAGCCACAGGAAAAGTTTAACAAATTGGGTAAAATTCTTTTGACTGATGAAGTTCTAATGACTTCTGAGAAATTATGTCATATTACAAAGAAATCTGTTATATGTTGCACAATTGTTCTGGCTCCTAATTTCACTTACTGCTTGATTACTGGCATGAAAGAATACATGAACTTATCAGCGGGGTATTTTTTCACCTGGAAGATACGTATGTGGATATTTATGTGGATAAGTAACTGAAGTTGTTGTTGTGCAACCTCACTTGCAATATCTTGCTTGCTCTATCTCTATGCTGAAGAAACACATTACAAACTACAAAATTACATTCCCATGTCAGCTGTTAATAAGGAATGATAGAAGTTAAGAAAGCAGATGATTAATATGACTCCTCATAAGATCACACTTTGACAAGGAGAAGTCAAAAGCGATATGGAAAAATATGAATCTTCATGCTGCATATGAAAATGTTACTTTTCACTCAAAATTTCAGAAGTGAAGCCATAGGGAAAATTATGTCAGGATGCATTTCATGATCAACAGCAGCAAAGATGCTTCGATGTCCCAGAAAAGAGAAAGACCTTGAAGAAAAGGGAAAAGTTTAGACTTACGGTTATTCTGAGGTTAATTAAACAGCCCAGTGAAGAACAACATACCTCCTTATCCTGAATATTTGGATCTGCGTTGTTTTCCAGTAACACTACCATACAGTTAATGTAACCTCCATAAGCAGCACACTGCAGTGGTGTTCTACCCGCGTAATCCTGCACGTTAGGATTGATTTTATTTTCTATCAAGATTTGGCACACGTCAGCATTTCCTCCTAGGGCTGCCCAGTGAAGCGGGGAATGGCCATCTTGGTCCACCAGATCTACTCGTGCTCCTCCTGCAACAACAAATACATTTTTTGAACACAGAAAGAAAATACTTTTGAAAGAAAAGATAACAAAGAACAGCTTTCTGTTCAACTAGAACTTATTTGATAAACTGATAAATCAGAGAAATATTTTGGAAAGTGATTTCAACTTGATCACTCAAATCCACATCCTAAATCAAAATGAATTGAGAATGAGATAGTTTCAGTGAGCGTCAGGCTTCTGACTTTTTCACAAGCTTGTCAGTATCCTCTTGGATGCTTTAGAATCTCCACATTTATCAAATCCCCTTGAAAAACTTAGTCTTTATTTGTTTCAGGCCTATTAATTTTCAGTGAAACTTTTATTTCTTAACAACAAAATCACATTTGAAAATTAGACTTCAGGTGAAATATCTTTTTAAAACTCTAAAGCAGATAAAATACTCACAAGTGTAAGGAACTTTTTTTTAAAAAGCTTTTTTTTTTTTTTTTAATTCAAGCATGAGAAGACCATTATGCAGATAATTCATTTCTCTATGTGCTCTTGTCAGATGTAAAAACTCTGTACAAACATAGAACACTAGAAGTATAAAAAAAATGAACCAACCAGCAACAATGACTCTCTATATCATAAAATATGTAATTTAAGATAATTCAGATTCTGATAACCAATCTTCTTGCATCTACCAAAACTAAATGGCATAGGAGGTGGGATGAAGAGCTTAACAAGAGGTTTAAGTACGCCCAGCAGATCATGAAGGGAGTCACGCTTTTCACTAAGAAACGTTGGTTGATGGAAAACTTGCAGTTTGTTAACCTGGATACTTCAACTGTCTGTAAATGAAATAATACCTCAAGTAGGAGGGAAACTGCTTGCAGCTACTTAGAACTTTACTGTGAAGCTAACATGATAGAATTTTGCATCTAAGGTACCACTGTTCTTTCACCATATTTCATCCACTTCAGCAGAGTTTTTACAATTATCTAAAGCTGCAAATTTTAAATGCTATTTCTGCCTGCAAATAAAATACTGCTTATAGAAACTAACCAAAGGAAAATATTGATTTAGGATTTTTGATAGCTACCTTTATTAAAAAATAAAGATTCATTTAAATAGCCAATAAGAAGCCTAAAAATGCTTTTTCACAAAAGACAAGAAAGATTAGTTTGGTCTTATATACTAGAGAAAAAAAAAAGAAAGAAAAACAATTTCTTGCTAGGGGAAGAGGTGGTTTGAGAGACTAGAATGTACTTGAAAAGGTCTGAGCAGAAAAGAGCTGTGAAAAGAACTATCCAAATATTGCAAATTTCTTATTTAACTCTTCTAGATATTTTGCACATTCCGATCATCTTTTACATTTGTTAGCGCTGTTTCACAAAGGGAACTTCCAGACAACCCCAAATTTAGAGAAGACATTTTCTCCCCCACCTCCTGCTCAGCTATGCTGTTTATTCCCCAGTCCGTCAGAAAACAGCACCAGACCTCTGAACCGGTTTGTAGATTCATAACAGCTGACCTTTAATGAGTGTTTGTATCACTTCTTTGTGTCCCATCTCACAGGCTCGGAAAAGTGGGGTGTGTTTCATGACATCCAAAGCATCTACCTGTGCGTTGTGTTCCAACAGCAATTTGATGGTGCTGACATGGCCAGAAAGGGCAGCGGCGTGTAACGCTAAAAGAATAAAGCAGAAAGAGAAAACCAAAATCACCATATCATGAGCTTTGGAGGTTCACAATTAGAGAACAGTCAAAATGAAAATAAACTTCAGTCTTTTGGGGGACAAAAAAGTGCTTTCAACCATAAGAAACTGATGAATCAAAACAAGGGATTGCTAACAGGAAAGTTTACAGGAAAGTTTAACAAATTGGGTGAAATTCTTTTGACTGATGAAGTTCTACTGACATCTGAGAAATTATGTCATATTACAAAGAAATCTGTTATATGTTGCACAATTGTTCTGGCTCCTAATTTCACTTGATTGAAATGCCAGTCCAACCAGTTCATGGTTCCTTTTGAAGGACAGGAGAGCTACACATATCAATGGGATTTCAAACCAATGGAGGATACACATATTAGCATTTCCTTACCATTCAATTAACAGAGCAATAAGCAGAAAAATTGTTAGGCCTGAAAAAAGTTTCTTGTACAAACTTGTACAAATAGGAATTTTAACCTTAACGACACCAAGATTGGCTTATACTGAGGATTTGTGGAAGGTTAGCAGCTTCTGATTAACACAATCTACTTCTGCCTCTGTTCTGTGGCATTTCTTAGATCATCTCAATGGAGATGAAACTGTCCATTAGCAGTGAAAGCAAGCTTCCACTATTTCTTCAGTGTTTTCCTGAAAATACCTTTTTTTTCCCTTTCAAATAAGCAAAACTGTCTCAACTAATACTAACTCCAGATAATCACCCAGTTGTTCTCCCCCATTTTTTTGTTTTCAGAATTGGAGAAATCTTTGCACAAAATGATGTAGCAAGGCCATCGCATCTCGCACAGTAGCTGCATCTCCCCATTTTCTTCAGGAAAAAGATGCTGGAAAGACCAGATACTGCATTTTGTCTCATCCTTACAATTTGCGTAGTTCAGTTGTATGAAAACTGTTGATTCTGCAGGCTCCTACTCTTCCATAGTTTTCTTTGCTCTTTCCTCTTTGAATGTATGCAGACTGAGTCCAAACCAACAAACCACACAGAGATACTTCAGATACTTCAGACCTCAGAGGTAAAGACATGATGTCCCGGAGCTGAAGTTGCTCCTGGGCTGACACAATGTCCTGTTGGCACCAGCAGCTGGAGCGGAGGAAAAGGTTGAAATGCCAGTCCAACCAGTTCATGGTTCTTTTTGAAGGACAGGACAGCTACACATAGCAATGGGATTTCAAACCAATGGAAGATACACATATTGGTGATTTCACTTAAAATTTTATTTCAAAATGCTTTGGATTATTTCCTATAGTCAGCGAAAGAACTGGATAATCTATGTTCTTATACTGCCTTACATGTAGAATATTTCAGAGATGACAAAATAAAAATAATTTAGAATAAAAACACAAAAAAGTGCAATTCATAAATGTCCGTTTAGTAAAATGTATTCATATTTTCCCATTAAATCTGACAAATATTCTTCCTTGGTGAGAATTCAGTGTGCTCAAGCAAACAAAACGTGTGGCTATGAACAGTACCTGCCTGTCTTGACTTGTTTAATATGCCAACAGGCAGGGTCAGGATCCAGCAGAGCCATTATACAGAAAGGCACACCACGAAGGGCCAGCGTTAGAAGGAATCAGTTGAGTCACAGCCAGCATATCAAAACAGGCTTTTTGTATCTGCCTGCTACTCTTTGCCCTGGTACCAGCTCACACAGCTTATGAAACAGTAACTCAGCATAACCCATTACACTGTCACTACTAAAATGCACAGGTTGTTCTTTCTGTCTGTGAGTCAAATCCAGCTGAAGTGTGTTGTCTTAAAACAGATTGTTGAAATCAGTGCTCGTAATTCGAACTCTGGTACAGACGAATGAGGTGCTTCCAACAAGAACTGGGGTCCCAGCCAGGGACAGAACAAGAAGCGCTGCTTTAGTAATTGAAATCATGCCTTTAAGATGACACTGATGTTTAACTGTTGCAGCTACAAAGCACAGGGGAACTCATCACACCCGTGAAAACTATCTGTAAAGAGCAGGATCTGTGGTAGCGAGGCGAGTGGGTGGCTATCAGCAGAAGTGTGACAAGAATGAGATCCCTGTCGCTTTGTACGTTTGGATAGGCCTGCTTTTCATGGTCTGACCTCACAGTAAACTCTAGGTTCTGTTTTTTGTACTGCGTTTCTTATGAAACCAAAGGCAGTAAACCACTCCATCAGATGACACATGGGGTGTGTATAACAATACAATAGAAAAAGAGCTGCTGTGTCAGCTTGGCCGCTTCTTCCCCCCTATCACTCATTCTGACGCAGGCATCTTGTTTCGCACTTTGTGCTCAATATTTTCTTGTAAGCCAAATTTTCTGTGATGGAGTCACGGTGACTGAAGAGATTCTTGGGCCAGCTGGTCACAATAGGCCCTTTGTTCCGCCGACAGACAGAGCCCTCTCCATTGTAGGCAGTGACGGCAGCACTATAAAGCTGCCCCTGTAACACTCCTGCGGCGCTGATCTCGGAGAACAGGGAAATTCCTTTCCCTTGGTGTCATTCTCCTACACAATGCGGAGAGGCTGGATGTTCCAACAGAGCTGAATGGAGAGCTTGCTCTTCTTAAGTGAAGGCAAAAGGCTGAGTTAATGCAACAGTATAACTGAGCTTAGTGAAGCAGGCACACAAAAGTGAGAAAAACACAACCTTGAACTCTCCTCAGCAACTGTATCCCAGGCAGGGTGGCATGTATGCTGTTTTCTATTAGTGCACAGTTTCCTGTCAGAATACAACGCTACTTTACCTCACCAAAACTTGGGAATGATTAAGAACTTTTGGGAAAAAAACAACCGAGCAAACAACAAAACACAACAGCAACAACAACAAAAAGCAAAACAAAACAACATCACCCCCACCAGATATCTGAAATCGGAGAGTGATTTACCGCTGGGTTTCCTTTAAAGTTTACAGCTCACTATAATAAAGCCCATGCTACTGCACATGCTTGCACAATGGTAAAATTTTGATTGCTCGACAGCAAGTGACAAACAGCACAGTTGCCCACTTTAGGACTATGAATTTGTTCTACTCAACAGCAGTTTCAAGTAAATGAAAAACCCATTCATTTCATTGAATTAAAAGCCCTACAAACAAAAAAATCAAGATTAAAAGGTGATTACACATCACTGCTATGAAAGGTTTAAGACTAGAAGATAATAAACCCAACCATCTGAATTATTCAAGCATGAAATCCACACCTGAGTAGTTTATGAAACACAGTATGTGATTTCTGCCTGCAAAAGAGAAAACCCTTTGCAAAGAGGTTTGCACAGTGACTACAACAGTACTGCACCTTAAGGTCTGAAACAAATACTGTGAGGTCTTTTAAAAGGAACTGTCAGGTAGGTGAGACTGACAAAAGATGAAACAAGACTAAAATGGTAGAGTATGTAGTTTGTAAAGTCATCAAACACAAAGACTGAGATTTTAGTTGCTGCACTATTTCTTAAACTCAAAAATTACAAACTATAATAACCTGGAAAAATATTTTTTGTGTGTGTGTTAATTTGTAAGGAAAGAAAGAGTTTTGATATTTAAATGGAATTTTATGATAACTGTACTTGGCTTTTTGTGTACAGATCTCCGACACAGCCAAAGGAAATAAAAATTTCATTTTTTTAATACTAAACTAATAGCCATGCATGTCATCTTTCAAATCCTGAACCGTGCAACCCTGACATTGCATTTATTTACCCTTTTTATATAGTTCAAAGTATGATCTGAAAGAGAGAAGCTGTTAAACTAATATCCTTTTTTTCTGGGTTGGGATAGATCCATACTGCAAGTTCCCTAAATCTAAGCATGCAGCTTAGGCTAGTTTGTGTATCTGTGCAGCCAAAGGATTCTTTGAGTATACTTTAAAAGAAACATATTAAAATTTACATAAACAAACATTGCAATATACAGTCTTGTTTGTTTAAAATAACACAGTTTACAGAAGAAATGCCCTCTACTGTATTATGTATAGGTGTGTGCTCGGGCTATCAGCTCAGCTCTCATTTTACTACTTACTATACATAGGTATACATTTTTGCACTTCTAAATTTGTGACGTGGCTGTGACTGGCACAGGGTAGTTCATGACCTCCTCCCACACAGCTTACCCCTGCACCCCCCTGCTACCAAACCCCTCCAATTTATGCCCAATATATTCACATTCTCCTCTTTTTGTATTCAGATGTGATCAGCACACAATACAGCTCCACTGCTTTTACCTGTCTTTCCAACACTGTTGAATACATATACCCTTCAACACCTGACTCTCTGTCAGAACTGTGATCCTATTTTTGTTGAAAGTACTACACAGGTACAATATTTCTAACATAAATTCTTATAATTTTTCATTAAAGGAGATAAATTCATAGTTGCTATAGGAAATTTTGAATTTCATTACTTACATGCTTTAATTCTGAAACACTGTTGCTTACCTATTTTTTGCTTTAGGCAGATAATGGGATGATAAACTTGGGGGTTATTAAGTTTAACCTCTTGTTTACATTACAGACGTGCAATAGCTCTAATCTTTATTACACTATCTTTACAAATAACCGTGGTACTTGTGATTTTCATTTTTAACCACTTCACTGGTTAGTTTGCTCTATATTATTTCAAAGTATTTAATTACTGACAATTTTTTTTAAGAGGCATTTTCAGGGAGGGTTTTTTAAGCAATTGTATTTCATTTCGGCCTTCAAAATACAGAACAGCTTTTCCTTTCCCAGGATTACAGATCCAACTAAACAGAAGCACAGCAGTACATTTCTTCTTTTTGCTCTGTTTCAAGTGAACTGGTCTAATCTGCACAGAAAAGATTTGTTTCTTTCCCACAATAAGGCAAAGAAGCAACTCACACACGTAATTATACTACTGCAGAAATATTTTCAGGATTACACTACACATCCAGGAAAAAAATGAATATAGATTCTAACAGCGTTTTTTATTTGGTGAGAACCACGCTAACTGGAAACATTCAGTGGCTCTTTATTGTAAAGCATCTTACCTGTGCCAGCGTATTTGTCTGTCATATTGATATCAATGTCCAGTTTTAAAGTCAGCATCGTCCTAATGACATCATCGCTGCCTTTGCCAGCTGCCCACATGAAGGATGTTCTTCCCTCGAGATCTGAGTCATCTTTTACAGAGGGATGTTTCAAAAATACTTCAACTGTTTCCTGAAAAGACATGCTATTGAAATTAACATGAAAAGGAATTTGTAACAACAAGAAACTATTGTGTCTCATTTAGCTGTTTATGAAGCAAATCAAAGCTTCATTTTTCCTTTTTATGTTTATAGAGGGTAATAGCTCAACGGGAGCATTGTCTTTTCTGCTGTGCCCTTTTCCTCATCAATTTGCACTGCACGTTCTTAACGATCAGTTTAATGCTGTCGTTTATTTCAAACTTCTTTTTAGTGTCAAACATCATATGTTCATCATAAGGAAGTAAAAGAAACTTCAGTCACTGTGAAGAAAGCAATGAGATTAATATTATCAGCTTATCAAAATATTACTGTAATACTGTGATGCTAAAATAATGTTCCTTCAAAATATTCTCCTGACGGGTTACTAATTACTAAATATCATAAATAAAAAAAGGATTCAGAAAGTCTTTACGTTTGAGTCCAGGCTTTCCACTGTAACTGTTACAGTAAATTCTCTATTTAGACCGAAGTAAAAAGAATTATTTCTTCAAATGCTGTGTTTGTGTTAAGCGAACAAATCCACTTGTTTAACTTGCTGCTGAATTCTTACTAAAGCCACACAGGAAAGGAAGGGAGAGGAAATCACTACTGCAGCAAAAAGAATTAAAGGAAGATTTTTCCCTTTTCTATCTAATGTCTTACAAAGGCTGTGTATTTAACAGCTGGTAAACATCTCTTAAGAGCCACTGATAGGCTGGCCAATAAAAACTGGAAAAGTGGGTTTTGTTACTTTTATATTTTAGTATTAACACTATTTTATCCTTTCCCCAGTGTGACCCCAAAATAGTGCTATCACTGCTCTAGGTGGAATAAGAATTCTGTGGCTATAAGGAATCAAATGCTTATAATCACAAAGGCGTTAAAATTCCTAAGTCCCACTGTTAGTCTGATTTTTTTTTAACTACTACTTTTTACTTCATCCCTTTAAAGAAATAGGAAATTTCTCATTTATCTCACATTAATGTGACCAAAGATCCTAACAGCCTAGGGAATTCGGGTCTGTATATGAACTATTAGTTTATTGTAAAAAGGTCCAGCCAGAAGTAACGAGGAATGGAAGAATTAAGCCTTCCACACTAACCAGCGTGTGTCTGTGTGCTCACACTGACCATGGCCACCCCTCATACACCAAGGGCTGCTCATTAGACTGGCAGCCCAGCCCCCTGCCAGTGCTCTGCACTGCTTGAAACCCTGTGCGAAGGCCAGACCTTTTCAACGCCGTGGCACACAGGCTACAAACATAAATAAGTCATTTCATTTTTCTGTTATGTTCCTTTCAATCACTCTTTTTTAAATTTTTTTTTTTCTAGTGTTTTAATGCGAAAAAGTGGAAGAAAACATCATAGTGCTATGAGAGTTATCTTCCAAAATGAAGGTGACACGACTTGAAAATGAAATGGAAATAAATGACAACAGGATAGTTAAGAAATCAGAAAACAGAAGTATGAATCAGTTTAATTCTACATGTATTTTGTCACGAGAAATCACATGTATCTTATCTGTATTAAAAAAGAAAAAGTGGAGAAAACAAAATGAAAAACAACAAAGCCGAAAAACAACAGGAAAGGAGAGAAATAAACCTGGATCATTTCACTCTGTGTTACCAAGAAACTCTGAAAAATACTAAATATTATTTTTGAATATTCAAAAATAAGACAGGGGTCTCCACATTTCATTTACTAGATGAATCTATACAAGTATCTGAAAGGGAAATACATTGTCTTCAATGTTTCTGGAAATTTTTTTTAATATATATTTAGTCCTGCATTCTGCATACTAAAATCAACACTAACAGAGCATTTGCCTTCACACATGAAGTTCAAAAATTTAAAATGGATGTTTATTTGGACCTTCTGCAGGATACCTAAAACTTCCACATTTCCAGCAACCTATTTGGGTGGTTATATCAGTCAACTTTTCTTCTAGAACTTTTCCTTCTATAATAAATGGGAGTAAGTTCGTCTTAAAGAACAAATTCCTCAGGTAAATTAAGTGCTGGCCAAGCCTCTTTGGTCTTTAAATACCAAAAATAGCACATTAGAGTAAGTAACCCACAGAAAAACAGAGCAAAGAACAAGATATTGAGATATTTACAATAAACACAAAAGAACAAACTTTCTTCTTGTTTTTTTGGACTAAGAAACACCACATTTTAACTGAGAAATGTACCGTGCCTATCCAGACTTGGGCAGACTGAACAGAATAACAACATGGCCCTCAAACCATAAATGTATAGATGCTACTGCCAAAATAAACATGGATGTGTTTCCACATGATTGTTTGACTGTGTATATGGAATGCAACAGTGAGAAATACTCAAGGATTTGTAGGTAGTCCAGGAAAAAAAAAAGAAGAGCAAAAAGTGGTGTTCAGAAACAACCAAAGTGGTAAAAAAAAAAGAGAAGCTCCAAACATAACGTAGGCAAACAAACAGAGGCTCTCTGTACATCATGAGCTAAGAGAGGCCTGCAGACTTGAATGAGACCCTGATACATCATGTCAGATGGGAAACAGGACATTCATTGTAAGTCCACGAGATTGCAAATGAATGAATGATTCCATCACCTACTCTTATTTCCACATAAAAACCTAAACGATATCATAGTTTGGCTGGCTGGTGGGATCAAAAGGCAGCAACATGATGAAGATGTTTCAGTACAACTGAATCGAGCCCAGAGATAGCCAGCCAGTAAGGAAAATAACTTTCTAGCGACATATCACTATAGAAAAAAAACAAACCCAATGATAAAAGCATGTGGAGATAATCACCAGATTGTAAATAAAAACATTCTGTCTTCCCATGAGTCTGACTCAAACTAGAAAGAAAGGCTTTTACAACATAAATATTTTAGGTGTGTGAGTCAGACCCAAATTGTACGTACCATGTACAAAGCATCTGTAAAAAGTCTTTAAAAATTTGTACACTATCCACAGACATATGCTCTGATTAAAGTCTGAATTTAAAAAGAAATACCTGTATGGTCTTACTAAGACCAGCTCCAAAAAAACCCACCAAAACCCCAAAACTCACTCTCACCAAGAAACAGAAGGTGACAGTTGTGGTATTAACATACATTGGCCACTTCCCTCTTTCAATTGTACTTCTGGATTTGTTAACTTGAATGGTTCTCAAGGGTTTTAAAATTTAACTTATGTTACAATAATTAACATGTGGGTTGGAAAGACTCAAACTAGTATCCCTGTTAAGAAAATGGTGCAATATTACATTAATGAGCATAAATTATGCTACATAACTACATTAATGAGGCACTAAACAACCTTATTTTGCTAAGGGAGCTTATCAATAATACAACTGAACACAAGTTAGATGGGAGGTCTCAGCTTACTATGCATGGCATAATTCATCTATGAGAGACAGAACGGCATGAAAAAAGCCTTCTTAAGTTGCAGTGCTTGAGGATGACTTCTATAATAACATTTATGACCAGCAACCATTAAACTGCTGAGTTTTATACATAGCTCTACCGTCTCTGATCTTGCTCTGGAAAAAATTGACTTATTCTAATAAAATATAAAAATTAGGCTGTCTGAGAAACCATTTTTTTGTTGTTGTCAGGAATTTAAAAATATTTTTAAAATATTAAAAACTTTAAAAAGCTTCTAAAAATATAGTGGTCATGGCAAATTCTGGCAAAATGTACTCACTCTTCAGCCACACTTTACGAGACAAAGGCTCATTCATAATGGCAAATATTAATAAGTTAATCACTTTCAAAGAGTGGTTTCACTGGTACTGTAGCAGCTACGCAAATGCTCACACAGGTGATCTTACTCTAGATACCTTATATCTGCTTAGATATTGCTATAAGGAGCTTTAAAAAGCGAAAGCTCAGTAAAATAGTAGGTGCCATTCTGCTTTCTACTGAAACACCTACATGACTACTGTGTGTTCTGATGCAAACATATAGATCAAAGGGCTTCTCTTTGTACGGCAATTTAGTCTTAAAATCTATGTTAGTAGTCTGAAATTAAACACATTCATATAACATAAGAAAACTCTGAATTGAGTTTGTGCAGACAACACTTTGTTATGTTATAAAAACAAAAAAAGCAAAACATATTTACTTCATATTTAGGGTACGTGCTACTTACAGCAAAGTTGCTCTGTGCTGCATAATGCAGGGGTGTTGCACCTTGGCTATCAGATGGGATAGTTCCAAACTTATTTCTTTCTAATAAGAGATGGACAATCTGTGCATGACCTGAGAAAAATAATAAAATAAAACCAGATATGTGTCAAATCCTGAAGTTAAACACTTTGAATTAAAAAAAGAGAGAGAATGAACAGACCTCAATAAAAAAAAGTATGTTTGTGTTGTAGCCATTATAGTCTAAATGTAAGACACAATAGTGTCCCACTTCCACAGCCTGTATCCTTATATTTGAGGGGCGTCTGTAAATCAGGACCTATGAATAGGAGCATGTGGAAAGATTTTCTGTTTCTTTTAAAATAAATCACGAGAGCACCTCCCTAAACAAAGAAACCAGCAGTAGCTGGTCAGATAACTGTGATATTAACAGTGCAATGAGTCAGTTGAATAGTTCTAGAAAAAGCTTCTGATAATTCAGCTGAAATACTGCATTTGAGTGAGAGGTCAGTCAGAAGCAGTAGGGTGAGCATAGACTGATGTGGAGCATTTGTCCATCTACATTAAAAGGTAGCTAAACCAACACTAACTACAGTTTCATCCTACACCACATTGTTTTACAGAAGTTAAGTGTAAATTCTTTACTTAGGTAAGTACTTTACTTAGGTAATTTTGATTTATTCAATCAAAATTTCAACTGAAGATGTATAAGGGAATCTGAAGGCCAGTCTACTGTCAGCTGCTATATCTGCAATAAAAAACGATCTGACACACACAACCCACTCCATCAAAACAGATTAGGATATTTTTTTATTAAAATCACAACATTTTTGAGGGAGTGGGAAAACTTTATATCCACTTCACAGACAGGAAAACAAAGACACAATATAGTATATTGCCAATAAAGTCAACTGACCCTTTCATATGCTTTCTTTTGTAGGCATAGCCAGCTTACAGAATACCTTAATGATATGGTATTTTAAGAGACACTATAAGGCATAAATCACACAAAAATACTCTGATTTTGCAGGAGCAATCTCCCAGTATCTTGCATGTGGGGAAAACAATCAATTTTGCAGCTTGTTACTTTTGCAGAGTTGACCTGAATTAGTTTAGAATAAATGAAAAAAGTAGGTAAACCTTTCAACTATCAGTAGACTTTTTTTTAATGAAAACACCAGCAATTACAGAATGAAGTTGTGTTACAGTCGTGGTATGTAGCTTTTCAAAACCTAAGAGATGGAGGAGCAGGCAAACCTTTTGTGGAATGGCACTTTCAGACTTCATATGTATAGACGTATCAGAAATGAGAGAAAACAGTCAACTTGAGTCAAAAAGGATGAACAGTTACGTGGGTATTTTTTTTTCTAGGTGTTTTAGGGTTTACAGAAAGGCTCCTCTTTCAGCCATTAAGGCAAGTCTGGACCCAGAACATCACAAGACTGTCCCTCCCCACCAGAAAAACACTAAAAAGAGGGGATGCAATGTTGCTATACTCTTCCCATCTCAACACTATAAGAAGTGAACGGAGGCACATTGGAAGAAGTTGTTTCCGAGTGCAACCCTAGCAGGGAAAACATAGGAGTACTGGGCCTGAATAAAAAAAAAAGTTGCCTGAACTTTCAGGATATAGAACTAGAAAAAGGGTAACTGAACTCTGCAATCAGGACAGGTCTACCTAAATTATCTATGAAAGAAGGCTTGAGAGAGTTGAAAAATATTGCGTGCAACAGTGAATAAGTTGTTGCAAAGACGGATCTCATGTAAACGTTAATTCTTGAGGTCAAGAATTGTCATTTCTGTAGTACTTTTATTTAGAACAGATGTAACTTGGCAAAGACTCTTATTTATACAAAAGGTAACAGGAACAACAATGCCCTAAGATGCAGTCACATGTATTCTATCACCTTTGAAAGAATGTTTGTGGCTGTATCCATGCGCTACTTAAAAACTATTCTTAACCCATTTAGTAACAGTTTAGACTCTTTGAGATTTATACACAGCACCCAGTATCTAGCTTAAAGCAGAACCCTAAAAATTAATCATGATTTACCAATCAGAAGTTTCCCATGGGTATGTGCCACCTAGAGACCCCATCAATTTCACAAAGGACTCTGGATGTCTTGGCACATCTTCCCCCTTTATTCCACACTGGTTAGACAACCAATTTTTCCAAAAAACAAAACTGCTCTCTTAAATACAATTTCAAAACACGACAAATTTTGTGTCTTGGACAGAACCAAGTGATAATGACTATTTATTTGGGGGACTAATCCTATGACACTTGAAATGTTTCACAATTTCTCTGTAAAAATTTGATATCCCTACTTAAATGCAAATCTGAGAACACTTTTTTTTTTTTTTTTAAGAAAAAAATAAACATAATCAAACTACATGTATATTGTCACTGGAGCAGCATTAAATCGCTCCAGTGAGCAATCTGATTCTTTTATTGGCATTCTTTGTCTGCAGTGTCCCAAAGGGTCATGGGGATGAAGCCTGTTAAAAGGGAAGAGAGAGTGTTTGAAGATTCATTCTTTCTATCCATTACATGGTGTTTATTTTTAACTCCTTACGCATAGGAGAATGGAAAACAGGAGGTCAGTTTTCTAAATCGTATTATTTTTGTGCCCGTCATTTTATGAGTCGCATTTCCATGTATTTAGATTATTTATATTTAATCAGGTTTTTACCTGTTTTGCAAAGATCAAGTTTTGTAACCTGTAAAACCAAACCATGCAGAATTCACGTATGCAGGGTTGCAATTTACAGAGCATCTGATTCTCAGGGTAGCAATCTGAACAGAAAAAAAACTTTATCTGAATAAAATTTCTTGTCAGATCTGATTAGATTGTAACGTGTCTGATGAAGAGCTTGTACTAGGAGTAGGAGAAGTGCAGCTCTGCCATCTTCTTCTGCCGTTTCACCTGCAGTTTCTTTGCAGGAATATTTTAAGTCACTTGCCTATTTTGTAAGGGGTCGTTCAGTAAAAATTCTGTAAAATCATCCATAAATCCACATAACTGGGCACATGTAAACTGCAGTACATCATAATCAGCTGAAAGTGAACAAGGGAGTGATGATGCCACTGTGAGCCCCTGCCTTGTGGAGCAGGCACTTCCCTCAGGCACCTGTGATCATCTTACATATGGACCAAGTGAGGGTGCTGGCATAAATCCATATATTATTAGTAAAGTTGTCATATTTTTTCAGATAAAAAGTTTTTAAAAGTTCTGATATTTTCATCATGCACCCCAAGGGATTGTCTTACATACATTTCAGACACCACTGCTCTAGACCACCAGTTGTTATTTTTTTACTTATGAACAAAGCTACATATGCAAGAACATCTCAACGTGGTATAATTGTTCCTAAATCATGACCACATGTAGCCTGCTGAAGTAATGTGTTTTACAGTGCTTCGGAGAATCTGAAGCTAAAAAGTACCAAACAACAACAACAAACCCCAAAACAAACAAAACCCCAAAACCAAACCAAAGCAAAACAAAAACCCCACAACAACACAGTCTACACACAAACTTCTAATCCTGGCCTAACAGAAACTATTATTTTTCTAAGAGAGTAGTTAGCATAATGCCAGACTGGAATTACACAAAAATCAGAGACAAAGATTAAACACCACAGCCAATTAATTATTAAATTACTTCAGTGCTGTCCACTTTACCAAGTAAGGCTGCCCAGTGAAGGGGAGTTCGGAATAAGTTGTCGTAAGATGTCACATTGCAACCTTCATAGGAGGTCAGGACATCAACAACTGCTACGTTCCCATCAGCAACAGCAAAATGAAGGGGAGTTCGTCCTTCGTAGTCTTGCCAATTAAGCAGAGATTCTGTAGGTGCAGCTTCCTTTAAAAAATAAAACCAAAAAACCAACAAAATTTAAAAAAAAAAGTAAGTTCAAGAAAAAAACTATATACTCTTCAGGGATTTTTGAGTCTTATTATAAGGAGATAAACTGTCCTGGTTCAGTAGAATATAGCTCTACAAATATATACTTCTGTTACAGGATAGGCTATTTTCAAGTATTTCTTATGGAATTTTTTTCATACTTACTGTACAAGACCTAATTTTTGGTACACAGCCTCTAGTTTTACCAGTGTTTTGTGCAAGTGGTTCACACAATATAGGCACTAACAGATATAACTTGACTTTTCATTACATTTTCTTTAAAAATACACTAAATTAATTTTCATATAAGGCGCCATGCTATATAGTTTCATATTATGATAACTTCCTCTCTGATCAACTTTTTACTAGACAAATTTATCTTCATTATTTTCTTTCTCAGCCAAAACAGAATAGATACAAATGAACATCATCTTAGTGTTGCATAGACCTCCAAATGGCAACTATCATAAAGGCCCATGAAATACAAACTATAAACTTCACTTCACTGAAAAAAGAGGTATCTCCAAATAAGATGGTAAACAATAAAACAATAGTAACTCAGGATACAGGACACCAAACATCTAGAGTAGAAGCCAAATGTTAAAACAAGAGCTTGAATAAACTATAAGGATGTCCTGGTTTTGCTATAAAACAGGCTTCTCTTTTAGAGAATTTGCCTGTCAGCTAAAGCCTTCATATTAGCTGCATTTTCCTGGAAAACCACATACATGTTTTGGTAAACATAGCAATGGAATGCAAGGTTATTGATAAGGATGGATGAGAGGGGCATCTCTTGTGAGAGGGGCAACGAGAAACAGGTGACTAAGAAACTGACCAACAGAGTATAACATCTCATTCATGTGAATACTTCTTATAAAAGTGGGAGATCAGGAGGATCTCGTCCCTTTTTCCTTACGGCCAACATTAGGAGAGGACCTTGCTAGTCATCCCTGTGAACTGAGGCCTAGTGACAGACTGAATCCAGTCCCGGCTGGCTGCAGAGTCCAGTCCAGGACTTCAGGTGCCGGGCCTTCATCTGCTGGAGCAGTTGCTGGGACTTTCAAGATTGGGTTTGTATATTTTGTATTATTTCCCTCTGTTTTATCAGTAGCATTAGTAAAACATTTTTAATTTTTCCAACTCTCTTCTCTCTGTCCTTCTTTCCCTCCTGATCGCCTGTCCTTAGTGGGAAGGGGGGAGGCAGGGGAAAGGGGGTTAACAATACATCTGCCACGGTTTTATTGTCACCCTGCAAACAAAACCTCGACAAGGGTGTAAGTCTGCTGTTCTATCTCCAACAACTCAGAACAATTCACTGAAATCATGGGAACCCTGTGCAAAATACAAACAAACAAACAAACAAAATATAGTCCAGACGTTTTTAACTTCCAGCACTAGAGTGGATTTTAACCCATGATACCCGAGAAAAACAATCCTCCCAATAACAGAGTGCCACACCATATCTTACAATATACTTGTGAAAGAGGAGGGAGAAACTGTGGTCAGTGCAGCTTGTTAACAATTAAAGTTCCTGAGCCCCTTCTCACTAAACTAATTGCAGTTTTTCCCATTGACTTCACTAGGTACATGAATAGGCCATAAAATCACTTGTATTTGCATTATTTGAAATGCAGTAGCTATTACAAAGAAAACAAACATCTAACATTGAGAACAATAAATCAAGAAGCAGAAAGTCAGGAAATTTAAGTTGATTTCTGTCTATTAACTGACAAAGCTTGTATATTCTATATATTCTATTTAATAGATAAAAAAAATAAATGTTTAGAGTTTTATTTAACCACATGACCTAAGTGCAATTTGTCTAAGTTAATGCTGCAGCAGTAACCTCAGCTCCACAATGCCCCAGTTCTTTGCTTCTTATTGTCTTACTTTCTAACAGTGTCAACTTAAACCTACTAATATTTGATTATTTTAAGTTTTCTAAAGTTAAACATTTACATACTTTGCATACTGTATGTAAATGCTAATTAAGTTGTCTGTCTCTCATATTAAAAAACTGCATCAGTTTTAGATATCTGTAGTTAGCCGTGTTTTACTAGAGAAAAAAATTAACATAGTTGAAACATATTTCACTTCATTACAATATTTAACAGATAATCCATTAAAAACACAAAAAAATGATCTGAGTCTCAACTAAAAACAGAATCAAGTTTAACATTGTTGCAGGCACAAACCACAATAATCAAAGCATGAATAACACTTCTTTTAATAAGCATTCAAAAGCATTTATCTGAGCCATTACAGTGAGAGGTGGAGTTTTATGTACTTATCTAGCTTTAATAATTCTCAAGAGAAAGCTAACTGCTAATATGCTCACTTTCTGTCTACTCAAAGAGCTCAGCAGGGGGAGTATAGAGCCCACTGCAAAAATTCAGATGTGATCTTCATAAGAATCACTTTTAAGAACGACTAAAAATGAATGACGATAGGCACAAAAATTATAACTGAAATTCTAACTCCATCAGAGGAAAACCTGTTTGAAAAGAACAGACGAACAAGAAAAAAAACGCTTATTCACTTTACCTATAATTTATTGATGTAATCTGGAAAGCTAATTTTCAAGCCTCTTAAAAGCACAAGCAACATACTAAATAAATGACTCCTAAAACTCACGGCTTAAAGTCACTGATGTTCCCTAGAACATACCCCCATAATCAAAAGTGTTACTTTTGCAAAACGGTAAAGAATGTTTTAATGACAAAGCCACTGTTTATATCCTGGCCTAAAAGTACTCAGGTGTTTTGTGATTTCTGGCCACTTCAACTAGAATTTTCTAGGCCTCTTCCTGCCTGCATTCAAGGCTATAATTTCTTTGGATTTTAAGTGTTTTTTGTGTAAAATTAACTATAATTAAACTGTGGTACTATATTAATATTTAAAGCACAATACACAGAAGAGAAGCTATGCTTTTTTGTGCAGCAATTAGAACAATGGAACTGTAGGCAATAATGGAAAGTGTCGTATAAATAAACGTCATGTCTCTTACCATGAAGAATAAATAAAGAGGAGAGATATAAAATAGACAGAGAGTATTAAGCAGTTGCTTCCATCATATTAATGGAACCTTATTCTGTTCTTTTCTCCTTAAATCTTCCCAACGTTTTTCATGTAACCAAGCACTTCTGAATCTGGAAAGGTGGAAAAGGAAGTTGACCATGAGAGACTCTCCAGATTAGAGTTTCTCTCTACTACACACGTTTACTTTCTAAATACGTCACGAGTTCCATTTTTGCTGTATTTTGTGGATTTCAGTATTAGATATAACCAATTTGTGCGTAACTGTCACCCCTGCAAACCCAACATACTTCAGCATTCAGCTGAGCTCTTTTCAGTATTGTTTATTTTAACAATCCCTACAGGCTAAGTGCTATACAAACATCAAACAAAAAGATGACCCTTAATTTTAAGAGTTTATAAACAGGAGACAACAAATGGACACATCCAGATGGCAGAGCACAGAAAAAGAAGCCTATTTTTTCAGTAAAACCAGCAGCTTAACTTTTGTCAAGTTTTTATAAAGCAGCACTGGAGAATTCTGAGTAGGACACTAGAGAAAACTAATTTCCTGGGGTATTTTTTCAGAGTGCTAAAGATAACATGAGAGAAACAGCAGCAGCGTTGTTTTTCATAACTTAGTCAGCAGGCAACAAAGGCTGCCAATGCAGATCGACCAGCTGTAGATATCAATATCTAACTGCTATCTGAGCAATGGCAAACACCTTACAGTTTATGGCACTCTGTCATGAAAGCAAAGACAAATGGTTCATGTTGGATGTAATTAAAAAAATTGAAAGGCAACAGAGGCACATAGTTGTAGACCTTTTGCACGGCTGTCTCTCCAAGACAATATTCTCATGACATTAGAAATACAATTACGTATGTTAAGACACAAGATGACAGAAATTTTAACTGTATGGGTACCTACAAGAGAAATATAATGCAGAAAGACTGTGAAGAACTATATAGTTAATCTGGATGTAAAGACTTAGAGAGGAATGAGAATCAAAGGGCAATAGATCTGGAATGAGGTAATACGACAAAAAGTAGCTAAGAAAGGGAGGGAAGATTGTGAGCTCTGCTAGGTAGGTATCTGTCAAGACAAGACAAACTCTTCACTGTAGAGTAGACAAGATCTTACTAAAGAACTAAACTCAGAGGCACCGCAACCAAAAAAAAGTATTTATACTCAGCAACAGAGTCAGTCAACAGATTGATTACCTAGGTAATGTTTCTGTAACATCAACTTTGACAGCATATTCTGTAAGCTAAATTACTTTTACATTTAAACTTGCTATTATCTCACTCCATCAACAAGCATATATAGGTATAACTATTTGGAATGTAAACAATTTAGTTGATGCATGAAAAAGTCTAAATAGAATAAGGAATACTCTCTTCTGTCAGAGTAAAAGAAAAAGAACCAAAAAATCTGGAGGTGATCACAGTTCTGTATTACCTGAAGAGAATCTTTGAGAACACCTGCAGTAAGGAGACAAGTATTCTTGACCTTTTGTAGTACGCTTGGCTGGGAGGGAGTAAATTTTCCTTGCAGCAGCAGGTATGGTGCTGGGTTTCATATTTGTGATTAAAACTGTTGATAACACACCAATGCTTTGGCTGCTACTGAACAGTGTTTGCACAGCACCAAGGATTTCTCTTGGTCATGCCCTGCCCTGTCCTGCTCCCCTGCTTCCTCTAGTGAATGGGTTGGGAGTGGGCAAGAGACTGGGAGGGCACGCAGCTGGGAGAGCTGACCCGAACTGGCCCAAGCAATATCCCATACCATGTAACATCACACTCATCCAAAAAAGCTCAAGGAAAGGAGGAGGCAGGGGCGATGCTCGTGGCTACACCTTTTGTCTTCCCAAGCAGCAATTAAGCCTGCAGAAGCTCTTTTTCCACTTTCCTGGGAGTAGCCAACACCTGCCTGCTGATGGGAAGTACTGAATAAATTTCCTTTTTTTCACATACAGCTTCTGCTTTCCATACTGAACTGTCATCATCTTCATTCATTAGTCTTCTTGCTTCCTTCTATTTTCTCCCAGTCTTGCAAGAGGGGAGTGAGTGAGCAGCTGTGCAGGTGTTAGGCTGTTGCCTGGGACAACCACAAATTTAAAAACATTTACCTTGACTATCTAGTGTTTGAAAAAGCCTGTATTTGAATATAAGAACCTTTACCTACTTCTCAGCAAATTTGTTTCTCTAGTGTGGCAGAAAAGTAGATGGTACATATAAACTAAAATTTTGTGACAAATTATTTCACGTTGAGGCCAAATTACAAATCTCTTGAGTATAAAGAAGTCATACAGAAACAATACACCGGAAACCTCTCAAAAACTATTTTTATAGTTAAAAAAAGTGTCAATAACTGTAAGACTATCAATGTGATTTAAAGAAAAGCAAAGCTAATGTTCATATGCCACACAAAAGTTCTCAACTTGCAAGCTAATCAGGCAAACAGACATAGAAGTCATTGTAGTTAGCTTACAATCAATATGTGTCTAGTTCTAAAAGACATTCCAAAGACAAAGATATAGAGATTGCTGTAATATGACAGAAAAATTAAATTAGGATTTCTGTATCTTTCCATGTTAGTGAAGTTGAGCGATTTCCACAGAATAAAAAGGTAAAAATCAAGCTGAGCACATTATTTCATTGCACTCGTTACAACTGTTCATGTAAAAAATGAAACTGAAATACTGCAGAAAGAGAAAATAGGCCACTAAGGAAAAATTATTAAATCTGTACAGAAAAATGTCTGGAAAGTCTCTCAATAAACTGACCATGGTCTGACCGATAATTGATCAAATATCTCGCAGAATTCTGACTCAAAAGACCAAATTAAATTAGATTTCTCACTACAGTTAACTAGAAATAAACTTTCAAATAATGAAGAAAAGACACACAACAAAGAAATCAGTCAGCGAGATGCAACTAAGATGAGTAATATGACTGCTCATTTTAACTAGAACTTGCAACCCCCTCCACCCTCTCTCCCCCCGCAAATGAACAGCCACACACATCAAACTAATTAAGAGACTATACATAGTCCATGAGCTAAAGCAAAGACATTCATCCATAGAACTCAGAAAAACTCATTTTAAGATTTTCTCACCAAATTCTGGATATTATGAAAACCAAATTATTTCATTTTCAAAGAGTCAGTGGATTAAAATGAAAAATTTTAAGAGAACAAAAAAATATTTCTATCAGGGTAACGTAATAAATACAAAAAGTGTTCTACATATAAAAGACTTTCTTACCAGAATACATTTCACTGTGTGAACTGCACTAGGGTCCTTGTTGTTAGCTGCCCAGTGAAGTGGGATTTTTCCTTCAATATCAGGGATTCCAATATTTGAATCATGTTTTATGAGAAGTTTCACATGCTCTGGGTTATTGTAGTAGGCACTCCAATGCAATGCAGTTTGCTGGAACACAATATTCACAAGTTTTACAAACACATTGAAAAATGAATATAGGATGAAAATTAAAGTGGGTTAGAACCTGAAATATGATTTAAATACATTTTCACAAAGAAAGAGATCGCCTAGTCCAACTCCTCTGCTCAAAGCATGGTCAACAGGGCGATCAGGACACTTTCCGGTCAGATTTTGAGTTATCTCCACAGACAGAGATTCCACAACCTCTCTGGACAACCTGTTCTAGTGTTTTACCTCTCTTGCAGCAAAAGAGTATTTTCTCAGGTTCAAACAGAATTTATTATATTTCAACTTGTGCCTATTGCCTCTTGTCTGTTCACTGCTGACCACTCAGAAGAGTCTGGCTCTATCTTCTTTACCTCCTCCAATCAGGTATTTATACACATAGGTAAAATCACCCCTGAACTGTCTCTTCTTCAAGCTAAACATGTGCAGGTCTCAGACTCTCCTTGATGGCAGTTGCTCCGACCTGTTAACCACCTTTGTGGCTCTTCACTGGATGTACTCCAGTGTCCATGCCCTTACTGTACTGGACAACCCAAAAGTAGACACAACATTCCATTTGTGGTGCCACCAGTGCTGAGCACAGGGGATGGACCATGGGTAAAAACAGGTTTAAACAATGGGTAAATGAGCAATCTTCTGTTACAAAGAGGACTGACAGAAAATGGAACACATGTACCTAGGGTGGGTAACCATACAAAATCACTGGAGAATAGGCTTCAAACAAAACTGAATCAGAGGCCCATCTGTCTAAGTAAGAGTAGATACTCAGGCATCTTTGCTGCTAAGGTCTCAATTAGATCTAAGCTACAGCATCTTAAACGGGACCCACACTGAGAAGCCCTTATGCTTGGAATATACATATTTCTGATAGGAGATGAACTGCTTCATATGAGGATTTCTTGGATGATGGCAGGAGAATACTGTCCATGCTACTTAGGCAGCCAACAGGGCAATGACATTGGATGCAGCAATTCCAGACCTGCAGAAAATATCTGAGCTTGGTATTAAGCAATCATGTCCAAGTTAGAATGATCATTTGAAGCAGGCACCAGAGCTGCACTACGGAACAGCTGCTGTAAGTAGTTTGGTCCCTCTTACATTTGGAAATCTCTTGTTATAAATTGACAATGAAGAACAAAACAAGATGACTCTCCACTAGAGGAAGATGGCACTGAATTCTGAGACTGAACTTGGATCCATCTTTAGCAAAGGTTTTGATTTTCTGTACTGTCCTTGATCACTCGGTATTCTGAGGTTGAATATTACTGAATATAATGCCCACCAACCCATGGCAGCCCAATAAAACATCAAAAGACAATCCAGGCTCCTATTCCTAATTCCTGACTGCCAGTGGCTTTTTATGGGTATTAGTGATGTTCATAATTAGAGGCTTTTTTAAACAGTGAAGTGTTGGTATATTAACAGGTATTTTATTTCTCAGACACATCCCTCCCAACTGCCGAGTACCAGAGGGTTGTAAGATACAGAATGAACTTTATTCCCCCCATCTCACTTCCCTCCCTGCCCCTGCAAAATAATATGTGGCACTTTGATTTGAAAATGGAGAGAAATAACTGTTGTGGGACATTTGTGTGTAAGCCTACAACACCCTGTATTAACATCCTTGAAAAGTGAGAATGTATGAGTTCAGTATTGTTTCCTTAATATCTCTGTAGAGTAGGAAGGCAAAAATAAGCCTATTTTTTGTTTATTGCTTTAAGCTGTTAGTTTTGTACCATGGTGACATAACACATTTTTGTCCACTTGATAGTTCACTGAAAAAGAGGTCATTTAAAGACATAACTGGAGGGGCTGCAAGGAAAGGTCTGATAACTGTCACCACATGCAACGACACACTGCCTAGCACCGTAAAGCATGTTCAAACCATTACAGTCTGTCAGGATTTGAACTGAAAAGGCTTCTAGCAGGAGAAATTTGTAATAAGTTAAGAAATGTTTTTTCTTAAGTGGAGCTGACCAGTATCGCTAGAAACTGATGGCTGCAATGAAAGTAAAAACTTTTGATTACCAGGAGGCCAATGTAGTTTTGGTTTACTGTTCTATCTCACCTACAGTCTTCTTTTCACTCAGTTGCCTACATGGAAGTAGATGTAAAAGACAGCTGTTCTCTCACATGTTCAGGAATTATATTTGACAATCTTGATATGCATAGTTGCAATAAGGGAAACAAATAAGATATATGCCCAAAAGTGTTGAACTTGTTGGACCACCTTTCATCAACCTGAATTCCATCTTTGCTACTGTGACTACTGATGACACAAACTGGAATCAAAGTGCTCTGCGTTTTGTGGGAAATCTGGCAATGCTTTAATACTGCCTTGGAAATCTGCTAAACAGCAGACAACGTTCCTAAAAGATTTTGGCTGGTTACCATGTACCTTTGTTAATTAATTAACATGGTCAGGAAGTCAGCATGACCTCTCCAGAATGACTGCTGTACTGATAGCCATGGTTTCCATGATACGTGTTAGAATACCCTGGAAGGCAACCAGTTGATTTCTAGGGCACAGGCTGCTTCAACTCCATTATTCAGAGGGGATGGAAGATTCATTTTTTGGAAACTGGGCTTGCAGCTATCTTATCCTGCTTTCTAGATGATAAAATCAGACAGCATTTTCAGAGTGTATACAGTAACACCACTAGCAAGTCCAGTCCCCTTCTCTATGTCCTCTTGTGGTAGAATGAAACCTACGACATGAGATATGGAATGATGACTTCCACTAAAACCAGCCTTGCCAAGCTGATATGTTGATTATTAGCTGATCCAAATACACTTGATCAGGGCACTTACATTTGAATCAGTGCTAGATTAGCGCCCAGTGGGGAGATTTTCTGCACCAGCTCCAAGATCACTTACAAATTGTACGAAGGAGAACTTCCTGCTTAATACTTAAAAAGCCTTCATCATCAGCAACAGTTCTAGTCGTATCTGACACCATGCCCACCTCGCTAACAGTAGTTACATAATTGGTTTTTGGCCTTCTTTTTGCTACATATACTCACAGTATCTCACTTTGTGTTACTATATCCTTGGAGGAAAAAAATGGGCTTAGGGAACATTCATATCTCTGGATTCTTTGAAAGAAGTTTCTTTCAGGTTTCAGTATACATAAACTGCTAAAGCACATGAAATTTAAACCAGATATTTCCAGATAAACTGGTCCACAATAGTTACTAGAAATCCATCTACTAAAGGTAATGTGATCAGCTCCCAAAAAGAACATGTATCGAGCATTCTGACAAGAGGTGCACCTGTTTTGTTCAAAACCTCTGTGAAAACACCAGTTTTAAATCAAGTATTGCTAAGCACTCAAACTTATGAACCACAGTGATCTGAGCAACTAAAAAAATACAGTTATTATACGCTAAATAATTATTCCTTCTTTTAAAATGGGTTAGTGTGCTATTACTACAGACTGGCAGCCCTCTCTCTATGAATAGTAAATCAATTAAGAACCATATGAGTTTCCTTTTAAGATCTGTCATCTCTTCTGGCTGGTCATTTTAATGACAGTCCTTTCTCACAAACATCAGCAGATTATTTCCTGAGGCTCTTTGAAGTCAGTGTGCTCCTGAAGCAGGCTCATTTTATGGATGTGGTAGAGCATTACTTGACTTTGCAAAGGGACATCAGACAACTCATGGTGGTAGATGCACTATATGATGTACCTGGAAAGTCACCTGTAGATTTCCTGGCCTTTCAAGCAACTGTTGTCACTACAGATGCAGAATATTAGTCTCAAGGACTTTTTTCCAAGAAGGTAGTAATGTAAAGCCCTGAAGATGTTAAGATTACATTTTCTCCTGAGGAAGTCTGCAGTTTCACAAAACAAATGTTTACGTGACTAACCAATGCTCTGTTTGAAATGAAAGTTTCATGCTAGAATGTCAATCAACTTTATTATCACATGCCTCTCACTAAGCCATGCATTCATGGAAGCAACTGTGTACGTGCATTGATAGCAGATCTTCTGCTGCCAATCGGTCCGTTTAATAATAATAATAATATTGATAACAATAACAATTTTTTGTTTTTAAACCCACTTGATACTTTTTATTGTCCCTGTTAGAAAATCTTCTCGATAAATGGCATCACATTCTACCCCAGGCCAAAAAGTTATGTACAACTAGGGGACTCTAAAAATTGACCATTTTTGCTTGCAGAGATACAGAAAAAAAGGACAGTTGACCAGAGAGATTTAGCTTATGGGTATTTTTAACCTTGGACCACCCTTGCAGATGGAAGTGAAGGAGAGGAAATGAAGGAGTAAATTTGAGCCAGGAATAAAAGGGGTGGTAGTGGTTTGAAGGTGTTCAGTCTCTCTTTCTCACTATGTAATAGTATTTTGAATGGCAACAAATGAAACTCATTTTCTTTAAGTCAGTCTGTTGCGCCCATGACAGTAACTAGTGAGCAATCTTCCTGTCCTTATGTCAAACTACAAGCTTTCTCAATTTATTTTCTCCATCTGTCCCATTGAAGAGGTGGAGCAAGGGAGTGGCTGGGTGGCCATTTGGCTGCTGGCCAAAATTAACCCACCACACATTTCTAAAATGTGGACACCTCTGTTGATCCTACCACCATTTTAGTGGCCCCAATTGATCACCCAGTGTTAGAAAGGATGTCTGCCAACAGTAAACCTGCATTCAGCTCAGCACCAAAGGAATTTCCTCTATTTTCTGGTTTTTAATTGATAAATACTTTGAAGGCCATTTGCACAAAGTTTTCTAGTGACTCTTATCATTAAATGATACTAAATGTAGGGTTTTTCCAAGGAAGAAAAGCAAGATAAGCACATGCTATCCAGTTTCTAACAAGAATCACAATTTTACAGAAAGACCTAGACCTTAAAATCAGTGCTTTTTGAATCCTCTATTATTCTATGTACTCTCAACAAGAATGCCAATGAATTCAGTGGAATGAACTTTCACCTTATTATCATCAGGAAAATATTAATATTTCTAAAGGTGATTATTAGATTACCAGCGTTAGCCACTATTTTGAAGACTCAGAAAAAGTTTGTTATGACAGAAATAGTTTTTCACACACAACTATCTGAATGTAATAATGATTTCTAAAGTTGCTACAAGTGTTGTCTTAAAATAAGTAGTATTTTTACCTTGTTTCTGTCCTGCGTATCCACTTCTCCAGGTGCCATATGTTTTAGCAATAGAGCTAAACATTTTGGGCTTTTGTGACGTGTAGTTAAATGTAATGGTGTCATATCCTCCAAGTCCTTCTGCATCCAGTTCCCTCTACGAGCCAGTAAAAGTTTCATGAAGCGGTAATTTCCCTGAATAAGGAAAAACATCAGAAATTTATTCCAATTTATAAAATCAATTAATGATACTGTTCAGATATATTTAGTGTTGTATTACAGTGCCTAAAAAAACCCTACCAAACAGCTCTAGGGTTTGGAAACAGCTAATATGTATTTTTTGTTAAAAAAAATTTCTCTCTTGATTTTTAAGTCTGTTTTTCCATTTGGTATTAGATACATATCTTCCATTAGTGGAACGTGTAAGACAGGGTTCAGTAATACCAAAAATTCTGCAATATTGTCAGAGTTTCCTGACAGTTCAACCTCAATAGACATCATGTAAAAACTAAAATAGGACCATTACATGCTAGTTTCAGCAAGGTAGCCAGTTATCAGATTAGGAATAAAGCTAAAGACAAAGAAAGATTACAATTATCAAAATGAAAGTAACAAAAATAACAGAGAACAACTCAGGGAGATAAAATGTACTCATCTGAATTAATAACAAACATATAGAAAAGTGATTGTTTCTTAAATTTTTAAATTAGGAACTGTATATGAGTTTTGATCTGTTATATGCATGATAAATGGATGGGATAGCTAGCTTTGCAACACATTTTAAATACTTAACACTCTGGACTTAATAGGTTTTCAAAAGAAATAATGTAGTAATGCTCCAGTGACTAATGACTGAGGATGGATCCCAAGGGAAAACAATCCAGTTTTATTTCTCAAATCATTGAAGAAGCCGGCCAAAAACTAAAGATATAATAATGAAATTGTGAAGATGTTGTCGTGCTTTAAGCCAGCCTTGACCTGCTGCTGCCCCTTGCTTGGAGATTATTCTCCATATAACTGAGTTCCTACATATGACACTTCGATGCTTCCAATTCAGTACAAAGCCTCTTGGGTTTTCCAAACCACCTTCAGCAATTGAGTTTTAGTGGAGGACCAGTAAGAGCTGGAAAAATAACTCATTAAAGCAAAACATCAGGATCTACTTCATGTGACCATGTTTTAAATATCTCTATTCTTTTTCCACCCTAATATCTAACCTTTCCTAAAGAGAAAGGGGTGTGCTGTCTCACAGTTTTACTCACTGTCTCTCATATTAGTTTTTGCCAATTTCACATATTGACAGTTTAAATGAAAGTATCAATTACCCATAAACACAATGAAAATAGAAAGCTCAGAAGGGAAGATAAATTAGTATAATTCCTTCTACTCAGGGAAAAGCTGCAGCTTTTTTTTTTTTTTTTTAGATGAAGCTTTATTAGGCAATGAACACAGAAAAGATGGCACCGAAATCAATAGCAGTCATGTCTTTGGATTCTTCTGCTTAGGGAACTACCTGCAAATTAACATATATCAGTCTGTTACAATTCTTTTATAAATCCTGGATGTTAACTTAGGCCCGTTAGGGTGTCTTTGGAAAAACAATGGAAAAAAAAGCCATGTAGACAAGTGCAAGCAGAGCTAATGAATGAGGGGCACTTCCGTGTATCTTAAGACTCAGTAATGTGAATTGCTTTGTCAGCAGAACAGCAGGGTGGAGACAGGCCAAATGATTCGAGACCCCCACAATATCCAGTGCTAGGGCATAAAATATCCTGGTTTCTTTTCCCATAGCAGACAGACATCAGAAGGGCAGATTTTATATATGTTACTGTTCTGTTCTTTGTCTAATAAAAATGGAAGGGTTGAGCTTTATGTGGGCAGAATGGATTTCACCAAGTATGCCTAAAATAAATGTGATCTTTTTTTTCCTGCTACACTATTTTATTTTAAAATACAGAACAGGGAGAGCAAATAATGAATGAGCTCAGACAAAATAACCTCTTCATACTTCTACAGTTTATGGCCATCAGTCCTTGCTCTTCAGTGAAAGCCTACAAGAAAACTCTGCCAAAAACCTTACCACAAAACTGCCTGAAAGTGCAAACTTCTCTTGCCAGAGATGGCGTGGCTACTGTGCTCTTCAACAGCATTCACACCAAGTAGTGAGTGACTAGTTCTCTTTCTTCTGCTGGGTGCCAGGGGAAGCATAACCGTAGGGTTTTGTCCCTTTAATGCACAGCCATGCATCAAGGCACACACAGAAGTGCAAAGGTAGAACAGCATAATGTCTGCACAGCTACTAATCCACACAATATACTCAAAATGAATTAATAATACATTCGGGAATGAGTTAGGGATGAGAAAACTCCTCATTATTGTCATTATATCTTAACATGTAAATACAAGATGAACTTGCAAAACTCATTAAAAATAAAAATACCGAGCAAAAAAATCACAGTGTATCATGATATGATTGGTAATTAGACTTATGAGAATATTAGCCTTGGAAAAAATATGGCTGGTTTTCTCCATCAATGCATTTGTTTTGTTTTCAGTATTTCCTGCTCAATGTGCATGCATATGCTTGAAAGAAAAAAAAATGATTTTGTCTTGTTGATGGAAATTTATTGGAAGATTTACAAGTATATTGTGCTTTTTGAATGAATTCAGCTGAAAAAAAGAGAATCGAAGTTAAAATAATACATAAAACTAAGAGAACATGCATTTTTATTATTAGAGTTTCTTTCCCTATACTCTGTTTTATTTTTGCTGTTACACATTCTTCCACCAATTACTACTATACTATTCTGTTGCATGCTTAGCCACCAACAAATCCCTCTCCTTAGGAAATGAACCTGTAATAAATCCCCTCACTTGGAAACACAAAAGATTCTGTTTCTTCCAAATGATTTAAGATTTTTTTTTTAAATACCACCATAGAAAACACCTGTACTTACATTACTTATTTGCAATGATCTTATCCATGCTCCTACTTCTGACTGCTGTTCTTTAGTAATACCATGAATGCTGCTGTGCTCCTTTCACTCCTTAGAAAATAGCAGCATCCCTATTAATGTAAAAATTCCCCACCTTCAACTGATTACTGTTTAAGTTTGTAAATATGCAATGTATCAACATGTCCTGAAGGCAGATTTAATTTAGGTCTTTCTAGGTGGAGGGGTAAAATGTATGCTTAATCTGAAGAGCAGCTACTAGCCAAATTCCTTCATTTTTATAAAACTCTTGTGTACAATGAGTCTTTAAACTGGCTAGATTTAACTCAAAGAAAATGCACTTGATTTGCCTAAAGATTCCCAGGCATGATGAAGCACTTTGGGTCAGTTGCCCCACTCTTAACATTGGTAGTGTCTCTATAATGATTCTGTTACACTCTGAAAACTTTATGAGCAAACAGAATTAAATACTGGTATAGAAAACTCAGTTCCTGGTAGCCAAAATTTACTATTCCAATGCTGATTCTTGAAATTCCTTTATCTTCTATTAAAATTCTCTTCAGCCAAGGCTCAAATCTGTATGAAAACTATAGCACAGTTTCAGAGAACAGCTGACAACTAATTTCAGCATAATCAGAAGAAATACTTCTGCTGTTTCAAAAATTCAGCCGCATATACTGACTGCAATGGAGTATAACGCAGTTGTTGGCATACAGATCGCTCAAGAAGCAATCACTGCTCTGTCATCAAGTAGTGTCTTTGAAAAAATTTCTGGACCCCAAGCTTAACAGCTAAGCAGCCAGAAAAACTTTCCTTTCCTGGAATGTTTCAATAGACACAAGAGCAATGGAAGAAACATCTTAGATGGAATCAACGAACTTACCAGAATTCAGATTATCCCTGAAATTGGGAAAAATACTCCCAAAATTGCATATTCATTCCAAAAAAAACTCTGTCTAGTCTTTTCAATATGACTTTATTGCCAGGAACAGGTTGCAGTGGGAAAACTCTTTTCTACCTGCTTTTCCAGGCCTACAAAATAATGTGTTTATTTCTTCATCCATATGCCTTCTTCATCCTGAATCTTAGACAAACACAGAGCTAAAACCAAACTGCTGTAGCTAATCCTGTTTCTTGTGAAAGGTTTTATTCTTTGTGTAAGCAAAACTCTCCCAGAAATTTCTTCGCATACATGAGTGTTAACCTCCTTAACAGGTGACAGGTTATTGTACCCTCAACCATGAGATATCACACATGTGACTCGAAGAGCCAGCCAGCTTAACCTGCCAGCAGAGAGGTCACACACAGGGCTCTGCAGCATTTGGTAGAAGCCTGGCAATGCCAGCAATAGCAGGTGGGACCACCGTGCAGCTATCAGAGGATAAAAGAAGAATGACAACTGCAATTAATATTTATGGGAAACATCTTACTACCTTTCAGCTGGCTAAAATCTGATGCTTTTCTGATTCAGAACTGAAAAGAGTATGGTTCCTCTAAATTGTATGACATTTTCTTTCTATGAACTCAAAGTCATAGTCTAGAACAGCAATAGGGACATTTAAAGTAACATTACATAAAATATAGAAATGTAAAAACCTGGATTACTGACTGTTGTTACTTAAAACAGGAGGAATCAGTATAACCTTAACATCAAGTATGCATATATGGAAATCAAGTTTCATCATAGACGTCTCCTGGATAGTCATTAAGTAGATAGTGGTCCAAACACTTCACCAAACTACAGATAACACCAAAAGACAGTAGACAAGTAACACTTATTAATAGGACAGGAACCAACCCTCTTAATCTGTTAATATTCTTTCTCCTTGTATTACTCCCATTGTATATGGCTAAGACTCACTAAGTTGATATCCCTCTCCTGTACCAGATGTGGTTCTAGAAGAAATGGGAAGGATAAAGGGAAGGGAGAAATAGAACTATTTCATCTAAATACTAAATGAATGACATATCAGTAGTCCAGATTGCCATTTATTATGCACTGACAATCAGGAAGATTTTGCAGAATCCCAAATAAAATTCTCCCAGGCACATAATGATTGATTAATGACACTGCAGAATTTTGCATAGCAAACAGTTAAGTATTTCAGAGACACACAAGCTTGCTTTAAAGAGTTCACCTAGGTTCTAGAAAAATTCTGCTTATGCGCAGAGCTCTCTGAAAATTTATTTCCCTTCTCATCTCACTCTTTCTTGGTGAGTTAACTTGGTCTTTATAGAACCATGTGCTTCTATGCTCTGACTAACCACTCCTCCTACTCTGTACTGTGGATTTACCTCTGAGGCTGTACATTCCATCTTTGGATTTTAAAAACATACTACATAGGTATATACTACATAGGTAGATAAATATAACACCATTTTATAAAAGGAGAAACTGAGCTGTACAATATAAGGCTAAGAGTCAGAGGAATATATCAACCTCACCAAGCATCAAAGGCACATCCGTAGACAGGTGACCATCACCTTGTCATCAGTGGGTTAAAAGAGGCCAACAAATATAGAAGAATTGCTTATTTCCCTATTCATCGCTGAGACTACATTTTCAAGAAGCATAACAACTCTAATCCATCTGAAATATTTAACATGACTCTAAAGGCTGATTTGTAATCATTTATAATGTAGTGCACACAAGCTGACTACTGACTGTTACAGCACAACTATACCTGGGTTTTGGAATACCTATAAGAGGCTTGTGAAAACTGCAAGCGAGTGGTAAAATAAAAGTTCCCACAAAAGCAGAAATGTAAAGGTTGACCTGTTTAAAGGGGTGCGTTTGAAGAGAACAGAGGAGGAGTAACAGTGCAACAAAGTCCACCATCCATGACAGTGGGGATTTCGGAGATTTGATAATTACACATTCCACCATAGTTTAATAATTTATTAACTTATTAAATTTTGATTTTTGAAGTATATTCATTATTAATTAAGTGGGACTTATGTAAGACATTTTAGCACAATTTTCTCAGTATTCTTTTGTGAAAAGAGAGACTATTAAACAATCAATAACTCCTCTTCAGAGGAATGTAATTTATAATTCAGTTACCTTTACTCTTTCACAAGCAGAACACCACAAAATTATTACAGTTGAATTAACTGCAGAGATAAAACAGGTCTGCTTTTCTAATACTACACCAACTGTAGTGTAGGTAATGATTATACTTTCTATGTCTTTAAATATTACTAATGTTTTAATTTTCCTTTTTAAACTCATAAATAATTTTTTTAGAAGTATAGTTTGATACATAGCAGCTTGAGAGCGGGAAAAAAAATTGTATCATAGGTTATTACTTATAAATTCACTCATGTACACTGTTCCTTTGGTTTATACCCAGTTTGGGGCAGAACGAGAACTAGAAAGGTGCATGAAAATTTAGCATACCAGGCCACTGATGTCTTTTTCCAGATAAGCACATTCTGCCCAAACATAGTAGTTTTCATTCTAAGGTAACCAAAAAAAGAGAAATAGATTGCTATGAATTTTTAACAGTCAGATTAGATATTAAACCTTTTAAATCCAGGACTCCTTAAAAGTCAGAGTTAAGATTTAATTATTGCTCATTTCTGAAACACAAAATGGTCTGTACTTTTTCACAGAGACATGCGAGCTTCTACAGTCAGTATAAATCCATACATTGACAAATAACAAATTGTATCGTGCACTCAAGACACTCACTGGGGTAAAATATGAACAACATGAAAGTCATTTAGATTTTAGCTTAAAGCTCAAGCAGCATATAGCACCCACTTTGCACCACATCAGCACACTCTACCAACAGATTAGCATAGATCTGGGAGCAGCCCCTTGCTGTCAGATGCTTTCAAGCAGCAGTGAAAGTCAAAAAACTTGAACTCCTTAATTGCCAGCTCAGCCTTTGAAAGAGAAATATACCCATGAGCTTTCCCTTTAAAACAAAAACAGCAACTGAATTCAACCTGCTTATGTTCACAGAGCAGAAACTGCTGATTTTGACCTACTCAGTCTTACAGGAGATAATCTTTCTGTATACACAAAGATCCATCCCCACTCACTCTCTTTCCTGCAAGGAGGTGCTGAAGAGAGGATGCTTCACCCCACAGATCAACTTGGTCACAATTTTTCAAAACCAGAGAATTTTCATAACTTTGGAAAGAAAAGGGGCTGTGCATGTGGTTTCTTTAGAGGTTCCTGCATCTATTAGTGTCCCTTTGAGAAGAAGCAGATTCTCAGAACATCAGAAACAACTTAGAATGACATGGAGCAGATGAAGAACTTTCTGTCACCAACACCTGCCAGTTTTAGTAGCTTTTCTGGGAACAAACTAAGCACTTACAAAAACAGAAGCTGTGACTATCATACTTCTAATTTGATATATATAGGAACAGAGACTGTTCCAAAAGGAACTGAAATCTATACATCAAAAGGAGCATTTTGATATGCTTATATTATCAGCTAACTGCCAGACATCTGACAAGGATTCTTCAGAAGAGAAGTTATTAAAATAGACAGTAGCAAGTAGATACATTAAACTACAAGTAAGAATTTGTAAATTTATAAATTAACAGCACTTGTGTTGTGAAAAATTATCTCTGCATTGACATATTGAAACACTGATTGAAACACTGATTTTTAATGCACTGAAAATGAACTGGTTACAATAGCTATAGCCCTTGTAAGAGCTACCCTTTAAACATATATGACTGCACCACTCCTATACTCCTTGAATATCAGTAATTTTTTTTTAAACAGCTCCTGAAAAAAAGAAAAAAAAAAGCAATATAGCTACTTAGAACCTCAATTTCTAGTGAAAATGAGTAAATTTGCAATCAATATAGCAGACTATTTCACTGGATACCACATGCAATATTGCCATACAAGTTCAACACACACAATATTCTTATCTGAGCAAATAAACTCATGACAAAGTTTATATAAAGTTTCGAATATGTTTGAATGTTAATACATTTTAATATATTTTAAATTTCAAATGCTATATCAAGAATACACAAAATTAGAATCAGACAAGCTCCCAATAACTTTTTCCCCACAGATCTTCCATAATAAGTATGATTTTGATATGTAAACCATGAATAGGGAAGGAAATACTATTTTATCCATATATCTTAACAGTTGGATTAATATTTCTTCATTAAAGCATAGCACGTGAAAACGTATTGTCACTGTTGAATGAAACCACATCAAAATCAAATGATTTCACAAATTTAAAGTGAGGTGATCGTATTCATCCATCTTACTGCAAAATCCTATGAACGAATACACTGAAGTGTTTCTGTTAAAAATAACAGTTATAAGGACATTCTCAATCCTTTCAAATAGTCCCCTCAACCTTTGGGACACATGGGGCAAGAAGTAGACACTGAAGATGATAATTCTTAGCTCATTTTTGTTGCATACTGTCTACTCACTGTGGTAGTCTATAGTAACTACATTATAGACAAAGTCAGCAGAGGTAGTAGAGAGACTACTCCCTCCTGTCCTGAGCGCTCCCTAATCTGCCGGCAGATGACAGCCAGAAGCCTTGATTTCCACATGTATCTTCAATAAAGCTGCTGCAGAGTGAATGCAAACAACCCAGCTCTGAACAGATGGATGAAATATAATAATGTAAATTTTATTGATTACAGAGAGTTAAATCAGTATTTCTTCTACCTCTGGAACAACTTCAGTCACAACTGGACCAGTTTACTTCAAAAAAACTTGAAATCAAGTGTTTAGGTAGTTTTAATTTGAGCAAAACTAAACAGTTTAAAATAAAAAATAAAATAAAAGTAAGTAAAAGAAAATCTTCAGGATTGTTGTTTTAAACATAACCCTTAACAGTTGAACTATACAGCTTTGAGAAAAAATCTGTAAGCAATATATTACCTCTGTGTGGGCAAGGATGATGCCATATCTTCTATCTAACAAACCACTAGCAGATTTAAATACAGTATCCTTTGCTAATCCTTTCAAGTCAACCATGGCAAAAACATCACTGATTTTGACAACGGGTTAATCTCTACAAATTAGCCTTTTAGCATCCTAGACCCAAAAGGAAAGCACTCAACTGGAGAGAACCTCTCAGCTGGACAGAAACTTTCTTTATCAGTTTCCAAGCTGAATGTGTTTATCTGTCTGGCAAAGCATCTTAGGCAATCAATCCATCAGCCAAGAACATCGGTACAACTTGCGGCCAGTTCCGATTATCAGACACTTGGACTGAGAGCAAGGCAGTGACTGAGCTTGGAGCACTTCTTTAGCTTTAGCCTCTTGCAAGATTGGCTGCAGTATCTTGGTTTCCATAGGAATAGAGAGAACTATTAACTGGCACAGAGTCAAAGAATACAACAGAGAAGACAACTGACCAGTGCTGTAAAAGACAAGGTAAAACTGGTTCCCAGCATGAGCTGAAGGAAAATAGGTGTTTGCATCTTACAGCCTTTGACCTCATTCATCCACGGTCTGCACGTATTGTTTCTGTGCAGTGTTCTTGGCTCCTTGGCTCTAAATTTTATGGTCTACCATAGCGGCCTTCATGTAAAAAAAACCCAACACTTCAAGGATGAAAAATGCAATTAGCATTCTCATTTCCAGTTGATCTCTTCTACTGTTACTGAACTTGTTTTCCTATAGTGTTCTTTTCAAGTCATTCAAGCAGAAGTACCCACAACACACAGACCCTGAGGATTTATGAGAAAACCTGAGACACATCACCTATATCTGCAGGGTCATGGCACACCTCTTAATAAAGAATCAAAGATTAAGTTTAAAAAAAATAGAGTATTTAATAAAATATTGTGATTTGAAAGATTTGGCAGCAAGTACTGAAGCCCTCCTCCCCAAAAATACGAAAAAATAGTTAGGACATTAATTTTCTTAATGGCTTTAAGTTGAATAGCCTTGAACTAAGAGTAGTGTTAAACACTTAAAAAAATACATCCCTGAAATATATGTCTTTCTTTTTAAAAATGGCTTTTCATGTATTCACATTCTTCTTGAACCCTAGTAAAGTTTTTATTTATGACTTCTTCCAATTTTTAGTAATTATCTGTATACCTCACATAACTGATGTCTTGCAGATGTCCAAGTCTCTTATTGCTTAGAGACATGCTTAGAGACATACATAATGTCTCTTAAACTTCTCACCTCTCTTCCAGAAACATCAGACAAGTTAGCATGGTTGCTCAAAAGCATTTTAGGAAGACAAAAAATTTCTCCATAATCTGCTTACACACAGAAATGTTTAAACTGAAGCAACAATGCTTGCAAAATGAAAACTTTGCGCATATGCTCATTTTTTAGCATATCTTCCCAGAATTTTTTGTTATTACTGTGATTGCTACTTTATCAGAAAATAAATCTATGTCTTTTGATTGATTTAAATATATTTCAAACATCTTGAGTCCTATAACAAACAACTGTGTGAAATAATTACAGAACTATATACCAAATCGATTTATGAGAAAAGTTCTCCAGACACAGTGAAGTTTCCAGAACTGTTACAGAAGTAGACAGATAACTTGTAATGAAAATAATGTGCAATAAAGGTAGGTTTACCCTTACTTTAATTAATTATTGAGACACTTGAGACTACTTTTATACACTGCAGTATTTCATAGCTTCATTAGACACTATAGTGATGTTTGTGATTTAAAATGAAGTCAGAATCTACTTACAGTACTGGTAAATAAATCAAAGCCTTAGTAAGCTACTCAAACTACATCCTAGCAGTAATAAAAGTACTGGATTTATTTCTCTTTCTTCAGCCTATAGGCATTTAAAATAACAATTCAAGCTTGGTGTTTCTTAGTCTTTTCCAAATCTATACCATTCTAACAGAATACTGAAAAAACATGTCCTATGTACATATATATATTCATGTTTAAATGTTCCCCTCAGAACGCTGGACATATGCAGATGATATTCATAACATAAATCACTTAATATTTCAGTAGATACCATTCTCATTAATAAAAAATAGTAGCATTCTTCATTAATTCTTCATTAATAAAGAAATGTGCAACAAAAAAGGGTTCCAAACTGCTATAGACAGAGACCAAAAAATGACAATTTTAATAGGTAAGTTAAACTACTTTTATATATTATGATATGCTGAAATTAGCTGTTGCTTTCCAGGAAACAACATAATTTGCTTATGTAGTTTATACATATCCATTTTCACTTGAGTGTGATTCATCTAATTCTCTTTAATCAACAATTTAACCAACTGTTTGCAGACAAAGAGAGAGACAAATGAAAGATTAGTGCTCCTGGAGTTTGTGGCTGGCCACAAGATCTGAATTTATTTTTCAAACACCTTCCATAGCAATAGCCTTGCATGCTGAAGACATTCTATCTAGTGCACTATTGATCCAAATGACAAGCCTGAGCATCAGATTAAGGACATGTCAGACACCTGATAGAAGATTCCTGGAGAATGCAGCAGAAAGGTGTCCTGTTTCAAAATGATCTATTGCTCCTACTACATTTTTGAAGTGTATACGGAAACATTTAACATAAAACTAATTCGCTTAAAACTAGAATAACATTTTTAATCAGTGAAAACAAATACCTTCATTTTTTATTACAGAATATCTGGAAAAAGTCGCCTCATTCAAAATAAAAATCACCAAACAGCTCACAAAACTGGACTAAACCAAACTGATGATACTAGGAAAAGCCCTGTTTTAATTTGTCAGTGCCAAATCTGGTCACAAACAAGCAAGCGGTTTCTCAGTCCCAACAATAACATTGCTTCTCGTAACCATTAAAGATCAGTTGTGAGGTCAGCTGCAAAGGGGCAATTAATGCAAAAATGATGTTTCAGAAAGGACACTCAAACAGGGAGATGTCTTTGCCTGTAAAGGTATTTTTAAGGTATAGACTTGGCAGCAGACATCAATGTCCTGGGAGAAAATCCGGACAAGTCTCTTGTGCACCAAGGGATGCCACAATGCTAAACGTGCTAAAGGAACAGCAATAAGTGAAACAAAATTAAATCCATCCAGATCTGAACCATAACACTTCACACACAGTAAGGACCATGCTTAAGAGGAAACCCATTTTTAAGATGTAATCATTAAAGTTCAAATGCTAGAGAAATTTCGTGTATCCTCTGAATAAAGCAAAATGAGAGAGAGAGGGGGGACAGCTGTTTCATAACAGCCTGTACAAGAGAGCTAGTAATTGAAAACCAGGATATTTAAGATAGCTTAAATCAGCTGAACATCAAGTGACATGGAATAATGTTCTGTAGAAAAAGCAGTGCTCATGCCCGCACAAAGTACTTACCTTTGCTGGACAAAATTTTGCCTAACTTTCCTAAAGTACATCAGCATCCTCTTCAGTTCTAGCCTGTCTTCCCAACAAAATCTCTGAGTTGAAGTTACACACCAATATTTTTTTAGCATTAAGTCCTCACATGTTTGGTTTTTTTTAGGATAGGATCACTCTGCCTTGTCATTTTGGGAACTGATATTCTTCATAAACTAATACAAATTATTTATTGTTAGCAGCCTGAAAAATTATTGCTATGGAAGAAGACTTAGATAAGATCAGAAAACATGACAATGGTTAAGTCATCAGCCAGAAGTTCTTCCAAATTTTCCTCACAAAAGTACGACTGTGAGTTTGATAGATGAAAATGAAGCAATTCTACCAGCTGGCTGTAGAGATATTTAAGATATCATTCCATATGCTATGCAGAATTAGTTCCTTTTTACTGAGAAACACAACAGAAGCAGAGCTGCTCTGTGTTCTGCCACCATGGCTTGCACTTGATTCATATTTTCAAAATCTTTTAGAAAATCACTGCAGTTGGAGACATTTCTTTTATTATTTTTAATGAAATTTCAAATGCTTGAGATCAAGACTGCCCAACAGAGGCACTAGTATGATAATACAATGTATGTTTTGAGCCTGACAATATCCTCTTCATCAGTTTGAATCATGAAAGCTTATTTCAAGCACAGAAAACATGGTAGAAGATACAAAGCCCAACAAAGGAAAGGGGGAGAGTTAGCGAAGCAAAAAGCAAAGCAGAGATGCACAGAACTGAAATTACATGGTGCTTCAAAATGAAAGAGAATAGTTTGTACAATGAAAATAAGTCAATTAGGTTAATAAAAATAGCTGTGACATCACTGGAGGAAAAGAGAAAGAAAATATCACCAATAGACTAGGAAGGGGAGAAAATGGGGAAATAACAGATCATTGCCTTGGCAAAGAAATTGGAAAAAAAAAAAAAGGCCAAGGATTTTGGTAGCAAGTGCTAGGTAAAGCTCTAGAAATTAAGATACTGAATTCTGACATCCTTCTTGTCACAAATAAGCTCATCTTATCACAGCACTTCTATAGCACACACTACACCACAGTGTGGAAACACTGGGTCAGCTCCATGGCTATTATGGGCACTGAAGCCAAACTGGCCACAGCACCGTAACACTTCTCTTGCAGCTCAGCGGTTTCAGCTATCTCCAACACACACAAAGCCGCGAGAGCAGCCCACGATCTCAGTTCTTCATCTGTCCTTCCTATAGCTCACATCAGACGGTTAAATGTGATTAAATCAATTATACAGACTCAAAAATATCACGATTGTACAGAGTTGGGGAAACAACGAAACAAAACAGAGAGAAAGATGAGGCAGGAGAACCAGATTATGAGAAAAGTCTGAAGTTTAGTTTTGATAAAGCCTAGACTAGAAGTGATAGAGGTACAATACCTCTCAGACAACTAATTGCAAAAACGAAAATCATTCAAGACCCACAAATCCAGACTCTTACACAAAGATGGGCTTTTGAGAGCACGACACTCAAAGGGGAAAAAAATCCCTGATTTCTGACACTTCAGCCATTGAAACAGGGTAAGAGATAAACCGTTCAAGACTTCTGCTTCTGAAATACACCATTGTACTAATCTACAAATATAAACCTGAGATTAAGGATGGGTTTGCCAGTATTCACAGCAGATCACCAGTAAATACGATTTCGTGAGTCCAAATGGCCATCAATAAGTGGTGCAGAAGAGCGTGGAGCAGCAGGGGAATCAATCCAAACTGAAACACCAATAGCAACCCACTAGTTTACAACAAATGATCAAACCCAGGAAAAAAACTGTGAGATTTCAAAAAATCTGCAAGCTTATAAAAAAGAAGAAAACCATAAATTTGTCTTCTTGTTTAATTAGCTGATACAAAAATAATTTCACCAGCCCACCCCCCACAAGACTGCTTTTTCAAGGTCATCAGTAGTTAAGGATGCTCCTTATAACAGGTGGCCAGTTGTATTGGTAACTCTGGCCAAGCAGTATACTAATAGACCTCAGGGAAAATATGTTACTTAGAGAAAGGAAATACTGGTATGGTTACAGTTAAGACTTGCTTTGAAAAGAGTGACAAAATAAGATGACAAATAAAGATACCAATATTTTAATAATTTTATAATCAGCAAATCCTCCTTTAAAATCTACTCCTATTATTTATTCTAGTAAGATAAATATTAACACTGTAAACCCCCTGAGATATGAATGTAAAAAAAATATTTGTTCTTCTAGCATAATGGCTCATTGGATTCATCTTCTTTAGAAGAACACAAATCTTTCTCCAAGAAACAGGCAGAGACCAAGGGATCAAAAGCAACAGTTAGAAAATAGAGACAAAATTCAGCTGACAATTTTACAAACCAGTGCAGGACTGGATCATAGTACTTATTCTACTTACAGCAACACTGAAACAACTGATTATATCTCAAGAAACATTGGTACTATCGGACAGCCAAATCTTTACAACAAAACATTAAAATTAAATATTCAGTTTCCTTATGATTTTGCTAAGTGATTCCCTCCATTGGTGGCTATTTTCCTCTCCTATATGATAACCTTCTGCATTTATAGTCCCCATCTGAGTAGTTAAACTGGCTTTTTGTCAAAGCAGAGAACCAGTCAGATTTGGTATCACAGTGCCAAATCTGTTCCACACACATTCTGTCTGTGTGTGTGTGCACCTGAAAGAGTGTGAGATTCAGAGAGTGCCCATCATGCATCCTCATTAACCAGAGAGATCTGTAATTAAAAAAGAAGGGGTTAAAGCGTGTGTTAGCCTATTCTACTTTTCTACCTATTACTTTTTTAAAAGCTTTCATATGTCTTCTTCCTTGTTTCTGAACGCTAACCATCCCTTCTTCCTTTCAGGAAGGCTGACATTTGACAGCTTAACATAGCTGACAGGGTTACCCAACAGCCCACCCTCCCTATTCTCAATCCAATTAGACCTCTAATCCTCCAGATGAAAGGCCCAACTACTCACGTTCCTCATGACAACGACAGCTATTGATTATTTGTCACTACAGCTAACACCTTCTCTGTCGAGGCCACTCTGACAGAAGCAAACCTACCAAATTAGACAGCACTTTATCTGCCCTGGAGGCCAAATGGCACAGCAAGTAAAGGCTAATAAATGGTATAAAAATGAACAAATCATAACATTATGACAGGTTGATCGTTGCCAGCAGCTTCAGAGCTCAAGCTTGATGCTCCGTTAGACCTGTTCCTTCTCTTTTCTCTTCCACTCCTGCTCCAACTTTGACTGAATTAAAGGCCAGAACAATTAAGGCATTTGACCAGCAAAGATAAGCTAGGATAGAAGTATCATCAAGGGACACAAATGTCAATAGCAGACTACCGTTTGTCAATAAAAACATTCCAGAGATGCAAATGCTCGTGACTCTGCTCTCCGCTAGGCTGTACTGACTCCCTTTGTACCGAGCTCTCCTCAAACCCAGGCACAAATGCCGGGAAAATTAACCCCAAAAAACCAAGCTTGAGCTGGGAAGCGTTCTTAGCAGGTAAGAGTCTGCATCATTAAAAAAGGAATCCCAATACCGAGCTACAAGGCAGAGAGATGTTACAGTTGTTATTCCATTTACTATCCATGAAATTTTCCTTTCTTTTCAGTGGAGTGATTTAAGACTGGAATACATAATTTGAATTTATTGTTATAAATTTTCTTCAATTGTTTCTCAAGAAAAAAAAGTCTGTTTCTAGGACAATATGCACTATCTACCAGCATTCGACCTAAAAAAAACCATATAACTCTAAGGCAAACTGAAAAGAAGCGACAAGATTTATTATTCTTGCAGTGGTACTATAAAAAAAAATAACAGCAAGATCAGAGACACGGTCCCTAAACTGAGTCTGTTTAATGCAACAAATGGCAGGAAGAGAACATTTAAGAAAAATGCCAGCAAACCACAACGACCATGGGAACATTGTTAAGATCATGCAAGCACAAGAATAACGTAAGTAAAAATACAAAAGTTCTTGAAATACTTAAAAAGCAATTAGTACTGTCCCGCCACAATTAAATAATTAATTTCTCAACTATGCCAAAAAGAATATTTTTTTCCAGCACGGGATTCCTAGGCTTCTGAAATTGCATACTAACAATAAAATAATATTAAATAAAATTACATTAAAACCTAAATAAAATAAAATCTTCTTTAGCTAAAGAAGGCATAAAACGTGAATATCTGTTATTCTACTTTAAAAAAAAATCTATTTTAACTGAGGAAAATGTTACTGTGTAACATCTACATCATACAGGTACATGAAACTGCATGCAAGCGCAGCATAATGTTATTTTTTAAACTAGAAACTCTGTAAAAATACTTATTTAGTAAAAAAAGTAATCAGGTTATGTAGTATTTGTCCCCAGACTGTTTCACCTTCTCAGGTTTACAAAATACTCTTGTGGCTGAACACGTATTTATGAATCATTTCAACCAGACACAGACAATTAAACTCTTTAACAATGTGCATTTCAGTACAGGAATATCACAAAATATAGATATTAGAATAAATAGTTTGGCAACAGATCGCTTAAGACTACTATTACACTATTACACAAAAATGAACCTACAGGATATTTAGGTAAGTTGGCTCACATGAAACTCAAGCAAACTGGTAAAAATACTGATAGGTTGAAAGTATATATAATATTTCTAGGAATAAACTTAAATTATTCCTATACTGCTTTAAATTGTACTCCAAAGATAAGAAAACACTGCAAAGAGGATACAAATATTTTCATTTTCAAATAAGGTAGTGTACCATCAAGTAGATACGTTTTCATTTACAGTGATCAAACCCATTTTTCATCCCATTCTGTCTTTTCCAAGACCAGACTAGTTCAGAACCCCTCGCACAGAGCCCCCCAGGAGGCTTCTGATGGCAAACCCACCCCAGTCATCCATGCTGGGGAGAACCCAGCAAACTCTTTCCAAACTCTTATTCATACAATTACATTTATGCCTATGGTGGTGACAGTGAGTCCACAGTATTCTCAGGAGCTGTTCAGGTTTTCCAGCATGAAAAATTCCCTTATTGTTTATATTATAAACCTCCTAAATTATATTCACAACCATGGCCTGTTCTTATTTAGCAGATTCTAATTGTCTTTAACACATATCTGATTTACAGAGGAAAGGAATACCTAGCATTCTCTCAGTTTGACTTTACCTAGTTCATTAAAAGCATTCTCATTTGGGCTTCTTTTCTATCATTTTAAGACCTTTTCAGATTTTTTAATCTTTAACAATGTCAGGTAAAACCCAAGGTTATATTAGATGACTAGCTGGTGCCAAGCAGTGAAGAAAAAATACTGTTCTTAATTTCTAATCATACCAGCCAAATCTGTAAATGTCTTTGTATAAGTATTGGACTTATTAATGCAATGCACTGTCCCCCTATCATTATTATTCCTGAGTTTTCTTCTGCAACGTTTATTTATAATATTTGACTTATGATCGCTATTCTTGAAAAGTCTGAATCTTTCCCACCAGTCCAGGTCAGAATCACAAATGATTTACTGCTATGTTTTTCAAGTTGTGTTCCAGGAGACATGCCTCCCTGAGAATCATACCTGAACATCCTTTACACATAGCAAGACCTAACCCATTCACCTTCACAAAAACCTTAGATGTATTTCTTCTTCATTTTACTTTTAAATTAGGTTTGCAACCTCACAGTTAAAACAAAATCCTTCAAAATATGGATGCTGCAACAGCTGACGGTCTGAAACATCGTCTGCCCCAAGCAACTGGAGACCACTTCATCAGCATGTAAATCAGCATTAGGCCAAGAGGAAATGACCTCAAGTTGGGCCAGGGGAGGTTTAGATTGGATATTAGGAAAAAATTCTTCATGGAAAGGGTTGTCAGGCATTGGAACAGGTTCCTAAGGGAAGTAGTGGAGTCACCATCCCTGGAGGTGTTTAAAAGACATTTACTTGAGGTTCTTAGAGACATGGTTTAGTGCTAGACTTAGGTTATGGTTGGACTCGATGATCTTGAGGATCCCTGTCAAACAGAATGATTCTATGACACTTGGTCCATCCTCTTCCACACAAATATACTCTACTATGTAGTATTTGCCTAAATACGTCCCATGTGCTCCTGATGCAAACCCTCTCTTTGAACCTCCCCCATCCACCTTCAGCTTTTTCTTTTACTATTCTAAATGGGAAAAAATAGTATTTTGCTCTTACGAGGGGAAATAGATAGAATCATTCTGTCTACAGCAGGCCATATAGCAAATGCATCAGATATTTATAGTGTAATGCATTTTAGTGCCTCAGTCAGCTTTCTTTGTTCTCTTTCACAGTCAAATCCTATCCAAAGACAATAATAAATGCTACATTTTTCATTTAGCCATGCTATAATTACTTTGATGCCCAAAATAACTGCTGGAAAGTAGGTGTATTCAGGGAGGTACCACAAATTGCAGGAAATACTTTCAAACATGCTTTCTTCTAATAAGTTTAGAAACTAACAATTACTAAAATAATTTAAAAGTGAATTTCACATGTGCCATACCCTATAGACATTCATACCATACTTATCACTCCATCTGTACACAGAGTCTGATCTTTAGTTACTCTGAAATTCTGATCTTGAAGTCAAAAGAGCTATTTTGGCATGTAAATTTCTGCATAACCTTGTCTTAAAATATTAACATAAAATCAGTGAGAAATCAGATTCAGGTGGCTTAGTATCTACTGTGCAACTGAAACCTGATTCGTAGAGCAGCATTTCTACAGTTTTATCTTCTGCACACAAGAGAACTGTCTGGATTTTCACCCACAGTTTGACAGTAGAAGCAGATGTTTGCTGGATACCAAATGACTATAGTGACTTAACACTTAAGCAACCAACACCGTGCACGTTCTTGCCTTGTTACAAGGCATGACAAAGTATGTAAGCTGAAAATGTGTTGCCTGAAAAGACAAGAACCACATACTGCTAAGAAGTGCCCAAATCAAGCTTTCCATACCAACAAAACTGTTCTCAAGCTTCGTGTTTTAGTTATGCTGCTCTGTAATGTTGACTATAACTCCCATGTAAAGCCTTCCCTCTCCTTCACATCTGTGATGCACCGATGAATCAAGATACAGAATTTCTGAAGTGGAACAATATACAATACAGTGTTCTGACCATTCTCATAATATCTGGTGTTGCTTGATTTTCCAGAACCTTTTCAGACCAATAATTTCTCTCTCTAACTATATTCAAAACAGCTTACTTAACACTAGTCTCCACAAGATGCTTCTATCTTGTATTATTTTTTTTGTGCATGAAGATGTTCTAAGCCACTCTGCACATTTCAGTGGAGAAATAAAGAAATTTAACATGCCCAGGAGTTACGCTGGAATGCTGAGTTTCACAAGGAAACCAATTTTTGATTTCAAGATCACAATTTCATAACTTTAATATTTGCTCACTAGTCACTAAATCAAGACACGATAATTCAGAGGCAAATGGAAGTATTAATGAAATCTAAATAACAGTCTGCAGCAGAATTAGAGACATATACAAAGTATTGAAAGAAAACCATGACTGCCATTTATCGCACAAAAAAAACGACTTTCAAAAAGGTTTCCTTATCCTCCCTCAACTCAAATTGAACACTGGTAAATTCTTATATAAGGTTTTAAGAATATTTTTCATGATGCCAAGGTCCATTTAAGAAGTTCCAGCCCTGCACAGTCTCTGGCTGCTTTATTATTCTTCCTCAGTGGTGAGAGCACAACTTTCTGGGGGACAATACTGTAAATCAGTTCCTTGTAACAATGCGAGTTTTTTCCTCCTAAACTCTTCCTGTACTAATTTTTAATTATTTAAATTAGGCTTACAGCACAGATCAACAGCAGCATCAGCACAACCAATAGTGAAAATCCTTTGGGAGCATGAGGACAGTGTCAATGTACTCAGCGCTGATGAGGCTGCATCTTGAATCCTGTGTTCAGTTTTGGGCCCCTCATGGTAAGACACACATTGAGGTGCTGGGGAGAGTGCAGAGAAGGGTGACAAAGCTGGTGAGGGGTCTGGAACACAAGTCTGATGAGGAGCAGCTGAGGGAACTGGGGCTGTTTAGCCTGGAGAAAAGGAGGCTGAGGGGAGACCTGATTGCTGTCTCCAACTACCTGAAAGGAGGTTGTAGCATGGAGGGTGTTGGTCTCTTCTCCCAAGTAGCAAGTGATAGGACAAGAGGAAATGGCTTCAAGCTGCACCAGGGAAGGTTCAGATTGGATATTAGGAAAAAATTCTTCATGGAAAGGGGTATCAGACATTGGAACAGGGTGCCCAGGGTGGAGTCACCATCCCTGGAGGTGTTTAAAAGGCATTTACATGAGGTTCTTAGGGACATAGTTTGGTACTACAGCTAGGTTAGGTTATGGTTGGACTCGACGATCCTGAGGGGCTCTTCCAACTGAAATCATTCTATGACTTGTGCTAAATAGGCAAAAAAGGATCATTATTTTGTAGAGCTCATTTTTTTTCAACTCACTAAACACTGAGCAGCTCTGCAGTAGTGAAAAGGGCTCAAGGGAAGACCATGTGCAGAACCAACCCTTTGGTAGCTCCATCAGTTTATCTGTAATACAACATACACAAATCATATATAAGGAACTCTGTTTTCTGCCCTCAAGCATCTTCAGGCTGCATTCACTACAGAGAACCCTTTGTTTGGGAAAGAAAATAAAACATTTGTATCATAGTCATTGTCTGTGGCTTAATTAAACACAGAGGAAACTGTAGTCCTGCATGTAAAAAAATCACCTCATCTGGTTGGTTGGCCCACATTCCTGTTTTACACCTTGTTTTGTTCAGATTTATTTTTTTTTAGACAAATTTTATGTTCACATGAAAGTATGACTGAATGAATGTAAAGCTCATTCATACTTCATGAACCTACTATATGCAAAAAATTAATATTACTCATTATAAGCTCTCATTTAAGGAGGAACATCACAAAAGGTTACCAGCCTAGAAAAAAAAAAGAACACAAACTGACCACCATCATCTTTGAAAGGCACTGTGTTTGTTTATTTTCATGATATACACTGGGAAAGTTAAGACTTGGAAATAAGGTTTCAAAAAACAACCAAACTAAAGACTACCTTCTGTTTCTATTTTTCTACAATGTCTTATGCTTTCCATAGGTTGTCTTATTTCCTTCTTTACCTGTATGGTTACTGGTAAGTATACAGGAACAACTATTTTTCATACTTTAAGAAAAATTACAACTAAAGATCATTAAAACATACACTCCTACTTGACACAGAATTCCTAACTGCATCCTGGATGTACTGTTATTTTTCAATAACTGTGTCAGCAAAGAATTAATACAACCTACAGAATATTTAGTACTTCTACATAATGAAAGCCACATTTTCGCACTGGGGCAGTATTAATCTTCCTGAAGCCAAAAATTAATATCCTCCTGACAGTTAAGCACCCTGATAGATTATTTTAAGTGCATATTATTAGCATCCAACAACAAAGCTATTGAATTTTTTCTTCTGTCCCTGTTCAGACAAAAGGCTGTGGCTAGGGAATTCATAGAGATTGTTACTTCCCCAGAGTAAACAGGTTGCTAATAAGTGAGCATCCTCTGTGAGAAATTCTGACAGATGCGGGCCTGTTTTTTTCCTTATATTAAACTGGAATTACTTAATGGAAGACAAATGAAAACATCATATACAGGTAATTTGGCTATGTAGAAACATTTCCGTTCAGAAGTATCACATGCGAGAGTTTAAGCAAGTTGCAATTTCAGACTCGAAGCAAATTGCTACCAGAATGCTTACAAGTGAAAATGAATGTCTGCAGTTAAACCGCAATCCCAGTACTCATATCTGTCTCCACAGCATGTTTATTGCACAATAATCTAAGTTCTACCACTTTAAACAATCTGTACAGACATAGTAATACAATTCCTCAGTGTGAAATCACTGGCAAATTATGTTAACGATTTTACTTCAGTTGCAATCAGTCACTGCAGCAGCAGCCGGTAAATTACATCTATGCTCATGAAGTCATAACTGTCCTCTGAAACTCCTATGGCAATCTTCACAGGTGCACTCCTGCAATGATTTGTAGCATTTTCTGGTGGGTCTGGGTTTTGTTTTGGTTGTTTTTAAGTTTTCTGAAGTTGACTTGACCTATTTTTTTTTTTTTTAAGGGTGTGCATGCTTTCAAAATTGCTTGGGAGGTCTGTCCATTTTAATGACAGACCAAAGTAGTCTACCTTTATAGCAGAATGGAAGAAAACAAAAGAAATAAAACCAGATAACTTAATTTACATGGCCTTCTGTCCACAAAGACTGAAGCATCTCCATCATAAGGTGATGAAGACAAGACAAAAACTACAAAAGATCATGTTAATGAAGATTCAAAAAAGATCACTTGATAAAAAAAGGTATGCCTTAGGTGAGATTCATTTGTCACAATTTAGACATTGAGAACATCAAAAACTACATCAGTCAGATGCCTAAAAGGATGACTTAGCTAGTCAGTGTGTCCTACAGTATTTACTTTCAGATGAATAAATTTCTCCTAGTTAAGTGCATTAACTTTAAAAGTGATCTAGATTACTAGCTCAGATTTAGATGTCTGCAAAGTAAAATCCTGAGGTTACTTGAGATTATTCCCACTCCATTGTCTAAAATTGCATTGTAGTATATTTTAAATATTTTCCATCAAAAGATATATTTGTTACTTTTAAGCAAAGAGTTTAACTTTTAACTCCTTATTCACGCTAAGAATCTTTTCCAGACCAACAGATGTGTAAAGCTTAAAAGCTATAAGTCTATGGAAGACTTATTATTAAGAACGTAACTATTATTATGTAAGCAACCACTCGGCAGAGGTTATCATATCAATGTATAACCATAGCTGTTTTCAAAAAGCATTGCTATTTCAAGTAGTATTAACAGCTGAAATTTCTGATAAGGTCAGAAATTACCTTACTAGTTTAAGAACTTTCTGCAAAGAAAAGTGTGAGAACACGCCCAATCTGGTACAAAAGAAAGGTGATTAGGTGGACCAATAAGTAACTCTTACTTCCAGGACATCAATGAAGTCTGAGACAGAGACATTAAAAGGATGCTTTTGTTGAGAACCTGATCCATGCTTCCAGGTAACTGTTACTTTATAGACATGCTCCAGTGACAAAAGCCATTTGGACAAATAATGGCAAGACAAAGATGACATAGCGACTTTGAGTTCGGAGACCTCAGTTTCCCCAGTAATTGGTAAAGGTGACATAGATATTAAAACAGCATTAGACAGAGTTACTGAAGTCATCAGATCACCTTAACCTTTTACCTATGTTGAAACCCTTGGAACTGAAAGAATATGGCACAGCCTGGGTCAGTCTGCCTGGCTATACTAACAGAAATATTTTCGATGGAGACTATGAACAGCATTTATATCAAGTACAGAAGCTGTGATACTGCTTATTGATATCCAAAGCAAAACAGAGCTATTTTAGACAACTCAGAGTTCTGAAAGATGGCTTCTAGGACATTTGTGGGACAACAAGCAAGAGCACCTGAGTGCTAGGAGGAGATCAATTACCCAACTGCAAGTAATAAAGTGACTACTTCAAAAGGAGTTAGAGATGCCATTAGGAAAAGATGAAGGATTAAGGAATACCTTAGCTCAGTTATTTGATACTGGAGAGAAAAGAAAGAACCTTACATTGACTGTAGAGTTTTAGCTTATATTGAGCGAAAGCAGTACTGCAAGATTCTCCTAGAAAGTACAAGCTCTTAAAACAGCAATGAATTATACTGCCTCTGCCAATAGCTAAAAATACACTAAGTAAAAACATTAAAAATAAAATTTACTTTGAGATGGGCCATGTTTTAAGAAACGCATAGCATTATTTGCCTCTAAAATAATGAAAGCCTCTGAAGATACACAATGCTTACTCAATACAAGAAAATCTCCTTTATACCTGCTGTGAATGCTGCAAGTTTATAGGCCGGCAGAGCACTTTTAATGTTATTACCTTTTGTGCAGCAAGATGGAGCGCAGTTCTTCGGCTACGATCAGCTCTATTAACATCAGCTCCAGCCTTCAGCAATGTCTCTGCACAGTCCAGCCTGTCTGCCAGTACACAGTACATAAGCGGAGTTCTTCCAAACTGGTCCTCTTTATCTTTCAGCTCAGAGTTTCCTAAAAAACAACAAAAGTCACATGAAGCAATCAAGTCCATGAGTATCTAAGAGTAGTACTTTTTTAATTAAAAGGGCACTTTAAGTAAAAGTAGTATTTTCTTATTATAAATGGAGTGATCGAAATAAAGGAGTACAAGAAAAACTCAAAAGTTACTACTTTTTACCCTGTTTTTACAGACATCTATAGGACATTTTGAAACATATTTACCAAAAATGTACATTTGGAAAACATTAGTTCTGAAAATACAGCTACCACCAGTAACATTCTGCAGCATCGTTATTTTAAATATTTTTGAAATAGTTACACAGATCTTGTCTGCAAAGATTATTTTAAAAAATTTCAACAGCAAGTAAGCCAAACAGTCCTCCTGAAACCTGTGAACACTGTAACTAAAGCTTTGAAGCCTACTCACAGCAATGTTTATTGAAAAAGCATTAACATGTCAATATTCCATCAATACATTATTTATTTTATAGTGCCTTGCAATATGGAAACTACTAAAATGTTTCTCAAGCTTTCTTGAATTGATTCAGTTAGTATCAACTAGTTAGTAAAGCAGCAATTAATCTAAAATAAGAAGTTTTAGGTCCTATACAAAAAAACCAAAATTGTATTCCTATTCAAAATAAAAAAACCCAAACCACTGGCCATGATAAAGTTTGAAATTTCTATTATGTCATTACATAGAAACTAGCACCTATGAATTCATAGGTGTCAACTATCCTACACATCCCAACTCTAAATACGTCCCATGCAGCACTATCACCTACAATTATTCAAGGAACACTGAATTTTAACAGGAAGTTATTTTTTATTTTTAAATACTCCTTTGTTTGTGTGATTGTTGATGCTTCAAAAGAACTCCAGGAGAGGCACGCTTCTCCTTTAGAAACACAATTATCACTCTCCCCCAGCATATTATACTTTTCCACATATCCAGTAATTGATTCTTAATTATAATTTATATTGATTCATCTAGCAGAAGAGTCAAGCAGATTAAACGTAAATCAAAGGGAATATTAAGGATTAAAATTCATTCTCAGTCAACCAAGCCCCTCACAAAATGCACTTTTAAGCAGGATATTGCTAGTCTGAGTAATGCTCATTCACTCCATTTCTAAGTTATTTTAAAACTGTTGAGTGAATAACATGTAATTTTTATGATTCATTCTGTAACACCTTCTCTTGCTTCGAAACAGTGATTTACCCTGAGTAAACTCTTTCTGTTCCACAAAAAAAAAACAGATTAGGAACCTTTCTAAGCTCTTCTGTGAAGGTAAATATAGAAATTTTTTTGTTGTTCTTCACCCAGGGCCCTGGCTTCTCTGACTGACCCCTCAACTTGCAAACCACTAGCTCTATAATTAATTTTATGCCTCTAACAAATTATTCCTTAAAAAAGAAAAAAAAAAAAAAAAAGTATTTTACTGACCTGCATCTACCTTCCTCAGACACAGGTTATGCTTTTGAAGAATATCTTGCTTTTAATATCCAGCCTCACACTGCCATTTAGCCACACTTGCTTCCCTTTGATATTCCTCAACTTTTTATTTTATTAAGTGCTTATGCGTTGATTTCACACTGCAAGCAAGGAGTATAGTCTTTAGATTATTCTTCAGTTTCTTCTTAGCAAGCACTTTCATTTTAATGCCCTTGACCATTTCTAGAGTACAAAACTATAGCAGGCTGCTGTTGCTTATCCCTGTGCACTCTGGTCAAGAGTTACAAAAATCTCACTTGGTAGCACCAGTTTGGGTCCTACACAGCAGTCAAGAGAAACTCAAGAGTTCATCTAGTTCTGGGTTCACTGGAATTTCTGTTGCCAGTCCATTCTTGATTTCTAACAACTTAGTTTTAGGATGATATCCCCAATAGCCATTTACCCCAAACCACAGGAAAGTAACCTTCATTACTACTGTGGTTCCTGACAATTCAGACTCTCCAGCCTCCTTTAGTGTGTCACACATATCACCATCTGGTCAGACAGACAGTAATAAAATGTCAGTACTATACTTTCTTGTTTAGACCTATAAATGCAATCATTACATGTTTTAGTTTTTTTTTTTCACATTCAGGCTTGCTTTATATGGTCATTTGTTAATCGCATTTGAATTCAGGACTTGTTTTCTGCTTCAGATTTTACAAGTGTATCACCACTCCTCCACCTACTTCCACGGGTTTACCAGAATACAAAGTACACAGAAAAGACATGGTCCACACTGATGTCTTCCCTTCCACAGATTTTTACATTCTCACTGTATTAGCAACAGCCTCGTTTAAAGCATGACATCCTAATTCTCCCACCTAAATTTTTAAACTTCCATGTATGTAGAAAAACATATATTTGGTTTGGTTTTCTACACAACTTTGACTGCTTTAAATAGGATGCTACCTTTTCCTACTGTATTACTACATAAATGAAGATACAGAATAGCTACAATTCCACCTTCTGTAGATTTGCCACTGGGAACTGCACGTACCCTTGTCAGCTTTTCCTCATTTTTGCCTTTAGAAATGTCTCAAAGAGCACAACAGGTGGGTCTTTGATTTTTATTCAGTATAAAAATATACTTTGGTCATCTATTCCTTGGAAAAAATCTAATAATACAAAATTACATTTGTAAATGTATAGAGGTTATTTTTTTCCTGTATGACTTCGCATAAAAGCTGCATAAGAATTTGGTCAGAATCTTGCTTAGCATTAGAGAAGATGAAAGTACTGGATAGATCTTATTCATTACTCTTCACATCAAAACACAAGATATCAAAAAAGCTTAATTTGATAGTAGTGTATTTAAAAGTAAATTGTAAGACTGTTAAACAATAATTTGCAATATGTTTCTGAAAGGGACTTAAAAGCTGTGTAAATTGAAAGGTATTTTGATTATTATTTATGGTCTGTTATATGTAACTGCATTTTTATGTGAAAAATAAATAATGTACACAATGTTAATAAAAATTATATATTTGATACTCTTAAAATGCTAATTTTCATCAACATTTTTTGAGAAAAAAGCTCATGTATTGTCTTTACATATTCACTTAAATGTCATCTTAGTTTCATTATTGAAGCCTATACTTGTTCTACTCAAAATGAAATGCTGTAATATTTACTAAATGCATTAGAAAGCAGCATGTAGAAAAAAAGTCATTTATTTAATTAATTACATTACATTTAGGAAATAATTCGAAATGTAAGATAGGAGTTACACAGAGGAATACAAATGTTTTTTATTTTCCCTAAGTTGTAAAAGCATTTGCTAGACTTTTATTTGACAGCATTATAGCTCTACTGCAAACTGGATGCAGTTTCACAATAATTCTTTCATCTACCATTAGAAAGAAGTATTTTAAAATTTATACACACATATGGGGAAACTGCCAACGTCTTATGTCTCAGTATTTTATCTTTTCCCATTCAGCAGAGCATAGTACAGAAACATCTAAGCCAGTTATGAACAAACATGCAGCCCTGCGTACCAACAGGTACATACTGAGGTACAAAGAATAACTGAACATGGCACTGCTCCCAGTCAACAAGCCAGTTTCTTTAATTAGCTAACTATTGTCAGGTGCTCTTGGAGTATTAGTTCAGTCTGGTAATTTAGATATCACTAAACCATACTCCATTCTTCAGTGTTAACACAGCCTCAATTGTATCTTAAATTTGTTGAAGGTTATGGGGCTTACACAATCACATATATTTTTAAAAAGAAATACATAAACATGCATTTATCCCAATAAAACACAAGCACATGGCTTATGCTCATGTAACACTTGTTCTCAAATCAGCAGTGTGCAAAACTAGTCTCTCTCCCTCAAATTCCAAGTTCTCTTTCCGCTATATAATGTCAGAGGATGTACAGAATGTAGAGACTAGAAGAAACGGGTACGGTCAAGACGAGAAAAAACAGCTTCTTGTCAGCTATTTAGCCCACAAGTGGCTTCAGGGTTCCCAGGACCTCATTTAGTGTCTATATATATAGGTATCTATATACCTAAGCTCAAGGACAACCCAGCTAAGTCAAGCAACAAACATAACTTACGACAAAATTTCCATGTGTGCATACAGCCTGAGTGAAAAATGAGCTAGACCTTCAAAACTTCATGCCAGTGATTTTCCCAAAGCTGCTGCGCTGTTTTTTAAGGGGAAGAAACTGTCTTCAGCTAGCAGTAACTTTCTTCTTGTTATTATTTTGTTTGCTTACAAGACTCTGTAAGGCACTTGGAGTGGTTAAGGTTCTGTGGGCACTTTCCAGAAAGAGTGTCTCTGTGCTCAGGATAAGAGACAGGACAAGGACTAGGAGCTACTACATCACTATCAAGCACTAAAGGGGAAGATCTTGATGAAACACACTAACCACAGCACCTTGTGGACCTCACAGCTACAGCCAATTATTATTTTCTGCAATCAAGAAAGCACAGCAAGCCTTCTAAACATTCACATATTGGTCTATCTAAAATGTGCTGTGGCAAAATTAAAGTCTCTTTCACATACGCGCTTAAGAAACGAAGTTTGTTTGATCCCTCTCTTTTTAGGATCAACATCCTCATCCCACCCAGATTACGCATTTTATAAACTTGCTGCCAATGGAGGTCACAAATATCACAAAATCAAGTGGCTCAATTTCAAAATTTAACTTTCATATTCCTATCTCATTACTTCCTTACTGTCTATGTAAGCAGTCACATCAGACTCTTAACATTTCTATGCATTTATCAAGCCAGAAGAGGATAAAGGGCAGGGGGAAGACATGAATTCTGTTTAATTATTAAAAGATAAACCATCTCATGTTACTTGCAAGAATCCTGCCTTTTGTAATATTTGATTTGAGTCTTACTCAACCTCTCACATTGCAGAATATGGAAAAGCAGAGAATCAAAGAAAAACAGGCAACTGCATATTTGCAACCCAGAATTTCAGAGTTTTAGAAGCAGTTGCATGCAAGTCATAATAAGGGTTTTAGAAGGAGTTGGAGCGAATGGGCACTTCAGTATAATGTAATGCATATTGTTGTGTTCTTATGCACAATTAAAACAATTAGACACATCTTCCTGAAACTCTACATAAATGCGCTAACTACAAAATTATCCTCCAAACACAGAATCAACTTTTGCTCCCTCTTGGACTAGAATGAAAATCATATAGATGGCTTTTAACACAGAAGAACTGTTAATTAAAGACACGTTTGGTGTTGTATAATAAAAATACTGTGAGTATTCCCAAAAGCCTGAGATCATACAATTCTACAACAATGTGATATAGTAGTAAGCAACTCATGCAATGCAAACAATTAGCACACTTCGTTAGAGCACTGGTTATACAATAAACACTTGGCATGTCCTATGCTTTATGGTATTTAACCCATGCGTTGTTTAGAAAGTCATAGCATCATTTTAGTTGGAAGACATCCTCAAGATCATCAAGTCCAACCATTAATCTAACACTGCAAAGTCCACTTCTAAGCCACGTCCCTAAGAACCTCATCTACACATCTTTTAAACACCTCAAGGGATGGTGACTCAACCACTTCCCGGGGCAGCCTGTTCCAATGCCTGACAACCCTTTCCGTGAAGAATTTTTTCCTAATACTCAATCTAAACCTCCTCTGGCACAACTTGAGGCCATTTCTTCTTTTTTTATCACTTGTTACCTGGGAGAAGAGACCAACCCCCTCCATACTACAATCTCCTTTCAGGTAGTTGCAGACAGCAATGAGGTCTCCCCTCAGCCTCCTTTTCTCCAGGCTAAACAGCCCCAGTTCCCTCAGCTGTTCCTCATCAGACTTGTGCTCCAGACCCCTCACCAGCTTCGTTGCCCTTCTCTGCACTCTCTCCAGCACCTCAATGTCTTTCTTGCAGTGAGGGGCCCAAAACTGAACACAGGATTAGAGGTGGGGCCTCCCCAGTGCTGAGTACAGGGGGACGATCACTTCCCTAGTCCTGCCTGTTGGCCACACTATTCCTGATACAAGCCAGGATGCTGTTGGCCTTGTTGGCCACTGGGGCACACTGCTGGCTCATATTAAGTCTAATTAATCATCAGTGATAGTTAATAAAACACCACACTTCGTTCCAAAGTCCTCCTTTCTGTAAGTTTTCTACTTATCTTTGATTCTGCCTATTTATGCCTCCTATTGGTACAGGATATCAAAAGGCACACAGTATCTAGAACACACTGTATTATTTCAAACGCCTGTTCCTTTAAAATTGCAGGCTATTGGGTGGCAGATTATACATGCGTCGATACTCAGGAGTTATATGCTAATACAATGTGTATGCTTGTATACAGTCACACATGCTCCATGAAACTACAGGTGGAAAAAAGAACAAATCACCAAACAGGTTAGAGGGGCTGCTCTAAGGGACTGTTTAACCAGCCACTGTGCACCTCATATGTTACTAACTTAACAGGGAAAACTCAAAGAGGAAAGTAATAATGAATCCAAGAGTAAAAAGCCCTTCCTAAAAGAAGGAGAAAGTCAGACTTTATGTTACTGTGTATACCACTAGCCACATAATCGAGTTGCAAAGCTTGGCTGTGTTAAGAGAACATTGTTAAGCCATCCAGTATACACACACATAATGCTGAAGTATCGTCCTGAATTAGATGCTGCTGCTAAGTGCAGCCACGAAGTTCAGTGAATAACACCAACTGCTCAGCTTACTTCTGGCATCAAGTTATACTTTCAACAGTGTCTGGTAAACAGCTAAAAATACTACTCTGATGCATTCTTCTTCTGCTAGGCAATACTTTTTTTTGGTCCTGTCCTGGCAAAAGTAAGGTTTGTGTCATATCCTGTCAAAACACGACAAAGCAGAGAAGAAAAATTTTGCTGTTATAGCAAAGACTGCAAGGATTTCGCAGTTTTATCTCCCACGTAAAATCAGAATCAAAGGAACAAATAGAGGACAGGTCATTTAATCCCCAAATACTACACTATGACAAGACTTCATTAGTTATAAATAAATGATGTGTAAAAACAAGTTTATAAAATTTCCCACAAAAGCAGTTATACAAAAATGAGTATTTGGGGCCAAAATATTTCAGCCCAAAGCACTTCTCCATAATTTCAAATTCCATGAAAAAGAAGATCCGAATAACTCCTCTGGTTGTATGACTTACCAATTTTCTATATATCTCACACAGAAGTACCAATCAAAGGCAACGGATAATAAAAAGTAAGAAAAATGAGTCCTATTTTCAGGACTACATTTATTCTAGAAATACATATAGCTAAGAAATTAAAATGTATCTTAAAGATCAGAGTAGTAAATCAAAACCAAAAATCTTCAGTTCTGAAGTAAACAAAATGCATCTACAAAGAAAACATTTACCTGCTATTAGCTTTTGGAGGGTACTCTTATCTCCATTAACAGCAGCAGCATGCACTTCAGATGCTAACAAGGAACCACTGAAGAGGCAGTTTGCTGAAATACTCATACTCTTTCAAGGTATTATTATAAGTCAGATCTGCACCACCAACATTTTTTGTAGGAATTCAGTTCTAGAAAAAAACAAAACAATAAAAGATAATGAATTTTATAAAGAGTCATTAAGATGACTCAAAACAATGCTAAAGAGAATAAACTCTTCTGTTAAAAACAAAAAAGAACAAACACATTTCTTATTTTGTGGATTTAATCTACCTCTATCCAAGATTCAACCAGAAAAAGCCTACATTAAGGAGATATATACATACATATATTGTAGTTTCATTGCCCTCAACATAAATTTCAGTCAATAAGCTTTGCAAAGGTCTGCAAATAGGACAGTGTTTATCTAAAAATCCAAGAGATTTCTTCAGAGTGTTGGCATACGTGCTTCAATTCAGTAACGAATGAAGTTTGTTATCAAGTATCAAGTTGATATATTCCTCCAGTACTGGAGATATGGTGGTATTCTACCATGATGGCTTATGGACATATGCAGGTCAAGGCTTGTAAGTAGAACTAGTGTATTTTGTTTCACCAGCTGACATAACTGAAATAATCAGGTCAGCTTTCTAGATGGTAAATACTCTTTAAACCTGAACAGAAATGGGAAAATGTGTGTGTATGAGAAGCCACAATGAATGAGACCAAAAGTCTAGCTCTAAATCCTGTCTAGAACTGGGCAATGGCAGATGCCACACATCATTTTGAAAATGAAGAAGGGTCTGCAAACTTGAAAACTTGTTGACTTTCTCCAAAACTATCAAACACTTGAACTTCCACTTTCGATTCGTACCACACTTCACATTCGGAACAGAAAACAAACTGAGATGTGCAAGCAATAATTGTACACACCAGCAAAAAGAGGAGGTATCACTGAGGCTGTCTATTGAATTCTTGGGAATTTTTCACTTCATCTTCTGTTCCATGTTAATTTAAATATACTCCTTTTTTTTTTTTTCCATGTCCCACATTTACATCACAGTACACTTGGAAAACAGCAAGAGGAAGATACTTTGTTTCAATTGTTATTTTCATCATAAATTTATTTGTTCTATAAATTTGGCATATCGCTATACAGCATCTGTTCTTATTAAGGGGGGAAATGTTACTAAAATACCAGAGAAACCTTTACTTCTATGTAAAACAGCGTTAAAATTTCTACAGAGATATTAAGCATGAAGTAATTAAGATACAGGCCTTTACCTGCAAACAAACAAACAAAAAAAATCAAATACATTTTCATACTCTAGTATAATTGCAGACCTTTCTTCACAAGCTCCAAACTTCCTTGGAGAGCTAATCAGAAAACGAACACAGGAAGCTTCAGGGCAAATCTAATCAGTTACTCAGAAAACACCCGGACAATCACAGTATCAGTTCGCACCACATCTCTGTAATAAGCACAAATACAGAACCATGCCATTGTGCAAACGTGCTCAACAACACTAACATAATGCATCCACTCTACATGAAAACACTCAAGTATAACTTAGACATTGTCTGAAGTATGCCACACGACAATTGCAGACAAAGCTTTTAGCACACTGGTCCAGGGATGTCAAACTAATTTTCACCGGGGGCCACATCAGCCTCACGGTTGCCTTCAAAGGGCCAAATGTAATTTTAGGACTGTACAAATTTAACTACTCCTACATTTAGTGTCTAAACTGCTGCTTCTCCATCTTGTCCTCAGACAGCCAAGGGCATGCTGTGGTGCTTCTTTCAACAACTCACCGTATCACTGCACTTTCCCTTCCTGAAGTCTGTTTGGTTGAGTTCTAATGAGCCACGCAAGTGGGTTCACCATGTCCTAAGGCATATAACACCTTATCTTCCAACCTTTCTCCCCAACAAAAACTAGTAATGGTGTGACCAGAAAGGTATGAGATGCTGGTTTTCTTGAAGACACATACTAGAACTCCTCACTATTGCAACGCTTCCTTGCTTGTGTTCACAGATCTCCCTTTGCTGTCTGCCAGTCACTTCAGAACCAATAGTAAGTATGGTATTGCTTAACTTTATCACTGCTTAGAAAAAGTGCATTAAGGAAACATGCAGCGGCTCACCACACTCTAATAAAGCAAGCAATTTCCCCAAACTCAACCTGTGTTTCAGGAACCCCTACAAAATTATTTCAGAAATCACCCTAGCCACTTACCCAACAATCAACTTGCCAACATGAAGCACGCATGGCATTTGTACCTGTCTGAAGGGACAGGTTATTAGAGTGCAATAGTTACTTGCTTCTACAACAGCACTGGTGCACTCTGTTGAGAACACTGGTGCAGAAGTGTGAGGAGAAGCTACAAACATAACTTTATGAAAGTATTTTTTCTGGAGCCATTGCCAGTCTGAAACCTATGGAACAACACGATCCTATGCTATTGCTTTCCTCTTCTTCTGTGAACCTCAGAATAACACAACAATGATGATGTTGGAAGTCATGAATGCTTCCATCGTCACTGAGTTTGGTGAACCTCTCTACACTTCAGAAAAGGCAAACTTTATTTTAAACACACTTGTTTTACCACACAAGTAGGTGATCCTTCCCATAATGAGAATTGTGTCATTAATGGACTCACGGTTTTGTTGACTTTTAGGAGCAGAGAACAGAAAGGAGTTGGAAGAGTCTAACGTGACAGGAGGTTAATAACATTTCGACTTTCAGAACCACAGAAGACAGGCTAACAGTGCCATAAGGCACCACAACAAATTACAGAAAACCTTGACTTGGTGCTTAAGAAAGCCAAAGTAAGTACAGATGCATAAGTGACAATGCAGGGTGGACAGAGCTTAGGCATGCCCAAACAAGCCCAAATATACTTTAAGACATAAAACAAATTTTAACATAACAGCCTTTCAAACGCTCCCAGTGCTAGCTACAATCACTATTTCCTTTTAAAGAGGATAAAGAAAACCCATATCTTTCAAAATACTTGCTCCATTCTCTGCTTCCCAAGTATCCTCTGCTCCTCCAACAAAACTGCTTTTTTGACTTTTTAGGACACAATAGTTATGTTTCATTCAAAACTAAGCCTTTCCTCCCAATCTGGCAGTATGGTTTATGCTTTCTGTTACCTTCTCTACATTATACTGCATAAAAGCAGATAAGGCATTTCTGATTCAGGCAAATCTGAAGAAATTAAAAGGGACAACATGAAACTGAGTGTTAGTTACAAGTAGTCACAGTGCCTCCTCCTACTTAACCATTTACTTATTTTCTTCTTGGTTATTCCTACAGCTATATACATTTGCCTGCAATATGAAGGAAACTACATCACCCAACTGCAATCCAAAGAGGAAAGAAAGAGAAAGGAAAAGGCTGCAGTGATGGATCATGTGCTACAGTTTAACATGGACTTGGCATACAGGAGTACAGCTTATCTTTAACTTGCCTCCACCTTGTCCTGAAAAGCTTCCTCTGGATACAAAGAAAACATCAGCACTTCCTACTACATTATTAAGTGGACCTATATGCACCATTGGAATTTTACACTTGTTGGAATTTTGAGATACTAGTTTTAATCCCCAAAGTTATCACTGACATCCATTTTCTTTATATTTTACCCTTCTAGAAACAAATAAACTACAATATAAAACATCCAGGGGCAGCAGTGTAAAATTCAACAAATACTGGAGAACTTAGTAAGCATCAGAAGCATCCCAATTACATCAACAATCATATAAAACTGACTATATATAGAATTAATAATGAAAGGGTTCATAATTTTCAGATTAAAACAAAAGCCTCATCTGCATAAAGTGTCTGTAATCAGAGGTGAGAGAAGCAACCAATTATCTCTACAGTAATTCTCAGTACAGTATCTCAACTCCATTGAAAGAGCTAATTCTGTATCAGAGAAATTCTGAAATATTAAAAGGAATTAAAAAAGGAAAATATGTAACTTTCCTCAGATATTTCTCTCATGTATATGTCAAACAGATGAATTGGTATTTAGAGGACTTGCTTGATAAAGATCCTCACTAACAAAAAATGAGACATTCATTTGTAAGGGATGAAAAACAACAATAAAACCCAAGAAATAACTACAAGATCTTCCTATTAAAAAAAAAAAAAAAAAGGTAATTGACATTATCTATAATACACTTTTTATTACTGGAATTAAGTAAATAATTCACTTTTACTTCTTTAAGCTAACAGGTATAAAAAGATTAGCCTTGTCGAGTCACCTGAAATGAAATGAAAGGACAGTCATATGGACACCAAGGGCTCTTCAAAGTATGAGAAATTTCACACCAAACTGTGGTAAGTCTACTTTGGATTACACAGATAATCATCAGTTTCCTATTTAGCAAAACATGAGATTGTTAAAATTTAAATGAGACCACTCTATCAAATTCTACTGATAAAGTTTCAAAGCAAAGAATGAGCTGCTATGAAAAGATATCAAAGTATTTTTCAAATGTGAACGTATTTAGAAGACATTCATTCTACAGATTGAGAAGCCCAGGCTCTTAAGGCAGGCATAGCAGATTTTATAAAAGTTAAGTTCCAGTTTCAGACTATAAAAAAAATACATGATTTGTATATATATTATTGTTTTCAGCTCATGAAACTGATAGGTCAAATGACTTTTACAGGGTCACACATAGTCTGAGCCTGTCAGGCTTTCTTTGAAGCCAAATTGTGCTTGCCTTGCAAAAAGCTGATGTAAATAGTTTTCTTCTAAATGGCGTTATGCCCCGTTTCACTCTTTACGCTTGGGTACATACTAGAAACTCAAAGAACACGAAGTGCAGCTCTTTGTGATCTTTTTGAGGCAGCTCTGCAATGTCTCAAAGCATGTATACACTGTAAGGTCCAAAGCTTTACTGGAAGAGTATGAAGTACTGCATTTTAGGTACTCTTCCTTTCCAGCATTCAGAACTGAGGAAGTTAGAAAAAACACAAATCTATTGAAGCGTCAAGGAATAAAAATGAACGATGACATTCCAGTTCAGTCCTATTATCAAGCTAAAATTTCCCCACCTCACACCAGATCCTCTGCCTCCTCACACAAAACGTTCCCCGGCATCCCAAGTTACTTCCCCAACTCCGAGGAAGTGATGACCCCAAGGCCCACAGCACCCCAACACCACCCAAAGCCATTTGCCTGCTCCCGGCGCCTGAAGGGGCGAGGCGGGACCCGGACACACCACACGGAACGTGGATAAACTTTCCACGGGGACCGCCGGGGCTGCCCAACCCGCCGGGGCACCGCGGAGTCCGCTCGACCCCCCGCCTCAACAACGGGGCAGCCGCCCGCCACCGAGGGCCCGCCCGGGCTGAGGGGTCGCTGGGACACACAACGAGCCCCGGCATCCGATCAAGGGGCTGCGGCGCCACGGGGCAGCCCCGCCAGCACTGCGGGAAAGGTTAACCCTGCCTTGGCCGGGCGGCCACAGGCGCCTCCCGCCGCCACCGCCTGCCTGCCTCTCTCCCTCCCTCCTTCCCTTCCCCGCCCCGGCGCCGCAGCTGCGCCCCGTAACTCACCTCGACCCCACCCGCCGCCTCATTGCGCCGCCACCCGGCACAACCCCTCACGGGCCGGGCGCGGCCCCTGCTCGAGCAGCCCCGCTGCCTTCTGGGATCGCCTCATTGCCTCCCTCCACCTCCCCCGCCGGTCGGAACTACACTTCCCGGCGTGCCCCGCGCAGCGCGGGGACCCGGAAGTGAGCGGTGGAGGCGGGGAGCGCGGGGGCCCCGCGCTGGAACTTGCCCGGGTGTTTCCTGGCGACGGGGGAAGTGAGGAGCCGCCGCCGAGAGCGGGAGCCGCGTTCCTCCCCTCCCGGGCGCCCCATCTACCATGAGACCCGCCATCTTCCCGCTGCTGCCTGACCCTGGCTGCCTCCTCGTCCTTCTGGTGAGCGGCCGGCTGCCCGCAGCCCTTCCCTTCCCCGCTGCGGCCCCGCCGGTGGGGGGCACCGCGCCGGGCGGCGTGGGGGTGGCCGGCGGGCCTCGGGGCTCTTTCCTCCGGGCTGCTCCTGCTTTCCTGCTCGCCCCGCGTGTGCGCGCCGGGGACGTGCCTGGAGGCGGGTGGTGGCTCCCGGCCCCGCCGCAGTACCGAGCCTCGCACGGCCGGGGCCATTCCACCGGCACCTGCTCGGCGGGGGAGGGGAGGGAGGGAGCGAGGCGAGCGGCTGCTGCGGGAGCGGCCCCGGTTGGCGAAGTGCGGTGTTGTGGCCGAGGCTGATAGGCTGCGGACCCGGAACGGGCCGGCGGCGGGGCGGGGCCGGGCCTGGGCTCGCCACCGAGGCTCGGGGGCCGCCGCGGGCTCGGAGCATTGGCCTGGCGGGCGGTGGGGCCTGGTGCCGGCTCCTCCGCAGAGAAGGCTGGCGTGGCGCCTGCCCCCTTCAGGAGCCGGGGAGGGAGCGGACCCGCGGGTGGGCGCGCAACCCCTGGGGCGGTAGCGGGAGCCGCGGCGGCCGGGAGGAAAGTGCCTCGATGGAGCCTCTGCGGGGCCCGCTTGTCGCCCGTGGTTCGGTGTTGCTGCCCTTAAACTGAGGGGAACGGGTTCCCGTGCACGAACGCCCCATCCGTGAGCACGGCTGCGGTGGGGGGACCCCTTCCCACAGCTCAGTGGCCCGGGCTTGGAAGAGTTCCCGAGTCGTCTTGCAGCGTGGTCACATTTATCTTTCGCTGTCAGATTACAGCATTGTTTTTTTTCTTCAGGCTGGTATTACATGAATGACCTAAGCCACCCTCTGCCTTTGCACACACACACACACACACACACACAATCACTGATGCATGTATTTTGTGGTGATAAGTTGTCTCTGTTATACTTGATCTGTATTTTTAAACAGGCTGATGTGGTGATTCTTACTTTTCCACAACCAGATTCTGGGCCTTTTATAACACAAATAGCTTGCAGAGCTAAAGGCAACTTGTGTGGATAAGTTTATTAGGAGTTGGGCTTAAGATACTAATGTGTTTCATCCATCTATTTAAAACATTTGGGATAATAAAATTGGCCAGAAAATGAAGGACTAACTGGAGGTAAAGGTAGATAGCGCTTTGGGAGTCCAAAGGGAAGTACATAGTAAATGGCTACGAATTAATGGATGAATTAGAAATGTGATGACAGGTACTTAATTAAGAGAAGAAGTACTCATGATTCCTTTGAAATGGGCGTTTCTACCTGGATAAACTCTGGTTAAATTATTATAAACTTGCTGTAGTTTCAGGGTTAGTAAATATACATGATTGACGGGATCACTATAGGGTGCTTCAAAAAGATGGACGAAATTTCAGAGATACAGTGATTTCAAATGGGGTCTATCTCTTTGAAACATCCAGTATATGAGAGACTAAAGTGAAGAACCCAGTATCTTCCAGACACATCTGTGCATTAAAACAATTCTGCTTCTGCACTAGGTTGGTTTTCACCACTGTTTTAAGTACAGACTAAAATAAGCAAAAGCAAGGAGTGTGTACTGTTTTTAAATGCCATTGAAATGGACAAGTACAAGTTTGAAAAAGTGGACATGAGTTAATAAAAGCATTTATCTTCATGGTACAGTTGATCAATGCAAATTTAATATGCATCAGTTAGATTTATGTTTGCCAGCTAAAAATAGGAAATGGCTAAGATCTGAAATTTCCTCATGTTTAGTTGTTGTTTCTTTGTGTATGGGTCATTTAAACCCATTTCTGATGTGATTAAAAAGAATTGTATCCATAAAACCTCAAGAAGACTACAGATCAGAGTTGTTTTTAAAAAGGTGTAATTATATATAATGTTATCTGTGTAATTCTTCAGCATCATATTGGATGTGGCCCTGTGTTGTAAGGCATCTAATTACATGCTTTGATCAAGCCAATGAATCATTGCTTTTAGTAGCTTTGTTGAGAATTTTGGAAAAGTTGTTCTGAGCAGACTGGGAGTGGGAGGGATCCTTTTACTTTAAAATAGCTGAAAAAGTCTTTTACAAAGCATGGTGTCTTTTTTTTTTTTTGTTGCAGCATTCAAAGAATCAGGTAGAGTGCTTAAAGTTCTGGTAACTTTGTTTTTCTTGTTAGCAGCAGCCATGAATACCTAAGACCAACAGCATTAACTGTGGTCTTGGTTGGTAAGGCTTGGCAGAGTGCTCTGCATCCAAAGGATGTGCCATCTAGCAGAGCCTCTCTGAGCATGGCAGTTGACATATCTTGTGGATAGGTGAGCTTATTAGCATTACATCAGTGGTTCCTAAAACAGAATACAATGATATATAGCTCCAAAACCAGCTTACTAAGCTGGTCTTGCTTAGGAATAGCAATGAAGTTAAACATTATTTAAATTTCCAGACTTTTGGATAAGCGTATTTCTTTTCTAGATGGGGAATTAAAATGCTACAAAGGGAAGAAAATATATTATGTCAATGTCAAAAGAAGTCCTTTTGTCTAAGAAGTTTGACAGTAGGAGATCACTAAAATTTTGGTGGGCTTTGGGTCTTGCTCTGTTATTATTCTCCCTGGTCTCACTGAAGGCTGGGTTGCTAGGATGGGGATTGCAGGGCAGGGCTTTACAGGGATAGCTACCAGTCCCAGCACAACCCTTTTCCCTTCCAACTTTTCAGTCTCCTTTGCTCATGTTGTACTGGGCTGCTGGGAGACAAATTCGAGCTGGAGAGAGGACAGAGGAGGTACAGGCTGGCATGTCTCTGCCTCTGCAGTGCTGGAGCCGAGCACAGGCTGTGGAGGATCATGTACAGCTGATTGCAAGACTGGAATAAAGAGATGGGTGGGAATGTTGTGTGGCTCCCTGTGCTCATAGATTAAGATGTTTCTGCCACGTTGGTATATTGCTTAATAGTGGGTAGGACAGATGTTTAAGATGAATCCCAGACTGTGAAATACATGCTGATGGGACAGTGGCTCATCACATTCTCCTTGAAGGCAAGGTGTGGTTCTTTCACTTTGCTCTAACCAATCGTTCTGTAGGTTCGCTTCTACCTGAAGATGAGTATACTTTTCCTGTAAAGAAAATTCTAGAACAAGGCACATGCATCTTCTGCATATGTATGAAAGACATTTGTCATGTTGCTCAATACTTCACTGGAAGGCTTATGCATGGTGTCCCTGAGGAATAGATGTGACTAGAGGAAACCACCAACTGATAGTGAGGGAAATGAAAGGGGAAGTTCTCTATGGTTTTTTTTTCTTCTTTTTTTTTTTTTTTCTTTCCCTTGAACAACTGCAAAAGGATTTATCACTTTTTGTACTTCAATCTCTGGAGGTTTATTAGATTTCAAAGCACCACTACTATACCTTTTCTTTGTAGCTCGTTTGGAAAGGTGGTGTGAACAAACTGAGAACACCTACTTCTTAACATATTTGGCAACACCTTTGGAAGAGCGTATTTGCCCTCTCATATTCTGAGAATGTGAAATGTTGGAGTGTTTTCTCGGTCTTAAAGTTTACCTAGTTTTCTAATAAGCTGTGGCTTCTCTTCACTTGGGGTTATTATGGAAGTCTAGTGTATGTTCCATTTATGATTCAGTAGCCCCGCTATGTATGCTCTACTCTATAAGTTGATGCAGTTTATCATTGGCAGAAAATATTTAGTGTTACAGTTGGTTTTACATTATAATGTTTTATATTTTTAGTGAAGCTTTTAGAATGCTACTTACATAGCAATGCAATTGCAGCTATTAGGAGCAGTAACTTAGAAGAGGCACTAGTCAATGAACTTTTGATTTTCATATTAAACTTTTAACTGGAAAAAATACTGTATTGTGATACTTGTTTCTTGTTTGACTGCCACAGCCTCTTGTGTCTCGTTAATATGATACCAGGTACCCAAATAGTGAAAGTAAAATGAAATAAAATTGTCTTTTAACTTAATACTGTAGTAAGTTGCCCAAAGAGAAGTTGGACTCTGTACATTTTATGATGTACAGAATGTATTTCTATGCATTTGCATCTCTGTGTTTGTATTAACAAACAAATTTTATAATTGAGAATCCTGCTCAAAATGTAATATTCTGAATTTTAACATTAGTCGAAGTCATAGTTACAGGCAGATTTTAGGCCACTGGGCCTTATACAGTGAAAGGTGTTCCCTCCAAGGGTAGCATAGGAGTTCTGCCTTGTCCATCATCTTTCATGTCCTCTAAACAGTGAAAATTTAACTGAGGAACTTTTCCTAGGCTGGTGGCAGGGAGGAGGAGGGGAAGCTTAGACTCTTGCTGTGAAGAATTGCATTCTTCTTGCTATGCCATGTGATGGCAGGTTTCCTGTTTGGAGTGCTCAGAAGAGAGGACAGGAGAAACTGAACTGATTATTCAAACAAAACACTTGGACAAGGTTGGAAAATGTATGAATGAGTTATTGACAGTAGGCCATCTGAGATCCTGTTGCTGGCAGCTGAAAAGCTCTGTGGTTACACATTCCTCTCTTTTTTTTTTTTAAATATCTTACTGTTCTCCGTAATCTGCTTTGGGTTTTTTTGGCAGGACAGCTTTTTTAGGCAAGAGACTGGTCCTCATGCTGCTTTCTTGGGAAAGGAGAATTACCTCTGGTTGTTCTTATACATGCCTAACAGTTAACCCCTGTGTTTCAATCAAACCTATTTCTTTTGAAAGACTTAAGGATTATATGCTGCTATTCAGGAGGACCATTCACCTTGCAGGCTCTTTTATAAGCCTTACTTTTGTATACTTTCTAGATATTTTGTTTGCTTGCAGAGAGGGAGTTGTCTCACGTGAAAAGCAAGTATACAAATACGCTTTAAATTTTGTACCAGAGCTTCTTCAAAAGCTCTTCAGGAGAGTCTATAAACATTTTTAAGTAATAGGTGCTTCAATAATGGAAATAGTGGAGTGGGTTTGGATGCATTAGCAATATCTTTCCCCCCTCCCCCCCATTGTTTGAGACTGAGTTCTCAGTGATCTAGAGGAGGAATATTTAGGAATGTAAGCAGAAGCAATATAGGGTGTTGGTGCAGAGCCTAAGCAACGTTTCCTTACAAAACTAAACTGGAGAAAACTCCCTTGAGAAGTAGAGGAGGGCTGGTGCATTGTAGAGAAAATTAGGAAAGGAAGTGATACCAAATTTCTTTCTGAAATTTTTGCATTTGCACATCTTTCCTCCCTTATGTCTCTTCATTTATCAGAAGCATGCTAACCATTGGTAGAAATAGGTAATTTTCTTTTTCAAAACAGTTATTGTCAACTGCTCATATAATCTAATTTTTTTTAAACATTCATAACTCTGAGATTTTTAAAGTTTTATTAACTTTAATGATTTTAATTTACTGGCTGTCAGGTATGTAATTTTACACTGTTAAGGGTTATTCTGTAAAGCTGTTTCTATACTCAAAATTCAGAATATTTTTTTTTTCGCTGCCAGTTCAGGATGCTGTATTTATCCAAACCAGCTGTAGGATCCTGTCCACATTAAATTATGCTCTGATAACAACAAAAAGTGCCTTACAAAAAGTGACAAGACACACTGCAAAGAGAGTTCCATAATTTTTCCTTTTTTCATGTGTGTTCTTACTAAGAAACTGGCGTCCTGATAATGCATCCTTTACAGCTAAGAGACGTTCATGCCGTTAAAACATGCAAAGTTCCAATACTGCGCCCTCCTCATAAGCACGTAGTACTTGCAACCTCTTCGAGGAATGAACCAAACCTTAGAATTCCTTCACATGCATGCACATATGCATTTCTTTAATCTGGTAGTGATCCACAAGATCTGCTCTTTGTGTAGCTGACAGAACATAAGTGTTATCTTCTTGGCTGCAGTGGCACTAAGCAAAATGCAAAGTGCTGTGGTTTTATCTTAAACCATGTACTGACTGAAACAGTGAAAACAGTGAGGACAGAACACCATACATACTTATCTAAATGCAGGTGCTCTTTGGATACCTTCAGCAGATAACTGGCTTTCCAACTAATTGTATATGCAGCATGAGGTTTCTAATAAACACAGTAAATCTCCTGTTCATCTGATTTAACAGTACCAAATGTATTTGGTTTCTTCTCTCCCCCTTTTTTCTTGATCTCCATTAGTTTGGCTTTAGCAAGAAAGCTTTGATGAACAGTATTTTGAGGCTCAGTGTATTTACCTGCTATGGTCAAATTGTAGAGTTCTGGTTTCTGATTGCCACTGAAAGTTTGATCATTTAAATGAGAAGGGACCTCTAAAGGTCATCTGGCCTTACTCCCTGCTAAGTGTAAGACTAACTTGGATGGGGTTATTCATGGTTTTTCCCAGCTGAGATTTGATTATCTCCAAGGACTGAGGCTCTACAGCTTCTCTAGACACCTGTTGTAGTGTTTGATCAAAACCTTGTTGAAAGTTCTATCTGAAAAATCTGTTTGGAGCAGCAGCTTGTGTCCATTGCCTTTTGTCCCATCACTGTGTATCTTTGAGAAGAGTCTGGCTCTGCCTTCTCCATAACCTCCAACTAGGTCATTGGTAACAGTGGTAATAGCTTCATCTTCTTAAGACTGAAAAATGCCAATTTCTCAGCCTTTCCTTGCATACCTTGTTCTCTAGCCACTGTTTAACTTGGTAGTCATCTGCTGGACTTCGTTCCCTTATGGTAATGTCTGTCTTGTACAGTCAATTGCAAAGCTGGGCAGAATCCTTCAGGTGTGGTCCCATAAGTGCCAAATGAAACGGAAGAATCACTTCCCTTGGTCTGCTGGCTACACTTTTGGTAATGCAGCCCAGTTTGCAGTTGTCTTTGCTGCAGGTGGCACGCTGCTGATTCCTGTTCCACTTGCACCCCAAGATCTTGTCTGCAATTCTGTTTTCTATCTAGTTGTCTCCCAGCCCATATGGGGTTACTCTACCCGAGATTCAGGACTTTGCCTTTGTTGAACTCATAGGGTTTGTGTCAGGCCATTTCTCAGCCAGTTGAGGTCTCTCTGAAGAGCAGGTTTCCTTTCTGGCATATAAGCCCCTTCCCCCAGTTCAGTAACCTCAGGAAATTTGCTGAGGGGAGACTCTATTCCATCATCCTGGTCATTAGTAAAGACAAACCTTACACCCAATATTGATCTGGAGAATCTTCATTGGAGACTAGCTGGACGTGATACATTTGGTTACAGCCCTTTGAGCCCAGCAGTCCAGCTGCTGTGTCCTTTTATAGTTCACTTATTCCATTCATATATCTTATTTTGTTATGAACTTAGTTCATCTTTCATATATCACTCATTCAGGACTAAGGATATTCAATTTGAGATGCTGTGTTAGAAGCTTGCTAAAGTCAAGGCAAACAATATCAAATACTCTTCTCATTTACAGAGCTAATCACCTCACTACAGAAAACAGATTGATTTATATATTCTAAATCCATGCTGGATGGATGTGGCTTCTGGAGAGAAAATTTGTCTCCATAATCCTCCTGGGGACCTGAGGAAAATGCATTTTCTCTGGTTCTGTGGCTCTGTGTATGTCCAACTTGCTTAAGAGCTTTCTGACTCAGTCTTCTGCTATGTGAGTAATGCTGCTCTTCCTTGATACTCTACTACTAGGCTCAGACCTCATCAATAGAAAGTCAAAGAGGACACTGAGTACCTAAACCTTTTCCATGTCCTTTGTCACTATGTCCCCGATAGTTGAGCAGCAGGCCTACAATTTCCTTCGTCTTCCTTTTGCTGCTGGCATACCTGTGGAAACCTGTGTTATACTTAACATTGCTCAAGCAATGTTTCTCTACTCCTACTGAGTATTTATTTTCTAATCTCTACCTTCTGTGTACTCAATTTTTTTAAAACTCATCCAGAAATTCTGTGTATCCGTGGAGTTCTTCTGTCATACCTTCTTTCTGTACAGTGGAGTACATTGTTTCTGTGCTTTGAAGAGGTTGTACTTGAAGATCAACAGGCTCTTATAGGCCCTTTTGGCTTTCAGAGCCATGTTCTATGAGTGGACTGAATTGTTAAGACCTGAGTGTCTTCAGTTGTCACTTTTTTTCAGAGTTCTGTGAGGTACATTTTTCTATTAAAAATAAGTATTGTAGTACATTACAGATGGGAATTATTGTGAGACTCAGTCATTGATGAGCTGTATCTGGAAGTTGCATCAGCAGTAGCAATAAATTGAAACACTGAAGATCCCAATGGTTTGTTTCCTGGAAGAAGCAGATGACCACATTTTATGTGCTAGAGTCTCACTGCTGCTTCACTTTGGGACCAAAATTAAGGATATGCTAACCCACAGGGAGATTTCAGGTAGATGGTTTGCTGCATTCATGGTAAAAGAAAAGATACTTCTTTATATATTCAATACTGTAGAGAGAGTTCTCTACAGTATTCAAGAAGAGACTGGACAACACCCTCAGACACATGGTGTGAACTGTGGGGTTGTCATATGCAGGGACAGGAGTTGGGCTCAATGATCCTTGTGGGTCCCTTCCAACTCAGGACATTCTGATTCTATGGCACTGATTTCTTTAATCACTGAAACTTTGTATGCTAAATGGTGCTCATGAAACGGGAACCTGAGCAGAAGGTAGAGCTCTAGAAATAGAGTAAATGACCTGGTTCCTTGGCATACTTTTTGGAGCCAGCATGTCTCCTGTCTTGCTTGGCATCAGTGATTCTTGCCTCATTCCAGTGTGTGTTTCACTGAGATGCATAAAAAAAATAGTCAGTAAGGATGTCAGGTTTTTTGTTTGTTTTTGTTTTGTTTTGTTGTTGTTTTTTTGTTTGTTTTGTTTGGTTTTTTTAATCTGTGGAAAGGAGTGGAGAGAAGAAAAGCAATGTAATCTTTGTTGTAAGATAACTGGCAGTAAAGCTTATGTTTCATCTCCAACTGGATTCATGTGGCAATTGGGTGTAAACATGGAGAGAACTTGTTCATTAGGAAGTCTGCAAGGAAGTATTTTGAAAGGCAAGGAATAGATGCCTGTTCCAATGGTCTCAAAAAAGAAAACAACAGCTGTGATAGTGTTTTGTTGTTTCCCATAGTTGTCGTGATTATAAAGTGATGATATAATTAACTTCTTCAAAAGCTTCACAAAGGGAAAACTTTTCAATGATATATCCACATTTGTAATCCCAAGAAGAGCTTTTTGTTCTTTTAGTCACTGTCTATCACTTGTGTCTCTTATAGTTTATTGAAATCCCCTTTCTTAAATCTTACTGGAAACACTTAGGCTTTACGTTTTTTGCCAGTCGTAAAAATTATGGATTTTCATAAGTGTGTGTATGAAAATACTACTTTTTTTTTTATTGTCACTGTTGAGTCTATTCACTTGGGATTTTGGACAGAATGACTGAAGGACAAATTGGTCCCTTCACAAAGGTAATTAAGACAGTATGTGGTGCAGGGGGTGAACAGTTAGGAGTTCTTCCGTACTAATGATCCATTAATTAGTGAACTGAGCTCAGCGAGTGTGTGGACCTCTTGGGAACTACCTTCGAATGACATATAAAACTGGTTAAGAACATGAAATTGCAGGTGGAAGAGGCCTTTTTTTTCAGTATTTTTTTTCTCTCAACATAGGCTAGCAGAATTTGCTAAACCAGTGCAAATATGTACATATAATTAGTACAACATAGCTATTAAACATTATTTTAAAATAAGCCAATGCATAGCTGTGGTACCTTGCTGAGGAGTTTGGTCATGATTTTGGTTGCAGCAGCCCTCTATGTTGAAAACAGTAAGCTCACACTATGGAGCTGGTTAATTGCAGAGCCAGTGTGTCTGACATTTGCTACCAGTTCCAGCACTGCACCATATGGATATGTTAATATTATTTTTAGGACTAGTCTGGAATACTTGCTTGAATATTTTTGTGGGAGTCAGCCTGAAGCTGACAGGGTTAATAATCCTTGGAGGCGGTAAGCCAGCAGTGGGGTATCTCTGTATCATGTTCTTTTGTGCATTATAAAATATCTGTGGCATGTGTCCTGTCCTCTCCATTATTTACTCTTCTGCTGTCCAGTTATCCAGGATAAATTTACTGCATATGTGCAGGCCCTTAGCAGCTGTTTAGGGTAGAAATAAAATAGCTCTTATGCAGTCTGAAATTAGCCACTCATTCTTCAAGCTACAGGCAGATGTGGTCCCAAAGGTGAACTTTTCTCTTCAAATCCAGGCAGCATTGCTTTATTCAGTGTTCTTCTGTAGAAGATAGTCAATAGCTTAATTGTAAAATGTTGTTTGGTTGATTGTTGTTTTTTTTTTTTTTTTCTTCATTTAAATTGGGAGATTTTTCTAATGCCAACATGTCAGTTAGAATGCAACTGTGGAGTAGTATTTCTATTACTGCTTATTTGGAAATATCCCTTATCTTCTCTTGTAATTTTAAGGTAGCAAATAATAAATGCTAATCTAAAAATTGAGTCAGAGCATTTGTTAGAGACAAGCTAATGCATTGCCAGTGAGCTTTAATATACTATGATAAGTAGTTTGCATGTGTAGAACTCAAGTTTCTGGAATGTGCATCAGAGATTTGCCTGGAAAGAATGAAAGAAAATAATTCAATTAACATAAAATAAGACTATCTTTTAAATGGATTTATTCTAAAGTTCAGAGTTCTGATCTTAAGGGAAGCTGAGCAACAAAACCCCATTGTATTATAGAAAGTATGATTTCACAGTTCTAAGGTTTTCTTCCTCATTTTGGTTCCTCAGAAAAAAAGAGGGAAGAGCAGCAGCAACACAGGACTGAATCTCAAATTGTTTGAATGTGTTAGACAGTTTTAATGTATGGACAAACACTTTGTATGCTATGGACAGCTATATCACAAAGCACCATAGTTGTCTTTTCATAGTTGCACAACAACTTAACCTCCTGCAAAAATATTCGGAGGCAGTGTGAGGAAATCTGACATCTCAGTCATGCTGAAGGAAGGAAAAAACCCTGTAGCACAATGAGAGTCCTAGTGATATTGAAAGTATTATTGCTAAAAGCTCTTGATCTGAGGTTAATAAATGGGGGTGGTTGCATGTGTATTCATGTGTGGGTTAGTTCTGGCTGAGATTGCAGGGCATAGCATTACCATGCAGTGCTAAATCTGGCAGAGGGTAAGAATTTAACTTAGATTGCTCATTGTCATCCATACACTTTCTCCTGTGTGCTGGGATCATTTATTCATTGCTTAGCGTGCTAATCATCATTGCATTCAGCATCAAATAAGGATGAGCCAAATCAAGCTGGTTGTGCTTCTGTGCTCTCAAACCGATTTTGTTATTTGGAAGTACAAATAGGCAGCAGTGCTAATATGAGTGGTACAACTGAAATGGTGTTATCAGAGGCTGGTTTGTCTGCTTGTCTTGAGAATGGCAGTTAAATGTGTTGCTTTCCTTTGGGTAGACTGGGTGAGGAGAATGACTCTAGCTGCATTTTTCACTTAAGTGTTTTATTTGTCACTTCTGCCTTTTTTAAACCCATTGCCACAGCTGCATAGTTGAAAGCAGTGAGGATCCTGCACCTCTGGAGCCACACGATTTTGTTACTTCTGATAAGAATACGTGAAATGCAGGTTTCTCCAGGGCTGAACTTTCTATTTTATCTAAATTGCTTCTTAGGTGTTTCTGTCTTGGAGGTCTAGTTTATATGTGTTTATGATAGCCCAGATTTTTCCGTTTGAGCAGTTGTTTTTGGTAATTCATACCTACTTTTAAAACAAGTTCCAGCCTGAAAAGTAAAACCAAACAGGCTTGTTTTTGCTTAAAGTTCCTGCCTTTCTTGATACTACAAAGAGATGGATAACTTGATGTTTTGGAGCAAAAGATTGAAAAGGTATTCAGTATTGCAAATAGAGGATATGGTTAATAAAAAAGATAAGTGGCTAAAAGTAAGTAGGTATTGCAATTGAGCATTTTTCTTGAAATAAATTGATTTTTGTCTTGTTGAACGATAATCTCTATGTATTAAAATGTACCAAAATAGAAATGTTGTGTTATTTTTAAAGGAGTGGAATGTGTGTAGGCAGCAAGTGTGGAATATTCAGTTGTCCCCTTACATGTTCAGTCCTTCAGATTATTCCAAGGTAGCAAACATTCACATGACATAGGATATACTGTTTCTTGTGAAAACACTCTCTCCTTTTGGTTTCTTCCTCCAAGATAATGCTTCAAATGAGCGATTCCGAATTCTGTGGCCATTCCTTCCACAGAATATCATAGAAGTTTTGGATTCATTTTAATATCAGTTTTCATTGCTAGTCCAAAATGAACAAAACACCCATACATATATTAAATATATATAAAAATTTTCTCATTTCTTATTTAATGGTGGCCCTCTGTGTAAAGTCAAGTATAAAGGGCACAAGAAGACTGCACAAGATGACAATGAATAACAGGATAGTATGTTGCTTTTGTTTAATGATCCATGTGGCTCTCAAAACACAGTTCCTAATAAACTTTCTATTTAGACTAGGCTATTTATATGAAATGACTCACACTTTCTACTTTATTGCTATGCATCAAAATAATTTCCAAGATATTTTAGGTGAAAAAATGGCTCTGACTTAAAATACAGAGAGGAAATTATTGAGAAATGACTTGTATGTCAAGGTTACATGTGATCTGTGGGATAAGGAATGGAGTTATGAATACACATTCTCCAAAGTTTAAACTCTCTACAATGAACTTTTTTGGTAATGCATTTTTTGTGTAATAGCAGTGGCCAAAATAGAGAACAGGCCATTTTCCTTAACTTAGTGAGAAGAGGCAGCAAACTAATCTGCTCTGCCAGCTTTATCAAAGTTTTGACAAGACGAAACCAAACTACCCTTTATTTCATATTGCTGGATCACAGCTTTAACAACTTCAGAAATTTTAGGGTGCTGGCTTTCAGATCCAGCAACAACCGCTTAACTTGCACTAATGATGTCAGAGGTTGCATTTGTACACTACATGTTTTACTTCTTGAAAGTGAATCCTTGTGGTGTTGCCAGATAATCAGAGCAGGTGGTAGATATTTTTAAATAAGAGTTACCAGAACATGAGGTTGTGTTTTTTTCCTAAAAAGCTGCAAAAATGATACCTTTTGTTTTTCTGAGGAGTTCTATGTTCTTGTGTAAAGTTAAGAAGTGTGGTAAGTAAAATATCTAAAGATTGAGAGTTTTCAGTGGTTTCCTGGGGAGCTGATTTAGTAGCTTTAAAGCTGCGAAACACACTTTGAAGTAGATTCGTATTTCTGAAGATGTGAAGCACTTTAAACATTATTCATGAATACTACAGTTATTCAGGCACCTATTTACGTCTTTTGTAGGTATATGTACTGTGTTGCCTCTACGTGGATGTTTAAGACAAGGAAACCAGTGTGTTATGGCCCTGACTTGAGATTGTCTTTTCCCTCTGGCCAAGAGGAAAAAATTTAGAGAGGCCTCATATCATTTTTCTGAGCCCTTACTTAAACATTTCTATGAAAGAATGATCCTTAGGTTTGTGCCCAGAGGCTTAAGCTTTAAAATTGTCTTTGGGTGTATGGTTCTGCTATTAATAGCTTTATGGAAAAAAAGGCAATGCACTGAAGTGCACATTGTGATAATGAGGTTTAATTTTCATTTCTGCAATGGACTTTCTGAATGAACATCTCATGTGTTCTGATAATAGTTCACAAGCTGTTGATAGGTTAACTTACCTCAATGGCCTGTTACCGCAGCACTGAAGGTCCTCAGAAAAACAGGTATCTCTGCGGCTGTGAATCATTCCCAGTCATACACGACAATCTTACATCTCCTTTTCTCATCTGTTAAGTTCACTTGTAGGAACTATTTGTTGTGAGGGTTTTTTTTCCTGATTTAGAGTATCAAAACAATATAATTTGGAATTTCAAATATATTGTCATAAATTGGGGATTTTTTGTTTGTTTCTAGCGTTTTCATTAGCAAAAAGTTCTTCAATATTAATAACACATGTACCTACACCAGGTATTCCTGTCAGACACTTAAAATGGGAGTAGATTACAAGATTCATGGAGGAAAAAAATCACGCTACCTCTTTTAATACAGTGGTCTCACTACCTAGCTCTGTGCAGTTACAGCACTGTTTGCCTAAATCATTATAAAATTGAACTGTCTATCAAGGCTAAAGAAATAAGTTTACTTGTTAAATATGTATTATCTGTATTTCAGTTTAGTTTTATCTCCGTTCTCCTGGAAGTTAGTAACTGCAATCCTTGAATCTATTTTCAGTAGCTTCGAGTGTTTTAAATTTCCCTGAGTAAATTGGAGATGCAGCTCTTGAGAGAAAAACAACAGGAAAAGGATTTTTCTGATAACAATTCAAAAATTGCTCTGAGAACTTAAATGTAGTTCAGAAATTATCATTTGTTACTGTTTGAACTAATATAGTTGTGTGTCGTAGTCTTAGAATGAAAATAGCTTACATTGCTAATATAAACTCTACTTAATCAACAGGGATGGCAGCAGTCTAAATTGTGAAAATGTTCAGGAATCAAGTGGTGACAATTAGGAGTTGAACTGCTGTCACTGAGAGGGTGAATAATGTTCTCTTTTTTTATTTTTCCCCACCATTCTCTATTTACTGTTATCTCTCTCTGCTCTGAATTTTGTGGTTCATTATGGGGCTTCTGGCAACGCCGACAGTGAGATGTTCCTGACTGATGGTTCTAAAGCCAAACTTCAGGGGTTCTTATAATGTCTGTCAGCTCCAGCCTTGCTGTCTCCCAGGATTGCTTTCAATTTGTATCATCCTACAGCAGGCTGTAAACCCATCTGCTTCCCGTTGTCCGTGAGTTTAATACCAAGCTCAGAGCACCAGCAGATTAGCGGCATGCATAAAGAAAATGGTACTTGGAGACGGAAAGTCGGCCGCAGAGTCCTGTGGGGCTAGGACTTCAGGTAGGAACTTCAGCACATCAGTCTGGATTAGACAAGGGCTAGAGCCGGTTGCCAAACATAAAATGATTTTTGTGGTAGAGGAGAAAGATAGTTTAGTTGTGTGCCTTTAGGATTTCCCAGCAGGAGGAAAAGGTGAATGGAAAGTTTAGTGAGTGAAAATGACGGCTGTTCTTGTTGACTGCCTTGCAGGTGTGCTGCTAATTAGAAATCATAATGCTTCAATAATAGATTTTCTGTACTCTTCAGGCAGTTTACTCTGGAAATGTGGACCTCTGTTTCATTAAATGAATTAAAAAATAAAGAAGTGAAAAACTAAAATGCAACAGATATGGGTTTTTTCCCCTTTTCTTATAGTTTTAAGATGGTGCACAGTTAAACTGTTAAACTCTTCTGCAAGAAAATGGTGTGTAAATTATGATAAACTTGTGCAACTAATGCCACTAAACCAATAGGCCCATTTCTTCTGTCCAGTTAGCAGCAAAAAAATAACAGCACTAATTGGTAAGAGTAAAATGTTGATAAAAGTTTTATCTAAATCTCCTGAACAACCAATGGGCTTCATTGGTATGTGAGGTGGCTATTGAACAGCAGCACTGTCAGCAGAAGATGGGTTGAAATTGAGTGCCGTTTTATTTCCTGTTTGGAAAAGGGCTATGAAGTCTGGCAGAGGTCTGACATTGAGGGTGAATGGAACGGGTTTTGTCCAGGGATTTTGTTTTGTGTAAGGATGCTTGCATAGCCTTGTGCCATGTGGCAGAGGATAATGTTTGCTTTCAGGCAGTGCTTTGAGGTCTTCCATTAGAAAAAATAGTTACTTCTCAGAAGTGACTAGCAGAAGTGGGTAAGTAGTTTGCTAACTTGAAGTGAGGATCAAAACTGCATCAGAAATACTAGGATCTCTGTACTAATTAAACTTTCTAATAAAAACATGGGCAGTGTTATCTTTAGAAGACTCCAGGAACCTGGGATCACAGAATCACAGAATGTTGGTTGGAAGGGACCTCTGGAGATCATCTAGTCCAACCCACCTGCTAAAGCAGGTTCACCCAGAGCAGATCACATAGGAATGTGTCCAGGCAAGTCTTGAATGTCTCCAGAGAAGGCGATTCCACAACCTCTCTGGGCAGCCTGTTCCAGTGTTGTGGAAAGAAGTAAAAGTAAAGAAATAAAGATGTTTTTCCTTACATTCAGATGGAACCTCCTGTGCTTCACTCTGCCCGTAGCCCCTCATCCTGTCGTTGGGCACCACTGAAAGGAGTCTGGTCCCATCCTCTTGACACCCACCCTTGAGATGTTTATAAACATTGACAAGATCCCCTCTGAGCCTTCTGTTCTCTAGACTGAACAGACTCAGCCTCTGTCTCTCCTCACAAGAAAGGTGTTCTAGGCCCCTAATCATCTTTGTAGCCCACTGCTGGACTCCCTCCAGTAATTCCTTGTCCTTCTTAAACTGAGGAGCCCAGAACTGGACACAGTACTCCAGATGCAGCATCACCAGGGCAGAGTAGAGGGGCAGGATAACTTCCCTTAATCTGCTGGTCACACTCTTCTTAATGCACCGTAGGTACCATTGGCCTTCTTGGCCACAAGGGCACATTGTTGACTGATGGACAACCTGTTGTTGACCAGAACTCCCAAGTCCTTCTCTGCAGTGCTGCTTTCCAGCAGGTCCACCCTGACATGTGCTGGTGCCTGAGGATATTCCTCCCTAGGTTCAGGACCCTTCACTTGCCCTTGCTGAATTTCCTCAGGTTCTTCTCTGCCCAGCCCTCCAGCTTGTCCAGGTCTCGCTGGATGGCAGTGGAGCCTTCTGCTGTGTCAGCCCTTCCACCCAGTTTGGTGTCATCAGCAAAGCTGCTGAGGGTGCACTCAGTCTGTTCATCCAGGTCGTTCATGAACAGCTTGAACAGAACTGGGCCTAACACTGACCTCCGGGGAACTCCACTAACTACAGGCCTCCAACCAGATTCTGCACCGTTGGTCACAACCCTCTGAGCTTTGCCATCCAGCCAGTTCATGATCCATCTCACTGTGCATTTGTCCAGCCACACTTCTGAGCTTGCCTATGAGGAGGCTGTGAGAGATGATATATTCCTGCTTTATTTGATAGTGTTTCTCAGAGGCAGAAGAGTAAAAACACATGTGCCATTTCCTCCTCTTCCCTCCCCCCACGTGAGCTAAATTTTATCTTTGTGAATGCATTGTTCAATTTATGACTATTTTCCCCCTCAGCAATGCATTCTGCAAGTGTATACAAGCTTTCTGCATTCACTTCTTAGTCTACGGTTTTTGCAATTTTGGTATAGCTTCTAATGATTGTGAGTAGAATATAAACATGCTCATCTAACTTGTGCAGTTTCACGGTCAAGTATTTAGAGTTTTAATATTCTACTGTATCTTCATTTTTTTGAAATCTTTTGCTTTTATAACTGCCTAGTTTTACCTTCATATTTTAGTAGTTTAAACATTTAAAAAAAACCACAAATAAAAAAATACAGCTAATTTTATCCAATATAAAGGCAGAGACCTGAGTAGTTTTCAGGTGTACTTACATAGCTAATTTTCCTTCTGAGTTATTTTTGCAAGACGCTTTCTTCAGTGAGTTTTTATGTATCTTGTGAGATCAGTTAGAATTTTTTTTCCTCAGTTACAAATGTGACCAGTCATCCATGTGTCCTTCTGGTGTAGACCAGTGGAATGCAAAGTTTGCATTTAAAAGTAAAAAGTTCTGAAGACTTTTTTTTTTTTTTTTTTTTTTAGACAGTATGTTTTTCAGAACATATGTTTAATACTTATAAAGTGTGTAGCTGACATTCTAAAATGATTTCCTCAAAAATGTCTTGTTTCTTGCCGGTGGCTATCAAGCACATGCCTCATCAAAGTCAGAAAGTATTCTCAAAACAGTGTAGCTTCTTAGCAATTTAAAAATGAATTTGTATTCCTTCATGTTAAATATTAATACTAGTAATATCCTAAACCCTCTTGCATCTCCTGGGACAGAAAGATTACTGGGTCAAAAGGATGTGTTTTCCTCCTTACGGGCTTTATACCTTTATGAAAGCTTCAGCTGAAGTGAGTCTTGCATATTTATTGACATTTCCTCCAGGAATACTTTTTTTTCCTTAAGTCTATCTGCTTATTACGGAGGTTTTGGCATCTATAATTATTTGGTCAGTATAAAATGTGATAATGAATATATTTTGACAAAATAGACATTTTCATATTTCTCGTGAGGAAAAAAAAAAATTGATTATCCAGGTCTTCTGGAGCTTTTGGGAAAAGACATTCTTAGTCTCAATACTTTTCCACTACTGTTTAATATAAAGGGGCGATAGCATATACAGCTTAATTTCAGTTTCACCTTCAATATGTGAAGATATTTGGGTTCTTAATTTCAGTATATGCAGCTACCACCACATTTTTCCACACCAGGAGTTAAGAGAGCAATTGAAACTTTTATTCATGCTATAAAGAAGTATTAGTTTTAATTTGCTTTTTCTGCACATAGCACAGTCTATTAGAAGGTTTTATTGGCTAGAAAGCCTTGTGCTTTGATTTTGTGGTTAAATATTTGCATTGCAAGTTAAGGTGTATTGTAGCAATCTACAAATGCAACTACAGTTCCTCATCTAAGTGTATCTGCCGAATAATGTAGCCTGTTTGCTGATTGCAAATAATATGCTTATCTATGTTTAATTAATGTGTAATGTATCCTATTAGATTAGTGTTGCTGCTGTTGAATAGCTTTAGGCAAGCCATGTGTGTTTAAGAAATTGATGTTTTAACCATTTGGTGTGTTTAGACAATACAAACTGCTGAGCTCCTGTGAAAATAATTTCACCAAGACCTACTGTGGAAATTCTTTCCAAGTACGGATGTTGTTGCAGAGCTGTGGGCAGCAGCTGAAAAGTTCCTGCTTTCTAGAGGTTTCTGTGGATTTTCTGTGGAAACAAGTGTTGTTCATAGCAGGATAAGTAACTCTGTGGTCATCAAGGATACGATCAGAGGTTCCTGAGACCTTTCAAGGCAGCTTAAGCCTTGGAACTGAGATGAGTTTGCAAAGTCACCTGCGGTAGGATCAGGTGGCAACCAACTAAATGAATGTTGAGTTAAACTGCCCTTTACTGCCTAGAGCAATATTCCAACTGTTATTGTTAATCATAGCTACTGCTTCAGTTGTGCACAAGTTACATCTAACCTAACACTTGCAACAGAACAGCATGCGTGTACAAACAAAACTCATGCCAGCTCATCCACAAGCTTTACTGACCCATTACTACAAATGTAACTACTACTACCAGCACCTCCCTATAGCAACACCATGGAAGCTGTCATCCCATGCAGCACCCAGGGGGTGATGGGGAGGTATCTGCGCTGATGGTTGCCATCAACTGTCACTCATCTTGTAGTAATCTGACCGACGTGGACTAGGGTATATAGATGTAGCTCTCCTCTTCAAAGTCTGAAAGCAGGGTCGTCCTTTCTTGCTGCTCAGCAGTCAGCAACAGCATCTTCAAAGGAACTTCTCCAATACTGGCCTGCCGCAACTTGTGCATTGCATAGCTTGCTTAATGAGTTATTTTTTGGCAGATTGTGTCATTATGCTGTTAGTTTCAACTGTGGACCTTACAGCTCAACCCTTAGTTTTGGTTCTCTACAGTTATCTTAAAGCCACAGTTCAGACATTTGTGTCGGGCGGTTTTAAATGCCACAGTTGCGCAAACTCCACCACAGATCTTAGACTTGCATATAAGATAAGTATCTTGTCCAATTCCCAAGTGAGAAGCACTGATACTTATTTTGTATTACAACAGCTGATGTGTTTTCGGTCTGTAGCGTAAGTGTATATGCTACCCAGCGGCCTCTATATGGGAAATATGAGAGGTTCAGTATCTTCACTGAAAAGTGTTTAATGATCCATAAATCAGGAGGAGTTCAAATGTTGGCTGCAAATCTCACCTGCATGCCGTTTACAGTGATAGTTTGCAATCTATGACAGCATCTTGCTATAGAAGTCTCGCACAATTTTTGAAGCTGATCTTAGAGAAAGCAGGCATCCAGTATGGCTGATGTTTTTGAGAGGCAAATATTTGGTATACAGTTGCCACAAATGTTAGAAAACTAGGCATTTGACATTGACTTAGTCTTTTGACAAGTCGTAGCCTGTGTCAAAGAAAAATGTGCTCTGGGAGCTTGCTCCTTGTAGTCATGATTCTGGTATAGGTCTGGGATAGGTCTCAGGCTCTCCCATGAGTACAGAGATCCTTCTATCACTGGATCCTTGTATCCAGCTGCTCTATGTGGTATTATTTGCATGCTTTCTATGCTTCCAGTGAAATTTTTCCATGATGTCTTCAGGAAAAGCAGCCAACAGCTCCGTCTCTCTAGCCATAGGCAGATTTTCTTTGCAGCTGCAAGGAGTAAACTAAGGCTTTAGGAACATCCATAGTGTGTTTGTCATGTTCCACCACATCTCAGTGTGAGGACTAATTCTTCAAGTACCATTGGGATCTCCAGTGTCCACCTGGCTCCCTCACCTGTGTTCAGTTCTCTACCAAAACCTTCCTTTTCCTTTCCTGCCATCTCTGTCAGCTGAATCATGGAAATAATGAATGGAACCATAGAATCATGGAAAATGAGGCCGGGGGGCATCTCAGTAGAGCCTCTGGTCTGAGCCTTGGCCCTGTTTAGAGAAGTGCTACCTTTCTGACCAGACTGCTTGGGATGGAAACATTCACATCCCAGACCAGAACGTTTGTTGTCCTGCATGCTTTTTTCTCTTAAAGCAAAAATAAGTTGTAACTTGCTGATACCTCTCTCACCTCAGACAGACAAGCAACTCTACCCCCTTTCTCCCCACCATAGTTTGAGATAACAGAACTGGGCCTGTTGCAGTGAGTGAGAGCGCTCGCTCATAAAACTGCACATTGCTGTGATAGTTGCATTAAGAATAATACGTGTTGCTTTGTAATTGAATGATCTGGCTGGTTTGGTGTCTCAGTTTTTATAGTCTGATATGGCAATCGTATGCTAGGACTGAAGCAGTGTCATGAAAAAATACAGAAGGAGATAGAAAACTGTAGCTTGTTGAGTTAGATAAACTGAAGCTCTTTTTTTCAGAAAACAGCAATGAAAATGGATGCAAGTGCAAGCTTTACCTAAAGAGAAACTTGGTATGCAGACAAGCCCTGTAAGGGACAGATGAAATTACCTGTCTCTGGGTGAAAACTGCCTATGAACTTCTGGGCTGTGTCAGGTTGTTGGGTGGCTAAAATGGGGTTTCAGTTCTTTCCTCAGAGTGAGTTTAAGTTATTCTTAAAGGTATGAAATTTATCTGCTACCCTTCTGCTAACATAATCGTGTGAAGAGATAACCAATTTTGCTTTAAATGGGAAAGTATGTTGTATCTGTAAACAGTGTTTATTTGTAGTACTGCTGTCATCTGAAATGCATTAAGCATTATTTACCATTCTTTTCCAACTTTTGAACTGCAACATTTAAAATCATAGATATATTACTACTTTATTGCTGAAACTTTACATACATTACTGATTTGCTTTCTCCTTTTAGGTGTCTTGGCTTTTTAGTCCAACAAGAAGTGAAATAACAAGTCTAGATAGTGGAAATATAGATGACATTTTAAGTGAGTACTTTGAATTTTTGTTTCTTTGTATGTCTGCAGTCACTTATCTGTGTGAGTCTTGCAATGTTATTAAATAAATATGCATACTCTAGCTTTGAATATATGAATTGCAATCGGCATAGAATATTAAACGCCTATGATCAAAATTAGCTTTCGGAAGTAATGCGTCACCTAACAAATTACTTCATTGTAATCTCAATGAAGATTTGTTTGTTTAAGAAAAATATCTGGTGTCTTGTTTGCAGATGGAAATGCTTGATTGCATAACCAAAACCTGTCAAGAGAGCATTTTAAAAGTTCCCCCAGAAATAGCAGCAGCTGAAACCCATGGTGATGGGCCTTAAATATTTGGCTTGTTCCGCTATGCTTTTCCTCAAGTTAAGCAGTGCCCTGATTCTGGTGGTTCATAGAAAGGAGACCCATAAATTAAACTTTTCCTTGTCGGAAAAGTATGCAATTTGTCTACATCTGGTTATCTTCACGGGGAAAAATGTTGTTACATTGTTTCAAATACATTGCAAAAAAAATCTTTATACTCTTTTATTTGAGTCTGTGCTGGAACCTGCCCACTGCGGCAGGATTGCTTTGTGTAATAAATGTATGATTAGGTGATATCAGATGTTTGTAAATACCTTTTGTACAGTGGAAAGCAGAATCCTTTTGTAAAATGTTACTCATAAAAGGGAATGTATGCCAAGTATAAGTACTTTTAAAATTGATCTGATTACTTTCAAAAAATACTTTGTCTTGGAGGTAACCCTGAATTTTTCTGTGCTTAATAATTTCTTGTTCACCACTTCCATTCCTTGCTGCCATAATTTTGATCAAAATTGTAGTTTTTCCCAGCCTTCTCAAGAGTCACCTGTTCCAGCATGTTATATTTTCCAGGCTGCCATTATCTTAGTCTTCGCTTGTAACTACTTTGTAACTTTATCAATTGTGCAAATTTATCTAACACCACTTCTAATTCTTGAAGTTGTGGCTGATATTCTATATTTCCAATATTTATTTCAAGTTTTTTTAATGTCAAGGGTTTTTTTTTCCAATGTCTAGGCCACCACTACTAATAAAAATCAGTTTTCAGCATGGTTGTTGTATTGTGTGAAGAATACAGTTCATTTTTGGGCAGGATATTGGTCCTTCTAGTTTTGATATATTTTTCCTTTTTTTGGTATGTGAAAAATAACACATAGGGGCATTATTTCACTACCTTATATCTATCCCTATAGTACTGCATTTTTTTCAAGTGTCTGTCAGCTGTTTTCTTTTTTTGGGCACTGAAGATTTCTCTGCTACCTTTTGCCTTAGTATTCAGCTTCTTATCAAATAAGGCAGGTAAGGACTGACCAGAGCAAGTTGCACGAGCAGGCAAATAATAATAGTTGACATTGCAGCTTTGAACCTTTTTTTAACGGTTATGAATAATCTCGGTAATGCTTAACAGGTATACTGGAGTACAACTTTCTAGCTTTGAGTGCCTTAATTTTAAATCAAGAAGAACTTTTTGTCTCATGTCAATTATTTACTTATTTTGAATCTTAGTACCTTAAGTATTGACACTTTTAATGCCTAATATATCAATAAAATAATTGACTGGAGGCCTCTTTAATCACTTTCACGTTTAATATAGATTATATTTTAGGTAAGATTTATCCTAGCAGTTTTCTAGCAGACTAAGGTGTATGCCGAATAATCTAGAAATATATGCTTTAATACTTTGTGTGCATATTTTTACAATCTTAGATAAAAAAACGAAGTTTACCGCACAATGTGACACTGATTTTTTTTCTTTTTCTTTCCCTTCAGACAATGCAGATGTTGCTTTAGTTAATTTTTATGCTGATTGGTAAGTTAATACAAGTTGGGTTTTTTCTGTGTTTATACTTATGTCTTTTGAGAACTGTCATGTTTGACTATAGTTTTCTAATTGAAAGTACAGTGGTATGTTGCTTTCAAACTGTTTCTTTCCTTTTTTTTTTTTTTTTAATTTAATGTCCTGATTACTTCCTCTTCTGCCATCTTTTGTTTCATTCAAGACTCCTATCAGAGGAAAAAGGCAAGAAGGCTTCTATAGTAGTATGGAATAACATGCTATGTAATTGATTTTTATTTTTTTTCCCCCTCTCTGACCCTTAGCAAGACAGATTTCATTCAGTTTTTGCTCCTGAACACAGGATAGTCCAAAATATTCAATTTTTCCATCTTCTTCTGTGGTGCTCCCATGCGTGTGTGCTAGGGAAAAAAAGGCATGAAATGACACTAAAAATCAAATCCTTCTCTAACCTGGAAGAACTTCCAAGTAGAGAACTAGAGGAGTTATAATTGAGGGGTGAAATCACAGCGATGGGAAAAGGAAAGAATTTGGGGCCAGGTTGGTTAGACATTGTGAAAGACATATGTGGAAGGAACTATTTACTTGAAACTATATATTTTAAAAAACCCCAAACTTCCATGCAGAAATCATTGTTAGAATTACTTTAAGCACCAGACACCCTTTTTAAAAATTGTGTAAGAAGTCATTTAAAATGTTATGTTCTTCTCCACTATTAGTATTTTTAAAAGAATCTTTAGCAAGGAAGAAACCAGAAAAGTATTCGGGGAAAATAAAAGTTAATGTGCACATTGATACAAAAATGAGGTTAGAGAAATTAATCCTTTTCAGTCTTCCTTGATTAAAATAATCTTGGATGTAAAAAGCTTTATAATGTAAAGCAATAACTAAACTGCAGGACTACACTTGAAAGATTCCTTTCCCTGCTGTTCTGCTTTGTTAGCATAAAACGACAGCTTTCAGAATCAGAGGTCGTGTAAGTGATTAGGTTTCTGATTCCTTTCAGTTCTCTCACATCCCACTATATATCTAGGTCTGGATGGCCCAGAAATAGCAAGTGCTTTATATGAGCTTCACTTGAAAAATTTTCACTTTGCCTGTACTGATAATTCATTCAATTAGCGGCAGGCTAATTTTAATTGTTTGTTTAGAAAGTGATTTTGAAAAATTCATACCCAGTCTTTTCATATGGAATGAAGTTCTCAATAAAGATGTTTTTATGCCTTCATTTAAACTTTGCGTATAGGCATTATACCAATCTAAATCATTTAAGAACATTTGTACATACCTCTGTCATTTTATAGAAACTTTTTATGTTCAGTTAGTTTGCATCTGTTCATTTGCTACCACACTAAATTTAAACCAATGGAGTTTTTCTATAGAGAGATTGCATTAATTCACCAAGTAAATTATTTGTTTGAAATGTCTTTATAACGATAGTACAACTAAGTAACTACTTAAGAAACTAGGTCTAATGTCTTATGTGTTCTGTATAGAATTATGCTACAGGTGCTGTCTTTTAACATAAGTAAATAAATGAAACTTTTAAGATGGTTATTTTGTGTTTGTGGTCTATAGATGCCTGGTGAATCATGGACTACTTCAAAAGGTTTTATTTAATATAACCAAGGACAGAAAATCTATGAAGAGTAAATCTAGTACGCTGGAACTTGGGGTCTGTGGTGCCGTTGAAAAATCATTTTTGGGTTTTGCAAATGACAAGCTGCAGGAGGCTAAAAATGCATGTTCTGATACCTCTGTGATAGAGGGAAGACACCAATATTTTTAAAAGTGATATAGCAAGGTAACAAGCATCCCATTTTAGGACCTTATTAGCACAGCTCTTTCTGCAAATCCCCACTGTTAGCAAATCCTCTCTAGAACAGGTTTGCTTTGAATTTAAAGATTTGTGTATGCTTGCAAGTTGATTGACTTTATACTATGCCATAATTTTAAAACATTACAGCCTTAATTTTGATAATTACATGTAGGATTTCAGTCATCACCCCTCAACACAACGTATTGCCAGGCTATGATGTAATGTGACCTTTGGATGAGAACACATCAGTTTGCTGATGTACATACTCTGCCGTAAGGGTGGAGAGAATGAGGGACAAGGAAGCCACGTGTAGCACATAAGTGCTACGTGAACGTGTAACACACAGTTGTGCTGCCCAAAGTCAGGTTTCTTTCAGAAAATGGCCTTAAGGCCTGTTTGTATTTTGAAAGCAAAACCTGCCTCTTCACTTGAGCGTTTGCTGCTGTAGACATAACAGCATCCCCAGGCTATCACTGTTATATTTCAGTAGGGTTCCAGCGCAGACCTTTTTATTGCAAGTTTGCTCCATGAGGTCTCATTCTAACAACTTCTACAGTGCCGTTATAAGTCTTCAATTTAAAATTGTGCCATCTGTTTAAAATAACATAATATAAAATAATTTTATTGACGTATTAATAATAGGCTTGTGTATTAATGTTACCCTAGACTCCCCAAAGCCACCAAGGTATCTTTACAATCCTACAGCCTTTTCCACAGGCAGAAAGAGAGCATTTAGTTCAGAATCTGACATGACTGGAAGAAGGGACCTGTGGGATTCTCTTTGTTTATAGTGCTGTAATAGCAATATGTTCAAATTCTACCAAACTTGAGCAACAATATAATAATACTTATAGCTTCTGTTGTTGACCCTTATAAATTTGTCTCTGTGGTATTTCTGTTGATTGATTCTGGTGATTGTTGGTGAAAATTTGAATCTCAACAATCTAAGTAACTTACTGTATTTTTAAAATTACTTCCCCAGGGATAACTTAGGTAGAAAAAATGAAGAACAGATTTTCTGAATAGAATATATTTTCTAAATGCTTAGAATTGGTTTACTGTGTTTCTTAAGCAGATAAAGCAGGAGGGCACATCTTGAACTACATGTGCTTTTAGAATTATTTTTCTACCTGAATTATTCAAGCTACTTTTGATCCTGTTCTTATCCATTCAGTTGCTGGGATGATTACAAGTAGATGTTCTTTTCCAATAGCTTTTCTTTCTTTTTTTTTTTTTTTCTTCAAGGATTGAAATATTCCCTGAGTCATCAATTAAAATATTTCAAATTAGTATTTTGAAGTTATGATTTTGTGTTCTGTCCACAGGTGCCGCTTCAGCCAAATGCTACATCCTATTTTTGAGGAAGCTTCTAATGTAATTAAGGAAGAATATCCAGATAAGAATCAAGTGGTATTTGCTAGAGTAGACTGTGACCAGCATTGTAAGTAAATCCTGATTTAGGTTGTTGTGTGCTGTCTTGCCAGTAAGTTATTCATTGCACTGAAGAATATACTAGATAGTAATCTGAAGTGTAGTTGTGCCTGCCCCATCACTTAGCTTGGAGAGAGTTGCTTATATACATCAGTGAACCTCTTCTTCCAAATTTATCAGGGCAATCTCCAGTGTTGTTTTCTCATTGTGTTTATATCAGTTCAGCCAATCTCATTTGATCAGGGGGGAAAAAGGGCTGGGATTATTTAATTGAATTGGCTTGGAGATGTCAAAGAAGCATGAGTGCAACAAATGGTGCAGGTCTTCACAACTGAGAAAAGGAAGGGGTAACCCTCCATTGTCAGCACCAAGATGATGTTCTGTTCAGGTCTTCCCTCCAGCTAGGAGACATGGTGGACTGTGAGTTGACTTCTGCACAGCCAGGAGGGGATTAGAGCTTTTCTGCTTTGCTGTTTGTACACATGCCAGCAAATGGTTGTGTATTTGACTTCTCTCCCCACCTGGCCCAGAAATAGTTGAAAACGGTATGCCAAAACTTCTGAGTTTTATGCTAGTATTAATCCCCAAAATTGCTCTTTGATCCCATAATAAGTAAAAAAGTAAGGAATATCCTCTACACATTGAAGGGCAAATGGAGAGGACTGAGATTTTTGTTATGGTGCTTTTTACAGTTTAAGATCAGCTTTTTTGTATAATGCGTCTGGAAGAACAGCATTTGCAGGCATAGTTTCTTTACAGTGGTTTGTGATGCCAGAGTTGCAAGTGGCTTCAAATGCCAGCAGAAGTTCAGTTCTAACCAGTACTGATGGTAATATTTGGACTTTACAAAACTGTTAATTTATAAGAAGGATCACAGTTGGGAATGTGAGACATCACTCTACAGAGTTATTAATTTGTTTCTGCAGCACATCCCTGAGACTTAGCATTGAATTAATAGCTGTGTTGTAGTGTTCTGTTATAAAAATCTAGAGAGAGAACTTTACAGAACAGAAAAAAGTCAAATGCATATCTATGAAAAATAACTGATTTAATTTACATTTTTCCCCATTTTGACAATCTAATTTTTTTTTGTGTTAGAGGGGATTTTTCCCTGTAATGAGAATTCTTGGTTTGAAGTGTCTTGATTCTTACTGGCAGATTTAAGTCAGTAAGTCCACTTCAAGCATCTTCCATTGGCACCGTTTTGTTCTCTATTATGTACATATGCATGTAATTGCCCAACAATATAAGCACCTGTCTTGTGATCTTGAAGACGTTCTCAATCATTAAAAAAATACTTTTAAGGGAGCAAACAGTATCAACTCAGTATCTGAAGTGTAAAATAAGCTGATTGTTTAAACTGAGTTTCTGTTTTATCCCTTCCTAAAGACCAGCAAAACCACTTCATGACCACGGGAAACTTAAATGCCTCTGGAATTAAATTGTTGAATCACTGCGATATAGGACCCCCTTTATGGCCTCAGATGGAAAAAAAGGCACAACAGCATTCGCTTGAAGTATGTGAGCAGCTCTGAAGTGCTCAGTTGCCTTCCTGCATTAGAGTAGTTGGGATGTGTTAAGGAACGGATACCAAAGTAGAAAAATCAATGCAGTTGTAACAAACATTCTGATTGGTTTTGTGTCAGCCTATTAAACCAGTCACTCTACATACTTGAAATTACTTTTGCATATAGTTTTGTATATATTCTCTCTCTTTCATTAGTGAGTTTCTCAAATTTACTTGATTTAATTGAGAGGAAGAGATTAAGGACAGTCGTGCTTTCAGTTTACTTGATGTTTAGGGTTGTCCTTAAGTCTCATCTCAGTGTTTAACAGTCTGGTTGGCTCATCTTTTCATTGACTCAAGATATTGACAATGAAACTTTCTATAAAGTTCTCACAAAAGACTGTAGTAAAATCAGCCTGTGTTTGTTAAGGTTTACGTAAGTCCTTATTTTGTTTGCTGCAGCTTTAGTTATTTGGGTAACTTAGAGAGTCTTAGCTCTGCTGGATGCTCAGTGTTTAACCATGAGGTGTTCTTATCTTAGCAGTTACGTGCCTCAGAACATTTCCCCCCCGCCCCGCCCCAGCCTCCAAGTATTTGAGACACTTTAGAAGCTTGTTGCTTGATCTCCTCCTCATGTGCACATTGACTTGAGCTCATGAGAGCTTGTCACAGTGAAGTAAGGAGGAGATGCAGCTGCAGAGATTGTGTTCCTTCCCCTGGGAGCAAGTGTAGTGGGCTAAGTAGTGTGAGGCATCAAGGAGTTTTGGTCTTTCTTTTCATTACCGGAATACTACGAGTTTGCTGTATTTACTCTTTGTGTCTTTAATTTACGAAGTAGATGAGCATGACTTCTGCCGCAGATGCTGTAAAATATCAGAATTAAAAATAAAATCCTGTAATGACAGATGAAGTCTTTTTTTTCTGCAAGTTGTGTTGCCTTTTTGAATTAAAGTAGCAAAGCTACTGGTTTCTATTGTTTATTTAATGGGTAGTAAGCAATGGTACATTTCATGGAACATAGTTATTGAGTATGTCCTAAAGTTTTAAGTATTTTAACTTTGATTTTAATGTATGTAATGGCAGCTTTTTAGTAAGAGGGTGGATGTTACTATATTCTGCAGCTTGGGCCTGCTGTAGTAGTTTATTAAAATGTTGGAGTCAAGATTGTTATTGCACTTTTTTCATTCCCTGTTTTACCTTTTGTATTTTTGTATGTGTTTACATATTTTAGCAACACTAGGTTTATGCCAATATTTAGGGGTTTGTTATGCCTGCAGATTTCATACCACTAGTAGTTCAATATTAGGATGGTGTTATAGAGGTAGTGGATTATTTCCATTACAAATGATCTGTTTCTTTTTGAAGCCAAGACTCTGTAGGGAATCCAAATAGCTGATTTCAGGCCACTCAAAAACAGCTTTCAGAATGGTCTGCCAGGCATAGGTACTTTCCATTTAATGCACTGTTATTGAAGCACACTGCAGGGCCCAACAGCTCACACCAGCTTCTGAGGGTAAAGCAAATTAAAGAGAATTATTGATGCACTGCCAAATGTTTGATACTTAATGACAAAACCGTCATTCTGTCTGCTCTTATAGCCAATATAAAGATGTCTTTCTGGAAGGTGATAGGCCCCAATGTGATTAAATACAAAATCTGAATATTAACACTACATTAAGCCTTTGTGTGTTTTTTGTTGTTTGTTTTTTTTTTTTTTAATTTTACACCAGTTTATAATATTGTAGAAGATAATTAGAACTGAACTGCCTAAGTTAAGTCATCAGGCTGTTTTTAAGCTAGTATGGAACATATACTAAAGGTGAATGTGTTGAAGCAGATACTCTTTCCGTTTCCAAGATCTCATCCTTTCGTAACTTATAAATATCTAACTTCCACTACATAGTTTGCTGTTTAGATCTCTGGTGGTTTTGGTGTGTTAGATTTAGTAATTCTTTTATCTTAAAAATTATGCATTTCTATTCCTAGTGTAATACCTAGTAAAAGTCACCTTCTGTATAAAATTATGGAAGACCTTTCTGCATATACATTATTAGAAAGGTTTTGTTTTGGTGGTGATGTTGTTTGTTTTGGGGGATCTGTTATGGGTTTTTTTGCTTGCCTGTGGGGGTTTTTTGTGCTTTTTTATCTTTCATGTTAAGCAGCAATGTTGGAAACTCACTTGATACCATGGATTTCCTGTGTTTCTGTTCTCCGTGATCAAATATTGCAATATAAAAGAACTGATATTTCTGGAAGAGAGTTTGTATTTTGAACAGTTTCTATGAATTCAATATTAGGCATTGTGGTACAGAATTCTCTTCAATTACTTTTTGGGGTTTAATTCTGCTGCACCATTATTTCCTTTGATTTCTGAGTTCAAAAATAAAAAATAAAAGCTGGTTTGAATATTTTTTTTGCTTCCAAACAGACAACAACTCTCTGGTGGGATGTTAAGAGGTGCTTTGCTAGACAGACTGTTGGGGGAACTCTTGTTCTTTCTTTCATATTGACCAAGGGTGGTTTTCTCATTCAGTGCAGTGAGCTTCTGGTCTCTCTGGGTCTGGCCATTCCTGTTATGTGTGCTAGTAATGTAATATGTAATGTAATGTGTGCTAGTGTTAGTTTTCAGAGGGTCACCTCGATGGTATTGCTGCTGTGCCTTCTGTAAGAAAAATAACTCAGTACGATAAATTTGGAAGTTCATAAATGAACTGTAAGTGAATCTGTAAACAAGTGTGAGGATTTCATTGTGTTCCTGCCACTTCGCCCAGAAAAAAAATACCAGTCTGAAAGAGTTAGCTTTGGATAAAATAAAAAGTGTAGACGATTCGGAAAGGTTGTTGATGGCTCTCCTCAGGAGAGCCATTTTGTCAGCCTGTCAGAAAAGGTTATGGGATCCCAACTGATGGGGCCCCGCTAAGGGCAGGCATGGCTGTTGTGAATGCTCCTTTGCAGCAGAAGGTGGTCTAGATTTGCTATTTCCCAGCTTGTCGGTAGCTGAGTTTGATGTGGAGCATTGATTGCTTTTCTTGTACCTGTTTTGATCCGTCATACAAGTCACCAGTATCACAGTCATGGGGGTAGGATGCCTAATTGAGGTGGTCTCCCAAGTTCCTTTCTAATTCTGCTTCCTATGCATATTCCTGGGTGTTATGATTGTGGGCAAGTGTCACAAGAGGAGTAGTTTATCTGGGGAGAACTAATGCTGTGTTATGAAATTCTTAACAATAATGTGAATGTAGTGCTATATGTAGGAAAGTAGGAGGCAAAAAGGCCTTTTTAAGTGATCTTCAGAGAAAAAAGCTTGTGGAATAATAAGTAAAAAGGTACCTATCAAAGAGAGATTTCATTTCTCATCTGTAGTGTGCCCTGGCAGGCAGCCTGAGGCACTTCAAAAGATGTGATTGATCTCAAGTGAGCAAGCAGAATACTCATTTGGTAGTCCCAGCTTCAAATATACAGCTGAAGGAATTTTTTGCCTTTGAGAAGGAAGGTATTGCACAAGGGTGAGGAAGAGTTAAGGTTATTTGGCACAGAAAGATTAGCATTAGATCCAGTAGATTTTTAATATATATATATATATATATATATGTAGCTACGCAATTTCTATAAGCATCATGTAGAAACAAAATTAGGAAGGTTTGTACCTTTTAGGTACCTTTGTACCTGAAGAAAATGTCAAGTTGTAGCTGAGAGACATTTTTTTTTCCTTTAGGTAGGTTACCCTTATCTGTTTCTAATACCTCTTTTCATCAGAAAACAGGCAGTGAGAATGTCTGGAAATATTTTTAAATTTAATTTAGGATTTACTATAACTAACGTGATCTTTGAATGAGTTCAAACAATATTCCATGTATTTGCATTGTGTATTTCCAATTTTAAAAGGAATATAATTTTGTAGTTGCTCTGCTTATGCTAACTCTACCTGTATCAAATGCCAGGACTTAATGAAGCATTTAAGGTTTACTCTATTTGACATTTGAATGAATTCAAACAATTTTTCATGTACTTGCATTTTATATTTTGTGAAAAGATGGTTTTCAAATACTTACTTCTGTAGCACTGTCATTTCTCTGTGTTAGCTCAAATACCAGTATTCATGGAATCTCAATGTAATTTGCAAAGAGCGTGCAAGTTCTGACTTATTTCATAATGTTTGAATTCAGACTTGACAGTGGACATTTTATTACTGTTAATTTTTTTACGGAACTTCAGCACTTGATGAGGATCCCCATCCCTAGGGACTGCCATCTCCCATCTCGGACACCCTTCAAGAGACCCACTGAATGCCCATTCTGCAACCTGTGCATCCTTCTATAACCATGGAAATTACCTGAAGGAAATTTCCATGTTGTGAGGCAAAAAAAAGTGTAGTTTTGGTGTTCTTTTGCTGTGGAGTTCTCTAACAGTCTTCAATCTCAATGTGTTTCTGCAAAACCTTGATACGTAGTGCTCCTTGTCTCTTATCAGACCCTGATCAAGTTTTGATAGACAGATGTACTGTCAGACCAAAGGTCCTTCTATCAATGGGGTAGAAGAGCAACAAGTGCCTGGTTTGTTGACATTGTCTTCCACCAAGCAAATATGAAGTGATACCTCCCCTGCTAACCTTGTTACCTTCCTGCAGGCAGCTCTTGGTACTTCAGCTAAAAAGTGATGGAATTTAAAGGAAGATCTAATACTCATAACGTTGAATATATTGGTATCTTCCCTTGAGAAATTTGTGTTAATTTGAAATAAAAGCACTCTGAATTTAGGACATAGAATGTCTTACCCTTAATTTTAACTGTAATTAGTGCAGTAAGAAACTCTTCTGGGATATTTAGGAAACAGGTCAAGTCCTTTCTTACTCAACATTTATAGACTGAATTCTGTGATATTCTATAATGATGCAAAGCTTGTTAGTAACTGGCCTTAGGTGGTGAAACTTTTCTAGCTTACTGGTTCGAGGGATGTTAAAGAACATTTTTGTGGAGCAGACCTGGTTCTTATTCCTTTGCTGTTCACCTTTTGTTTTCAGTTTGCAGAATCGTTTTAAGTTGTGCAGCTGGTACAAAGATGGTTTTCAGTAGTTTAAGCTGCAAGAGATTAGTAGTGTTTTAGCAGCAGTGAAGCCATCAGTAATTTTAATTGAAGGTTCTTCAGTCAGGAGGCTATTAAGATTTTTTGTTATCTCTTAGGAGTCCAAAAGAGGTGGAGAGCTTTGTGTGCTGGAGGACTGTTACAGGTGCAGTTCTATAGGGGAGTGACTTATTTCCAGTTGCACAGGGTTTTAATTTTCATTTGCAACTGAGAGGCGTATGTTAGCTGCCTGGTATCAGCAGTTTACTCAGAGCAACTGCCTCTAAATAATAGTTTTTGAGAACTTCTGTCTCCATTCTCTTTAAAAAAAAAAAACAAAAACAAAAAGAGTAAGCGTAAGATAGAAAGAAAATCTGCTTTGTGGTAAATGTGTAATTGAGAAGAAAGGACATTCTTGTCAAAAAGGGTAAGCTGGTATGTTGTTCAGTACTGTGCCAGATATGCTGATGGGCCCTCATTTGGTTGCCTTCCTGGTGTGGCCAGTCCAGGTCACCTCAAGTGTCTGAGGAGTCAGTGAAAAGTGACAGGATGTGCATGCCTGGATGAAACTTCTTTGTCTCCAAAGGATAAATCTGTCTGTTGAAGTTCACCATTTCTCCCTTTCCTTGAGAGAGAAAGGAAAAGAATGGGAAATGGGGACGGGGTGGGTGTGGTTGACTGGAACAAGTCACCTCAAAGGATTAAGCAGCTCTGGAAAGTGGGCAGATTGCTTGTATTTTGGGATTTAGTTGGATTTAGGTACAAACATGACTGAGATTTAGGGAAACTGCACCCTACTCTGTGATAGGGGACACCCAGTTTTCACAAGGGCAGTGAGGTTTGTTTTGTTTTGAGGTACATTTCCAGGGAAGGAGTGAACAGGAGAGCTTAATTAAAGAAGGCAAAAGGAAAGTGCTTGTGGAAATCTGCTCAGCATTACATGCTCTGTCCTTATTATTTGTTTTTAGTCTTGTTTTCCTAAGTGTATCTGCGAAGTCTGTCTGCTGACCTTGTTTCTCCAAACCTTCCTCATAAAACTTGCTTGAAGCTTTTTGCTCAACTTCAACCACATCCAAAAGAGGCGAGGGCATTCAAAGCTATTAAGTATTTACAAACTTGGATTAAAGCAGTTGATAGATATTTGAGATGCACAAAACCGATTTCTGCACTGTAGCAACGGGTGCTGTAAAAACTGAAGGCTGGTGGATCTTCCGTGGTGTATCATGAACCACTTGCTGGTCCTGTATTCAGTTTCCTCATCAGCGTGTAGCTGAGAACTGTCTGCAACAATTAGTGCTTCTTGCTGTGTCCCAGGGATTAAACAAAGTGGAAGATGGACAAAGGGACACTTAAAGTCCTCTGGTGAGGTGTAGCAAAGAACCAGATTATTGCCTTAGCAGTGGTTGAAGATAATGGGGCAGAGGATGCACAATCATGGGAAACCAGACTTTATTGGTTCTGCTGAGCTTTCTTCTTTGCTGCTCTTCTAATTTTACCGTAAAACCTCTTTTCATTTTTTCTTCTTCTTTTACATTTGTAAGTCTCACGAATAAATAACTTTAATAATGGACTTGTTATACGAAGGTGAAAATAGCTCGTGCTCTTATGCGAGATGAACACAAATACATGTTACTTTATTGTGTAAAGCTCTGTGAGGTCCAAGTCTGGAAGAACGCTGAGCTGCATGTATAGATGTGAATGATGAACTGTCTCTAAGAAATGCTGGTACTGGTTGACCAGAGAGGTGTTTGCCTCAATTTAGAAACCCGAAATTTTGTGTTTTTCAAAACCTGAACAGCTCAGAACTGTAACAGCAGTCTTCTGACCTTCAAAAAATATTTTGCACAGTGTTCGTATGCTCTAAAATTCAAGACATTATATTTCCAGCACTATAATTGAGACAAAAATCATAGTGAGTTTAAAGAAAAATGGGGCATGATTTATTTTATTAAAATTTTCTCATGTGGATTAATTGAGATTTGGCAAGCTTAAAAGTTTCTCATGTTCTTGTTATGCTCTTAAATTGGCTTTCCTACTTGTTCATAGGAACTGTACTAAATGAGTGTAGCTGAAGTCAAGTCTTTACTTACCCCAGATTTTTGTCATGATTTTTAATGAAGATCAGTACATGTGAGAAATACTGTAGCTGATGTTGGTTCTCTCCCTTATGGTGGTGTTTGGGTGGGGTTTTTTTAGTTTGTTCTTGTTTTAAGATGTGGAACAACTGGTTCAGAGATTCTGTTCAATACACACATATACATGTAGAATATACCACGTTCAGAATATTTCTGTATTTGTAGAGGTTTTTATTTATTTTCTTAATTTCTTTTTAGCGGATATAGCTCAGAGATACAGGATAAGCAAATATCCAACTCTGAAACTCTTCCGGAATGGGATGATGATGAAGAGAGAATACAGGGGCCAAAGATCTGTGACAGCAATAGCAGATTATATCAGGCAGCAGAAGAGTAACCCGATTCGGGAGGTCCAGGATTTGGAAGAAATAAATTCTCTTGATGTAAGTGTTTCCATTTTATTCCTTCTGAATACATTATTTTTTTTTTTTTAATGTTGAAGTGATCAAACATGTATTTGAAGTACATATTTACTGCTTTTTTTCCATTCTGAAATGTTGTGAGTGCTTTTTTTAAACTGAGTGGAAAACTGGATCATTTCCAGTATTACAAAAACTCCACTACAAAATTATTTATTTTACTTTTAATAATTTGAAAGAATCATACGTTATATTTGACATCTAATATTCCTCACTGGAAAAATATTCACAAGGATGCTTCTGAATATTGAAAAGGCAGAAAAGAAATAACTTCTGCACAGTTATTGACTGTCAAATGAATGGCACCTCCATATTTAATATCCTTAGGGAGTAATGATAGTTTTTGATAATTCAAGGCAAATTATAATTTAATCTTTGCTTTTACAGCGCAGCAGAAGAAATATTATTGGATACTTTGAGCAAAAGGACTCTGACAATTACAGAACCTTTGAAAGAGTAGCAAATATTTTGCATGATGATTGTGTATTCCTGTCTGCCTTTGGGTAAGTTTTCAAATCTGTTGATTTCATTACTTTGGTATTGAAATTGTGTTAATGAGTTGTATATAATTGAATTGAATGGGTGTCTTTAATAGACTTCTTTAATACTTTCAGTGTGGTGTAACTGAAGAGACTAGATCTTAACAGGTAAATACACCAAAAGAAGGATAGGAGGAGAAAGCTCCCAGCCTTAATTTTTGCTGTGAAATTCAACTTTGATTTTTTGCTTCCTTTTTCTTTATTTCAAAGAGTGGCTAGTATCTTAAATGTTTCTCAATGAGCATATCCATGCTTGTTCTGAGGGCAGCCAACCTGAGTTGTTATTAGAATTTTAAATTATTTTTTGGCCCCCCATATGACTTTTCATTTTTTTTCGGGAATGCTTTTTAAAAAATCATTAGTTAGAGAACAATACTTTAAGATCCTCTCTCCTGTTGTTTGATTCTGTTTGCTTATGTCAGCTTCATATGATGAGAAATAGTCTCCAACCAGTGTTAGTATTTGGTTGTTGGACAGACACTGTTCTTGAAGTAGTTACTATGGGGTTTTGATTTTTTGGGGTTTTTTTCTTAGATATAAATAATAAGCAGACCTAGTGGAACAGATCAGAGTTTGATTATTTGTAACTTGCCCATGTAACTACAGATTCCACAGCAAGCTTGTCATTATTCTCTTCTCCAGATGCCTGTTCACTTTCTACCCTGGAGCTGTTTGTTTTAAAGAGCAGCTTTGGAAACTAAATATTTTGATCTCGGAGTGGCTGTGGCTCTCAAGCTTCCTGAAAAATTATATATGAAAAGACTTCTGAGGGAGATACTGACTATATAATAGCGTTTTCCGTTCATATTATATATAGCAAAATGTTTCATGGGGAGCTGGTGCTGATCAGTCAAACTCTTCTGACAACAGGGCATCCTAACAGCCCCTGAGAGGGATTTTTGGTTTTGCTATGGACAGAATTCAAAAGGTGTAGGGTTTGTGAGGTATATGGTAACATGAGCTGTCATGGTCAAATTTCTAGTAAGCTAAAATAAATTCAAAACAAACTATTTGACAGTAAAAAATAAATCACTGTCTGCTGTCAAGACAGAACTGTTCCCTGCTATGCCAAAATTATTCTGGCTTCAGGTAGTTGTAACAGCTTATTTTTTTAAACTGCATTAATGGTACTTATTTGCAGATCAAAATACTCTTAAATCAGCTGATTCTTACAGTTCTATGGTGACTATGGCAGAGCAAGGTTAATGAGAGAAGACTTGTAAGCAGGAGAGAGGAGGGATACTGATTAGGAGATTATTAGAGGTAGATTTTAGAAGTAGAACTAGAGAGGGATAAATCTGAAATGTATGTAGACCTGGAAGAGAATGGCCTTGTGCCATTGAGCCATAGCATAGGAAGCCAAATGCAGAAAACCAAAACAAACAGCCAAAAAATACTTTTTATCACAGAAGGCTCTGAACTATAGGTAACTCATGGAAGAGGGTGATGAATGTAGCAAGTTTTATGTTATCAAGCAAACATGGCAGGGGGATTGTGTGGTTCCAAGAGGTTCACCGTCTCTGTTACTTCTTCAAGAAGAGACAAAAGGCAAACTGAAGTGTTTCCCTTTTGGTAGTTGTTTTTAAAAGGTCTGTCTTCAGGTGTTTGGGATTTTCACATCATATCCCCACTTTATTTGAGTTACTTGAAACAAATCAGTGACAACTGCAGCTACTGAAGTAGAAGAACACAGAAGAGGACCTTTTGGGTTCTACCACAGGCCTACCCTAGCACATATATTTCATTATAGATTATTATCAGTTTACAAAGCAATTATTGGGCAGGTGGCTTCTAGGTCTTCACGTTGTTCTTGTTCAGTGAAGGACTGTGTGGGATGCAAGTGGTTTAACTTGGTGTTGATGGTCACAAAGAAGCCTCATTTCACATTATGGGAGTAGTCATCATGTTTGGAATACAAAGATGCAATTTAAAATACACATCTCTATACTGGTGCCAATACTGATAGGTATAAAATACTATGCAAGACATTTTTTGTATATGATAAGAAAAGGATAATTGGATCAAATGAAATAAATAAAGCATAGGTACTTCAAGTGAAGCCTTATGATGTCTTTTTTTTTTTCTTGACCCTCTAAAATTGTTCAGACCCCTGGAAGATTTACCTCATCCTGCAGTGTGATAAACTGAGTTATTTTTATTTCCTTTTTTTGTCCTCTCCTTTGCATCTCTTCATTAGCCTTCACCAATACTTTTATTGAGTCCACAGAAGAGATACTATTAGTGGAGAAGCTGGAACAACACTTAGCTAATGTTTCCCAGAGGCTGACATGCTTTCGTTTTAACCTATGCTAAAAGGAAAATAAATTAGTAGCTCATTTTGCTCTTTTGTGGCATATGCAACCAGTTAGCGCTGGCTTGCCAGCATGAGTTATAATAGGTTGGAACAACAAGGTGGAGAGGAGTCAAGTCCTCTTTTAGTGTCTGAAGGTGGTGAAGGGCTTTATTTCAGTTGAGAGGTTTCTTCTCTTATTTTTTGTTCTACTGTATTGGATGCATGGCTGTCCCCAATTGTTTGGATAAGAGATAATAATTGGGGGGGTACAAGCTCACAGCTTTCAGGGCACTCTGTTGTGACTGAGATTAATGAACCACAGGGTATCCCAGAGGCAGGGGAGGAACTTCCCAAGGTGACACTCAGTAAGCTGAATCCCAAGGAGGAGCTGCATGTGTTCTCCAGATACCTACATACCATGTCATTGGTGATCAGAAAATGTATTGTGTGTCTCGTACACCCCAGATCTGTTTTGAGGGTGAAATGGACAGTGTGGGCTTATTTGCAATCCATTTTCTCAGTGCTTGTGTCAATAGGGCACCTCAAAGCCCTTCTCTGTCAGAGGAGATAAGATGTAAATTTCTAGTGTAAACAGTAGAAGAGGAAGAATAAATGCAAACAAGTATCCGCCTTTCCTTCCTGAAGAATAGGTATTCATTTTTTTTTTTCATTTACATTATTATATTAATTAATTAACTTCTTTCTCTGATGGTCTCTTATGCAAAATTGTACTAGCATTCATCACTTCAATGCCTCTAGTCCACACTTCTAACCTTAGGGACATGTCTTGTTGACTTCCTTAATGCCATATTACCAAGCCAGGGCAAGTTTCTGTGGAGTCACTTTACAGTTTACTTTAAAGATGAAGGATTTTAATTCTCAAATTTTGCAAGAAAAATAAAAGTACAGCAAATTTTAAAATAATTTTTGACATCTCAGTTATTTTATTTGTCTATACCAAGACATGCTTACTGGTTGGTTTGTTGTAGGGCTGTTTCAAAAGCAGAGAGATTTAGCGGAGACAATGTAATCTACAAGCCACCAGGGGTAAGTGTAACTATGTATTTCATTCTGCTTATTGTCATTATATGTGAATATGAACAAATGGAGACTGTACTCAGAACATTCAGCATGTTACTGCATCTGAAATCTTAATTTTACTTACCTAAATAATGTGAGAAATAGGGTCATAGGAACAAGTGTTTCTGAGTCGGTGAAAAAGACATCGGTCTCACTTGTTGCCAGTTAAGTGCACAAAACCTGTATCCGTCATTGTAAGTGTCAATGTCCAGAAATGTGTTTGGTTTGGTTTGGTTTTTTGGTTTTTGTTTTGGTGTATGTTGTTATTGGGATTTTTGTTGTTTGTTTGGGTGGGGTTTTTTTGTGGTTGGTTTGTTTTTTTAGAAACATGATCAACTTTGTGTTCTATAGAAGTCTGAAAATATGAAGTTGGTAGACATCATGTTTTTCAAAGCAAGTGACAAGTATTTCTGACTGTCACTTGCCTGTCTTGTGTGTCTTATTCCAAAAGAGCTAAGGGCTGTTGTCTTAATTTTTTAAAAAAGAAAGGAATTAGTTAAATAAACTCTCATCATTTGACTTGAGGGAAGATTCAGTGCAGAAGAAAATCTACAAGAATGGCTTTTTAGAAACGTATCTTAAAATCTACTTATTTCTCAAATGTAGTTTATGAAAGTTGCTTGCAGAAAAAACACACACACACACACACACACACACACACAAACACAAAATAAAACAAAAACAAGCACACCACCAATAACTAAGTGGGGAGGGACTTTCAAACCTTTTTCTGCAAAACCAGAATTTATTCGGTTACCTAATTTACGGCATTTCTGAACTAAGGTGTGCTTAATCATGGCCACAGCTTTGCGAAGACACACCTCACTTCATGTTAGTCAATACTGTGATTACATTAAAAGATGGCAGAACCAAATTCTGAGTTAGAACTACTAGCAAATAAAGGAAGACATGTATTTGGATCTCTTTGGCAAAGCAAATGTAAAAATAACAGCTTCAAGTCCTGTAGGACACTAGGAGGGGTTTTTCAGTGCATCTTTGTCCGCATGAGGCAGCTTTGTATCTGCATTTAGTTTCTATCTCAATAGATTTTAATTTTTTTAGGTATGGACATAACTATTTGTCAACTTAACAGAAGTCTAAATAGCCTTTATTTGAAGCGTCTCTAATTTGGAAACAAAGTATCTTTTCAATTCTTCTTAAGTTGCCTTAAAAAGTGGAGTTGCCCACATAAATGAGTGTGTATAATATTTATTTGCCTGTGGTAGTTTTCTACCATAGTTAATAAAGATATTGTATGCACGAAGGTTGAATATTGGTATAAGACTGGCTTTCAATATTTATATGTATATTGTTACTTTATGCCACGTGGGTAATCTTTGAACGTAGCAGTTTCTTAACTAGTATATTTTTCTTTTCAACAGGAAAATGCTCCAGATATGGTATATTTAGGCTCGCTAACCAATTTTGATTTGATTTATGCATGGACACAAGATAAATGTGTACCACTAGTTCGAGAAATTACATTTGAAAATGGGGAGGTAAGAATTTTTTATCCCATTCTACTTTTGGGATTTCTTTCTCAAAACCAAAGTATCTCTTTCAAGGTCTCTAATCCACGCCAAAGAACTTTCTGCATGCTTTGTTTCCACAGAAAATACCTGTCAGATAATGTCTTTTCTTTCTTGTGGAGTTTTTTGGTTAGACTTGAAATTCACTGGAGGCAGATTGGTAGGAGTTTCGTACACTGCCAAAATAAGAAGTTAGAATCACCTATAAAGATTGCATAAGAAACGCCTGGTGATCTGCAGAGTGTGGACACTTGTGTGTAAAGAATGTGTGTGCGAGTATGTACATATGGTTGTGTGACACCTTGGGTAGGTTGTATCATTTATCTAAAATAGGTACGTATTATTTATACAGATGTTATGACTAAATGTTGAATTAAGATCCATACATAAATGTTCTTTAAGTGTTTTTTGCATCTGTTAAGACCTTGAAAAAATGCTTCTAGTCAGGGTAGAAAATACCCATGTCAGCATGTCCACGACACTTTGAAAGAGCAAAATAGTTGTGAACTGTCCTTTAGTTATAACGAGCTTTTAAAGTGTAATGTTAAAAGTTAGTAGTAGAAAAACGTTATGGTATTAACAGCTTCCAAAGCATTGGATGTGATATCTTTTTCCTTCGGTCAATCTGTGTTTAAACACTGGTACTTTCTGAATCTTTTTAGCTTCACGTGCTCTTTCTGCTGGGTTTCTTCTTTTAGTTGTAACGCAAATTTGTGAGTTTGCTTTTAAAAATCTCATTATCCTTATTTTCTTTCAATGCCTTTCTGTTTCCTTTGATAACTTACTCCTCTTCCATGTATTTCCAATATTATATATATTTATTTGTAAAATAACCAAAAGGAAACAAGTGTCTTTGGTATCTCACAAAGAGTATTTGTACGTAGCCACAGCATCTGCTAGGAATGCTATTGAGATTTGTAACAAACTACAGTATGTTGTCCACACTGGATCAGAAACCAAAGAATCAGTCATATGATTTAGTCTCAGTTTGCACACTTTGGGTTTTTTTTTTATCCTGAATGTGCAGCGTAGGTAACTCTGAGTGCGCACAACACCTCAGGTTACGGGACAGAGGGACGGGGTGGGATGCAGAAAATGGTGTAAGCACAATCTTCTAGTCCAGCCTGCCAACTTTTATTGGAAAGTTCTGTTGGTTAAACAAATTTTAGTGCTTCATTTGCAACTCAATATGTAAAAGATGCCCCATGTTAACATCTTTAGAAGCGTGTGGTAGATTTTCTGTGTACTTTTCCCAGGGCGAAGCTGGATTCTGAGCCTTAGAAGCCAAGGGCCATCACTCTCAGCTTCCACCACATTGTGCTGTGGTTTTTCTGGTTGTTCCCTTAACCCTCAGTTCCTGTTTACTTAAGCAGGGATTTACAATTCCAATGTCACATTTTGCCTAGCAACATTTGTTTTAAAATTTCAGTGCTGCCAGTACCCAAACAAATATAAACATGTCAAAATGGAGATACTTCTTCCTGCTGAAATTGTGTGGTGTTTAGATGGGGTCTTAATGCATACCACAATATTACAGGGTAAAAATATGAAGTGCTGTGACTGTTAAGCTGTGTTTATGGTACTAGAATACTCTATAAGTTAGGTAAAGACAAAAATTTCTACCACAGACTTTAAATTCAATTTTAAAACCAAAATTTGCCTCTGTAAACTGCTGGTAGGTTTTTTTCCTCATTTTTTAAATGAATGTTTTCATTATCAGGTAAGTGTCATGGGCAGGCCAGCTGGGAAGGTGTCCAATCTGAACAGAGTTCATCACTGTGCCTTTAGAAAATACATAGTGATGGAACTCAGAAGCAAGGGCTGCAGCTTGAGAAGACTGTCCATCAAGAGACAGTCCCTGTACTTGACACAAAAAGGCTGTTGGGATCAGTAATGCCATTCAGAAGAAATCACCATTTAACCTATAATCTGTCTGTTTAGCCCTGTGTTACATGAATACAATGAACTGTGTGGTCTAACAATGCTGCTGAACTGTTTTTGAAAGGGTAAAAAGTTTCTCCGAGGGGTACAGAGGTGATGCTAGAAGGTCGCATCTAATGAAAAATCTTTTGATGTTCTCAGTGCCAGACGAGACAGTAGCTTTTGAGGGGGCAGTCCAAAGCGATTGAAACAGCTGTTCCGCTTGCTGTGTGTAAAACGTGCTATGAAAGCTGGAATAGAAAAGCAAATGAAGGAAGGTACTTCATAGAAAACAGTTAGGGCCAAGATTGGCAAGGCTTTCAAGCCAACTGTCCTAACAGCCTGTTTGGAGGTGAATTGATCTTGTGAATACGACTTGCTGAGGTTGTCCTTTTAGCTGCTTGCAAACAGGAGGGGAACTTAGAGCCAGAGCACCAAGCTCCGTTTGGGAGTTCTCCCTCTGGAAATGTACCTGCTGAAGTGAGTGAGGAAATGGAGCCATAATTGTAGTGGTACAAAACAGACTTTATTTTCCCCATCCTCTAATAGGAGAGGAGGCTGAGACCCAACTGAATTCATGTGCATAAAAATGAGAATGAGCAAATATGTTTAGTGGTTGTTTTAGGGTTGGATTGGAAAACTTGGATTTTGTCAAGAGCACTGAAGTTCTGAGGATCTTTGCAATCTGCTGTTGAAAGACCACGTTTCAGCTTACCTGTTAGACTTGGTTGAAGGGAAAATGACAGTCGTTTCATGTACACAACATAGCTGGCTGCCTACTTATTAGGCAAGGCATTTCTTTCAACTTACTTCAAATCAGAAATATCTGAAGAAACTCTTACTTTGTGGCAGAATGAATGAGTGTGATCTTTTTCAAAAAACATAGATTTTATTCTGATACATGCTGGAATCAAAGAAATAGCAGCACTTGTGCACCAGTTGTGCAAATGAAAGATAGGCAAGACTGTAGGCATTTCTAGGTGAGAAGTTATTCTTTCTCCAGTCAGGCTCTAGTGAGTTGAGCCAATGTTCAAATGTGCCTAAAAATCACTTTGGAAGCAAGCAAATGCATGTGGTTCATGTTTTGTTTGGGTTATGAATAAAAGAAAAAATCCCAAATAAATTATTCAAGGAGTTCTTACGTTTACCTGCCCACGGACAGAGATCTTTAAAAGGCACTTGGGCTGCAAAAAAGCATTCCTATGAGGAACTATAGCTTGCCTGTCCAACGAAGGTCTTAATTTCTTCATCAATTTTAGTAATATACTAACCTGTGAATTTAATAATACTGTTATATGGATGACCAGTCAGGACACACTTACTAGCAAAAGAGCAATACTTAATCATATCTGATATAGCTACATCGTTAGCTTCTTAGTGTCTTAAGCTAAGAAAACACCAACTTACTACATGAACCAAGCTAGGACTGGGTCTAGAATACACCCTCAACTTTTCATAGCACTTAATACTATGCTGTTCAGGCCTTATTGCTGTTTCTATGAAGATGTGTTTTCTCAGAGTTGGGCTGTTTCTTTTGAGCAAGTATTCCAGTGCGAGTGTGTCCTTTCTGGAAATGCTGATAATGAAAAACCTTCGTCCTTTATGTGCTGTATATGATAAGTGAAGAAAATATGGCTAAATATCACTCAGGTATCTTAAATGGTCAGCTGTTAACACCTTTAGTCCTCTTCTTTTAGCTGTCTTTTAAGTGGAAATCTCAATGAACTTGAAAATTACTGGAATGACTTACTTAAAGCGTCCTTAAGAAATGGAAGAAATGGGATTTGTCCCTTGTTTTCTGTGCAGGAACTGACAGAAGAAGGCCTTCCTTTTCTCATACTTTTCCACATGAAAGACGACTTGGAGAGTTTAGAGAAATTCCAACAGGAGGTTGCACGACAGTTAATAAGTGAAAAAGGTTTGTAGGAACGCCTACTACTTCTTGTTTTTACTGGTATAATAGTTTTCAGGCAAATTCAGTCAAGTGGAAGCAAAGGCCACACAGAGTCTGAGCCTTAAAGATCTTGAGACCAAAGAGCTTTATGTACTTTTGACAATGAGGACCAACTCCTCTGGAAATTATTAAAATAGATATGCAATTTATTAGTAAGTAACTATTTCAGAAATCCTACTTGTCTAAATGGCTTAATGCAGTTTGAGAGGCCATTAAGCAAAACTTCGGTTTGTATTGTGGCCAAAAGCACTGTAAGAAACATCCATTATTTTGATACTGTTAGTCACTTCAATCTATTTTCAAGTGTTCTACTTATGTAGTATTTCCACCTTTGTATTAGTTATGAAAGTGGTTAGGGTTTCAAGGTAATCATAATCATTGAAAAAAATCTTAACGAGGATTTTTGTTTCCTCCCAATTTTAAGGTACAATAAACTTCCTCCATGCTGACTGTGATAAATTCAGGCACCCACTCCTCCACATTCAGAAGACTCCAGCAGACTGCCCGGTTATTGCCATTGACAGCTTTAAGCACATGTATGTCTTCCCAGACTTCAGCGACTTGTCGTAAGTATTTCTCTTTGGCCATTTAAATTTGAGAACAACAAAGGAAAATATTTGTTTGTATTATAATTACTACTGTGATAGGAAGATGATGAAATCTGGAAGAGGTAACACTGCCTTGATTCAGTGTCAGAGCCTTGAAGTGATATGTACTAGTGTGAAGTCATTGTTTAAATGAGGTTGCATTGCTTTATGCAAGAAGGGAATCTTACATGAAGTTTTTAGATGCTGCTCTTCTTTGAATTGAAAGTTTTGCTATTTTCCATAGTAGTTAGGCATTCAGTATTTTTAGTGGTGATCTAGATATATCAATTAGCTTAAAACATTCAAAATACAGTGTTTCAAAAAGATAGACCCGATTTGAAATCACTGTATCTCTTTATTTAGGTCTCTTTTATAAAAAGGTTACTAAAACTTGATAACTCATTAAACCATTTGCAAATTGTTATGTCATTGTAACATGTTGCTGCTATTGTGAAATATAGTGCTTTGAAACTGGGTCCATGTTTTTGAAACACCCTGTACTATATGGAATGTTTAAGTGCTGTGTTATGCAATGATTACTGTAAAACACATCATTAAGAATTCCCAGCCTGCTGGTTTGGTTTTTCCTGCTGTGCAATTCCAGCCTTCCTGCATTTCACCTGGAAAGCTGGCAGAGAAATCCTTGTTGTGTGGGTTTCCAGAATTTTCCTTGTGTAGCTTGGAAAATATCTGATCATCAGCATGTTATCTTCTTGAAATATGTGAGAGAGAAGTATCAGGGTCCTTAAGCGAAACACCACGTTGATATCCCACTACATCATCCTGTCTCTTCGTGTTGTCCTGCCTTGGAAGCAGATGTTCTATCTCCCCTGGTTCAGTTGAAGATGTGTAAATATTCTTTTCAGGGTCCTTCAGCATGACAAAAGTCTTGAGGTTGTGTGTTAAACTCCAGTTTTTGTTTCAAAGGAGGCACCTGCACATACACCGCTTGTTAAGTCCTAGTTAGATGCCTGGGCTTTGCAACTTGAATTTTTGCCCATTTTAAAAGCTCAGGCTATTTCATTTCTGTCAAAGTTGAGGATTCAAAGCTCAGATTTAGCATGCAGTGTGAACGTAACCCTGTGTCTAATTCTGCCATTCCAGCAGGCATTTTTGTACCTGAAATGTTCACATTTGGAAGAAGGGTTCAAACCTAGCTTCTCCCCATCATTCTCTACTGGCCTATTCTTAAATTTTAGTCTCTGTTTGATGTATCTCAAATAGTGGTTTTCAAATATCCAAAGCTATGTATTTGGGAAACTCTGATAGTGACTATTTTTCTCCCTGTGTTCCATTTTCTTGGGAGGATCAAGCTCACTGCACATGCTAGTGCTTCAAAAATATAGTGGGATATTTGCATTTTGAAAGCACCCGTTTTATTGTCACTTTTGAAACAGGCCTAAAATAAATGAATATCTCATAAATGGAAATAGAAATGTTTAGTTTAGACTTCGCGTTATGTTTCTTAACACATTCTGTTTCTGTGAAATTTATCAGAATAATTAAAGCTACTTGCATGTTTGTATACCAATTGTTACATACAAATGAAGATGAGAAAGATGTCAGGATTGTAGACAGTTGCTTAACGATAAATAATTATTCAACCTTACTCTAGGAGATTGAGCTGATGCTTAGAAATACGTAACAAACAGTTGGGAAACAAGGAGAGCTTGGAGCTCCTGGGGTGATATTCTTTTGCGTGTCTGTGTGTGGTTTGGATTTTGGGTTTGGTTTTGTTTTGTTTGTTGTTTTTTATAGGTAAAAATCTTAATTCTGAGACTTTCATCTACCTGCAAGGATTTTTGCCACTTTAGTACATTTTCTGGACTCACTTTGCAAACTGGCCCCAGACTGTCTGTTGTAATCTCAGTGCCGCCACCAACCATTGTGGTTTGGATATGGTGCTTTCAGAACTGGCCCACTAAAACATTTCCTGTCTCTTTAGGGAGTTATCTTTTTGGAGAATAGCCACTTCATAACAAATGGGACCACCACCCAATATTTTGTCCTCATACTTTGGCCACCTGGCCCTATTCATCCTGCTGTTCCAGGTCAGAAATGAGAGCAGGGAGTGTTCAACAGATGAGTTTGTAGCTTCTCAGTGAGAACTGGCTGAGCATCAAGAGGCTGTAGGCACCAAATGCCCTTGCTGGGTTAGGAGAGGAGAGGCTGGAGGGGAATGTCTCCAGCAGGGTTGCCTGACCTGGACCAGGGCAGGAGCCCAAGGGAAAGCAGGGAGCAGTGATTCTGTCCCTGCAACCAGGCTGGAGTGAACCCCCTTCTCTCCATCAGTACTAATTCCTGATCTTACCTGGGAAGGGGAGAGACGCCTCCAAGTACCACTGTAATACTGATTAGTTACAGACGCTGCTGTAGTGATACCCTCTGACTATGTCATGCTATAATATGTTTTATCCATAGAGTTTTCTGATGATGGCCTGTCTGCCCAGACTTTGCCCCTCTTTCCTAAAAGTAATAATGGGTCTGATGAAAGACTCCCTGCAAAACCTGTCTCCATTCATACATTACCTTTTGATTGCATGCATAGTGCTCACGTTATCGTTTTTTATCTTGGATACTTACTAGAACAACTCTTCATTTTAAGCTCTTTAGTCTATTTGACGTTTCACAAATAAAATTGGATGCTGTAGTTTAGCACGTTTGCTGTGGGTGACAGTAGATGATCTCAGATTAGATTTACATTGATATCCTCTTAGTGCTTATCTCTAGCGTATATGCAGTTGCTCAGGCACTAGAGAGCCTTTCAAAGATGTTTTGTCAATACTGCTACCCAACTGTCATTTGTATCTGTAAACTCTGCATTTGGAACCTGCTGTTCCCTCTTACATTATGGTTAGTGGGGAGCTGCAGTGACTATACAATGAAGTTATCGGCTAGTACAGCTCTGTGGGAGTTATTGAAAAGATGAAATACTTGCTGTGTTCTCAAGAGACAGTGGGAAGAAAAAGAAGCTGGTAGGATACCTTAACAAACCATTTGGCTTCCTGTCCTCTATTAATCACCTAAAAGTAGACATAGTGTGCCAGATAAACAGAAATTGGCTACTCTAAACAGTGCACTTTAACTCTTGTGTGTTTGGACTTGACTTGTAATAAACATGTGGATGTTTCTGTTGGATTTGTTCCAGAGTCCCAGGTAAACTGAAGCAATTTGTACTAGACTTGCATTCTGGAAAATTGCACAGAGAGTTTCATCATGGCCCTGATCCAACTGATGTAGCACCTGGTCAGGTAAGGTTACAACAAGTATATTTAATTTGGCCATTTAATAAAGACCTTTTTTTACTACTTGTCAGAACTATGCTTTCTAACATGAGTGTACTTTTAACTTTAGTGTCTGAAAAGATAAATCTGTTTATAGAAGCATAACATAAGCGTAAAAGAAACTCTTCCTTTAACTTTGTTTGGATAAAGGCAGGGAGAGCATTAGGGGGAAATATGGTACCTGTTTGCTTTGAGTAAGGAAAGAATCATAAAGTCATTTTGGTTGGAAAAGACCTCTAAGATCAGAGTGCAACTATTAACTTAACACTGCCAAGTCCACCACTAAATCACGTCCTTAAGAACCTCATCTACACATCTTTTAAACACCTCCAGGGGTGACAACTCAACCACTTCCCTGAGCAGCCTGGCCCAATGCCTGACAACCTTTTCTTGTTAGGACATTTTTCCTCATATCCAATCTAAACCTCCCTTGGTGCAACTTGAGGCCATTTTCTCTCATCCTGTCACTTCTTGGGAGAAGAGCCCAACCCCCTCCATGCTACAACCTCCTTTCAGGTAGTTGCAGACAGCGATCAGGTCTCCCCTCAGCCTCCTTTTCTCCAGGCTAAACAGCCCCAGTTCCCTCAGCCGCTTCTCATCAGACTTGTGCTCCAGACCCCTCACCAGCTTCATTGCCCTTCTCTGAGCTTTCTCCAGCACCTCAATGTCTGTCTTGTAGTGAGGGGCCCAAAACTGAACACAGGATTCGAGGTGCAGCCTCACCAGTGCTGAGTACAGTGGCACAATTACTTCCCTAATCCTTCTGGCCACACTATTGCTGATACAAGCCAGGATGCTGTTGGCCTTTTTGGCCACCTGGGCACACTGCTGGCTCATGTTCAGCCGCTGTTAATCAATACGCCCTGGTCCTTTTCCACCAGGCAGCTTTCCAGCCACTCTTCCCCGAGCCTGTAGAACTGCCTGGGGTTGCTGTGACCCAAGTGCAGGACCCGGCACTTGGCCTTGGTGAACCTCATGCAACTGGCCTCAGCTCAGTGATCCAGCTGGTCCAGATCCCTCTGTGTGGCCTTCCTACTCTCCAGCAGATCAACACTGCCACCCAGGTTGGTGTCATCTGCAAACTTACTGAGGGTGCACTTGATCCCCTCATCCAGATCATCGATAAAGAGATTAAACAGAACTGGCCACAATACTGAGCCCTGGGGAACACCACGCGTGACTGGCCACCAACTGGGTTTGACTCTGTTCCCCACAATTCTTTGGGCCCGACCATCCTGCCATTTTTTTCCCCAGCAAGAGTATGTCCATCCAAGACATGAGCAGCCAGTTTCTCCAGAAGAATGCTGTGTGAAACAGTGTCTAAGGCTTTACTAAAGTCCAGGTAGACACCATCCACAGCCTTTCCCTCATCCAGTAGTTGGGTCACCTTGTCATACAAGGAGATCAGGTTGGTCCAGCAGGACCTGTCTTTCATAAACCCATGCTGACTGGGCCTGATCACCTGGTTGTCCTGTATATGCTGTGTGATGGCATTCAAGATGATCTGCTCCATAATCTTCCCCAGTACCAAGTTTAGACTGACAGACCTGTGGTTCCCTGGATCCTCCTTCCAGCCCTTCTTGTCAAAGGTGTCACATTTGCCAGCTTCCAGTCAACTGGGACCTCCCCAGTCAGCCAGGACTGCTGGTAAATGATGGAAAGTGGCTTGGTGAGCACCTCTGCCAGCCCCTTCAGAACCCTTGCATGTGTAAGAATACATATTATCTCCACTGAAACAGAAGACCTTGGGCCAGATAGACTGTTCTGAGCTCATAGAGCTGCTCTTATGTTCCCATGTGATTTCAGTGCAAAAACCAATGATAGAGGTATTGTTTCCATCACAACACACTATGAAAGGATTCTTCTGAGGGCAAACATCAATTGCTTGAATGTTTAACATATTTACTTGTAATCACCAATCCAAGCAGGAAGCAGTTTGTTAGAACATCAACAGAAGATTGATAAGTGGTAATAGAGCTTATTACTTTTATTAATGCAATTAACAAGCAGCATTAATAGTGGCCACAGGCTGCGTTTGTCAGTTTGCATTCATCACTGTTCTGCTCAAAGGTTTCCATGCTGTATAATTACATGCCTGGAAATCACTCCTGTGATCTCCTCAGGAGCACATCTACTAGATAGTTCTCCAGCAAAACTCAGGAGTACCTCAGTGTTTAGTTTAATCCAAGAGGCAGAAAAGAACGGACATCATCAGCCCCGATTCCCTCTGCTCAGCCCAGTCTTCTGTGTCTTCATCAGCTTTGTATGTTCTCGATACGCTGCTCAGCTCATATGCTTGGTGTCATGTGGAAAAGTGCCTGTCAGGTAACCTTCTCATTACCTCAGGCCCTCTCTAAAGAAATAATTGGTTTTAAACACTTAAGTTATATGTTGTATTGTCTAGGGCTCAAGAGAGCCATGCTGATCCCAGAGGAGACCTGGTATTCTTGTGTTGGGGTGTCTTGGGCCATCCCACAACCCATGGTTGAGGAACAGAAATGATTTATGGCTACAGGCTCGTTTTCCTGGTCATCTGAGGGTTGCGTAAGGGTGGCTCTGTGCTAAGCTGTGTGAGTGCAGCCTTCCATTGCCCTGCTCAAAGTTAAAAGATTTAAAAGCATGAAAGCCCCAGAGGGCTTGCCTTAGACTAGGAGAATGGCTGCTTTTGAATGTTGTCATGAGTGGTTGTGAAAACACGAGGCTTGAGTTGTCTTGGCAGTGATTCACTTTAGTGGTAACTTCCTGTGTTTCTCAGGAATTTGTTGAGCAACAGGAATTCAGGTCAACAGGAGGAGATGCAGAAAACGAGGCTGGAGACTGAGAAGTAGGTCAGCTGGGAGCCAGGCGGGTGACAGGCGTGAGGGACACTATGGAGCACTTGTGGCCTGGAGGAGGCTTGGGCAGGGTGGTAGGGAACCTGCCCAGTCCCAGAGTCCTGCTGCCCAGGTGGGCACAGGCTGGTTGCCTGGAGCTGCAAGCTTGCTTGTCTTTGTTCTGCCTTGAAAAATGCACACAGAACCTGGGATGTTTACATTCTCATGTCCCTATGGCCATCTTGCAGAGGATGGAAATGCTGGGACATGTATGTCCCTAAATTGCTTGTTTAGAGTTTTCTTTTTTTTTGTTTCCATAGAAAACTAATTCTAAAATATCTCAGCATCAATGTCACTTTTGCCCTGGTGCATCTCAAAAGCAAACACACAAACCAGACTACTTTCAAAGCAAGTGGTAGATGGACTCAAATCTACAATGGGGTGCATTTGAAATACTATTAAGTCACTTGCACAGAAACTTGTGTGATGGCCATTACCTTTGAGATGTGCTAACAAGAGGAGCTGGCACACCTTAACGGATGGTGCTTGATGAATTTAAATATGTGTGCGTGTGTATTCCACCTGCTTGGGACTTAAAATGTGCCTTCCAAAACAAAAACACAAAACAACAACAAAACCTGAAAAATGTCAACACACACACACACACACACACACACACACACACACACATACACACATACACCTCAGTTCATAAGAATGCTGGACGTTTGGGCACTCCCATAATTGCCATAATTAATGCTAGAAGTTCATTTAGCGAAGATGATTATTAACATGAGTCTAACAAGCAATTTTCCTGTTTGTTCTGTTTTTTCAGCCAATTCAGGACTTAGCAAGCAGCCCACCAGAGAGCTCATTCCAGAAGCTGGCACCCAGTGAACATAGGTACACCTTATTGAGGGAAAAAGATGAACTTTAAAAACTTGAAATAATCTTGCAAGCCTTTCAGACAGCAGCATTGACTTCCGTGTGGTGGAAATAGTAAACCTATATTTTCATAATTCTATGTGTATTTTTATTTTGAATAAACTGAAAAATAATTTTTTTTCTCCCCAGGCTTGTAAATACATTTGTTTGGTGGGTCATTCTGTACAGCATCTTTCAAACAGTACGTTCCTAATGCTATAGTAAAATATCAGAGACCCATCCAGACTCTTGACCTAACTCTGTTCTGTAAAACTTTTATAATCCAAATGAAGGTATCCCTGCCAGAGACATGCTGTTAACTTGCACTAGCCCATTAAATAGGACTTTTGGGTTGTTTTCTGTGTAACCTTGGTAGTATGTGCTTTCTCTTCTTCATATGAACAGCTATCCTGGTAATCTGTTTCTTTGTCACGTTTTTCTCCAACTTTAAGAGGGTCTTCTATTCTGGATACTCGGGAGGGGAATAAATTAAAGTTTTACAGAATCTCGTGTGGTGCTTTACTGGGTCCAAATGTCGAAGCGATCAAACAATTCTGACTATTAAAATACCAAGCGAGGAAAATAAATTTTTTAATACTATTAGCTGTACTTTGAATGAAAGGGCTGTATTGACCTGCCCTAGTTTCTTAGAGTTAATATTATTATTATTATATTATCCACAGGGTTGTGTTAAAAGAACATGAGTGTTGGAAACCCTTCAAAGTAGGAGAGGATTAGGGCTGGACTGCCATCTTAGCTTTGTCAGTCTTAAATTAATCACTGTATGTATATGTTACAATTAGTCTTTTTCTTTTGGGTCCCTACCATCTACTTTCTGAACAAGCACTGCAAATTTTCTGTTACTCCTTTTGTCTGGCTTGTGCCTTATTTATTGCATGCTCATTGAATTCTGCTCTCAAGAAGGAATTACTGCTTTCCTTGTGGGCTTTTCTCAATGAATCCTCAAGCTGCTGGGTGATATGAACATAAAGAAAATGTAGAGATGGGAGAATATCTGCTAATTTGGGGTGCATTGCTGGAGATGATTGAGGAATTAGTACTGGATTTGGGCAGTACACTTACTACAAAGAATCTAGCTTCATGAGTTGGGCCCCCATGGTTTAGTGTCCTTAGAAGCTTGTTCTTTGGATGACTAGACCACTGGGTTCATGTTTTATTTCTGCAAGTGCCCCAATGTCTGCAGTTCAGGGCTCAGGATCCCATCTGGGCTGGATGCCACCTCCTTGGTTCTTGACAGAAGATAGGCATGGTACTGTGCAGCTGTGGCCAGAGTTGGTGCCAAGAGAGGCTGCTGAATCGAGTCCCTGCAGCAAAGGGCACGTGAGGTTTCAAGGAGGCGATTCTGAGGAGAAAGCTGCTCCTACCAGCCAGCACTGGCTTCCAGCTGACTGAGCAGATGCAGAATTGGTAGCTAAAATGAGTAAGATTTTGTTGACAGGTGTACTTTTTTTGTCAGTTTTGTGAACCTGCATTTTCGAGTGCGCATGAAGTGCCTGAAAGCCAGGTCTTCTCCTGTACCATTCTCCATCTCATGACAAATGAAGTGGTTTTGGCAGCCAAGTTGTACCGCCGCTGTGAGCAGGGGATGGTTTTAGGGCTGGTGCTTGTTATCTGCAGGTGGTACAACCAAACTTCCATAGTTGTTCAGGCACCTGAAATTTTAGTCCACTCTGGCATGGTACCTACAAGTACTCATCTTACTCCTCTGAGGTTCCTATTTTTCCTTGGGATTTTTACATATATATACTGCTGTTTGGTGGCAGATGTCTAAACTTCTCTTTCTGGAGGGAGATTCTACCTCATCATATACACCCAAGGTCAGTGGCTGGTGCTTTCAGCTAGAAAGTGAGAGATGGACCCCCTCCCCCGTGTTTGCTTTTCTGAGTAAGGACTTCTTGTTCCCAGAGCTTTGGGATCCCAGCACCAGGCAGGCAGTTAAATGTAGCAGTTCATGAGTTACGCACTCCAAGTCATTTCATTGTGTATTTGTGGGGGGTTGAACAGCTGAAGTCCAGGTTTGCCTAACCTGATGTTGAGTATCACTTGAACTTTTGAAGTATGTGATGAAACAGAGAATTTGCCTGGAGAGAGGAAGCATTGGACAATATGCGAGATGTATTTCAAATCGAGCCCTTTGATTCTGATAATCTACATCAATGGTTTTAACCATTTGGTGCTCAACTAACCCCTCATTTCTCAAGGTTTTTCATGGGAGGTTGTCAAACAGTGTTACGGCCATATGGAACAAAACCATCCCAAACTCTCATTTTAATTGAACTTAAGGAGTCCACTTCTGAGCTAGTGTATGTGTTTGAGTTACTGGATGCATGCAGCATTTCATTTCAGTCAATGTAAATATCTCAGTAGCTGAAGCATGTGTTTGGTAACTCAATTCGGGATTCTTAGATCTTGGTAATGCAATTATTTTAATAATATGGAGTTTGTGAGGGATTAATCCTTTAGATTGCTGAAAGGAAATAAACCCCAACATCTCAATAAATGCTACAACCAATTTCATAGGCAAAAACTTTTATTTGGTCTGAAAGAATTATGTATATCTTACATTTCTTCTGATTAACATGCCTAGCAATTTAAATGCTGGTTTGGTTACTCTGTTGCCCATGTTTCTTCACATATGTAAATAACCCATCTATTTTTTAAAAAATCATAGCTTAAATAACAGTCTTCCAAGTCTGGGCTGTACACAATGTTTTGAAATTGCTTCCTTAAAGACTCAAGGAGGAAGAATAATTTTTGTGCTAGACATTTCATAAAATGAATACATACCAAGCTGAATTTGTACAAGCTGTGGCAGGAATTCAGTTTTATGAATTTAGATTGTCCTGGCATTGGGGGGAGAGGGTGGAGTTTTCAGTGCCTCTGCCGTGGCCGCTGTCATTTAAATGCACAAGGTTTTGAAGCATACAGTAGGAAAGCAGACATGGTGTTTTGAAATCACACAAAGAATCAACCAGAACACCTTTTTTTTTCCTCAGTTTCTTCCTTTAAATGTAGAAGTTATATATTGAAGGAATCACAGGATGTGAAGAGACTTAGTGTAAAGTTGTTACAAGCTCATTAATTTTTTTATCCAAAGTAGATGTATTTAAAGAAAAACAATTTTTGCCTGACTGGAGCAAAGGATCTGAATTCCTTGGGTCATGTTTTCCGCTCCAGCTGATTTTACGGATGTGGGCACTGCGGCTTCAACACACGCAGTTCGGACAATGTTCACGATTACTTGTGAAATCTGTTTTTGCAAACGTTGCTTCCCTAAGCCTCAGACCTGCTTAAAATAGACAGAGTGCTCTGACTGACAGCAATTTCAGTCCTATTTTAGAAATAATAAGGAAGAACTGTTCAGAAAAATACATTTGTGCTGAAACTAACAGTTGCTTGTAGTGTCTCTAGGCACAAACACCTGTTGTCTGTCACAGTAGAGAGTCATTTCCAATAATGATACCAAAGTACTGGTTAAGAAAAGGGATCTCTTTCTATACTATGTTTCCTTATACAGTGTTCCCTGCTAAGGAGCCCTCTCACTGAACACTGACTTCTGTGTTCATCTAATAAAACTGGACTCAAGCAGAGCTCAGAGTGAATTGAACAATTTAAAAACTTTAAAAAGCAGCTTCCCAACCTCAGTTTCTTTTCCCCCAAACAGCAGCAGCAATAGTGTGAGAACTGTCCTGGAAGGATGGAGGTAGGGCCATGTGCTGAACAGTACATTTGTGACAATAGTCCAATTATGTGGCAATAAAAACACGTTAACGCTCCCGTATTTAACAATGGAAGTTTCAGAAGCAAAAGGCTTCTTAAGCAGTAAAATAAGGACACTCAGAATGACAGGCATCCGCTATAAAAACCTAGCGAAAGCACTAACAGCATCTCACCCCACACAGATTATTGAAAAGGCTGAGAAGCCACCTGACAGCGCAGGTAGAAGCGGAAGTTTCAGGGCTGACCCGTGTGCAGGAGCTGTGCGGCTGACCCAGCCAAGCACGTTTTACATCTTGCCAACAGCCGCAGGCTGACAGTTTCAAAACAGCCCCATCATCTGGGGAGCTCAGCTGACACTTCCACTATTTAAAGGGCCTCACTGCTTCACCACCCTTTGACCTGGCGCCTAATGCCACCCTTGAGGGACGATGAAGACTCTTGAGGGAGTGGGGCTGCAGCAGCACCTTCCAGCTCTTCAGCTCTCCTGCCAGTGCACTGCGGGCAATGGGAGATGAGAAGCAAGAGCAACACCGAGCAGTAGGCGCTGCTTAAGTAAGCCGAGGCTTTGGGCTCAGAATGCCAGAGCTTGTCACTTCGTCCTGCGTGCTGTTCCCAGGACAAGCCAAGGAGCTGAACAGCCATGGAAAAATACCCTCCAGCAGCAGTCCTGCAGGGCTGCTGCTTACCATGTTTAACTACATTTTGAACAAGATGAGGAGTTTACCAATTTCTTTTAAAAAAAAGACCTGAAAAAGGGGAAAAGCTGATGCTGATCTAATCGTCTGATGGAGGCAGATGTGGGATGCACTGAAGTGTTTTTTCCAACTTGCTCAGCCAACATTTCAACTTTTTCCTATGGCAACTAATGCTTCCCTGTGCATTAGTTATTGAACAGGCCTAGTCAGTCGTGTCCTGGGGGTATAGACAGAAGGAGTTTGGGAATCCAGATAAATTAAATTTAAAGTACCATGGCCATGAAAGACAGATGAAGCTTATTTCCTTTCCTTTGGGGCTCTATTAATAAAATCTCCAGCTTCTGGGTGCCGTTCCTGGGAAAGCACTACGGTTTTCCAAACCTCTTTGTATTGTCTGCAAGACACTTTGTGCAAATTTGGCGTGAAGCACCCATCACCCATCATTACAGCTGTGCATACAGCTCACCTAAGAATTTTATAATTAAAAGTTATCCATATAATTTTCAAATGACTGATGTCACTTAGCACATCTCAAAAGTGAAATACTGACATTACTGTTTCACCCCTCCTAAGTAACAGTCCTGTTGTCAAAATTCACACAACTCAGCCTTGTATTTAAAGCCTAAGGCTGCAAGTCTGTCATTAGCACGGCTACTACACTTTTGTTCCTAGTCAAAATGAATCTCTACTTCAGCTGGATTTTTTGGCACTTGGGTGAGAAAGCTCTAGACAGCTGGAACAGATCTGCTCGGTCATTTTTGTTTTCCTTCTTTGCATCAATTTTCCACCTGTGAAACCCAAAATCCCACCACCAAGTGCAGCTGCGATTCCTGCCACTTTGTAGCCTGCAAGGAGCCCAATGGGACCCCCCACCACTCCACCAATAACTGCACCTGCCACAGGCAGAGCTGCCAGCTTGTACATTGCAGCCTGTAGAAGGAGACAAAAAAAGAGTTAGCACACACTTGCCTGTGGTGATGCGCATTTCCCCCTCATTGCTCTTGGCAAAGACTGCAATGCTCAGTGATCAATAAACTTTACAAGTTAGTATTTAAAAACAAAGATGATCTACTATCCCACATGTATGACAGAACGCACCAAAACCAATTCAATATGGGGCTCTCTCACGTATGCAGTTGTGAAGCAGCTCATTTTTACGTGCTACTGCCTGACTGTGCACGTTATTTATTACCTCATCTCCATCATTATCAAATGAGAAACTAAGAAGATGCTCGGACTTTTCAGTAACACACCTGAAGCTGGGTTTGTGGCTTATAGCAACTATCACTGACATCTACGTAGAACAGGACTGAAATTGCATGTTATCATCACCCTGTTGTTTTACGCTTATTTTGTTTTTGTGAGCCAATCGCTGGATGCTCCTGTCTTTGCAGGTAAACCAAGGTAGCATCAGAATAGCATTAAAAAAGCAAAACCACACCAACAAGCCTGTATTTCCCAGTAGCCTGGATGTGATACAAAATTACAAGAGATTGATTTTTTTTTTCCCTGCTACCTGTGGGTCATTTCTTCCTTATTTCCTTAATTGCTGGCTCCTTCAGCATTAAAGACGGCAGATCAATTGGGTTAATACAGAGGACTGCTGGGAGGCAGAGCACCATTGATTCACCAGCAGGAGCAGATCCCTACCTTCCCCAACTTTTTGGTTCCCTCTTCAACATTCACAGCAGCACTGTTGACATGGTCTTCAATCCTGTCAATCTTCTCCTGCTGAGACTAGATGCAAAGGAATTATGAGTGAGGGCACCTGCTGGGAAGCAGCAGTGAGCCAATACACACCATTTTAATGCCTGTAATCAGGGCCCCACAGCCGCTTTCATCTGCTACCCACTGCAGCCGGCAGCCTTAATGGTGCTTCATTAATAGCATCTGATAAACTGTGCTGAAACTGCAAACTTTAAAAAAAATAATCTTAACTATTAAGTAATAATATGGCGTGGGTATTATACAATGTGTCGCTGCAGTTAAACAACCCCAAAACATGTGATTTCTAAATCTTGTCTGTGAATAGATGAACTCGCATTCCAAAGGGAAAAATAATCCAAACTGGCCTTTTTGTTTCCTGCTGAGTTTCACGTTCACAAAAAATTCTATAAAGAGCATTTATAACATCAGTACCGACTCCAGCATACAAAGCTGCACCAAGAAATCTAAATAGAAGTGTTTAATCAGGACATTATGAAACACTGGCTCAACTTTACAAATAGAGTGGTGACAGTACTGAAAATACACTTGATGTTCCTCTACATTTTATTGTTTTCATTTTACAAAACCTTCCATCTTGTCTCCAAATGCAGTCAGATTCCCCTGCAGTCTCTCTCAGAGAATACTGGAGCAGAAGATAAAGGGGTTTGTGGGCTTGTTTGTTCTTGTTTTAATCTCAGCAGTACCCAGGCTGTTTTATGTCACAAAATAATGAGAAGGCTAATGTTCTGCTTAAAGTAAAAGGCATTCTGAACTATTTTCCTCTTTCTAATTCACAAACTGCTGAATCTACCAGCTCTGGCATCTTCACCTACGATCCAACCCACATACTTTAGATGCTTGTTATTATATCTAGTGATGGTTATGTGTAAAATCCAGAAGGTCTTGAGAACAGGAACATTTAGGCTACTGAATAAAAATTTTTGCAGTCCCTCTCCAGCCTAATGAATCTTAATCTTTTCTGGGTTTTTTTGCATATGTGAAGCAGCACATATTCACCAGAAAGGATAAAAGCGAACCCAACAGCAATAAGATTAAAGAACTCTCCTAGGAGATGAGAATTGTGAGTTTAAATTCCCTGTGGTGCAGGAAGAACTAAACGTAGGGAACTGAGTGTGGATGATGCACAACCTTTTGGCAGCTACATTTTTGAGAGCAGAGAAAGGGTGTGATAAAGGTGAAGGACACTTGAAATTTTTCTAGTACTCCTGAATAAACAAGGAAAAGTAGCTGAGAAACAGCCACCCTGTGCAGTGAAGGCGATCATCACCGTGAAGGTTAGAAATGGTAAAAATGAATGGGACCTGGGTGCAAGTCTGCAGAGCTTCTGCTAAGGTTCAGCTTGTGGGTGGAACATCAGTAGGTGCTCTGGTGACAAGAACTCAGGAGCAACTACTAGCAATAGGGCTGAAACAGAAGACTGTTGTCTCCTCAAAAAATGTCTTTGAACATCTGTTTGCACTTGAAAATCAAAAGAAAACTTTACATCAAATTGTCTAGAAGGTAAAAACATCAAATGCCTCACCTACGACTTGGTAAAATATGTAATGGACAGTCTTGGAAACTATAGGTGTCTTTATCATAGGTCCCAAGTAGCACAGGCAGCACCTTTGTGCAGGCACCTCAGCTCACTGCAGGGAAACTGCTCTGCCTCTACTGGCATGTTCCTCAAGTTCCTAAGGGTTTTGTAGTCTTGAATATTGGACTGAATAAATTCAGTTAATGCTATTCTGGTGTTCTGTCACTTTGCTCAAGTGATCCTAGCTCAGTCTGAGTTCAGATTATGGGCAGAAGTACTGCTTGTCTTTTATTTCCCCCAACTAGGAGTTCCCCATTCGCCTTCTTTCTGTACAAGACTCTGTCTAGGACAGAACGCAAAATCAATACTTACGTTGACTAAGAGAGAAAAATCAGTCACCAACTGGCTAAGCTGGATCAAGTCCTACAAACAAAAAACAAGTTTTATTTTGTATTAGTTGCTAAAAACAAGAGCACCAGTGTGGCAGTAAGGGAGTTTCAACATACCCCTTCTAAGGTTTCCCAGGATTCAGCTGCATTTTCTTCCTGAGGTATTTCGGGAAGGCGGGAGTAGATCTGGATTAAGCTCTGGGAGCCATCCTTCACTTCCATGTTATGTAAAGTTTCTGAAAGAGAAACATATTTATAAATAAATGCAGGGGATCAGAATGCAGGTGATGTGCAAAGTTTCTCACTCTTAATGTTTCACAAGGATAAACTGATATTTAACCCAATTCAAGCCAAGCAACAGCTCTGGAAATGATCATATAGGGGAAAGTCTTACAGCACTAAACAGTTTCTTAAAAGGAAGTTACTGCCAAAGAAACAGGTTCATTGCTATCAGCACCTTCTCACAATCAGTTCTGAGAATGATATTAAATTATACTCCTGAATTCAAGGTCAGTTAATTATTTTTGTATCAACCGAGCTAGGAAAACTGAGCTTGGGACAAAATCTTTTCATTTACATACAACACATAAAAACACTGTGCTTCCAAAACTGAACACACAGTTATTCATTTTATGATTGATTATTCTGCTACTGGTTTGATTTTCAGCCATTTGGGACTCAAAAGAGCTGGAGGAAAATGCTTTCAAAGTAACAGCAGCGAAAACCAAGTAAGATGCCGCCCAGCACTCAGTGCTGGAACCAGTTGGGTAACCATACTGGGAGGATGGAAAACATTTGAAGCTTGGCAGTGTGTAAAGGAGATAATTCTCCAGTATCTTCCTTTCTAAATCACATGGGTTGAATGCAGAAGGCATTAGAATGAAGCATGGGGGAAAAAAGAGGGAATAAGAAGATAGCTGGGTGGTATGAGGTGAGCAGATGTGACAAACAGACACACAGATACCTCCTCCAGTTAGAGCACCCAGCCTTGAGCCACTACAAATGGAATAGACACGTGCATAATTATGGACAAGTAATTAAGTGGTACTCAAGAACAATAAGAAACAAGTCTGGCTTGTCATAGCAAGGCTTAAGCTTGAGGGTACGAAAGGCAGACTGGAGAACGTATGTGTGTAAACACAGTGTGAAGATCACGTTAATCGAGACAATTTAAGTTTCTGAAGGAAGGTATTACAGCTACTTCAGTAGGACACCAGTGTTTCGTGCCTTGGGAGGGCAGTACCCAGGGAAAGCTTAATATGGGGAAGACTTGTTAGATATGTCTAATAATATTAAAGTGTAAATATTGCATTAGAACAGTTACAAACAATGAATGTGCCAAAGTACTATAGTAATATTATACAAGTGTTACTACAACGGATATGAACAATTGAAAATAAATGAAAATAATCATATTCAATAACAAGTCAGTAACAGTGCATGCTTTTTCATGGAATTAATTTAACGTAAAATAAAAATTATACATTTTAATAATATTTGTCCATTTCTCAACATTTTAATCCCAATATCTCAAAATAAATGAAGGACCTAATCTCACTCTCTGATCAACAGAACTCTGGCATCTATGAAGCAAATATTGAGCTGTAATTACTAAGTAAGGAAAGCAGCAGAGTAACGATGGAGTAAGCGATTTTGGGGTTTATTTTGGCCTTGTTTTTCTTTCTAATTATTTCTACCCCTTTTCCTTTAAGAATCCAGACATGGAAGGCACTTTACTTCTACAGTCATCACCTGTTCTTCCAGAACATATGTTTGTTCTGTAGTATCAGATTATGTTACATACTCTGTTCTGAAATATTGCTCTTCCCTTTTCACTATAATTAATCATATATCCAAATGTGTCCCACTTTTGGATAAACCTATTCTGCTATGTATTCTGACATTCAACATTGGTTTTCAGCATTTTATTGCATTTCAATCCTTCACAATATTATTTCAAAATGAATTTTCTTCTGCCAAAAAAGCATGCTCTTCCCTAATTAGCCACATGCATGCTAGGTTGGTTGAAATTAAAATATATGTAATTCCAAAGCAAACAAAGCAAGCTCACTAAGCAAAAGCGCCTCCTCACAAATTATGCTCCCTATTCCTGTCTGTCCTTAACAACCTATGCTGACCTACTGTAGAAGAGCAAGCACACCCTTCAACACACATGAATGATACCAAACTTTACCATGACACACATTCAAGAGAACTTAAAATCATGTTTCCACTATCATTTTCTAATAACTAAAAGTTAATGGGAAAAAAAAACCAAACAACTCAAGGAAAATTCTTTACTCACTTCAAAAACTAAAGAACAAGAAGGGTAAGAGAAGGTGAAACTTCGTTTGGGCTAGAAGTCTGAGTAAAAAATTTATATTCCCTAGTTCAAGTTTTATCAAGTCTAACCAATTGTAATAGAATTGAGAATGGAAGTGGCTCCACCAGTTCACTTACAGCATCTCCACAGAAATGCAATAATACAAAACACGTCTGCAGATTCCATAGAGCAGCTTCGCACCTCATTACACTAAAGATAAAAATCTAATGCTCTGGAAGATTCAATATGTTGCTTAAAAGATTTGTGTAACTTTAAGAGTGGAGTCTCACCTTTTGTTAATATTTATTTAAAATGCAATTAAATTCCATTTCTATTGGACCTGAGCTGAGGATGGTGAAAGGGGGAAGGGACCTCATCATTTCACTGACATGGGCCATTTGAATTTGTAAACTCCTTCCTTCTCTACCAGATGGGAAGCAACACGCTACAAAGAATGGGGACACTGGAGCTCCTTTGATTAAGATCACCAGCCAAGATTTGCTTTCAGGACTGCGCACAAAAGAACAGGCAATATATTGCATCTGTGTTCAACAGAGCTGCTTTCACAGTCAGGCAGCTTGGAAAAAAAATCTGTTTAATTGTATTTAGTTGTCTGCCAGGCTGAGTGTTTCACTTTAAATGGGGTGAATTATTTCCGTATTCTTGAGCAGACTTGCAGGAGCATGTCATCCCACTAGTATTTTTCTGTTCATCTCATCCCAATCTTTCTGCTCAGTTTCTTGTCTCCCTAAGGAGCAGCTACACCCAATGTCCTCCATACTTTAAAGGTATTTCAGATTTTAAAAGCAGTCCTGTTCTTTGAAATTAAACTCTAGTTCCCATTTACCACGTATGTAACTGTTAGAAAAGCCATAAGCCAGGACAAGACCTTTCCAATGAAATACGAGAATGTATTGAAGACCACTGCAGAAAGTTACCAAAAGAAGGGATACTTTAAATTTAATTCTGATTGTAACAGAGAAGAGCTTGCAAAGAGCCTGAAAGTAATGGCTGATGTGGATGAAGGGAATTGCTGAATACCAGAGTTCACTGTTCTAAAACTCAGAGTAAAAGACCAAAGACATCAAGTTCCCCCCAAATGAGATATCAACAAATTTGGCAAACTGACTAATGGAAACTGTGAAGTTCCTAAAGGATAAAGGGCTACAAAAGAGCTGGCAGACACTAATAACACAGGCTACACTGAAGATGACAGCAAATGGTCCTGATGCAGAGCAAAACATTTATGGCTTCAGCAACAGCTTTTCAATGCCCCCCTGGATTTCAAGAATTTGACACACAATTAAGGTGAGTACAAGGAATAATATAAACATGGGAAGCTAGTATCAGAAAGACCAGGACACAAACAAATTGCAGCTACCAAAGGGCACAAATGGTAGCAAGAAAATTTCTATGAATGCCACTGAAGTTAGAGGACAATGAAGTATAAGTGCATTGCCAGGTAAAGAAGGGAAATAACAGATGACCCAGAGAAAGATGAAGTCAGTCTTATACAAAAAAGTAGCTGTAATCAGATACTTGATGCAATTCATTTAAACAATGAGAAAAGAAGAAGAAGAAAAAAAAGGCTGAAACATAAAGAGAACAGCTTAAAAATATTTAGATGAGCTAGATTTATTCCAGTCCTGAGGGTTTGATGAAATTTGCTCTAGAATATTTAAGAAAAAGCCACTGAAAGTTCAAGCATATTTCTGAGAACTTGCAGAGAGTACTAAAGGGGTTCCTGAGGACAGCAAGAGAACAGACCCAGTTATTATCTTCTTTTTTGGGAGAGGAAGGAGGACACAGCAAATAGCCAGACTTTGAAACCCACTAAGATATTAGGGCAAGCTACTGAACAACCAGCTAAAAGATGTTGAAGGTATTGAATAAGTCAAGAGTCCTATGTCAAAAGCCACATCAGTCTTTTTATCAGCCTGTTAAGATGACATAAATTTTTTACCATGAGGGTGGTGAGGGACTGGAACAGGCTGCCCAGGAAGTTGTGGAAGCCCCATCATTTGAAGTGTTCAAGGCCAGGCTGAATGGGGCTCAGAGCAACTGGATCTAGTAGAAGATGTCCCTGCAACCTGCAGGGAGGGGTGGACAATACGATCTTCAAAGGTCCCTTCCAACTCAAACCATTCTATGGTTCTACACTTGATACATCTTGATGTTCTTATACTGGACATTCTCAAAAGCAAGCCCTGTCTTCAAATCTTTCCTCCCTGTTCGACCATTAGACTTGCTAGCTTGTTAATCACAACTGGAAGAGTTCTTGTAGTTCTTCATATAGCAACAGGAAGGGTCATGAAATCAAATCTGATGGCAGGTTCTTCTACAACGCCACTGACTGAGAATACTCTTTCAATTTTAAGATACATGACATTTTCAAACAACTTTAAACAATATTACTGGTGCAGCAATCAAGCTAATTACTGTTATGTGGAAGGATTTAATCCTGATCTAACCAGCTTTCTCATAGATCATTAGCAGAGAGCAACAGCAGGCACCAGGGCATGGTATGGGCTTCCCCTGAAGACAGAACGGTAGAACAAGGAATAAAAGACATTCTGTACAGAAAAGAGGGGAAAAAAGTAAATATGTCTGTCTTGTAGCATGCTATAGTGTGTTTTCAAGATCTTTTGTTTAAAAGGATTTATAGTTTTCTGCTTTCTTGTCAGTTACCAAGATAAAATGCTACAGGAAGAGATGTCCTCCTTTATATAGATACTTGTTCCTCTTTCCCAATTATTTCAGCAATGGTATATTATACTGTCATAAAAAAATGCTTTCTACTTGATGTTGCACATGCTAGTTCAGTGAAAATGGCCCAAAGGATCAAGAAATCAAGTGATTTGCAGGGGGAAAAAAAAGAAGTCAAGCTACTGTGAAACATGAATGTAAGTTTTTTTTTCCTGTCAACAGTCTTCTGTTTCAAGATCTAAGGCTACAGGATCTGTCTCAAGGAAGGCCACAGCTACTGAATTTCTTAAGACTGGAGAGCAGTGTAGGGGAAAGGGATCTGGGGGTCCTGGTGGACAGCAGGATGACCATGAGCCAGCACTGTGCCCTTGTGGCCAGGAAGGCCAATGGCATCCTGGGGTGTATTAGAAGGGGGTGGTTAGTAGGTCAAGAGAGGTTCTCCTTCCCCTCTACTCTGCCCTGGTGAGACCACATCTGGAATATTGTGTCCAGTTCCGAGTCCCTCAGTTCATGAAGAGCAGGGAACTGCTGGAGAGAGTCCAGCACAGAGCCACAAAGATGATGAAGGGAGTGGAGCATCTCCCTTATGAGGAAAGGCTGAGGGAGCCGGGGCTCTTTAGCTTGGAGAAGAGGAGACTGAGGGGTGACCTCATTAATGTTTATAAATATGTAAAGAGTGAGCGTCTCGAGGATGGAGCCAGGCTCTTCTCAGTGACAACCAATGATAAGACAAGGAGCAATGGGTACAAACTGGAACACAGGAGGTTCCACTTAAACATGAGAAGAAACTTCTCAGTGAGGGTGCCAGAGCACTGGAACAGGCTGCCCAGGGAGGTTGTGGAGTCTCCTTCTCTGGAGACTTTCAATCCCCCCTGGACACATTCCTGTGTAACCTCATCTAGGTGTTCCTGCTCTGGCAGGGGGATTGGACTAGATGATCTTTTGAGGTACCTTCCAATCCCTAACATTTTGTGATTCTGTGTGATGCTTAATTAGAGCATTCGCCACTGATCAAAACTCAGTCACAAGTCATGAGAAAAATGTAATGTAGGGATATAAATCCACTTCTTGATTAATAATCATTATTCAGCTGTAATCTCATTTGTTTACTTCATTTATACCTGGTCAGAGAAGCTTCAGACTGGATACAACAACACAGATACAATACATACAGAAATGAAATTCTACTACCTCCTCCTACAGTTGCAGATCTGGTTAAAGAGGCATCCTCCAGTCCTCCGAATTGCCTTTTAAGTTCTTCTCCAGATTCAGAATGGAGCTGCAGGAATTCTTTTACAGCAAACGAAGCCTCCTCTTTAACGGGATTTATCATTCTCTGCAAAATGGGGGCGTCTTCCTGCCGGACTCGCAAACAGAGTTTCTCCATCTCCCTCATATTGGCACGGACTTGCTGTAACAGTTTTAAGAGTTATTTTGCAGCTTACTGTGTAAGAGCACCAGGCACCTTCAGTGGATGGGAAGCAACTATCATCTTAATTATCATTAAATAATCATAAAAACTGCCATTTCTAACTTTTAATAAACTACGACACACACAAAACAACCAACCCTTCAAAGTCCCTGCTTTCAGGCCAGGTTGAGGTGTCTCGGGACATATTGCGGAGTCTTCTTGGACTGGACCTGCCTTCCATAGGGGAAGCTGAGCTCTCTGCCCCTGAAGAACCAAAGATCAAGGACGAGATGCTTTTCTATTTTTTATATTAAGCTATTGTGGTGGTCATAGCACTTCAGAATACAATCACTTGCAACCCCCAACTACCCCAAAATTATCATTTTCATTTTGTAAAGACAACTTCAGGGACAAAGAAGAAGAATTACTTTTCTCATCAATGTTTATATTATTCTTCTGAGAAGAAGAACTAATATATTTGTTCAACTGGAGTATCAAATACAGAAATATTTCTTTATTTACAAGAGTTTTGAGAAGGTATGAACTATTCACAACTAGCAAGAAGAGTCTGTGTGCATCTCCTGTGAGAGAAATGTCTGTCTACAGCAAAAATAGACTTTTTTTAATTGCCTAGGTTTTTAAAATCCAAAAATGCACATAACTTTTCTTTTTCTGCAAATCAAGAAATTTATACTTTAAATTATACCACTCATTGTTTTAGGACAAAGTTTTTATCTACTTGTAAAAAAAAATAAGGCTGTAATAAAAAATAATATTCATTGCATTACATTATAAGACGATATAATGATTTATTTATTGCAGAACAAGAGAATGGATTAACACCAGTGAGTGGTTAGAAAAAGAAAGGTTCTCTTTGGTACAGGTAATGCCTTAGAATGGCAATACTGCTTACCTGGAAAAGCAAGAACTATATTGAGTTCCTGCTAAATTCCTAATTTAGGAGTTCATTTTATTTATATACACTCGTAGAATTAAGATTTTAACATGTATGGAAAAAACAGTAGAAATATAATTACAGAAAAAGGAAATTAATTCAACCACACATGGAAGTAACACCACACGAGTCATATTAGGCAACCAAAGAAAGAACTATTGCTTCATAAAAACAGTCTGTCAAATTACTAAGAGTACATTCCACTGTATGCCTAAATTCAGAGTACTACTAGCCAAGTTAGGCTCCATTATTTAAGGCTAACCCCAGGCAAAAACACTGACTAACAATAAAAAAAAGAGAAATACAAAAAATAAATCTGTAAGATATTGAGTTGAATTAGAAACATGGCACCAAATAACTTTCCTTATGCACTTCTCATCTTAATCTACCCTGTTCTTCCTGTTCCTGTCCTCCCACAGTCTGCCCATAAGTACTGAAAAAGGGAGAACATCATCACTGTCACAGTATACCATGTGCCAAAATTCTTGGTTTATAAAGTCTTGGAATTTCATTTAGAAGACAAAATAGGACTATGTAGACACAACATCTAATTATCTATCCTGTGAAAATTCTGTGCAGGGGACCAAGTGAAGTTGATCCTGCTCTTTTGTCTAAGGAAACAAAATTATTATTCTCCTGCCTTTGACCGTAATGGAGACAAAAAAACGACATGCCAAACAAAAACGTGAAACAGTGACAATAGTGAGTTTGGGAGGTGCTAATAATGCTTCCAAAGCACTTTCTTTTTAAAAATAGTAAATTAATTTTTTTAAAAAAAAGGAAAATTTCCCAGTTGAAATTGAGTCGAAACGTAGCTCTGCTAGAGATTTGCATCACTGCAGCTGGGGCAAATCACCAGTACAGCCAATGCAAATGTATACTGAAGATGGTTACTGTGCAGTGACCAACGCATCCACCAACTTCCTGCTGGAGTTTTCCAAAATCCTGAACAGAAAAGCTTCAAGAGCTGCAAATTACCCACCCCAAGGAATGGCTAAATCAGATCCTCACTTCCACTGTGCATTATTACACTGCTGGTCAAACAAAAATATCAATATTTGTGAGAAAGTAGATGGGGGAATCAGATGATGATATTGGCCTATTGGGTGAAATTTAATTTTAGTACCTCTTTCTTTGTGGTTTTGGAGAGAGGGCTCTTCTTCCATTTATTGTTAATTAAACAGAAGCTAAATGACTTAGCAAGAAAGCTTAAGCCCTGCTGGAAGCAGACACATCTTAGGAGCTCACCAGAGTGTAGCACGATAAATGTTAGAGATATACGAGTGACTGTGACTTCTTTTCATAATCATTTGAATGTGCCAGAGTTTAATCTCTGGGTAGGGCATAAAATTGTATCACCCTCTTCCCAACTGTTTCCACTTTTAAAACCAAGCTTACTTGGAGGGAAAGATAATACAAAATCCTGTTTTCATTTATGAGAACTCCTAAGTTTCAAACTCGCCAAATTCAGCCCAGAAGATAGAGAATTTTTCTTTATAATATTTGCAGTTTTGGTCTGTTAACTTCCCAAATCAAGTAACAGTGTTTGTTTCAAATGGTGTTATCACAAAAACCATAGGAAAATAAAGCTGGTGAAAACCTTGGAAGTTATCCCTTCAAAGCATGATCCATTGTCCCTATCTTATTTCTGACAGTTTATCTAATCTGATCTTAAAAGGACTTATTTAGGAAGAGCTATGTCCTCCTTGACAGTATGTTACAAGAATTTTTTATCCTAATTGCCACAGCATTTTTCCTCATGTCTAATGGAAACCTGTCTTGCCTCAGTTTAAATCAGGTATTTCTAATCCTTTCTGTTCAACACAGAGAAGAACAGGTCTTGTCCTCTTTGCAGCCATCTGTGCCATGTTTGCAAACAGACAACGTTCCTCTGACAGGGCTCCTCTGGGCAAAATAACTAATTTGTCAGTATTTCCAAATAAGTCTCATTTTCCCAATTTCTAACCATTTTCATCGCTCTCCCTGAACACCCCCAACCAGCCCACAGCTTCTTCAAAAGTGTGGTGCCCAAACTGGTTTAACTCTTCTACCTGGGGCCCTAATAATGCTGCCCAAAGAGACTGCATGAGAGACTGCACTGACTTCTCTCCCGCTTATACACCCCATTACATTATTTGGCTTTTTTCTATCACGTTGTTGTGGTGGTCGTGCCAGTATTACACTCAGTCTCTGCCACCATAATTCTCTTTTTCTTCTTCTTGGTCGTGTTATCATTAAATGTAATGTCACATACGTTTTCCCATAGTTTACACTTTAAACTCTTTATGATGAAATAGTACATGGATGATACAGGATCTGTCATGGTCCAACAAATCAGTCCCTTTTTCTCTTTATCTCCTGTCCTCTGTGCATTAATCACTGTCAACTCTTCCTCCATTCTGCATGTTATTGTTTTAAATTAAGAAGTAAATAGCACCTTCAAATAACCCACCACCTTAAACCCTTTCAAACATAAATATGATTTTTAAGAAAGTGCTGCGGTAGCGTAGCGGTACAAATGCCAACTTGCCTTCACTTATCTTGTCTGGACTTTGTTCAAAGTAACGTGAAAAAAGGATATATGTTACAAATTGCTTGTCATAGGTCAAATAAAATCTGAGTTTAAGGATATATCTATTCTACAGATGGCCAGAGGCTGCAACAGTGAGCTGATTTTACATGACCCTGCACTGATGCCATACACAATCTCTTGCAGGGAGAAAGACACTCGTCTACCCTACATCTCATGCTCTCCCAGTATATTGCATAGTATTCCAGAAAGATACTTAATTTGAAGACTGCTTTAAAGATGGTACAGAAGACATGAGCCATACAACCGAGTTTTGAAGATTTATGCAAAAGAGATCTGATCGAAACCCATCATTTACTTGTAAACCATTTTCACTTGAAATGTAGATCATAAAAGTGAAAAAGAAAAAATAAATAGATTAACATTTTTCAAGTAGCTTTCAACGTTAGAGCAACGCAGAGGAGAGACCTCTGCCTAGGTATGTTTTGTAGAACACAGTCTCCTTTTGTGGGCTGCATACATACTAAAGCCAGATCATTCAGCCACAGTATTTTTCCTTTTTTTGTTCAATGCCTTATATCCTCTCTTGTAACTGCGGCAGTTTTCTGCCTCTCACTACAAATATGATCAAAGCAGTCCTTAGGTGTGACAACAAAATACTGCCATTTCATTGAAATGAACTTAAATCTTTCAATAATTAACTAGTTGTATGGAATAGTCAGCATATATGGGGCAAAGCCTAGGAAAACCGCATAATTATTCAGGCCCTAACATTTTAAGAACTCCACACACTGCCCCTAAAAATGAAAACCCACAAGACCGCGTTCATGAAAACTAATACACAGTATATAAGAGCTATTTTCTCAGTATTTTTAACAGGGTGTCATCACACCCTATGTAAAGATTTCCCTGGTTTCTTCACTTTCCTTTTTAGAAGTTTTTAACGTGGCCCCCAGTCACCAGAAAGAAGAGGTATACCTTTATGCTCATCTATACTTCTATTATAATTTTGACCATCATCAAAAGTACAACAGAAGTAATTATTCTGGGTAAACTGAAAATTCAGAAAAATGGCTAATTATGTGCACATGGATTAAATGTAGAGTGGCTGTGCATATATTTGTCTAAAACCTGTGGCGGATGCCTTGGGTCAATATTGACTTAGGGATTCCTAATGTATTTTTACAACATCTAATTTTGAGAGCAAAGTGTGCGCTGCAGAGAACATTTGGTATCACAATAATTAATCTGATTTCTTTGCAAACAAACAGATCACAAGTCCATTGGTAAACATTTAAACAGCTTACAGCAAACACATTCTACATGTCATATAATTTATTATCAAGTACTCCAGACTCCTACCTATTTAATTAAAACAGAGAGCTAGTCTACCTTTCTTGCATGGCCCCAGACACTTATTCTGTTCTCTGGGTATCAGAATGTGAACCACTTTAAGGCATAATTTGCATCTGGATGTAAAAGCAATAAGCATTAAATAAAATATAAGGAAATTTATTTTGGCTGAAAGCAAAAATGGCAAGCTTTAGGTTGAAGACAAATAAAAATGTCTCTAGAGACAAATATGAGGATTTATTACTAGAGCATTTAATGTATTTAAAAACATCATCTTCAACATGATTACTTTTTCTCTAATTATTGATAGATTATGTCTTGGTGATAATAAGGAGTTCCAAGAGAAGCTTTTCCTCCCCTCAGGTGTGGAAACACATTAGAGCACACACATAAGCAAACACATGCTTACTACACCACACCTGTTAGAATGCCATTGTTTTAACAGGACTTACACATTTAGAAGACTCTTTTGATATTAAGAATAAACTTATTTTATATTGGGATATCAAAAATGCTTTGTGAAAAATCAAAATAAATGTTCAAACCTCCAAACAACAGAAAAATCAAGTGGATTTCATATATAACTTCTTATCATCTACACTATAAAAGCTCATTAACACCTTCCATTCCTCAAAGAAGATACATAACTGGAGCTCTGCCTACTGTCTAATACTGTTGTTCAATCAGAATTAGTCCTTCTTTCTGTATTTTTTTTTTTTTCATTCTTAGTCTGGTCTAATTTCCCACAGGAGTCAGTAAGGCAGTGCAACAAACACAGGAATTTACAGTATTAGAATTATAAACCACAGTGACTTAGAACTGTACTACCACTGCGGGCAAAGCCTGCTTGCCTAGATGTAGGGTAGGTCACAAAAGGTTTCTGACCACTACCGATGAAGTCACCCCAAGATGTGTCTCCTGCTGGCAAAGACACAACTGTCCCCAGAATTTTGCCTCTACAGCCTGTTGTAACCACCCGCTGCTGTTATCTGTGTCAGCAAACTTTGCAGTGCGGATCTGGTCTTTGTGTGTTTCCATACTGATAATCATAGAACCATTTCAGTTGGAAGAGACCCTCAGGATCATCAAGTCCAACCATTACCTAACTCTAGCACTAAACCATGTCCCTAAGAACCTCATTTAAACACCTTTTAAACACCTCCAGGGATGGTGACTCCACCACTTCCCTCAGCAGCCTGTTCCAATGCCTGACAACCCTTTCCTTGAAAAAATATTTCCTAATATCCTAACTGAAATCTGAAATTTTCTTTGGCTGTGTGCTGTTCAGCAGTGTGAAGGCTGATGTTTGGCATTAGCTTCTTCACCATTTTCATCAAGACATGTCTTTTTTTTAGAAACAGATGTGAGGTTCCCTGTGTGCTGGGTTATGAGTGACTATGCATGAAGTCACTGAGATGACACCATGCTGACATATGTGCCTGGCATTTCCTCCTTTGATGATATTACGCATCTAATGAGGGATTTGCACACCAAAGTAGTTGTCCAGATGTTCTGTGTTTGGTCTGAAACCATGCTTTAAAATCAACTGTATGTCATATTGCAACTCCTGCCTTCTAATTTAGAAACATACGAGGATAGTTTGCAAAAGACCAGAGTCTCCAAACTTTTGTTTGTTCAAGAATCCTCAAACATTTCTGTCTGTATTTGCCTCACAGGACACAATTAGGAAACCCCTACCTTTTAAATGAAGTAAAGCAATACCAGGTACTTGCCCAATCCATCTGTCAAATATACACCTCTGTGAAGCACCATCCCATAGGTAACCAGTACTATAGATGTAATTTAATTCTATTAATATTACAGTCATTTTAATATGCTTACCTGAACTGTTCGTCCTGCATTAATGTGCTCTTCGTGCAATTTGTCCCAGAGTCTGCATCTATGATACTAAAATAAAGGAAAAAGACTCCATATAATTGCTATTTTTACCAACTAGCTATGCAGAAAAAAAGGAACCTTCAGTAAATAATCAGTTTAATTTTCCAAAATGAACAGTCAAGAATTTGAGTCACGGGCATTTCCACTGCAAAATTAGAGAGGTAAATAGCAATGTATTTAATGAGTAATTTTGCACAATGTTTTTTACTGAACTGCAGATAACCAGGGTTTCAGCATCAGTTTTTAACAACAAAGCAATACTGCAGCATCCTGATACCACTGTGGCATAAATCACTTGGTGGTCAGTAAAATAAAGGGCAGAAGAAGGAAAAAGAAATGGAACAGGGGATGGATGAGCACTACTGGTCATATAAGACAACGAGGTATCTGATATTATTTAAAAGAGAGTTGCATTCATCACAAAGCCCTTCTCTCCACATTTACACTTTACCATTACTATATAGTCACAAACACAGTTAAAAGAACCATCAGGGCAGATTTGGCACCTGCCTGAGGCTCCACTGACTTCAATGGGAAACTCGCCATGCAGCGCTTTCCATGTGACAGAGACCAAAATAATTATTCCATTAGCAGAGAGTAAGCTTTGCAAAAGAAATACATATCATCGCATATAAACCTTATCACCATTAAAATGAATCAATCTCTGTTAGTGCTAGTTGACATATAGACACACTATCATGAAAAAGAGTAGTAAAATAACAGCAGTAGAAGCAGTGATTTGTAGAGCATGTGCTGAAACCATCAATGGATGCATCTACAATACTAGACGATATTAGAACATTCTTTTTAATTGTTAAAATAACAAGAAAAAAATAGTATTATTTGTGAGGTATTTTTATGTAAAATTTAATTCCTCAATTTCTAAATATGCTTTGTTGTCAATAAAAAAAACTTTATCTACAACCTACATCTTTCCTTAATTCTCTTCATAATTTTAGAGACCACAGTAATAAACACCACATTACTAAGCTTCCTAGTATATAATGAGAAATCTGAAGTTACTTCTTATTTTCAAAGAAAAAAAAAGCTCTTTCATGTTAGGATTTTGCAGCACTATGGAAGACAAAAGGTTTAGTGCTCAATTAAGTCAGATTAAAGTGATTTTTCTAGGAAACTAGCAACTTCTGCGTAAATTACTATGCCATTAAAATTACTGCCATTGTTCTTTAAAATAAAATGAACAAAAAAATCTGTATCAACGGTAGATCTTCCGATTCAATCATCCCTGAAAGAGTACTGAAACAGGAGTTTCTGAGGGTGGGACAGAAGGAGTTTGGGGAAAAATTACCATTTCAATTTCAGTTGACTGTAATCTATTGTCCATGCACTGAATAACAAAAAAATAAAAAAAATTAAAAAATCTGTCTTCCTGGTAAGAACAACAAGAAGAAATCATCAGAAAGCCTTTATTGCTCTTTATAATTTCTAACAGAAAGGCTCAGCACATTCATCTGCTTTATATATTTAATAGCTTTGTTACTTTGCTTTCAATTTCCTAGTAGGCTAGTGGTGAACTTAAAGAACCCAGAGACTTAATACACCCAGTGCAATGACATTCATGTGGTCAGAGAATTCTTCTTGTTGACTCCTCTCTGTCACTCAACACAAAGTGGGCCGTACTCCTGGGCAGTGTTCACTCCGAGGGGCTTGAGGATAGCAAACCTCGAGGAGAGACAGTATTGCCATTATTTATCATTAACAAATACACGTTAAACTAAGGGAGGTCCATGAAGTAAAAATACCTATGGAATCCTAACCTGATAGAATCGCAGAATCATTTTGGTTGGAAGAGACCCTCAAGATCATTGAGTCCAACCATAACCTAAATCTAACACTAAACCATGTCCTTAAGAGCATCATCTAAATGTCTTTTAAACCCCTACAGGGGTGGTGACTCCACCACTTTCCTGGGCAGCCTGTTCCAATGCCTGACAACCCTTTCCATGAGGGTGTTTTTCCTAATATCCAATCTAAACTGCCCCTGGCACAACTTGAGGCCATTCCCCTTGCCCTATCACTTGCTACCTGGGAGAAGAGACCAACACCCTCCATGCTACAACCTCCTTTCAGGTAGTTGTAGACAGCTATAAGGTCTCCCCTCAGCCTCCTTTTCTCCAGGCTAAACAGCCCCAGCTCCCTCAGCTGCTCCTCATCAGACTTGTGCTCCAGACCCTTCACCAGCTTCATTGCTCTTCTCTTCACTCTCTCCAGTACCTCAATGTCCTTCTTACAGAAAGAGTGTGTCCAGAGGACAGTCATGAAAAAGGTCTCTCCTATGAGGAAAGGCTGAGAGAGTTGGGGTTGTTCACCCTTGAGAAGAAAAGGCCCTAGGGAGACATGATTGGAGCCTTTCAATATATAAAGAGAGCTTGGAAGGAAGATGGAGAGAGACTTTTTACCAAGGCCTGCAGTGACAGGACAAGAGGCAATGGTTTTAAACTGAAAAAGAGAAAGCTTAGATTGGACATAAGAAAGAAATTTTGTACGATGACGATGGTAAGGCACTGAACAGGTTGTCCAGAGAAGTTACAGAAGCCCCATCATTGGATGGTCAGGTTGGCCGGGGCTTTGAGCAACCTGATCTAGTGAAAGATGTTCCTGCTCGTGGCAGGAGGGTTGGACAAGATGCTCTTTAAAGTCCTTTCCAAACCAGACTATTATATGATTCTATATTTAAATGTAATTGTGCTATAGCCAAACAGTTTGTTTTCCACATCAGAAATACAAAACTCAATGTTACTCTTGGACAAGCTCTTTTCTTTGTCCCATTCTCTTTTGAGAACCCTCTTTAGAAAGAAACCTTCATGCTTACGCTTTTGATCCCTTCCATTTCTCCTTGAAAGGATCCAGTGGACATGGACAGAATTCAAAGTTTTGATAATATCTTCTGCATTAATTTTTGTAGCAGTTAGTACTCACCAACATTTCTAAAAGGCTCTGTAATTAATGTCTTATACAAACGTATAGATTCTGATGAAGACTGTATTAAGACTCGGATATCTTAATTTCTCATTTTGTGTCACCTTTGTGTACCTTCCCACCACAACAACAGTCCTCAGCCAAAGGTAAAAAGTGTTTCACAAACATCCTTTACATGGTCACGGGAAATAAAATCAAAGCTTAGAGCAACAGAGAAAAGGATGCCATGTCTCACAGCCCATTTTCTTAAGTATTGTTGCATATCGTAAGCAAAGTATAGGGCAGCATGCCAAAGTCTCCATCCTCCTGCAGTACCATGACAATTGCTTTTATCTAACAGAGTCTAATGGAAAGCTGTAACTCTTTAGATAAGCACGCATTTTATTTCCCCTTTTGGAGTGAAAGACTATCCAACCTACAGAATGTGCTTTAAAAAAACCAAAACAAAACAAAAAACACCTCTTTGGGGAAAACATGAAAAGAAAAACAAAACAAAACAAAGCAAACAACCACAAGTATAGAGTACTGATTTCTTAAGGATGTAAGTTTTAAGTCTTCAGAAACTGTCATATGGAAAGTTGGACTTTCAAATAGTTGAGAAGCAACGCTATGATGATGGATTTACGGTAGCCACTTCCTCCGAAAAGGTGTACTCAAGATCAAATTTCATTATATATTGATTTTATAGTTTCTTCAAACAGTGATTTAGTAGATTAATTGTTTGGTCTATCTCTGGAACCTAAGGTTTAAATCAATATTCATGAAACGAGGTTAGAGATATTGGCTTCATCATAAGTAAATAATGTTGCTGCTCTAAGCAATTTGACATAATTAGTGATTTTTGCTTAAAAGTAGCCTGCAAAATAAACAGGACCAGATTCTACTAAATTATCCCTTTACCTGTAAGGATGTTTGGTTTACACGACTGAAAGTTAATTTTACAAAAAGTGTTTTAGAGGAAAATATTTAAGTTGCTGATCTTGGCAGCTCACAAAAGTACTGTAACATATTTGTTATGGCTAAAGGCCATGTAAAAGATAAAAAAAATCTAAATTATTATGGAAGTATTTAAACCAAACTATTGCTAGTGTTCTGATAATCTAAAAGTATCTAGAATGACAGATTTCAAATGCAGATTTGCCATATTTTTGTTCTCACCTTCTCATAAATCTACCAATAGAGCAAACTTTGGAATATTTATAGTTCTTACAGCCAGAAAAGTATTTAAAAAAAAAACTCAACATTTTCAAATTTTAAGAACATTACACCGAGTATGGACTTTTAAAAGAATCTAGCATTTACAGACTATTTTTATACTCAGATGTACTACTTCTCATAAATGTCTGTGTCTTAGATTTTTTGTCAATATACAGAAGTTCTGAAGCCTTCAGTACTGCTGAATATCTTCTGGTATAGTTGGCAATCATTTATTTGAAGGTTTTATCCATAGTTACTTGTTTCTAATAATCCTGTTAAATACTAACTCAAATATCAAATATGCCAGGACTTACACTGTCTAGGGATGCAGGAAATTTTTAATTAATAGTATTCTGAGATTAGAAAGACAAATCTGTACTAAATGTTGCCACCAATTCTTGCTTTAATAAAAGTGTTGTTCTAGAGTAAACGCAGTTAACACTTTAAAGAACTGTATTTACAACTATTTAAGGATTTTTCTGATATGCAAATTTTGTTATGTTGACTAAACAGATCATTCACATCCACACCAACAACCTGAAAATCTCAAGAAATGTCCAAACTAGACACTTTCAGACTACATTAGATTTTTACATTCAAGATATAAAATTCAACTCAACAAAGTATCCTGGTAGTTCAATGTGATCATTAAGTGCCAACACAGAAACACTGCAGTTTGTATCACCTACAATTAAACTCTGGCTAAGCCTGAGTTTCTCTGACAATGCCTTGAACAAAGCGTTAAATCAGAACTAAAGACTTCATTTGACCAACACATGGCTGAATTAAGTGGAACATATTTCTCCCCTTCCCTGACACCACGGTAACACCATATAGCTAGATACAGCATAATTATTCTTAGTCTAAGTACATAGAAGATTTTCAGCAGGATCAACCAGTAACTGGCTGCCTCTCCTCACTGACCAGGTTCTGCAAAATGCAGCAGCTCCCAAGATTATCGTTCACATCAGTAAGTACAACACAGGGTAATAACTGATGACGTCTCTGTTTCTCATTGCAGCACCCAATGCCTTTTGAAGCTTCTTGATAGGGTTTGTATATATGCTAAAGGAAGAGGGGTTTACATATATGGACAATATTTAGCAAAGAATCTATTTAGCTGTACAAAGTAATAGTCTTCAAAAGAAAAACCCAAGCAGCGTAACAGTTATGCCCATCCTCTGTCCCTAATTACTACCTTACATACATCAAAAGCTTATCTTTATCTTCGAATTGCAGCCAAACCACTTGCCTAAGGCTAATGTGCCCTGCTAATCACTTCCCATTCTGCATTGGTAGGTCAGCTCCCTCCTCCCATCACCACACTACCTTCTTCTAGTGAAAACACATTTGCTCCTCTCATAATGACAACATATTTGCTCCTTTCAGGCAAGGCTGTAGCTTCTATGCCACCTTTTGCAGGCATTTATTAACTGCATCCCTTCATTTCGGGATGCCTTCTTCAGAAATTGGAATAATTGTACCCCTCACTGTTCCAAAAACCATTGATGCTGTTGGTGTTAACTGAAGTGCTGCCCTGAAGATATAATTTTTAACACAATTTTAACATAAGCCAACTGTGGACTAAAAACTACCTCTCTGCAACCAAGAAATCCCTCTTGGTGGATTATGACAAATGCATATTGCATCTGTGCACTCTTGTGCAACTTATGGGCCCTTCACAATAGGAAAGACATTGAGGTACTAGAGAGAGTGCAGAGGAGGGCAACAAAGCTGGTGAGGGGTCTGGAGCACAAGTCTGATGAGGAGCAGCTGAGGGAACTGGGGCTGATTAACCTGGAGAAAAGGAGGCTGAGGGGAGACCTGATCGCTGTCTGCAACTACCTGAAAGGAGGTTGTAGCATGGAGGGGGTTGGTCTCTTCTCCCGGGCAACAAGTGATAGGACAAGAGGAAATGGCCTCAAGTTGTGCCAGAGGAGGTTCAGATTGGATATTAGGAAACATTTATTCATGGAAAGGGTTGTCAGGCATTGGAACAGGCTGTCCAGGGAAGTGGTGGAGTCACCATCCCTGGAGGTGTTTAAAAGGTGTTTAGACGAGGTTCTTAGGGACACGGTTTAGTGATAGACTTAGGTTATGGTTGGACTCAATGATCTTGAGGGTCTCTTCCAACCAAAATCTTTCTATGATTCTGGTTAGAGAAAGAAGCGAACAACCCAGCTACCAAGACTGTCTATACTTGAATGAAACAGCCTGCATGGAAAAGCTATTATTGTGATGGTCTCTGAATCCTGTCCTATTTCACATGAATCGTCACTAGGTGCCCTTAGCTAGCTCTGTGGCTGCTGCCAGGTACAGGCTATGAACACTGAGAGACATACACACTGATCCGTGGAGGCTACAAACCCCTTCAGGGCAACTTAACAGGCTCCTTGCTCCCCCAAGCTTTCATCCAATAGCAAGCTAATACTGACTCCTCGGTACTCTGGCTACAATGCAAAGTAACTCAATTAACTGCTTTTTTTGGGAGAAGCTGGCAAACAGAAAGCTGCTCCTGGCCACTACAGGACAGGGCTGCTGCAAACTGTCCAATTCCAGGGCAAAAAAAATGCTGAATCAGCTGGCATCTAGGTAATGTAATGAATTATATAAATACAGAATAACAAAGAGTAAACAACATGCTGCAACTGAATAAAATAAATCATCTCATTTGCTTCAGGCAAATATTATACTAATACACAGTTTGTGAATATTGCCGTTCGCATCCTTATTGTATCATTATTACACCCTTAGTAGGAAACAGCTAAATTATTATCTCATATCCTTGGTCCCAGCAGACCCACATCATCCTCTATCCCAGCTTTTTTTCTTGTGCACAGCCAGCTACCATTTCTGCACTTTTACCTCCCATCTGAGGTACTTCTTCACAAGCTCCCCCCACCCAGTTCTTTATCCTTTATTTACCTGAGCCAGGGAAAGGTTCTTCTCACACACAAGTAAGGGAAAGCAAGAGGATGAGACCTCCCTGTTTTTATTCTCAGATTCAGGGCAAATCAAATTAGCAACTCCAGGAATGAGTTCTGCTAATTTGTAAGCACAGGAGGATGCCTTAGTGTTAAGTAAAACTTCAGCAATCTTCAGCTGGTGAAGTTCAACCAATATCTACTGAGTACCTGCAAACCATTATTTTTTTCAGAATTGTACCTCTTGGCCAAAAAAACCAGCAGATTTTGAGAGGCACAGCATAAGGTACAGTCCAGACAAAGATCATACCACAAAGTCTTCCAACCCATGTCACTGCTTTGAAAGGAAACTATCACTAAGCTATCAGTCACTATGACTTAAAATAAGCATTTTTGATTAAAGAAATGATTATCACTTGAACAACACATTGCTTTCTGACTATGTCCTCAAAAACAGAGACATGGATTTATTTTCCCTCCTTCTTCATCCCCAAACTACTGAAGGCAGAAACCTGGCACAGAAAACTTCATCCAAAAGGTTACCCACCTAGTAAAGTTACAGTAAAGTTATGGTACAAATTGTGAACAAATTACAGAAGCAAACTGTGAAACAATTTCAACTATACATTATATGCACCCTTCAGACCATGTCTTTCAGAAAACCAAAATCGTGTTCACTTATTTTCTTCCAATTTCTTCATTCTTTCCCAAGGCATTAAAAAATGCAGATGGTTGTCCTACGCCATCCAGATTTACATTCACACTTCATTTTCTATATTTCAAGTAATCCTAGTCAAATTAATATGATCTATGACTTTTCAGAAATACGCAGAACTGCACAGAACTACAGACACTCACTGTCACTGATTTTTCTGTGGTGGCAAGTATGATCTTTTCTAAACAAATATGTCTCATATGGTCATTTCAAAACTTCCATCGCAATGTTGATATTATGACTGTGAGAGTCACTCACTCTGTTCCTTTTTTTAATTTGTGTCACTTGTTTTAATAAATCTCTTACTACCTTCCTCAAAAAAAAAACAATTTCTCTGTTTCCTTAGTCTGTATCTACACTAATAAACAGAGATCAAAAAAATTTCAAGTCTGAAATCTGGTCATCTGTGCTGTTATATTGTTAGAACTGTCCCTGGCCAAGCCAAACAGCTCTCTCTCAGAAAATGTTCTGAAGAACAGCTAAGGAGTCATAAACACAGAATAGGGCTTATTCCCCATCAGCAATGTGGATACAGCCACCCTGTTTTGCAAAATATGAGGATTTAACAATATGGACATAAGCCATGTCAAGCCAGACAACTGCCCTGGCCATCTTTATTTTACCAGTACAGGCACTGCCGCAGCTTATACAAGAATTTAACTTGGAAGCATATTCATTTCGCTGTCAAGTGAGATAACGTCAACAAGAAGCATATAAATATACTACAATTTCCATACAATTCTTTTTCTATTTATTTAAATAACACAGTCTCTCTATTTCTCTCAACTCAGTTTTAAAATATAGAGAGAAAAAGATGGTAACAGTAGGTTACTCAGAATAGTTGGCAGCAAACCACTGTGACTTAAAAAATAAAGTGAGAACATTAGGCTGCTTTCTTTACAATGACTTTTTAACACAAAACAGTGATGTTTCTCACTGTGTTGACTGACTGCTTACTACAAATATAAAGGCCTTCCCACACACTGAATTATAAGTCAATACAGAACTTTCATTTTTAGCCAATTTTGAATTAAAGCATATCATAATCAACTTTCCATCAAAATCTCGATATAATCTTTCAGCATGACGACTTCTATACTGTAAAAAGAACTACATTAATAAATAGTGACCACTAACCTTCTCAATATTTATTTGGTGTTTTCTTAACCTTTCCAAATCTGTTGGAATTGCCACTTTAATGAATTTCTGAAGGGCAGGTTCAATTCGATGGAGTTTAACTTTTTCATCATCTTCAGACATCCTAAAAGCAGCTTCCAAGTCAATACTTGTCCAGTACACCTTCACCAGGGTAGAAACCCCTAAAAATAAAAGAATTGCAGACTTACAAAAACACAGTAATTTAGAAACACTTTTTAAAAGAAAGCAAAATAAAGTAGATCACTCTTCCCAATAATCACATCTATTCCAAAACCACAGTTGAGCAGTATTAACTACTTAAAATCTGGATACTCTATTTGCATTTTAAATTTATTATTTTCACTTATTTGCAGGCTTTGGGGATCATTTTTCATACATAAAACTTATCACTAAGAAAAAAGCGCTAAATAATGAAGGCAGATACAAACATGCTTTGCAGCATAAGATAGACTATGAGAATTACAATAGATGCTTTGCTTGATCAAAGTTCAAGTATTGCCAATTTACATTGTGAATCATCTTAAAAATTCTAAAGCATGTCCTGAAAAGACACCAAAATAGAATTAATTTTGGAAGTCCATTTCCTAGAAAGATTAAGAGCTCCTGAAGATTTGCACTCCGAGTTGCATTTGTCCCCTCCTGAAAATGACTAAGGCATCACCTAACAAGGGGTTTCAAACAGGTCACTGAAATATTTGCAGAACTGGTACATAAGCAGCCTGAATTCTGTTCCCCACATACCCATCAAACATAACTTTGAAGTTTCACTCCTCTAAAAGAAAGACACGTAGAACTGTATATAACAGCACTTATATACAGAGCATATGAGTAATATAAATGAATTCCATTATACTGAATACACACAAGGGACAAAATTATTGTGAGATTTGTTTTAGTTTTAATACTGTATAAACAGGCTATTTAAATGATATTATCTTTCTATACTCCTTTTCAAACAAAAACAAGAAGTTGAATTGCAGACACATATGAGAAAGTTTTGTCACACGCGTCACTGTAAAAAGACACGTGCTAACTTGACTACATGAACATACCCTGTACTAGAACAGCAACTGCATCAGAAGGCTTTTCCTGATTTTCCTGTTCCAGTAAAGAAACTGACTTAAAATAATTAAGCTAGCATAATCATCCTGGTACATATTAGGCACAGCAGAATGTAACAGGTTAAAAATTCTTCCTAATTTTCACACAGTCAAACAATGATTTACACATTATTTTTCTCCCATCTAACTACAGTGTGAAAGTGCAGGGGGAAAGTGTTGAGGATTTCTGAGACCTGTGATCCCTGCAGGCAGAAAGAACTTCAAGGCAGACTCCAGTTGATGGCACCAGGTCTCTGATTGAACCGCTTGAAGTCACAGCCCTCACAGGCAGCAAGGAGGGTATATGCAAATCTCCCTCACTTTCAAAGGAGCCAGGTAAGTGGCAAGCATCTTCCATCAGGTCAGCTAGAAAGCTGAAAGCGCTCCTGGCAAAAAGAAACCGGATTTCTAGAAGAAAATGGTCCCTGATTACTCACCTTTTCCAATGCAGTTGCAAATAAAACCAAGTTGTGTTTTTCTGAAGACCAGAATGCTAAGAGAAGACTCTCTTTTATCCCATCCAACAAAGAAACTGAAATCTGTAGAAAACCGAGCATTTACCAAAGGTAGAACAAGTCTGGGGGAGTCAATCTTTAAGGTTTTACTGCAGAGTTACCACTGATACACCTTTTCCTTGTTCAGAACCTCAGAAGGAAATTGTTTCATCAACTGACCTTGCAGTCATTGCTAAATCACCTCTGCTTCAAATAACAGAGAGATATACTATCAAGCAGTCTTTAAAATCCCTTTCTGATGCAATGCATTTAATATTATTAGATCTTTGTCCAAATCTCCAAATAAACGTGCACTGGGTGGTCACACAATTTTGGGGATGTAAAAAGAACTTTAATCCTTTCCACCATTCTAAAACCAGTAGCTTAAATGCAAGATGATTAAAAAAATGCATAAATTATTTTATTATACTTGGTCACTATGGTCCCTAGCATTTTTGAAAGAGCCACTTGTATCTCATAGTTGAACTCAATTTTGAGACTAGACCAAATGTTTTTTTTGCAATGAGCAGAAGATAAAAAGTATCGAACTCCAACCTGCAGTATTTCCTCTTCAAATACACATTTAATTTCCTGACAGCTTCTACACTAACCCATGAATTTATGAGCTAGAATTAATTTAAAATTGTCTCCTTAAAGATATTTAGTAGCTATGCCATGGTTATCTTTAATACTGAATAATCTTGAAGAAGTGATGACACAAACTCTTCAAACATCATACACTGTGAACTCACAGAAAATAACCACCCATTCTCTCTTCATGCAAATACAGCAGAGACTAAGCTAAAGCCATCATAATTTGGTCCTTATCTTTTAACGACATCTAGAGATTGATAAAAGTAAAATCTAACAGTTTAGACAACTTATAAACTGGACCACTGTGAAAGCAGAGTTAACGTAACCAACAGCTATATGTATTGAGTAGGTAATATAAGTAAGCAACAGGTCTAAATTCAAAGATTTGGCTGCATGCAGGACTCTAGATAGTAATTTTCTTCTCCTTAAAACTTCCCAGACGGTAAACTAGCTTTCATGACAATGCATATGAGTCTCTTTAAGGCACGGCTGCCTAAAACTCACTGCACAATAAGTGTGAGAAACTAATAAAGAAATACGAGAACTGCTTACAGTCTCATCAGGTCTCCTGCTTAATGATCTCTGTAACAGTATAGTAACTTTTGTAACAAAAATTCTAAGCCATAAATTACCAATAAAATACATAAGGTCTTATTTTTTTAAAGTGCACGTAATATGGTAAATAAAATTAACATTACAAGCTTTTGTGATGACCATATGCTCGTTCTGGATGCAATTCCAAGGAAATCTAAGGTTTCTCACATACTTCATTGGGTCTGTGTTTTCCTAAGAATAACTTAACAATTATTTTCCAAAGCTATAACACTGTTTTTTGAGTAATCATGGAATAACAGGACAGTTTCATTTGAGAAGGATATTCTTGCACCATTGAGCACAAGCTCAATTAGATGTGGTTGCACAGTCTCTTGTCAAGTTCTAACACCTCCATGGATGGACACTCCATATACTTACTACACCCCTCCTTCAGTGTTTGACCATTCTCCAGGTTAAAAACAAACAAAACTGAAAAGACCTTTGTTGTAGCTAAATCATCTTGTGCCCATTGCCTCCCATCCCATTGTCAGGCACGTCCAAGAAGAGTCCAGCTTTACATCTTCCCACACACAGCAGTAAGATCTCCCCTTCCTTCACCTTCTCAAGGCTGAACAAACCCACCTCTCTCCATCTCTCCTTAAATATCATGTTCTCCGGACCCCTAACCATTTTGCTAGCCTCACAAGTGCTGAACATGGGGGAAGACTCACTCTTCCAACAACCGTCCCTCAGCCACCATTGCTATAATGGCCCACAATGCGGTTGTCCCTCTTTGCTTCAGCAGGACAGACTCATATTCAACGTGTGGTCCACCAGGACACCCAGGTCCCATTCAGCAATGCTGCTCTCCACCAAGTGTTCCCCCAGCCTGTACTTACTGGTCATTGGGTGACACCATCCCAGATGCAGGTCTCTCTCCTTGCCTTTGAGGGAATTTATGAAGTTCCTGTCAGCTCATTTCTCCATCCCATCAAGACCCCTCCCGAGTAACAGCCCTGCCCAGCCTATCAACCACTCTCCTCAGGCAAGTAAAAAATACTGCTCTCAACTACGGCTTTTTAGGAAGATTATTTTGTCTCTCTCCTTGGATCTGAATTGCAGTCAGCACGTACATGAACCTGCCTAAGTTCCAAACTCTTCTCAGAGGTGCCATTGAGGCACCATGAGGTCATGTGACCCACCACCCTCCCTTTCTCATTTCTTCTGTACAGGGTGACCCTTATGGGTCCCTTCCAACTTGAGATATTCTATGACTGTCACTTGAACAAGGGCTTGGGCACTCCCTCCTACAAACATTTACCAAGTTTCAAGCACAACAAAATCTCAGGTTCTCTGAGACTGCAATACACGGCTCCAGTTCTCTAAAATAAATTAATGTTTGAGCAAAAAACTCCAAAAGAATACCATATAATTAAATTAGTAATTTTTAAAATTATATAAAGCCATTTGTAATTAACTGAATTAACTGCCCTTGTTATATTCACTGTGCAAGATATTTTGATAAACAAAGAAATTACAGAATCTTGTCTTTTCAAATGGTGATGCAATAGGCCTTTTAGGGGTTATCCTCTAAGTAAAATACTTTCAATTTAACATTCAAAATTCATGTGCCAAAATTAAATCCTATTTCAGTGACAGTGACACTTATACAGAAGTGATCAGGACCCAGATGCAAAATAATTTTGAATCAACATATCCAACATATCAGACATATCCCAAACATAGTGTAGCAGCATTATCAAAGTATTAGATGGTAACAAAAATTATATACAACTCCATTCTTAATATTCACATTTTCTGGAGCCTGGGCCCAAACTGAAACTGTAATCACGAAGTAAAATTAGCATAAAACAATACCATTAACTTGATATCTACACTTAATATGAAAATCATCTATGATTCTTACTTCCCAAGATAGGGAAAAATTCCTTATCCAGTTTGTTCACCCCATGTCCTTGAAGTTACTTAAGTGTATCTTCCAGAAAAGATTAGTCCACATGCTCTTGCTTCTAATCAACAGAGCAAAAGAACCTGAGGAGTTCCACTGGCTTCATCTTTGCTTTACCAAATAAATGGGTATGTAAAGCAAACAAAAGTTTTCAAGAACAGATCAATTCTTCTGTCAGCTTTTGTAGGTCCAGCCAGTATATGTTACCTCATTTCGCTGCTTAAATCAAATAATTGTAAGGGGTAAAAGAACCTTAAGGCATACAATTCCAAACAGTGAAAGTGTGAATGTAATTCTGACACTAACACAAAATATCCACCTATTTGGGGTGGTGCATAGAAAGCACATCAACACATAGTTGCGGTCAATCAGAAGTAAAATTCTTCCTAAGTACTTGTATTATAAATTTCAGTAAATGTTGTTAATACACATCACATGTAATGCTCATGAACTTGTTAAATTGCCTGGTGTTCTCCATCCAAATATAGCAGGAAAACTGCAGAATAAACCTGAAAAGTTCTGCTTGCCCAAGGAAACACAATGTAACACTCCTCTTTGATTTTAATTCACTTCCGACACTTTATACAACCACTGCCACTAGAAAAAAGTATTTTCAGCATAGATGCCTTTTTCTTAAGGGTTGCAAGGCCCAAAGGCTTCTTCCTTTTCTCAAGGTAAATAAAATAAATTCAAATACAGATGCTAGAATACAGAGACTTACAACAGCTGTCTCACTAAGGTGACGCGAAACACTTCTTCTCAGAGTAGTACTGGCCCCAGAATCACAGTGACAAAGAGTATTCACTGTTGCTCACCTGGCTGAAGTCTGTAGTTAGTGAGGGACACATTCCTGTGGCTACAGCCAAACTCCACTTTGGGTCTGAATTACATCTTTCTCCTTTGGCTGCAAAAAGAACCAAAGGGAAATACCTTTGTTGGGCTGAAATATGGCATTGTCACCAGCCCCAGCGTGTTCACAAAGTAACATGAAACTACTTGGTGGAATAAAGAGTGACGCGTGTGGGATTTCCTGCAGAATGATCAGAATAAGCAGCAGTACATAACAGACTATGGTTCCTAGAGGATCTGCACGTTTGTGGATCACCTGGCCAGACAAACTCCATCCAGACAACACAAGGGCGCCTGACTGCATTATGAGAAATCAGAGCAGACCACAGGCATTTTGTATTGATTTTACATGTTTCCGCTGGCTGCACAAGAGCAGCAAATACATAGTGACTAACACTTCAACACTTTTTTGAACACAGCTGAACCAGCAGAGTAAGTTTTTAGTGGATCAACACCTGCAATACATGTCTGCAACGCAGCTCAACCTGCAATCAAAGCCCTAATACTGATTTTTCCATATTCCTTAATTATGCCCGTGGTCTTTCCCCAGCAATGAAGAGGCTACAGAGGCCTGTGCCTCCTGTATCTCACCCCTAAAAAGCAAGGGGTGCATGGAGCAGAAGCGTAAGAGAAGAATAAAGGTTTTACATCCTACATCAAGGCTTCAAGTGGAGTACAGCAGCTTCTTTGCCCTGAATTGCTTTTTTTTAAAGCTTGAGGAACGCATGGATAAACCATTTGTCACACTGTCTTCTATTTTTTAATTTTTTTCTTAATTTTCCTGAACCCGAGCGGGTGTGACGAGTTCTGATCCGGCTCAGCTCGCCACCGGCACGCCGACCCCTGCCGCCCCGACACCTGCCCTACAGCCCCCGCGAAGGACCTCCCGGGCCTCCCCGCCGGGCCTGGGGCACCCCACGGCTGGGGCACCCCCACGGCTGGGGCACCCCCGCGGCTGGGGCACCCCCGCGGCTGAGACACCCCCGCGGCTGGGGCACCCCCGCGGCTGGGGCACCCCCGCGGCTGGGGCACCCCGGCCACTCCGCCGCCCTGGCCAGCCTCGGGCACCGGTCGCTACTGGGGAGAGCAACCACCCTTACCCGAGCGGGGGCCAGGGCGGAGCGGGACGGTTTCCCCGCCGCGCCAGCCCTCTCCCGAGCACCAGGAGAGGGGAGGCCGAAGGGCGCGGGCCTGCCAGCGGCAGCAGGGCCCGGCCTACGGCGCGGCCCGCCAGGCCGGGGTGAGCAGGCGGCGGCCCCGCTGAGGGGCAGGAACCGGGGGGTTCGGGGGAGAAGCTGGCGCTCCGCTCCCCGCCGCGCTTCGGGATCCTACCGGCCGCCCACGTCCGCAGGACCCAAGCGCAGGGCACGCCGGGGACCCTCCAAGCTCCGGCCTGGCCTCGCTCTCGCCTCCCCGGCGCGGGAAGCGAAAGCGAAACCAGCGCGGCCGCCCTCGGTGGGGGCACGGCAGTCTCGCTGCCCGCCCTGGCAGCCCCCCCCGCCTCGGCGCAGCCCGCCCTGCCGCCCCCCATCGCCCGCGGTCCTCACCGTGTGGCGGCTGCGGGCGGCGGCGGCCCCGGGACGCTGGGCGGCAGCCGGAGCGCAGGGCTCCCCCGCGGCGGGAGGCGGCCCAGCCCCCGCCCGCCGCACGCACCAACACCCGTCCGGGCGATTTTCATGTTTATTTCCCTCCGTGACTCCGGGGCGGAGGAGGAGAAGCAGCTTCTCAGGCTGCGGGGGGTGGGACAGAGTACCAGTGACTGGGATAAGGGTTCATGGGGAGAAAAAAAACGTTAAATTTCTTGTTCTAAAAGAAAGCCAAAGGTTCCCACCATCATTTTAAGAATTTTTCTTAAATTCTCCGCTACCAACATTTTCACTTGCCTTGACAGGGGGTTTAGGTAATACCAAATCACCAAGTGAGACCCTGGGGATTCAGAGCATCGATTTGTAGGGGACAAATATCGACCAGGCCATGGCAGTAAGGCTTCTTTATCCCCTACTGACCTCCACTGTTCCCAACACCATTCAGACAATAAGTAGGAAATATTTCTGACCTTGAAAAATGTTACACTTACTTGAAAATAGGTGTAACCTGTGTGTATCTGAGTTTAAGCTGGAACGTAAGAGGTTCCACTTAAACTTGGGAAGAAACTTCTTCTCAGTGAGGGTGCCAGAGCACTGGAACAGGCTGCCCAGGGGGGTTGTGGAGTCTCCTTCTCTGGAGACATTCAAACCCACCTGGACACCTTCCTGTGTAACCTCATCTAGGTGTTCCTGCTCCAACAGGGGGATTGGACTAGATGACCTTTCGAGGTCCCTTCCAATCCCTAGCATTCTATGATTCTATGACTGATCACTGGATCCTCTCCCAGCACCACAACAGTCTGTTTGGCAGAGCACCTGCCCCCAGCAGACACACCAGCAGATGTAGGACAGGCAGAGCAAAACCTCCAAGGGCAGCTTGGTGTCCCTTCTGGTCATTTTACCATCTCTGAATAGAGGTGGAAAACTGCCTGGCTACCAGGTAATATCTGGAGAGCATCTATGTTATGCCACTGTTAAAACAGAATGTATCTTAACTGAACAGCATTAATAGAATATACCTTAGAAGACCTCCACAGTATCAAAGATGAGTTTAAGCTGATTTTGCCGTTCTGGGCAAGATTTATGTTATCGGTCCATCTGCCTGCCATTCCATGCCTTTTGACCACTTCCATTCTCGTTTGAATAAAGTCATTAGACTCTTATAAGTTTTGTGGAAATCGATATGTCACTGAGGAAATAAATCTGAATTTGTTTCCTCAGCAAGGGAACACAAAATTACAGAATCGCAGAATGGGTGGAGTTGGAAGGGAACGCTAGAGATCATCTAGTCCAGGGGTGTCAAACTCATTTTAACCAGGGTCTACATCAGCCTCATGGTTGCCTTCAAAGGGCCAAATGTAATTTTAGGCCTGTACAAATGTAACTACTCCTACATTTATACAGTCATAAAATTACATTCGGCCCTTTGATGGCAACCGTGAGGCTGATGTGGCCACTGGTGAAAATTAGTTTGACATCCCTGATCTAGTCCAGCCCACCTGCTAAAGCAGGTTCACTGAGAACAGATCACAAAGGAATGTTTCCAAGTGGGTTTGAATGTCTCCCGAGAAGGAGATTCCACTCTGGGCAGCCTGTTCCAGTGCTCTGGCACCCTTAATGTAAGGAAGTTTCTCCTCATATTCAGATGGAACCTCCTGTGCTTCAGTCTGTGCCCATTGCCCCTCATCCTATCGCTGGGCATAACTGAAAGGAATCTGGTTCCATCCTCTTGACATCCACCCTTGAGATACTGATAAACATTGATGAGATCCCCTCTCAGCCTTCTCTTCTCCAGGCTGAACAGACCCAGATCTCTCATCCTCTCTTCATAAGAAAGGTGCTCTAGGCCCCTCATCATCTTTGTAGCCCACCGCTGGACTCCCTCCAGTACAACAAGCAAGCAAGACAGTCAGCTGTTACACATTCTTGTTAGCAGCAATGAATCAGGCAATCAGTATGTATATATTAGACATCCACTGTGCATATACATAGTTCCAGACTGCTAGATGGGATTTTCGTAGGGCAAATGGAGAATAAATTGTAGTTATTGTAATTAAGGTTATTTAGGGGCTAAAGGATGCAAATCCATGTGATCCAATGTCTTTAGTTCTATTGCTCACAGTGCAACTGCTGGAATGATGATGGCATACTGGGGAATGACGGAGTACTAAGAAAACCATGTTTATTAAAAAAGGTAAAGAGGATGACACATGCTAGCCTGGCATAGCCAATTTGACACAGATATGGGGCAGAATCACAGAAGTGCTGACCTGGGATACAGTCATTAAATGCCAATAATTAAATGACAGTCAACAGACTTTTATGAAAAATATTTGATGAAATGCATTTGAATTTAAGTTTGGTTGATAAATCTAATAATGTTGACGAAATAGCTTCCATCTGAGGTAGAACATTATGCTGTTCTCATAAATACAGTGTGGCATACAAATTTTGCATAGCTCATAATAAATTATTCAGCTCACAGTTCTCAGGAGAAGTAATTGTAAGTGATGACTCGTTGTAGCGTTGTCTTTTTGGGTGGTGTTATTCTTGGCCTGGTACTATTAGAAATGACTTAGACAAAAATATGCTGTTGTAAATAAAGGCAGGGGCTTGAATTTCTTTGTAAAATCTTCTCACTTGTAAAAACACTCTTCTGAAGACAGTCAAATTGGAGGTTATACATTCAAGATAAAGCCACAAAGCCACACTTGGAATCTGAGGAAGAGCAAATGGCATGAGACAATGCTAAAGAGGACCTGAACACGTTACCCCTGTTTATAGCACTGATGAAGCCATTATTGAAATAATGCATTCAGTTTGGGCATTCATACTTCAAAGGACTGTTAAATACTGAAAAGAGTCCAGAAGAAAGTAACCAAAAGTGTGGAAAATGTGCATTGATGCACAATATTTTAAAAGCACAATCCAATGCAGCTGAAGAGGTGCCCTTGTCATGAGCATCCTAGTACTTGTCTGGGTAAGGGATGTTTGAGGAGAAGCAGCAGTGTTGGCTTTCAGAAAATGATGAAATTCTCAAAGGAAAATTAACAAAATAAGACTAGAAATATAGCATATCTTAATTGGCTCTAGGATTCAATTCTCTGTGAATCTGTTTTGAAACAATACAAAAGTGTCAGGAAGAAAAATAGGGTTTTCTTCAAAGATGTACTGAAGCTCAAGCATAAATGTGGAATAAATTGGCAGAGGTTCTGTGTGTTCTGATACGGAGGTAGTATGACCACAAGATTATACTCAGCCCTTTATCCTTAAACTTTATGACTCCAGAAGAAGACCAAGAAGTTTAGTTACATAGCAGCAAAAAAAGGAATAGGATCCCATGGATATTCCCAAAAATAAAGGGTTTTTTTGAGACTTCTAACAGCCAATGTCTGGAGAGCTCCTGACACATTTCATTTTGTGTAGAAGAAGTTCATGCCTGACTGTCCAGTTCTGCTGCCATTGCTAATGTGATCTCCCAGGCAACCCAACAGTGACTTCAGAGAAGTTCAAATTTCCTCAAGGAAAAAATGACAATGCAAAATGCCGTGTCACTCGTGGAAAGATCATCAAAGGAACAAGAGTTCCACCTTCAGGTCTGGGAAATTACTACCTCTGATGGCAAAAGATAATCTTGTAAAAAATGAAATGTGTAAGACAGAGTTGGGCTTCTTGAATTACAGACTCAGACTTGTATTGCATATTGGTGATCAATTTTGAGTGGTCTCCTATAGAACTAGTGACAGTGTGTATTCCTATACAGTTATCAGAGAAACTATTCTGTATCACCAATAAATAATGTAGATGAAAATAATGAAGACTCTCAGAAAGGCAAAGACCTGTTGTAGATTGGATTAAGAAAGAGCTTGCAGCAGTTTCTTTTCCTACATAGTTTTCAGATATATGGGTTTAGGACCACAATCCAGATGTGCTAGTCATTTAACATGGTTCCTTCTCTTCTCAGCAACCTCTTCTTCTCACACAGACTCTCATGTAACTCATGCTGGGGACAGTATTTCAGTGAGTGTTGCTTGATAAACATAGAACTGCCCAGATACTTGCATTATGTTCCAAAGATGTATCTTTTTGCAGTAGAGTGTTTCAAAATTATGTTGCCCATTTCAATGCGTTGTTATCACAGATGCGCTGATTTCACTATCAAAAGACTTGTGCTGGCAAGAACCAATAATAAAGTTTCCATCGTGTCATGGAAAACAGCTATTACTGTGTTACAGTGAACATTGCACTCTCAGTATTTCAGGAGCACAAGGTTGATTGAAATGAGATCCCTTTCTAACATACATCCCTGAAAATAAAAAAAAATCAAACTCAGTAATTCTTGACTGGGGAGTGTTTTGTGGAATATATGGCAGCATTTTCTGAAACTGTCTTCCTGATTTAGCAAAATACTATGGGTTGGTTGGGGGGGAAACTGTTTTCTACTGTTGACAAAAATTTTTCTGTAGTATTGTGCATTTGGTGGAATTCTGATCCAATGCCCTTTTAGTGTAATTTGCTGCAAGACCAGCTCAGCTTTGGTTAGGGATCATTTGTACAGTATTGCAGAAAGTAGGTCTCCCAAGTGGTAACAAAGCAGAAGAGGTTCGTTATACATTAACATACAGTATCAGTAACACTGAATAGGGTGTAAAAGTATGAGAGAAAGCAATTAGGGCAAAGCAGATTTTATTCTGAGACAGACACTTCCTCACTGGTTGCTCTGGTTATTTGTGTCTTTTCCAGCGTATTCACAAGTCTCACACTGTGACCATATGAGGCAGTTTTACCAACTGAAGGAAGCTGGTCCATTTTTTTGTTTTTATACAAGGCCTTAGAAATCCTGTATCAAACCTTAGTGCAATTCAAGTCAATGGTAAAATTTCCATTAAACTTAACAGGGTGAGGATTTCATTCTTAGTCCAGGTTCCAACACCTCCTGACACAAGAAAATACAAATTGTAGTCAGGGAGCTGGGGCAGGAAGGGAAATAGAAGGTGACAAATCAACTGAACAAACATTCATTTATCCAGTTCACCCACCATACTTACCAGTAAATATTCCTCCTGTAAAACCATTCAACCTTGAAAGAGGGATTCAGAGTGTCTTTTAATGGCAGACCAGAGGTGCGATACTGCATTCGTAATTGGTTTATATTAAAAAGTTTTAAAACCATTTTAAATTTTTCTTGCTTAGATAGGAAGGTGATTCTGGTCCTGCTGCATCTCTAACATGTGCAGATCATGAGCAACTACCTGTTCAATAAAAACTTCAGCGACTTTCAGGAACAAATTAAAATTTAGAATGCTTACATTCATTTGGGATGTTTTTCCACTGACTCCATGTTATGACTCTACTTTTAAGGTTTCTAGAGTTGTCTTCGCCCCCTCTCTTCCCCTCTATGGGATAACCAGAAAGACATTGCTCAGCTCTGCCAAAACCGTTCCTTGTGCTGAGAGGTGGATCTGTAGCCTGGCTAGTTTGGATTATGGAACATTTCTTGAGTATTGTTTTTCTGAAGATAAAAAGATTTTCAGACTATGTCTGTTTTAAATTCTATGTCAGACTCCAAGATGTATATTGAGTTATTTGGGAATTTACCTGTCTGTAAAATGAGCTACTAATCACGCTACTGGTTCAAAGGCCTTGTATGCCACCTAGCTTTGGATTATCTCCAGCAGTGGTCACAAGAGCACACTGAGGGAAGAGTAAGAATTGGGCAAGCACACATCCTAGTTCCTCCTTAAAGTTCTCCTAACCCTCAACTTTTTTTACATTGTGGGTTTCCTGAACCAGATGCGGTTTGTTTCCTCAGTAACCCCAGTGGGTCTCTCTTTCAAATGGTCACCCAGTCTCCCCTGGGAAGTAAGTGAAGCTCTTTTAAGCACAAAGTCCTTTGGCAAGGATTTTGACAGATCTGCTCTCTTCTGCATAAAGAGCCTGGCTCTTCTGACAGCTGATTACTGCCCAACCTCCTGGGGTTGGACAGCATTGTCTATTTTTGCAGCTGCAACCACTCCTTGTGGACAGCTGAGTCCATAAGTTGGGTCATCCTTGCTGTTTTCTGCTGGACCTTTTCAATTTCTGGTATATCCTTTATTATTTTTGAGATGAGGGCAGCTGATCTGCACACAATATTCATTTTATGGGCAAAGTACAGATTTATACAATGTTATAATTGTGTTTTCCTGGTTTGATGTCTATTACTTTGCTAGCAATTCCTAGTATTTGGTATGTAGCCCTCTTTTTATTTAGCCTACGAGTCTCCGTTATAACCTCAAAGTCTTGCTTAGAGTGGTAATGGCCAGCTCAACGCTTGGCTACTTAGCTTTGGAACTGGCCATACAGTTGTACTAAAAATGATAGAAGGCAAGATAATAAATGATGCAATTGTACAAAGGAATACTTTCACTCACCAGAAAGTGGTTCTTCCTAGGAGAAATCAGGGTGAATCAGAAGTGAAGAGGAGGCATGGCTGAGGTGTAGCTCAACATCTATTCCTAGAAAGTATCTATCATTTTCAATATGTTGCAAGCCGTGTAGGATTTTAAATGTAAGCGAAACATTATCTTAGCAAATCACAAAAGATACATTCTCAAATCAGAACATTCTTTGGTCCTGTGCCGCTTTGTTTCTTTCTGTCTTACACATTTTCCAATATCCATCAATTTCTTTGTATCTAGGGAACCCCTCATGACCTACATCTTTACAGTGACACTTGCTGATATTATCTTGAAAAGTTTAAGGTGCTTCTGGCAGAAGTCAGAGCCTTTTATTTGAAAGATGCAAAATTAGAAGGTAGTCACAATTAACTCCTTCACCATCTCCTGCTTTCAGCTAGGTGGTAGATATATCTAAGCCATGAGGGGGAATGCTGGTGTAAGACAAATGGCTTAGGTTTGCATTTCAAACTTGTTTCCTTCTCCCCTGCTAGATGATTTTACTTCAGAGGTGCTCACCGGTACTTCTTGAAAAATAATATTGGTGGTCTAGTGTCAAAGATGCAAAGCTGAAGGACATCAGCTCCATTGTTGTCAGGTAGACCTTTTCACTGCCTCACAGGCAGTGTTGTGTGTACACTGAAACTGTGAAGTGCTCAAGTTCTATAACAGTAGAGTGGAGATGCTGCAGAAACAAATAGGCATGATCCAAAGAGTCTTAATTCCACAGTGAGGATTGTTTTTATAAATAATGTTTGAATCTTATTCTGTTTACTTTTAGCATGGCAGTAACACTGTGAAGCCCTGAAGTTCAGTCTTGTCAGATAAGCCTACTTTAAAGTTTTGAATCAGAGAAAGAAAGCCTCTAAAACCTATTTTAGTTTAGAATGTAATTGAAAGTTTGATTTTCTTGATGAGTATGTTGGGGTACATGTTAATCTAGCTATGTGGAGAATTAGCTGTGCAAGTCCCATTACTGCTAATGCTACTACTAATTCCCTGTGCATAATACTGAATATTTACCTCTTCGTTTAGTCTTTAGATGAGCCATTAAAATATTGATTTCTCACTGTTATAGCCATCTGTAATACCAAAAAAAAAAAAAAAAAAACACAAAACCATAAATGTGGAAAAAACAACTTTTCATTAAAGATATTTAATGCTATTTAAAATATAGCATTATTACAATTTGAATTAAACCCTAGATTATGACTAAAATAGCTTAATTTCTTACCTTGGAAATCATAGATTGAATTAATGTTCTGTAGGCACAGTGAATCTAGATTATTTGCTTTGTGTGCAAAAGCTCTGGGTGTCAGAGGAGCTTAAGAGGGCCATTAGCTATATGCTTGGGTGGTACAGAGAGTGAGTTATTTGAGAAGTTTTAAATCTGGTGGCAAATACTGTCCACATGATTAATTTCAATGACTTACAGATGGTTCTCTTCCGTATCAGCTACAGACAGGTGAATCACTGGTCAAAACTTTTAACTGGTGAATTACTGTGTTTGTCAACCTTGCACATTGAGAGCATCATTTGACTACCATTATGGGATCTTGTTTTCAGTCTATCTGACTGCTTCATGCTGAGGGTCGTCTCTGAGCTGGACAGCAGTCCCAAAATGAATAGGGTGGAGGTAATGAGTACAGAACAGCTCTTATAAGCCTAAGGCCTCAAAAGAAACCAAGAGAACATTTTTATGGATCTAAGCACAAAGTCTGCTATTTAGCTTTCTTTCACAAGTAGTGCTTAAGTCTCTTAGTTGTCCCTCTAAATCATAATTCTTAACATAGCTGTCATTTTCTCAGGGGTTTATTATGAGTTTTACTGCTCCACCTCTAGACTTATTTCAGATTTGTCCAGTTTCTTACTATGTCTGGAACAGAGCTATGGCTCAACAGCAATAGTTGTTATCATTTTCCCAAACACCAAAATCTTGGAGGGAGAGGGGATCCAACACCTCAGGAGATCACCTCTATTATTCTCCTTCTTGATGCCTCTTGTGAAAAATTATCATCTTCCCTTCACTACTTCCTTTCACTCCTCAACATCAGGCTTGGGGAGCAAATTGGGGAATTTTCAGGTATTTTTGCTTCTAGTATCGGAAAATTTAGAGGTAGGGCCAGGACAAACTTACTGTGGAGGGTGGCTAGGTGTGAGGGCTGACAAGAAGCAGGGCGGAAGTGATGCAGTGCTTGGATAAGAGCAGAATCTACCTGAACTGTGTGGAGGAAGGACTACAGTGAAGGGAGGAGTGAGTCCAGATTGAATTTCTTTGTCTAGGAAATCTAGCAGAAATATGGAAGGACAATAGTTCAAAAACAAAGACAGAGCGAACAATAAAATTGTACACTGTTGTCTAAAATATAATACTTTCTGGGTTAAACATCTGGTTGTAGGGATGTGACTCAGGGGTTTGTCAAATTAAAGTTTGGCCCTCTTGAACATGGCTCTCGGCACCTGAGTAAAGCAGATGAAAGTTTGCATGGAATTTAAAAGTGCTGTGTGTTTCTCAGAACTGTTTCAGAGCTGATGACTCAAGAAATTTCCTGGGAACCACTGAACCACAGTCTTACTGCTCAGGTTAATGGACTAACAGCAGAGCATGATGTTTAAATGTTATAAACAAGGTTTCTCTATAATAATTTAGGCCCCAATTACTCTGGAAGACTTATGCTGCCCATACATCTGCCACTTCAGGAGCATCTTCAGAATATTATCCATTTGGCAGCCAGTCACAAGTGGTGTTCCACAGGTCTCGGTGTTAGGGCCAGTTCTGTTTAATCTCTGTATCAGTGATCTGGATAAGGGGATTGAGTGCACCCTCAGTAAGTTTGCAGATGGCACCAAGCTGAGTGGGAGTGTTGATCTGCTGGGGGGTAGGAAGGCCATACAGAGGGATCTGGACCAGCTGGATCACTGGGCTGAGCCCAACTGTATGAGGTTCAGCAAGGCCAAGTGCTGAGTCCTGCACTTGGGTCATGACAACCCCAGGCAGTTCTACAGGCTCAGGGAAGAGTGGCTGGAAAGCTGCCTGGTGGAAAAGGATCTGGGGTGTTGACTGACAGCTGGCTGAACATGAGCCAGCAGCGTGCCCAAGTGGCCTAGAAGGCCAACAGCATCCTGGCTTGTATCAGGAATAGTGTGGCCAGCAGGATTAGGGAAGTGATCATCCCCCTGTACTCAGCGCTGATGAGGCTGCACCTTGAATCCTGTTTTCAGTTTTTTGGGCACCTCACTGCAAGAAAGACATTGAGGTGCTGGAGAGAGTTCAGAGAAGGGCAACAAAGCTGGTGAGGAGTCTGGAGCACAAGTCTGATGAAGAGCGGCTGAGGGAACTGGGGCTGTTTAGCCTGGAGAAAAGGAGGCTGAGGGGAGACCTGATCCCTGTCTACAACTACCTGAAAGGAGGTTGTAGCATGGAGGGTGTCGGTGTTTTCTCCAAAGATAGCAAGTGATAGGAAAAGAGGAAATGTCCTCAAGTTGCACCAGGGAAGGTTCAGATTGGATATTAGGAACAATTTCTTCATGGAAAGGTTTGTCAGGGGCATGGTTTAGTGCCAGTGTTAGGTTAATGATTGGATTTGATCTTGACAAGTTGATTATAAGGATTCTGGGATCTGCCTTCTTCCAGTGCACAACCTACGCATGTTTCTTGGCTTTAATAGTTGTGCTCTTCGCACTGTTACCTTCAGAGTACTCTGACACGAGTCTCTCCTCTCTGTCCTTCTGCTCCTTTCCCGAATCTGTTGTACTACATATGACACATCCCAAAACCTCCATGTTTTCCACTGTCCAAATGCCCTAGGTCTACAATGCACTCCAGCAGTCCTAGAAGTCCTGCAGTAGTGCTAAAACCACTCATAATAATATGTAGCTAAAATACTCATAATAATATAGCTATGGTGTCAGTACTGTAAGGAGAGGAAGAGTTGTCAAAGATAAACCTTCACTTGGCTGAAGCAAATAACCATGAGACAGCACTGGTGATCACCATACCAGTGTAACACGTAAGTTGTCAAAACTCTTCACTTTGACAAAAATGTTGACATGTTCTGCATGAGATGCAGAAATGTGTTGCACATCTAAGGCTATAATTCCTTTTTCTCCAGTCAGTGCCCTGGATCTGCCCACAAATTGCAAGACAATGGCACTTTTTTTTCTCCTTCCGTGTAACTAGTTCCATGTGGGAAGTTTGCTCCTCTCTCTTCCACAAGGCCGTCCTAGACCTTCTGGACCCATTCAAAAACATGTCTGTCCAGAACACCTTAGGTTCTCAACATCATGCCTGTTATCTCATCAGACTCTTTTTAGAAGATACGACTGGCTGTAGCTTTTGAAACTCTGTGTTTTTTCTTCGGAGATGCAGTCTTCAGCAGTTTTATTCTATCTACCCAGTTGCTGTTGAAGCCACTTCCAAAGACTAATAGACTCTGTGCTACAACAAGTAGTAACATTTCACAAGAAGATTGTAAGAAAAGTTAACATTTTAATGCAAAATGTTAGATTTTCTTTAGATCTACTTAATTATAGAAAAGTATTTATAGTTTGTCTTCTTCAAGTATTTGAAAGCAGTAGCATCCCAAGCTGTATAAAGTTGTTTGTGTTTTAACTAATTCATTCTTTCATTTACAAAAGGCACTAGGAGTGCAGATGTTATGATTTAACACTCATACTTTATTAATGTAAATTTCTCAGATAATGTGCACGTTTTATCAAAGCAAGTGGGGATTTTGCCATTGATTTCAGTGTCACCAGGTTTGACTCATTTAAGATAAAAAATGTCCCATTTCAATGTTGAGAAGCTGGGAGACAAGCAAAATATCTTAGCATAGTTACAAGGCATAGACTTGTACTTCAGAGTTTTAAAGTTCCTTTTTGTTGCTGTACATTGGGGGGCTGGTACTGTATTTTTTGCAGTGCTCCTTCCTTACAGTGATGTCTAGTCTCGCTGCAGCCCTTCAATAGATGTTTTCTGCCAAGGTGGAGTGTTACTTGTCACTAAGTGTATGTGGGTACAAACTGAATAATCAAGTCAGGACTCAAAAATAATGAGAGAGAGAGAGGGAAAAAGAGGTGATCACTCTGTATAAGGCAATTAACACTGGGACCTTTATAAAATTAGGAAATAGTAATTCTTGGGAAATGGGTTGGATACACACATGCACAAGCAGATTTGCTGTGATGTATTATTACAGGTAGTACCAACTGAATGCTCCTGTACAGTTTTGTAGCTTTTCACTGCCTGCTACTTCATTTAACCATTCAGTGATGAGGAGTGACCTTAAAAAGGCACATACAACAAAACCGATGTGATAATTTGTGCATATGTGTTGCACGGCAGTTATGAATAAAGCAGAGGTTATCAGCTACATACTGCTATACCTCTGTCTTATGAGACAAAATGGAAGCAGAGTTGGAATAAAAAGAACAGTGGGATTTTATGTTTCCTGCCAATGTGGAAACATCTGTATTGACAGTATTTAGCAAAATTACAATATGTTGTCCAAGTTCCATGTTTGGCAGAGATGCCTGATGAGCCCCCAGCTAGTGTGCTGATTTATTTTTTATTCTCACATAGGCATTACGGCTGTGATCTGTGACCCAGCTCCATTTCAGCTACACTGAAGGATATCAGAGACTGGGCAGCTGTCAGAAACATTGACTGAAGTCAATGACTTGTGTGCGTAGAAAGAAGGGGAATTTTATCGCCTAATACTGAAATTGCCCTGACATGCCTTGTGTGTAGAATTTTTACCACAAACTTCCGGGCTGCAAGCATATATAGCACAGCCTAAATAGCACAGCCAAAATGTTCAGCTGGGGGCAGGGGGAGTCTTAATGGCAAACTGAGTGTGCGAAGTGAGGAAGACCTATAGAGCCCGAACATGATCAGCCAGACATAACCAAGAGGCTGAGGGCAATGGGAGCAGCAAGGAGAGGAAGAAAAGAGAGGGCCTTTGCCTTTCCCTGGTTGTCCTGAAACTTGGATAAGGTTTTCTTCTTTAAATGTTCTATTCTTCTGTTGAAACCACCCAATGGGTTCAAAAGTTCTCAGTGAGGTCTGAGGGACAGAAGCACAGCACAGTATGAGCTTTGTTTGCCTAGAAAAATAGGCCAGAGGGGATATTAAATAAACTTACAGGTGTTCGTGGCACAAGTGGCTCAGGTAGAACAATTTGAAGAGAAAAAGGTCTTATTGGAATTAAACAAGATAGATTGCTGAAGTAAAAAAGTGCATTTTCATGTAATTAAAGACCATATCATAATACTTACACAGGAAGGGGGGGAAGTTTCTTCAGGCACAAAAGATTATTCGTGGCTTTTTTATTGCCTAACTTCTAAATGCTTGACTAGAGCTACATAACTTCTTAAAGGATTTTGTGTGTATGTGAAATACATGTATCAAGTACAGCAACTGTTCAAGTGCAAATTTATTTTAAAATAGAATAGACTTCTTGTATTAGTATAGATGCTTTGGAAGTAGAAACATTTCTATATTATCACCATCTATCTTTTGAGAGAGAGACAGATATTTTTACCTTGGCAACTCTCATAGCAAGGTGGAGGCAATTTTACAATAATATGAATATATTTAAGGTGTGCAGCTCAGTTTTTGAACCTAATGAAAAAATGTGTTCCTGAGTGGGTGAGTGGAAGGTAAGAAGCTCTCGGATTAGATAGAGAAGGTGAAACATGTTACATTTGTGCACGCAACATGTCTGCTAATATTCCAATACATTTGATAAAGTCACTGTTAAAAGCCATTTTTAATGCATGTGATGGCAATCAGTTTTCTTTGAAAACTGTGATTCCAGGGGCAGAAATAGAATCCCTACATTTTAGAAACCAATACAAGTGTTTCATCAAATTAAACCAGAAATCATGTTGTTTTCCAACTCACATTTCTCCTGTGGTCACCGTGATGCTGTGGGCAGAGATGAAACAGAAACTGACTACGAAATACAAGCTACTAAATGCTTTGCTTGCACATATTTAGCAATTAAGAGTGAAACGATGAGTTTGAACACCGAGGTAAATTAAGAAGAATGTTATTGAGAGAATACTGCGGAAACAGTTCAACAGCCTTCGTCAGAGGGTCCGAGGCACAAAACATAAGGAGACCTGCAGAGACGTCTGAAGTTAGAGCAGTGGGTGAAGCAAGAGTCTTCTCCCCTGTTTCCATGCAAAAAGACGGCTGATCCAAGAGGGTCCATCAGTCCTGCCAGCTGGCATGCCTTGGAGGTCTCAGCTGGAGGAGGCAGTTCCATCACGATGGTCACTGTCACTGCAGGCAGCTGTTGCCTCCATTGCACAGGGAACCAGCAGCTATAACCAAGGGGCATCTAACCAGCTGGAGTTTGGGGAAGAAGATGCTCCACAGAAACAAAAAGTCATATTTTGAGAGAACTGCAGAGCTTCACACCTTTCCAGTGGTCACATTTGTGACCTGGTGTGAGGAAACTTTCTACATATTTTAGTCCTTCCTTGGGAAAGACAGCAAAAATGGCTCCTTTTTCTATAAGGAACATTATATGTTGATATATATGTGGAAGAAAAACTAAGTATCCTTTGGGAATTACTTATGATGACTAGTGTGTCATTTTCTTTAGCCCTACTTCTCTATGGACAACAAAAAGGGAATATTTAATGTTGATAGAAGTTATTTGGGAGAAAAAGAAACATACCTTGGAAGTCACATACAACAATCAATTTGGCATTGATTTAGGTACTTTTTTTTTTTTCTGGATAATTTTGATATAAAATATGGAACAAGATACCTGTAAATCTCTTCTAAAGGAGCCCTGTGTCCTCAGAGCTGGTTGTATTTCCTGACTGTGTGCTATGCCTTTCAGAGCAATTTCAGTCAGCCTATGTATCAGCTTCCACTTGCATGTCTTATAAATGGCAGAATTCTCTAATTCAGCACTAAATTGATTACTGCATGTTGATACAGAAAACAGTGCATTACAGTATTCTCATCCTTTGTGCAAAAAAAAAAAAAAAGCAACATTTTAAATGAGAAAAGAAAAGTAAAGTATCACAATAAATTCAAGAGGCTGCTCATTTAAATAGCTTCTAAATGAAACATTTGCATTTTGTGAATAAATCTACATTCTAATGTCTGATATCTGGAGCAAATCTTGACACACCTTGGGTATCTTCATGCTTGGCAGACAGATCCAGTTATAAAGGTAAATGTGCCAGCTTGCACACATATCATTTTCAGTACTCTCTTCTCAACACATGATTGCATCTTAAATTCAGTCTTCAAAGAGTCTGAAATGAGTGAATCCTGGGAAGGGGACAGACCATAGGGAAAACATATACTGTTTCTTGGCTTTCAGGTCCCATGTGAGCAATTAATTACAAAGCAGCTTTAATAAAGAGTGCCAATATCCATGTATAGTCTCCCTGACTAAAATAAACTTTCTCCAGAATATGCATACACATTTAAAATTCATAAATAATTTCAACATCTTGAAATTTTTATTTTAAATGCATCACCGTAGGATAGTAGAGGAAAGGGTGATGCATGAGATAGGGGAGAGAATTATACTATAAAACAAGGCAGATACCTGGCAAATAATATGTGACAGCTCTACTGAAGGCTTTCCCCTTTTCCTTTTGGCTTGAAGGATGGTCTCTCCCATGGACTAGTTGCCTTGGCCACTGCAAGTGTGGGGCTGCTGCCCAAGCTCAGCACTCTCATAATTGATGCAAAATAGATAAATCCCAGTCTCAGAGTGGACTAGCAATTTTTAAGCAGAGCTAGATTTGGCATTTTAAAGCCCTCAGATTATTTCCCATTTATCTCAGACAGAGCTGTGGTCACATCATTCTGCAGAAAGTGTTATTTAAAGTTTAGGGAGGGACTGATAAACTGTTGTTTGTAGATGAATCTCAATCCACTGATTTATTTTAAATTTTGAGAGGTGCATGTGAGAAGGAAAAGGAAGACCTTTATATCATGCCTGCTCCTCTGTCAGCTACTACCACCTTTGAATCCCAACGGTTAGTTTATTTATGTTTTCAAGGTTGCCAACGAAAAAAAAATAGAAACAGAAACCTGATTTTAAAATTACACACCTCCAAAACTGATGGTGTTTAGGATGCCTGTCAGTGAAAGGTAGCACTTGAAATAAATTACAAGTGTGATGCATATCGGGATAAACCTCAGATTTTCCCAAATACCCTGAAATGTCTGGAAAAAGAGATGGGTGCCTGGGGCCCTGCTTAGGCATCTGTTTGCCATATGTTTTCACTAAGGAAATGAAATAAAATGTTAGAAAATATGCAAGAGGTAAAATGTAGGAGGCACCAAACTAAAAATAGCAAGGCTTACATGGAGACTAGACAGCTGGGTCTCCATGGACTCAAAATGGAGTATAGTTAATGCAATTTTTACCAAGTACTTCTGAAGCACAGCAGTACTGGGCCTCACAGAAGCCATATCTGATCCATGGATCTCCACCAGTCCTAGAATATGGAGGAAGACTAGATTGCTCGCAGGCAGATAGACGGTAGACTAGAAACATCAACAAGTGTTAGATGTGTATGAGGTGCAGGTGTCAGACATGAAGGGAAACATGTCGTGACACCAGGTGCAGATTCTCATGAGATAACCCTAGGAAACCAAAATGTTAATGTATACTAACTGATATGGACCACTGGCTGTGAAATAAAGAGAAAGGTTGAGTGCTTAACTAGATGGGGAACCACTGGAAAGATGAAGTAGCACAAGGGAAAAGTCACTGAAGAGAAGCTTGCATGGAAATTATGGGAGCAAAATAAAAGAAAACAAGTGGGAAACATTGCAGAAGTCAGAACATAAATATGTATAGTGAGTTGCATAACTGTATATAAAAGCTGTACATGAAACCTATTAAACCTATTAAAAGTTGGTATACGTATGTCCTTCAGAAAACTAACAGTCTATAGTATTTTATTATTGCTGTGGCTATTGACATTGTTGCTCAGCTCTAGATTTTGAGCTGGTGAAACTGGACTAGCTCTATCAAAATTAACAGACACAACAGTTTGCACCAGAAGGAGGACTGGGTATTGCCTCCTTGCATGGAATATTTATCAAGGTGGTGGGGAGAGAAATACCTTTGCTGGTACATGAAGATATAGTAACTGGTTGAGTTGGTGGTGCCATGTTAACATGGATGTTAATTAGTGGAAACTGTAGCAATGACTGGATGAATCATTTCTTGTAAAAGGATTATAGGATAATTTTAGCTTTTTTGATGTTCACTAATCATTCATTAACCAATCTTGATTCCTCACAACAGACTCATTTTCAAAGTCCTCACCTGAAGAATTAGAAGGAAGACACTGTCCTATGCCTGTGAGTTGTTAACTTTGACTATTTGATGCTTGTGACGTATAAAGGGTCACTTCAATTACATTGCAATTTTTCTCCTCCACTGTTGATTATTGGAGTGTGGATGCAGAATTAGAGCATGATTACTAGTGAACTGAACATGCTCTTAATTATACATGAATAGTCATGTTTGCATCTGAGAATTCAGCTGAAGAGAGACATTCCCAATGCATTTATGCCAATAAAAATCAGAGACAAGGAATAAAAAGGACCATGGAGCTGGCAAGCAAAGATACATTCAGAATTTGAATACAATTTCCTAAACTTCATTTTTGCATCATTTGTCATTTTCTAAATTTTGACTTGTCATTGACGCATTTATGAGTTCAGGAGTGCCCTGCCTAGATCAGACTTACATTCGCAGGTTGATCTACGAAGTTGTTGGGAAAATACAGCTCCTTCTCATTCAGAGCCAGAAAAAAAATCTGTCAGGCAAGTCAGGCTGACCTTGTGCATGAAGATTGTGACAGCTCATCCCTAAACTGAGCCCCAGAACTTCAGACACACTGGAGTATTTCTGACTGCCAGGATGAAGTCATTAGGTTCTACCAAGGCTTGCATCCCCTGCTATTGTTGGGAAGTAATTAGCTACGCTAGTTTCAGCTTAATTTATGATGATCCATATGGTGCTTCTCTGAGTCCCTGCACTGAAGTGAGTTTTCAGTATTGTGAGACTGTATTTCTTGCTCCTCAATACGTCTTCATGTCTCCGTACAGTTTTTTAATATGCTCTTTTAATCAGGCAGTTCAGATCACTCTCTACAAACTACCATTTCTCCTTGTTTGCTATCCCACTTGTTTTGTTATCCTGTGCAGATTTAATTAGTGGAAACTGTAGCAATGACACAATCATTCATTAACATACTGATAGGAACCAATTCCCAATTTATATCATTTTAGTTCCATATAATACGATCAAACTCCGTGGTCAAATATTTTGAAGACATGCGCCTAAAAATATACTGTATGAACACAGTTGTCTTTGTGAACCAGAGCAATAGCTGTGAACAAAAAGAAAGCTGAAGAAGATAAAATAAAGGTTTGTTTTACAAGACTTGCATTCCATGAAATTGTATTGATTATTAATTGCACCTTAAGCATCCAATTCTACTTTAGTAGGTTCCTAAATGAGACTTCTCATTATGACTCCTGGTTCAGCATCTGACTAGCAGATCCATATTTTCCTGGATCATCTCTCTGCTCTTTTTTAATATCTGGAATACACTGACAATTCAAAGATCATTGAGATTTTTCCTTTTTTTCCTTGCTGCTTGTTTCCCTCCGGGCTGCTTGATTTGTACGTGTGTAATTGCAACTGACTCTGCATCACATTTTTCTTCATTCTGGATGCCAGGTTTTCTGAGGCCATCTACATTTTATTGGGCAGATTTATCCTCCTGCTTCCTTCTGAAATCAGAAGAGAAATAGTGATGAACACATCTGTCTTTTCTGAGCCTTTGTTCAAAATTATAGTACCTGTTTCTAGCAATGGACCAATATTTGGTGCAGAAAATTTTACTCTAATGTGTTTCTCATATGTTCCTTCTATGTTGCCCATTGATCTTTTCTTCTATAGCTGTTTTCAGCAGAGTACATTTTAAAAACATTTCAGTTTACTGCTATTATCCTTTTTTTTACATTCTTTTAATTTTGATTGCTAATGTTTCACTAGCATTTCTGCATCTTCCATATTTCACAAGTTCTTTCTTCCCCAGCATGAATTCTTTTCTACTTGCAAATAATTTGTGGCACTTTTTTTTTTTTTTCTTTGATACCCACTAGAATGTTCTTGAACAATTTCCAGTTCCTATTAATATTTCCCACATTAAACTTATGTTCCTAGCTTGTTAAAGCAACGGGGTTTTTTAAGCTTGGACAAATTGTCTCTTTCTGTTTCTAACTGGTGTTGCATTCAATGTACATAAAAAAAAAAGGCGAGATGTTCGGGATTACTGGTAGCCAAATACAGCAGATCTTTACCATCTGAATGACGTCCAGTAACTAATGTGTCTACACTGGCTGCAAGATACCCTGTGTTTAAAAAAAATATTATTTCTTGTTTCTAGAAATGGTACTAAAATGATGTGACATCCTCTATAACAGTGGTCTCTGAAGTGGGGTGTGTGCAGCCCAGGGGCTCTGCAAGACGACATTTGTGTACAGGAAGAAAATACAGAACTTCATTAACACAGGTATATAGTTTACAAATATATATATATATAAAATTTTCTACTGATAGGAGTGCACAATTGAAAACATTTGAAGACTGCTGCTTGACGAGGTACCTGGTAAGTACGTTCTTGGTTCTAGTGATCCTAAAGGCAAGATCTATCCATAGGGCCTGTTTCTAGTTTGTCCTGGCCACTGTCAGGCAGAACGCTGGGCTAGGTGGACCCTCATTTGGAACTAGCACAGGAATCCTTATGTAGTCTTAATCCATAAAATGTAAACCCTCTGTGACTGTGAATTTCTAACAACACACAGTCTTTGATTAAAAAACTTTTCCCTTCCTACTCTATCTTTTCATATGAATCACTTTTATAATAATGAGTATTGAATACCAAATCTCTTATGTTTTCATTTTCCCCCTACTACCCTGATCGCAATCACTACACATTTACAGCAATATCCTTATGTTTATGTTTACGTGTTATTCCATGCAGCTTTGAGAGACTGGCTTGAACTCCACTGACTGGATGGTGACAGCTCTTCACAGCAAGCAGGAGCTACAATTTGAGATTCAAAAAGAGTTCTTTTGGCTTAGAAATGTCCAAGTTAAAAAACCCAAAAATATTGGGTGAACAACTAGACTGTTATTTTAGGGCAGCTTGTTAGAAATGCTGCCTTTTGCAGCCTCATGTGTCTCTAAGTGAAGAACACACAGTAATTTTTGGAGGATTTACTTTTTAGACCATCTTAACATGTGTCCTAGCCTAATGAACCTGCTGGGTTTTGCAGTCCTATCTGAGTCTGATCAAAGCTGACATCTGTAGGCTTCAGTGAGGGCTGCGGGAAGAACATACTAAATATGTAAGGTTAGAGTCTCCCCAAGCAATTTGACAATTGTTAGTATGAAAGTTTGGGAAAGTATGCTGACTCATGGCATAAGAGAGGAAGGATTTAGTTTTTAAAGCAGTGGGCTTGTATAGTGGCATCTAGATTCACTTCTCAACTTTTCCAAAATTCCCATGTGACAGAGCAAATCGCTAAATACCTCTGTCCATATAACTTCTACCCATACAGCAACTATAACACTTTTCCTCTGGCTTGCTTCTTTAATTTTAAATGTGGTCAGAGGAGGGTGTCTCTGGAGGTGTTTCTTATGCGTGTGAAGAGAAATTGACAGGAACCACGGAACCATAGAAAGGTTTGGGTTAGAAAGGACCTTTTGAATATTATCTAGTCCAAGGCTCCTTGGACATCTTCAACTAGATCAGGTGGCTTAAAGCCCCACCCAACCTGACCTTGAACACTTCCAGGGAGGGGGCATCTAAAACTTCTGCAACACTGCAACCTGCTCCAGTGTCTCACCACCCTTCTCGTTAAAAATTTCCTCCTTGTGTCCAATCGAACAGTTGAAAACTGTTGCCCCTTGTCCATTTCCTACAGACCTTGGTAAAAGTCTTTCTTCTAAGCCCCCTTTATATATTGAAAGGCTGCAATAAGGTCTCCGTGAAGCCTTTTCTTCTCCAGGCTGAACAACCCCAGCTCTCTCAACCTGTCCTCACAGGAGAGGTGTTCCAGCCTTCTTATCATCTTGGTGGCCTCCTCTGGACCCTGTCCAACAGGTTTGTGTCTTTCCTGTTCTGAGGGCTCCAGAGCTGGATACAGGACTGCAGGTGGGGTCTCACAGGAGCAGAGATAAGACCCCACCTGGGAAAACCAGGTTAATTTTAACCCAGATCAGTTCCTCCCTCTGTTTCACCTCATGTCCACACAATCCCTGTTGTTGGCCCAAGGAAGGGAAGGCACCATAGAGGGAAGGCACCAGGCAGGCATGGTGTGACTGCTGCTGACAGAAGTCCTGCCTTATGCCAGCTCATCATGTCTCTGAAGTTGCAGCGTAAATGATGTGGCAGCCCAGACCGAACCAGGCCTTGTGTTTTACATGAGCTGTAAGAATAACGCGCTATGGAAAATTGGAAAATACTAAGTCTAAATAAAGATTCCCACTCTATTTATTAGATTTCCGTGATAGTTTATGCCCCTCTGAGGCCAGCAACATGATTCTGTAGCCTTTTCAAGTTGCGTTAACAACTCCATCTCTTGGGAAGAGAGGCTGCTCTGGAGGCATGGAATAGAACAAGCTTTTTTTTCCCAAAATCTCATGTTTTGTAAGATAATTTGAAGATATCATTTCAGTTCATGACATCTACAATTTTACTTTCTCAGGTTCAGGCATCCTTGATAACTCACCTTGAAAAGTCTTTCACTTAAAACAATCACTTATATCTGAAATTGATGTAAATCTGTGTCTGAACATGTAAAGGATCCTGATTCTTTTTCCAAAGGACTGAACTGTGTCAGCTTGCCCAGTCACTGCAAATACTTTCCATTGCACTTCCCTCAAGAGATCAGTTTAAGACACAGCATCGGTGCTTCTGTAAAATTTGAACCCAAAGCCCTCCAGCTTCGGCATTTTGTTTTCATGACTTAAATTTGTTCCCTTAGTCCTTAATTTCAAAGGGGCAGCAATTCACCGGGCTTTCCCTCAGAAATCAAATGAAAAGCAGATGTCCGTGCTGAATATTGCACAGCTCTGTACAGCAAGCGGGAAATTTCATGTAATAAAATTACTCCGTGTGGAAATTCTTGACTGTGGCCCAGTTCAAAAAGCTTATGAAGAGCTCTACCATGAGTTTGATTATGCCTTTTGACATTAAAGATAGGGGGGAACAAAGTTAAGTCATGAAAATAAAGTCCCAAAGGCTGGAGGGCTCAGGGTTCAAATGTCTCAAAAGCATTAGGACTGCATTTTAAAACTGATCCTTGCAGTGAACTGCAGCGGGGGGTGTCATAAAAAATCAGGCAAGCTGGCAAAGTTCAGTCTTTCCTCAAAAAAGGGAGTCAAAATGTACACTTCTGAGGCAACAGTTTGGTTTTTTTTTCAATAAATGCTTTCTTTAGATTTTATATTACCTTACCTCAGCATCTGTTGGAATATAGGGCTTCTTCCAATGTCTCAGTTTTGACTTGAATGTCTAATCTAAGTCCTCTATTTACTTTTTTTTTTTTTTTTAAACACATTATACTGTTTATTTCAGTATCTCCTTATCTCCTCGTCAAGCATAGTAATTCTGCTCTGGTTTCGACTATAATCTCCTAAAAAGATTCAGTAATTTGCCATTGAGATTAACTTTCAATTCCTTCATGCCTTATGAGACATTTTTCCATCATTTAAGAGGCTTTTTACCTCCCCATCAGGTAGGGAAAGAAGATGGTGATCAGACTCAGAATTTATTATTCAAAAACTAGTTTTCTGTTAATAATGTGCAAAATTCTTTCTAAATTAGAAACAAATGATATTATTTCACCTGCAACCTAATGAAGATGCTCCAGGTTGCTCCATTATTTTTCTTTTCTAGTCATTTACAGTGGCTTAGAGTATAAATATATTCTAACCAGTCTGATTTATTGTCTTCCTTTCCAAATTAGGGAATTACTGGCATCTTTTCTCTGCTTCAATTTGTTTGGATATCTTTGTTATTGAAAGGGTGGTTTGACAACCAGCTGGGACCCATTCTCAAGTGAGCCGCAGAATGGGAATCTTTTACTGTGCTCAGTAGACACATCTCTTTCATACCCTGAGCATGTTCAATGAAGTAAAACCTCCCCTCTTGCTGGTGAGGCCATCATAAATTTGCCTTCTTTCTTTGTTAACAAATTAATACATTTTGTTTTCAGAGAGGCTCAGAAGTTCACTACCAACATGGGATTTGAGTAAATTAGGGCACTAACTCAGTTGGATAATGGTAATACATGATTAGTATAGAATCATAGAATCATAGAATGGTTTAGGTTGGAAGGCACTTTTGAAGATCATCTATTAATAGTTCCAACCTCAATGCCATGGGAAGTGACACCTTCTGCTAGACCAGGTTGCTTAAAGCCCTGTCCACCTTGGCCTTGAATACTCCCAGGGATGGGTCATCCACAGCTTCTCTGGGCAACCTTTTACTGTGCCTCACCACCTGTAGAGTAAAGAATTTCTTCCTTATATCTAATCTAAAGCTACCCCTTTTCAGTTTAAAGCCATTACCCCTCATCTCCCTGATAGAGAGTACCTCCCTGTCTTTCCTGTAGACCTCCTTGAGGTACTGGAAGCCTTGTGTCCTCAGAGCCTTATTTTCCCTAGGCAAAACAAGCCCAACTTTCTCAGCCTGTTTTCATAGCAGAGGTGCTCTGGGCCCTCTGATCACCTTTGTGGCTCTTCTCTGGACTCACTCCAATGGGTCCGTGTCCTTCTTCTGTTGGGGGCCCCAGACCTGGACGCAATACTCCAGGCGGGGTCTCACTAGAGCACAGTCAAGGGGGAGAATCACCTCCCTCAACCTGCTAGTCCCACTTCTTTTGATGCAGCTCAGGTTGGCTTTCCAGTCTGTGAGCACACATTGCCGGGTCATATTCAGTTCTTCATCCACCAGTACGGCTGAGTCCTTCTCCATAGGGCTGTTCTCAATTGTCTCATTGCCCAGACTGTACCCACATTTGGGATTTGCCCTGACCCAGCTGAAAGACTTTGCACTTGGCCTTGTTGAACTTCATGAGGTTCACATGGGCCCATCTCTCCATACTCTTACGTAGTAAATTAAATGTCTATAAATGTTCTTGATATACTTGATTTAAAATATTTTGCATGATCTTTGGATGTTCACAGAACTTAAGCTCCCACGAACAGAAGGCTTGTACTCCAGCTTCAGCAAGATTTAGCATCTAGCTTTAAAAGTAGCTTGTCTGGGAAGATGCAGCTAAGCAGCTACCTTTCCTTACTACTTTTGCACATGCTAGCATAGAAGCCAGCTGGTTGTACTGTAACTTGGATTAATTTAAAGTGTAAGAAATGGAGCTTGACACAAATTCAGGTATGGACTGCAGTTACTTCTTAACTGGGTGTATGCGGAGGTGTAAGAAAGGTGGCTGTAAATCAGAGAAGGTATTAAATGAATGCCGAGGACATGGGGGGAAAACCTGTGTATATACTGAAGAAGTCAATCGTTAGAGTAAGGTATAATGAGAAATGGATGAAAGAGGGAAAATTATATGGGACTGTACTGAAAACATTCCAAGTTGCCAACCCTAATTAGTGTTTGTGAAATCCCTGACTGTTGCCATGGCAATAAATGTGGTACTACAAATGCAGCATTCTGACTTCTTCCCAGGATCAAGCGAAGTTGGAAAGGAGCAAATCCCTGTGTAAACATCAATATCGTCAATTAATTAGGAAACACAGCAAGATAAATAATAAGACACCATGAAAGGTAAATTAATTTCTGTTTTCTGTCTGCTATGTTTGAAAGTTTCACCAATATCAAACCATCTCTATAATTCACTTTCATTCTACAATAGTGCTTAATCACAGACCACAGTGGAAGTTACTGTGGACGGAGATTTTTTTAATACATTACTTACCAGGTTAAAGACTTTTGGTTATTTGAGATATTTCAGCTACTTAAACACATTTCTTTCTATGAATGTCACTTAGCTTGTTTGTTTATTTATTCAGTTATTTGAGATAAAATTCCATCTAAACAGGCCTGGAGTTCTCTATTCTTTAAAGAAAAAGTCATAAACAGTGTAAAATGGAGCAGACCATCTTGAGTGCCATCACACAGCATGTACAGGACAATCAGGTGGTCAGGCTCAGTCAGCATGGGTTTATGAAAGGCGGGTCTTGCTTGACTGATCTGATCTCCTTCTATGACAAGGTGACCTGATTAATGAAGGAGTGGAGAGCTGTGGATGTTGTGTACTTAGACTTCAGTAAAGCCTTTAACACCATTTCTCATGGCATTCTCCTGGAGAAACTGGCTGCTCATGGCTTGGATGAATGTATTCTTGCTGGGTAAAGAACTGACTGGAGTGCCAGGCCCAAATTGTTGTGGTGAACGGAGTTAATTCCAGTTGGCAGCCGGTCACAAGTGGTGTTTCACAAGGCTCAGTATTAGGGCCAGTTCTGTTTAATCTCTTTATCAGTGATCTGGATGAAGGGACAGAACATATCCTCAATAAGTTTGCAGACGACACCAACCTGGGTGGGAGTGTTGTCTGCTGGAGGGTAGGAAGGCTCCACAGAGGGATCTGAGCTGTCTGGTTTGATGGACTGAGGCCAACTGTGTGAGGTTCAGTGAGGCCAAGCGCCGGGTCCTGCATTTGGGTCACAACAACCCCAGGCAGCGCTACAGGAAGAGTGGCTGGAAAGCTGCCTGGTAGAAAAGGACCAGGGGGTGTTGATTGACAGCCAGCCGAATGTGAGCCAGCAGTGTGCCAACGAAGTGGTCAATGAGGCCAACAGCATCCTGGCTTGTATCAGGAACAGTGTGGTCAGCAGGATTAGGGAAGTGATCATCCCCCTGTACTCAGCACTGATGAGGCTGCACCTTGAATCCTGTGTTCAGTTTTGGGCCCCTCACTACAAGAAAGACATTGAGGTGCTGGAAAGAGTGCAAAGGAGGGTGACAAAGCTGGTGAGGGGCCCGGAGCACAAATTTGATGAGGAGCAGCTGAGGGAACTGAGGCTGTTTAGCCTGGGGAAAAGGAGGCTGAAGGGAGACCTGATCGCTGTCTGCAAATACCTGAAAGGAGGTTGCAGCATGGAGGCTGTTGGTCTCTTCTCCCAAGAAACAAGTGATAGGACAAGAGGTTGCACCAGGGGAGATTCAGATTGGATATTAGGAAAAAATTCTTCACAAAAAGGGTTGTCAGGCATTGGAACAGGCTGCCCAGGGAAGTGGTTGAGTTGTCATCCCTGGAGGCATTTAAAAGATGCATTGGTGAGATTCTTAGGGACATGGTTTAGCACTTGATTTGGTAGTGTTAGGTTAACAGTTGAACTGGATGATTGTAGAGGTCTCTTGCAACTAAAACGATTCTATGAAAACATTAAACAACAGGGGAAAAGAGGCATTTTTCCCTATGGTCTTGTCTCCTGTATGACTTTAAAGTCTTGTACTTGACATTAAAAGTAGTTACATTATACACACATAAGCATCTTGCAATATACACAATATCTAATTACAGCTGGACTCACACTCATCTCTTTAAAGAAAATCCTTGCTTTTGTGAGTTTAGGTCAGAATCTTGATCTTGTCTGACTTTCACAACCATGTTAGAACCTCATGTAGAACTTCACCTGTAATTAAATGAAGCCAGAATATTCTGTATTATGAATGTATATGTAAAGATGACTAATATTAAAAAAGAAAACAGAAGAAAAATTGCTAAAATTGTTCCTGTATGGCAAACAAATTTATTTTTATTTTATTTGACAAATAATTGTATTGGTAATTCTCACAAACGTAGGCCTGGAATACAGTTCTCAAATATGTTATCCCCTGATAAGAATTTGGTTCATTTACTCCCCATTTATTCCCATATTTTAGCATTTTTTAAAGTTAGCCTTTTTTTATCCATTAATAACTTTTGTTTAATCTGTATCTTGAAATATTTTTAATGGTCAATTTCATTGATGTAAGAAAGAACAGCTAAATATCTCTTTTCTAAATACTATTTAGTTTGTATCACAGCTTAGTTCCAAGCATGTGACTGACCGGGATTTTGAATAGTCTCATTAATAACTTATATATGCAGGGTAAACAAGATCAGTTTGAATACATGGCTTATTTTGAATTTTTCAATGCTTTTATTGTGTTTGCACAAAATTTGATACAGTCGCAGCATAAATTGCCCAGGGAAAGAAAAGGAAAACAAAATAGGAGCATTCACTGGACACTAGCTCAGTAAACAAAAGTTTTTATTCCCAACTCTGTGACTGAAATGCTATATACCCTTGGGCATGGCACTCTACTCCTTTTTTCCTATGTTGCTCCTATTTCTTTTTCTTTTGTCTATTTGGCCTGGAGCTTCTCCTGGGTGGGGATTGGAGGTGCTAATTAGGGTAGCTAGCAAAATGGGGTCCTGATCTCTGTCGTGGCCTCTAGGTGTTGCTATAATACAAATAATTAATCAAAAGACATGTTTCAGAGCTTCTATAGAGGGAGTTGCCAATTCTTTTCAGAGCCACGCTTGATTTTATACAATTAAACCTCTCTCTCGTTCGCTCTCTCCATTATGCGACGTGACTGAACTTTCAGCTTTTTATATTGGACAAATGCAATGTGAAAAGTAAAGGTAGGAAAGCTGTAGGAAGAGATTGGACTCACCTCAATTTGAAGTCACTCAGTTTGGGGTGCCTTGGTGTCAGTCTCCTATTGGAGGATGGTCTCTACTGGGGGAACCCGCTATCATATTCGTGCCTCAGCCCAAATTTCCAATGCCACAGTCAATCTCCGGGCATGAAGGACTCTGCCACTGATGTGATTTAGAAGTAGAAGCATGTAAGGCACATATAAGGATACGAGTGCTGTTAGATCAGGACACATTTTGTTCTCATGTTTAAGGACACAATTTGCAGTCCCTCAAATAACTACAAATGGAGGCATTTGTGAGTTTAGTGAGGATAAGCTTTGTCTTGTAGGGTGAAAATTCAGACTCTGGGCATGAGATCTGTGTGTTTTGCCTAACAGGGGACTACTATGCAAAACTCATTGCTGTTCTCATTGAGGAGTTTAAAAGTCATAGTTAGCTTGTTGTTGTTTTGTTTGGGGTTTTTTTTGTTTGGGTTTTTTTGTGTGTGTGTGTTTTTTAAAAAAATAAAGGAGAGAAAAAAAGCAACAGATAATTTGGGGGAGTTTGAGCAACCTTTTTTTTTGTTACATTTCCAAAGAAGGAGCTGCCAATCCTGCCGCCTGCCACTGCACATCATTTGATGTCACCTCCAGCTGGGCACTTCCTGCGGAACAGCTCTCAGGGAGGCGTGCTGGAGGCACAGCTACTCATGGCAATACCTGAATAGTGACAGATGCCTCTCAAAACTGCACTTATAGAAAACACATTTGTAGCCAAGCAGTTTTGACTGGCAGGGGATAGACAGATTCCTCTTGCAAAGCAAAGGGATGGTCAGGAAAGGAGCTGGACACAGATTTAAAGAAAATGCTGCATGTGCCTGCTGGAGCCGTGTCTTCCCAGGATTTACTGACACAAAGGGGCAGAAGATGGGATCAGAGCTCTTTCTAGCCAGCCATATGTGCTATGGGACCACCAGCACTATAGCAGTGCCCTCCCTCCCTTGTGGCCATCACCATTAATGAGTTAGTGACAATCTCTTCCTGCCATGGAGGAGAAGTACAGTGAGGGGCAGGTGGTCTCTCTGCTCTGGTCCTCATGTAGTTCAACCTCTGGGACAACCATGGTCCAGCTCTCATCATCTAATTGAGATTGCATAGCCAGATATCACAGGTCTGATTGTATTTATATAAAAGCTATTTTAATCAAAAGACTAGCCATTAAATTGCCAGTGTTCTTAAGCATGCTTCAGCAAGTTTTCCACTTTTAAGACTCAAGTAGACAATTTTTTAAATGTTTTATAAATGATAAAAAATTCACATCAGATTTTAACAGAATTAAGCGTACTTATTCAACACACATGGGGCCTCTGAAAAAAATGTTATTCAATTTAATAATTTTAATTTACATTGTATATGTACAAGAGCATTTCTTTCAACCCACAGGTTAACACCACCAAAAAAAAACCAGAAAAAGAAAAAAAGTACTGCGGTTAGCGGAGTGAAGAAACTCTTGAAACACTGTTGTCTGAAATAAAAACAAGGCACTCTCCCTTAACACCTGATATATTCCTGAATTCTGCCTAGACAAAGGCATGTTCACACTGAGAGAGCTCTAAGAGAAGTACTAGGTTTATTCTGCGTCAACTCTTTCTTTTAGCATTGTGATTTGTCACTGGTTGTACTCTGGGATGAATCCGTGTCATGAAGTTGACGTGAAGGACAATTCCACAGATGACGGGATTTGGGAGAGTATCACAGTTAAGACTATCTATGGAAGACTGGAGGACACGGGCTACATGAAATCTCACACGGGGCTCTGGACCTTCTACCTCCCACTCGCATCCCACTTAATAAATAAACCTTGCTCAACAAAAAAGCAATTTTACTGTACTATGCTGATTCGCCTGAAAAGTCTTTGTAAGGGCCCACTCGCAGGAAGCATCTGCAAGCCCTCATCTGGTGGGTGCTCAGCACCTGGCAGGATTTGTCCCTAGATAAAAGTCATTTCTCAAGGGACCTTGTGTCTTACACAAGGAGACAAAAGTAAACATACTTTTGGATTTTCTGTCTGTATGTTTTTGTATGCGCACGTGTGTGAGTGTATATATATATACGTGTATATATATATATATATTTAGTATATACAAAAGCAAATTCAGTCAAAATATATTTGTCTTGCTGGTAAGGCCTGTTACAGCAACCTACAAGAAACATTAGCTTCTCTGATATTTAATTATGCTATTATGTTTGCACATAAGCTTAAAAGTCAATACAAAAAGCAATACTTTTCCAAATATTATCTGCAGGTAAACCGGAAATATTAACTATAGTGATTAGAAGTCTGTTTCCCTATTGACACTACTATAAATCTTGATATAAGAATAATTTTTTCATAAAAGCACATCCAAACATAGTAAGTGATAAAATACCAGATTACTATTTGAAAACCATACAGTGACTCAATATCTGGGTTATCCTTTGCAGCAATTAGGCAATTCATTTGGCATCTGTTTGATTGTATAATTTAATTTCCATATAAACAGCATAGTTTAAAAAAAGACAAAAGCTAGAATGTTTAAAGCTAACAAAAGATACAGTGACATCAGGTTGACATTCAAAAATTTCCTTAGCAAAATGACCAACAAAATTTTGACTTAATACAGTGCATATAAAGTTTTTTAGAACTAAACTTCTTAAATATCATTTGAATTTAGCAAAACATGAGCAAGATTTTAATATCAAAGTGCTAAACAGTACTGCCTTAGAAGTCACTGCAAATAAACTGTAAAATAACTCTGCTTGTGATTTGACAGATATTTTATATACAAATGGTTAATAAAAAGACACGCGCACACACACGCACACAAATAAAGGTATATACATATATATATACACATTATATATATGTATATAGTTTTCCAACTGGTGTGTCTGAGTCAGTGTGAACACCCCATTTAGTTATCATGTGTAACAGGGCTCCCATGAGCTGGCAGTCATTGCAATAAATACAGGCAAAGCCATTACAATATACCATGCATACAAACATTTATACAAATAAAGACACTATGCAACAAATTATTTCATATTAATATGGCATCAACAGTATAAACATACAAAAAGGAGTACGAACACGGAATGTTTAAACGCAGCCCACTATATCCTTCCTAGCACTTACATTCATACTATTTTACAAGACTTGCTTGTTCTTGAAAACCGCCTTCCGCCTGTTTACTAACTAGTCGCTTATGTTAAAAGTCTAAAACTGAACTATCCCTGATGCTGACCCTGTATGCTCCAATCACTACTTCCTTGGGTTTCCTTAGCTGAGGAACAACTGAGCCACAGTTGCTCCCGTGTCTTCCACATACATTTGTCAATAAGTCACGCTACATGGAATCAAGTTTGGAAAACTCTGTCAGGTAAGTTAGTGCACGTAATTTTCTCACTTGATTTCTTCCATTTGTTTTCCTAGTAAAATAAATTAGTTAATAAACGAGACTTAGTAAGACAGCACTTTAAAAAATTGCACTTGAACATGGGAGCTAACAGCCATTGTCATTTTGCTATATTTGATTGGTATGAAATGTTCAATTGAATGTACTTTGCTAAAAAAGTGAATTTTTGTTTAGATTGTGCTGATGTATGTGCCCTTGATGCAGGAAGTATGCTAAAGGTATCCTCACAAAACACATACTACCCTGGCAGACAACTATTCGCTGTTCTTGTTTTCAAGCACAGCTTCTACAATTTTATTCCTCATGTAGCATGAGGTGTTAAACAACAGATTCAAAACAGTCGTGTTAACCTTTTACTGCTGCTGGGATAGCACTGTCCAAAAGTGCCACATTAGCCGTTTAAAAATCCCAAATCACACGAAAGAAAACAAAGAACACAACCCCAAATCGGTAAGCCAGTAAGTTTCAGGCTTCAGGTTGTAAGGACAAAGCGCCAGAAAAGACCTCATTTTAGACTCGGAGCTACTTTTCTGTTAAGTGAGGGCAGAAATGTTAGCTGTAAGTCACGATCCATTTGCCTGCTCTGGTGGGCATTTGCCTCTCACGAGGGTGCTTTGACTCAGAAGGGTAAGGTGTCCAGAAACAGCCTGTCGATAATAGAAGGGGCTGGCACCAAATCTTCCAGTTTCAGGTAAAAGATGCGCTGCAGTCCCAGTGTGCAGAGAGAACGCAAGTCAGCCAGAACACCCAGTACCTTCGGCTCTGCAGACTCAAGCGGTTGTCCTTTGTTTTGGCAACTGAAAGTTAAGTGATCTTTCAAACTGCTTGTGATCTTGTTGCATAGCTCTTCCACTTTCTTTGGTTCTTTTAATCCATGTCGTTCTGCTACGCAAGAGAAAAAAAAAAGATGAAAGAGGTCAGCATCCCTACCACAAACAGAGAGAACTCGTTTTCTTCGGTGTAACCCAAATCCATACTCCAGTACTCAAAGAAAAAATGCTCTGAAAGTGTAAGATTTCTCAGAACAGCTGGGGTTACATCATGTCAGTTAACCTTTCTGCCACACAAAAGTAAGAGATGGCAAGTGCCCTTTTCTCTTTAGCTGCTAAAATAGGTGGCAGAGGTGCTAAATTATGATTCAAATTCTAGTACAAGGAGTCCAAGCATCTGCTGTATCTCGCATAATTTTCATGATATGAGACAGAATTAATTGGGTGATTTTCCAGCAATACTATCACAGGAGGTGTTTTGGAGATTTCCGTGCTTCCCCACCAGTTGTGAATGCTCAATAACTATGGCAACCATTATTTATTCAGTGAATTCAAGTGGCGATCGATATCCTTAGCCAGCTCCATCAGCGCCAGGCCTAGAATTCCACCAGGAATTTGCAGACACACTTACAAGAAACTAAAGGCACCTTACCACCCTTTGTTATTTTGATCAGCTGCTGCCTTTTAGTTGATTTGTCTTTAAAAGGACTAAGATAAAAGAAGCCTGGAAGTTAACTATTTTGTTTTGAGTGAGCAAAAGCGAGAAGGCAGCTGTGTTATCTGTCACCAAAACCTCAGCATTCCTAAAAGGAAGGGGATAGGGGGTCCATCCCCCTTCTAATAGCCTTTTAAAATGTTACAATCATGTTAAACGCATCCACAGTTCTTCAAGCATAAATAGAATGAATCAGATTTGTGATTCATTATAATCAGGCTCTTTACTGGTACACAGGGAAAGATAATTTTGTGCTGTTTGCTATCAAGATTTAGTGGATCAATTCATATAACATTTCAGAACAAACAATTTTGTGATATTTACCTTTGACTTTGAAATTCATAGGTAAGAAATTGCTTAATAGCAAAGTCATAATAATTTACACATGAAATAGAGTAATACCAGATAGGGCAGTATAAGGAAATGCAGGTTAAATGCATTTTAACTGATTAGACATATAAAAATAGTGACAGTAGTGGATAAGGAGTGACTAATTGCGGCAGTTCTCATGTTTGATGCATTTGAAATTGTTTGCTTCCCCTGGTCCTCTCCCCCATCCTTGGCAGCCACATGCCATATTGTGTCCCTTGCCCCAAAGTCTTGTTCCTCTGCTGCAGGAGGAGCAGGCAATAGATACTTTCTCTGTTCGTCCTATAATGAACACTGAAAAGATTACAGTTTTCTTTACATCCAGAAGCAGGCATAATGTCTGCATACGGTGCAGTGGTGCCTTGCCCAGACATGTGAATATAAACTCCTCATTGCCTCCCTTTACCTCCTGTTTTGGCTAGATGTTCTTGACAAACCAATAAAACAGACGAGATTCAATGAAGGCAGTCAGAAATGGAAAAGTCTGATTTTCCACTGATATTCACCCATTTTACATTTTTTTTTCAATTTTATTTACTTAGGCAGAGCTAGCTCCTGAAGAATACTGGTTTGGGATGAGAATCAGAGCTTTGCAGATGTGTACATCTCTGGCCAGAAGCTACTGTGCTCTGTCATTTAAGTACCATCTATCTGCCCTGTTGCTTCAGAGCAACACTCATCCAAGCAGTAACATCTGCTTCAGACATCTTTTTCACCTTGCAGGAATTAAAAACTCTAGGTACTCTAAGTGCCTTGTTTACATTAAAACACGAGGAGTCAATGAATATTTAAAGCCTTTCCAGTAAATGGTGTATAGTGTAATTGTGTAAGCCTTAACTATACAGGTCACCGAGAGTAAATTCTTAGGCAGATTCTGCCATTAAAAATCTCGATGGATAAATATTTTATACAGATTTGAAAAGCTGCAGGGTGTTGGGGTTTTTTACCACCAGCCTACTGAGAGAATCTGCAGGACATTAAATTAATCTTGCAGTCTTTGAAGAGTTCCCATCTTTTAATCTGTTTTGAGGTTGTTTCCTGGCTGTGTAAGTGAAGATATCTTTATAGATCTAGGGACCTGAAATACTAGAATGGATCCACAACCTGACTACAAATTAGCAGAGCACATTTTTAAACGAATGCATCAGTAGGTGCATACCTTGCTGCCGAGTATGGAAAATTATTTCTGGCTCTAGAGCACACAACAACATTGTTAAGTTTTCCAGCCAGAATTAAACAGTCTTTGTTTCACACAGGGAAGTTCAGAAGGTTTCATGAACAAATTGTGCGTTCAGTGGCTACCCATAAAACATACTGATGCAAAACACGATATGTGTAAAGTTTATAATATTACTAGCTCTACTTTAAATAACAAAATCACGGAAATTCAGAATTAGGAGATACTCCGTCCTTAAGCCACTGTCTGGTGCTACAATAGTAAAGCAGTTTCCAGCAAACCACGCTGTCCTGCATGAAGTGCCGTGCAACAGCCTTTGCTGCTTACAAATCTCTACAAAGGTAATTCCTCATGACTGGAGCTGCCTCAGGGATTTTCAGTCTCCAATCCGTAAGGCATCCCTTGTGGAGCAATAGAAAGTCAAAGCCATGTGTGTGGAAGCCCTTCCGCTGGAAAAGGGCACTGTGTGCTCTGGCACCATTAGTATCCAACTAGTTTCTGGGAACTGTACTAGTGTAACAAACAGCTCCTCTCTTCAGTACACTTGAGGGGTCTTGGGTTGCATTTACTCGAAGATTTTAATTTAATAGTTAGCGTTCAGATAGCAGGAAACACTTTTTTTTTTCTTTAAGTTTTTTTTTTAATCTTATTTCCACACAGTCAGTCTGGTTTGGGCAAAGGAAAACTCACGGTCTTTCTTACTCAACCTGAAGGGAGCAGCACGAGTCACCTGTAGTAAGTGTGTGCAATGGCACTGAAGCTGATGGACTCTAATACTTCGCTGTTTTCCACATAATGTTCTTATCCACATGGGAATGATAAGGCAAAGATTTATCCCAAGAAGGACAGCTAGTCAAAACTGATAGATTTTCTCTAACTGATTGAGGAGGTGTGTAAATATTATTGTATTCAGACTTTCTTGTAATGACAACTAAAAAGGCACTGGGTAAAGTGAATATAGGATTTCTCAGCCTGGTGTTTTAGGATACCATTGATTTTTGCAAGAAAAATGGTGATTTATGGCAAAGATGCTCTCCATAAGCCTGTCAAAATGATTCATCAGAAGTCTTGCCTCTAAAGCTCTGCAAACTTAGCAGCTCATTCTGGCAAACTGAACACAGCAAGGCTTTTACACCTTTCTTCTTTTCTCAGGAATCTCTATGCAATTCTGTGCTATAATTATGCTGATCAGCAAAAACTTGGTAGGAAGAGAGTAAAAGAGCAGGAAACCCTGTCACCAGCTGTGCTAGTCTTTCTGTCCCTAACCTCTGACATGGGAGAGATTATGCCAGGGCCAGAACTTTGTGAGAAACACCTCTCAAAGAGCACAAGTATTTCAAAGACCTTGAGTATCTCAAAGACCCTCGAGCTCTGTGCTCTGTGTCAGGGTGGGTCAGTTTTAGCCCTAATTAATTCTGAGCTGTCGATCCAATCAGAAATGCAACAGATTTACGCTGCAGACTTAGGATAGGCCTCTTGATTGTCTTGGTTTTAATGTAGTTATCTGACTTTCTCTTCCCCCTTCACAATCCTCTTCCCCTTCTATAACTCAAATACAATAAATGTGAGGCTCTGTTTCCTACAGCTTTCTGCTTGTCTTGTGCACACTCTGTTACACAGCTAGATTTTGACTCAGCACATCCAAGAGTCTCCTTTCCTGTTGCAAACTGGCCCAATATTCATCCTGCTTGACTCTTGGGCACTTCATAATTGTGCCCAAGTTGGGAGCACAGACTTCTCCAGCTCCTCCTGACATCAGTGGAAGGATAGTCGTTTTTAGAAGATGATTATGATTTTAGGTGGATGGATCAACTTTCTGGAGGTGCCCTGTATTCTCTGTCAGCTGTGCAAGGTACCTAAAGTCAGACGAGCTGAATGACCGCACAGGACACTGTAGTTTGCTCCCTCCTTTAAAAAAACCACAGCGTAGCACAGAGACTGCTGGTTGCTGTAGGAGGAAGGAGTCCTTGCCTCAGCAAAAGGGTGGGAAGGGAGAAGGAAGAGCGAGTACTTCACTTTGATGCTGCTAGTGTTTTCCTCAGCAAAGTGGCAGGGGGAAGGCAGACAATGCAATCTGGAGATTTTATTTTTTTTATTTTTTTTTTTTTATAACTGGATCTCCTACACTCCTCCAGTCTGCCACCTGCTCCTATGTAGACCCAGCACACGAAGCACTCACTCTGGAGGATCCTGGCAGCAAGACTGAAGGATATCTGCTGCTGAAGAGGAGGTAAGCCTCCTTTCCATAGGGAAGTTAGACGAATTCATGTTCAGAAAGGAACTGCAGCAGCCAGACACTTTTTAGCCACACCAGACTCCTAACTACTTCTGGTATGACTGATGATGCTAAAAATTGTGTTTGTAAACTGGAACAGAAAGCCCAACAGCAGGAAGACAAACACACACTCATAATTAATTGAAACCTCACAGTATTCTTCAATGTTCTGATGCCAGTCTAACAAAGCATTAAGAGTGTGAATAAGCCCAATATATACAGTGGCTCTGGGCTGGTCTGTAACACACTTAAAATAAAACATATGCCGAAAGAGCTTGGCTGAATGAGGGTTAGAATGCTCTGTACTCGGCAGCATCCCACTGAGAGTGTCAAGTGGGCAAAACAATAATATTTTGATGTGGATAGAGAAAGGAAGAGCCAGAGAGGGAAAGAGAATCAACGAGAGAGAGAGAGAGAAAACACTAACAGTTTTAGAGCAGGGAGAAATTTGAGGCTAAATTAGAGTGTGCCCTTGAGATTATCTGCGTTTGAGTCTCAATCTTTATATCTTGACACTGGTAGAAAAACTGTAGAGCAAAGCGTTATAAATGGTCATTTGGGAAGCAAAGGAAGCTTTTTCAAGAATAGGCTGAGCTAACATCTGGTCTACTCTGCAAAGCTTTGTCATCAACACTATCCAGCCCAGCATGGAGTGGCTGTGCAGGAACACTTGTGATCCATGTAACACACTACACTGATAGAAACCATCCACGTGGAACTAAGGACAGAACTTGTCCCAAGATGACTAGCACTTTCTTTCCATGTTAGAACTCTTCTTCAGCTCATTAGATCCTATGTCCCAGCAGAATGAGTGATCCAGAGATAAAGAACTGGACAGAACTAATTTCTTGCTTTCATGGGGATGTGGGGTGAGTGTTACGTCCTAACTACTTTCTTCTGGCTAATGCTCAGAGTGCTGCTGACGTGCTCTGGAGGAAGTTGTGTCCAACCCTTCTTAACCAAATGAAGGAAGTAAAAAAAGAGGAGGGAGACAGAGAGATGAAGATCCTAAAGGAGCACCTTAAAGAAAAAAAAATATGTACTTTGGCATTGCAGAGTTTTAACTGCTTGTGAGCCACCCACAATTAACCAGATGTCACTTCTTTCACTCTGGGTGCTCTTTCAAGCTGATGTCCTATCTGAAAAGACTTGAAAATTCAGCAGCAATCCAACACGATGCTTTTCTTTCTAGGCAACATACTGCAAGTTCCCAGGAACCATAACATAAACAGAAAAAGCACAAATATACGGACTTTCTAATGGATTATACAATGCAAAATATTACAAAATATTTTCCTGTTTATATTACGTTGTACACACCTTTAGTTTTACTCAAAGCAAACAGTGAATTAGCAAGTATTGTGATACTCGCTAGGTCTCCTGTTGTTCTCTTCAAAACTACTGAACAGAATGAATGGTTATATATCCATACGACCACGCATCCTATGCTGTGACCTGCACCTGTGGTTGAGACAGGACATGGAGCTCTGCAGCTCCAAACAAGTCAGTAGGGTTAGTTAAAGGCCTGCTACTGGGGAGCTAATTTGACATCCATAGAACCACAGAATATCCTGAGTCAGAAGGAACCCGCAAGGATCATTGAGTCCAACTCCTGTCCCTGCATATGACAACCCCAAAATTCACACCATGTGTCTGAGGGCATTATCCAAATGCTTCCTGAATACTGTCAGGCTTGGGGCCGTGACTGCTTTCCATCCCAAAATGAGATAACAACCTTCAGTGTCTTCAGACACTGAGAACAGCGGAATGTCTTTTAGCCTGCAGCACTAATTTTTACCTTTGTTCCCTCTTCCTTCACTGGGAGAGAAATGTTAAGTTTCCCTGTCACTCTTGCAGAACAGAAAGAGAACACGTGGAAGAGAGTAGTGACTTCTCTTGCTTTTCTTCTTCAGCAATACTGCCAATGACTAGTACACAGGAGGGTTTGTTTTCTAAAATCACATCTTTGTTTGGGCTATGGAGAGCACTTGTGAAATCAAGAAAAACAAACAGGTCATTATTCCCAGCAGCATTTTCCTTTACCTGGAGAGACAATGCTTGAATTTGGTGCTACCTGAGATAGTGTACAGTAATAAAACAAGCAATGACTATTATACCACACTGGGTTGTTGTCTTTTTCTCTTTTTGCTTGAACCCTCAAGTAATGAAGATCTGACTAATGCAAAATAAGAACTGGAGCAACTTGTGTAATAATGAAGAAAATTTTGCTCAAGCCAGCATTTTGTTTTGCAGTGTTGCTAATAAAAGCAAGAAACTCAATTAACAAAACAGAGCTTTCCTGCTCCTTCCTATCTTGCAGCCCAATGCCATGGATATCCATCTAGGAAATGGGAGATTCATGGTCAGATTCCCTTCCTGTTGGAATCAGACAGGAGACTGGGCCTTGGATGTCCCCCTGAGCACCAGCTTGTCCCCAGATCATCAAACACAACAGCCATTCTGCAGCTCACATGGCCTCAACACAGAAGACAGCAATACTCAATAGTCGGATATCCTGTGTTCCTGGAAAAGGTCACTCTCTCTTGCTCTGACTCACAAAAAGGGCTTGAACCAGCCTTTGCTAACTACCCATTGCCTCCAACAGCCCGCTACAGGAGAAAAGAGTACGCTCTCCAGAGGTAAAGAATGGCACCTAAACCACTCACATAAATCTAAGCCAAGCCTCAAAACAATGCTTAAAAATGTTCAATAGATTTCAGATTTCTGAAATATATCCTTATGACTTTTTATCTTTTGCTGGGACTAGCTGAAAACCAGCACATGCCCTGTTATACTCAAGCTGTGGGGAGAAGACAAGAAGCCGTTTCTCATGGGATGCGACACCAGAGGCAAATCTCAAGGCTTTCCTAAATATAAAATTTCAATATGTGACGACTGAGAAAGTCTCAAAAGAACCTTGCCCTCCAGCATTTTGTGCTGTAGTATTCTCTTAGCCATAATTACCTGATTTCCTCTTACAGTTTTGTTTATTTTTCAATATTGTTCATCCTTATACAATCCGACCCACTTCCAGGTGACCAAATTTTTGGCCAAGTCCTGAAGTTAGCTAGCTTCCCTTGGAGATCTGAAACCTGTGAATATGCATCACTAGACACACGAGCTTTCATCTAATTTAAATCACATGAAGGTATATTATGTGCCTAAAAGCAAATCAGCTAAGATATACTGGCCTCTAAAAGAATAAGCAGAAAATGACATTAATTTTAAGCACCCGCTCATAGAGGGGAGGAAATCAAGAAAAGCTTGACAAATACAGAAAACCTTAAAGCTTTTATGAACATGAATGCTCTCCTTTAAAAGCATTTATTTAGAAACTGTGGGAAGACCAGCATGATATAGCCAGCTCCTGAAAGGGTTGTTATCAAGGAAAGAAAGAAAGAAAGAAAGAAATGTGGAGTATTATCAATTAAAAGCTATTTCTATTAAATATTTTTGAGTGACCTGAGCCAGGCACTTTGACTCTTTATGTAAGGGCAATCAAACAGTGTCTAACTGAACAAAGAATTATCATGTTAAAACAGGGCATGGATTCTTAAGGAGAAAAACTTTGCTTCCTATAAAATAGCTTTTTCCACATTCACTTGGACAGCTTCCTGGGGATCCTGTTCATTGACCTGCATCCTCTCAGACTCCAGGAAGATAATCAAGAACAAGCTAACTGTGTCTACCTAAAAAAGACATATCTAATATATAGTAAATAATCTAAATCAGTGTTATGTGCTATATATATGTGAGCATATATGCCTGTATGGAAATACATATATAGAGAAACAGCACCTGTCCTTGATATATAGATATCTGAATGCATACACATACATATATGCTTTGTATATGTTAATAGGTAAGTCTATACATACATATACACACACACATATATATATTTATTATATATATATATGTAAGTATGTGTGAACACGTCAGTGGTTGTTTACATATAGGAGCAAAAAAAGAAGTTGGGGATGTTCTTCCTCGCTTTAACATATCACTCACTTTGGAATTTTTTCATACAGAACAAACCGAATCTAATGAGTTATTCTGGACTGAAGAGTTTTGTCAAGGAAACTGGACCTTAATGAACCCTTTCCAGCTACAAAAAAAAATTAATAGAAAGCAATAAAAAAACCTGAAAATACTTTACTTAAGAAGCAGAGAGTGAATGCTAGAACATATATACACTAACTGTTCACCCAAATGCAGGAAGGAAGCAAACTCCAAAGCCAAAATCTTGGCCAACAAATGTCAACAGAAATTGGCCAATTCATAGTTTCTATATCTGCCATTGAGAATTTTATCTCAGTATTTCCCAAGCATGACCTCCACCTAGGTAAAATGAAGACTGCAGCTGATATTGTTGAGGCCACCACCTGAAAACTGGTGGATGCCAGAAATGCGTGAGGAAATCAGCATCCATCCCAGCGGAGCTTACAGCATCCCTGGGAAGGCCCAGTTCCAGGCACGCAGTAGCCCTGTCTCACACTGACAACACGGTTGTACCTTCATACTGCCAGCTTCTCTGAAATGCGTGTGAGGCTCTCTGTAGAGATGACTGCAGCCCTGACTTCTGCTGCATGGTTGTCAGACACCCTCACACCCAACCCTTCCTGCTCCCGTCAGCCGTACCTCTCCAGCCGCAAGAAGCCCAAGTATGCAGTGTGTATGTCAAAGAGCTTTGTTATCTCAGGCATGGTAAAATTACACTTTATTATGTTATGCTCCCCTATTCTGTACTTACTGGCCAGACTTGGCAGATTCTGACAGCTTGCTGCTGTTTGCCCCAGCAGGCAGAAGGGGTGATATGGTCACATTCATACCCAAAAGCTTTTGTACAACTGCAAAGACGATTTTTTTTTTTTTTACTATTCTCTAATTTTCTCTCTCGAAAAAGCAGTACATGGAACACCTACAGTAGCTTGGCTACCAAAAGCAGCCCGCCTGCCCTTGTGAAGCACTCTTTCTGGTCTAGCTATCTTGGTGAGAGGTGAGATATACCAGCTGTATAGCTCCAAGCTCTCAAGCTATCCTGATCACAGAATCACAGAATGTTAGGGATTGGAAGGGACCTCAAAAGATCATCTAGTCCAATGCCCCTGCCAGAGCAGGAACACTTAGATGAAGCTACACAGAAATGTGTCCAGGTGGGTTTTGAATGTCTCCAGAGAAAGAGACTCCACAACGCCCTGGGCAGCCTGTTCCAGTGCTCTGTTACCCTCACTGAGAAGAAGTTTCTTCTCAAATTTAAGTGGAACCTCTTGTGTTCCAGTTTGGACCCATTATCCCTTGTCCTACCATTGGTTGTCACCGAGAAGAGCCTGGATCCATCCTCGTGACACTCATCCTTTATATATTCGCAAAAATTAATAAGGTCACCCCTCAGTCTCCTCTTCTCCAAGCTAAAGAGCCCCAGGTCCCTCAGCCTTTCCTCATAAGGGAGACGCTCCACTCCCTTAATCATCTTCATGGCTCTGTGTGCTGGACCCTCTCCAGCAGTTCCCTGTCCTTCTTGAACTGAGGGGCCCAGAACTGGACACAATATTCCAGGTGTGGTCTCAACAGGGTAGAGGAAAGGGGAAGGAGAACCTCTCCCGACCTACTAACCACCCCCCTTCTAATACACCCCAGGATGCCATTGGCCTTCCTGGCCACAAGGGCACAGTGCTGGCTCATGGTCATCCTGCTGTCCACCAGGACCCCCAGGTCCCTTTCCCCTACGCTGCTCTCTAATAAGTCATTCCCCAATTTATACTGGAACCTGGGGTTGTTCCTGCCCAGATGCAGGACTCTACACTTGCCCTTGTCGTACTTCATTAAATTTTTCCCCACCCAACGAGTATTCCTATTGAGAAGACCTAGCTCTGGTGATTTCATTAGGCTTTTCTAGGAATTCAGCAAGTATTTTGAATATTGTTGTAGGAGCTACACGATTTGCTTGAAGCAGTTTGCTTTAGAGACTATTCCAATAAAACAATGAAACCATGAAGAAATAAGGAGTTAGATTACATTTTAACAGGGGTATCTGATGGTCTAAAGTTAGCCCACAATTTCGATATACTCATGACGGTGCTTAAAAATCATAGTCACTTTACCCTGAATATAGCTAAGTTAACTGAAATTGCTTGACTCTACCTTAAAGCAAAGCACTAGAGTCCAAAGCTTTCTATTAACAAAGGAGCACTTACCTGTAATCATAGTTAGAGCTGATAAACTTGCTAAGGCTGAGATATCAAGGTTAAGGCTCTTTAAGTTTAAGGAAAAGTCTTTAATAGAGTCGAGCCACTCCCCAAATCCTCGAAGGCACTGAAGTCTATGAAGCACAAGTCCATTGCAGAATACAAACTTATCCTCAGCAGTATCAGACCTCAAATAAAAATAATTGAAAAAATTAGAAATGCATCTTCTACTTTACAGCAAAATGCATAACCAGTATTGAAGTGCCTGTCATTTAAAATCCAAGGCATATAATCCTGAGACATATGTGGGCATTCACATTTGACAATATGCTTCTCCCTTGAGGCCAAAGTACAACAAACAAGCTTCTATGATTGCTTACTTTGTAGACTTACAAGCCTGAGGTTAGCTGTAGCATGTGGTGTAGACTGTCTAATTAGTTAAGATTTTGGTCCTGCCCAAAGGCAAAAACAGAGAAGACATTTTACATTAAATATTGTATGTTTGAACCAAAATACTAATTGAGTGCATTTGGAAATACAAAACTAACAAAAGCTGGAGAAAGAAGAGATTCTGCAACTCTCAGCATGTACTTTGTCTCATCTGCATTTTGCATATTGTAAAAATTGATAGGGGAAAAAACAATGGAAAATAAATGCAGTAATGGACCACAATGCACATAGCATCATAAACTCTTTAATGTGAAAACCTATGTGTAAGAGAGATATAACGGCCAAGCTCTCCTCTCCTTCCCCTCCCCATTGCCAATATCCTTGTTAAAAAACACACACAAAGGTCATTTTCAACCTAAAGAAACAAGGGCATAATTCAAATCACCAGTCTGGAGTTTTCTCAGTCCCTGAAAGCGTTTTTGGTAAAGTGTCTTAACTAGTGCTAGAATGAAAAATAGCATCTCTATTAAATGACTTGGTGTTAAGGAGAAAAATAATCTGAACAAGATTTTAAATCTTCTTCATATTTTTCAAAAACAGATGACAAAGATGTGCATGCGCAAAAGAAGTGGGAAAAGGAAAAAACTTTCATACTGAAAGTGCTTTTCTATAGTTTATGAGGATGAGTATGAAACAAATCTGCTCCAATAGTACCCAAGGATCAGTTTTAACTACTGTGGAAGAAGAGGATGGGATATATCAAATAAAAAGAAGCACACTAGCAAGACATATGCTCTCTTTTTAAATCGCTTTCTTGGTTTTTTTCTGCAGTGTAAAACAAATTAAACACCATATCCTGTGGATTCAGACATTGCTGATGTTTTGTGGGGTTTTTTGGTACAACTGACAATGTTCATAGATAGTACCATATTTATTCCTTAAAAATATTAAGATGGATTATTTTTCACATCAGTTTAAGAGGAAAGGAAATAAATAGTTACCTGATGGAGAGTCTTAGTACAAACAGCTCCAAAAAAGCTGACTCTATGAGTAATGTCTGATCTTCTTTTGGGAGGTCAATAAATCCTGGGATTTTTTCTGCCCAGCCTCTGGTTATGTCAATGGAGGCAGTCAGAAGATTATAGAACTGTTGTACATGTTCTGCATCTGTGCCTGCAGCAGCCTGATCGGTGGAACAGTACTAAAATGAAAGCCACAGAAAGCAATGTTATATGCATTTAAGGACATTCTGTGAAACATACGGCGTTACCTGCCCGACAACATTTCCTTCTGTGGCAAAGCTGGTATTATTATGAAAGGCATAATAAGTAGGTCTACATCTATCTACCTATTTGGCTACCCACAGGCATTTTACTGTCCAGTGGTATACTGAAAAAATATTCCCATGTGTATAGAAATAGTTTAAAATTTATAAATACTTATCATATTTTACGAGTACATATATACTATTAGTAAACAAAACCAGAAACCTGGTGGGTAGCATAACTTTCATCGTACTAGAAGAGGAATACTATTCACCTTACTACAATCAAATACTTTTCCTATGTTTCTCAGTATGTTCAAAACACAGATTTCTTCCAAAACCTCTCAGACTGCATTTTATCCAACAGTGATAGAGACATGTAAGATAAAACTGTATTTTATCTGACACATGCAGCATTGCTTCATTTGACTACAGAATTGGTTCAAAGTAAAACAGCTGCCCCGTATCACCTCTTATCCATCAAATAGGAGCATTTAAAGTTCAGGAGAACCTATTATCCTGCTGATGTGGCCATAACTCTTCCAGACAACCATTGGACAGGCTCAGCTTTCCCGTGACTCTCTGACAGCTCCCTCCCTGCCATCTCCTACTTCCTCACCAGTGGATCCCTGTCACTCCTGTGACACTGCTCTCTCTCGGCAGAGAACACAACAGGAGCTTTTATGGCTTAGTCCCATTCTGTGCTTAGAAAGCGCTGTTGGTTTTCTGAACAGGAACTGAATGATTTGGAATTTATCGTAACGACATCCTCACCATCAGGCATCTTGTGGGTTATTTCTGGGAAAAACCTCATACCCACTCTCTCTCTGGGACTGAGCCAGGGAAAGGCTGGGGCGGTCCCCACGGCTGAAAGAAGCGTGCATGCGCTTTGGAAACAACTTTCCACAGGCAGTTAGGGCTTGAGTCCACCAGCCTAAAGGTCTCCCTATCAACTCCTCAAGCCAGAGTGGAAGCAGAAAGACCCACATATCCCTCCCAATCAGTAGCAGTGGGCTGGCAGCCTGGGAGCACCTTATTACAGGCATGCCACTTGGGCTGCAGTTATCACCCAAGCTGCTAATTGCAACCATCTATGCAGGAAAGGGAGGGGGAAGCAGCAAGCAGAAGCTCTTGGGTAGGTGTGATGTTCTCTGTCTGTCCTGGCTGGAGCTGGTTGCTGTTAGTAGGTAAGGGATGAAGGGCACACTGTTAGAATCAGTGATTGATTGGAGAACCATAGCAATCCTAGAGACCTCTGGCTGCATCTGGGGTACTGGTGCCAGCCCTAAATGGCTCTATTCTGCTTACCCAACACTAACTGCATGAGTTTCTCATGGTAAACTCCAGCTCACATCCCTAGTCAGCTAGTGAAACATGTGCAATCTTTCTTATAGAGTTCACATGAAGACAAATTCTGCCTCAGCTACTCTGAAGGACCCTGTGACGGTGAAACAGGTAAAGGCCAAAAAATAGAAAGGATGAGGAGCAGTGTTAGAAGAATCTGTATGCTACACTATTTACATGTTCAGTCCTGCATCTGAATGGAGCAGTTGAAGATGCTCAAGCAGCGTGAACTAACTACTCCTGGCACTGGACTGCAGCAAGATGTACTGGGGTGATTAGTGGGTAGAAAAATATCATGGGCTTTTTCAGAGACCCTGCATGTTCTGGACCCTCTTAAAATGGACATGTGGAGCAAGCCAAGACAGCATGTGTGTGGAGATGGGCTTTTCTCATTCATGGTCCTCAGCTCCTGAAGACTCTGGGAGATGTGCGTTGCTGTGCAGGGGCTGAGCTGTGACTCTTCCTTTCTACACAGGGAAATCAAATAGGGTGATGGAAACTCCTGCTTCACCATAGGTACTGCTAAGGCAAGATGCATGCTTGATCCTTTGAGCAGTGAAGAGGAAGGAAAAGAAAAGAAAAAGAAAAAAGATACTACCCGAAGTTCATTCTAAATATAACTCATCACAAGCCAGCGTAATTACGCCAGGTATTAATTTGTTCCTGATATTTATAAAAGATTCCTTTGGCAAAAGTACCGCAAAGTTTTAACATTTCCTAATGAAGTTGAATGCTGCGTTATGTCACATAAAAGTGAATGCTACAGTACAGTATACCCCACATGGGGCACCTAATTAAATTAAATACATCTGAAAAAATTATAGCCTGTATTTGTTGTTACAGTTTAGCCCATGAGAGCAATTTGAGAAGAAAGGTAAGAAATTATATGGAATTATATAATTTTAAGCTGCTGTAATACGTCACTGCTTGCTACAAAGAGTCAGGAAGTACAAAGAATAGCTAAAATAAAATATTTGTAACAGACTTAAAAGTATATAAGTAACCATAAACATTATGTATGGTTCTGTTTTATGCACCAAAATCTGTGGGGTTTTTTTTCCATGATTATTTCATTGAGAAGAGGTGATATGTGACCTAACTTCTGACCAAGACAGCTGGTAAGCCTCCCCTTGGTCAGGCGGCCATGGTACAGAAGGGCTCAGATCTGCATTTCTTAACCTGCCCCGTGCAAACTGGAGGCATGCCGGGAGAAAGCCAGAAGACAAAGCTCTGCATTACTCCCTTCCTCAGAGCTCCTTGGGGAATTAAATGAAACTCGACTGTTACTCAAGGCAAGGTTTGCATGCATAGCAAGCAACAGTAACTTGTGTGGTGTAACTACAAGGGATTCGGAAAGCCTGATGTTGGGGAGCCTGATAGCATGAGCCAGCTCTACCCTGTGCGTGCTTTCATCAGTCCTTCATCAACTGCTACAGCTGCAAAAGCCGAACAATAACTTCTCTGCACAGAGGAGAAGCTATGCTTGCTTTTCCAAAAGCCCTGACATTTGCTTAATTTTGTGCTGGGGAAGAGAGTGGGTTATTACCTAAACGCTGCACTCCCTCTCCAAAACGGCAGCATTTCTATTAATGTTGGAGGCCATTCTGCCTGAATAAGGACGGCAAGATACAGGGTCTATTTCCCATCTCACTTACTTAGAAGGATAAACTCATGGAATTGTACCAGTAAAACAGGTGTAAGACTGGACAGCAGCCCTTGGCCTTTAAGGACTTCATAAACTAAACTCTCTTCCTAGTAATTGCTTTTTGAAACCAAGTACCTAAATATACCATTGCTATGGACTGGTAAGTTAAAACCAGTGCTGAAATGAAAAGTAGCCATGTTCCGAACAGAACCAGTTCCAATATGTTTTGGTTTAAAATTCACAGCTTATGTAATTTTTTTTTTTTAGGCTTTTTTGGGGGGAAGGGGTACAGGTTCCTCTCTGAAACTCTTATCAGTATTTTTTAAGACGGTCAGACATTACAGCTTGTAAACATGAAGACGATAAACATGAAGGTCGTGTCTGCAGAAGTGTTAGGACTAACTCCAAAGCCAGGTTTCCAGAACGGCCCGTTTGTGGTGCACGGCAGGGTCAACATGCCGTAAATTAGTCTTTACAGGTACAGGATTATTCTTTGAAGGAATTTTTTAGCATTGCAGTGTGTTTACTGCACATTTCATTCATTAATCTCAGTTTTTACACAGCATTTTTTTCTGATCTCCCTTAACTTTTCAAAAGAAGTATAAGGTTTATTAAAAACATAAGCATCTACTAATTTCTTTTAGTGTATTTTTGTCTTTTCAGCAGTGCTGAGCATAACAGACTATTATATATTTTATTGTAAAGAAAAACCTGGATAATAATATGTCATAACAGACAACAATACTTAAACATTTAGCTACCAAGACTAAATTAATTTACTGTCAGTCATGTGCTTCCTACAATGCCCAACAGAATTGTTCAACAGTTCAACCTATAGGCTGTTTGCTTAAAACCAGAAGTAATTACTGCAGGACAAAGAAAAAAGCCACATAAAAATACACAGTTTTCATTATTTTTTTTTTTTGTAAATCCAAAAGAACTTTATATCTATAAACAAATAAATAAATGCATAAGGTTAGAAACTGCTTTCATGGCCTGGGCTATTATACCCCTGTAATTCTGTGAAACCCAAGGGATTTCTGTCAAAGAGCACAGCTCGTCACACACCTTGATATTTGCAGAATGACCCCCTGAGACATTCTGGCTAAGTTAAAATACATGTAAATAGGGCTAATGCATTCTTCCCCTAAAAGGCTATTGGACACCAAACAGCTAGATTCTTAATAATTTGGAAAATTATATGATTGTTTACTTACAGACTACCTTGAAGAAAAGTTGTTACAGCATTCTTAAAATTGCTAAATGATATATGTACATATATTCTAAAATATTTCATTTTATGTAATATGTAATTTTTATTTCATTACAATCAAATATGTTATAGTATTAAATATTACTTAGCAACAAGTGATAAATGGCCAGTGTAGATTTCGTCTGTGTACAGCTGTATTCTTTACAAGCTCAGATTTAATCATATTTCATTAAGAGGAAGGAATCTCATCTTGCTTTTCCTTAGCTGTATTTTTTCTTTTCCTTTATCAACCTGCCTAAAAATGTATTTAACAAGCTATTTCAATGCCATATTTCAATATCTATAGAACAATTTTTTAAGCTTTCCAAATATTCCATGAATATTTAAATGGTGAATACGATACATTAAAGAACAAAGTTACAAAAATATATAATCTCTGAAAAAGCTTTACTGAAATAATTTTTTAGGATGTTGATTTTAAAAGGTTTGTTTTACAAATGTCAGTTTTACTGAATAAGTATTCATGCTGGAGTATACGAAGCCACATTCTGGTCCTATTTAAATAATGGCAAAATTCCTGTTGATTTCAGTACAAATGGCCCTATCCGTCCAGTGTTACTTTGAGCAACCTTATATCTGAATATTAAGGAAGTGCTATGACATTTTACCCTTCCAAACTTGGAAATTAAGATACTGGACTTGTGAGTACTGCTCCTGAGTTTGAGGGATCATATTCTAATTGCTTGTGTTTTGCCACAGCCTTTTGCAAGAAGAATGCTCTTTTCATTCACACATTTTCGCTTTCACTCACCCATGGAATATGCTGCAAATAAGTTTATGATTGATATTCTCACAACGAATAGTCACTAATTCCTACTGCACCTCCTTTCCCCTCATTGTTCACCTACCATGAAAAGACATGGCTGGCTGGACAAACTTCTACCCTCATTTGAATTTCACATTTAATTTCATTTTAGCAAACCAGCAGTTAAGTAGAAATTCAGTTCACAAATAATTTCTATGCAGAAAACAAGGAAGCAAACAAAAGTGAGACATACTCTTGAATAGTCAAGCTCCCTGGGCGTGGAGTCGGTTAAAGCTCGTACAAGGGCGTTCATCATGTTGATGGGAGGAGAAGGCGGGGAGGGCTGAGAGGGTTCTTGCTGTAAGGGGCTCTTTGGTTTGGAAGGCAGACGACCTCTTCTCCCTTTCAGGCTGTCAGTACGGACAACTAGGGGAAAAACAAACAAACAAACAAAAGGGAATTAGTTGTGAAGATACCAGCAAACCGCGTGTCAGAATGAACACCTGCTTTTCTTATGGTGGCCAGCCCAGCAAAAATAAGAGCATTCTCGTTTCAGGACATGCTCTTGATGCCTTTGATTGCAAAGGAACACAAATGATAACAAAATTGCGTCAGACTTATGATAGTAAGCAGCAATGTAGCTGCTTACTTAAAGCCCAGCTGTGTTCCCGGTGTTCGTGCTTTGCAGCACATCTATGTGCCCATGCACACACACAGACACACAGACACTATACTGCCAAAAGAAAACCAAATGTGAAACACAAATTCTAACGTTCCTGTTATTGGTGCACATTTTAAATGGCAGAGTCATTCATTCAAAGTAATTTTAGCTTTCTTGAAGCATTTGAAAAATCATGGTCAAGCTATATAGGTTATATTACCCGTGTCAGTATTTGCAATGGGACTGCTGACACAGTATTACTCACATACTTAAATATTTGCAGAATTGGGACTAATGAGTTGATCCTGTTTCCATTTAAATTAATTGCAAATTTACAATCAGCGTATGGGAATGAGACAAGATTCGATGTCAAAATGTACACAATCCAGTGCAGCCCCCGGTGAGATAACGGGGGAAGCCAACAGCATTATTGAGCAACATTCAAAGTTAATAAAGGAGACATTTTGGCCAGTGTCAAATTATCCTCTCATGACCTTGCTGTTCTTGAACTCTGGGGTCTAAAGACTAAATATGATAATACGGGTGAAAAGAAGAAAATCAATACATTATTACACAAATGCACACATTTTGGGGTAAGTTATGAATCTTATCACTGTAAAATTAATTGTAAAGGCATCCATGTCCACATATACAAACACGCAGATTCATTAAGCAAAATATTTCGGCATCTGGGATAATAATAGCAATAGCCCTTACCTTCTTTAACCATGCCGACACTGAGACACTTCTGGAACCGGCAGTATTGGCATCTGTTACGACGTCTCTTGTCCACTGGACAGTTTTTATTTGCCAGACAAACATATTTTGCATTTTTCTGAACTGTTCTCTGTGAAAATGCAACACAAAAATAGTAAACTGATTGCTTCTTGAACAACTTAGAACCTGACAAAATGTGTTTTAATTACAACATGAAAAGCGACAGTGCAATTCATATAATTAGATAAAATTAATTTCCTAACACACTAGCCTCCAGGAAAAACAATTTTATTAGTGTTAGCTGCTGACAATGAAAATCATCTAGGATTGTTCTGAAGCAAGTCTCTGGAGACAGGCAACTTTGAATGATAAAATCATATCTGAAATTACCAGGTCATCGCATCTACCTTTGGGGATTAGATTATCTCCGCTTTTAATATCCCTTTGGGAACAATTTTCTACTTGGTTCATTCCCTTGATTATTGCTGACCTTATTAAAATAAAATCAAAATGATCTGCGATGTACTTCTCTTGCTATCACTATTGTTAGTCAAATACCACAATAACTGGTTTGGTTAGCCATTAAAATCATCAGGGAGAAAAATAAAAATACCAGAAATCCCTACCAAATATGTTTAGGTAAATATTATGGGAAAGCTAACCTTATCTCGGAAAAAAAAAAAAATTATACTGTGGTTATATGCATTTAATTAACTCTAAAATTATCTTAGAACTATATAGTAAATTCCAAATTTCTAAAAACCTGGTAAACCATGAGACAATGTAACAAATATCCATGCAAAAATGTATTCTATGTTTCCATACTTAAAATCAAAGATACATCAATAAATAACTTTGCACCAAAAAAAGCCTTTAATAGGAAAGACATCAGAACAGGAGCAAATTTATCAACTCAACATTCAATATTAAATCTTTCACTGCGATTAAATTAATTGAAAAATGTTATTTCATAATTTGTGTTCCTTTTCAAATAACAACCTAAATCTACTAAATACAAGAGACACAGCAAATATTTTCCATTGCATTTTGGAGCTGAATACTGTTTAATTTTGCAGAATAAGCTTTAGATACTGTTCCCAGTCAAGGATATGCTATTGATTTCCACAGGGGCAGGATCAGGCCCTTGAGAGTTGCTATTTCCAGGTTATTTGTGTTTCCTTCTCTAGTTATATTTAAATAACAGCTGAGTTTTATAAGACTTGTGTATTTTACCACATTGTCAAAGGATTATTAGTCAGTAACATTAGCAGCTCCGTCTACAATTAAAAAAAGTTGTAAGCCCTCCCCACCAGCTATTTTTGGACTATTTTTGTTCCCATCGTATCTTTTACCAGAACAGGAGCATTACTGTTGTTTTTGCAGGAAGGAATACACCAAATCAACTCCAAATGTACCAAATCTTAAAGCTGCTGCCCAGAACCATCCTACTAAAAGTTGTTCACTTAAGCTAAAATTTCTGAAATAACACTGGAATCTGAACTCGGTCTGTTGGAAGGAAATTACAAAGCACCCAAATCTAAGAGCAGAAAGAGAGTATTCAGTTCCACTGAGAAACGGCTTGTGTGTAAGTTTTTCATGTTGCTCTTCAGCTGCAAAGCCTTCTCCATGACAGAGCAGGCACGGGGACCCTGTGCATGGCTTAGTCACAGCTCTGCTTCCCACCACTGAGGGCTCACTGGGCTCCTGAGCTGAAGAGTAACAACGAGGCAGCAACCAAATAAAATCAGAAGCGCTTGGGTTTGTCCCACGTGTGAAAACATTTTCCTCCTGGCGCTGACCCCGCAGCACTCCTCACCTCAATATCCCCCGGACGACAAATGGCACCCCTGCCACCAACTAAAATACCAAGTGGACTTTATGATTCCTGGATTTCTTCCCTCGCTTAAAAATGAAGTTTAATTGGAGCGAGTGACTGAGTCAAACCCAGGCTGGATGTACTCCAGGTGCATTTCGACATGGAACAAATGGAGCTTAGAGACAGGGGTGACCTGTGCTCCGTTGAGGGATGCTGGCAGACTGAGGATGTGGTTTGCCCAACTCACTGCCATGGACGTTTCTCAGCTGAGACCAGCTGATCATTTTATCCTACAGAGGGCTTGCTTTGGCCTTTTTCAAAAATTTTTGGGTAGGTGTCCATCACACCCTACTGGGGGAGGACAAGGAGCCTGCCAGGGCAGGCTTGGGGGAATTGGGGAAGGAAGAAAATCACAGAGCTCTCACCTTGAAAAAGCCCTTGCAGCCCTCGCACGTCCGTACCCCGTAGTGCTGGCAGGCGGCATTGTCCCCGCAGACAGCGCAGGTGCCTTCCCCGGACGAGGAGCTCCGGCTGGGTGGGGACGGGAGGCCACTGCTGCTGCCGCCGCTGCTCTCCCCCATCAGGCTGGAGGCGGCTGCGTTGAGGCCGAGCGGTGAGAAGGCTAAGGTGGCTGGTCTTTTGGCCAGGTGCAGCCCGTAGGGATGGCTCTCCATGTGCGGCTGGCTGGTGGCCGGCCTGTCGGAGCCCAGGGGCAGGCTCAGGGAGGCAGGGTCGTAGCACATGTGGGCAGCCGCGGGTGGTGTGTGGGGGGGCGAGGGCTTGAAGTGGAAGAGGGGGAAGCGAGGAGGCACGGTCTTCATGGGGGCAGTGTCCATCAGGTGGCCGGGTGGCAGGCAGCTCTGTGTGGGCTGCAACGGGGGCTCATCCCACAGGCTCTGGTGAGAGGGGAAGCCAGGCGTGGTGGGCGTGGAGGGTGGAGATTGCTTGAAGTACATGGAGGTGCTGGGCATTCCCTCGTCTGTGGAGGGTGGCAGTGAGGGCTGGTACGGGGAGAGCCGTGTGTCTTCCATCTTTATGAGAGGCCTCTGGCCAGAGGAGGCAGATTGCATTTGGTAGAGGCAGGAAGGCTTGAGATCATAGCTGCTAGAGTAACCCTCCATAAAGGTGCTGAAGCTGGGAAGGGAGGTGGTGGCAGTGGCAGTGATTTCGGTACTGCCCAGGTCCATGGTCAGCTTGGAGTAGTCAGGGTTCATGATCTCTGAGCTGTACTCCGAGCCATACGCGTAGGTCTGAGCTGCATAATTTGAACCGGGCGGCGAAGGGCTATACTGCGCTTGCACACAGGGCATATCTGCAAGGGCAAAGGGGGACATTAACAACAAGCCCAGCATGCCGAGGCCGTGGCCCTAGCCCTCGCGAACTTCTTTCCTAAAAGCTTTCCCACATTTCACGGAGCTCAGTTAGACACCCGACTCCCACTCTCTTCTGGATGGGGACATATAAATTAGCCTCGAGTCGTTGCCTTTCAACAAGAAATACGCATTGACGATCGACTAAGCATTAGGTATTAGGGATCCTGTTCTCATCTAGTCATGGGAGCAACTCAAATTTATACCAGTGTCACCGAGAGAAGAAGCCATCTCAAGCTGCCCTACATCTGCTGCTTAATATACATAGGTGTCAATGAGAATTAGATAAGCAGAATGAAAACAGTTTATGGCTCTAAATCTATCTCTGTATGCGTGCAACTGTGTCATAAAATTTTCATGAAGGGCAAACAAGATTATCAAATGCATAATATGGAAAATGATATTTATTTTAAAAGAAACAGCATCTGCAGTACATGTCAGAGGAACGACTCAAATCACCGTGTTTGCTGCTTACGACTTGCAAACATCAATTTTGCTTATTCAACTCTGGGCCTTTCAAGCATATTTCTGGTCAGCTAATAATTTAAGGTTGTTGTCTAACTAGTAGTTTTAAGGTTTATATGTGGTAGAACTTTCTCCTAAAAAAAGTGGGTGGTACAACATATCCTTAAATTTGCAAAACTGTAAGAGAAAACATGTATGGTATTTGTTTCTGGTTTATAGGAAAGAAAGGTTGAGGCTGCTAATACAATTGTTTTTATCCATTAGTCATCAAAGTTAATGTGGTTCATTGATAGCTCGGATGGTTGAAGCAACACAGTGCCTGGCTACAAAGATGTGATTTTTTTTTTCTTTTCCTTTTCCTCCTAGTTTGCTATTTCCTTTGCTGGTCTCAGGAAATAATGGACCAAATTCTGCAATCCATTTGAGGTTTGTCTGACTAAACACTGGGAGACTCTAGCCCAATATTTGCAACCCAAACTAAAAGTGCTTGGTGTATTTCAGTTCCACAGCAGAGGAATAAAATGCACCAATTAGTATAAAATCTCTTATAAAGAGAAAAGTAAACATGAAGAAAATGTATATCAAAATTAAGAGCAGTTCATCTCTTCTTAATAGTGGCAATTTATATTCCAAAAGCATTTGAGAAACAATTAAAACTAAAAAAATCTGCCTTGCAAACAGTGGGGTTTTTCTCAGTATTTTAAGAACTCCCTTCAGTTATAATTTTAAAATTTTCACTTGAGCCTGGTATATAAGAATACAAATAATTTGTGTTAAATCAACCTTTAATTCTTTCCTTCCTGCTTTGCAGACAAACATATTTAAGCTAAGCACCAGATTTCAATTATCATACTGTCACAAACCACTCAGATCTTTCTTCTTCTTGAAAAAACTTTAAAAACTGAGAAAAAAATAGCACTGTTTTCTGAAGTTAAGACCTTCTTGCTTGTAAATCCAAACACTTAAAGAAAAAGCAGGACAACATAAGCCTTGCCTCCCAGTGTTATTTATGTATTTTTCTACCGTTCTCTTTTTCCCTATCAATTTCTGTCCATGTCATTCCACACGTCCACATTTCATGGCAATTCCTATTACTATCATTTGTTGTTTTAAGGACTGTCTGTTAAGACGTACTGACCAGTGCTGATCAATTAAAAGGCGAGATAAATTCCTTCCACGCACCTCCACTGAGAACTGACTGAGGAACACAACTGAATGAGTGGACAGATAATGTGACAAGTGGACGTGTTGATACAAAACTCTATGAAGGGAAAAGGCTTTTTTCCTACCTCAGAAAATGAGTATTTCGGGTAAACAGATCAGTTTGCTTTTTTTTTTTTTTCTAAGCATAACAGGTTTATGTCACTGAATTCTGTGCAAAGTGGACTAAGAAAACAGAAGTCTAAAATCAGTCCGACCTGAAGACAGAAAAAATATCCCCAACCTAAAGGTCTGGTCGGCTCTCTGGGACTCCTCCTACCTCGCTTTTTGCCATTGCACTTGACTGACTAATTCTAACCCTTACTTTTCCACTTAGGGCACCAATATTAATTACTCTGCAAAGTAAATAACCTGGGATTTTTTTCTTCCTTACCCAACAATACTAAAAAAAAAAAAAAAAGCCCCATAGGAGGCGCATTGAAGAGCAACCTGTCATCAACGCCCAAATGAATGGGCACAAAAATCAGGGCTGTTAGCTTATTATTCTGCTGTCTTTGCAAAAGCTCGACACAAGGGATGCTCAGCTTAACGTCCAGCAAGCCGGACTCCTCACAGGGACACTAATATCCCACTAATTTTCCTTTCGAAAGCCGGCAGGTCTTCGGCTGGTGGCTCACAACCCCCATGTGCCCAGGCATGGCATCGCTAGAAGCGCTGTTAAAGCGCTGCCCTGATCCTTTTGGGATTTAAACACCCCGCGGCCCCGGTACAGGGAGTACGTCGGAGGCCGATGATGCCAAAGGGATTTGGGAAGGGTAGAGACCACGGCAGGAGCTCTCGCACACCCTTCCCCCCTCACCCCCCTCCACCTCCTCGTCCTCTCCCGGGAGGAGCCGGGCCGCCCGGGCCCGCGGAGCGGCAGCTTACCTGGCGGGTATCTTGCGCGCTGAATGGTGGGGCTGGAGGTGCGGACGGAGGCGGCGGCGGGCGGCGGCGGCGGGGGGCTGGGTGCCGGCTGGGACCTCTCTGCGGAGGCGGGTCTGGAGCCTGGCCTCGGCGGGGGGCGCTCTTCCGACCCGGGCTCTGTCCGCCGGCGGCGGGGGAGAAGGCAGAGTCAGGGGGCGGCTGGGCCCGATGGGGCAGGGGGTGTCCCCCACGCCTCCCCCCTCCCCAAGCCGACCGTCTCGGGGGGACCTTCCCCCACACTCGCACGGCAAGCCACCGCCTCGCCCCACGGGTGGGGAGAGGGAGCCGGACTGGGAGCGCGTTTCTACCAGCTACCGCTCCCCCATCACACAAAAGGCAAGAAAGCACCGGGCTGGGACAACGAAGCCAGCCGTTCTCCAAGCAAGGAAACTGGGGAAGGCAAGAGCAGATTCTCAGACTACAACAAGCGGGGCAGCATCCCCGTGCGTTCACTTCCCCGCGAGAACTTTCTTTTTTTGAGGGGAAGGCGGGCAGCAGCAGGCTGGAAGTTTCTATGCAAGGTACTGGCCAGACTTGAGTGGTATCCTACCAGCCAGGCTACCCTGCGGCATCTCCAGTTCCCGCTCCTCGCTCGGCTCTGCCCCGCGGGACGCCCCGGGGCTACCAGCGTGCGCGCAGGGAAGGGACCGCGGCCTCGCCGCGTCCCCTGGTCCCGGGGCAGCCCGGCGCTGCCAGCACGGCCGGGGGCTCCGCGGCAGCGCGGGGGATGCGCGGCAGCGCCGTCCCCTGCCCACGGGAGCCGTTCCCCGGCGGCTCTTTCACCCGCTCCTTGTTGTTGTTTTTTTTTTTCTTTCCAGGCGCTCCTAGTCTTTGGTGTCTCCCCTCAGCTCTCGGGATGTTAAGTGACTGGTAGCTCATCTCTTTCTTTCCCCAGGGTTTTGTTCCCTCCCTGCTGTCGGGCCAAGCTCTTGCGAAGCGGCTTCCCGCTCGGCGCGGAGCGCCCTGGGGCTCCTTTCCCCCCACCCCGCGAGCCGCCGGTTACCTAGAGACACTCGCTGCGCTTTTAACCATGCAACACCCCTCCGGACTGCAGCCGCCCGAGCCAGGAGCGCAGAGCCTTAAGGGCTGTAAATTAGAAGGAAATAACTACCCTTGTCAAAGCTCTTTTCTTCCTCCGTGCACTTTACATTCAGCCCCGAGTGACACCCCTCCCCACCCTGTAATACGAGGAGGAAACCGTGAAATACTCCATTGTGATTGTGACTTCTTCAGGCGAGTTTCGAAACCTTCATTTACCCGAGAGGGACCGCGGAGGGGGAAGCTCCATTGAATGAAAAAGTTTTGAGCTCTATTTCCACCGCCGGTTAGGTCGTGATTTTTTTTTTTTTTGGTTGGAGAAGGGCGATCGCCCCGAGCCGCACGGTCACTCCAGCAAATATCCACGAACTCGTGTGAGATTCACCTCCGAAGAAACCGTCTGGTCTGGTTTAGTCCATTGTTTTTTACCGGGGCTTGACTCCAGCATACAACGGTCTCCACGGAGGAGAGAAAAATAGGGCGAAGAATGTAATCGAGTGTAGCGGCTTGGATAAAAGTTAGCGATTCATTCCCAAACTTTCTTTTATTTTTTTCCCAGAAGAAAAAAATACTATCCCAACACACCGATCCCCCTACCTAAAACAGCGTTTTCCCTGTGAAATGTTCTCGCATGGAATCCACTGTCTCAAAAAATTGCAAGTTAAATAACAGCCTTATTAACTAGCCGCGCGAAGGTGAGCCGCATCTCCCCCCCTGGGACAGTGTATCGCGATAATGCCGTCCCGATATCCGCCCCCCGACACAATATCACAAGCCAGCGTCCGCGTTTTCTCGCCTGTTTCCAAGACCGAAACTTCTTTCGCAGCTATTAAGGTAAGAAGGCATAAGCGAAGAGGCACCGCAGGGGCAGGGAGCGGGGCAGCGGCGCAGCCCAGCCCAGCCCAGCCTGCCCGCACCGCACCACCCGTGCCGGGGCACCGCAGCACCTCATTACGGTTTCTGACCTCCGAGGGGAAAAGTGCACATTTCCGAGGAGCAGATGCCGGGCAGACGTGCCGAGCAAAGATCCCGTCTCATTTCCATACAATATGTCACATTCCGGCAATTACCTCTTGGGCCAAGCTCTTTCGGGCTGCCGAGAGGGCTATTCTCTCCCAAAGTGAGATTAGATCAACCTGCCCCTCCGTCCCTATTAGACAGCTCGAACTTGTGCAAACAAAACCACCTATTTCCCAAGCGCAGTTAAAGGAAGGAGACAAATTACTGCCATTCATCACCGGCGCTGTAAACTCCCCGCCGCCGCCGCCGGCAGCATCATTTCCATGACAACAACTAGCAGAAATACCTTAGTACCACCGGCTCCGGCTGCCGCTCCTCTCAGCCACAGCCCTCCCGTTTGCGAGGGGCGGCGGTGCCCCGGGCACGGCGGGGGTTGCTGAGCCGGCAGGGAGGCTCTGGAGCCGAGCGGCAAACGAGCATCCACGAAGCGGGAAAGGAGAGGGAAAAGTTTCAGCGAGAGCCCGGCACGGCAGCGCGCCGGCTGAGCCGTGCTGCCCGCCGCCGGCATCTCCCGAGCATCTACCCCGGCGGCACAACTTTCCCAGAGTGGGGACACGTCGCGTTGTCCCTCTCCCTCAGCCGCTCCCGCTCATTCGTATACGTACTCGGTTGCTGTGGAGGTTCCGTCTTTACATCTAGTTTGTAGGTGCCCGCTTCCTTAAAGGCGCATGTAGGCGCTGTCCAGCGGCAGGACCCGAGACACAAAACCCCGGAGACTCCCGGCGGCTGCAGGTCCGGAGGGTGCGTTATCCCGAGGCATGGAAAAGGATTGCAAAAGCCTGAGAAGCCAGGAGCCCGTCCCCGGGCGGCGGGAGGGAAGGAGCGGGCGGGCGGGCGAGGGATGCCGAGCCGCTGCCGCCGCCGCCGCCGCCGCGATTTGCCTTTGTGTGTGTGCGGCGGGAGCTGGGCCGGGACCTGTGCCCGCGTTCCCGGTGCGAGTGCAAGTGCCCCGGGGTGCGCGTGTGCCTGCGCGAAGAGAGGGGACGGAGGCGCCTCTCTGCGCTGCTCTCCCGCTCCCTCTCTCTGAACGTCATTTATGTGAGAGGAGCCCTAGCGGCCTCTCCATAGAGCGGCTGGAATGCGAAACGTCAATAGTGACGCCATGGGAGCCTGACGCTACTGACCCCCCCCCCCCGCCCAGTGTGTGCGCCGCGCTCCCGCCGCACCGCGCTGTGCAGAGCCGTGCAGAGCGGCGCAGAGCCGCGCAGAGCCGAGCCGAGCCGTGCCGTGCCGTGCCGCGCAGAGCGGGTGAGGCGGCCGCTCCGCGTCGCCAGCAGCGGGACGGGGTGGCTGGTCCGCCGCCTCGGGACTGGCTGCCCGCGGCTGCCTGGCGAGTCGCTCCCAAGAGAGATTATTATTATTATTATTATTATTATTATTATTATTATTATTATTATTATTATGCGATCGTGTTGTGTTGTTTTGCAAACACAGCAACTCTTCACCGGCGTGGTTCAAGGGGAAAAAGCTTTGCTTGCTTAATTAGTGACACTTTCAGGAGGACTTAAAGATTTCTTTTTTTTCTGTTATCTTTTTTCCTCTTTTTCCTTTTCTCCCTCTTTTTCTGTTTCCTCTTTTTCCTTTCTATTTTTCCTTCCGTCCTTTTTTTTAATTTTTTTTTTTTTTTTTTTTTACTATTTTCTATTTATTCTTCCCTTCCTCTTTTTCTTTTCTTTTGAAACTTTCCAGTGCGCAGGAGCAAAGAGCAGGTTGTGGAAGGTGACGCTCTGAGCGGGCGCTCGAGTGAGCGGCCCGGAGAAAGTCCGGGGTCCCGCCTCTTTGTCTGTCTGTCTGTCTTCTGTGTCTGTGTTTGTGCGTCTGCCCGGGGCACCGGGCTGCTGCGGTTGGGTCCCCCGCCGCCTCCGCTGGCAGCAGCCGCCCGCCGCCGTGCCCGGTGCTGTGTTTATTTCCGCTGCCGGGAGCTGGGCCGTTCGCTATTGTCATTACGGCCGCTGCTTCGTACGGAGGGGCTCTGTGACACGAGTTCAAGCGACGGGACGCTGCGGGGCCGGGGCCGGGGCCGAGCGAGGCGCCCCGCTTTGCGCACGCACGCCGCCCCGAGGAGGAGGGACCGGCGGAGGCGGCACTTTCGCTTTTCCCGCTCCGGGCCCGCCGCTTCTCGCTCCCGCCGGCCTGTCACCGACACCGCCGCAGAGTGCGCTCCGCAGGCTGGGGCTGGCGCGCGCCTCGGCGGACGCCGCGGACCGGACATCACGTACGGGATCCCCTTCCCGAGGCGGCGGGGCCGGCGGTGCGCGCCGTCCCCCCACGGGCGCCGGGGTCTCCCTCCCGGGCTGGCGCGGCTGCCAGGTCCTCGCTCCCCCCCCTCGCCCCCCCCGGGGGAACCCGCTGTCCGCCGGGCTCCCCGCGCGGCGACACTTCCCCGCCGGACGCATCCAGCCCCCGGCGGGGCCAATCAGCGCCTCCACGTCACCGCGGAACGCCATCCTCGTGCTGCCGCGGCCAATCCACGCACAGGACGCGGCGGGCCCCGTTCCGAGGGGCGGGGCGTGGCGGGCCTGACGCACGGCAGCCGCGTCATTGACGCAAGCGGCGTTGCTAAATTTAGCCGCCGGGCCCCGTGCAGGGCGACCGGGATCGCGCGGGGGAGGGGGCGGAGCCAGAGTCCATTGAGCGGCGGCAGCGGCGGCGGGGCGGGCGGGCGCGCGGGGCTATTTTTGGGCCCCCCGTTTGTGATCCGGCCAAACCAAATATAGACGCGGGCGGGTATTTATAGCGCCGGCGAGTCCCATTGTCGTGGGGCCGCGCCCCCGCCCGGCTTCCTCTGCGCAGGGGGTGGAGTACAGGGCCTCGGGGACCGCCCGCCCGCGGGGACCGCGACGCACCCACGCAGCGTCCCCCCATCGCCCCCCCACCCCGTGTGCCCCCGCGACTCTCCGGAGGGGGCAAGCCGTAGTCAGCTGCTGGCGAGGGGCGCCGGCCCGGCTCTCCTCCTTCCCAAAAAGTTGCGCCGAGACAAACTGGGCGGCCGGGCTCCCCCTCGGCGTGTCCAGGCTCAGGGCGATTGCTTCTGTGCAGCGTGCGCTGCTTTCCCCCATCCACACCCCTGCCCTTCCCCCGCGAAACACTTGAAGTTCCCGAGCAGCGGCCAGACGCCCGCTGCCGTGGGGCGGCGGAGGGGCCGGGGCCAGGATGCCCCCGCCCCCTTGGTGAGGGACACGCGTGGAAGCACGGGGTGTTTCCGCGGCGGGGATGCCCCGGCTCGGCCGCGGCGGGGATACCCCCTGCCTGACGCAACGGAGCGGAGCAGGGGCGGTGGCGGGCGCGCATAGCGCGGCGGTGACCTCATGGCAGAAGCGGCGGCTGGTTGGGAGTCCTCCCCTTGCTCCCCCCCCCCCGCCCCGCTCCAAACCCATTCCCCCCCCACCCTCTCCCTCCGCCTGTTGAGTAAGCGCCGGGAGAAGTGAAAATGCCATGACGGGCCGGTGCGCTCATCCCCGGCGCTGACACGCCGCGAGAAGGGAGATTCCCTTTGATGCCGCTGCCGGCGTGGGCGGCTGAGGGCAGGGGAGGAGAGAGGGTGGCACTTTCCGCCCGCCGCTCACCCCGGGCACCGGCCCTGATAAAAATACTCCGCTTTCCATGCTGTCATTTCTCCTTTGCATCTCGGCCTCTGCTGGGAAAGGGACTCCGCGGAGCGCGGCTGCCACCCGGGGCCGGGTCCCCTCGCCCCCTCCTGTCGGGCTACCCCCGGGGTATAAAGTCCCACTGTCATCCCGAAACTCGCAGCTCTGCACAGAGAGTGCGTGCAATCAGAAGATGTCGGTACCAGTAGGACAGCCCTAGAAACCATACTGGCCCCCCAATTCCGCCTCCCCCCCCCTCAGCCCTCCCCCCGGCCGTGTACTCCGTGCAACTTCGCAGCTTCCTCGAGATGTTCCTGTCTCCCACGACGTGAAAGTATCGTCATGCAAGAAGGCTAAAAAAAAATTCTTTTAAAAAAAGGCAACAAAACCCACCCCAAACTCAAAAACGGTGGCAAAGAGTGTTTCGAAAGCCTTTAAAATAATGTTCGAGGCGCTATTTAAAGAACCGCTACACAGGAAATGGGATATTTGGAGAAAATGGTTAAAGTGACATTAAGAGCCGGGGAGATGTGGGTGCTGAAGAGGGAGGCGGGTGCTCCCTCACCACCTGACCTATGGCAGCAGTTTCCCCCGGGAAGCGCCCGGTCTGCTATTTTGCAGTTATTTACTAAACGAGAGGTCACTCGCTCTATGCTGCGTGCTTCCCAAGCGGCGAAAAGGAAGCCCTTCGTGCAAGGAGCTCCTAATCTAAGGATAAACACCAGGGCGGAGAGATAAGGGGACAGGAACAACACGAGGCGAGTTGCCTAAGTGGTGTGTACATGTCGGCTTGATATGCTGGAGGTGGTGGTGCAGGAGTGAGGGCCAGAAGGGTGGCGTTCCCCGGGCTTATTGGATAGCTCAGGATAATCAAACCAGGCACTGGAGGCTGTGTGTAAGGATGAAGGGAGGAGGCCTGTCAAAATGTGAGGGAGGCCTTGGGAGAAATAAAACTCCCAGAGATGGGGAAGGTTGTCAAGGGACATTTGCCAAGTGATGCCAGAGTTGGGGAGACTGAAAGTTATGTGGGGGCACTGGGAGCAAACAATGTGGAGAGGCTGTGGGGTTCACTTCCAGTGCCCACCCATGCTTTTTCTGCATTTATGACCAAATAACTTGATGACAACTCCTTATCAGAATTTGTAGTTGACTTCTGCAAGACCAGAGCTTGTGTAGTCCAGGCCATTCCTTAGGCTGCAAATTTCTGAGACCAAGGCAATGAAAATGTCATTTGTTTTAGGGTTTTACTGAATAATTTAAATACTCAAGTCAAAAAACATGATGCAGAAATCCTGATCAGCTGCTGTCTATGTGGAGGCACCTACATTCAGTAATGCCATAGAGGTGCTCTTTGGAAGGTCACCTAGTCCAACCTCCTACTCAAAGTATATCCCCCTGTATTACCTACGAATTTGCCTGTCTTCCTCCAGGACATAAAAAACCAACTGTTCCTCTGCCTAAATGCCACCTTCTAGGAAAACCTCAAAAGATGAGTCTGTTGTTACACCCAAATTACATGACAGCTCAGTAGTAGATTCAGCACTTGCACAGAAAATAGGACATGCAGATTCACATAGTTTGTCTGGGGCAGGGGGAGCAAGGGTGGGGATGGGGAGAGTCAACCTACATTCCCCACCTCCCAGGAGACTGCTGGAATCCCTGCATCATTCTGGGTGGCATCTCACCCACCCGTTTGAAGTGGTGAAAGCGCTTTTGGGCTTGTGTGCAGGCACTCTAGTCGAGCGCTTCAGGCTGTCTGCTGGAGTGGAGCAGATCTGCCATTCCCACTCCAAGGACAGCTTGTGTATTTTATGTTAAACACCTGTAGTATAAAAATACTTCCATGGCCTTACATGAACTTTCTTTCTAGCCAGATTAATCCCTTGCTATCAAATATGATTTCCATAGTAAAGGTTCCCTTTCCCCTCCATACCTTCCTACATAGCAAATAACTTGGTGATGAGGCCGTTCTCTTGGATAACAGTCGGTGTGGATTTGAGTCTTAAGCCGAGAAAGGAGCTGAATCTCTGGTCTTCTGTAGTGCTAGAATCTTCCATAGTGCTGAATCCCAGATCTTCAGGAGTGCTGTAATTGGCAAAGCTACAGAGTCAACAGAAGGTAGCACCCACATTCTCCCAGCTGTGTTTTTGAAGGAGCTCATAAGTGAACATCTTCAAGATAGGGTCCTGATACTCTGGAACTTCCTGCAGCCCTAACCTATGTATCGTTGCTCCAGAGGGGCACGATTTGGGGTGAGGCCCTGTCAACTCGTTGCAGGTAGTCTGTTTTGTACCCTTTTCTGTCCCTGCAAGCATGCAAAGAGTTAGATGGTTAACTTGGATTTCTGGATTTCTTTCGGGGGATGGGGCACTAAAGAAAACACTGCAGTTTTTAATTTGGTCAGCCAAAACCTTGTTGGGTTTAGGTCTGAGTCAGAGGCCTACCCTTCAGAGGCAAGACTTCCTGCCATTCAGAAAATAAATGTAACGGGTTCTGGTACTGATCAAGATGACTAAACTTGAAACCAGAATGTGATCCTGTTAAAAATGACACCTAGCTGATGCTGGATAGCCTGGAACAGCAGCTCTGCCTCAGCTGCTTTACCTGGTTAGGCCAGCAAGTTTCTATATGTGAGGCAGCAAGCAATACGTGCTCAGGACACCCCATTTATCACCACTGTGTTTCTAAACTGAAGGAGGAACTCATCCTGCCTCCTTTGCTTCTCTCACTGGGAAAGAAAGGTGCCCTTGTCATGCAGCGGTCATTATGGGAAAGAAGGGGAGCCTTAGTTTAGTCTTTGATGGCGTGTTTGGCAGGTGTATTGATGCTGACAAAACTGAGTCCTAGTCCTGACTAAATTAAGTCCCACTCTGATATAGCCTGATCTCATACTTTTACAGTCAAAAGTTTATATTTTCTTTTCCCAGCTACTTAAAGAAATGATCAGATGGTGTATGCTCAGATTTTCCAAATGACTATCATTGGATCGAGGCCATGCATTGGAGATTTTTGCCCCAAAGGAAGAAATTTTGAGAAAGATTCAAATGATTCAAACCCAGTCTTTTATGAATGTTAGAAATATGCGCAGTATGCTTTGTTCACAATAGCTCTGTTTTCCCAGACAGAAGCTCCACCAACTGGTGGAATTGCCCTGGAATTCTGCAATACCACAGATGGGGAGGCTTGAATATTCCTGGACTGACTCAGCCTGTTCACTTTGCCTGGCCTGTAAGACAATAGGCAATTCTTTCTTGCTTGTGGAGACCCAAAATTAAAAGTAAAGAAGGTCGCTTATTAATGAAAGGAATGATTCCCAGACAAACCCACAGACCGAACTGTGATCACATTAAGTGGAGGGGCTGTTGAGAGAATAATTCCTACTGCCCACGTAAGAGCTGATTAGGAATGGAAGAAGCCAGGACCAGACAAGGTTCAGACATGCAAGCATAGCAGATTATTAAATAAGGAGATGAAGAAGCATTCAGAGGGATCTTAATTTAAGTACATTAATTATGTAATAATGAAGCAGCTTTAAGGTGGATTTATCACGGATATACAAGAACTACATTTTGCATTGGCCTTGATTTTTTCAGGACAATCTTATCTGATTGTGTTCACTTAAAAAAATGAGAGAGGAAAAAAAAAAAGCTCAAGCCCGTATTATCCTGGATAAAGATCTTGAAGAGCTGTACTGCTTTTGCACGGAATAGAGTTAATTTTCTTCCTAGTAGCTGGTATAGTGCTGTGTTTTGAATTTCATATGAGAATAACATTGATAACACACTGATGGTTTAGTTGGTGCTAACTAGTGCTTATACTAAGTCCAAGGACTTTTCAGCTTCCCATGCTCTGCCAGCGAGGATCTGCACAAGAAGCTGGGAGGGGGCACAGCCAGGGCAGCTGACCCCAACTGGCCAAAGGGATATTCCATACCATATGATGTATGCTCAGTATATATATGGGAGGATTGCCGCTTGTGGTGGGCTGGGCATTGGTCAGCAGGTGGTGAGAAATTGCATTGTGCATCACTTGTTTTGTATATTCTTTTATCATTATTATTATTATTATCACTTTCCCTTGCTGCCCTATTAAACTGTCTTTATCTTAACCCATGAGTGTTTTTGTTTTTGTTGTGGGGGTTGTCATTTTTTGTTTTGGTTTTTGTTTGTTTGTGTGTGGTTTTTTTTTTTATTCTCTCCCCCATCTCACTGGGGGTGGGGTGAGCAAGCAGCTGTGTGGTGTTTAGCTGCCTGCTGGCTTACAACACAACAAAAGCATTACATTTAATACAGAGAGGCAGGTTTTAATGAAGGATCAATGGCATAGGGCTGGTTTATAAACCCCCAAAGTTAATACTTTTTTTCCCCTCTACCTTATAATTAATAAAAGCAATTATTATTATTATTTTGTGAGTTTTTTCCCATGGCTTCCTTCTGAGCCCTGCATTTCTAAATTTAATTCTTGATTGAAAAATCAATCTGTGCTCCTAAGAAGAGACTTCTTACCACATGGAGTACTACAAAAATGCAACTGCATCACTGTCAAGAAAATAATCATTGATACCAGGTAATCATTCAGACCTGTTCAGCAGGCATTGCCGTTCTGGCAGTCTAATACTTTCTGTTCGTGTTTGCAAAGGATAGCTCCTCAAAAGCATCAACTTGTTATTTATTTACTTTTCCTAACATCTTTCCATGAGCAGAACCTTTTAAATTCCATCTGTTCTTATTACCTTGTCTTTCCGGTTACCCTGTTTGTTTTTCTCCTAACGATCCCTAAACCATTTACGTATGTTACTGGGCATTGTGTTTCATTTACTGTCTCTCTCACCTCTTCTTGGACTGCATTTTCTTTCCTTCCTACTGTTTCCCTGTCCGTCTCTCTCCCTTCTTGCTACTGTGCTGAACCACCCATTTCCAAGAGCCATCAGGCAGCCGTTCCTCAGCTGGGGTAGGATGAGGGCGTTGAGGAGAGGATAGTGGGAGAGTCCAGCTGTGAAGGCAACTAACTGACTGTCCAGGTTTTGCTTTTTGCTTCATCTCTGTCCTGGCTTGTGTCTTTGCACAACTCCATTTACCCCTGCCCGCTTTGTTTTCCCATCTGTAAAATTACAACAGGGGCTTTGGGAAATAAAGGCAGAGGCATGAAAACTAATTACTATTATTATTTATGTCTTACTAACGCACAAGGCCTCGGACCCCTCAATGGCAATAATTCATTTTTTTTCTTATATAAATAAATGATTTACCTGAGAAGATCTAGGCTATTTCTTTCAAGCTTATCACATCTTAAAGGTCAGAAGTGGGCTCTAGTATCACGTCAGAGGTTAAGAGAGTTTAAGCACCAGCTTTCTTCAAGTATGACTAAAACTTCTGGCATTTCTGAATCAGCTGAAATACACTGTTAGAGTGAGCTGATGAAATCACTTGTGTATGAATGACCAGACCATGCTGTATGCGCTTCAGGCCTGAACTTACAGCCCAAGCTCTGGGAACAAAGTGATGAGCTCAGAGTCTAGTCTTTGGGGTTGCGAAAATCGTCTTGAAATCCAAACATGAGTGAAAGTGGGAAGTGACAGCTGCCTGAGCACACAGTAGGCTGGAAATGTCCTACCTGGAGCTACGCTACGCACAGTCCTCTGTGCAGCCCTCTGGAGATGGCCAGAGCGAGCAGTGCCAAAACAAATTTACAAACAAAAGGAGCAAAGAGCGCTGAACGCAGGTGTGCTGCTCTTGGACAAGCTCAGGGAAGCTGGGCTGTTATTCCTCTACCAAAGAGGAGGAACCTGCTGCCATTTCTGCGGGAGAAGCTGTGAGAAAGGCAAGAGAGGATGATGTTGCCTCAGACTCTTCAGGAAAGCATCTGAGCTTTGAAATGTGTCTTGGAAAGTCGATCTTGAAAGTTAAACCAAAAGAGAAGCTGAATTCCTGACTTTATTCCCCACTGTTTCAAGGAGCCAAGGAACTTGATAGTCTCACCTGATTATAATTTTAAGCTACACAAAAACTTATAGGCAGAACTTGAGATGGTGATCTGTTTCAAATAGCAAAAAATTTGAAACATCAAGAAGTGAAAGTCAAAACCATCTAAATACAGCTTTAGAAAACAACCATCGCTGCTTCTGGGGCACCTAGAGCAGTGATCCAAAATTGCAGAAAGGCTGCGTGTCTCAATCCTGGGGGAGACAGAGGAGAGATTCCACACCTCGTCTTCTGCTTGCTTAAGTTATCCTCCCTTGGGTATTGAAGCTTTGCAAAGGCAAACAGGAAGCATCGCCGTGGAACTGAAAATCAGCGGAGCTCCTCGCTGCTGTAGCAGAAGGTGCATCTGTTTTTCTAGGGAAAGGACCTTCCCATTTTCAAAGTAGCAAAGTCATAATAGATCCTCTCCAGTTCCTGTGACTCTGAAAGAAAACACCAGCAGAAGTCTTCGCAAAGACTATTTAAAGTGAGCATAATTCTGCATAGTTTTGGCCGATCTCGATACTCGTCTTACAGGAAGGGAATGGAAAATTCTACAGAAAGAGAATTAATGTTTGGACGATCTCCTATGTTTCACTAGGACATATTTGTATTTTTATAACACATTTGTTGAGGATGATGAGGCAAAAGCTTTGTCATGTTGCAGTTAAATTTGGCAACAGAAACTAATGCATAGTTAGAAGTTGTGGGCAATTTAATGAAGACATTTCATTCCCATTTTCTCTTCCCTTCATCAAAGCTTTCATGTGCTGAGTGCTAGAATAACTGGTGTTTTCACCCTACCAAAATTTCCCACTGATCTTTCTGCGCATTTGTGGTTCCATGCGAGGAGGAAAAAAGCTTCCTGCCATCTGTTCTGAATTAGATATCTTCTCCTATTATATTCCCCCACTTTATTGTTTTTGTTTTTATGAAACAGTAACTTAAATTCACAGTATTTGTACCCCTAAGAGTTTAGGCAATTCCCTTTATTTTTCACGCTGCGCTTATTAAGATACAGAAATAGTGCCCTGTTTTCAGTAGACAGATAACACTACCGAGCTTCATCTTTTTATCATTCATTACACCTTTCCCTAGCATGGTATTTTCCTTCTAATGACAAGAACCTGAAACAACATAATAAACTGGCTTTTATTAAAAATTCTGTAATTTCGCGATCATTTTCTTTTTAGTTATTCAGCTGGCTTTTTAATTGCTTTATTACCAACATTTCTAGAGGGCTCCACATCACCTGCTCGTTTTGTGTCACATCAGCATGCTCTGCTAAATCCTATTAATTTTTCACCTGCGCTGATAAGCGCGCAAGGAGCGCGCTGCTTTTAGATATTTAAACTCGGCCGGCTGAGCCGCGGCAGCTTCACCAGCTACCGAGTGAAATCCACTTGCTGCTCCTGTTCCCCACGTCGCGCACGGCCGGCTGTGAAATGCAGCCCGGGTTAAGGAACCGGTTTATTCCCCAGCAAAACCGCTGCAGAACGCCCGGTATGAGCGTTTGCTTTAAACCCCAGATTAGTGGAGCTCTTCTCAAACAAACAAACAAACCTACGCAAGAAACAAACCCCAAAACTCGTTATTTCGCCGTTTCACCGGGGCTTGCCAAAGTCACCGGACGATACCCGGCGCTGAAGGCTTCAGGCAGGAGGGGGTCCCCCTTGCTGGCTCCCCCTCCCCCTCCCGGAGCGCGGGCAGGTGACGGCGGGTGCGGCACGCGCGCCGGGTCCCGTGACGCCGCCCGCGGGCTCCGAGCCCGGTCCCGCCGCGCGCGCGCGCGCGCCCAGCTGAGCGCCGCGTGACGGCGGCGGTGGCGCCAGCAGGTGTCCCCGCGCTGCCGCCGGGACACCCCCTCTCCCCCCGCGCCTTTCCCCCGGCGGGTGACCCCGGCCGGCCCCTGGCCTGGCTCCCGGGCGGGGAAAGCTGCGCTGTAACGAAGAGGTTCCCCGGGGACCAGAGAAGCCGGTGTCGGGCAGCGGGCTGTGCCCACTCCGCGTCCCCTGCCAGCGCGGGTCGCTCGGAAGGGTCTCACCGCGGGGCGGCTGCTCGCTGCAGCACCCGCCCGGGTGACCGGTTTACCGTCTTGCCCTCAGAGTGGGGGAGGAAACTCAGAGGCGCCTCATTGCAACTTGCGGGAGAAGGGGCGGAGACGAGACTTAAACGCCCCGTTAAGCGGCAGCTGCCGAGATAGCCACCGCGCTTCTCCGAGCGGCCGCGCTTCGCGACGACACACGCTGGGCACCCGGAATCCCGCTCCCCCTACGCGTGGGGCCGCCGGGGCTGGAGGGTGGGAGGCGTATTGTAGCTGCCGCGGGGCTGCCGGGCCCCGCTGCTTGTCCTACGCGCCCCGCGGGAGCAGCGGGCCCGGCTGAGGCTTTTGCGGGGCAGAGCGGCACCGCCGGGTGCGGGCAGCGACTCCGCTTCCCGGAAACCCGGTGCCGGAGGCTTATTTTCCGTGGGGTTTTTCCCGGGGAGGTGTAAGGAGGCGGTGTGTATGTGTGTGTAGGGGGGGGAATCCCCCCGGGCCGCGGCCCCGTGCTCCCAGCCCGCCAGGAACGGGCGCCAGCGACCGGCCCGCGCCCGTCACGCGCTCTCCGCCGCCACCGGCCAGCCCGCGAGCCGCCCGGCAGCCCCCTGCTCTCCGCGGAGGCGGGGCCGGCCCGTCACCTGACGGCGCCTACGCCGCGCGCGCGGCCCCGCCCCCCAGCGCGTGCGGACGGCAAACAAACGGCCGTGCCGCCGCGCACCGCGCCTTCTTATTTTTTATTATTTTTTTTTAATTTCCCCCCTCCGCCTCCTTGGGCTATAAATAGGTCGCGCCGTGCGTGTGTCACGTTCCCATTACGTACGCCTTACGCTGACGCACGGGGGCGGTGCGCTCCGTGACGTCAGCACGTATCCGGCCAATCTATAAATAAACTTCCGGCGGCCGGTGCCAGGGGCGGGCGGGCGCAGGCCGCGGCGGAGCTGCCGATCGCGCTCCCCGGGGAGCGACCGGCCTCGTTGCCGTAGCGACCACAGCCTCGTTTCCTCGAGCGGCTGCTGGGCGGTGCCGTGAGGGGGGATCCGGGCCTAGAACTGCCTTCCCTTTTCCCGGCGTCGCTCCGCTAGGAGCTCCGCTGTTGTCGCGGCCTGGGTGGGAAGGAGTGCCTGGGGGGCGCTGCGAGTAGGCCGCATACCCTCCGGCGGGAGGGGGCTGGGAGGGCGGGCCGAGGCCGGGCCTGCTCTGCCGGCGCTTGGTGACTGCCCTCAGTCTGTCTGATCCTCTTGCTGAGGTGGTAGTGCAGCGTGGGTTGCTGTGCAGGTGTCAATTACATACTTCTAATTAGTTCTCTGCTGCTAAGGCAGTCGGGTTTTTGGGACGGGCCAGGGCGAAGGAGGGGTCCGTCTGCAGTGGTGTGCGAAGCTCCTCTCAGCTGGGAAGGGGAGCAGCCTCGGGAACTGCACTCCCATGCACATATTTTAACTCCTACTGAGTAGGGGAGCTGCATGCCAAATGGCACCACTTTTAGGAACCATATTCGAACAGCAGGTGATACAGACTTTGGTCCTGTCTTCTCACCTGGCTGTGTAACATGTCCTGCGCTGCGGCAGTTTGCTGCGGTGTGTTTTAAATCATTGTTTGTCTGCGAGTGCTGACTGTGAGTAATTCAGTAGTTGCTCTGTGTCGTGGTTTAACCTGGGCTGGCAATACAACCACCATAGCTGCTCACTCAGCCCTTCCCCCACCTCCCCTAATAGGGGAGAGAATCGAAAGGGAAGGGAGAAACTTGGATTGCAATAAACACAGTTTAATAAAAATAACAAAATACTAATGCACAACTAGTAAATATATATATAATAAAAATAAAAGATACTCAAGGCAATTCCCCACAAACTGTCCACATTAAACAGCCAGGCCTAGGAAACAGCAGCTGGTCCCAAAGCCAATCCCAGAGAGAGAAAAGAGAGGACAAAGAAAGGCTTAGAAGCATCTGCAAAATAGCAAAGAGTTGAACTAAATGTCGTGCATTAAAAACTCCTCTGCCTCTGACAAAAAAGAGTGAAGGAAAAATAAACACATATGCAAGAGAAGGCACCTGAGAGACAGAGCACAGAAGAGCCAGCTGGAAGGTCCTGACTCTATGAAGCATGATGGTAATGGGATGGAATGCTCTTATTGATCGGTCTGGATGTCAGTCAAGCTCTGCCTCATCCATGCCCCTCTTTCTTGATGCCTCACACCTGTGGGCAGAGTGCTCAGAATGTCCTTGGCTCTTAGACCAGAGCAATTAAAAACATTAACTCTGTGCTGGGGTGTTATCTCTTGTTCTCAAACTAGGTCCAAATAATGAGCGTACTAGCTATGGAAAAGAAAGGTTGCTAACTGCATGAAGAAAACCCATTTTCAGTCAAACCAGCACACTCTGCAGTCGACCCAAGTCTATGTGCAGTGGAGATAGAGTGCATAGCAGGAATGATAACTACAGTGATCCCGCTACACTCCTAGTCTGAGATCCAGATCCCAGGTAGAGTTTCAGGCAACCCATAAGTATTTTAGCTAGCTGTTAAAAAATTAGGTAATGTATTCCTTGCTACATGAGGATGTGTCATAGGCTTAGATGCAGCAATCCCCTTGGAAGTAGGCAATGGATCCCTTTAGGTTGAGAAGGCAAGTGAATGTAGCTCTTTCACAGTCTGAGCAAGTGCTCTAACTACTAGTCAAGCTGCACAAAAGTGGCTGTCATGGCTGGTCTCGATGTCATCAGTACGTATTAGGCCCCTCAGGACTAGGGGTGTAGCAAGATAATTCATTTTGCAAGCAGCTGTGCTGGCTGGAGATGCAACTCTCCCCCAGTGATTTGTTGCCTTTCCTCTGCCAGAGCTACCGCCCCCACAGCTCTTGAGTTAATGTTGGATAAGTGAGCAGCTGGGTGAACTGTACTAATTTTGCCTGAAGCACACTAGGGAGGATTTGTGCAGTCTCTCTTACTGGCAGAGGTTTGTACTTGGGTTATCTATGGTACCTAAATGATGACAGCATTATATGACATTAATAACAGTGATGTTTGAAAGAAGATACCTGCCTGTTGTTTTAGGTATTGGGACAACTTTCTTGTGAGTACATGGTATCTCTGGGATTCAGGTGGGTAGACAAATGCCTGGGTCAGTCTAGATGGTAATACTTCTGGATCTGTTCACAGCAGTGCTAGATGTGCCTGAGTAACCTGTGGTGAAACTGGAGGCGTGGGCAGCGTGTTTGGCTATCGTGTATGGGCATCTCACTTGCACCCTGAATGTATAGGGATCTGTTCAAAGCCAGGCGTACTTGACTGGCTGAACAATGTATTGAAAAACAATTCTGGAAAAAGAAATCCAATTTAGTACTTAAAATGTTGCTGAGTAATGTAATGATTAAATTATTGCCTAGTTTTGATTGGAAGCTTTCTGGGTAGGGGAGTGTCACCATTATTTGCTTTCTCATGCATTTTATTGCTTACACCAAGCTGTGGTTTTCTTCCAAAGAGTCTTTGTAAAGCAGTAGCAAATTAAAAGTAGATAGCAGATTCACTTATTGTAGTGCTTATAGTGCTTGGGGTTTCAGGAAATCCAGTGATCTTAGTTGTTTTTGGTAGTTTTGTACTTCATTTTGTAGGTCAACATCTAAAACTTGATTGGTTTGCTTAAATTATAGATTATAAAGTACTTGATGCTACACTTGTCTTGTGCTTTTTCATCAATGAAATGTAAAAACTAACTTCTCCCATTCAGAGAATTAGCCATTTCAGTGATTCAGAGTTTCCACTAAGTTCTGTGTATGTGGGGAGTTTCATATGTATATTGTAGCCCTGGTAGAGTAGATGAATTCATTTATATCTTTCCACAGATAAAGTGAAAATTTTACAACTGGCAGTGGGTTGAGTGGTGATACTTGTAATTTCTAATCTGTAGTCAGCTTCCTAGGCCCTATTGGATGGACGGTCATTTCTTACAGATGTTGCAGCATTTCTTTATCTTGCAGTTTCTTTTGGAGGTATACCCTTTTCTGATGTGTATAATCTGTTGGAACATCATACAGAGGCTATGTCAGCCTTAGAATCATAGAAGAGTTTGGGTTGGAAGGGACCTTCAGAGGTCATCTAGTCCAACCCCCTGCCATGAGCAGGGACATCTTCAACTAGATCAGGTTGCTCAGAGCCCCATCCAGCCTGGCCTTGAATGTCTCCAGGGATGGGGCATCTACCACCTCTCTGGGCAACCTGGGCCAGTGTTTCACCACCCTCATTGTAAAAATTTTTTTCCTCGTGTCTAGCATGAATCTCCCCTCCTTTAGTTTAAAACCATTACGCCTTGTCCTGTCGCAACAGGCCCTGCTGAAAAGTCTGTCCCCATCTTTCTTGTAGGCCCCTTTTAAGTACTGAAAGGCCACAGTAAGGTTTCACAGCCTTCTCTTCTCCAGGCTGAACAACCCCAACTCTCAGCCTGTCCTCATACGAGAGGTGTTACATCCCTCTGATCATTTTTGTGGCCTCCTCTGGACCCTCTCCAACAGGTCCCAGCCTTCTGGGAGTTCAGATTTGATGGTAATAGCAGCTTCAGTTCTTGAGGATAATGGTTTGCTTCTTCAGTAATTGCATTATTGGATAGAAACTTGATGGTTCTACTGTTATTTTATCTGTAAGCTTTTAGTTTGCTGGAAAGTTTTTCAAGACAGCCTGGGTGGCTGCACAGGTGATCTGAAGCTAGGAGCAGCTCTGTTATCTGTGAGAGATATACTCTGATGTTTTCCGCTGTTGCAATAGGATAGATTACTTGCAACATCAGCAGCGGGATGGCTGGTATCTTTGCCTTTACCTAGTCAACCCCAAATTCTGAATTCTAAGCCACTGGCAGCTTTCTAGAGGCAGGTGAAAAGAATGGAAGGATCTAATGATGAACAAACCCTCATGCTAACCTACCTCTGAATGTGGTGGAGACAAGTCACAGCACTGTCTTTCCAGGAAACATTGACTTAGTATTTCCACCCTGTGATGTTTCAAAGAGGACATTGGAGAGAGTTATTGTACAGTGCCACTGGTGGGCAAAATGAGATATGTGGATGTATTTGAACTAAAACACTGTTAACAAGCTTCCATTAAACTGATCTTGAGCTTTTTCTTGATGAGTTTTGTGCTACTTGATGCCTGAAGGTCTTCTAGGGTGTTCAAGTATATTACTGTTTGGCTTTTTAGAGGGTTTTGGTAGCAAAACCACTCAGGTGTACAGTGACCTCTATTCCCCCAGAAATAATAGAGCTGGGACACTTGACAGTGGGCTGAGGAAAGATGACTTTAACGCTGTTATCACTTCTCAATGCTGAGTCCCAAGGCCTTGAATTAATGAGGATGAGAAAGGTAGGAAGTTAGAGAGAATCTTGGTGGGGCTCAACTGAAAACAAGAAACAGTAGTGACTTTTTTTAGTTCACATGCATAGGCAGTAATTCTAGCAGTGTAGTGGCTTGTTTGAACAGAAGACAAGTAGAAACAGAACAAAGATAGAGCTTGGGGGAGGCAGAGAAAGATGACTATGACAAAAAGCTGTAATGGCTTTATAAGGTACAGTAATGAAGTAAAAAACTAGTCTCCTTTATAGTTGTCTGCCCAGGCTCAGAAATCTCTTAATTCTCGGTGCTGTGGTAAACTACCTCTACAGTGATGATGCCTGTGATCAGGCTAATTGATGGTGGTTCTGTCATTTCAAATGGTAAACAGTATAAATATTTTTGCAGCAACACTTGGTTGTAAGAAAATCTGATTTTAGTGTGACAATATTGTACATTGTTTGAGTACTTTACCAAAACATAATACTTTTTTGGAATATATATATATATATATTTTTAAATTTGCCCCTAGGTAGACTGGGTTACTTTTGTCAGTTAAGTCACTCCAGTCTGTTTTACAAAATTTAATGTCAGATATATATATTTTTTTTATCAATAAAAGAAAAGCAAAGCATTCTACTCTGACTTGCTAGCGTTTATCTTGAGCAAATCCTTATTCCTTCTTTTCCAGAAATGTTTCATTTGTTGAAGTGAAGAAAATCAAGTTATAAAAACATGTTTGGATGGAATATGACAGTGCATGTGATTGTTTTAAAATCCAGTTATTTGAATTACTGAAAAGTGTGGCTTGGTACAGTTCTTGAATATGATCATAACAATACTGTGTGTGAGGGCTCTGTGTTCTAAAAAGGTTTTAATTGGCATTGTTTTCTTCATTCCCTTGTTTTTCTTTTCATAAGAAGCAAAAATGGAATAACTTCATGATTTGACTGGGACATCATAAGCATAAGAGCACAAGATGATGTGGTTTGTTAATGTCAGCATTGCAGCTTACGTCTGTGGTCACACTTCAAAATGCCCTTCTTGGTTTATCTGCCTTCTGTTCTTCTTTTCACTCTAATCTCTCTTCTGCCTTGTACCTCTAGAGTTTCCAGTTTCTGGTTTGGGACTCCGTCCTTCCACAATTGGCCAGTTCTGGACTTTCCCACTTCACATTTCCCTAATTGACTGGATTTGTTCATTTATTTATTAAAAATAAGGAGTGATTTCATGTTAGCTTTCTAGGGTTTTAATATAACCTATGTTTACTTTTTTCTTTTTTTTCAAGCTGGTCTCCTTGTGGAAGAAGTACTTATGAAACCTGTTTCTGCCTAAAGCATGAGGCTTTTTCTTGTGCTACATTCGGCCCTTTTCTAAACATTTTTTGACATTTGGTTTCTGTTATACACTCTTCTGCTCTTGACTTTCTTGTTCAGAACTGACTTCAGTCATGAATAGAAACTAGAAAGGAGTTTTGCTCTGGGATCTGGCATGTAGCAGAGACAGAGCTACTTATGTATGATGAGATTTGTGCCTCTCCTTATGATGGTCTTTTCTACTAAGGAGCAGATCTTGCCCACCCTCCTTAATTGGTCTGCAACTTGCTCAATCTTCCATGGCAAAGCCAAGACTTTTGCACTGGGAAGGAGATACAAGCCTGAAACATGATCTGATTCTTCTCTGAGGAGAATAATCAGTCTGCCTTTAATATAATTAAGGTTTCTAAAACCATAGAGTGGCAAATAGTCACGGAGGACTAGTGACTTCTTTCTGTTTCCTGTTCCCCCAACGTGATTTGAAGTATTCTGTTTGGAGAAAGACTAATCCCCTCTCTTTTGCTTGTAGAGATGTGAGGAAAGGCAACATGGTTTGTCTTTTGTGAGAGAGGCACTGGTTACTATTGTGTTAGCCCATGTAATCCTGTGTGTCAAACTGATATGATATTGTACACATTCTCAGTAATTTATTTACAGAAATGTACATAAATAACTTTATTGCTATTTTTCAATTAGATACTTGAAAAGTGCATGGTATACTTAATTAACCCTACTTGTGTTTTAGTCGTGGAAGCAGTGCTGCAAAAGCAATGCAAGGTAGAAATAACCAGTGCAGCCATCTGCAGTGTGATTCAATTTTGTTTGGATCTCCTCAGTCAAGGATTGGGGAAAAGCTAGAAAATGGATGATTGAGGATTTAGGTGTTTGTTCTTGACTATGATCATTTGGACAGTGGGCCAATTATTGGTGGAGATGGTTGGGTAGGGGGAAGGATGGCTGAACAAGATAAATGATTTGGAAATCACTGTTGATGGAACTTGGTAGGACTGATAAAACAGGAGGAATGGATGTTAGGAAGTCTTGGTAATATCAGAGAAGATCTCTTGTAGGTTGTAAAGGCTGGAGTAAGTGCATTGGGAGATTTTTTTTTTATTATTTTTTTAAGAACTAGAAGAAAATATGGGAAATGTCATACTGAAGTTCTGCGATTCAAATACTTTGTTTGATTTAGAGCCTTTTTTTTTTTTCCAAAATTCTACAATGTAGACAAAAGCTGATTGTTAACCTCTACTTCTGAGTGATGCTTAAATTCACCTTGTAAAAAATAAGTTTACACATACTGATACAGTAATTTTATAGATTTAAAGATGCAAGCTTGCATGTACAGTTAATGTTTTCATTTTGAAACCTGTCCTAATTGATTCTTAAAACTGAAGGAAGGAGTTATACATGTGTAAGTATTAAGCTAAAATAAAGTCTTGGCTGAGCAGTGTGTGGGATTCAGTAGAGTCATGGATGCATAATTGTACAGATTTATTTATATTTAAACAATTTCCTGAATTCAGACTGTGCCTCTCTGTTGTATAAATACCTCCCCCCATAATTTCACAATCACTTTAAAAGCTACAAATCCTTGTGCTCTAGTTGGCTACTGACTTTTAGTAGCCCATCATATGGTATAGATTTGCAAAGCTGACGCAAAATGGAGCAATTAATCTCCTCCATAATACAGGCTGCTGAAAGCCTATCACCCCGAAGCTCTGCTCATTGCACTGTAACCCCGCTGAGTACCAAGACAAGTTCAAGGTTTTGGTTTTGGTCTTAGACTTTACAATGCTCGATGGCAAAGGCCCAAGCGGCCTGAGGGAACACCTTCTGCAGTCACGGCCGCTCATGACAGCTGCATTCCACTGGAACAATGGCATTGTTGGCAAAATGGGGAATGAATGGGAGAGACAAACTGCTTCTGCAGCTAGCCCACAACTGAGGGATTCGTTCCTGGAACACATCAGAGTGACTATAAACCTCCCCGTCCTTGGAATTAAGCGTAAAATTCACTTGCTTCAATCTTGACTTTCCACAATGATGGGGGAAGAAAAAATCCCTAGGACGTAGACAGAGATGATCTCAGTTTCTTTTTAAAAAGCCCAAATAACAATGTGTATAAAAGTATAGAAAAACTAGTGTGAATTTTGTCCACTCTTCCTGTGCAGGTTTTGGTAGTTTTCCTCTTGATTTCTCTCCTCAGACTTTTCACTCTGCTGGCCAGCGGTAAAAATGCTACTTAGGCTTGTGTTTTGGATGGGGAAAAGTCTCAATCAAAGAGGAGACAATAGAAAGCCATGCAGAAATGCAACACAGAAGGCTGTTTCTAAAAATTTTAGCTTCATTTTTTTTCTACTTCCCTCTTTGCACACCTATTTTAAATATACTTTGTATTTACAGATGTGTTATTGATTGTTCAAATGCAACAGTGAAATGTATCACCTGTTGCAGATGTGTTGCAACAGTTTTTGAGACGAGAACCTCACTGATATGTTGTATCTTGTGTTTGAATGAGAGTAAGGAAATCAAATAATGGGGAGAAAATACCCACTACAATTTTTTTCCAGAAAAACATTGGACAATGTTGATGACCCATCTGGCTGTTGTAGTCTCTTTATTCGATAGTTAAATTTTGGGCCTGAGCCTAAAGAAACTGTGAATCTGTTCTGAAATAGCTAACAAATGGCTCAGTCTCCAGAAACAGAAGTCCACCGAATCATGGGTGTCATTAGAGGGTGACTGGAGACAGAGTGTCTGCAATGCCAAAGGAAGCTGGTGGGTGTCAGGTTCAGAACAAGAGGAGGTGGTTCTTTGCACAGCGTGTCGTGTCGCTAAGCTCTGAAATTCCTTGCTTGAGGATCTGACAAGTACTAGAAGTTTGCATGGATCCAAGGAGACGGAAAAGCAAGCAATCAAGAGTTAGTAGCTATAAAGATGCAGCATGTGAACTCAGGAGTGGTTGAGAGCGGAAAGTCTTTCAGGGATGCATTCAGATGCTTTTGCTGAAGCATCTTATTTTTTTTAGTCAATATTGCACAGAGTGCTTGGTTGGGGGATCACTGATCTGACACAGTGCAGCTGTCTCTGTATTTCTATGCTTAAAAGCAGTCTGACGAGAATCGAGGGGTTGACAAAGCTTACGGAGAAATCAAAACTAAAGCTGGCTGTAAGGCAGTGCAGAAGATCTTGCAATTCTGCGTGACTGAGAAAATGGCAGATGAAATTCAGAATTGATAAATGCAAAAAGATGCACATGAAGAAAACCAACTAATTATATATACACAGTGATGCTCTCTGAATTGTCTATTATCATTTAGGAAGGATCCTGGACTCATTGTGAATAGTTCTCTGAAAATGTCAGCTCAATACTGAGTGAAGGTCGAAAAGGCAAGGAAGGGGCAGAAAGAGCAAAAAGGGAAAAAAATCCAAACCAAAACCAAAAAACCCCAACAAAACAACTCATCAAGCTGTTGTATGAGTCCATGGAGATCTTGAAAGCTTCATATATTTTGGGCCACCTTAGCAAAAGGGAGATAGAGTAGAATTTGGAAAAAAAAACAGAGCAAAGGAGTGAGGATTGTTGGAATGGTTTTCAATTCAAAGGCAGAAAAGTTTTTTCACGTTAATAGATTTAAGGGGAGAGGTATTGAATATGATAGCTCTCTGCAGAGGGATGAATGGTGGACGGGAGGACATGGAGCAAATAATTCCTCTCTTATTAATAAAGCATAAAAGAAAATGAAGTCTTCAGAATGCAAGCTTAGCAAGAGCTACTTTTAAAGAAGAAAAAAAAACCAAAAAAAACCCCAACAAAACCACCACCAAAAAAACCAACCGGAAAGCTAAAAAACACGCAGCAAAACACAACCAAATAGGCTGGGCATTTGTTGCTGCAGGTGATTTGAATAAATAGGTTAAAGCAGTGATTGATAAATTAATGGGGCAGAGGTCCACCAAGGATTACTAAGCACAAAGATGGTGATGCTGCTTCTGCTTCAGAAAGACCTTAGACTGCCTGCAGCTGAAGAGGGGTGGTGCCATGCTCTTCCCAAAGTAGTCGGGGTGGGGTAGCAGAGTCAGTGAAGGAGTGTGCCTTAGTTCTCGGCCCTGATGTTGATAGCAGTTGCAGTGATGCTGTGCAGTGCGGCATGTAGCGGATGAAGTGTCTTGTTCACAGGATGTGGTGTGTGCGTGTAACAGTTGAGAGGAAGGCTTTGTTCCTGAATATAAAAAGATGGAAATAATTAAAATTCAACATAGAAAAAAAAACCCTAAAACCAAAAAAACCCAGAAAAATGTGGCCTGGTCTGTTACCTGTCACACATTGATTTGATGAGTGATTTTGAAATTATATCAGCAAGTAACAGGACAAGAGGAAATGGCCTCAAGTTGCACGAGGGAAGGTTTAGATTTGATACTAGGAAAATATTCTTCACGGAAAGGGTTGTGAGGCCTTGAAACAGGCTGCCCAGGGAAGTGGTGGAGTCACCATCCCTGGAGGTGTTTAAAAGGTGTTTAGATGAGGTTCTTAGGGACATGGTTTAGTGCTGGAGTTAGGTTATGGTTGAACTTGATGATCCTGAGGGTCTCTTCCAATTGAAATGATTCTATGATGCTATGATTATAAGCTTTCAGTAGCTAGGGGAAGGTGATCTGTGGGGTGGTCTGGGGTAGAGGTTGTGTGTTAGTGATGTCAAAGAATGTTTTTCATTTTCCAATTCATCACTGCAAAGCCTGTTCTTTTCCTTGAGTTTGTCTTAGTGATATATTTTTCAACCAGGTACCAATTTCTGTGTGACATTTAGAGACATGGGGGACGGTGCTGTCTTAATTCAAGGTAGCAAAGACCAGAAGTTGGGTATTGCCTCCATTTTGGCAATGGTGGTGCCGTGAAGAACCTCTTGCTGGTTCTCCCACTGATTTTACAGAAGCCACCTCTGTCTGTGGAAAGAGCAGCTGGTCATAATAGCCATGAGAGTGGGTCCTGGGGAGTAGGGTACTTGCTTTTATCCCTGAAGCCTTTAAAAAGCAACACAAGAATGAATAAGTTTTTTTTACTGAACTTTCTGTGTTTATCAATGTTATGCACTCAGGAAAATCATAACAACTAAGTCTTGTGAATACATGTACCTACAGTATATCAGATGCATCTGCTGGACCACAGTCTCATAATAAAAAGAGAAAATGAGACTTATAAAGTTACTGTTTATTACCTCTTCAAGACTGAATCACTCACATTGGAAGTGAAAGAAGACTCTACTCTTTCCATTTTATTAATTTTTTTTTTTTTTAATAACACTCTGTACAAAGCAAATGAGGTAATGCTGTGTCCTGGTTTCATCTGGCCTAGAGTTAATTTTCCTCCTTGTACCTGGCGTAGTGCTGTGTTTTGGATTTAGTATGAGAAGAATGTTGATAACGCACTGGTGTTTTGGTTGTTGCCAAACAATGTTCATACTAAGTCAGGCACTTTTCAGCAAGAAGGCTGAAGGGGCACAAGAAACTGGGAGGGAATAAAGCCGGGACAGATGACCCAAACTGGCTAAAAGGATATTCTGTACCATAGGATGTCATGCTTAGCAATATAAAACTGGGGAAAGAAGAAGGAAGTTTGGGACGTTTGAAGTGGTGGCGTTTGTCTTCCCAGGTAGCTGTTACACGTGATGGAGCCCGGCTTTCCTAAAGGTGGCTGAACGCCTGCTGACAAGAAGCAGTGAATGAATTCCTTGTTTTGCTTTGCTGGCAAGTGCCACTTTTGTTTTACCTACTGAACTGTCTTTATCTCAGCCTATGAGTTTTCTCACTTTTACCCTTCTGATTCTCTCCACCATTTCACTGAGAGGGAGAGTGAACAAGCAGATGCATGGTGCTTAGTTACCAGCTGGGGCTAATCCATGACATGCTGAAATGCTGTGTTTTCCAGTGCCAGTTTGCTTCAGCATCTGATAGAAAATATGAAGAAGTCATCCCCATGGAAAGTATCTCCTGAATTGGGTTGAAGGCAATAATAGAGATTCTGTGGTTCAAACTTCTGCCTATGACAAAGTTCTGAGTATTACTGATCCAAATGCCATCTTCAAAAAACCACAATAATTAGGTAACTAGGGGAATAGTCTGTATAAGGAATGAAGAAGCAAATAGATAAGTGTAACACTTTTTACAATTAATGAACAATGCTAAGTGTTTTTTAACACTTAAAAATACAAAAAAAAGTCTGGTATGTATATGCTGGTTTGAGTCATTTCTTCAAGTTACTGGGTGGAATTGATTTTTGTTTTACACATTGTGTGACCCTTATCTTCTGTAGCTAGGTCTTTGCTGAGGGCCTTAAGTGTTCATTTCACAGTTAGACAAGTGATTTTTAACCTTTCAGTTTGAAGGCCTAGAAGAATGTGCGGTGGTGGAAGGAATACACGTTAGAGCAAATTTAAGCCTGTGAGAGTTGTCTTTGTGGTTTTGTGGTCCCTGAGTCCACCAGTGCTTTGAGGGTCTCCAGAATTTGAAACAACTTAAAACTATGTCTATAAAATAAATAAGTAAATAAATAAATAACTCAAACTTGTTCTCTGCATGAAAGCTAACAATTTCTCTCAAGTCTGTTGCTGGCTGTGCCAATAGCTTGCTTTGCACATTTATTCATGCGTCGACTAGAGTTTTTCTTTCAAGAAACTGGCTAGCATATATTTGATCCAATTTAATTATGCTGGAGCAATAAAATCCATATAAGTCTTCCTTCCTGCAATGCTAAGGAAGTTATGATCTGGTAAGAAAGCTGGTGTTCTGTTCAAATATTACTCCATGAGTCATCAATTCTTCATTATTAAAGCAGATCAACTATCTCTGCTTTTTTTTTTTTTTTTTTTTTTTTTCTTTTGGTCTTTTAAGAATTTAGTCAGTTCTCTTCTACTAGTAGCTTTCACTGTTTTGGTCGGTAGGCAGGTCGGACGTACTAGTCTTTGGCTGCTGGGATCCCTCTTCAAGCCATTAAAAGTTTTTCATGTTTAGTATCTTGCATTTCCAGAAGCTGAAATGGATTGTAATGATAGGTTACATCGCAGACATGATAGTTTTGTGATTTGGGGAAAAGTTCCTTTATATTTTTGTCCTTCCCTGTTACAATACAGGATTCAGCTGCCTCCAGATTTCTGTCCTAGTGTTCAGATTCCACTGGCCTTATGAATGTCTTCATCCCTGATAACAATTGCTTCTGACAATAGCTGTATTACATCGTAGTTATAGTGTAAAAAACCCACTACATCGTAGTTATAGTGTAAGAAACCCACATCCCAAGCCAACAAACAAATCCAAAAGGTAGGGAGCTCACAAGAAAAGACCCAGGTCCCTTTTCATAGAGCTCATTCTGGGAGTCAACCTGTTGAAGAGGAAGAACGCTTATTAATCTCATGGCATTCTGTGCTTGTCTGTAAAATGGATTACTTGACTAAAAATGGCTTTTGCTGTTCCTTCACATGCAACTCAACCACTCTTTTAAAAATCTGAAAAAAAAAGGACTGTTAAGTCATGAAGTCCTTTCTACAGGCGCAAAGGATCAAGGATGCAACACATACACTTGTCACCTCTGTTTTTAACACTTTCTCTCTCTTTGGTCTGCTTGCTCCTTTGTATTTTGGGGAATCAAGAGGGCAGGAAGGTGGAGGAGGAATGTGCTCAGCAGAATTGGTTTTCCCTGATACTCTATTAAACAGGACCCCTGGAAGAGGAACCTTCTATTTCAGGACTTCAGTGCATCAGTAGTGTAATGTCCTGCCTGCGTGTTTAGAGGACACCCACTTGGCTTTGTGGTTTCCACAGGGAGCTTTTGTATGAAAACAACTTACTCAGTGAAGGAGTATTGATATATTTCACCATGTGTAAAACTAAACTGGGCCAAATAGAGAAATTTTGCCAGCTAGGTGGAGCTCCCCCACTAAGTTTATTCTTGTCTTGATTTTGTACAGCCTTAGTCACTATCACTGAATCTGTAAGTTCGTGAAATAGACGGCCAATTTGCAAAAAAACTCTAAAATAAAAATGTAGGAGAAGCTTTCTCCTCCATAGATTTTGCCACAGGTAGAGGTGAGCACCCAGTAAGCTGGGGTTGTATGGATCCGTGCTGTTGTTGAGACTGTCTCTCTGTGGTGGTTTCATTCAGTGCAAACCCGGACATGCTGGCAACACTTTAAGGCATTTTCTTCCTGGAAAATAAAATTAAAAAAAAAAACCTTGCGATGACTCAAGCATAGCCCATGGGTTACTAGAAGATAAACTTACCAGCTAGCTGTAATAAACACCTGTTCATAGCAAAACTTATTCTTCCCACTTCCGTTAAAAGAGTGATTCTCTGAGCCTGGCATCCTTTGTTTCCATATGTGTTGGGTCCCTAGGAGCGCTGTATCACGTGTTTTTGTCTATGTGTGCCAAGAATGAGCTTTCCCACTGCAGCCTGAGATGTGAGCATCAGATGAGATTCCTCATGCATTTTTATGCTGTCTCCACAATGAAGAATCTGCAGGACATTTTAGGCATTGATGCAACCACATCATTTTTTTGCTAGGCCTTTAGTGATGCTGAAGAAACTTAGTCTTTAGTAGTTTTCAGTAAAGACATGAAGTGAAGCTCAGGACACAGGACATGGTTCTGAGGAAGAAATAGAGAATCTAGATGATTGTCTTACAGGGAATTCATATTTTGGAAAAGCACAGTTGCTTTGTTGTGGCTGCGAGGAGAGCCTGATGTATATCTTCATCAGTGTTCAAAATAGTGGGTCTGATTTTGCTTGAAGTGCGGGTGCGGTCAGTTACTGTTGCTCAGCTGCTGAACAGTAACTCGTTATGCTGGAGTAATATGTTTATTGTTTGCTGTGATACCCATATGCCAGAGTAAAAAGTTATGGTTCTGGATTTGAAATGTAATAAAATAAAGCTAGTGAGAAGCTATTTTCCTTTTCCAGAGAGCCACTTTTCAATGTAAGAGTGATTTTTAAGGACCATAGTGAAGTATAATTAAGTAAAGCTTTTGGGAAAAAAAAAAAAAAAAAAGAAAATGAAATAGTGAACTTTATGCCAATAATCAAATACATTTATTTGAAGCCAAATCTCTCAAAAAATGTACGTGTATGTGCTTCTGTTGTAATAAGACACAAGTCTGTGGACTTCTGTACGATCATGTATGGAATATATTCAACCACTAGCAATCATTGTTTCAGTTCACCAAATGATCAATAAAAAGGAGAAAATCTGTGCCATTTTGTAGCATTAATAATGACAATAGAAGGGTTTTAGACTAAGACGAGTACTTTCTTTTTCCTGAGGATATGCATACATTAGTATAATGGGAAAACATCTTCAATTACACTCTTAACAGTGTGTGAAAAGTTTAAAGAGTTTGAAAAATCCTTTTAGTTCAGTTATTGAATGAAGGCAATCTCTAAGATACCTACTGACTGATTTCTGAAAAACAATGCTCTGGGGAGTAGCACCCTTAAATCAGTTAGTGTCTCATGTTTTAATATCTAATGGTGACACATACACACATTTTATCACAACTTACGTAGAATATGGAAGCAGAAGGGAGGAATTTGGAGCAATCATCAGAAAGTCATTTTCACATGCCTGACTGGAATGGTAACTACATTTATAATGTTGTGGAAAGAAGGATATTTCAATGCAATGTTAATTTCATTTTATAAATACAGAATTGTTTTATCAAAAAGCCAAATCTATTTTTATATATTTGCTATTCCAATAACATTGGAAAATTGTTGACCCTGAAACCTCTGTAACTGTTAAAGCTTAGCAGCCTGTGTATTTATTTAGACTTGTAATTCCATTCACTTATTAACTGAAGATTTTTTTAGCATAGTGTGTATGGTGACTATATTAAGTATTCTGTGCATTCCCATGACACTGTACACCTAAGCTGTGCAATGATGACTTTTTCTTGTTTCTTATGAGCACATCTAAATTTTGGACTAAGATGAGAATCTGGGGCCTCGACGCTCAAGCTTCTCTGCAATCCTAAGTGCACCTTTCCAGCTGATGATTTTGAGCTAAGGAGTGACCTGGGATTCCTTGAGTGCCACTGACTGTTGGTTCAAGGCAAATATTCAAAGCATGACCTGCATCAATGTCTCGGTACATATGCTAGTACTGTAGAAAAAATTTCAATTCCAATGATGCATTTGCCATCAGGATTACCACTTAGTTGTAGAAGAAGTCCTTCACGTTCTGGACGTAGTCATCAGAACATGTCAATACAAGTGTTCTACTTTCGTAGAATTATGGAATCATGGAACCACAGAGTGGTTGGAGTTGGAAGAAACCTTTATAGACCATCTAGTCGAATCCCCCCTGCCATGGGCAGGAACACCTTCCATTAGACCATGTTGCTCAAAGCCTCATCCAGCCTGGCCTTGGACACTTCCAGGAATGGGGCATCCACAGCTGCTTTGGGCAACCAGTTCCAGTGTCTCGCCACACTCATCATAAAAAAATGTCTTCATTCTGTCCCATCTAAATCTATCTTCTTTCATTTTGAAGGCATTGCCTCTTGTTCTCTCACTACAGGACTTGGTAAAAAGTATCTTTTAACTCAAAAGTATTAGGCCCTGTGATGTAGTGCCTCATTATACTCTAGAATGCTTTAAAAAGCTGTGCCTAAGATTTGCTATCAGTAGTAATGAGAGCCATGATATTATGTGACAAGGGGGAGAATCATTAGGTTAAAATAACAGTGACAAAGATGTAAAGTTGGTATATCAGAGCAACTTATTTTTTTATGTGTCAGTTAATGGCCTTTTCTACTTCTGAAGCCAACATTTTAGTGTTAGCTAGTGATTTTGTATTTGTGTAGACACACAGCAGAGAATTTAAATGACATCATATGAGCTAATAATGTTTCAAACCAAACAAGAGGGCCATACATTTGACTGAAGAAGAAATTTGTGACTAAATAGTCTTGTGGGAACCTTGTAAACCAAAGATGATGGTAGTTTTGCCTTCAGGTTCATCACTGATGCAACAGAATGATTTCTTATCTTTTTGTATGTAATGGTGCTTTAATACTGGGGTACTATAATGTGATTGCAGAATAATGGACGAAAATATTCAGGCTTTCACTGATGCCTTTTGATTTTTTCAGACCATTACCGCAAAATTTGAGTGTCTGTTTTGATCCTTGCAAGAAGGCAAAATAACAACGTGCCTCTTTTGGAGTCAGGAGCCAGATTTCCATCAGTGATGCAAATAGCGATTTATATGTATCTGTGTATTTATGGAGGGGGAGTCCCCATCCTTGAGGCACTTTGTAGGTATGAGGTTATCGATCAGTATCTTCAGACCTTAATAGTTCACTCTGGAGTGAGAGTGGATGGATGCCTTGCAGAATGAGCAGGGCTAAATACTGGATCCTGACAGTTTTCTTCTTTGGGCTCTGGTGACAGCTGCTGAATTTACAAATAGCTGAGCTGGTTGGAGATGTTAAAATATCATCTCTTCGTTACTGACTTTGCTGCTGAAGAGTATCAACCTGGTAAATCTTGTAACTATGGGCCCAGGTAGAAGGTTTGATTAAAACAGCTGAGAACCTTGCAGGCTGGACCAGTGTGAGGGAGGGCTCATAGAGCCTCTTTTGTTATCAGGGCTCTGCAAGCCATGACCTGCAACTAATGGGTTATGAGGAGCAGCCATGAGCGGTTCAACTTCATCCTGCACAACTAGATCTGAAAGAGGATACACGTGTGCAGAAAAGGTTGTTCTTACTCAGAGTGCTACTGCTTCAGTGTGTATTGGTATGGGAAGAAGAAAACAACTTCCCCTTCTCCAAAAATCAATTATTACTAGTACAATTTGGTATTTTACCTATAAACTGTGCCAGTATGATTAATTTTAATATCTCTGTGCTAGGAGGTCTGTATTCACCTGATAGTTTTGCTAAAAACATCATACCCATTACTGAAATCATTACATGGCTAGAAAAAAACAAGCCTTAAAAAGTTAGATAGGTAAGAGTTTATGTGGTTTCTTGGTAATGTTGCTCTAGATAGATAAGTAATTAAAAATGTTAAATCAGAATATCTTCTTTTTTTTTTTTTTTTTTTTTTTTGGATAGTGTAGACTGCTCATAATAAATATAGTAGAAGAAATAGGACAGATACTTGTTTTTACCTTTGCTGCAGAGTACAAATATTTAAAAGGTGTCGCAATCCTTTTTTGATTGTGTATTGGTTTTGTTTCTGGCCTGCAATTTGCAAAGAGAGACTCAGAAAAGGAACTGAAAAGTATTTTACAACTTGGACTGCTTTTAATATATAGCAGACTTGTTGCAATATCTGTACAGGAGCCTATGGGGAACACGAGTATTCTGAAAAGTTTCATGCCTGCTTAAATGCTATTGTAGGTTTACTTGTTTAGCATCAGCAAACAGAGTGATCTAACACATCAAGAGTCATGGCTGGGAGAATGGTGTCCTTCAGAATGAGTGGAGTTTACAGATACTTATTTCTGTATACTATTTGAGAAATTGATGATATTTGTTTGTTTGTTGGTTTGGTTTTTGTTTGTTTGTTTGGGTTTTTTGGTGGTGTTGTTTTTTTTGTTTTGTTTTCAGAGTACATTGCAAAACTGGCATGATGTATATATATATAGACTGCACAACACTTGCTGAAAAGATTATACCTCATCGGGGGTAGAAGGAGATTTCAGAAGAATTTCAGTATAAAGAGACTATATCAAATCACAACATTTTGCTTCAAAGGAAATTCCCTCATGAAATGTGTTAGCACAATGAAGACTATTGCTGTCTTTGTATCACATATTTAAATTAACTCCTCAGCTATAAATGAAAGGTCGTAAAGGTAGCAAACATTAAAATGAAGAGGAAACTATACTTTATGTATCTGTCAGGTGAGGAAAAATTCCAATACTATGATGATGAGATTAATATGGCTAGATGCAGATAGGGTTTGTATTGTCATGCTCTGTGCAAGCTGAAGGGCGATTTGAGGTAATGAGGAGCTACCAACAGGTGTAGTTTTTTATTTGTGATGATGGATCTGATAGTGAAAAAAAATACATACATGGCATAGTTTCTCTGATATTAACAGTGTCGTGCTTGCTTACACCTGCAGATTGTCCTGCACTTTTGGTTACAGTGATAGTATTAGCTAGATAAATTATGTACACGATTCTCTGTAGTTTTTATAACACTAATTGCAACTCCTTCTGCTTCTCTGCTGTCTGCTGTTGTCTACACTGATGAGCGTTACTAATGTGATTAATATTCCCCAAAGCAGTATTTAGGGGACTCCCATGCTGTGGTAGCTAGAGACTGTTCTAAGGGTGTTCAGGGCCTTGGACGGAGTAGCTTTCAACAAGAACACATTATTTGAAAGTATTGACAATTCACAGAATATAAGGCCAGTACTTCACATTGTTTTTGCTTCTTGCTGACAGTTTTCCTTCCTCTGTCTGCAAAGAAATGTCATTCATCCTGGGGACTGTAGGAAAAGGCAGAAAGGTGAAAACAGTAGTGCTAAGGACAAGAAAAGGGTAGGAAACTGAAGCTCTGGTGAGAGAAACGAAGACTTTTTGATGTTTCAAAACACAGGCAATGATTTATCTTCTTAAAACATTATTTGTCCCTGGCTTTCTCAAATTGGTAAGTTTCTAATGTGTCCCTCTTCATATTTTGTGAGTACTAGGGCAAAATTTCTAATGAGTGAGGACATGTAGTAGACAGCAAGTCAAATTTGGATTATGATGATAATTATCAGAGAAGCAGCAAAAATAATCCTAATACTAACCTGAGGAGCAGGTTTGCTTTGTTTTGTTTCTAAAGACGAGACACCTGGAAACGCATTCGAGGTCAGATTTAAGTGTTGAACAAGGAGACATTAGGAGGTTGTAGATTCTCTAGCTGTACATCCAGGAGAGAGTTTTACATAGTTAGGTTTTAGAAAAATGTTAATGGCCTGTATTGTAGTATTGGTAAAACCACAAGGCAAGCATCAAACATACATCCAAATTTGACCCTAGCTGTTGCACAAAAAATATAATCTATAGCATGTCCATCTCAAAAAATACCCAAAATGAACATGGAGAGAAATATAGATCCTACATGTCTTGTCAGCCACCTCACATAGTATTAATAATTCCATAATCACATTTTTTCATTTAATGAATGAATCAAATATATAAAGAGCCCACATATTGGTTGCAGTACAAGAAATGGGTAGAATATACAGCAGGATGGGTAGGAAGAAATACAGCCTTTATGGGAATAGGTTTTGGGCTCATCTGTAAGTGAAGGCTAGGCTGAGAGCAGAGGTTAGAATAATACCACCTCTGAAATGTACCCTCAAATTTGAGCACTAGCTGCTGAGTGGCACTACGATTGTGTGACTTACCTGCGTTGCAACTTCCAGCTGACCTGAATTTGTAGAAATACTTCTTTTAATATAAAGCCATGATGAATAGATCTTAGAAAGTTGCCTTTTCTCTTTTGGTACGTGGAAGGAATAGCCATGATTAAGAGCAGTTTCTTAGATCGGTAATGCTGCAGGCATTGCAGAAACCACAGTGTGGTTTTGAGCATACAACCAACATCCTGGTCACTCCCTCCACGAGGGAGCAGACTGGTAAGAGAGAGCAGGACAGGCATCTGTAGCAACATTAGCTGGTGTGAGCTTCTCTTGGTTGACGGACAGTCTTCTAGCCAGGCACACTGCGTAGTCCACAGCTGGGAACACCACCACTTGCATTTCAAGTGGCCTCGTGTAAATGACAGGAGACTTGTAGGTGTCAAATACTATCGTTCTCTTCCTTAACCACAGAAATCTTGTGCAAGATGAAATCAGGCAATCTAGATGCAGTAAAACTAAGTAGGGAAAATGTTGGGCAATACCTGCTGACTTCACTGTTGCTAGACATAGACTGTATGTGACTGCTGTCGACTGAAGTTATGTAAACTTTACTTGAGCTGTGGTGTGCTGCGAAGGTTATGGTTAGTCATACTGGAACCCTAGCAAAAGGTCTCTTGAGTGAGATCCACCTCTGTAGCATTTGATGCCCAAAAGAATTGAAAAGGCAGGAGTTTTTTCTGGATGGGAATGTCCATGTCGGCAGGGTGGTCATCAAGCTGAGCATTGGTGTGGCTCTGGAAGCTGCTGCTCTTCAGTAGAGCCAAAGCCTTGATGGAGAAGGGGAGCCCTGGTGAGGGTGGACACGTGCTGTAGCTTTAAATCTAAAAAAGGTTGCCTGGCAGAAGGAGGCTGAAAAGCTCTGCCAGGAGGAGGAGGACAGGGGGAAAAGGAGCTTAAGGTTCCTGAAGTTTCTGATGGATGGATGCTTATTAGCTTCATTCTTTCTCTGCTGCTGCCATTGAGCTGTTTCGTCAAACCTTTAAAAGAGACACTGTTGAAACCAGTGTTTTAATAGTTTTAATAGACTTTTGCAGGCCAGCCTTAGAGGGTTTAGGCTGGCCTGGTGGGCCATACTTTTGGAGTGCCTTCTTAAGAGGGGAATTCTGGTCTACTTATTGTAATAAAGTTCTCAATTCATTGTCAGAAGACTGAAACTCTTTTGGGGATTCTGCACTATTGTCATTTGACATGGTGGCTGTCGGGGATTGTGGATGGTTTAGAGGCATATGGGGGGTATTGGCCTATCGCAGATTCCCTGGGAGCTGCTGTGTGCCATGGGGGGCCTTGGAGTCTATTCTCTTTTGCAGAAGGGGCATGCTCTGCCACCCTCAAGGAACAATAACGTTCAGACAAAGAACATTTTTTCCAGATCTCTTTTGCAAACATGGAGCTGAGTGTAGAACCCTTTCTGAGCCAAGAGGGAGCTGCAGAACTTTGTCTATCTGCTCTTCCATGAAGCCAGGACAAATATTGGGCAGAGGCTTCTTTGGAGGGTGTTGTTTTGGGAACATCTGAGTGCAGGTGGTTCTTGCTGCTCTAAAACCAGAAAAAGAGCTTCTGAATCCTATACAGAAGGTTTTCCATCCTTGCCATTAAAAACAGCTACACTGAATTATGGATACATGGATAGTAAATCCAAAGTGCTTGGAAAAACAGAATGGAGTGCTCTGAAGCTGTAAATAAGCTACTTTGGAGGGTATTCCAGCATAGCTACTGCATCACTGAGATCAGTTGTAGGTCTACACCACATATAGAATATGTGGGACAAAGACACAGACATATTCTCTCAAGCAGTATCTTTTAATGGGATGGTCAAATGAGACTAAACAAGCAGACATACCAGCTCACCATTACCAAATAGATGAGATCCTCTACCTGTCTCTCCCTTTCTTTTCCGATTATATACTTTGTGTTTTCTGACACTTATATCTCTCCAGTTTAATTCACCTAAATGGCAGACTGTTCATGCCATTTATGTTGTGGGTAGTTTTCTGAAATTTCAGTCAATCAGTTCAGGTCATAGAAGGGACTGATGCTGCAGCCATAAAACGTGACAGTGGATTATGTGGCTTTGAGCAGGGAAGGAGGAAGATAGGAGCCGGGGCACAGAAAGAGAGAAGTGGGACAAGAAGAAAGGGGAAGACAGACCTCATACTTCCAGCGGCAGGGAACCATTTGTTGGGTTTATCTACCCATCAAACTTGTGCTGTGGCTTTATGCCACTTAAAACATTTTTTTTTTTCCCCTCTCATGAGAAACTGATAGGTAAACTGCATTTTTAACTCTTCACATGCTTTATGTTTTCTGGACTTTACTGAATTCCATGACCTAGATGTAGGTCTTCTCTTCTTTCATGAGATACGTTCCATATCTTCTGTAATTGTTTTGTTTTTTTTTTTTTCACATGAATGATTTAATCTCTAATAAAATCTTCAACTCAAGAAAATATCTATAAGTAGAAGTCAAGCAGCAACAAAATACTGAGTATCAGCTATATGGGACTCAGATTTAAAATGTGGAGTAAACTTCGCTGCTTTATTGTGTACAGTTGTTCCCGTGGACATTCAGATTAGAGCTAGAAGAGATGAGCCATAAATACAACGGTCTCTAGAAGCAATGACTAATAAGGAAAGGCAGGTCAAATATTAACCAACAATTTTAGCCTCAGTCCCATGAGGATTATACACAAACAGCTAAATATATTATCCTAAATTCAGACAAACTAATTAAGGCCAGAGAGAAATTTATGTGGTTCAGAGCCCACTAGGAAAAGCAAAGTCATGGAATTTCATAAGTCTGATTTCTTGTTCTCAGTTAAGAAATTGACTTGAATGACTGATAACCTCAACAATCTGTTGACCAGAACAAGTAGCCCTGTGATGCAAGACTGAAGACTTCTCTTCACTGTTGAAGATCCTTCTCTCTGTAATGGTAACTCTGGAAAACCTACCTTTTAAATTTTGGAGCAGTGGACTTCCTATGTACCCTGTTCTTTTAAAATTTGTATTCCTCGAGTGGTAACAAAATCCGCCAACAGCTAGACCTCTTTTTAGTGGTACACGCATTAGTGATGCGGGGATCCTGCACTTAGACTTTAGAACATCAGTCGGGGAGCGTTTCCTTCTATGCTGCTAAGACAAAGATGGAAAAAAAATCTCTAAGAATCACATATCTTTGCAGCCAGCTCAGGCCTTTGGCTGAGTAACCTCACCACTGGCCCTCGGTAGCCTTTTGTATACAACTTTGGTGCAGCTATTTCAGGGTTCCTTTTCCCCCTGCGTGCTAACTCATAACTATGCTTGCTCTTCGGATGGGCCTAGACTCTGGGGTTTTTGTCTTTAAATTGTTGTTACTTATAATTAATGGTAAATGAAAATGGTCAGTGGGCACTGAAATGGCTGATGGTGAGAAAGGACCAGTGGCAGACAGACCCACTGGCAGGGAAGGGCCTAGAGCACTGTGACCTGGGGGCAGGGAAGGTGTGACCTGCAGAGTCAAAGACCTTGGTACCAGTGAACAGGGGGACAGAGACAGGGTCATGCAGGACACTAGCTGGAGAGGAAGAATGGGAAATGCTGTTAATGAGGTGCTCATGGAAAATGAGGAGCGTGAGGAAAAGGGGGGGATTGGGAATGTGTTGCGTTACAGCAGTTATACTGATTTAAGCTGTCAGTTTGGTGTGACAGGGAATGAACGAGATCCACATTTCTGCCGTTTCTTAGACATTCTTGTCATATTGGCTGATTTGCAGGCATATATCAGAGCATTCATTTAAACGTTTGTATTTATATCTGAAATCTGCTCTAGATGAATTTGTAGGTCCTTCAGCATAGACATTTTCTTCCTTTGTCTTTGCAGAAGCAAAGATCAACCCACAACCTTTCATATTTCTTAACTAATTTTGTATTGAGATGTTTATTACATCTTTCTTGCCCGGGGAAAATCCCATTTGTCTCGAGCGCACAGTAGTTTCTTCTGTTTCCTGTGAAAAGCTGTTCTCAGTATGCTGTGCTTCAAAGATATTTGCTCTAAAATGCAGGCTCAACAAAAGCCATGCAGTTTGCTCTGTCCTATCTGCTTTAGGCAATCGCATAGTGAGAGCTTCTCCTAAAACAAACAATGAGTTCTAAAAGCTGAGTATCTTTATAAAGGTGTTAATGGAGAAGTGTAAATGAGAAGAAATTCAGTTGATGATATATTTTAACCTACTTTTTAAACTTATTTTAAACTTAAACTTCAAGTAAGTAGAAGGGTTGGAAAGGGAGGGTGAGGAAAAAGATCTCTCGCCTTCTTTTTTTTTCTCTCTCTTTCCAGCTTGTTTACTCTGTCCATGTGCCAGCACAGTGTGGGTATTCAGCTTCACTCTTTTCATAAGAGTTTTATACAGACATGCACTGATTTTTTTTTTTATTTAATTTTTTTTATTTCTATGCTTATTGCATATGTTAGTAGGGGATATGAAACCTATTAAAAAAAGTAGAGGATCCATACCGTAAAGCCACAGACAGCATCCCAGGATATTTAGGGCCAGATGTAGGACTTGCCTCATTTCAAACCAACTTTAGATTGGTTTGTTTTCAGCCTAACATAGTCCCTTTGCAGAGACGGCTGCAACAATCTGTATGTCTTTGAAGGGTGACTCCAGGGCATGATAAACTACTTTTGGCTGATCATGGGAGTAGGTGTACAACTTTTAACTTCAGCAATACACACCTCTTTCTCATCATGTATTCTGGGTAACATATGACGGAGGGAACAGGGTAATGATTCTTTAAATATCTGATCGATCACAGGAAATAGCTGGCACACAGTCGTTGCTAATCTTTAATCTGAGATTGAATGCATGGGAGAATTTTCTTCTTCTCTGCTTGGTCGTAATCTGGCCTTGATTTTTTTTTTTTTTTTTTTTTTTACTCTAGATAACATCTGATAAGAGATTAAGGACATGATAAGGAGCTGCTTTATATGAAATCTAAGAGGCCATTAACATTCCATTGAATTGTAAAATTGTCAAGCTAAAAACAGCTCTCCTGGTGTTCTGCACAGATGCAATAGCAGATCACTGAGTCACAGGAAATGATTCAGTCAACATTTCTAAACTTTCAATGTGTGTTTTATGGAAGAAACTTGATGTAAATGTTTAGACAGTTATGGTTTTGGAGATAAATATTGCAATTTTATGGAGTTTGGGATTTGACGTACCAGAATTGTGATGCATAGTTGTCAATTTACTGAACATCTAAAGCTGTTCAATCATTGTATTCACTTCCAGTATGGGATATATTTTCTTTGGCTAATGAAATGTGGTGTCATATTTGGGCATAACAGATTAAACACCAGAAAAATGAAAGTAAAAATGATTTTTAATGACCTGGGATTTCCTCTGCACTGCTGCAGGAGAACTTTTGTGGGCCTCCACACAGTTCTCCTCAGTTTCTTGTTCCCTCATCCTGTAAATACTGCACTTCAATGATATGACATCTCATGGCAGGTTATCCTCTGCCCTAAATGATCGCACTAGGATAAACTGCTTTAGAAGGTTAAAATGTTTCCTCACTCCTTATTTTAATTGCATTAATTGCAGCAGATAGAGTGCTGACAACTCGAAACTCACTTTTTTTCTTCAGTCAGTTGCTTGCAGTTAAAGTTTTTGTTTGTTTGTTTGTTTGTTTGGTTATTTATTTATTAATTTTTCGAATATTTATTTCAGTGCGATTTTCTTAAATGTTTTACTTGCTAAGAATTTCAATGGACCTGCGATGTGCCACGGCTTAAGGGACATGAAATCAGTATTGTGGTTATTGGGCAAAACTATTATAGCTAGGTGTACTTTTGTGAATCTGAATTAGCACTGATAGAGCCAGTGTTGATTCTCTGGATTTACACTTAATTAACTGACACCAATTCAGACCCAAATATTGATATCTATAATTTAAATGTGAGCAGTGAGGCAGGAACTTAGAGTTCTTATTACTTCTTGACATTAAATATCCAATGGCAGGACTTTAAAAAATGGCCGAGGTGAACACTAGCATGATAGACAAATTCCACCCTCAACTATGTAATTTTCATGTACCTAACTTGTCCTTACAAGAATATAATTGCAGGAGATAGATTCTGTGGGTGAGCAAGTGTCTGCTGATGCGTGGGAACTGGTATTTGGACTGGAGACAGTGGAAGAACTGTCCTGAGGAGAGGGAGAGAGGGTGGCCGGGTGGGCATCTGACAGCTGGCCAAGGTCAAACCACCACAGCTGGGTTCTATGGGTTGTGGTGACTATAAATGTTCTAACGCAACCAAATACCTGCTATGTAATTCTTGATGATGAGGTCTTTGGTGCCAGATTGTTTTCAATGGAAATGTAGAAAGAAGCGGAGGAGGGAAGCAGACCTAATATTGAATAGATACTCAAATGGCGAACCGAACATGAGTAACTTTCACTGAAAATTATCTCAAAAGGTTTGTAATGTCTATGTGCCTTTATATATATATATATGTAGATAGATATAGATATAGATATAGATATAGATATAGATATAGATATAGATATAGATATAGATATAGATATATTTAATTTCCAGGGTGACTTCTCATAATAAAAAGCAATAAACAGTTAAAAAAATATCACAATGTCAGTGACATGTAGCAAAAAGATCAAAACATTAAAGATGAAAATGTTTCCTTTGTTCAACAGCGTGTAACAGCTAGCTTTGAAACATCAATCCTGAGCTTTTTTGCATTTCCTTTCAAAATGTTTAATCTAAGTATTAATGTCATGGCTTGGAATTGCACACACACAGTGTCTTTGAAGGGACAGAAAAATGTATCCTTCTAGGGCTTATATTTTGTATTCGGTTTTGTAACTTACAGCTTCCTTCTTTTGAAAACGGTAATATTCTCTGTGAAATTTCACAGGCAGTAGTTGGCTAGAAATAAACTATTTTTACAATAAAACAAAAAAAATCCTTAAGATTCACTGATACATGCAATTAATTAAAACTTAATGAAGCTACTATTAATTCACTTGTAAAACTTGCATGCCTCACTAACCTATAAATCCTTTTCAATGTACCTGTTTCCAAATAATATTCACTTTTCCTGCAGAGTACTTATTACTACTAATATCAAATTGACTCAAAGTAAACAATTTAAGGATTGTCATAGCTAAGATTCAATATAGAAATTGTTCAAAATGTATACACATAGAAAATACTGTGACCCATGGTTTATCAGACTAGCTCAAGAGACAAAAAGTTGATATTTTTTTAGTATACAGCCTCCTTAAATTCTTATGAGTCTGTCAAAGCCCAAGTAGTTACAACAGCAAATCTAAAAGTACTTGTGGCAAGTGGAAGATAGTGGAATAAAAGATTCTGCATGAAACACAGGACAGACCTCTTTATCTCCCTTTCATCTAATCCAATTTTAAATGTATCCTGAATTATGTAATCTGCCTCTTTAAGCTAAATTGTAGTAAAATGAGTCTGCAATAGTAGAACAAACCGTTAGGGAGGAAAATGTTAAGCTCCTGTTTAAGAACCATTCATGGAATTATCCGTCGTAATGAAGTTAATTGAAATTCATCAAGAACGAGTGCCAAGTCATATGCCTGGGAAGGAGGGATCCCGCAGAGGAGCACAGGCTGGGAACAGAGTGACAGGAACAGCTCTGGGAAAGGGACCTGAGGGACATGGTGGACATCAGACTGGACAAGATCTAGCAGTCTGTCCTGGCAGCAAGGGGTGCCAACAGCATCCTGGACTGTAGCAACAGGAGTGCCGTCAGCAGCTGGAGGGAAGTGGTTATTCCCATTTACTCAGCAACTATTAGACGGCAGTTGGATACTGCATTCATTTTTGGGCTCTTGAAAACAAGAAAACCAGTGATAAACTGGTGTGAGTTCAGAGGAGGGCCACAGCCAGGGGGCTGGAGTGTTTGTCCTGTGGAGGGAGGCTGAGGGAGCAGCGCTTGTTCAGCCTGGGGAACAGATAGAATCACAGAATCATTTTGGTTGGAAGAGACCCTCAAAATCATTAAGTCCAACCATAATCTAACTCTGGCTCTAAACCACCTAATCTACGTGCCTTTTAAACATCTCCAGGGATGGTGACTCCATCACTTCCCTGGGCAGCCTGTTCCAGTGCCTGACAACCCTCTCTGTGAAGAATTAGGGTCCTGGGCATTCTCCCAGCTGTGACAAGGTCACCAGGAGGATGGAGCCTGGCACTTCTTAGTGGCTCCATGTGGAATAACAAAAGGCAGCAAACAGAAGTGGAAGTGAGAGAGGTTCACACTGAGTGTGAGGAGAAACCTTTTAACCGTGAACAGACTCAGATACTGGAAAAGGTTGTCCAGAGGAGGTCGTGCGCTCTCCATCCTTGGAAGATTTTTGGGACCAGGTTGGATAAAGCCCTGTGCAGCTGCATGGCTCATTCTGCTTTAAGCAGGACATTGGAGTAGGTGACTTCTTGAGATCCCCTCTGACTTGAATTATCCAGTGATTCTGTGTGATTTTATTATTGTTATTTTCTGTAAGAGATTGAAAGACTGTTGTAAAAAGTGTCCTTCCAGAGTTTATGTTCAGTCTCATTTCAGTCTTCAGTACTTTTCACTTGTGCTGAATGTAATCTGATGTACATGAAACAAATCGTGTGTGGCACAGAAGAATTCGAAGTTTTTGATTCTATGATCTCAAGACATTTAGATAATTACATATTTTTCCTCAAATAAAAATACTCCTCCGTTCATTTTGGCAAATATTTATTCATCTCCCTCTGTTTTAGTTGGAGGTTAAATGAATGGAGCATGACTTCTTTATCAAATCAATACTTATTTTAGAAATTAAGGGTATAATTTGAAAATAAAAGGTAATTTTTTAGTTGAACGGACTACTTGTATTCAACCACTATTCTTTATCTATTTTCACTTTATGTCTTGGCTGTTTAGAAGAATTGAAGAATATATTCCTAAACTCAGTGTAAGACCCAGTAGTTACATTTTCTGGTTGGAAAGTTAAGTTCTTGAACAGACCTTACAATAGGCTCAAGTGAGCTAAAAATAAACTCCAGGCAGTTCATATTAACTGGGTAATAACAGGCAACAGCAAAAAAGCAGTATCCAGCTATGATGAAAACAGGAAGTCCATTACACAAGCTGCCCTTTCCAGATAGGTATGAATTCTTAAAGGTTTAACTAAAATAATAATCCCTCATAGTTTTTAATAAAAGCAGAGAGTTGCCTATTGTTCATAGCTCAGTGGAGATGAAAAACATGCACCCTGGTACATTGTGAAAGACCTACTCTGTTCTGGGAAACAACACTCTTTCCATTTAGTTATTGGTAACCGTGATTTTGATTTTAAGTCACTATGGATTTGATACTGCAGAGGAGCTGAGCATCTGAGCCCTATCCAGCACAGCTGCATAGTGCTGTTAAGCCTGGGAACACGGTGAGATTAAATCATAGACTTCTGGTATGTCCTGAGTTGGAAGGAACCCACAAGGATCGTCAAGTCCAGCTCTTGTCCCTGCATGTGACAACCCCACAGTTCACACCATGTGTCTGAGGGCTTGTCCAGTCTCTTCTTGAACACTGTCAGACTTGGGGCCGTGACACCTCCCTGGGGAGCCTGTTCCAGTGCTCCACCACCCTCTGGGTGAAGAACCTTTTCCTCATGTCCAACCTAAACCTCCCCTGGCACATCTTCCTGACATTCCCTTGGGTTCTGTCATAGGTCACTAAAGAGAAGAGATCAGCACCTGCCCCTCCTCCTCCCCTTGTGAGGAAGCTGTAGCCACCATGAGGTCTCCCGTTAGTCTCCTCCAGGCTGAACAAACCCAGTGACTTTAGCTGCTCCTCATACAGCTTCCCCTCCAAACCTTTCACTAACTTCGTGGTCCTCCTTTGGACACGCTCCAGTAGCTTTATATCCTTTTTGTCCTATGGCATCCAGAACTGCACACAGTGCTCCAGGTGAGAAGTTGCCCCTTATTTACTGGGGTCAGAACTGAGTGCTGAGCTCTCATCAATGACAGTGGAGCTTTCTGTGCTCCAACATCTCTCAGGAAACCACGTTCCCCACTCTGGAGCAGTAGCGTCCTCTCCACCTTCTCTTGGCAGGTGGAGGTGGCAACAGGGTCCTTTCCTTAGAAGTGGCAAGTGAAGCACTAGCTAGATTTAGACTGCTACTAGAGAGGCTTTGCTAGAGACATGCTACTCATTTTATTTCTGTGGTAAAAGGCAGGTAAAAGAAATAGCCCCCATGCTGCAGACCCAATGTATCTAGAGAAGATCTGCATTTTCTTGGCCCCTCATTCTGCTTGTGAGATGGTGAAGAGTAGTTGTGTGGACAACCAAATATCCAGCATATGCAGCTTCTCGTTGCATGAATCTAATGCTGATCCAAGTACACAAGCAGGGCATTTTGGATGCAGGACCATCTTATTTGCATTTAGAGGGTGTTAACACTTTCTCCGATATGTTAACGAGAGAAATTACAGCTGCTTAAAGATGTTTCAGAAGTGCCATGTGCCAGGGACCCAACCAGACTGCAGTGACAGAAGGTGTTGCCTGTCTAGGAAAGAAGGGTCATGCCTCAGCCTGGCTGTGGCCTTTCTTCTGTCCTGTAGTGCTGGCTCATCACTGCTGCCCTCTCACCACTCTTTTCCCTACACCACTGGGATAGAATCATAGAATCATTTGGGTTGGAAAAGACCTTTAAGATTATTGAGTCCAACTGTTAACCTACCACTGTCACTAAACCATGTCCCTTAAGAACCTCATCTACGTGCCTTTTAAACATCTCCAGGGATGGTGACTCCACCACTTCCCTGGGCAGCCTGTTCCAATGCCTGACAACCCTTTCTGTGAAGAAATGTTTCATAATATTCAATCTAAACCTCCCCTGGCACAACTTGAGGCCATTTCCTCTCATCGCTTGCTACGTGGGAGAAGAGACCAACCCCCTCCATGCTACAACCTCCTTTCAGGTAGTTGCAGACAGCGATCAGGTCTTCCCTCAGCCTCCTTTTCTCCAGGATAAACAACCTCAGTTCTCTTAGCTGCTCCTCATAGGACTTATTCTCCAGACTCTTCACTAGCCTCTGCAGGGAAGCTCTCCCCCATCTTTCAGGAGACCCTTCTTCCATAGTGTGGTTCTGCCTCCAAGGCCTGTAATAGGAATCTGTGTGCCTATGGTAAACATGTAACACAGCTCTCTCTCACCCTGTGCGTTCAGCATGCATTTGCATGACAAAAGAAATGTCAGTTTGTATTTCTCTCGCCAAATTAAATCATGTTAGACTTTTATGTTTGCTCTGATTTGGGTGCTTTTCATCTTATGCTGCCAATCCAATAAAATGACCTCTGAAATTAAGACATTTGAAAGTCAGAATTGACTATTTCCACCTAACAGGATAGAATGCAGTCATGTTATTAAACAATGACAATGTTAATTTACTATTAACAAATTCTTCATGGAAGCTAAACACATTAGACAGTCTATGAAGCTAATATTGGTATTAAACCCAGACCTATGGATGAACTATTGCCATTATGCTCTTATCACACACTGGAAAAAGCTGGTGCATTGTATATTAATTAAACGACTGTATAGTCTGCAAAGGCTCCTTATAATGTTTTGAAAATACGTAACTATAATGATGCTTGTGATATATTACAGGAGAAAACACCTTTGTAAACTTAATGTTTCCTATGGAATCTCCTTAAGTTTAAAAATTGGAAGTCACCTCAGTCCCTACTTAATTTGTCTATGTTTAGCTTAAGGATTACAATAAGTACTTCCTCTTTTAACCACATCTTGCTCCAGTATATTTATTTTTGCTTCTGCTCTTGCCTTGCTAAGTCCAGCCTGCATTGCTGTGCTTGGTACCAACATGTGGGAAGATGCAGTTCTCTCAGTCTTGAAGGCTAAAATGTAAAGCCTCCAAATTAGGGGAAAGAGGAGAAGATGATGACATCTGTGCAAAATTATCACAGTGATGTGTTGATCTGACATATTTTTTACTGTGTAGCACTTTATTTACATTAAAAATGTCTAGTTTTAACATTTTGTCAAGGAAAATTTCATAATGGTGATGTGGAAAAGAGGATTGTTGGGTTTTGCTATGATTGAGAAAAAAAAGAGGAAAACATGGAAAACAGGAAGGGATGAGAAAACCTATGTTGCACTGGAGACAGTATGGACACATGGACAGTAAAGCTGAATGGCTGATGTGTCACAGAGGTGAGGGAGGAGGAGGTGGAGGTGACTGGCAATCGGCAGTGACACAGTTCAGTGGCAGATCTGAATGTCTGGCCCAGACCTCGCTGCTTCCACCTACAGTAAGGGAAAAAGGTGGCTAGATTTCTTGTCTTGGGACTTCTCTTTCAGTTTTTGTCATCTTTCTTTGCAGTCTATGAAGTAATTTTTACCTAACAGATAAATCCTAAGCATCCCTTTTATTTCATTAGATTGTCAGAACCTGTGGTAGCACTGAATAGCAATGCTTGTGATGTTCTTTTGAGTTCTTTGCATTTTTATATCATTCAGATTCAGATTACCTGGGTGCTATTTAGGTCCAAGTGTGTGTGGGGACAGCTGCTGAATGTTTCTTTGAAGGAGCTTTTTATTAAGCCCCAAGGAACCTGAGATATGACTGGCAAAGGAACTTCCCTATATCTCTTTATCTTCTTCTTGCCTTCTTGGGAAGGACTCCCTTTTCAACTCATGGTTGGATTTTGAAGGCATGGAGAGTTCTTCATTCCCCCACCTGCCCTCAGAAACCGTAATTAACCTGCAAACTTAAGGCCTGACACTGAGATGGCACAGTCTCTGTGTTTTGAACAGATGAACATGGAGAAATATCAGAAAAAGAGCATTGTGGATGAGGTCCTGTCTCTGGAGGGTGGTTTCTTTGTCTCCTGCTGGCTGAGAATACTGAGCAGGGAGAGGCAAGGAGGCCTTTCTGACTGCAGACACTTCTCCTTTGCAGAGTGCCTGTGTGAACCACTGCCTGTGGTATAAGAGCTGCTGCTCAGAGACAATGGGCAACATTGGGAAGGTGAGTGCTTAAAAAAAGGCATGGAATGGGGAAAAGTGTATTGGGAAGAAGAAGAGCTAAAAATAAAGGCATAATTGCAAATGACAGCAATAATTAGAATTTTAACGTGTTAGGGTTGAGATGGGGGAATAGTTATTATTTTTCAAGATAACTTTTGGAAGGAGTGAAACAGGTACTTTCTCTCTACACTTTTATATATACTTTATATATACAACACTTAACATGCTTTACCAAAACAATAAAAAAATCTTAAAGCAATACACTCTGAAATGTCAACAAGAGAATGAAAATTTTCAATAAAATTATGACTTCCTGAGAAAATTATCAAGTTGGCTGGAAATTTTTTTTCCAAAATTGCTGATCAAAAAACCTTGTAGAAACCTCCCTTTATTATATTCCCTAGTTTTGCCTTTTGCAGTGGAGGATTGTTCCTGAATTAATGTAGATTCTAGTGTTTAACTAATCTATCATTATGCCCATTAATTCAATTTCAGAGACCGATTAAAGTTTTCCCTACTATTGAACTTCAATGTTCATCCCTTGATTTTCCTTCATATTTCTGTACTTCTTTCTTGTATCTCTCTAAATGATTCTGCTAATGAACCAATGTAGAGTTTGCACATTTTAAATATTTGTTGTAGATGTAATCATAATTTAGCTGTCATGTAGCCAGCACTGTACATGTATTTCTCTTTTCATCTTGTCTTTTAGTTTAGTCTTCCCTAATTATTTTTGTAGCTTTTCTTTGAACTTAATCCAATTTGTCTACATTTTTTCTGGTAATTAGGTGCTGATAGCAGAAAAGCATTTGGACAAATTCCACCTGTTATGTGAGGAATCTGCTCCTTTTATTTCTTTGTACCTTTCTCCTACTAGCTTTTGTTAATGGCCCCTGCTGCTTCTGTTTGAAAAAGCAGTGTGCACTTGATTTCTAGCCACCTTCGCACATGTTGAGTGATCCATTTAGCATTCTGTGACTCTTTTACGGTTCATTTCTGTTGACTTCCAAAATTACTTGCCCTGTTATTTTTGTATGTGGAAGAAGTTAGATTTGTTCTGCCAGTGGTTGCTGGAGCAGTACGGTTTTCTTTCTTCAGCAGTAGAACTTCCTCTGGTTTTGGTTGTTTTTGTTTTTTAAACTTCTGCTATTTATTTATTTATAAATTATTTACCTAATAACTTCAGCAGTTTCTAATGCTTGGCCTTTGTTTATGAGTATGCACACAGCTGGTCTGTTAAAATAATATTAGTGTGGCAAAATGAAGATCGCAAAGGAAAAACAGAGTTCCCATTGTTCGGGCAGTATTAATTTTGAGACCTCCTTCACTTGTATGATGCATCTTTAATTTATGATTATACTCTTTTTTAAATTTTTTTTTTTATGTTTTTTATTTTTACCTAGAATTCTGTCTTGCTAAATGAAAGGATGGATAACACTGAGTGACAAAAACCTTCTGCATTGCTTCCTTATGCTTCAGCTATAGCATCCTTATTTTACAGGAAAGGAAAATATGTGCAAAGGAACCTTTTATGAGATGATGTAACAAACTTTTGCTGACGTTAGGACAATTTCTGTCAGTGTGGAGACTGAGCAGTGCTTTGGTCTTCAGAGCTGGCCATGAAGATGCCTGGGAGTGCACACTTTGCAGTGACCTTGCTACAGAACTGAGTGGTCAGATCACACTGCTGAAAGTTAGCACCTCAAGCAAGACATACCAAAAAAGAGAACCACAAAAGATTTCTTTCTTGGGGCAGGGAGGGAAATTTGGAGATTTCTATGAAATCTGTGGGATAGTTAGGAATAGAAATGAGCTTACCTGAGTTGATTTCTGCTTCCTAAATTGTACATCTGCTCTCACCTTGAAGTCCTCTGCCTGCTGTGTAGTGCTTGAAGCCTTGTAGAAACTGAGGCAGGGACAGAATCAAGAATATTAAGTGCCCTGGTCTGTGTGTAGACACCATTCTTTCTGTGAGGGGGGTATCAGAAAAAAAAACAGGATATGAATGCATAATTTAGACCAAATTATTTTCCTTGTGGATGGGGATTGATTTGGCGTCTTAGTTTTGGATTTTTCCAAACTTTGAGTGCTAGATCTTAAAAATTATTCTTCAAATGTTAGTTTAGAGAAAGAAGGATGGAAAGTCACTTCATTAGAAGACATGGTCTTCTTCTCATTGTTTTTATGTATAATTTTAACACCCCTAGTTTGTTGAATTGTTTTCTGCCAATTCATTTAATGAAACGAAGTTTAACCAGTTCAGTAGCTATCTGCTATGGTTTGCAGGCCAAGCAGCAGAAGATGGTGTGACCCATAACACACTGATCAACTCCATGATACAAGCTACTCTGTCTATACAAAAACATAGTAATTGTTATTGTGTTGATTTTAGGGGTCATCCTGAGGTTGTCTGCAAAACAGCGCTGGTCTCTGTTGGCAATAAGTCTGCAAAGGTGACTTGAGGGGAGGCCGGCTGGTGTCATGCATGATGTGTGGATCTTTCTGATACGATGAGTGTGTGTATCTGTCATGTTGTACTGACAGCATGTAACTGCTTTCTGTATGTTGTTTTTTAATATGCCTTCAGGCTGCTTAATACATCTTTGCTGCTTTAAAAAAAAAAATAAAATGATCTTCTGTCTTCTGATCAAGAGGAAAAAAAAATGTGAGTAGGATAATGTTATGACATAAGTTTTCTTACTTGCTTTCCTCCCACCAGGCCTTTCGTTTCGCATTCTGAATTCAGCCATTCTCTGGCAATTGTATGCTCAGTCTGAGCAAGACTTAGTGTGTGCTTACACATCCGTTTTGCAGCACTACTTCCCCTTGCCTGGAAATCAGTGCCTGCCCAGTGCTCCGTGCCCTCACCTTCCTTCCCCGACTGCCTGTGGAGCTGTGTGGCAAGAGGAACGGGCAAGGGCAAAACCAGGCAGTGCAATGATCAAAGTGCTTGTCTGTATAAATTGTGTAGGTTTTTTTGAGGTTGTTGTTGTTGTTTTGTGTTGTTTTGTTTTGTTTTGTTTTGTTTTCCCAGTATATTTGCAAAAATAGGAGACACCATAGCGGCAGAATGTACAAATTTGTAAAGAAAGTCTGACTTAGTTCCCCTTACAGAGTGATTCCATGAATTGGTAAGGATTTCCTTCATCTCACAGTGGATTATTGTATAACAGACCGTGTTTTATCAAATGTTAGACCAGACCCTCAAAGCTTTACTTTAAGATTATAAGCTTTTCTCTCAATGGAAGATTATAAAAGTTCCAGGCAGAGTGACAAAAATTAGCAGGTGGTTTGAAAGCATTCAGAAATCAGACGTTGAGGACCAGTCTATCACAGAGTAGTTGGACAAAGAAACAATAATCTGTAACTACTATAGACTATCATAAAAGTTTTGTGTTATGATTTAAAATGAAATGATTTAAGGAAGTCTCTGTTAAAATGATTCCTTTCAGATTGTAGCCATAAAAGGATGCCAGGAAAACTGAAGAAAATTTTATATTCAAGGAGGCTTGCAAAAAGAAAAAAAAAAAAAAGACCCTTTCTCTATTTTGTGAACTTTTCATTAACAAGTATTTATGAACACTGGATTTCTGTGAATTATTTTTAACAAAGTAGATTTTGGCCATACTAAATAGTTCCAGTAATGTATTTATTTAATTGTTCATTGCTACCACAAAAGGCCTTGATCTTCTGGCATCCAGTAATATTTTTGCTTTTATCATGTAACCAAACGTTGCTAGCCACAAAATTATTTTAATTTTGTCATGATTGCACTTGGGACACTTGCTATTCATTTTGGTTTTGGCACTCACAGCATAGAAACCTAACTCAAATAACCAATCATGTGTTTGCAATAATGTCAAGGAATATTTGGCAATTATTTCACTGTATGATTCAGGAAGATGTTTAACACTGATCTAATTGAATCTGGGAATAATTGTGGGTTTATGAAATCAAGAATGGAATTCTAAACTAAACACCGAATCATCTCTGATAGGAACACAGCAATTATATTTTGTCAATAAGATGGGGTTTTAACTGGAAATCAATACATAACAGGTAAGGAGTGACTAGTAGGCCAAAAAAATCCTACCAAAGAGGTTAGGAGGGTAGCTAGGCAAGAATTTACACTTTGGGCTTTACATTTCAGCCTAATTATGTTTCATATTAGTGTACATAAATGGGTTTTACAGCATCCTTGAAGTCACTCAGCCTCCTGTGATTTTTTTTTTTAAAGTTAATTGATTTGTGTTGCTTTATTTGAGATCACTGATATTCAGGATGTTCAATTACTGGTTGCAAAGGGAAAGAAAGAGTTAAATACAACCTCAAATTTTATATAACCAATAATTTAAAAATCAAGTTTTGGTCTTTGTCTTGCTGAATGAGGAAAAGAGAGATTATTCCAAAACATAAGCATCCTGGAAGTACAGGTGAGCCTAATAGGTAGGTAGGGATACAATACATTGCTTACGGAAAGAATAGTTGATACTACCTGATTGAGGTCACAACATAGGAAAAAAATTAGAAAGTAATGTAATTTATCTGATCATTCCTATTGGTCTTGATAGGAGGTCTATAATGGGTAGCGTAATTGACATGTAAGAGCACATTCTGGAACAGAGTCAGTTTAAAGCATTTGGTAAGCAGCAATGATAATTAGGACAGAGAGTTTAGTCTGGTTAGATTAGATTTAAAATCTCAAATCCTTATTTCCTCTTAGGCCTAGTTTACATGTCTTCACCAATTTTAAGAACCAGGTGATATTATCAGTTTTTATAACTTACAAGTGGAATGAATATGGCATAAAAGCATCTTTGCTGAAAAGGTTCATAATATCAACACAGAAGGAACTAGGTGATGGTTTTAGTGTCATTAGTGTGGTGGTTGATGGTATTATTGTTGTGGTCATCATCATCATCATCATCCTCATCATCATAATCTCAGATCTTCTCAAGATCTCCAGCCAAACTTGTTGAAGCTGGATTTAGGTGCTAATACTTTCTGCCAGCTCCTAGTGATTAAGCATAGTGGGATAGGTACATACATTAAATTTCAATGGCATTTTCCCATGGATAAATATATTTAAGTTTTATTTCACATAGGAGTGTCCCAAATCTACCAAGAAATAAGAGTCATTAGGTAATTTTATGTTTCCTATTGAATTCTGTGATAGCCTGAGAAGAAATTACCTGAGTTGTGTTCTTTTCACATCATTAAAACTCAGAAGCAGAGTAGCGCTTCCACAAGTAAATATACAGCTTCAACATGAAAGAAACTTCCTGAAAATTTGGAAAAATAATTTGGCAGAGATGAAGTGTCAGATAGCAAAAGTACTGATTGGCTTTTGTTGCACAAGTCCAGATCTATTTCTGATGCAAGAAGAAGATTTCAGTTTTAACAGGATAGTTCCAACCATGAAACAGAACAGGGCCTGTGAATTATTGGTTAGTTTAAGATAACATATAAGGCAAACCTTTATGTCTGGCCATATATATTTGAAATCAATTACAAGTAGCTGTTATTAAAAAGTTTTCAGGATGAACAGGCTTTTCTGGTTTGCTTTGTAGAGGAAAGTAATATTAGAATAGCCAATAAAACACTTATAATTACTACTGGTTGCCCTAACCTCTCCGTCTTACTTGGCAGAAAGTAGCACAGAGTGTTGCTACTCTTTCCCTTGCTCCCAAGCCTCCACAAGAAAATCTAGCCAAGGTGGCAAGATGACATCTGGCATAGAAAGGATCACATTTTCTCCTGCCGAGTCCAGATAGTTCATAAATGCAGGTGAAATGTTGCTCTCACTGTTTTTTGGGGTGTAATTCTCAGCCTCCTATCAGCAACATACATTAGCAAAGTGGGAAAAAAACTTGAAGTTTCATTCTTAACAGGTACAGATATTTATTTGTGTCACCCCCCAGCATACTGATATTCTGGCTTACAATACGAAGGATGCTACTTCACTATAACATCTAACTTGACACTCAAAAATTGCAGCCTCTCCTTTCTTGTAGATGGATCCTGAAGAGGAATTACAAACAAGTTAAAATGTATTACAATTTCTCTCCAAGCATTCATTCTGTGCAGGAGGGATGGATAAACAAGTTTCACTATGAATCTCAGAGTCACATAATGTATTAATTATGGTAAATTCTATCAAAACCCAAAAGTTTTAAGCATTTTTTTGATTCTTTGTCATAAGTGAGTACTTTTGGGCACTTTTGATGTACACTTACAGCCATTCCTGTCTTGCCTTTTCCTTAGCTCAAAAACTTGCCTTTGAAGGTGAATAAAATACAGCTGTTGTAGACTGACTGCTAGGACTGCAAATTACTTTTTGATGCATTTTCAGCTTTGTTTTGCCAGCTTTTTTGCATTTATGAAAGCTAAAATTCTTTTAGTAAAGTCTACGGAACATTATTAGAATTGTAGACATTGAACATCACACAGTTGTATTGTGAAGGGATACATGCTTTGCTGGAAGAGAGCAGTCTTTAGAAGGAGGTTCCTATTTAAACATTTACTTAAATAATTGTAGTTTTGAATGTTGTAATTTCTACATGACAGAAGCACATTCATTATGTTGAAATATTATAAGAGGCGCAAAATCAATCTACCTTGCCTAGAGCTTTTCACATGACTTCCTGATTCTTGTCCTTTTCTTCACCCACAGTAAATAATTCTGAAGAACAGAAATTGATAGCTGTCTTGGTGGAATTTTGCTTTATCCAGAGTCTCCTAGAGGATGTTGCAGCTGTCAGATGTGGGAATTGCCCAGAGCGGAACTGGCAAAGGAGATGATTTATGGATCAAAGACATTTCTTCACCGTGACCATGGTGAGACACTGGAACAGTCTGCCGAGAGAAACAGTGGAGTGTTCAAGGCCAGGTTGGATGGGGCTTTGAGCCACCTGGTCTACTGGAAGGTGTCCCTGCTCAAGGCAAGGGGGTTGAAACTAGATGATCTTTAAGGCCCCTTCTAACCCAAACTGTTCTATGATTCTATGATTGCTGGGCAGTGTAAAGAAGTGGCCTGTCACTTATGTAGGATCTATTTATTAATGACCATTTTGAGTTCTTAAATGGGAATTGACTACAAAAGACCTTTTGGGATAATCTTTTACAGAATGGTGAATATCCTTCTCCATTTCTTCATTGCCTCTTTAAATTTTCTAGGGTTGTTTTGTTTCCTCTTCCATGCCTTGTGAGGCTCCGTGTGAATGCAACATTCAGCTGTTCTGACATCCAAACATTTCAAACAGTATCTCTGTGCTCAAGAAGTCTTATTTTTCAGTGAAGTGGATTTGTTCTTTTGTTAATACCTTGTTTAATATTGTTCTACCATTCAAATGTAAGTTTATGAATATTAAAAAAATACTTACTCAGAAACGCACCCATTTTTATACCACACTGGTGGAAGAATCCTTGCATTAAGCAAATCTCTCTTCTTTTAACCCTTCTTCAGTCTACTGAAAGTCAATAGCCCAACAACGTTGCAGCATCTGCTTTTCTTGCTGCCAGGCTGAGAAAGGGTCTATCTACAAAAACATTCTCCTGTCTATAGTCACTTGCATGTACTCTCTCACCTCTCTTTCTCCCTGAACTGAGACTTCTTCAGAAAAGAGGTCCATGTTGGCCACTCACCAGTCTCTAAAAATACCCAGTGGTGAGATGTGTTCAGGTTCTGTTCATATGGATTGCCTGAATTTTGTGGCTGCCCTGACTTGCAGTAGAAAGTTTTTGAACGTATTTGAGAATCCAGAGAGTACTTTGAGCTTGGGTTGTGGAATTTAATAGTTGCTGTTCATATTAAAATTGCTGCTTCAAAAAACTCTTTGTGAGCAAGCATAGCTGTCTGATGAATACTGAGCTGAGGTGCTTCCTTCATTTGTGAAAATTTTGTCATCCAATACTTGAAACAGAAATTTCTAGTAAAATATCCGGTATTACAGATGTTTCTAATTAGGAGTGGAAAAAAAAATCAAATTGCCACATTTTGAATGTAAAGATTCAGAACTGTCATCTATCTTGAAGACAGATGTATTTATTTTACAGTTTACAGACAGGAAAACCATGACACAGTGTGTAAAACCAAGATAAATTCCCAAATGAGACATATTGACATATTCCCCAAGGGAATGTCTGCACTGCATTAGTTCCACTGTAGTAACTTCTAAGTGTTGTGTTTACCTGCTACTCTAAACATTTTATAAGAGGCTTTCCCCTGACATATTTAAGTAGAAGGATCAGTTGTCTGGAAAGATACAGGTGGGCTTCTTTGTTAAGTACTTTTGATAGGTATTTACCATAACTCTGAGATCAGTCTTAAAAAGTGGAAAATAAACATGTAATTGTTAAGTGGCAGATGTTAGCAATGCAAGCAATTAACTGTGAGTATTAGGCATAAAATTCAGCTGGCTTTTATATACATACTTTGTTTACATGTAATCTTCAAGACCGGTTTTTCGTAGATCCAAAACTGCTGCTATTCAGGTAATCTTTGTCTATGACCTATAAGCTTGACAGGCAAAAGAATTTTAAAAAGTCTCCTGTGTTGTGTGAAAAAACTCGGGCAATGCTTGCAAAAGTGTGTACTTGCAAAACAATTGCTTCTCCTGCTGGGAACAGTGCAGTTCCCAGTCAGCTCCTGGGTCAGCTCATTGAATTATGTAGACCTTTGAAAGGTCCTGAACATCTTGATTACATAGGAAATATGATATTGGTAGAGAAGAGGTTATAGCAGATGTCATTGTTTCTTGCAAACTTAAGCGAACTTAAGGTTCCCTAAATATGAAATGACTAAATTATGTATTACTTAGAATTCACAGTCTCATTGCCTTCTTATGTCTATTCCCTTTTTTTTCTGTTTCAGAAGACGTTAAAGCACCTGACAATTATTAACTGACTTGGGACAAGAGCACCTGGTTTCCATAGTCTAGTAATGATGCTCAGGGAGATGTACCCAAAGATGGACAAATGTTATCGAGAAATGATACTGTTCTTGCTGAATAATGAGATTTTACAAGAAAAAAAGACTCTGACGTTCATAGCAAAATGATTATATCTGCCAAGAGGACTGAGATTTCATGAGCTTTCTGAATATTTTTTAGTTTTTTAATAGCCAACAAGAAATTTTGGAATCACTCCATGGTGAAAATTGTAATTTCTTCAGTAACATTGAAATCTCAGGTAGTAATTCTAGTTGAACAGACTACTTAAGAGAAGTTATTTTTAACTTGATATTAAGATTTTTGGAAGAGACTTATGCTGTAACATAGTCTGTCCATCTGCCCGTTCTACACTAAATCTTTTAAATTACTTGGTCAAATTCAGCCAAACCTGAGTTACCTGTAAGAGTTCTAGTTTAGTTTATGTTCCCTCAAGGTCTGAAAAATTAGGAGCTGCATGGAAGAAAGAGAATTAAATTAATGTGTTGCTGAGGAAAGGGTAGGCAGAAAGGAAACACTATGTATTTTACTACGCAGCAGTGGACTAAGTCTAACTTTGGACTATCCATGTTGCATGTGCTCTCTTGCCTGATTGGGGTGGCATGATGAGAAATGATGGTGTCACATAGGTTTATGGCATGAAGGGAACCATCTTTCATTACCTCTACTACTCACGGAAGAGCTCATTTGACTGACATTGCTACCTTAGTTCAAAAAGAGAAGATTCTGAAAAACCAATATCATATTCTTTATTAAACTCAAGTCTTAAATAAGGCTATATATAATCATTTTAATTTCTGAGGCTTCACAAGTAATCCCGCTTAAATATATGTAGAAGATTTATTGTAAGATGTTAGTGCCATTTTTCTTGATTATCACTTATAGGCTTCAAAGTCCTCACTTCAAAGTACTTAAAAGCCAAATGTGGTGGTGTGTTTTTTTTCCTTTTTTTTTTCTTTTCTTTTTATTTTTTTTTTCTTGCCACAGCATCCAGTAACCTAATAAAAGGCAGATTATACTGATGTACTGTGAAGCACAGGGGATAATTAAAATAGAAGGCTTTTGTACATGTCTACCCCATAAAAATGTGAGCTATTCCAGGACTGCAAGCAATGTAGATAACTTTGTATTACATCAATGTTTTAAAAAAATAATATTTTGCTTGAGTACGACAAAGGACATGCCAGAAAGGAAGCTTTGCCTTCGAACTTAAAGCCATAGGGACTCATGCTCACTTGGCATTTCTGATAGAGGAATCCTTCTAATGACACAGTCACTGGTGAAGCATTGTTCTACAAGGCCTTCAGTAGGTGGCCACAAGGATTCTGCACAGCAGTATTTTTCCCTCTGAACAATATGCTGTCTTGCAAGCAACCTACAACTGGCCAATCTGGTTGTGCCTGGTATACCAGCAGGCTGCCTTTATGGCACTCTTAAGTCTCTGGACATTCTTGGATCCATGTCTGGTGTCCCCTTTGCCATTCCTCTGTAGGAAGAGATGCTTCTCAAGGCACCTCAAGGCATCCTTCAAAGGTCAGTCCAGACCCATTCTTTGACTTGTCAGCACACTTTAGGTGTCACTACTGAAGGTGCGAATTTCACTATTTGAGAAAAGTTTCAGTGACAAATAATTTTCCTTTAGGTGAGAACCTTTTAAGTAGCCCATGGAGGGCTCTGAAAGGAAGAACAGAATCATGTCATTCTCATGGAACCTGACAGAGTCAGGGTAATGGGTGCTAAGTGACTGATGTGGCTGAGTTGGGCTGGTGCACTTCAAATTCGCTGAAGCAATTTCAGGCATCAGTTAAAAATGACAAAGCTGTCTTGCAATAGCCAAACCCAGAAGCTATGCTTCTGAGAAAAAAACCCATAACTATATAATAATAGAATTTCTTTGGTTGGAAAAGACCTTTAAGATCGAGTCCAACCATTAACCTAACACTACCCAGCCAACCTCTAAACCATGTCCCTAAGAACCTCATCTACACGTCTTTTAAACACCTCCAGGGATGGTGACTCCACCACTTCCCTGGGCAGCCTGTTCCAGTGCTTCATAACCCTTTCTGTGAAGAAATTTTTCCTAAATCTTCCCTGGTGCAACTTGAGGACATTTCTTCTTGTCCTGCCACTTGTTACCTGGGAGAAGAGACCAATACCCTTCATGCTACAACTTCCTTTCAGGTAGTTGTAGACAGCAATAAGGTCTCCCTTCAGCCTCCTTTTCTCCAGGCTGAACAGCCCCAGTTCCCTCAGCTGCCCCTCATCAGACTTGTCCTCCAGACCCCTCATCAGCTTTGTCACCCTTCTCTGCACTCTCTACAGCACCTCAATGTCCTTCTTATGATGAGGCACCCAAAACTGAACACAGTATTTAAGGTGTGGCCTCACCAGTGCCAAGTACAGGGGGATAATCACTTCTATAATATGTAAAAATAATAATTTTATTAGCATCTCTATTTGCAGCTAAAAACTGTTGAGACTATCTTGGAGTCAAAACACGAGTACAAGTATCTCAGCCTTCAAGATTTTTGTTCTCACCTTTGTAAGTTTTCCACCTTGTCAGGGTTTAGTTCCACCTTGGCAAAACACTGGAACAGCTGGGCTGTAGGACCAATTGTGCCAAAGATGCTCACAACTGGCTTTCCTCAGCGTTCACTGGATGTTCAGTCTGTGGTATCTTCTGGATTCTGCCAGCACTTTCAGGTAGCTGTTCACTGAAGATGGGAGGGAGAGAGGACCTTCAAGTACACAAGAGTTTGCTGCAGCAGAACCCTCTGGGACCAGACAGTTGGTGTTTGACTACGGTTCTGTTTCAATTTGTGACTAGAGCAGGCTGGTAAGATAGTACTGATAATCTACCAGGTCTGGCATAAAATCCTTATCACTAGCCTACCAAAAAAAGAAGGATGAGAAAATCTACAGTTTAACTCTTACTTAGATACAATGAAGGAAACTATTTATCCAACAAAAATTGGTCTAGCACTGAAGTTGGTTCTCAGTGAGTTTAACAGTAATATGTTGTTCTCTGCTGCAGGAAGTGGCAAATATGTAATAAAATACTGGATTGTATCAGACCATGGCTCTTATACTCCTATGCAATTTACAGACTTTGAAGCTCTTGCCTATGATGCTGTTAGAACGTGATTGTGGGACTGTAAGATACTAGCTGCATTTGTGGGGAGAAATCCTCTCCATCAAGTATTAACTGAAGCCTCTCTAGCAAGCAGTAAGCCAGACTTTTGGCAATCTCTTATCTGAGTGGACTTGAACCCCTAGATCAAGTTCAGGGTGCCTCTGAGTTCAATCAGAATGAACATGTGTGGGTTTTGGAGTTCTGAATATTGAAGTCCTTCCAACAGAAATTAATAACTGCGCCCCAAAATATAATTTTATATAGTTGTTGGCCAAATAACTTTAAGCCTTAAACAAAGATGACAGTGACATTTCTTGCTGACACCCAGAGAAGAGCAGCCCTTCCTGAGCATCCCACATGTAGCAAGCCATTTTTGGGGAGTAAGACTCTGTTGATACCTGCTGAAGTATGAGATTATTTGATTAGATGGTCCAGGTTTCATCTACATGTAAACTTTGAGACAGCTGACATCCTGCTTTGAAAACTATTACTAAATTTTAAAATGTGAGAATGTAACATCAATATTTGTGCTTCCTGAGGATTGCCCAGACTGCTTTGCAATCTATAGTAGTGGGGTGATGAAGCCATAGGTCAGGCACGAATCTGAAAATGTTTCCCTATTGTTGGGACTCGTTGGAGTTAATTTTGAATAATGACTCTCTGTGAAGAAGGCAAGGAGAAGTGGCCACAATGTGTTGGCATGATGGAGCTGATAGACCACTAGATAGTGGGTATGGCAGCTACCCATGGTGCCTGGCAGGCTTGTATGCACCAGCAAAGGACTGGTCATGGAGCAGACCAGCTAGATGTTGTTGCTGAGTACAAACACCATGAGCAGGAACTCTGCTCTGGGCAGAGCTGGGGTAACTAGAAGAGTCTTTGGAAACTACTCCTCTCTTCGCAACAACAGATCAGCGATCTGCTGAAGTTATCTGAGGAGTATAATGTGGACCACCATCCCCAGCAGAGGGGGGTAATAGCAGCTACTCCAGTGGCTTTGGTTACGTTGTCATCACTGAAGCCACCGGGGTTCTGCTTGTTTATGAGCCTTTCGAGTGATCTATTGCATGTGAATGTAGATGTTTTCTCAGTTTTGGGCATAAATTGTGCTTCATACAGTGTAATGTAATTCCCTAGGCTTTTGGGATGGGGCTTAAGACAGTATTTAAGAACTTTACGAGAAAGGTCTAGTAATTGAAACGATTATTTAATTAGAGCCAATCAGTATGGGATAGAAAGGTTACTTAGTGGCTGAAATGATAGGAAATATTCCACTTCAGTATCCTGATTTTAGTAGCATAACTGCACCATTTTGCACCCTTAAATTCTTTCTTGCTTCTTAGCAAGCATTAGAAAGCATCTGTTCCCTCAGTTATACTGTAGCTGTGGAAATAATTATGGGATGTCAACATAGCAGAAGTGAAGCATTAGGAAGGTCATCAGCAACTGAAAATAATGTAAGAATTGTATCAGACTAGACTGATATTCTTGTTATGTAAGGATAATTCTCATATATTTGGATTGCTGCAATGACTTATATCCATAGTCTTCAAAATACTTCACTATATATTACAATTTTTAATACCTCTGTGAGATATAATTTTTGCCATTTCTGTTATGGAACTCTTGCATCTGAATAGCCCTGGAAAAATGAAAATCCTCTTCCACTCTCAATGGAAGGAATGGGTGAATGATGAAGACATCATTGCAGTCTAGCCTGTTTTTCCAAAGAAAATGATGATAGGTGAGTTAAGTAATTGCTAATGCATGTAGCTGTGGCAAAATTTGGAATGAAACTCAGGTATAAGTCCTGGTTCTCACTATCATTGCTAGGTATTATATTTACAGGTCCACTCTAAGATATTACTTATGAAATGTAACGGCTAGAAATTAAATCTTGTTTAAACTTGACTGGCATAAACAAAGTAAAAGGCTGTAGGTGGTGTTACTCTCAACTGGAATTCTCAGGTATGTTTAATCTTAAGGTCTCTTCTTCCAAAAGGCTGTTTGACTGTAACAAACAGCTCCTTGGGTCCAAATCTGCTGTGCTGGATGACTGTCTCCAGCTAAAATTATTACATTTTTTAAAATTTAGCTATTATGAACTCCATCCATTTACAAGAACATGGTTCCATCTATTAAAATATCGCTGCATAATGCTTTTGCTGGGTAAACTCTAGAGCATTTATTTTAATTTAGGAAATAGCTTTGAAATATGGTGGAGATGGGGCTGGTGACTAATACACACCTTTTTTTTAGCCTCCATAGAAGCCTCACAGTGTGGGCAAGGCACAAAATCCAGTTGCATCTTAAGTTACATATGCAAATAAGTGGATAAACTTATAATCTGACTTATCCAAATATGTTACATCCTTGATCTCTAGTATCCTGGTGTTTTGGAAGGCCATGATAAGTTTTCTGGAGCAGATCTGCAGAACTGTGTGGAAATACAATGTTTATGAACCAAACAGTGGTGTATAGAAGATGATGTAGTCTCCCATCAATATCTTTTGCTGCAATACTTCTCCTTTGTTGTGTGACCACACATGACTGCTGACTCCTCAGCATGTGACAAGTCCCACATGGATGGTCCACAAGAGTCCAGGAGTGGTTCAGTGCTCCAAAGAGGTTTGGGAACATTGATTTATCTCATAGATAGAAGAGAATTATCAAAGTTTTCCACTGTTTTCTCTCTCCTGTTAGTTGGTGGTGAGGTTTGTGGAAGAATAGGACCACTGTCTTTTCTGCGTGATCAAATGTTTCTGCAGCTGGAGACAAGGCTAAAGGGAGGAGGAGGATAAAACAACACTCGTCTTACTTATTTTATTTTCTTATTTTATTATATTTTATTTTATTTTATTTTATTTTCTTATTTTATTTTATTTTATTTTATTTTATTTTATTATATTTTCTTATTTTATTTTATTTTATTTTATTTTATTTTATTTTATTTTATTTTATTCATGTTAGCAATGCAATTGTTTCTATTCTCAATGCATTTTCCAACTTTATACAGAAAGATGGCATCGGATCTGTGGAAAAACTCCACAACTTACTTTCTTTGTCTGCAAAATTAAGATTGCATCTCTGCTCAGAAGATTGCAAAACTTGAAGTTTTAGTTATATCTCATGGTATTATCTTCTGGTTTTTGGTACTTCCTTCCCCCCAGTGATGTTGAGAAATGTGTATTAAACTTAGGGAAATAATAAATGTTCTGTGTGTTCTGTAGCATATTTAAGGGACTAGACATTATTTAAAGGACTACATGTGTTAGTCCTTGTTATGTAGTAACATGTTTCCTTCTTTCTAATCCACATGTTTGTACTGCCTTGTCCTGCCATAAGCCATTTCCCCAGGAGAGAAGCTTTCAGGGCAGGGACTCGCACAGGGCTGTTTGCACAGTGCCTGGTACATTGGGTCCTAACCTAGTCATGCCCTTTGGTTGGTATTGCAGAGCAAACATTCCACAACAAAGCACTAACAAGTAATGCTAGGGTCAAGCTAAGCTACCAAATCTGCTTTGTGTGTTCCTGTGTTCTATGATTCTAGCCTGCTGTGATGTGAACAATATTATGTCAACCATGGAAAATCAAAATGTAATCACTTGTAGAAGTTTGCAAGACTTCAGAACCAAGTGACATACACAGGGATACTGGTAACAAGGCAAATAGCGTGAAACTGGAGACTAAAGCCCAACTTCAGAAGGTTCTGCCTTGCAAAGCTCTTTCCTCTCATACTTCCTGTATTGTGCCAGTGGGCAGTCAGCAGTATAGATTCTGCCTGTCTCAGCTAACAGGAGGGAATGTAAGGAGCTGGACATGAGGATGTTTGTTGCTGATTGTGTTGAGCTACTGCTCCGAAACTGCCTGGCTGGCAGAAGCCACATCCTGATGACAGAAGAGAAGCTTTCACAGAGTCACAGGGTAGTTGATGTTGAAAGGGGCCTCTGGAGACTGTCTGGTTCAACCACCCTGCTCAAAGCAGGGTTGTCTAGAGCAGGGTGCTCAAGACAGTGTCCAGTCAGATTTTGAATATTTCCAAGGACTGAAACTCCTCAGCTGGTCTGGTCTGTCACCCTTATAGTAAAAAAGCTTTTTCTTGTGTTGAAACTGAATTTCCTGAATTTTGGTCTGTGCCCATTTTCTCTTGTCCTTTCACTGAGCATTACCAATAGGAGTTTGCCTCTGTCTTCTTTACTACCTCCCAGCAGGTATTTGTAGGCATTGATAAGATGTGCTCCCTACCCCCAACCATTTCTTCTCTAGGCAAAACCAATATCTGCTCTCCCAGCCCATCTTCTTACATCAGATACTCCAAACCCTTGATCATCTTCATGACTTTTTGCTGGACTGACTCCAGAATCTCCATGCCTGTCTTACATAGCACTTCAGATGTGGTATCGTCAGAGCTGAACCATACAGAATTATATTTTCATCAATCTGCTGGAGATGGTCTTCCTAGTGCAGCAGGATGTTGCTGGCTGCTTTTCCTGGTGGGTTGTTGGCTCATTTTTCACTAGTCCAGCTCCTTTTTTGCAAAGCTTGTTTCTAGTCTGTCAGCCCACAGCATGTACTGATAGGTGCAGGACTTTGCATTTTACTTTGTTGTATTTCCTAACATTTAGGTTGACCCATTTCTCCAGCCCCTCTGTACCCTGTGGGGTACACTGCTGGTGGCTGGCATCCAGCTGGACTTTGTGCAGATCAACAGATGACAACCCTTTGAGCCCAGTATTTCAGACAGTTTTCAATCCACCTCATTGCCCATTTATCTAGGCCTTACTTCATCTGTTTGTTTATGGGGATGTTCTGGGAGACAATGTAAAAATCCTTGCTTCAGGCAAAATGAGCAACATCCACTGCTCTTGCTTCACACCAAGCTAGTCATCACAGAAGGCTATCAGGTTGTTCAGCCATGAGTTCCCTTCTTAAATCTGTGCACACTTTTCCCAGCCACCTTCTTGTCATTCGAAAGTCTCTTATAGATGCCACAAGGGTCTCAGGACTGCTGTCATATTTCAGAAGAATGGTCACGTCCTGGAAAAGTACCAGTTAGGTCAAGATAGAGTGCAAACCTTGTAAGACACTTGTGCTGGCCACATTCCAGTTATTTAGGGAAAAGCTATTTGTTGCGGTTGAGACGGACAAACGACATAGACCAAGTTCTTCCAGGATGAAAGCAGTAGATGCCATTTATTGCCACAAGTGCATTTTTATACAGTTTTACCAATTCATGTGTCTCTTCACCATTGGTTACAAGTTACAGCAGTAACATCTCATTGGCTATTTTTGCTGTCATCAATGTTACTCTTCTACTCCCTTCTCTGTCACGGGTACATCCTTAACATCTCTGGATACTCCTTTACTCCCATCTTTCTCATGGGTAGGCCTTAATATCTTCAAGGCTAATTTCTGTTCCCATGCCCTCCATCAGGGAATCCAAGGACCTACTGTAGTCCCACAGCTATTATCCATTTATAATTGCTGATAACTTGAGAATAAATCACTTATATAGCAGAACTAATGTAGCGTCTCCAGGGGACAGGGAAATCTTTGCCATTAGGTGTTACTCTATCTGTAAATAGTTCACAGTGTCCTGAGGATGAAATTCTTATTATGGTAGTGAAATATTCTCAGATGATTAGACTTCAGTGGAAGCAGAGTGAAATCAATGCTGAACACTTCTTGTAGCCCTGCTTTGAATATTCAGGTGTTTATTTGCAATGTGAAGTTGCCTCTTCTCTGTATCAGAATCTCCCTTCTTTTAAGAAATACCCCAATGTTGACCTCTTCTTGGGTTTCTTTCCCTGTGTATTCAAATACATTATACTGTTGGTTAAGCAGTTCCTAATCCATATGGGTGGTTGGTGGCTCTGCTTAGGTCTTTTCTTCATTTAGTTCCTTGAACATAAAGGTTTGAAAGGCTGGACTTGTTTTGTTCACTGTTTTGTTTACTGTCTTGGTGATGGGTCTCTGTCAAGATGTGTGAAGATTAAAAGAAAGACTACTTTTACACTTGAAAACTATCAATTTTATGCATGCGACATACAAGTGGAAGCTAGGCTGAAGCTCATTGATGGATGTTGCTTTATTTTTACTCTGTTGCTATGATGTTTTTCTCCTCTGTATAGAGGGATAGAGTCAACCCCTAGAGGAAGGGGCAAATCACTCCTTGAGATCATCTGAGCATGTAGGAGGAGAAAAAGGCTTTGATATATGCTGGTTGGTCAGAGGAGTAACATCTGGGACTGAAAGCTCTCTGAGAAGCTTGGAGAAGGCTAAGGAGAGCAGGGACCAAACACACAACTAGGCCGGAGTGATTTCTCAGGATCAGGAGAGCACTGCATAGCGTTGAGCTGCAACCTCAAGACAACAAGCTGTTAGGTTCCCATAAGACGTAAAAGAAAAGACATACTTCAGAAGGATAAAGTGAGCAGAGGACCTCCCATTACAAGCTGTTAAAAAAATGTCATTTCTGTCTTACCTAATCACTTGATTTATCTCTATTAACTCTTCTTGTTTGTATTTTAATAAACTATGGCATTTCACTTGAAAAGTCCTTCTGTTATTTTTAGGAGCAAGGGAAGTTCATTTTACAAGCTTTAAGCAAATCTGCCTCACAGTTTGAATCCAATTTGAAGTTTAGTCCTTGGCTCACCTGAAAAAGTGTTTTCCACGGTGCAGGTTTAATTTTGAGATTTAATAATGGAATACAAAATCGGGGCGGGGGGGGGGGGGAGGGGAGGGCATGTTTGTTGTTGTTTGTTTGTTTTGGTTTGTTTGTTTGTTTGCTTGCTTTTTTCTTGGTCTTGCTTGAGAAATGCAGGCTGGATGTCAACCAGATGTTGAACTTCCTGAAAATAGTTCCTTTATGGGGAAGATGACCAGCCATTCCATATTTTAAAGGAAATTCCTTATTTCATTAATTTGTCACATGCATCAAACATTTGCACAGTGATGCTAAAACATACACTGTTGATTAAACCTTGTTTTTGGTGTGGAACTCATACTGAAGAAATATTGGTACTATCCAGAGCCATTCACATGTGACAAAAGATTTAAAATGTGCTTTCTTCCAAGGTTTATCCACAACTAAAGTAACACTTCTTGGTAGAAGTTTATGTACATGTTAATAATAATTCCTCTTTCAGTTGAGGAAACAATTAAACAATTAGGTAGGAAAATACTTACATTTACTCTCTGGCCACCATCTCAAATAATGAAAATACCAACGTTTCTGATAGTCGTTTCTTATCAGAACTCTGAAAGGGGAACAAGCTTCTGTCTCTCAGTTAATTAAAAAAGAAGCAATGAAACTGCATGGGGAATATTTGCAAGTGTGAAAAGTACAGTGCATTCAAATGATTTGGCTTTTGAAAACATACAATCATTTATACAGGTAAAGCTAGCATTGCCTTTCCAGGAACACTAGTAAGTTCCTGGCTCTCTTATTGCCTTACACAGCAAAGCACGCCATACATAAATACTCAGTGTTAAAAAAGGTGTGTAATCATGTTTATAGTCTCTTTTCTTCAATTGCCAAAAGAGTTCCAGAGTTACAGGAGATATTTCATTTTATCAGCCTTGAATATTAGGAACTGCTGAAGCATATCTCCACAAAAATATTATCTCTGCTGTTAACTTAAGATAATTGTGTTATCTTAACTAGGCAGTTGAAGGGATCCTAAAGATTTGCCTCACTATTAGAAGGTAGTTTTCTACATTAGGTGAAGATGATTGCCTAATTGCAATTTCTAATTTCTTTAAGGGTGATGAGGGTGGGAGTGATGCTTTCAATGACTAAATAACTACTTAGAAGTTGGTTTTTGTTGTCTTTTTTAATGACACACTTAAAAATCTTAACAACTTACTCTTCTGTCCACTGGAGTTAATGATGTAATGCTTTCTGTGAAAGGTAAGCTAGGAAAAAGAATTGACAACCAATTCATGCATCACAGTCTAATTCTTAAAATCACTTCACATCCAAGCAGAATGAACACCAGCATTTCATTCACCTTTCAAATACCTAAGTTTGTATTAAAACTACAACAAACAAAAGTATATTTAAACTGAGCCAGTTCCTTTCTCTAGAAAAAGCGTTGTCCTTTCTGGAAATTGCAGGTGCTTGTGGCGGGCTGAGCTTCCAAATCTCGATGAGGAATTTTTGCCTGAGAAATTTTGTGGAGGGTGAGAGTGTCAGTAGTACGTACACCTACTGTGCGAGCCATGTGTAAGGAAATAGTCCATGACTCTATCCTAAGCCCTTGTTCTCTCAATTTCTCTAAATTAATTTACTGTACTGTCCTCTACTAACTCAAATGCATACTCAGAAGAACAATTTTATTTTGAAAATGGATGGTGTCGAAATGTATTAAATATTGGTTCTCTTAAACCCAAGTTACAGATTAATGTTAATTTCAGCTGAATGTGTGAAAAGACATACAAATTGATTTAAAAAAAAACACCTTAAGAACTGAAATATTTTAAAAGGGATTGTTAGTGTTATCTCAATAAATTGCATATGATAGTGTAACGGTGAGGGCAACAGGAATGCTAAATGAGAATAAATTAGATGAGAAATAGTATTTACCTTTTCTATTATGTTTTCACCCATGAAAGATGATGAGCCAACTTGTGAGGCAATTAAAAGCTGTGTTGTCAAGAATATGGCATCCCATATGGATTTCTGGTAACTGCACTGCCAGTCTGCCCTTTAATCACAACACAACTGATCTTTTTAAGCTGCACCTAGTAAATAGGTGTCCGTATTAAGTGACAGTAGTTTCAACTTGTACAGCTTTCAGCCCTGAAGCTTGTTATATTACATCTTTGCTCCCTATGAATGTTCTGCTCATGAACATATTACATTTATTTGCTCAGTATACAGAGACTTCATTTATGTGGGCAGGGAGAACAACTGAATGTATCTAGGTCCTTTAATAAACTTTATAGGTTCTATTTTCTAATTGATTGTTTGTTTTGGTTTATTTTTGGGGGGTGTTTTTTTCATAGTCAGCTTTTAGAGCTGTGGTACTCAAATCCAACTTCTTTATTCCAATTAAGGCCTAGTCACTGCTGTCTAGACTGCAGTAATGATGTTGGTTGTTTTCCTGTAATAACCCTATTGATACACCCTAAAATAGCACTGGTATTTTTTTTTTTTTTTTCAAATAGCTGGTGTTGGCTGATTGTACAAATAATGGACTATTGCCCGTTACATGTAGTCTGTTTTTTTGCTTTAAAGGGAAACTGTAAATTAAAGATAAAAATCATCTTGAAAGGAAAGGGAAGGTTTTAGCCTGGAACATGTTTTTCAGCCCTGCTTGGGGAAACTGTCATTCAAGCCCTATGTATCAGGGTTGTGTTGCTCTAGGGAGTTACATTTGGAAATCTCCAACTCACTCTTTAATCCTAATGTTAATATTAACAAAAGAGCAGGAAAGTACATTTTTCACAAAACTGTCATGTGCTCAAGGTATATATTTTGAGATTGAGTCTTATTTTGTATAGACTTATATGTATGTGGTTTACAGAATCACAGAATGGTTGGGGCTGGAAGGGACCTCTGGAGATCATCTAGTCCAACCCACCTGCTATAGCAGGTTCACCCAGAGCAGATTGCACAGGAACATGTCCAGGTGGGTTTTGAATGTCTCCAGAGAAGGAGACTCCACAACCTCTCTGGGCAGCCTGTTCCAGTGCTCTGGCACCCTCAAAGTAAAGAGGTTTTTTCTCATGCTGAGATGGAACCTCCTGTGCTTCTGTCTGTGCCCATTACCCCTGATCCTATCACTGGACACCACATAAAGGAGTCTGGTCCCACCCTCTAGACATCCCTTGAGATATTGATAAACATTGATGAGATCTCCTCTCAGCCTTCTCTTCTCCAGGCTGAACAGACCCAGATCTCTCAGTCTCTCCTCATAAGAAAGATGCTGTAGGCCCCTAATCATCTTCATAGCCCACCGCTGGAAGCTGTGTCAGAATGGGATGTTCTGTCTGCTTTCTTCCTTAGTATGTGTGGAGACACTTACTTTACCTCTTTACAAGAAGATTTTTGGAATCTCTGGAGGTGTCATGGTATTGTTGAAATTGTATAATTTGTTTTTTTGTCCTCTTTCTTGAGACCATTCCAGGTTATTGTAGATAAGTACTGTATGAACGTCCGCAAAGTTTTCATTTAATATTAGCAACAATTCCCAATTCCTTAGGTATTGGGAATGGTATGGGTGGACTTTGCCGGGCTGTTTTGAACTGGAATGAAGGAAGAATGGTACAAGGACCTGCACATGAGTTGCTTAGATGAAAACTTGGCGTTGTACCAGCTGCTGTGATCAGGGGAATACTAGGCAGTCAGACTCCTGTCCGGTAGGAAGAACAATCTCTGAATTTTCCCAAAGAATTACATGGCTCTGCACCATTTGTAATGACAGCCTTTATGTTAACTGCACAAAAATCCTTTGCAGGTACATCTCTGGCTGGGACAGAGACTTACTTACTCTTTTTTTTTTTTTTTTTTTTTTTTAATTAGTTTTCATGATCTAATAAAGCAATAGGTCACAATATAAATGTATTTTGAATTGTGGCACTTGTTACAGATAAAGAATGAACACAAAATCATATGACAGGAAGAAAGGCACATGACCAGCTTTGAACATATGCTTCCCACACAACAGAAAACCACAAATATGTACAATCAATGACCAACTAAATCAAGTGCTTTGTTGGTGACCATATTAGCTTCACATAAAGCGTTTTGCTTGACCACCACTCAAGAACTTGAGCTGTAAGTTCTTCTAGAAAGCTGAATCTGTTTCAGACCTTCCAGTATGTTTGGGACAATAATCCTAGAAACAAGGAGATATCAGGCCAAGGAAATGGGACTATCATGGGAGGCTGCACTTAAGCACATAGTCTATATGTCTTAAGTTGACCTCTGCTGGCTGGCGAGTGCATCAGGCTGGGAGATATGAGACCAGCACTTTCCTTCTGAATCTGCCACTGATCTACTGGCATTTCCTAACAAATCACTTTATATTTCTGTGTTTTAGTTTCCCTGTTGTTTCAAACAAGGCATAATGCTACCTTGAGGAAAAAAATTTACCTAGAAGAGCTGGAAGATCATAATAACAACGTTTGTGCTTGTGATCTTACTACAGAAAGTACCATGAGTTTGCTACAGAAAAAAAAAAAAAAGTTCCTTGCTTCTAATCCATCCATTTCCTTCCTATTGGGCCTTTCCACAGTGGTTAATCATGGATTCTAACTACTCAATTCTAAAACAAAGCAGGGCTGAGTGGCTTCCATTAAGATGCATTCAGAGACAGAAGTAGATAGAAACAGTGCACAATGCAAGTGTATTTCTTGGAGTATTTTGTAGGATCATTTTTTGCTATCAAGGAAACAGAAAAAATGGAAGACAGGACTATTTAAGCCTGTTGTTATCATTGGGATTTGTGCAAATTTAAGATTCTATTATTTTTCATAAAGCTGATACTGTCCAGGGAGAGAACTGAGGTTTATCTGTCTTAGCAAGAAGCTCTGAAGATTTGAGGGGAGAAGTGTGAGGGAGGAAGAACTTTCTGAAGTATATAACCAAATAAATTAAATAATGCAGAGTGGAGAGGAGAGGAGAGGAGAGGAGAGGAGAGGAGAGGAGGAGGGAACGAAAACTCAAGGCTCATTTTTAAATGGGATGTTCTATAGTAACAAATTGGTGCTAGCATAATGCCAACATTAATAATGCATATCTGTGTATTAACTCAGATAGAGATTTTCCTTCTATCTGTGTCCATCCTGAATTTAACCCAGAACAGTAAGATGCCTATTGTGGCTAGTCCTGAGTAGGACAACTATGACAGCTGCAAGCAAATTACTAGATCACTTCACTAGGTTCTGGCCTGAACTTAGGCTAATGGAAGAGAAATTGCTGTGCAACAACTTATAATTCCTGAACCTGATGCAATAAACTAAGAAGCTGGTAAAAGCTGCAGCTGGTACCACTGGAAATGGCAGAATTGCCTGGATTAGAGTATCAAGGTATTTATTAATATGTAACAGCACTAGGACCTGTGGCAAAAACAGCAAACAGGAGGTTGGTGTTTATTTAGGAGAGAATGAGGATGATGAAACAGAAGAGAGCAAAAAAGGGAAAAGAGAATCTAAGGGGTAACTAATGGGTGATTAGTGCTGCCTGGGAATACCTGTTGGGGAGTCTTGTGCTTCATCACCATGGACTAAAATAGGACAATATATCAAACTTCTTGTTCTGACCATAGCACATGCACCAAACCTGCTTCACTGGTGAGGAGGACCAGGGGGAACAGCGTGCTTTCCTTAGTCAGCCAGGGAACGCCTGAGCCGGATCAGGCATCCTGGTAACACTGTGACCATGCCTGTCCCAGACCTGAGGGCACTGGCATCCTCCTAATGAGGACAGGAAACTGCTTGAGAGAGTCCAGCGCAGAGCCACAAAGATGATTAAGGGAGTGGAGCATCTCCCTTATGAGGAAAGGCTGGGGGAGCTGGGTCTCTTTAGCTTGGAGGAGACTGAGGGGTGACCTCATCAACATTTGTAAATATGTAAAGGGTGAGTGTCACGAGGATGGAGCCAGGCTCTTCTCGGTGACAACCAAGGATAAGACAAGGGGCAATGGGTATAAACTGGAATACAGGAGGTTCCACTTAAATATGAGAAGAAACTTCTTCTCAGTGAGGGTGCCAGAGCACTGGAACAGGCTGCCCATTGGAGTTGTGGAGTCTCCTTCTCTGGAGACATTCAAAACTCACCTGGACGCCTTCCTGTGTAACCTCATCTAGCTGTTCCTGCTCCGGCAGGGGGACTGGACTGGATGATCTTTCGAGGTCACTTCCAATCCCTGAGATTCTGTGATTCTGTGTGATTCTGTGATTCCTCCCAACATCAAAAAGTTCCAGTGGAAACCTTGTGCAATCAAACCCACTAGAGATTTTTGGGTGTGCTTCTACATAGCATTGGTAGAATGAACTTCAGAAACTACATGAAATGGTGGGAAGGACCTCTGATCACTATCTGTTCCTCAGTTTGGCTAAATATAATTTCCATAAAATTAAGATGGATCATTAATGTGGCATCTCTTGCAAGTACTGGTTCATCAAAACAGTCATGGAAATACTTCCGGTGTATGATAGGAGTGAGACTTGCAATATGATTTCATAGCTGTTGTTCACTTAACTATGAAAGTGAAAATAAAAATATGAGTAGAAGAATCAGCTTTGCATTGCTAGAGTGAATCTGTTCCTTTTTTCTTTAATCTAGTTTAGTGTTATGAGGGATCTTGGAAGCCATAGCAAGAGCACATAAAGTGCATGCAACTAAAAACCTTTTGTTATCTGCAGCCCTGGCAATTTTAGCAATCCCTGTGTTGTCTTGCCAACAAGCTGCAAGGCACAGTTTAAAGGCCAGGGGTAGCAGCAAATAGAGCTGGTCTGGCTTGAGACAGGTAATAGAGAGACAGCCCATCATTTTGGGAGACTAGATCATCTCCCACAACTGTAAGTGATTTCCTGTCTTGAGTTGTTTTGATTTTTACTGTGCGAATGACTGTGTCTTTTGGATGGGGAAGTGTGTATAACAGCAGTCAACGTCCACAAGCATGCACTTGATACCTCCAGATGCTCTGTGCACCTGTTTGGATGGTATATTTGAACAGTGAGACCTTTTTAAATCTCATTGCAAAATCTGTGTATGCTGTATAGTTATCAGCTGTAGATTAACTTGCCCTTTGAAAATATACTTTCTAACCAGGAATTCTCCACCTGTCTGGAAATGATGGTAAAGAGGGGGTGCAGCTGGGTGGGACTCCTGTTTGTCACATAGCAACACTCTGTCCTGGAAGACTCAGCTAACCTTTTGGGAAGAAAGCTGGAGATTGTGGTGGCAGTGAGACAAAGTGAGGCGGAAACTGCCATGGGGATCTCAAAGACTTAATATTGCCAGAGATATCTCTGCTCAAAACTAGACAACACAACCAGATTTTAGAGTTTGAGATGGATCACTTGAAAATTAGCATTTCTTCTCTGTGGATGGAGCAGAATGACCTTTTCCCCTCCAAATGACCTAGTTTGCAGTTGCCAGGCAGCCCTGTCTGCACTCACCTGTAGGCCCTACTCATCAGGCAAGCTGAGAGGTTCATAAGTGCTGTTTAAAACCTTGTTGGCCAACAGAAATGTTTTCAAGACTTAGAAAGTAGCTTAAGACTACTTGACCACATCCACATTGAATACGCTAGCTGGTATGCCTAAAAATTATAAATTTTCAGTGTCCACAATTGAACTACTTCTGGTAAAAAATTGTTGAAATTATTATTATTATTTTAAATGTTTAACACAACTTTTGGTTTGTATTCAATTTTAACAAAGTTCATACTTTTCCTTCTCTGCAACGTTTTAAGATCAGTTATGGAACTTCTCACAATTTCATTAAACTAAAACCAATCTGACAGTTGTGGGGAGGAATTCTCCCTCCTCCTATCTTGTTCTATCACTGTTGTGACAGGCTGTAATAGCTTGTAGGATGGTGGGAGGCAACTCTGAGGAGCAGTGATCTCAGGAATATTGTGCTTATCCTCTGTGAGCTCTCAAACGACGTACTAGCGGACTGATTCTTGAGAGCAAACATTTCTCTTTTGAAGATCAGGGGCTACATAAGGCTCCATAGTGATTCTGTGTGCAGAAGCAGGTTTTGTGGAAGGAGCAGAGAGAACTACGAGATAGTTTACACAGTGTCATCTGAGAAGAAACCACTGGTCTAGAGATGAGAGCCATGCCAGAGAACATCTGGTGCTGCAGGTCTGGCCTTTGGGGGCTAGCTCTGGTGGGTTAGACTGCAGAGGTCTGTAGGGATGGCTGGTCCACACTGGCGTCATTTGCCAGGGGTTATTGACTCTGCTGCAAAGGTAGCAAAGCAAGATTCATGTCGGTTCTTTGGCTGCCCCAGGTCACTATCCAGTATTTCAGCATAAAACCCACCTTCTGCAGCAATTTATACATGTGAGTTAGGTAATGAACTGACAGGCCAACCTGTGTCCTCTTCCGCTGTCTGCACTATCAAGGTTGTAATCTCTGGCAGGGGGATGCAGAAAAGAGATATGCAACAAGATACAGTGATATTTTCAACTCTGCTAAATAAATATTCCAGAGTTTGTCTGCCACTCGTCTTGCAGGAGGTAGGATCAGGGGATGGCCTGGTAGTGATGGGTGGCCAGCTGGAGACCTTCTCCTGTACCACTGGCACTCTTTAAGAATATGATTTTCCTTAGATACGTGGTGTTCCTAAACATCCCTAACTCACTGACCTGCACAATGTGAGAAACTTTTGCCTGGATTTGGTTGATATCATGAAGCTATTTTTAAGCTCTGGCTGTGCATGTTGTTGTATCATAAATACTTTTTTGCTCATGTGCATCCATTTTTGTAGGTGAGAATCTATCATATCTCTTCAGATCAAGGGCATTAGTTAGCTCCTAAATTGCAATGATTAGTGATTGAAAGAGAAAACATTTGAATCAACGCTTAGAACAAACCATTCTGGCTGTCTTTGAACAGAATGTATGCATTAAAATAAAATTATCAGAAAGAAAAAAAGATTCACATATAAATGGGGAAACACATAAAGTCCTCAAGAAGAGAGAAGATTGGAGACAGGTGCTCTAATGGGGATGTTGGGTTAGAAAAGATGGGTTGAGTTGGAAGTACCCCATGTTTCAGGACAAGGGTGTGATTTGATTGGAAATTTCCTGCATAGGTCTGAAAGATCTGAACTGATCTCAAAGGAAGGCTCTCACAGAATGGTAAAAAGGAGGAAGGCCTTATTTTTGTATATATCCATGTATTTATTGTGGCGTGAAGTAAATAGTGGTGGAGTCTTTATGAACTTTGTCCATAACTCTGACTTTTGGTTTTGGTTTACTTAGCTCTGCCTTGTAGAAACCTAAAGGGTGTACTGGAGAGCTTGCACTTCCACGGGTAAGTTCTGGAAGATAACATAAGGGACCAACCTTTAGGATTTAACTGTGGGGACAAAAATTGATTCCACCTTTTGGATGCCCAAGAGAGGATCTAGAACTTGAAAACCAGAGATGTCAGGTGGGTGAGTGTGATGATCCTTCCTTAGAGGTTTCAGGTTGGAGAGAGGTCACTGACTGGATTTCTGGCACTTTCCTATTTGGCCATGCACAGCTCTGTAGCAATAAAGTCTTGCTCTGTTCATTGTCTTCCTTTGAAAATATAAGGTAGGACCAGTTCATAATTATTCCGTATCAGTTGGCACTTTTTTTTTTTTAAACATTCTACAGCATCTGTTAAAATATCTGTTTGATGTTAAGACACTGAATGTTTATTCCTTACAGTTTTCTTTCCCACCTCTTACTTATGGTGGCAAGGCCACAGGGCTGTTCCCAGGGTATCTGCCTCATCAACATCTCAGTAAGTCTGTATTAACAGACCTGATCCACAAGACAAGTCATAGCTAGAGAAATGAGATATGGATGAGGAAGGCTTGAAAATCTACTAATGAAATGTCAAAGCATGGCCAGATACTACATGCACGCGTTCCTTACATTGCATAATTCCATGTGCTCTTGTGCAAATCGAAAGTAGAAATGTCATTGCAGTGTCTGTTTCTTATTTACTCAAATAACCCCTAGCTTGGAGGTCAAACTGTGAACCACAGTGCCGCAGACAGTAAGGTCTGCTCTGTGCATGTGCGTCTGTATGTGCGTGAAAAGTACTGGGGAAACGTGGAGTCTTCTACTAACCACACAGAGAAGGTAAGGACAGCTTGAACTGTGGTTTCCCTATTGCACACCATCCAGAAGAACCTGAGGCAGGAAGTACTTGTCCTGTAAATTCCTCATCCCTCTCTGATAACACTCGGGGGTCTTAAGGACTGCTCCTGTTGGTGTCTGCAGGTATGTCCAGGCACCCCTGATGTCTGAACCACAGTTTTCCAGGAACATTCCAGGCTTTAAGGTGGCTTCTTGAAACTCCAAGGTAGTTGCATTTCCAGAAGCAATAGAGGCCCTTTTCTGAGTGAATTGGCTTGTATGGTCTCCTCATGCTCACAGGAGCATAAACCTGGAAGGAAATGGTGGTTTTGAGACAAAAGCAGCAGGTTGGTTAGTACTGAGCAGAGAGGAACTTGCTTAGGGCTGCAGGCCTGCCTTCAGTTGTGCAAGGAATAATGTTAATTTTTGCCTGGCCTAAGTTAAATGGATGACCAGATGAGCAATAGTGTATTTAATCACAAGGCCACTAGAAGCAACTTGACATGAGATGGAATTACTTCATCAGAATTTGTTGTAAAGGGATCAGAGAGAGAAGCAATGAGGACACAACTTGCCGCCAATACAGTATGAATCTTCCTGTCCCTCTCCTACCAAAGCAGGTTTGTTCTGAACCAGTGGAACAAAAGTGCTGCCTTATGAAAGGCACAACCTGCCTTGAAAATTTAACTCAAACCCACAGAAGAGAAATGGGGGCCATGACCAGTGCTCAACTGCAGAACCCCTCTTCATGTCTGAGGTCCTGGATGAGATTTTCAAATGTATCTGAGTGACTTACTCTGGTGGCTGGAACTCCAAACTAATTGAAATCCTGGTGATTATCTCCATTAAAGAATGAAAATGGTTAGTTCTTTCTGTGAGGTTTTGAAAGTATCTTTACTTTCAGTATAGCTACACATGACTGAATCACATTTCAGTCAACCGAGTTGTCAATTCTAGCCTATGAGAAATGGAATTGCCCTGGGTCATGTGAAGTAACTGTTCTGAGTAGTTTAACAGCCTATATATTCTTCAGGAAATGGACAGGTTAGCTGTACATATTGGATAGAAGTACTAGTATTTTAGCTGAACTGGCTATTTTTGAGGAGAGGAGAGGAGAGGAGAGGAGAGGAGAGGAGAGGAGAGGAGAGGAGAGGAGAGGAAAGGAAAGGAAAGGAAAGGAAAGGAAAGGAAAGGAAAGGAAAGGAAAGGAAAGGAAAGGAAAGGAAAGGAAAGGAAAGGAAAGGAAAGGAAAGGAAAGGAAAGGAAAGGAAAGGAAAGGAAAGGAAGAAGGAAGGAAAGCAGTGGGGGAAAGGAGAAAGGGAAGGGGAAAAGAAAAAGGAAAGTGAAAAGGAGTCTTCACAAATCTTTGAAAGAAACTATCATTTTTCTTCTATTATTTTTCTCTTAGAACTGCACTTGAGTGACTAAGTTAAATAACACAAGTAAAAGATGATGATTCATGCTGCTTTTCCTCATAGTTTCTAATGCTCAAAAGCCAGTATCACAGCTGCAGCTTTCACTAAATGCGTGGGGAAAGGAATAAAATTATAGTAGGTATGTTAGCGTAATGTTCCCAATGTGCAGCCTGTGTATGTGATTACCTAATATTCCTTACCAGCTGTTTCTTAACATTAGTCATAGTGATCTAAAACAACCACCCTCTCTTCATTTATCTCAGTAAACATTGTTCTTTTTTGAAGAGGTAAGCTGTTCAGGAATAAAGGTTGTTCCCTCCTCCCCTTCAGCTCTTTCGTATGCATGTCGTAATCATCTTGAATTGGAAACAGCTATAGCTGACAGTGTAAGTAATAAACAGTGAAGAAATATTTAAATATGGTAATAGCTATGTTTGAGTATTATTATAAATGTGTTTCCTAGTAGTGTCTGAAAAATGCAAGGCTCTGTTCTCATGCCAGTAAAAAACAAAGATAAAAGGAGGAAATGTTTTCATTTTCTCGTTTAACACTACACTTCTGTCTTTCCGGATGGACTCAAGATATCCTCTGCAATTTAGTATTTGTCTTTTCATTCAAATCTGCTTATACTGTGCAACCATTTTGATTTTATTTAAAATATATGTTGTTATCATTCATTACCTGTGCACTCTGGCACCTTCATAAGTGTCTTTCCCACTTACTGGTTGTGAGCTGTGCTTTATTCCTGCCTAGCTCTGATGAAAATCAGTGGGACCTATGTTCCCAAATTCACTGGGACACATTCAGTGGAGCAAAATGCTGCTCAGGGTGAGGACAATCTGCTTAAGGTATGTCTGAAGGGGATACGGTAGGAGGGCTTGCAAAACTGAGGAGGGGCAGCAAGTGGGTCTTATCACCCCATGGCTTCACGTACCTTCTCTATGCAGAGCGGTGACCTCCCTCAACAGGAGAAGCTACAACCCAAAACCTTCCTGTAGCTGAAACCATAAGACTCATTCCTTGCTCCAGAAGGTGGCCAGAGTCGAGACGTGAAATGATATTTAGGATCATAAGCTGATCATAAGCAACCTGGTTTGGACCATGTGATGTCTAAGAGGGCTTCTTTGTTTTTGTGTTATGTCTGTGCAAGTAAGAGTGTAATTTTTCCCAGCACTTAAAAGTGATAATTTCTCACTGCTTAGACTAAGGAACGATCAGATTACTCTGTATTCTGGAATTTGTATGATACTGCAGAGGAGGCTGAAATTTCCTACCTGGTCTTGAGCACAGAACAGATTGACAGGGAGGCTTTCTTGTCACCTGTCAGCAATGAGAAAGGTTTCTGCTTTTCTCCAAAAATAAAGCATTCACAAAACAGGAATTGGTTTATACGTATTTGGATAAGTTTACTCATAAGTATTTAGAAAAAGTTATTTAAAACCTCGAACAACAAGAAACTCAAAGGACTAACCATCGCGGAGAAATAATCAAACTGGACACATATGGAGGGGAAAAAGTATTTTATTTGCAAGTTTGAAGGCTAGTAAAACCCAAATATCAAGGAAAAATATTGAGAGAGGCTCAGCTAGGGTTTAGATTAAAGATCAGTGGAGAGGTCTCATTAGTATGTAAAGTGCACATACCTCTTTGTCAACATATAGCTGGTGCAAAATCAAGGTTGATGTCTGCATCCAAAAAACTATGTTTTCTTTTGCTTTTCTACTAGACTACTTAAATTATGTCGTCTTCTCTTTCTGTCAGCATCATGTTCCTGATCAAACTGATGAGCAGCATAGAAGACTTTCTCATCTTAGACTGTAGGGTTTTTTTGTTTTTTGAAAGAACAATCAACAACTAAAAGAATTTCAAGTGATTTTCTCAGTACCTGCTACTATGTAGCTGAACAGCCACAGCTCTTCGTAGAAAACAGTCTTGAAAATACAGGTCCAGAAAATAAACTCTACCGTTTATAGACAGTAAAGAAGCCTTCAGAATTGGAGCACATTGGTCAGTACAACACATTCTGCTCTTAAAGTTATTTAATACATGTAGACTACCAGCATGAGGTATGTACAGTCAGTGTTTCTCTTTGTGCCTCCATTTAGATGTTTTCTGCAGCACAAGAAAGAGATATATCAACTGAAGCATGTTAGGATACCTGACAGACTAAAATTCAAGGCACAGTATTGAAATACTGAATTCAAGTCTTTTTGTATAGGTAACCAGCTGTTATTTAACAAAAAGATACCGCATAATTATTCAAAGTGAAAATATTTATAGTGAGCACATAAGCAATGATAGCACACATTCTGGAGTATTTTAAAAACAACTGTGTGAAAACAATTTATTCCTGAGGAGGTTTAAGTCAGTGTACTGCCATACTAGCTCACACTCCTGCTGTTGCCTATACATTATGTTCATGAAAAGTAACACCTGTAACATCTGTTATCATCACAGCATATTTTCAGCAAAGCATTAACACACATTTATACCATATATGCAGTCTTTCTCTTCTCCTCACCTCTTCTACTACAATAACTACTCGTCCTTCAGTGTAAACATGCTGTGCTCATACAACCTGAACCTGCAGAATTTGAAAGGCATTCATGAAATTCCTGGATCTAATGACAAATCCTTCTTGCCTAGGAACATGCAGAAGACTCTGTTTGGGAAATCCTCAGCAGTTAGAGCTTTCAGAGCTCTTGAAAATGATTCAACAAGGATGTTCCCTGTAGACTAAATGTTAATATTTCTGGGATGTCAGCAAAGACAGTAACCCATCTCCTGGATTTCTATGAAGCATGTGTCCTTCTTAAACTAGTTGAATCAAACAAGGGATTTAAAAACTTACTGGAAAGGAACAGTAATCAGCCAGCTAATAGGTAACTGATACAGCCAAATTTCATGGTCCTTTCTCACAGTCCTCCATATTTATGAATCTATTGTGGAATTTACATTTTATTTTAGTAGGGCCTTGTCTAGTAGCAAAATGATGAAATCGCTACTGTTTATCATCAGGCTATTACAGATGGGCAGAACCAACCCTGATGACATATCTTTGGTCTCTTTTCTCACTTTTTGTCATTCAGCTTGTGGGTGTTTGGTTATCACTTGAAGCCTGACTGAGTCTGATTCACCAGGCATTTGAGCTCTAGCTTACCAGTAATATCAAACTTTATGCAATACACAGGGTTATGCCTGCACATCCAGCTAGTGAGGTCATATGTTGTTCCACACACCTGTCTTCCCCAGGTAAACATACGAAGGATTCATGATCAACGCTAGCATAACACAGAGTTTTAAGACTATTTAAAAAAAAGGCCTCAACATTCAATGTTTGTTATTAATTGCTGATGCCTCAAGTGATTTCTTCCCTCCAAACAGGGTATTTCCATAAATTCTGGTTACCTCCTGGGGTCCAGGTCTTTACAGTTATTGACAATGTTGATAATCACTGACAGTCATCTAAGGCTGCTGTTTCTACTGACCCTTGTCTGGGCAAACCAGCCAACTCAGAAACCCATATATTTTTCTCCTATATGACCTGAAGAGGATGTAATTGATATGTATGTGACTATTCGAAATGACTGTCATGTTCAAAACAGCTTTTGGGCCGCCACTGCTATCTGCGATCTGCCTTGTTACAAATAGGCACAGTATCATTTTCATGAACTAATAGTAATACCCAGAACCTCACATTAAAATAAGTCTTGTTTTTTTACTGATCTGCCCTATTAATATCTGCAAATGTACCTTGACTTCAATAGCAATTTGCTGAATGTGGGAACAACAGACTACTGGTGATATACTTCAACCTATATGTCATTGCAAGCTACTTATTCCTTTGTTATTCATTAGTTGCTTACTATTAAACAATATTGTGTTAGGTATGGTGCATCTAGAGAAAGTTGCAAGATGAAAGCATTCTAGTAACCATATTGGAAATCACAGAATAGGAGCATGAAGTTTACAGCTCTTCTCCTATATAATCTGGAAACAGGCTTTTCTCACCATCCTGTGCTTAGATTTTTCAGTATGGTCTCACCTGCAGCAGCAGTTTCTGAAAGTCACAGTCTAATCCCGGTCTCTGATGAATAAAGATGCAAGACCTTATATACTTATAGATCAGGATAAAAGTTTTAGCTTGCATACGTTACCATGTAGATTTCCTGAACTAACCATACTACTATAAGAGCAAAAGTTCTTCCCCAAAGAATGTAATAAACAAGTAATCCTTGTTTTCAGAATGCATGTGGACTAAGGGGAGAGGAGGCAGTCACGTTCAAGCAACATTTCAACCTGGCAATAGAAATCAACAGACATTAGGACCAGTTGCTCTGAGTGATTTTAGTGAGTGCCAGAATTGTGGTGCTGTACACACAAATTCCATGTAATGGAAGTAATATACCTGGCAGGAAAGGCAATACAGCTGAACTCAGACCTTTGATAGTGTGCCCTCCCATTCAGATAAGGGAGATATAAGTGACTTCCTGGAAACAATGAATGAGGTGGGGAAACATCAGTGTGCCTCCTGTGCTGCAGCTGGAAAGTGAAACCATTGTATTACTGAGCGAAGACTTCCAAAATGAAACAGGGCAAGGCCATTCACAGTCTGGGAAGTGTGATATGTAGGGTCAGGCCAGAACATGTGCAAAATTGCTTCCCTGTCATGTGTCCTAGTGCACATGTGGACATCTCAGCTGGATTTCCTCAGTGCTTCCAGTGCATGGTAAACTAGTTCTAGCTCAATGTGCACCCTTCTGTCTGCATTTAAGTTACAATTTAACAGCATGAATAATAGTTTCATTTTCTAAAGGTGTTTTTAGTGTTTTGTAGAATTACTGCCATGTGAAATACAGACAATAAAATATTAACAGTGCTTGTACAGTAGTTGGGTGCAACAGTGTCCTTTAACTCAAGAAGCTGCAGGGTGAAATTCTCTGTCTAGTGTTAGACACAGAGATCAGAGCACATAGGCCCTTTTGGCCTTAAAGATCTAGGAATTCTTTTGATAAAGGTAACAACTCTCACACTGTAAAGACAAATCTCAAAAACAGACATTGAATTTTTTAATGTTTGTTTAACAGCAGACAGGAATAAAGAAATAAGAACCGGGCCAACAAAAGTAATGACACTTTGAAAGTAGAACATATAAGAAAAAGACACAATAAAAAGTTATGAGAACATATTAATCACACAGAGTCTCACCATCTGTTGACTCCATATATATACCCCATCCTACTGCTCCATATGGTACTCGAAGATAAATACATATAATGATGGATAACAAGTGAAAAATAGCACGCAAAAGGTCTAACGCACACATAGTAAATAAGCATATGGCATAATGACCCCATTTTGGTGTATCTGGTATGACCTCCCAGAACAAGCGAGGAAAGGAACTGATCAGCAGTTGAGCGAATGTGGTGTTGAATGGATCTAGTGACTTCAGTCCCTGAGAGCTCAAAAAAACCCAGCTATGGCAGGAAACTTTACTGAATAAACAGTCTAGGAACATTAAAACCATGGAAAGAACAGGACATCATATAATCACAGAGCTCTGCCCAATTGCTCTGTCACTTCTCTTCCATCACTCTCTCTCTCTTCCATATGCATCTAAATGTCAGTTACTCTCTTCTATCACAAATCTTATTTTCTTAGTCTGTGGGTGCCTTTCAGTTATGGAGTTGCATATGTGGGGAATTAGAAATCATTTTAAACACTCTTCTGAGGACTGTGGAGCAGCGAACAGAGTGGAGAGTCTGTGCTTCCTCTTTTTCTGCTCATTATTCACTGTACAAGGTAGAACATCCCTCAGCTGAAAACCAGGTCTTCTTGCATCAGCAAATAAAGCCTGCTTGTAGGGCAAGTGGAAATAATACTGCTCAGAAGGTGGATGGTGCTCCAGAGGATCTAGTAACCCTCCTAATTTTTTACTTCCCTCCTCTTGCTTCTCCTACTTGCCAAGTTCTGGGTAGAAGAGAAGTTCTACTCTGGGCAACATCAAGGCTAGCATCATCTAAGTGCTGCATTTTCTTTGCAGTCCCTGCCAGAAGAGTAGTTTTTTTTCCAGCCATGAACTCTGGGCAACAAAAAGGGATATCTTCAGCTCTTCACTCAGGTTAGAGTAGCTGGCTTGGCAAGCAGCCTGTGGTCATTTTCAGATGTTCTTTTTGTGTTCTCCAGTCCCATTACAGTTTGTTTGGCCAAATATATAGTTATACAGTCTTTCATAATGAGTTGTATATGTAATTAATGGATGGTTAGGTTGTCTATCATTGTCTACATTTCCCTCTCAAAAATGTAGACCTAAGGATGGAGTTTGTCTTGCTATAAGGGGTAGTAGTTCCTGTATGAATTTTCAGATGAGGATCAGCTGGTACATCAAGGAACTGGGCTGCGCAAAACAGATATACCCCACCTCTGATTGCAGCTATCAGCTCATGCTTTACAATGAGCTTTCTGATTTACAAATCCTGCTGGTTTAGTCAGACTTATTTTCATTTGCATCCTCTTCCACCCAGCCTCTATTTGTGGACTTCCATGCCACACAGAAGAGAGGAGCCTGTGGCCATTGCTTACTGTGGTTCCCATGAAGCTACAAAGTTTATTTTTGGAAGCAGTTAGGTGTAGCTGCAATCTTTGATCTTTATTTCTTAATGCGTTGTGCTCAATGTGCAAGTATTTTCTATATTTTTGCTCCTAGTAAAACTCAGTTTCCCCCCTCCCTTTATTTATTTATTTATTTATTGGGAATATTTTCAACTCAGGAAGAAATTTATGCCTGTGCCTGAAGGAAAGTCACTGCAAACCATGTATCTGTTGGCTGTGCTGTAGGGTTGCTGGCTCGGTGTTGCTGTGAGTGGAAGTCAGCATGTCAGAGGAATGAGCATTCTTCATCCACTTTCCTGGTCCTATGCAAATGATAGACTTTGAATGGGCTGAGACTTTTTCTGGAACGTGGAAGGAGCAGAGTCCTGCTCTAGTGCTCTATCTGCCTCCAACTATAGCTCCAATATGGAGTGACATTGCTACCCTCATACAAGAGAAGGGAGAGGACTGCACATGGTCCAGTTGCTAAGTACTTTTGTCATTAAAAACACAGACCTCTTGCCAGCCTTGGTTTACTATTCTTAGTTGTGTTTTGTTTTCTTGCAGCTGTGTGGTCCTGATGCATGCTTGTGGTTGCACACCTGTTTATCACTTCTGTTGTCAGAGCAGTGGTATATGTCCTGCCAGGTAAAATTCAGGGGCATGTGTCTCTGTGTCAGAACAGTGAGCTAAGACGATTTCATGAGGGAGTTTTTATGAGAATTTTCTGTTTGTTAACCAACAATAATTGGTGAAGGATCCAATAAGAGCCTTTACTTCTCTCTGGAAAAGTGACCTTTCTGAAGATTCATTTTTTGAATTATTTTTCCTTAATTTCTGGTCATTTGTTCACCTTCTACTTTTGGTCAGAAGTGGAAATATTGCCCTGCCATGAGACATGTTTGTTTTTTTTTTTTTCTAGGATGTTTCTGATCCACTGAAGCAGCAAAGTGCTAGAAATCTTTGTGAGAAGTCTTATTCTTGTGAAATTTGAAGCTGTGTTTGGAGTGGTGTTTCCTCAGCAGCACGTGTTTACTGCAAAGAAAGTTGGAGGTTACCGAGCATTGTAACATCCTATCTGTCTTCTCCTGAGTTGTTTAAGTAACCTAGATGGGGAGAGGGAGTGCAAACAGCACATTAGAAGATAAATTGGTGCAGTAAAGGTTGTAAGTAGGCCGTGACAAATCATGACATCTTACTATGTCATCCCTCCCACTCGGACAGAGGATAGTCTGTTGGCTAGAATGCTTTGATTTATTTTCCATACTTAGTGGTGCCATGTATTAGTCTATGTCGACAGGGCTTTCTGGTTTTGGAAGCCAAAGTCAAGCTCTAACCTTATTCCCAATGCAATCTGGCCATCGTGAGCCTCTTTTTTTTTTTTTGTCTCATAGATTCAAAGATGAATTGAGCCAGCTCAAAAATCAAGACTATATAACTTACTGTAATCACTGCATCACAAAAACCTGACTTCTCCCCTGCAGCAGTGACAGACTATGAAGGCAAGAGGTGAAAACTGTCTGTTCAGGTGTGTGCTTGGCTCATACAGCTGGTACCCATCTTGTCTATGGGAGGCTATGGGGCTGGGCCTCGTTGAATCCATCTGGACTGGACCTTTGTCCTTATGGCTTCCATGGACTCTGAAGATGTAGGTCATACTTTTTTTTATTATTATCTTTTAAAAAATTTTTTTAAGCAACATAGACTGGATTTTTACTGGTTTAATTTTAACTCTAACCCAAATGTGTGTCCAGAAAACCAGGTTGTCCAAATCATTCCTGCATGAATCTTGGCTACCCCTTGCAGCCTGCCATTACCAGACAACAAATTCCCTGCCTTTGCCTAAGGCTGGGTCTAGGTGGTTAGGTACATTCCTGTTTGGTGTGCTACCTTTATAGTCTGAGATAGTCTCATTTTCTCACTGGCTTGATTTTCAGAGACGTCAAGCGCCCACAAATCTAAAAAAGTCAAAGGACATGTGAGTGCTATGAAAACCTTGCCACGGATGGATACATTCAGTTCAGCAGGAGGAACTCTTGCAGGTGATTTATTCTGTTTTTAGCTGCTTTCCCTGACATGTTTTACCTCTGGCTCTCTTTGTGATTAAATTATATTAACAACATCTTCAGCTGTCTGACTGGGAAGCTCTTGGTCATGGATTCTAGAGTTTAGTTCAGATTCTACACCGTCCCCTTTGTTTATTTACCTATATTTTAAAGCAAATAGCTAGTTTTGGAGAAAAGCATAAACGTGTGATTAGTGAACATAGCATTACCATAAAAACTCGTAGGTAAAGGTGATGGTATTTTAGAAAATCTTGATTATTGTTCTAAATATACCAGGAGCTTTGTGACCTTTATTTGTAATTTTTAGGTACTCAGATTTGATAAAGTTGTATCAATTTACATTTGCCTGTGTGTGCAGTCTGTGGTGCAGCAGCAATTACCCAAACTGAGAATACACATGTGTGAGTGAATTAGTCTTTTTTTAAGAGAAACCCCACAAAGAATAGTTGTCTTTTCTCTCTTCTTAGAATTCATCCCATGATACAGTTTGCCATCTCTTTAGGTCTTAAAACCATGGTTATGATTTTTTTGATCTATGAACTGAATACTGCTGTTTGGCAAAATAACCACGAACATATTGCAGTCAGAGGAAGAAGCTACTGAGTTTTAATGGTAGCCTGGTATTTCTAAAGCTCAGTTTTAGATAAGGTGGTAGAGGATGACAGACTGTGGAACAACTTAGAGATTGTGGAAATATTCTGTAACATCATTTTGTTAGGTAATTAGAGCGTTTAGGTGACTCAGGCAACTTGTCTGTCTAAAGAGAAACTTTGTGTACCCAAATGTTCTTGGATCGCCACAGGAAAAATTTCTGATGCACAAATACAAGTTCACATTTGTTGGTCCAGCAGTTTCTATGTGTTTCCCCAGTAAGCTCAGACTGTCTTCAGATGGAATAAGATGTTTTTTTTTTTTCGGTTGTGGTGCTGTGGAGGCTTTTCTTAAAACACAAGTGAGCAGGCTGAAGTATAAACATTTTGATGAACTTGAGAACAGCCTTATGGCAAAATAACTGTGATCATGAGCAGTCATCTCTGATATGTGCTGGTATTTCATTTTGTGTCCACTTGGAAGCAGTATATTGTTAGCTTCCCCACACCTGCTTCCTTGTATTTGTTTATCTTCTTGGATTACATGGAGATTGTTGTCTTCTGTTACTGGAAGAAACCTGAAGAGATTTGAAGCGTTTTTCTCCCTTTAAGGTTCCATCACAGAACTGAAAGTTTCTATGATACCTCCTTTTGGTTTTGACAAATGGTATTTGTTGACTTTTGAGGGAAGGAGGAAGCACCAACAATTTTTCAGGCAACTTTCATTGTGATTTAATCTGGGTATCTGCATAGGAGAACAGCTATGAGTCAACTACCATCTAATGGCTCAACACTAGCCATCCTAAACTTGATCAAAATATGCTGATATGAGGAGTGATAGGTATTTTGTCTCTGCCCTACAAAACTACTTTTAGCAAAACTAAAGTGATGAAAAGTGTGTTTGTGGTTGGAATAGTCGAACATCCACTGAGTTGACTGGATTTCTGTGAAGTCAGTGCCTGGAAGGACCGCACTGGGTCAGTGCAGTTAACAGCTCTCCTGTGCACTGTGGTGCAGGATTGCATGCTTAAAACACTTGATGCTTTAACTCCACTTGTATAGGGTGACAGTCCTTGAGTATACCAAGGAATTACTCCTATAGCATGGACAGCAGAATAAGGGTCACAAGTAACTTCTGAAAACGTACTAGTTTTCATCCATAGCAAAGTCATTGAAGAGGGCCAGAAAAAAAATGTGATGGCTGCATACGAAATATATGAGGCTGGTGTGTGCAAAGATGTACCCACCTGACCTTCTGTCCCTTGGCTAGGATAATTAATGTGCAATGGCAAAGTTTTGTTCTAAATGGAAAAACAGCTGGTACTCAGAGGTGTGGGTGGGTGGAAAGGACGTTTTTTGGAAAGAAGATCATGCAAAGTCTTGGAAGACAGCTATTGTGTGGCTACGCCTTCAAAGGAACCCTCTAATTCTGTTCCAACAATAAAGGAGAAATAAGGCCCAGGTCCATTCATGTGAAACCGTGAAGAGTTTCCTGGCTTTGGGGAACATGCAGCTTATGCTTCATGGGGCTGTCATCTCCTCCTCTGAGAAAGCACAGTGGAAATACCCTGGAGGGAAAAGTCACATGGGAGAAGATCAAAACAACCTGAAAAATGTAACTGAATGGCACTAGAGAGGCAAGGGGAAGGGATGATGAAAATTGCCTGCTACCTAAAGGCTCTGACACTGACAGGGTCAGGGAGAAGGAGATCAGCTGGGACAAAGAAAAGTCACCCTCAAGAAACCCTTTGCCGTTGTGTGTTGTAACTATTCCAAAAGGCACCTATCTAGAGTAACGCTCGCACACCCTTAAGAAAATAAGATAGGCTCTTTCCCTGTGATATTTTTATTTTACTTTGCAATGTTTTTTTTCTCTTCATGACTAAATAAAGCTGCCTGGCAACTTAGACGCCCTTTAGACTTTTGTATTTTAGGAGAGTTCAGTTAGAGATGACACGCTTTTCATCTATAAGATCAGTAATATAGAAAGAGTGTATATGTAGCATCTACCCTGCCCATATTGTGCCATAACAGGGTATAGACTATGGACCATTCTACATGGTGAGTTGCTCTCAGACCTGGGCTGGAACACCTCTCCTGTGAGGACAGCTGAGAGGATTGGGATTGTTCAGCCTGGAGAAGAGAATGCTCCAAGGAGACCCTATTGTGGTCTTTCAGTACTTAAAAGGGGCTTACAAGAAAGATGAGGACAGACATTATAGCAGGGCTTATTGCGATAGGACAAGGGGTAATGGTTGTAAACTAAAGGAGGGGAGATTCAGGCTAGACACGAGGAAGAAATTTTTTACAATCAGGGTGGCGAAACACTGGCACAGGTTGCCCAGAGAGGTGGTAGATGCCGCATCTTTGGAAACATTAAAGGCCAGTCTGGATGGGGCTCTGAGCAACCTGATCTACTTGCAGATGGCCCTGCTCATTGCAGGGGGTCGGACTAGATGACCTTTGAGGTCCCTTCCAATTTCATGATTCTATGAATCTATGAAATGCATATTCTTATCACCTTTCCTTAAAGTCCCCACCCTATTCTTTCCCCAACCAATAACCTGCCTGAACATCTGGTTAAATATAAATTTTCTAGAAAAGTATCTACATATGACAGTAGTATGCATACTGTGTAGTAAGATGGCCTAGTGCTCCTGTTGGACTTCTAGACTGCAAATTAGTAATATTAGCAAAAGCAATAAGCAAACATCCCGTGATTACAAGTGACATTTTTTCAAATGGATCTGAAGTGACGCTTATTAGCCAAAACCTTCGAATGACAGAAGAACCTGGCATCACTTCCCGATTCCTTTTCAGTTAGGAAATGTCTGTGGTCAGGACATTTTCATCTATCGTGAACACAAGACTCTAGATTAAGAGAAGTGGCTAGAATGGATTTTTACAAATTCAGTGCAAATGCCAGTATTTTGAGGAAGTGAATTTCTGCTACAAGGTGCACTTTTCTGAACCTGCTGCTTGCCATCCAGGTTTCATGATCTAAATGATTTACTGTTTGTTGCCTCTTGAGAGCTGAGAAATTTCAGTCTTATGATGAAAACTCCTGGGGAGAGGCACTCATTTGTAGAGTGCTTCAGTTCAGATGAACTATATGAGTGTGTGCATAGTAATACTGATGGCAGGTTTCCTTGGCTGATTCTTTTCAATATATCCTTTTTTTTTTTTTAAAAATTATTTTTGTGGCATAGTGTCTGGGGATTACAATCTTGATTGGGACTTCCAGTTCAAAAAGTGAGCAGTAATTCTTTCCTTTGTTTGACTGGGGTTTATCAGAGCAGTGCTTATTTAACCTTGTGGGCGTTGTCGTGTGATACCACTTTTGGGCCTGACAGGCTTGGGAGATTTCCTTCTCTACCACCTATGACGTAGCTGTGCAAATGAAAAAAGGAACTTAGTTTACTTCAGGGAACAACTTGCTTCTACTCTGATAAGATTTGGTGTCTTTCACCTCTAAGTTTACCCAGAGTTCCCAGGGATTACACAGTGAGGATAAACTGAGTTCAGATTAGCTGAGCCAAATGAAGTTTTTAATCCTGCTGTTTTAAAAGTAATACGAAACACTTTAGGGTTTGTTTGCTTGTTTTATAAGTCTTCTAGTAATCGGGGAAACCTTTGATATGAAGTGGAAATGTTTCAGCCCTGGAACCAGTGCATGGGTGAGCAATTGCAGGTGTCTTCTGAACAATTTCAGTGAGGGAGCCTGGTAGGCTCTCATCAGGGCAACAGCAACCTTGCGCTGGCATGGGATGGGCTCAGCTGAGTGCGCTGCTGTGGAAGGAAGCAGAACACCTTTGGTGCTGATATGACATTGGGAGAGTTGGCCTGAGATACAGCTGCTTACCCAGACCAGCCTTATCCAGAACAGAGTATGACTGAGACCTCAGGGGATCCATTTCCAGACGTCTGATAAATCATACAGCTCTCCTTCCTATGGCTTTTCACTGTATGTAGTGAATGTCCTGGTCACCTAATGATTTTGGTGTGAAACTCAGGAAGCTGGAAAGATTAACCATCCTGGAGTCCTGCCAATTCCCATGTGTCCCATAGCTGGTGGTTCATAGCTTGGAGCCACACTCTGCCTATGTTTTACTTGCACAACGCTGCAACTTATGATGCTTATATGAAGTTGTCAGTGTGCATGTTCTATGTGAATCTCTGCAGGACCTCTACTTTACCAGTGCTTTAGTTTGGTTTCTTATGGAAATTCTGGTTATGCAGTCATGCAGTGTTCTTGCCCCCTTTCTCCATCCCTTCTCCTCCTTCAGTAGCTTCCTAGACAACCAAAAGGCTGAGGTCTTACATAAAACAGAACAAGCTTGCCTGTGCCCTTTTTGAGGGGCTGACCATGGTGAGCTGGTCTCCTTCTGGGTACCAAAAAGTCAAGAACCACCTTAAAACAGCCTCAACTATGAGAAAAGCTTTATCTGAATCTCATGCTTAATTGGAATCAGGCAAACATAAATCTGCAGAAAATGTGAGTCCTCAGGTCTAGGCTGATGGAACTACATAACAGACTAATGTTCTCTCAGGGCCCACTCTCAGCTGAAGACCTTCCCTTTACTATCTCCAGGCCTGTCTTCTTCTCTCAGTCCAGATACACAGTGAGGAATCCTGTTTGCAGCCTTCCAGATAAAAGAGTAGAAACAAATAGAGAAAAAGTCCACAAGATAACTGAAAAGAGAGGCCCATTACCTCATCCTTACCATGACCACTGTCTAGTACTGTGTTCTGGATGGATACCTCAGGTTTTTGTAGAAAGCCTTGTGTTAGCATCAGTACTGCTGGTGCTCTGTGTATTTTTGCTGTGGAACTTTTACTTATGTGAGAGGTGGAAGAACTCTGAGATAGGGATGTCTTGGACTGCACAGTATCCCTGGGGTATGGACCATATTTATTATTCTGTAAAAGATCTGGAACGATTTTTGGAATTATGTGGAAAATGCACTGAGAGGTGTTTAATAAACTTTAAACATCTCTCTATGCAGTGTCCTGTGTGGAGAAGCATTAAGTGTCAGATAAGGGATGGTGATGAACTTAATTTTGAGGCTATATGTGACAATCAGAAAATTTCCTTTCCAGGCAGATCAGGAACCCATATCAGCTGTTCTGTGTAATATGCTAGACCTATATACAGGTGTATATAGAAAGACATTCTTGTATCTTCATTTCAAAAGGCCTGCAGGTTAACCCCAAATTTCTGTTAATGGGAATGCTAAGTTGTGTAATTTATCACCTTCAAAAGCTCTCTGAAATGTAGGCTATGAACCTAAGCTAGCTCTCATTTCAGCAAAGCTTCAGTGCAGGAACCTTATAGGAAAGTAAGAGTTTGGGAGTTCTGGCACTCTGCTGACAAAACAAGTCACCAAAGGGTTCATGGTGCACAGTTCAAATTCTTGGTGGTTGGGATTATGTCCACCATTTGCAGTTTGTGTTGGTGGCTTTCCAGAAAGGGGTACTACACACACAATGATGCCTCCCTATTTCATAAGCAATTTGAAAACCCTGAGTGTTTCATACTTACACACAAGGATTGCAAAACTTGTTGCTGGTCAGTTTAGGATTCAAAGTGATGGCACTTGACACTCTCTTCTGTGCAAGGACAAGGTTTCAGTTTCCTCTAATTTGTGACCTAAACAAATAGCAAGTGGCTTTGGAATGTGCATCTTGAATAGATCAGCCTGGGAGTAGAGATGGTTGCTCTTTCTGTCACATTTTCTTTCTCAGTTTTTGCAAGTTTCCTGCAGTAGAGTAGGCAGGGCTTCTGCTGAGGCAAGCACCGCTAACTCCCCTCATGAATGGAAAGTGATGTCTGACCATGTGATACAAGAACAGCACTTTCCATGTTTGCCTGATTATCGAAGAACTGGAATCAGCATTGACGAAGATAATGTGATGTCACTCTTTAATCTGGCAAGCCTGCAAACCCACTTCCTCCTTGTGTAGGCTGGAGGTCTCATGATTGCCATTTCACTCTAAAGCATTCATTGAAAATGATGTAAGACAGTAGAGCTTTGACTCTGTCCCTTTTTTTTTTTTTTTTTCAGATGAATGAATGCTATTGTGAAACTCCTTGCGGCTATATTAGGAAATACACTGGTTATTCAACAGAATTTACTGATTATCAAACAAAAAGGAAAAAATGAAAAAGATTAACTTCATCAGAAAATTTAGTTGTTTTTTCTTTTTTTGAGGCTTAGCTTTGATTCCATTTGACACAGATTAAGAGGCTGACCATCAGGTTATAATTTATGATCTGAAACATCCCGGACCTGGGCATTGTGAGGATTGAGAGAAGCTGATCATCTTAAAGACTTTGGGGGCGGGGGGAGGGGTGGTATTTTATACCATGGGGATCCTGTCTATAACTGTATCATAATACAGTTTTACTATGATCCCTGCAATAGAACACATTTCTTGAGATTTCTAAATGACTAGGAAAACCTTGTGGGAGGCTACTCATGTCAGGGTTTGTGCTGCAGTGACTTGTGTGGTGGGGTATGTGCTTCTGCAAGGAGTAGTCTGTAAACTGTTGATGGTCAGGGGTCAGCTGGGGCTGACAGTGAGGTCTTTGAGTCCTTTTGCTTTACACAGGGCCACAGCTGTTGCTGAAGTAACGCACGCTGCTGCTGCAAGCAGGGGGTTGTCCAGTAAAAATACAATATAGATAGGTTCATATGCATTTCACTCTTAGTGGAATACACTCATAACAGGAGCCAGCAGAAAGTCTTCTAATGATCCCTGCCATACTGTTCTCCTGCTCTAGTCCTGCTCTCCTGCCTCTGAAGGCTGTGTGCTCTTCAGGTAGGACGGCAGCCTCTTCCAGTAGCTTTACTATAACATAGAGAAAGTGAAACTGATTTGTCGAGGGGGCCTTTGGAACCTTCCATGCTGCAGGTAGTAATCACTGTTTCTTTATTAAAACAGCTCAGTCTGCTAATTAGCAATGAATATGTAAAGCAAAACAATTAAAGTAAATCCTGAAATGTTGTTTGGAAAATAGAAGAAAATGATGGAAAAAAATCCAATCTATTTTTCTCGTTTTCTCGACACGCTTTTAAACTAGATTCTTAAAAGACTGGTAAAAGAGCTGAGCAAATATTGGATGGTATGAGAACCAAAAGATGAGCTGAAAGATGCCATAGTATTAGGCCCTCCATTTATTTATTTATTTATTTATTTTCACGGATTTTGAGGAATGTTGCTTTAAAATTGTGATTTGCACTCTTCAGGAACTTCTGGAACATCATGTAGAAAAACAAAAAATGTAGTGGTTCTTCAAAGAATGGCCAAAAAATATAAAACCTGTAGAGGTCTGTTCTTTTAGAGCATTATCATTTAGGGGAAAGAAGTGTGATAGCTATTTTCTGTTGTTGTTGAAGGAGGCAGGGGAATTAAAGAAGAAAAAAGTTATTTAATACAAGTACAATTACTTCTTTCTTTTTTGTTTGCTATTCCTTAGATTGCTGACCTAAAATATCAATTATTGGCATAGCTCTGTTTAATATAGACTTTTGTTAAAGCAGTAGGTAAGAGCTTCTATTACCCATATGTATATGCCAACTGCTACAGAACAGGACAAGCCTTAATTTTTTTCTTTATTCTATGTGACACAAAACACAAGCATGCCTGCACACAGACTAGGACAAGATGTGACACTGAGTCTGATGGCAAGGTATGCTGGATGCAAACTCCAAAGCTTGAGGGCACAACTGAGCCTTGTGCGGTCACATTGTATGTGCTGCTCTTATTCTGCCAGGGCTTGACGCTGGCTGAAGGGTGACTTGGAAGGACAGACTGCTTTGAAGAGTGGACGGTGATGAGGTGTTCTCCTGATAGCTCAGAGGGAAAAAGAAAATGTGGACACATCTAGAAGGTAAGGATTTGTAGAGTGGTTGATTCAAAGCTTCACCCTATGTCTTGTGTTCAGAGAGACTGACTCTCAATTTCATAAAGTCTTCGAAGTCACTGTTTGGCTTCTGTAACATCAAAATGAACCTGAGACTTACTTTTTTAAAGGAAAATGAGGAAGTTTGTAAATTCTATTATTCAAATGCTTGGCCAATATCTGTCAGGTGTTGCACTTTCCTGTTTTAGTGTCACCAGTGGCACAGCTGAAAATGACAACAAAACAACTTTTGAATCTTATCACAAGTCATCAAGGTCTGTGATACTAAACATCTGCCAGCATGTTCCTAGGATACTTCTGGTGATGCTGTTAAGTGTATTCTTTCACTAAGGTAGTGCTAAAATGAAAACAGCAAAATGCATATTCAGGACATTTCAGGATATATGTGTCAGGATCCACCGAGGAAGACCAGTATACTGCAGTATGTGCAGAGTGGTGCAAAGAAACAGTACTGGCCTGGACAGATTTTACTAAATAAAGCATGTAAACACCGTCTTGGCTTCGTAGATAGTACTGGGATTGTAAGAAAGAAGAATGTCTTGAGAGGTAGGAGAGTTAAAATATGATGCCTTTAAGGATGTAAAAAACATTAAGAAAATATAATTGACTAAATAAACACCTTTTGTAAAGTTTCTCTATGGTACAGATTTCTTCTGCCATTCATACCTTGTTCAGTCTGTGGCAAAGTGCCTTTTCTAAAGGTACCTGTGTACCATACAGACTCCTAAAATTAAGGATTAAAGCACTAGTATACATCTTCCAAAATATTTAAACAATCTCTTCTTTTAATGTCTTTCAGTGATTCTTACTGAGTGGTTGCTTAGTTCAGGAAACCTCTGGCTCTGGGCACACAATCAGGCAAATCTTTCATTCTGCGAAACGTGAGATGCCCATATATGATCGAGTGAATGCATTTGACAAAGATCATAGAAACATATCTTTATGAGCACAAAGGGAAATCTATGTTCTTGCCTCTTTGAAAGAGCTGAAGAACCAATCCCTACTGTGTAGGGGCTCTCAAATGATCATGTGAGGGAGCTTCAAATGCAGCTGCCAGGCCCTTGCTTTCTTTTCTCTCTTCTCTCCTTGCAAAGACGACAGCACCACTGACTGGGCCATTGAAAGTGAAACCGCAAGATGCAGCATGTAAGGCGGTCCAGGTGGTCCTCCAACCAGCTTTCATGATAAGAATTGATTTATAAATCCATTCCGGCCTCCCTTTATCCCTGTTTGACTTTGTATGCACTGTCCTTCACTACCACAGGATTCATCACAGAATGTTCTGAGTATATTTAAAATTATCGTTTTGTATCTCTATATTAAAACCAGATCACTAGCATGCTGTAATTAAAGGTTTTGTATCACCCTAGATCTTGAGAGGAAGGAGGCTAAGAATGTGGATGGTTTGGAATCTGCTTTTCTAGCATATGTCTGGATGACTCATTAAGGCTAATTTTAAATGCTGGTAGCATGTCCTGTCAGGTTGGCTTAGTTTGCCATTATTCTTTATCCTTGAAGCCAAGGCCAGTTGCAAGGTCTGTGCCCTGCTCTAACTAGTCTCATTGTAGGTGTTAGAAGTTCATAACACTGGGCTGTTCAGCAGTTGTTTCACTGCAAAGCACTCTAATAAAGATTTTCAGAGTTCAAGACAATATCAAAGCTCAGAGAAGAGGTCGAATGACCAGCTCGTATATGCCAATATTGTGGTTGACAGAGCTATGTTGATTTTTCAAGGCAACAGTATATCCAGAAACGCTGAAAGAGTAGATATTTTAATTCTTGACCTTTCCTTTGAGTCCATTTGTTGTGTTCCTCTTCTTTCAAAGAAATCTGAAAGGCATATGCACCACAATAGATCTCATTTTTGATCAGTTGCTAAGAAAACCATTACAAACTGCTGCTTCCTTCTGTATTTGTTTTCTTTATCTCTCTTCTAGGTTTCTCTGAGGGCTTTTAGACTGTGGTTGTCTTAAAAATGTTAATGGAATAATCTTGGCAATGTCCTGTGAGAAGACTTCAGCAGATATTTAGATATCTGCCACAGAAATGTAATTCTTTGAGTCATTGGAGTTATTCTAAATGCTTTCACTGATTGGGAGAGTAGAATTTTTTAATGTTTAGTAGGTATGCCAAAGCAGAGATTTCAGCATTGCAGCAGAACCCAGAATGATGAGAGACATAGTGACTTGCTCATCCTGACACAGGAAGACAGCAGAAGCATGTAATTTGAAGCCAGATCTTTGTTCTGCCCTAGGACCTTTTTTCCTGGCTTTTTAATACCTTGTGTCTGAAGGCCAGATGTCAATATTTTAGAAAATGGAAAGCTGTCATAATCTGTTACTATGGAACGTACTTGATGAGCTGACTGACCAGTGTTTCCTTCAGTCCAGAAATGGTCATCATATTCTACTGTCATCTGTCAGATGTCACTGATAGTAGATTAACTTGCAAGACAGAAAAAGCGAGCTACAAGGCTTTCCTAAGGAGAAACGAGCTAAGAGGCTGCATAGCACTACTCTTCCAGACCCTGCCTGTTTTTAAATTGCGGTGGGGAGTGAAGTCTCTCCTGTCTACCATCTGTCACTGGCTGGGGTGTGGGTCTGTGTTCTGTAGCAGAGTTGTTGAGTCTAAGAGCTGTGTCTCCCTAGGAAGTATTGGGGGACACTGCCATCTACTGTCTTCCTTACCTGAAATAATGATTTGGTTATCGACTTTGTAGAAGAGATGAGTTTCTTCTGCTGACACTGCTTTGCTTTTTTTTTTTTTTAAACATTTCTTTTCAGTTTCTTGAGTTTCCTACTTGCACATCTCTCTTAAATGGGGAGGATCCTGGCTGAGGTGCAGTAGAGAGAACACAATGCTGAGATTCAGACAGATTAGCTTCTGTGTTCTTTCTCCATCACTTGACATGTTGGAGAAACTTGGGCAAGTTCCTCTGCAACAATTTCCCCCCTGCTAAATGAGAAGAATGGTACTGATCTTCCTCATAAACCACATTAGTGTTTTAGCAGCAGGTCATGGTCATTATTACTCTGTTGAATAGCTACAGATTTGGAATAGTCCAAATGAGGATTAACTCTGGTCTGGGAAATCCATGCACAGGTGTGAGGGAAATCATTGCCACGATATTTCGTTTTTGAGAAAAGTAGCCAGGGATGTGTCTTCTCTTCCTTTCCCTCTGGTGATGGGGACTGTACCGTCATGTTGTCACATTTCTTTCTTCTTCCTTTATCCCCATGCTGGCCTTCACACAGAGGTGGGTTCTTGCTCTTGGAAAGGGCAGAGACAGAATCATCATCTTGTCCAGTGGGAGTGGTGTATGTACAGCAGCTGAGGGGAGCATGTGGTTCCACATTTGTGATGTCAAAATGTGTTTCTAAGACAGCACAGGCATCTCAATGGCCTTAGCTTAGTCATACTGCTCAGTACAAAACCAATACAAAGAATGCTGGGTTCAGTTCTAATTATCCATTCATAATTAGTTCATAATTAACAGCAACAATCAACACTGTTTTCCTACTCATTTAATATCTTCAGTATTGAAGGCTCTGAATTAATTTTTTCATGTGTTTCTCTCAAAACACACTTCCGTGAGACACCTATAACTCAGCAACATACTCATCTTGTGGAACTGATTGTTTTGGGTAGTAGGCCTAGGGATTCATGACAGGGAATAAATAAGATTGTAACTTGCTGTCAAACATTTACTCTTTTTTTTTTTTTTTGGTCTAACTTCTGGACAACAGTTATCACTGTGCAATAAATCACTTAGATTAAGCCCCAAGAACTGAAGGGCAGGACAACTGGGAACAAGTGTTCCAAGATGTAGCTTTCTGTTCCTTTCTCACAGGCTCATTCAGCTGGCAAGAGCTGGATGCATTGCTCCTCCCAGCTGATCATGCTATGTTTGAATACCTTAATGCTTCTAGGAAGTCAATGCTGCAAGGATTCTTTAGGCAAACTCCATTGTCCTACAAAGGCTTCACATAGCTGGGAATTAAACTTTGTAACTCATTTGTAGCAATTACGTACAGATTGCTGGGTCACAGAATCAGTGAGGTTGTGAGGGACTCCTCGATATCTTCTAGTCCCACCCCTGTACTGAAGCAGGCTAACTGGGACAAGTTCTCCAGGACAAAGTCCAGTTGGCTTTTGAATATCTCATCTCCATGGATGGAGACTCTACCACCTCTCTAGGCTCAGTCACCCTCACAGTAAAAATGTGTTTCCTCTTATCCCATCCCTAAGCAATACTGAGAACAGTCTGGCTCCCTCTTCGTCCCTCTGATCAGGTACTTATAGATTTGATAATGTATAAATATTCTTGAGCCTTCTGTTCTCTAGGCTAAACAGGTCCAGCTCTCTCAGCTTTTCCTCCAGTGCCATAATCATCTTCAATACCTTTCTCTGGACTTGCCACAGTAACCCCGTATCTTTTTTTTGTAGTGGGAAGCCAAGAGCTGGATGCAATAGTCCAGATGTGGCCTCATTAGTGCTGAGCAGAGAGGAAGCAGCACCTTCCTCAACCTGCTGATAGTATTGTTCCTAATGGAGAGGATTCTGTCATACAGTCTTGGGAGAGATCTCTGCAGCTGACAGTGACTAATAGCCGTGCTTGAGTACCATCATGCTGGAGATGCTTGCTTGAAATTCATGTATTTGAAAAGGCAACCATGCAATCTCTTACTTCAGCCATTCTGGTACAACTCCTTTCTGACTATCACTTTTGCATGGAACTGGCATTTCATAGACCAAGATTTCTTAGACCTTCAAGATAAAATTCTCACTTAACTTTTTTCCATCTCTCTAGCCCATGTGTGTGCTTGGGGGTTGCATTTGCATCTTCAGATATGTTATGAAGGAAGCAGACAAGCAATGAGAATTGCAAAGGGTTCTAAATCCAATTATTTCTCAGAGTAGCAAGCATGAAAGATTTATAGGCCTGCATATGTTTCTCAGCTTCTTCATCAGTTGATAACATTTAGCAAGTCCACCAGATCAACCAGAATCTCAGGACTTTGCCTCAAACTCTCTCTCTCCACCTCCCACTTCTCTCTTCCTCTCTCCCTCCTCCCTCCTCTCCTTTGTTTTCTGTAGGTGGTTTCTTCTTTTGACCACGTCTAGCCTACAGATCAGTCCCATATGCTACTTATGTTTCTCTTGCTTGCTCTTTCCTTAGTTTCTAATGCCATAATTCTTTCCCTGATATTTCTGTGGTTCTAAGAACTAAAAAGTTTGAGGGAGTAAAAAAAAAAAATGAAATCCATGACTTGATTTATTTACTTATTTTTAATATAAAGTCATCCTGTCTTCCTGCCTATGCTAGTGAATAGTTGTCTCCTCTACAGGAAGACTTGTAGATATAACTTTCCTGTCTCCTTAACACAGATCATGAGAATCACAGTAAAAGATCATCATAAGACTTGAGAGGACAGATAGTCCACAAAAAACAAATTGGATTTTGCAATTTGTACAGCTGTCTTCTAAACTCTAGCACCACTTTCTGCAATACTAAAATTTACTGTCTGTTCACAAAACTACTACTGTGACCTCAGTTCATCTCTAGCACAATAAAAGGCACCAGAAAAGAGTTTATCCAGAAACTAGTAACTGATGATCAATACATGAAGTCAAGTTGTGCTCTTCAAAGTCAGTGAAATTATTATGGTTGGTCTTCACCTGTAAAGAGTGGAATTGGGGAAAAAAAAGGACAGATTTTTAACTATGATGGATTAACACATGGCCATGGATATCTGAAAAGTAATTTTCCACTTCTGTCAGTAAATACTGCTTTTCTGTTTACTATATCTTCAAAGAGAGTGGCAAACAAAGCTAAAACACAGAGTGGGTATGCCTATCTGAGAAGAAGCTTTTTCTTTTCTGTTAATCCTGCAGAATTTATAATAAATACAATGGCAGGCTACATTTATTGCTGGGTAGTACCATGTCTGGGATTAGAAGTGGATGAGTGATGTGGTTTAGAATTCAGGTACCGAACTGGACAGCTGTCACCGCTGCTTGAGGTCTTCCTGTATCTTGTGGAATTATTTGTACAGCTGGGGAAGAAATGCTCTTTGTCTCTGAAACCTGGTGCTGTAAAACAGGTCTGACTCCCTGGAAGCTTCCCTGTTTTGATGATATAGAGTTAGATCTCCAAGCATTGGCCAGGTACTGACAGCTACTGGGAATATGTTATAGAATACAGACCATTTTAAGTTGCCTTTTTTTTTAACCCAGATTAGGTCTGTTACAAATCTTTACAAAAGAACCACAAAGTATTACAAAACTCAACTGTGCTATTGACTGTGTTGCCAACTGGAAAACACTTGATATCATTCATAACAAATCCTGTGATATTCCATCACTGAACAAAATAATTCAAATAAGTACTCCTCTCACCCCTTGAAGTGGTTTGAGCCATATACCGCTGTGATGTAGGAAGTTGGCTAACCAGTGAGCTGGTTATATCCTGAGGCATTTGAGTCTGAATGAACAGAGGGCAAAATCATTTGTGTTGAGTCCAAACAATCCACTGGAGTAAAAGGCCTCTCACTGTGGAGCACAACTTATTCTGTCTCGAGGACTCGGGCATGGCAAAGTCAAGATATATTTGATTCAGAGAGTGTCATATCACAGCACCAATTGAGAGAGTGAGGGGTCACTCACTAAGGTACCAAAAAAGGATTGTACATAATGCAACTTGGACAATTATCTCCAAGGCAAAAGAAGAAGAGACCATAAAGAATAAGCCAGTCAGCATGCAAAAAAAAAAAAAAAAAAAAAAATTGTAAATAAAACTTGAGGCATGATGGAGGCTGAGTGTAGAGGACAATACTGCTCCTCACAGCAGTTAGCCCAGATGAGTTCAGCAAGTCAGTATCTATGAATAAAGGCCTGATTGTCTTCATTTAAAAAGAAGAAATCTTAATTTTAAATAATCAAAGGAGTCCTTGGAGAAGTCTCAGCATTGCTCAGCATCCTGTGTAACTGTTACATGAAATGCATGGCCAAACATTAGCAGTTTCTACATACCCTTACTCATGGCTCCCCATGCAAATATTATCCAATTTGTTTTTAATGGAGGATGTCCCACTGTTCACTGCAGCATTGCTCAGCTTTATATAGATAAATCTCCCCTCTTTCCGTCTTACTAGTAAGTTGTCCTATTGATTTGAAAAATACAGCTACGGCAAAACAGAACTTTGTTTTCAGTGTAGAGCTTGCAAGATGCATGGGTCATGCTGGCCATCCAGAACTGTCACTTTTTGTCCTCTAAGTATAAATCCTTTTCCCAAATTGCCTGTCACTGATGATTCAGGAAAAAGGAAGATGAAACATGAATGCTTTTGCAGCAAATACAAAATCTGAGTAGCTGCAATGTAACTACAATCGCCTGGGTATCAACGGTGATATTTGTTTTCATTTCGTGCTAGAATTTTTAGCTTATAAGTAACCCTTTATGACAGTGACTTTCTCAGCAAATAAATATCCACTATGCTGACACTTTTATTATGTAGCAAGTAGTCATCCAGAAATACTGACTGCTCACTACATAGCCAAAGGCACTGTAACTGCTTCTGCTAGGGATTATGTCGTTGTTTTAATACAAGGCAACAAAGGACTCTCCAGGTTAGTCTTGGGACAACCATAATAACAGCAACCATGTATTATAAGTGCAGTCTCTGAGTTATTTATTGCCTACTTTTCCATAAAACACAAAGTTCAACAGCTAGGAAGGCAACGTGTCCTAGAATTTAAATAGTTTTCAGTAGACACCAGCTTCGCTGTTTCCTTCCATAACTTGCTTTTTCTAGTTGAAGGTAAAGCTTAGTGTCTGTGAATTCAGCTCAGCTATGAACAGCAGTTAACTATCATTGCATTTTCCTTTTGCTTTGCCTTCAGATACAAGCAGCCTGCTCCTCACGTTGACACAGATCATAGACTCTCTGTCAGAACTGATAAGCTCAGCATCTAAAATCCTCCTGAGCCATGTGGAATGACATGCAAGCCTGTTGGTCCCGTTGGCTGATCTCTAAGAATAGCTGCACCAGTGTGCTGCTTCTGCAGCCAGGCTCTTATTACAGACATGCTCAATCACAGGAAGGACAACTCTTTCTAGAGGATGGATGATAGCATTTGCCTCCACAGATCTTATTCTCCAAACAGATTTTTGATTTTATGACTGCTCCCTGTCAAACTCCGAAACATGGTGGAGTTTATCTGAGCTGGGCTTCAGTGAGGATGGGTAGAGATGTGAGTGTATTCTGCTTCGCACTGCGGACAAAAATGAGGAAAAGCAGCTAAGCTACTTCGTCCTCCTTGCAGCTTTTCTTCATTTAGTTATAATCCTTCTGATAAGACTCAATTTGCCACAGTAAAGACTGGTCTTATACTTGAGAAAATACTAAAGAAATTCCAGCTTAAGCCTCTGTCCCCATCCCACCAACCAAAAAACCTGTGAGAAGATGGAATCAGAATTTCTGTTGTTCAGTGCACTGGTATTCCCTTGGCATGTATGACTCAATTTATTTAACAAAAAACAGTTTATCAAACAAAAAGGAAATAATCAGGAAGGTAGATTGACAGGGTAACATGCAATGTCAAACTCCTTTTTTCCTGAAGTCCAGTTCTTCACACTCTTCTGCTGCTTTTTTACTGAGACTGCTGATAGGTCTCCTGGTGGCTTCCCACCTTTCCTGACAGGACTTCATTTTCAATTTGGGATGGACAGGTGCCAGATGCAGAGTCTTCTGTTGGGTAAGCTGGTTCAGTTGAAGCTTCCAGTGATCTTTTGGTCTGAGCTGCTTTTGCCCTGCACTACCTACTCACCTTTTCTCCTTGCTCTGGCACTACTCCAAGCCAGCCATTGCAGTTTTGCCAGCAGTTTCTGTTTGTCAGCTCTTCAGTAAGCGCACAGGAGCAGCAGCTGTGCTCAGACCTCTCATGTGTGGGGACAGGAACTCCTACTTCTCCATATAGAAGAGGCTTAAGTAGATTCTCCTATAACTTCCACTCCCTGACTACTGTTTGTGGCCAGAATGTGCAAGGTGTTTACATAAATTAGGGTAACCACAGACTCCAGGTGTACTTAAGCATAATTCACTGTCCCACATACCTATTTTCCAATCCGCAAACTTGTCTCAATTTCACAATATTTCTCTCCTTTTCCCTTTTGTTTTAAACAGAAAGACCTCTCAAACAAGATAAACCAACATGTGTGAAACAAGCATTTCAGAGTTGCCCACTCTCCTCACACCAGATGTAGTCTCAGTATTACAGCATCATATAGAGGGGAATGACAGAGAGGAACAGCTGAGAACAAGGTGATGTGTTAACTCTTCCTTATGGTCTTTCTAATGCATAGATCAATAAATGGGAAAATACTGGACTAATAAAAATTATGAAGACATCGCGTCAAATCATAGTCTTGTTAAATGAAGGGTTGTGGATTATGAAGTCCAAAGGTGGAGAGCAGTCAGATACTTCTCCTGAAAGCTCTTAGAAGACCATGGAATGACTGCTTTGTCTTTGGTATACCTTGTTTCCTAACTAATGAATGGTATCACTATTGGACTATCTTCTCCTAAATTTGACATGTCACGAACAATAAAACTACTACAGAGCCACCTCCAGAAGAAAGTGCCTACGTGTTTGCCTCTCTTACACTCTGTAGATAGACTATGTGTGTGAGCATCTGTCACATCCCTGTACACGTGTTCAAACTGATAAATTCTCTACTTCTCTAAAAACCACTTTCCCAAAAAATTATTCTGAAAGTATCTTTGAAATTCTTCCTTTAGGATAGTGCTACCTTATGATTTCAGGCATGTGAGAGCAGCCATAGAAACCAGGTTTGCAAAATAATTCTTCAAAATTCCTGCAAGGTACCAAAAGACTGACGTAATTGAAGTAATTAGCTCAGATTTGTAGTGGGAGAGGTAAACAAGCACAGCTCAACAGAAATCCCACCTCAACACTGATTATGCTTCAGCCCTTTCCAAAGACTTAGAAATATTGTTTGCATGCTTTACTGACCACCAGAGAATAGCCAGGTAGCTAGCAGAGCTCACTGTTATTCAGGAGTTGGAATTAAGCATGATTTATTAACACTGCAACATTGTCTCCTGCTGACTGTTGACAGTAACAGAGTCAATTCTTTGGCACTTCAGCTCCCACCAAATCCCACCCCATTCCTTGGAATTTCAGGAACACACTTGGAGTGTATTCCCTTGAACTCACAATGAAAATGTAATATTATTGAAGGATTACCTTCTCTTCCTTCATATCTACATGGTGCATTAATGATATAGCAATGAAAAGGAGGTAAATGTTTTTTGTTGTTGCTGTTTTGCAGTGGTTTGGCTATTAATTTAGACTACATATCCTTTTGCTTTTATCTTGAAAGAAAAGACGGAAAAGAAATCTGATTTATTTTTGTCCCATTTCTTCAAATATAAGAATTGGTGTCTGTGACAATCTCCCTGGGGAGCCTAGGGTTTGAGCATCTACTCCTCACAATCTTTTCACAGAGACAGCCAGAGATTCTCCTTGATTACTGCTCTCCACCAGAAGACACTTACACATCTCCAGACTCATGTGGTCTGGAACTGGGGTCTCTACTTGTTTCTTTCAGAAGAAAGCTAATAATTTCAGTATGTCCCGAATTACTATGCTTTAAATACTCTAGCATGTCTGCTGAAGAGTTGAGGTACCTATGTACTACAACTTATATTCCGCATACTTGAGTAAGGAATATCTTACTTATCTAGCTTAAAACTACTCTTAACTCATCATATTGATGTAAATGCAAGTGAAAATGTTTATTTGCAATGTTAGAATAGATGATGTAATTATAAACATTAGTGTCTTTTCTTGAGACCTCAGAGGTAAAAAAACCCAACAAACTCAGGATGATAAAGGCGTAATGTGTTTAATCATTATAGATTTTTTTCTAAGCATGCTTGAGCAGTGATTTAAAAAAATGTGTAATACTTCCATGGTTTTCTTAATATCTTAGGCAAAACCGAAAAAAATCAACTAGCAGAATATGGCGCTCTCAAGTGTCTTTTTGCTATTGCATTTGTTCTCTCTTTTCATCATTTATCGGGACTGGTATTGTGCAGAGCTGGGAGATCTATGCCTTGGTCTCAGAGTGACAAATGATACTTTATCTTTGAGTGAATGATGAAATTGCCCAATTGTTTCTAAGAGAAAGCAAGTACAGGGGTAGAATAAAAGGACCCAGAGGGTCAAATTCTGCACAGAATAACACGTGTTTGCGTTAGGGGTTTAAATTAAGACAGAATTTCTTTATTGAGCTAAATTCATCTCTCTTATGTGCAAGAAACTTTCACTTAGGCAATTTTGAGTTATGCAGATCTAGCAAAACAAAATATGGCTTTTTGAGAGGAAGTGCCAAGTTTTATTTCATTTGAAACCCCACTGACTTCATTTGTGCTACACATAAGTAAAAGAAGGCATTTTTAAACTCAGAAACTTATTGGTGCATGCATTATGATCTGGAATATGTACACACTGTCACTAGTTCTTCCAAAGGAAGATTTTTTCAACCACTTCACCAGAAAGTATTTCAATGGGTTATGGCTATAAATGTCTCAGCTTTAAAATCTACCCTGCTGTCACAAAGAATAAAAGCAAATGAGGAAACTGTATCTAGACCAGAAGCGATGGTGGACTGAGTTTTACTTGGAAAAATGGAAAGGGTGAATTTACTTCCCTAGTTCAGAAAGTTCACTGAACTAAAATATTTGAACAGGTCCTAGTTGGTCACTTATCCAAGATCCTTTTGAAATGAACTAAATTAAGAGAGTGATTGCAAACAAAGATTACAATGAAATTCCAAACTCATGAGATTTTTAAAAAATTGATCAGCATTCAGGAACTGTGAAGTCTAGTCTCTGATAAATTAACATCGGTCCTACACACTCTGGGATTTTGCAGGTTCCCCCATTAGTCCATTAAAAGCTGCTCTCATTCTAAAAGCTATCAAAAAAGTTGTACTGCGGCACTGAAAGTAACTATTGCTCTTCTCTTTCTAAAGGCTGAATGAACTGCCAGATACTTGAGTAACACAGGCATTCAGGCAAAGTGCCATTATAGTAACAAAAATGCACATCTGCTGCTAGGTATACTCTTGTGGAATTTAGTGGGCTTGATTAAAGAGTTTTTAAACATATTTGGACAGCTATTGAAAGTCTGGAAAGGGAAGGTGACTTCATAAGTAGTTTAAATGAAGCTGGGGATAAGGCTATGAACAGGTACCCATTTCCTGGAAACAGACAATAAGGTAAAATGGGTGTGAGGGAGACAAAGACCATTGTTCATATATTAAATCTTATTCCCTAAACTCCTTCTGTTATAGGAACTATGAGCAGATGTTGAGTTCAGTACATACTTTTGCCAGTGAGTGACTGCTGCCCTGTAACTGCTTTGGATAAAAAGAGTAGTTCCATTAAGCCCTGCCTAGTTGCATGTTCCCGAGACTTCTTCCGAAGCAGAAGAACCACAAAACAACATGCTGTGGGAGGAATATGGTCAGTCCAGTTTCCCAGTGGGCAACCTTTTTGATCCTGGGCTCTGAGATGCTGCATGTATCACATCAGACTGTAATTTGTCCCACAAATACCTCTTGCCCAAATCAGCACTGACAAAAAAAGGAGGGAGTGGCTGTGACCTTTAGAGTCTTGATTGAAACACACCCTCTAAAAAGGGAAGGTATACACACAGTTAAACTGCACTTTCACTTCTCCAAATTCTAAACTTTGCCCAAAGACTTCGTCATTGCTTGAGAAGCCAGCCAGGCTGCTGAGCAACATGCAAATGTCAGGTAAATTGGCAAGCTCTCCAACAAAAAAGGCAATGTTCACAATGCTTGTGGTAACATGACCATATCAAATAATCTACTTCATTGTTTGAGATACTTAAATTAGTTTGTAGAATTTGTACTGAAAGAGAAATAAGCCCCGAGAGCTCAATGGAAGAGAAGTTGCTTTGCAGTAGTTTTTCCTTTACAGATCAGTTCTGAGAAAAATAAAAGCGTCCTAGTCGAACAACATTGCTAAAATTATTTTCTATTTTGAGCATGTGTTTAAGCTAATCCTTTTGTTCCATTCAGAGCTCATCCGGTGATGCAGTGCTCCCTTTTTTAGTTCTCAGAATTGTTGCCCATAGCTAATCTATGCTCGTATCTAAGCCTCTAGAGTTTATACCCCTTCACGTGGACACCTCCAATTTCAACCAACTGAACTGGACTTTGTGAAAGTCTAAATGCATGGAATGAACAAGGCACTTTTGGCAAGGCATCTTGTAGGACATGCAGCTAGCAGGAAAGTGGGAAGTATTCACAGAATATACAAGGTCCTCTCTGCTCTAATTGATTCTGTAGCTCCCCAGGGGTTTCGGCCTCTGTGTTAGAACACACAAACACTCTCAGATCCTTCTATGTCTTCCTTACACCGCTTAAACAATATTCTGCTCTTTTCTCAGTGTGTAACTAGCATCATCTGCAAATTGCTCTGGTCTGGTCTTGACTGCTATGCCTAAAACACTGAAAGTCACTTAAAAAAGAGAAGTACATATTTTTTGATTCAGGGCTAGATTCTTCTCTTATATGACTGCAACACCTACTCTCTTTTGACATATTATGTAAGATCAGTGCTTAAAATTACTTCTCCAAGGGATACTTTCATTTCTCAGCTACTCCTTACAACCTCACTGTTCCAGCCCGTGTGGCCTTAGCTACTGGCTACAGCATTTCACCATTTACCCCTCTCACCACATTGTTGTCTAAAAATAAAAAATGGAACAATAACTGTGTTATGATTCCTTTACTGTTTTCTCCAGGTGTTGACTTGCTTCCTATCCAGCCCATGTGGCAACTCACAACAACATAATCTCAGCTGTTAGGAATAAGCACAACAACCTCATCTTTCCAAGAAGTAAATTGTCTGCGTTTCAGGATCACTGAAAGGATCCACAGTAATGATAACACTGTTTTCTTGCCCTTATGATTTTGCTGCACGTGGGTAATAATAAAGGAATCTGTAAAAGTGTATGTAATGCTCCACCAGCTATCAATTATCTCATGTATTATAAATCCTCTACAACTTCTGGGATTTCCCAGTGAATTTTTAAGTCATATGGAGCTATTTCCAAAGTGCAGAAATGTGTCCCTTAATTAGTCCCCATAAGTCCTGAAGACTTCTATATTTCTCCAATTTCCAAATATTTTTTAACACATCATTGCAGTGCTTTTGTAGCACCATGAAACATCTAACTCCTGCTAGCCCAGGCCAGTGAATTGGTGCTTACTCAGGAAAGGAACATACTCAGGTAGGAAAATACTCTCAATTTTAGCAGTACTGACAGTTTCAAACCTCTTATGCCAGAGCCCAGCTGCAACTCAGATAGCTGAACACACTATCCTAGTCTATGCTCAACCTGTTTGGGTTGGGACAGGTAATGGGAGCAGTGTTAGCTATTCCCATGGGTGCTTTTTTGTTAGCAAAGGCCATGCTGATATTCTTCTTATGCTGTGGGACCTTCTTATATTATCCTGAAATTCTCTAAAGCAGTTTATGTCCTTCCTGGACTGGCTTCTAAAGAGGCTTTATGGGTAAGTTTACCTTTGTCTTGTCATCATATTTCTTGCCAGTTGAGAACCACCTCAGTAATTTCTCACTGGTCCTGTCAAATATCTGCATAAAGCTATTAGATGAAATTGTACCACAATGGCAAAACAAGAGACAGAATCACAGAATGGTTGGGACTGAAAGGGACCTCTGAAGATCATCTAGTCCAACCCACCTTCTAAAGCAGGTTCACTCAGAGCAGATAACACAGGAAAGTGTCAGGCAGGTTTTGAATGTCTCCAGAGAAAGTGATTCCACAGCCTCTCTGGGCAGCCTGTTCCAGTGCTCTGGCACCCTCAAAGTAAAGAAATTTTTCCTCATATTCAGATGGAACCTCCTTTGCTTCAGTCTGTGCCCATTGCCCCTCATCCTGTCTTTGGACACCACTGAAAGGAGTCTGGTCCCATCCTTTTGACATCAAACCTTGAGATATTTATGAGCATAAACAAGGTCCCCTCTCAGCCTTCTTTTCTCCAGGCTGAACAGACCCAGCTCTCTTAGTCTCTCCTCATAGGTAAGGTGCTCCAGACCCCTAATCATCTTTGTAGCTCTCTGCTGGACTCCCTCCAGTAATTTCTTGTCCTTCTTAAGCTGGGGAGCTCAGAACTGGACACAGTACTCCAGATGCAGCCTCAGTAGGCCAGAAAGATGCACCTTCTTGTCATTTGAGGATCTCTAATATAGACAATGCCACCAAGACGGTGCTTCTTTAAGATCAGGTCAGGGATGAACACCATCTGTTTGTATCCTAGACTAAGGAAGACCAGAGTGAAGTTTAAAGTACAGCCTTCCGAACATAATCTGTGTCATCTGTGTTAAGACAAATGACTGATATGGGCAATAGCAGTAGTCTTAGAAAAATGTAAAACTAGCCAGGGGTAAACCCCTTGGAAATGAATCAGGCTTATACGGTAAGCGGAAGAGTAAAAAGACGGAATCAACCCAGGCCTTTCTGTCTAAAGATTTTGGTGTTAATACTGATGTCTTTTACCAAGGGATGCCTTAGGGAGCATTGTACTCAAACTGTGAAAAGCTATGCCTTATACCAGACACAGCACTTCATGTGCTCATTATGATACATCCTTTTCTCTTTTTAAAAATTTTTAAAAATTAGGAAACAAACAAACTGAGACTACACATCTGTAATGTCATGAAAGATACAGAGGAAACGTAGTACTGAAGATTCAGCTGAAGTTGGATCATTGATATCTACTTAAATTAACACAGAAAAGATATTTTTTTCTTTAATGCATAGTGACTAAATGTATTCAGATAACAAGTGCGTGATTAAAATGCTCAAAATGGATATATGTTTCACGAATATATAAATTCAGGAATTTTTAAAAACTCCCTAAAAAGTTTTAATAGTAATAATGTTCAGTAGGAACACTTGGAGAAGCAGAAATTATAGTTAAGTGCCTGAAAAGGATCTTCACATCATATCCTGAAATAAGCCTAGTGTCTTAAAACTGGTATCTACTTGTATGCACATAATTAGATGTCTCTGTATGGAAATAAGAGAATAGGTACATTATAATTATGAGAAATGACCTTTTTCTTTCTTTTGTATAGGTTTTAGACTGCAGTTGCATTTAATTTATTGTAAATTACTGTGAATTATTTTTTAACATTCACTGACACTTCCCATTCATCCACTCTATCTTCTTTGGCTGGTGCTATCAGCTGCCATTGCTTTTATGGCTGCTATAGACACCATAAAGATCTTTCACTCTCCAAAAAATAGGCCTATTTTGGAGCTCTAAGAGATAGAGAAAGGCTTTTGCAACAGTTACTGACATCTGTTTCAGGATGTACATAATATCACAGATTTCTTCCTTTAGTAGTGAAGACACTGTTTAAAAACACAGATAAATTTGATGAGAACGCAGCAATTTAGATTTTCCTGCCATAGGGTAAAAGTTCTGTTCTGCATGTTTTCATCTTTTTATAAGGCTGTAGAAGTTAAAGATGAGAATGACTCCTATTTTTTTTCCCCAGGAAAGAATCCCTCCAGTTTCGAAAAAAGTCAAATTAGACTCTTAAAAATGATATTATTTAGTGCACAAATTGACAAAACTAGAGATTAATATAACTGTTGTGATATCGGTTGTGCAGACGTGGGGTCAGGAAGGTCAAAGCGCAGCTGGAGCTAAACTTGGCAAGGGACACAAAGAATAACAAGAAGAACTTCTACAGGTACATCAACCAGAAAAGGAAGGCCAAGGAAAGTGACCTCCCCCTTGATGAGCAAGACTGGCAAGCTGCTAACAATGGACGACAAGAAGGCTGAGGTACTTACAGCTTCTTTGCCTGGTATTCACTGTCAAGCTCTCTTCCCACACTTATTGAGTGAACTGCAAGATGGGGACTGAGGGAGCCAAGTCCTTCCCACTGTGAGTATCTGGTTTGTGACCACTTAAGTAACCTGAATATACATAAGCCTGTGTAACCTGATGAGATGCATCCCCGAGTCCTGAGGGAATTGGCTGGTGTCTTGCCAAGCCACTCTCTGTGGCATTTGAGAAGTCATGGCAGTCAGGTGAAGGCCCTGGTGACTGGAAAAAGGGAAACATGGCACCCATTTTTAAAAAGGGTAGAAAGGAGGATCCCAGGAACTACTGACCTGTCAGCCTCACCTCTGTGCTTGGGAAGAATGTGGAACAGATCCTTCTAGAGGCTATGATAAGGCATGTGGAGAACAAGGAGGTGATTCAAGACAGCTAGCATGGCTTTACCAAGGGCAAGTCCTGCCTGGCCAACCTAGTGACCTTCTGCAATGGAGTAACTATGTCAGTAGATAAAGGACAGGCTACGGATGTCGTCTATCTGGACTTCTGTCGAGCCTTTGATGGGGTCCCCCGCAACATCCTTCTCTCTAAATTGGAGATATGCAATTGATGGGTGGACTGTTTGGTGGATGAGAAATTGTCTGGATGGCCTCACCCAGAGACTAGTGATCAATGGCACTATGTCTGGATGGACACCAGTAACAATTGGTGTTCCTCAGGGGTCCATACTGGGACCAGCACTGTTTAATGTCTTCATCAATGACATAGAAAGTGGGATTGAGTGCACCCTCAGCAAGTTTGCAGATGACACACCAAGCTGAGTGGTGCAGTTGACACACCTGAGGGACGGGGTGCCATCTAGGGGGACCTGGACAAGCTTGAGAAGTGGGCCCAGGGGAACCTCATGAGTTTCAGCAAGGCCAAGTACAAGGTTCTGCACCTGGGTTGGGGCAATCCCTGGTATCAGTACCAGCTGGGAGATGGACTTGGGGGTACTGGTAGATGAAAGACTGGACATGATCAGGTAGTGTGCACCCGCGGCCCAGAAGGCCAATCGTATCTTGGGCTGTATCAAAAGAAGTATGTCCAGTAGACCAAGTAGAGGTGATTCTGCCCCTCTACTCTGCCCTGGTGAGACCCCACCTGGAGTCCTGTGTCCAACTCCAGCATCCTCAGCACAGGAAAGACATAGACCTGTCGGAGAGGGTCCAGAGGAGGGCCACCATGATGATCAGAGGGATGAACACCTCTCCTATGAGAACATGCAAGAGAGAGAAGGCTTCAGGGAGACCTTATTGCAGCCTTTCAGTACTTACAAGGGCCCTGTAGGAAAGATGGGGACAGACCTTTTAGCAGGGTCTATTGTGAAAGGACAAGGAGTGATGGTGTTGATTGACAGCTGGCTGAATATGAGCCAGCAGTGTGTCCAGGGGCCGAAAAAAGCCAACAGCATCCTGGCTTGTATCAGGAAGAGTGTGGCCAGCAGGACTAGAGAAGTGATTGTACCACAGTACTTGGTGCTGGTGAGGCCCCACCTTGAGTACTGTCTTCAGTTTTGGGCCCCTCATCATAAGAAAGACATTGAGGTGCTGGAGAGAGTATAGAGGAGGGTGACAAAGCTGGTGGGGGGTCTGGAGCACAAGTCTGATGAGGAGCGGCTGAGGGAACTGGAGCTGTTTAGCCTGGAGAAAAGGAGGCTGAGGGGAGATCTGATCACTGTCTGCAACTACCTGAAAGGAGGTTGTAGCATGGAGGGTTTTGATCTCTTTCCCCAAGTAGCAAGTGATAGGACAAGAAGAAATGGCCTCAAGTTGTGCCAAGGGAGGTTTAGATTGGATATTATGAAACATTTCTTCACAGAAAAGGTCGTCAGGCATTGGAACAGGCTGCCCAGGAAAGTGGTGGAGTCACCATCCCTGGAGGTGTTTAAAAGGTGTTTAGATGAGGTTCTTAGGGACATGGTTTAGTGCTAGAGTTAGGTTATGGTTGGACTTGATGATCCTGGGGGTCTCTTCCAACTGACATGATTCTATGATTCTAAAGGAGGGGAGATTCAGGCTAGATGTGAGGAAGACGATTTTTACAATGAGGGTGGTGAAACACTGGCACAAGTTGCCCAGAGAGGTGGTAGATGCCCCATCCCTGGAGACATTCAAGGCCAGGCTGGATGTGGTTCTGAGCAACCTGATCTAGTTGAAAACTAGAAATCTAGTTGGACTAGATGGGTCCCTTCCAACCCAAACTGTTCTATGATTCTATGATTCCACATAATGCCAAAGCAGTGTTGAGAGAACTCAAAGAGCTACTAACGTAGAACTATAAAATATTAGAATTGGAAAATGTATGAAATGATCCTTCCCCATGTTGTGCTTTTTTTTTTTTTTCCTAGAAGAAGTAGACACCTCTACTTGCATATCCTTTGAGGGTTTTTTGCCTGGTAGAATCTGGAGGAAGAAAAAACATATTCTGCCTCAAGATGTTTATTTGCATTTCTTCTTCTCTCCTCTCCTCTCTTCTTGTTCAACACAACACATGAATTTTTGATCATTTTGCATTGTTCTGCCTATTACAGATAATTTTATCATAATAATGAGTGGGTCCGATTTGCTCTTCTCAGGTGCATCTGTTTCAGTCACCTGCCCCTTGAAATACCTCTTAACTAACCATGTATATTTAAGGTATATTAATATATTTTGTAGGTTCACATATATATATATAAATATATATATATATATATACACACATATTTTCCATTCTGGAAGAAGTTGTCCGTGTATAATGGGATTTTTCATCCTAAATGTTTTTTGCTAGAGTTGCAACATAGATCCTGATGCAATTATTTTGAGTATTTCATGGAAAAATTAAGTACCTGAATGCTACAGAATCCCAGAATAGAAAAGAGGGACAAAATTTGAAATTCAGAACTGATGAAGTAATAATCATTGCCTGGTTTCAGTGACATTATAGGTACCCAAAAAGAACCCTCAAAAACAAACCCCAAAGGCCAGTCCTATTGTTGTGCAATCAATGGGGAGACTCCAGATGATTTCAGTGGAAGGGAATGAAACATCACTTCAGTGAACTTCTGATATTTCCTTAATTTTGATAGCCCTCTTCCTCCAGCTGTATCACTGTTGAGCCCACCTCTGGATACACGAAGGGGCTTTACAGGCCCAGGGGTGGCTGCTCTCTGGCTGAGCTCAGGTTTTGTTCAAAGCACTTCAGAAATACCTTACTGGGACACACATGGAAAAATCTTTGAACAGCTGAACACTGAGGACAAAAGAAAATTGTGGTTTCACAGAAATTTAGCATCTGAGGAAACACCTGTGTGTGATTTCTCTTGGCAGGGTATGATGTTCTGTCCCTGAAGCCAATGGATCTTCTGTCATTTACTTCACGGCATGCAGAACCAAAGAGCTGGGCTATGAGTCTGGTCTTTGTTCTGATTGACAGGTTTGTGAGAGTTATACAATGACTGATGTGGAATTCCTCTGGTGGATGGACTGTGCCCCATTGCTGATTTGTGTTCCCACAGAACTCCTCTTTACTGCCCCTCTTTGCTCTGTCTCTTGTTAGCTGTGGCCCGCCCATGCCATTCCAAGGCTGGACTTCTGCTATGTGTTCCGTGAGCTTGTTCACAAGTCCATGGGTGCAGTGACACCATCAGAGCTCAATGGTTTGACATGACACCAGGCAGGCCAAGAGGGCTGTCCTCCACCCCCCAGCATGACGGAGCTGTGGATGGGTGACATATGGCAAGCAGAGCATGCTGTCCTGATGGCATTTCCAGGGTCTGCTCTTCTGCAGTGATGTGCCACAGCTTCACTAGTTCTCCTGTACATGCATTTTCTATACTTTTTCATTTGTGACTGTTCTGAGCAAAAGGGCTGTGAAATGGCCTTCCGATGGTATCTTTTAACAGATCAGCCCATCTTCCAGACCTGAAACTGGTCATTTTTAATCAGTGCATTTTCATTTCAGGCTCATCCTTTAGATTAGAAAAAGAAGCTACTTATAACTTTTGTATAAAATGAATGTGTTGTTAGTCAGAGAGGAGTATTTTGTTCTTACTGGGGATTACTGGAGTTTTTGACAATATCCAGTACAATTTGGACTCCTATTTAGAAGAATAAGGCAATATAACATACAGACATGAAAAGGCAAATAGATGAGTTTTGTCTTGTCCTGCAGAAAACACTACAGGTAAACAATCATAGTGGCAAAATGGGAATGACTGATTCCAGCATCCCCTCTGAATTCAGTGAGATCTGATCAGGAGGATGTTTCAAATACTTTTTCCTCTTAGTTTGTTTAATGTTTTTGTTGTTTCTCTCTCTCTCTCTCTTTTTTTTTTGGTCCGATGACGAAGATCTCAGCCACACGCTCAGCTTTCTCTTGGTTCTGGTGATTTCACTGCCTATTTCAGGCTCTAGCATGATAACGTCACTTCTGCATGGTTCCAGGAGAACTGAAGTAAACACTCCCATGCAGCGCTCTGAGAGCCCACATACAGTGGCTCATGCTCGTTCTGCCAACAGAGCTGTTTTATCCCAGACACTATATTGTCTGCATAAATAAACTGTAACAGGAATTCATACACCAGCCATTCGTCAGAGATTTTATTTCTATTTTTGCAGCTTGCAGTAACTATTTCCTCATAGGGAAGCTGATTCTGCTTATATGGACTTTTCTTAAGATGGAGCATCTTTTCTGTACTTTTCTTATACTTGTTATGAAAAAAGATTATTCATCTCTAAATTTATAGCATCTAGACATGTTCTCACTTGCAGCGCCCAGACAGACAGTTATTCACTTAGCTCTTCTCAACACCATTTTAAAAGAAACCACTAATATTTTCTTTTTGAAAATGACCAGATTCTTTCTTTTATGCCATATTTAGCAACATATTTTTGATCTTATGACATCACAGATCCATGTTTTTCTTGCCAAAATCCAGGTGCCTATTTGAACTTGTTTGCTTTCTTATATAAATGCTATTATTACCACATTTGTGACCAAAGACTAATATGAATTTAGTCAGTTAAATTAATAGATAGGAAGCCTTTAACATGAACATATGTAAATACTCATGTCTTTAATTAATAGAACCTCATAAAACTCATGTGATAAAACTTGTTTCTGGGCTTTGCTTTCAAACTTCATGATATTAATCAGTGCTGATAATTTCCTGAAGCTAAAGTGTCCTCCATTGACAAGCTGGTGCAGTAGAGCTCTCAGGCTTTTTCTGTGTGGGGAAGATGAAAACTTTGAGTTGAAGAGACAATGTGCTGAGGTCTCATTTTCTGTGCACTATAACCTCCTAAGTCACTGTTCCGGTGGAATGCATGAAAGATTGCTGGTAATACAATACATATGGGGGTGAAAAGACTCACTACAGTGGGAGGAAGTAAGTGAAGGCAGGTTTTTGTCACATAAGGTCTTACCAGGTCTAAATCTGCCCTTTGATTTGTCTTCTGCACATGCTACTCACAACCCGGTTCGTGCCTGTCATCAGATGAAAAGTGATGGTCCTCAACTTTCCTGCCCATGGCTACTACAAAGCCTCCTTTGGACTCCTGACATGTGGCCAGCCTGGGGTTAATTTTTCAGATTGCTCCAAGTTATGGTACAAGCCTTTCTGTCACAACTGGCTGGGAGTCAGGCTGCGCAAAGGAAGGAACAGTGACATTACTGAGGTGGGATGCTGACCTCACTGAGGAAGAACATTGATCTCCCTGAGGTCAGACAGTCCAAAGCACAGCAGCTTAGTGACGGTGTGGCAGGTTCTGTCAACAGCCCAGTAATCAGGGTAACGAGACAGGTCTAATGTCAGTCCAGGACCAGTCGGCAGATGTCGGTCAGGGAGGGCAGCTAAGGTCAGGTCCACCCAGTGACATAGCTCAGGCTGCAGCCTGTGGGTACATGGAGATCCCCAACCATTTTAGGAGAGCCAATGAAGGCCAGCCATGGCCAGTAAGGCCTGTTGGTGTGCCCAGGGTCCCAGCAGCAGTGTAACCTGCTTGGTCGGGGACATGAGCTTGAGTCCTTGACTGCAGAGGAGCAGCTCATGAGGGTGAAGAGGGAAAATAGTCTGTGATCTCATAGACTGTTGACTGAAGGTCAGTTTTTAGGTCATTTGGTCTCAAGTCCTTGATAGTATACCAGTGGGTGAGTGAGGGGAGAGCAAAGCTTTGTGAAATCAGATGCTCGCACCTTGCTGAACTCTACCAGATCGCTGGTGCATGCCAAACTCTGCCTTCTGATCGTCAAAGCCTTCTCTCCCAGGAGACCTGGGTGCTGCCTTCACAGGCTAGTGCTGGCATCCATGGCTCCATCAGAACCCTGGCTACTAGAATCACCTTGCTATCCGAGTCTTGACTTTCATCTTCCTGCAATGACTAATCTATTGAAATGCATTTGGAAATTAAGGTGGAGGGGCAGAAAAAGGAAAAAAAAAAAAAAAGATTATATGAGAAAGATAAAAATGGGGGAGGAAGAAAATTATCAGGGAAACTAGCATCTCAGTTTCCTTGCTCTAGACACAAACAAAAAGCTTTTGAAGTGTTAGACCACATATTTTCAGATGTGCCCAGGATCACTCACTGCTGAAGTTGCTGATCACCTGCTTTTTAACTGTGAGGTCGACTCTTACGCTGAATGCCTGCTCTGCCAAATCCAATCGTCAAGTCAAAATACTTCACCTGCTATAGTTAAATCTCATGATTTTTTAAGCCTGTCTCCTGATTTTTGGAGCCTGATTCATGGTTTCTGTGGAAAACTTCGGCTTGGCAAATGCTGAAGGCAGTGGGAGTATTTGCAGCTTGAAGGCACTGTTCAGCAAGAGGAAGGGTGGAGGAATCTGCCCCTCAGCAATTAGTAGAATCGCTTTCTACGAAAGGACGTGTCATTTGGTAGGTTATTTTAGCATGCTGTACAGATGCAGATTATTTTTTAGAATTTTTAATTGATGATACCATAGCAACATTATACCATGAAAAACAGCCCAGGCCAGATTGTGCCTAACAACCACCCGCCTGTTTGGGGGTGGCATAAAGCTGTAACGACCCAGGAGGACTTTGAGAGGCTCTTGATGCTCTGAGTCTTGGTGTGGAATGCTGTCAGATAGTTGAAATGTGTTCCTTACCCCACAGCTATAGGGGACTAGTCTATTGCCTTGTCTTCCTACATGCCTTCCTGTATCCATTGAGATTGGTCAAGATGTTGCAGCTAAAATCCTGAGATGCCAGAAAATGATTTAAATTCCAGGGTTCTGATAGATTTTTACCCTCTGAGAGTCAGAGATCGGAGAGGGTCTGAAGAAGTAGTGCAAGGCAGAAATACATGTAACAGATTGTTTTGTTTTGAGGCCTACTAATGCTGCCACACTCAGTAGTTTTCTTTCAGTGAGAACACAACTTTTCCTCTGTGCATCCATCTTAAATACTGTCTGCCCTTTGGGGGATAAAAATCTAGGTGGGATGTGTTCAGTGCTGGCCCTGCTTCTTTGCTATCAGTCTGACAGGGAGAGGCAGAGAAGAGCGTCACATCACTATCGTGATGTAGGTCCTTTGGTTTTCTCCTCTTAGCCAGAGGACTGCTTTTCATACTTGAAAATCACTTCAGGTGCAAGTAGATCTCAAGTTAGATAAAAAGACCTTATTCAGCTCTGTGCAGTAATGTGTTTTCGAGCATGAAGTCTCCGCCTTTCTGTCACATCTAAGACTAATGTATGCATATGACCATGAGACGTTTTGAAGTCATTGATAGAAAAGAAAACGGACTGTGCTTGACTGATTGAGTAGGCTAGGGACTAGCATGAAGAGGTTAAATGTATAAAGCAGACAGAATGGATGTGAGCGTGAGGCAGTATATGAAAGTGGAGGAACTTGGCTAAAAGATGGAGAACAGATGAATCATGAGAGCATTGTGGTTCCCAGCCCACCCAGAGAAGATGGAGAGTAGACAATTACTTTCACTGAGAATAAGAGTGGTGGGAAAAAAAGAGACTTTCAGGCAGGGGGACTTTCAGAGGAAAGTAAGACATGATCCTTACACTGTGATAGGTAGTTAGGATGAGAGAGGATCAAAGTAGTGCCATGTATGTACTGTTTATTGTGGACATATATCATAGCAAAGACTGTCTCTTAGTGAATTTAAAGTCTTTACCTGCAGACAAAATTAAACATGTGCTTAAATTGCACCAAATGTGTGTAGAATTGTGACTCTTGGGAGGAGGATAGTAACAAGAGAGAGAGATTTTACAAACTGTGCAGAAGTTTGAATGGAAAGAACTGAGACTGAGATGGAGACTGAGTGGAGATGTGAGGAAGATACTCGACAAACACAGGTTTCCCCTTTCTTTGTGGAAGAAAGAGGGGAGGCATGGAAAGAAGGTCATTTACTTACTTTGATAATGTCAGACTTCCTTCTGCAATACTTCTAGCAGCCCTCTGTTGTACACAAACAGGTCTGTGGGAAAGGACCTTGAAGGAAGAGCAAGTCCAACACTTGGGAGCTGCCTGCTTCATTCCCAATGTAGATTCATACAAAAGCTGACACGTAACATCGCTGTGCTACATACTTGTGCTCAAACGTTTTCCCACCCTTGTGGGTAGCTCTGTGTCCCTGGTCATTCCCCATAGATATGCACAAATTGGCTTCAAAAATACAGTAGAAGAGGAATGTTGCTGAGCATCTCTTTATTCAAAATGCTTCTCATGGGATTTTTCAATGGAAGAAAGCAATCTGGCTATAGGAAATTAAACATTCTTGAAGCTATGAGCAGAATTTATCATGAACTAATGCTATTGCAGTAGAAAAACACCTGAAAATGTCCTCAGGGGTCTTTTAATAGCAATTTTTAATGGATTTTTTCTTTGAAGATGGAAGAATATACTGTGTCAGTGGATATGTGTGTTATTATTAATCTGTAAGAATTTAGCATTAATTTTCAGTTTAAAGAAATTTACCAAAGACTAATTGGATGTATTTTTGTTGGTTTCTGCTGCCTGTGAAAATGAAGATCTGCATTTTGCTTAGTGCTCTATGAATCATGGAAGTGTTTCTTTTTTAATTAGGGAGATACTAAATACTGATCCCCATTCTGTCAATGCGGTCAATGAATACATCAGTGCTGGAATGTTACATTTTAAAATTATGGTGGTGGTCACCTACTTTTCAGAACACACTCATAATAATGAGCTGAATTTTTCTCTCAATATTAAAATGCTTTTAATGAAAAGCCAAATAGGAAATAAATAATGTGAATCCAAAGATTATGTATTTACTTCTACTTAATGCTGTGCTCTCCACATCCCTTCTCTGCTTTATTAAACTGTAGATAACTGTTCCTCTTTCCAAGTAGTCTTAGTTTGGTTGAAATCTTTATATCAGTTAATGATAAAAGATTATCAGAATGTTACAATTTTTTGAAGAACGGTATCACTTCATCTTTCATAAATACTAATTAAGCAACTCAGGCTTACGTCAGTGCCAAGATTCATGTCAGCAGTTAGTGCAACTTGTTATTGTAAGATTAGTTCTGACACATTCCTTCCAGCACAGCAAGCAGTGGGATCCTGTGCAGCACTGGGAAGAAGTCATCTCTCTAGAGACTGCCGGTAGGTATCCAATAGGGAGGAAGGAAGACTGCTTGCTTTGAGATTAAAAACTCTGCTGACATGCTCCCTAACTGAATCATCTCAAACTGTAAGTCTCACCACGCAGAAGGAAGGAATGCATCACTCATCACCCAGTCTTTTCCCTTTACGACACTGTTAGGCCATTTGTGTTATAACATCCATACGCCATGCCCAATGCACAGCTGTGGGGCTGGCTGAAGGGGCCCTCTCTAGTCTGGTCAGGGATCATTCACAACTGAAATAATTGGCAATGACTTATTGACTACAAGAACATCAAACAAGGCTTGTTCCTTTGAGCAATTACTTGCTGCAAAAGAGGCGTAAGGGAGAGAAATGACCTTATTCTGTTCACCTGGCATGTACACTGCTGATTCGGGGGCATTCACTGTGCTCTGCTTGAAGGGGTGCTGGTAGTGTCAGTGTCTAAGTGTTACCATTTGAGTTAGCTGAGCTATCATCACTTCAGTGCCCAACAGAAAACTAAGTAGAAAAGATGAGCTGAAAAGCTGAAGATGATACACTTTAAACTGGGCACGTGTAGTTTCAGCAAGTACAATGAGGACTTCAGAAGTAATGCTATCTCATGCACCTTGCTGAATTCAGTGCATAGTCTTTGTCTTATGCAGAAATGTCATGCCAACATGCAAACACTGGAATTTTAAGAGCTGTATAAAACGTTGCATCTTCTTAGTAGAGCTCATCCTCAAAAGAATTGTTTTAATTGTTCAGATTTGCAGGGGTTCTGTTACAATGCCTTTTGGGTATCATTTAATTTTACTCTGAATGCTTGTGAAGCTGTAGAGTATGGTGACAGGGAGATACGGAGAGACGATGCTTCACTGCAATACAGAGACTGCTTGCCCAGCAGTGCACTGTGAACCAGTATTCTGTCTTGTTTTACAACTTGTTAAGACCCAGATTTTTCAGAAGGGGGTAAGCATTTACACATCTAGCTGGCGCATGCAGTTGCCATGAGTGTGTGCACAACTATAACGATATGTTAACATAAGGAAACGTGTGTCTGAAGTGATTCAGTGGTTGCTACACTCAAAATCGGATTTTAATCATATTGCAGTTTTGAAAACCATTCTGGCCTTAAAACTTGGATCCTTGCAAGAACTGAAGCATACTCTAGTGTTACTCTTTATGCTACGTGTTTTTCTCTTTACTTAGTTCAATTTTTCCTAATGTGGTACCATTTCTTTTTAAAAAGGCACTGGATACTTACAATCAGAAAGTTATTAAGTAGATAAGCCTTCTTTATCCTTCTGTTTGCTGCACTGACTTGGACTAAGTACATGAAGCTTTGCTTAGTTTGAGTAGCTAATGACAAGTTTGGACCTCAGCATTAATTTGATGAAGAAAATCAGTATGATACAAAGTGGTCTGACTGATTCAGGAGTTGCATCAGATTATGCCTTGTTATAAGGCGCATTTCGACCCTGTAATCTGTACTCAAGTGCTACTTGAAATCAAGTGTATCATTCAGATACTGTCTTTTTCCATGTGTCTAAATACATGCTAAAAAATAAGCAGGTAAGATGAAATGCCAAGATATGTCTTCCAGGTGGTGTGTATATGGTGCTGTATGGAGCATCCTAGTGCATGTAAAAGTGGTATAATCACAAGAGATGACAAAACAATTTTTAATTTCTGTCTTCATCATAAACTGACCATCAAGTGGGAGACCTAAGCATCTTTACAGAAAGCAAAGGTGTGAAGTGTGATGGTACCTTTAGTTGTGATATTTGTTGCTGGTTTTAAATTTGCAAGTGTGGAAGAAAGCTATACCACAAACCAGTCCTGTTTTCCTTTTCTGAAAAATGCCGAATTCATACCCTGAAGAGAACTTTCCATTATGAAACAGAGCAGAAATGGGCTTCTTTTTGAACTTCGAAGGGACCACAGCTATATAATATGACTAGTTTTTCAGAAAGGTCTCAGATATTATCATAAAGGACACCTGGACAATATTTTTTTATAAAGTAGAAAGAAAAAATTTTAGTCTATTCTCAGTTGATATGAAGATTCAGGTCAAGAACTCATAATGCATTAGCACACGTGGTGCTGCCACTGGAGACAAAGGCAGTTTGGGGCACATTTTTAAACTCTTTAAGAATTATTTAGAGATTTAAATTTGTTTGGTTTTTAGATTTATTTACACTGAGGTCTGCATATTGTAGCTTAGACAGCATATCTTTAGGTATAGAGTAAAATCCTAGGAATATGGGAGGGAGGCTGCTAAGAAAGGCTCTTATATTAAACATAAAAGGCATAAAAAAGGATTTAGTCTCATTAAGGTATAGGAAAGAGGTGCGAAAATTAAGGATGACTCAGAAATTGCTGAGATGAAGTTTGAAGTTGTGAATGTGTAAACATTTTGTGTAGAACATATGGGAGAAAATAAGCTTTTTTTTTCCACCTGCATAACTCAAAAACTTGGAAAGGAAAGGAAAGGAAAGGAAAGGAAAGGAAAGGAAAGGAAAGGAAAGGAAAGGAAAGGAAAGGAAAGGAAAGGAAAGGAAAGGAAAGGTAAAAGGGGAAAATGTAGAAAGGAAAAAAAATTGGCTGACATGAGATGAAATATTTACATTCAAAAGAAATATGTTTGTTTGTTTGTTTGTTATTTTAGAAAGAGTTGCTAGTGACTGAGAAGGGAAAACTGAATGGGAAGCAGAACACGATCTTCACAAATAACTAACTCCACATACATACAGATAGAAGATACTTGGTGCATGTGAGTTCCTTGACTTAAACTTACGAAGTATGATTTATTCCGTCTTTATGCTTAAAATAACTGCAATTTCCAATGCATAATGTCCATATACTATAATAATGGGGATGGTAAAATCAGAGTGTTTTTTAAAGTGTATACCACAGCTTAGACTGTTCAGTATATTGGTATATGACAGATATTCAGACTGTCGAGTATTATCAAAAGCTGACAAAATAACTGGCCTTTCACCAGAAAGAAATAATGAATTCTTTCCCCAAAGCAGAGATTGTTGTTAACTATTCCAGAACAGTAACTGTTAAAGCATTCAGTCTCAGAGATACTCTAATGAAGACAGAAGGTTTATATAGGCTTGGCTAGTCCCCATGGTAACAGCCTTTCTACTGGGTTACCATAGGAATCGTCAAAGCCTTTGTAAGCCTCCCTTAATAGAGCATATACGCTTTCCAGGCAGACTGGAATATCTGCTAGAGGATACACCTCCTGTGGTTAAATATAAATATAAACAGATTTTGTTTTGGAGTGGTACTCATCTCTGTTTAACTAGCTATGCTACTCTTTACGTTAGAGTTATATTAAACATTGGAGTCACCTGTGATACGGGAAAACGTATGAGAGCTGAATGGTTTTACGAACAAGACAACCCATAGACGTTTGTACCCAGCCTGCAGGGAACCGCAAGCAAAAATACAGTTCTGTACAGCACTTCTGACATAGCCCAAACATCGCAGTACATGGCCCTGTCACCTTCCTGTGGACATTGCAGAGCTTCAGTCAGTCTGAAGCTTTGCGAAACAAAAATTATACAATAGGAAACAAACAAGCAAGAAATGGAGCCAAAGGAAACAAAGAGAGACCCCAGCTGAACAAAACAAGCAGAAAGCAAGCCAGGGAGTGACTTCAGCTCTGTAAGTCTTTCAAGACAGTTGTTGTTTTGAAATTCTAAATAACATTCCTTTAAACTATTACCTGGGCACAACAGTACTAGTAGATTCTTGGATAACTAGTCAGGAATGACAGTTTCACATCCTTGATCCTGAGGCTTTGTAAGAACAGGGAAGTAGAGTGGAGAACTGCAGGTTGCAAGGAAACCATGCACCCACTTGCTGGCCTTGTCATCCTGAGCTTCATTTTATTCAAAAGATGTTTACAAATGAAAAAATTTAATATCATTTTGGTTCTGTTTAAGCTCCTAGGATTAATACAGTGTTCTCCATACAGAGGAATGACATTAATAAGACAACTTGTTAAGGAAACCTAGCCAGTGTCTTCAGGGCTTGTTATTTTTCCAAACAAATGCTAACTACAAGACTTTCAACTCTAAAGCTGACAGCATCATAATGCTTTTATATTCTACTTTCCAGATGGCTAAATTTCATTATACAGTTTGGGCTTATAAATCAGTAGAGCTGAATTGAAGGACGTAGTCTTACAGGACGACACTGGTAGAGAATTTGGCCCTTGAATTCCAGTTACCAAGATACCAGCTTCTACACATGTAAAGATCTCTGTGAAAAACAGTGCAACTACTTATACATTTTGGTTGGGCATGTGCTTCCTCATCTTACCAGAGAAAGAATTCTGACTGGAAAAAACAAAGGTTTTGGAATTATCTGAAAGTGTGTTTGTTTTAAAATGGGTAATTTGAACTACAGATGTGAAAAGTACTACATATTGTGGTAGGTTTACACAGATTATTTGTCAAGGCACACATCCTACATTACTCCTTTCCAGAGCTGGTAAAAATGCAACATATTTTTCCAGGAAAATATTTGAATTAAGCCAGAAATGCCATTGATTTCACAAGTAACAGAGGTGCCATGATTAAGGTCATTTTTGGACACCCCAGCCCAAAGGTGACCTCTCTAGTTACCCAAAAGCAGGAAGTGAAAAACTAGGGACAGCTGTCATTCAGAAGCGATCTGTGAGACAGAGGTCTATTTACATGGAAATGGTCCAAGAAAAAAGAAATTTGTAGAAGAGTTAATAAGAGGTTCTTTTGCGCACTGATAATTTAAAAGCTGCTTTAATTGTCTTTTGCCAGTTATGAGTTGCCCTTACACAGAAGCTGATCCATATTTTGGTTCCACTTTAGGATCTGACAGAAATCATAAGGATGGTATCTGGAGCAGCAAGAGAGGCAGGCTTATATAGTGCATGACAGTATGAATGCTCTCCAGTTTGCTCTCCCACTAAAAATGTAGAATGCTTACTATTTTTGAGATCTGACTTCCCTAGCCATGCATTGTCTTTCCAGAGTGGATAGTTGCAGGACTACCTGAAATGAAGGTCTAAAAATAAAGCCAGGATTAGTTCATTGTATGGTTCAACTAATGAGGTGTCCACCAAATGGAACAATTCAGCTTTACTTTCAGGCATTTTGTTCTTTGGCCATCAGAACAAATAGGACAATATGGCCCAAATAACATTCCTTAACTCACTATTACACAGCCCCTGAAAGGCTTTGGAAAAAAGGCTCAACCTGTAGGCTTTCTGTAAGAGTGCACTCAGTATGTAAACAGCACCTTTTTGCCCTGCTTGTTGCCACTGGCTTTATGTTGCAGAAACTGTCACTGAAGATTTTTGGAGCTGAGAAATCCACCTGGTTTGTGACTCATGTTTTGAGACCGTGTTGCTGCAATTTTTCCCGAGTGTGTCAGGTTGTGAAGAAACCGCTGCCTCCCAAAGAAACAGCCACTATGTTTTGTATGGTTTTATGTTTGCACAAGAAATCACTGACGATCAAAATGTATTATTCTGCACAACACAGCATGTGAATGATTTGCCTGGCCTGCAGGGCATGCACTACATCTGCTCGATTACTGCAGGTGCTAAAATGAGTGGAGGTAGAGTGAACAATTTCAGCAATTTTATGGCAACAGGAGTTCATTCTGAACTCCACTTGTAGACTATCTGCTGACAGACACACTGTCTTTCTCAGTCGGCAAGAAAGTGGGCATACCATTTCTGTCCTGGTGTCTGTGTCTATCTGCCCTTGGTCCCACTTGTATCTCCACTCCTTTATCTCCTCCCCATCTCGTGTTTCCTCTTTTGTCCTACAGAGCCAGGAGTCTGGATCAGACCATACAAAGGGCTGGATCATGCATCACTCTGTAGTTCTTTCTCTGGTGTGTTTTTTGCAGCAAATGTACTGGAGTCCTTTTGGCTCCTGTTGCTGTCTGTTCTGTTTAGGCTAAGGGCTGAGGTAATGGAATGGTGCTATTGCTGGATGCAGGCTGTCTGGAAGGACAAGCTGTGAAGGTGAAAATGGGATGTTGCCTTTCACAGAATCACAGAATAGTTGGGTTTGGAAGGGACCTCTGGAGATCATCTAGTCCAACCCACCTGCTAAAGCAGGTTCACCCAGAGCAGGTCACACAGAAATGTGTCCAGGCAGATTTTGAATGTCTCCAGAGAAGGAGACTCCACAACCTCTCTGGGCAGCCTGTTCCAGTGCTGTGGCACCCTCAAAGTGAAGAAGCTTTTACCTTTATTCAGATGGAACCTTCTTTGCTTCAGTCTGTGCCCATTATCCCTCATCCTGTCTTTGGACACCACTGAAAGGAGTCTGGTCCCATCCTCTTGACACCCACCCTTGAGATATTGATAAACATTGATGAAATTGTCTCTTAGCCTTCTTTTCTCCAGGCTGAACAGACCCAGATCTCTCAGTCTCGCCTCATAAGAAAGGTACTCTAGGCCCCTAATCACCTTCGTAGCCCATCACTGGACTCCCTCCAGTAATTCCTTGTCCTTCTTAAACTGGGGAGCCCAGAACTGGGTGCAGTTCTCCAGATGTGGCCTCGCCAAGGCAGAGTAGAGGGGCAGGAGAACCTCCCTCAACCTGCTGGTCACACTTTTCCTAATGCACCGCAGGTACCATTGGCCTTCTTGGCCACGAGGGCACATTGTTGACTCATGGTCAGCCTGTTGTCAGCCAGAACTCCCAAGTCCTTCTCTGCAGTGCTTTCATGTGTGAGAGCAGTGGGAATGCATGGGCTCTGCCTTGGGGTGGATCGTGAGCCAGTCAAGAGCTTAGGGGTTAGAATTAAAAGGCAGTGTTGCAGTGGGTGTCTGCTACAGACTGCCTGTCAGATAGAAGTAGATGATGCCTTCTACACACAACAGCAAGAAGCCTCATGTTCACAGGCCCTAGTGCTCACAAGGGTACCTTAGCCCCCACAATATTTGCTGGAGAGAGAACAGAGAAGGGCACAAATGATCCAGGAGGTTTCTGGATTGAGACTATTTATGTATGTATTTGTTTATCTTATTTATTTATCTTATTTATTTATTTGTTATTCTGAGGGTGGTCAAACACTGGAACAGGTTGCCCAGAAAGGTTGTGTAGTCTCCATCTTTGGAGATATACAAAATCTAACTGGTCCCAGCTGTGAGCAGCCTACTGCAGTTGACTCTGCTTTGAGCAGGGCAGGTAGACTAGATGACCTGAGGATGTCCCTTCCAGCCTCAACTGTTCTGTTACTGTAATTCTGTAATATAAGAAAGGCAGTAGAAAGACTAAGATGAGGATGGAGGAGGAACGGAAAAGTGGAGATTGTATTGGATCCAGCACAGCAGTAAAAGTAATCATAGAATCCCAGGATGGTTTGGGTTGGGGTAGGAAGTGACCTCTGAAAATCACATAGTCCAACCCACCTGCTAAGGCAGGTTCATCTAGAGGAGATAGCACAGGAATGTGTCCAGGCGGGTTTTGAATACCTCCAGAGAAAGAGACTCTGCAACCTCTCTGGGCAGCCTGTTCCAGTCCAGGAAGCACGTATCAGTTTGAAAGGAAAACCAGAAAGATAGCAAAATAGGGAAAAGCCAAGTGCTCATGCTTTCTAAGCAATAAGGAATTATCTAGCAGCTCTTTTGCAAAGGGAAATGTGGCATACCTGGGTTGTAAGGAGGTAATGAGCAAGTGCTAGCCAAGGGAGAGTACTGTTCTGCTGTCTGTGTTATGTGCTGTGGTCAGTAGATGAATCCTACCTTGTTTGCCACATGCCATGTGTGCTGCATGGACTGATAGGACTTCATGTTTCTTCCCTCCTCCCCAGCACCTCTCTTTTGTTCTGGAACTACTGTGAACTTATGGCCCTGTGCTGGCACCTCCTCTCCATGTCGTAACATGATGGCATTGTCCATCTGACCCCAGCATCTGCTGACCTGCAGAGACACCAAGTAGCCACACATGGTACAGCACTAGAGGAACTTACACCCTTCTGTGCCTGCACACATCTCTTTGGACCAACATGACAGTGCCTTTTTTCCATCTTAAAGACTTTGTGTTCTGTTGATGTTGGCTGGATTTGTCAGGCTGAAGCTGGTTTACTGTTCATGGATACTTTTTAACTTGACGGAGAACATGTCTCAAACAAAGAAAAACAAAAAACAGCTGAACATGATTATATCTCTGTTTGGAAAAGCCTGGCCAACCATCCCTAGGGTAAAAAGGAAAAGAGGTCACTGAAGAAATGCTGCAACCTTCAGGATGAATGGGAGGAGCGTTCAGGTATCTGAAGCACAGAAGGTGTTGACAAGGAAAATTGGAGGCTTTTTAGAGGAAAGAGAAATCATGTCAAGGAATTCTGCCTGCTGTGTCACAGGTACCTTTCTGAAAAAGCTACAGCATTGCCAAAGGAAAGGGCTCAGATAGACGCCAGCAGTTGCAACTTGCTTGCTCAGGGGAAGTGATTAGAATTAGATGCAGTTAGAGAAACTACATAGTGTTTTTCTTGTTGGAAGTGAAACATTAATGCCAAGAATCAAGTAGAAAGGCAGGGAAGTAGCTTGTTTGTAGGTTTAAAGACTCAGGAGATTTAACACATGGAGAACAAATGGAAGACTCTAACCATCAAGACAGTAGCACAGAACTGAGTCAGAGGGAAGGGAGGTCTAAGGTCTTTTTAGTTCATTCATTTTTATTTGTCTAAGATATTGCAGCAGCTGAACAGCCTGTAGAACAGCCTTGAGTGCAAATGTGCATAAATTATTTTGTTGTTGTTGTTTGGTTGTTTTTTATTTTTTGTGTTCATGTGAATACACTGATGTACTTGATCGGGATGCATGCTTGAAATTCTCATTCCTTCATTCAGTTAATGCCTATTAAAGTATTGAGAAATTACATACAGAAAATACCAAGAAAGTAAAATGGAAGTATGTGGTATGAGAGAAGGGCAGTTAAGCTGTAGGCCAAGCTCTAGTGTGAAGAGACTTTTGCACTGTGGGTGCCAAAGGAGCTGTTGGATGGAACTGCGCCAGCAAAGACAGTGGAGAATTTAGCCATACATACAAAGATGGACTTTCTTTCTGCCCACAGTTAGTCTGTTAACAGCTTTCATGATCACAGTAGACATGAGGAAGAAATAATTTCAAAAGATCCCAGAAATGCTGAGTTGAAAGCAAGGAAGTGAATGTTTATGAGAAGCATTTATGAAAATATTAACTTTTGGCAATGCAGACATTCCTTTTAAGCTGAATGGGAGGGGTAGGGTTTAAAATCATAAGGGACCCCTTAAAAATTCATGCCAAATACAGCCTAATGGGAGCAACAGAGTATTGGAAAATATTCTTGAGATTATTGGCTGTGTCCTTGTTTCATATGTGTAGGGTAAAATTAAGAAGACATTTAGTAGGAATTATAAAAGACATAATCTGAAAAATGCACCCACCCAAATCTGTCAGTAGTTATTTATTTTATTATTAGTTGGTCAAATAATGAAGCCATAGTGAAATATTTTTCTCATTTTTTTTTCTCTATACTGAAAGTATTGACTGAGCAAGGAAAATTAAAATCAGAAATAATGACTTAAGAAAAAGAGTCTGCAGTCCCTGTTTGTAACAGGGACTAAGTATGTAAAAACTGTCTCCATCCGTTGTGTATGATGGTCAGAAAATTTCTTTTCCAGAGGAGAAAAATATTACTAAGAGCTGTGGAAAATTCTGACATTATCATTTGAATCTCTGTCTTTTTCTTCCCCTTTCCAAGTTTATAAATGTTGGTTTTCTTCATTTTTCTATCCTAATACTGATATGGAGTGGTGGCATTGTAGAAGGGAGGTTAAAGAGACAATGTTGGACAAAACAAGAACACTATAGTTTATTCATTGTGAAGACTGCGTGAAGAAGTTGAGACTGTTTAGCTCTCATACTTCGGTACAGAGAAAAAAAATGGCCATGCTCTTTTGAAGGACTTTGTAACTTTTCATGTACATATGCATATAATTTCCCAGATGCATGCTTTTTTTCCCTCAGCAGAACCCCCATGTCTGAGGCTGTGAGCCTGAGGACAGGCAGCAAAAATCCCATGAAAGGCTACACCTTGTACCACTAGTACACCTGAGGCTGAAACTTGTCAGGTGTTGTAAGAGAATTTCTGTGAAGACTTATTTTTCTAACACACTTAAGTTAAGCTTTCAACATAAAAGTTTTAGAGTTCTTGTGCACGTTTCATGTGACATTGCTCTGCTAAACCTCATTTCTGCGCACATCTCTCTTGCCCCTACTGCAAAGGATTCTGTCGAGATCCCCACCAGCTAGGGAGCATTAAAACCTATTTTTTAGTTTTAATAGATAGTTTCAGTATATGTTGTAGTCCTTGAGCATTTTGAATGCTCAAGTAAGAAGAAAGGGAAATCGGAGATCATTTTGCTGTCTAAAATCAATTACTTCTGAGTTTCGCGAGTGCAAATTATGTGTATGGGCTTTGAGACAGAAATTATCATCTTTTACCTCCTGAGCACAGATAAATAAACTTAGTTTTAATTGGTGATTTTGGTGCCATCTAAGTAGAAGAATGTGAGCAAATGGAAGAAAAAGATCCAGAACTGAAATTTCTGAACTAGGCTGATATATTGATCATGCTGTCACCAACCATTGCTAAATATAAACATTCACTTCTTCAGTTTTTAGTTTAGCAGCATTAAAGAAGCACATTAAAAAGTCATGTTCATTTCAGCATCTGGTAGCCTGTGTTTTTGTGTTTCAGAACAATATTCCTGACATACAATCATAATAAAACTACATCTTGTATAACTGGTAGACGTTTTTTGTCTTTAATGGTCTCAGATATGCGATATTGTACCCAATCTTATTATTTAGCGTTAAAACATTTTGGGCTGATTCACCTTTATATTTTTCTTCCTTTCCAAAATTTTAGTTATATAAAAGAGCCATGAACGTGGCTGCAGATTTGGCAGGGGCTTTCATAGACATGGCAATCTTGATGAGTCTGTAATGACTTATAGTGCCCAGTATGTGCACGATGCAAAAGAGAAGACAGTGATTCACTGACTGTCATTTCCTACACTTGCCTCTACTCGTGCAATGTGGTTATGAAACATTTCCATATTGACAATATTGTGTTTTGCTTGTGTTTTGTGGTCACCTTCCACATGTGAAAATGGAGCAACAGGTGCAAGATTCCTGCATTTTCAAATGTCAGTCCTTTCCATATAAGAAAATTTGAAATATAATAGGATTATCAAGAAAGCAGGAAAATGTGAAGGTAAGGATACGCATGTAGACAAGAAGAAGCATGTGCTTATGTTTTTTATGATATTACACATATGCACACACATTTTTGTCAACAAGCCCAATCCTTTTGAAGTGAAGAGGACTTTAGCCATTGGCAGTTGCAGAAGCAGGAATGACTAGAGCATGCATTCAAATGCAGGCTTGGCATAGCATCATGTAATAACTCCACGAATGCTGTCGATAATGCTTGTTACAATTAGAGGTTGGATTTAACTTTGATGAGTGACATGACCAGATGACATCAGGAGCAAATAAAAGCTGTTTTGTCAACACTCTTGTTTTCTAGCTTCCTACTTGCCATTATAAAGTCAATAGTAAGTCAGAAGTTTCCATCCAATAGGAGACAAGATTGTAGGCCTATTGCCTATGCACTCGCTGAAATCTGGATGTCAGATATAACTGTGTGTTCGCTGTATTCAGAATATTTACATGTAGTGGTCACCACTGTATATTCAGTTCTTCCTGTCATATCTTTTGAGATCTGTGAATGTGTAGAGGCTCTTCTGCTTGAATAAACTAGTGTATTTCATGCAAAATTAGACATAACTGAAGGAAAACAACACGTTTTTCTTTAGTTTCCTGTTTGGGTTCAGTTGTGACTAAAGTTTTCTGTTTGTGCCAGTTACAGTTCACTGTGTAAATGGTATATACCGTGTACAGGTATCTTCAGTCTTACAGCTTCTGTGGGATTCTCCTTTCTGATGTGGTCATATAACTATCTAAAATTTACTAGAAACAAAGCATTTAAGACCTTGGGCAAGCGTGCAGTGAATCTGCTGAAGATTCCCAGTGAACATTTACCTTCAGTTTTCAACAGTGTTCTCTTCAGGGGTAAGGGTAGAGATCTAAGAGGTCTATACAGCAAGTCATCCTATAAAAGGAGGTCAGGAGAAAAAAATAAATTTTCTGGCTGTATAAGTTCTCTGATGAGTTGGATAAATAGGAATGGAGAGCAATACTTGTTTGCTTGTTTTTTAAACTTTATTAATATAGAATTATTAGATTAATGCAATGCAATGAATTTCAAAAGTAGGTCACGTGTCAAATACTAATGTGAATATAAAAATCAATAGCAGCAAATTGTGTCAATCATGGTAAAACACTTGTGATGATTTAACATGGCTGTGCATCAGCAATCTTTCACAGTTAATTCTTACCACTCCAGTAGTACACTTTGAGACTATTTTTGAGCATTTTTAAAGATAATGGTTTAAAACCTTCCCATTAGCTCCGTTATTTTTTTTCCCCATAGGCTAGTTTTATTGGGTAATGAATATCCAAAATCTTCCATGTAATCATGCAACAATATGAACTGACCTAGAAAGGTCTAGATGCTACTTCACGATATGGTCTGGAGCAAAAACAATGGAGAAAAAAGTTGTCTCAGGGAAGCACAGGGAGAAACTATCCATCCAAGACATCCCTCTTGGAACAGTTTCTATTCTTTTCCTACATATTCTACCTTTGTGATAGGAATATAGTAATGTGTTTCCACCTTAAAAAGGTCATAATTCTCAGTAGATATCTTGTCAGTTCAACAGGATGTGTGCATATACGGGGGATTGCCTGGGACAGAGCAATGATTCTATGCACTTGTCAGTGGAAGGGCTCAGAAATTTTGAGCAGAATGTTTCTCAGAAAATGCCAATTAATTCAGCTGTGAATGTTCTGTGGGAATGTGTCAGGACTGACTATACTTTGTTTGTTTTGCTTTCAATCAAAACAAAGCTTTTTGAGAACTTTTTTATAATCTTGTCATGCAGAATATGTGAATGTTTCATTTTGGAACAACATTTGATTCAGGATTGTGTTTGATATTATAAACTAGGGGGAAAAAAAGGTGAGAATTCAAACTTTTCTTATATATTTATCTTACACGAGTAAAAAAATGTCCTCGGGGAAACATTTACTCTGCTTCAATTTAGAAGGAGGGAAATGTTAAGATGTCAGAGTTTTCCAGGAAACAAAAATTCTACTTTCTTGAAAAGTATCTGACAGAAGTCCATCACTAATCACTTAAAAATTAAATATTTACAGTTTTCAAAACAAATTAAACATAGAGTTAAATGAGTGAAAATTACTTAAAAATAACATTTTCAGTCATCTTAATTTTGAAAGATTGAAAAAATAACTGGATATTTTATTTCTTAAGCTACTGAAAAAAAGTTTTCCAAATGTCCAAACCAGTATTTGATTCCTGTTACTGGACACTTCTGAGAACAGTCTGGCTCTTCTTCATTCCCTCCCATCAGGTATCTACACGACTTGATGTGGTTTCACTCTAAGGCTTCTCTTCTCCAGGCAGATGAGTCTCAGCTCTCCTCATATCAAATGCCTCAGTCCTTTAATAACCTCCAAAACCCTTCACTGGACTTATTCCAGTAAGCCCATCTCTCTCTTGTACTGGGGATGCCAGAATTGGACACAGCTTTTCAGTGTTAATTAATCAGTGTTGAACAGAAAGGGTCACCTCCTTCAGCCTTCTAGAAATGCTCTTCATGATGCAACCCTATATACTGTTGGCCAGCTTTGCTGCTATGGTGGATTGCTGGCTTGCATTCAACTCATTGTCCACCAGGACCCCAAGGTCTTTCTCTACTGAGCTGTTTTCCAGAAAGTCAGCCCCCAGTGTGTACTAGGCCATGGGATTATTTGTCCCATGGGCAGGACTTAATTTTTCCTATTGTTGAACTTCACCAGATTCCTCTCTGCCCAGGTCCCCACCTTGCTGAAGTTAACTTCTCCCGAGGTTTTGTTATTTCTGAATTTTCTGAGGGTTCACTGTACCTCACAGTCTAGGCCCTTAATGAAGAGGCTAAACAATATTGGCCCCAATATTGACTCCTGGCCTACACCAGTAGTCACTTGCCTCTAACTGGACTTTGTGCCATCGATCACAACTCTCTGGGCTTGGCTATTCAGCCACTTTCAATCAACCTCACTGTCCACTTATCTGATCCAAGCTTGTGTATAAGGTTGTTATGGGATGCTGTGTCAAAGGCCTTAATAAAGCTGAGGTAAACAACATTCATTACTCTTTTGATCATCTGACAACGTAGTAATTTCATTGTAGGAGGCCATCTAATTGCTTAAGTGTGACTTCCACAAGGTAAATCCCTGTTGACTACTTTGGGTCACCTTCTTGTCCTTCACATGTTTGGAAATGTTTTCCAGAATTACTTGCTCCATCACCTTCACAGGGACTGATGTGAGGCTGACTGGCCTATAGTTCCTCAGATCTTCATTCTTGTCCTTCTTGAAATGACATTTGGTTTCTTCAAAGATAGGAGTGATGATTGTTTTTTTTGCTTTCTTTCATATTTGCTTTGCTTTCACGTATTCTCTTTTGCCATAAAGAGACACTTAGTATTCCCATATTCATTCATTCCCTTACCAGATGCACAAGAAATGTTCTGGATTTCCTTGACATAAACACAGTCATTGTTGTGGGCTCCTGCTTGTATCGGTAGGGAGATTAAGCAGAACACCCAGATAGGAGCCTCGAAGAGCATTTTTCTTCATCTTCCTTCTCTTTTTGAGATATATCTACAGCTTATTTCAGCTGTTACAGATGAGAGGATCTGAGACAGAAATGCAGGGCTGCTTTCTTTCCTCATCGATGTTTATAAATACATAAAGGGTGAGTGTCACGAGGATGGAGCCAGTCTCTTCTCAGTGACAACCAATGATAAAACAAGGGTCAGTGGGTGCAAACTGGAACACAGGAGGTTCCACTTCAATATGACAAGAAACTGCTTCACAGTGTGGATGACAGAACACTGGAACAGGCTGCCCAGGGAGGTTGTGGAGTCTCCTATCCTGGAGACATTCAAAACCCACCTGAACACATTCCTGTGTAACCTCATCTAGGTGTTCCTGCTCCGGTGAGGGGATTGGACTAGATGATCTTTCAAGGTACCTTCTAATCCCTATCATTCTGTGATTCTGTGATATTTTGGTGGCAGAGGTAAATTACAATTCTGGAAGCATTTTCTTGTCACTTCTGACCATGGCCGTTTCTCTGACTGGAACTGACAGGAGACTGAACATCTTAGATACAGTCTGGTGAGGGAATCAGATGTGAGAGAGTTTGGATATGTGAGCTACTAAAATAAACTGCTTCAAACATCCTACTCTTTTCCAGATCAAGAAGTATGCTGGATCTGTAGGTCTTCATGACCCAGCCTGCAACCAACCTAGGTGGTCTTTCTGGTTGGGCTTTAAGAACTACATTAATAAAACTGACCTTAACTAGGTCCTGCCCTGTCATGAGTTCAGTGACATGTGTAGCACCAAAGCAAGGGTATTTTATTTCTGATAGAGACAAGTAATAAGGAGTTTGTTGCTTCATTTACTGCTTTCACCTCCATATTGCTTCTGAACCAATGTCACTAATTTGGCTGAGGCTGAAGTTTTTATCAGTGATAGGAAACTATATGAACCGCTGTGGAGCTGTAGAAAACTCATGCTCATGTGGAAACTTGTAAACATGCAGAGCCAGAACACCAAAGAAATATCTGGATACAACTGTAGAGATAAAAGTAGGGCATCAAAAGCCAGAAATGTGTCCAGTAACAGTGAGATATAATGCCTGGGGAAAGACTGAGAAAGAAGAAAATAAGTGAAAAATGGAATTGTCTTCTAGAGACCACCAGGGTAGATCAGAGTAATAAAATATCCTGGATCAACTCATCCTGGTATTTAAAACCACATAGTTCTCTTACCCATGGGGAAATTTTAAATATACAAACATCTGTTGTGTAACAAACATTTAAATTTGGTTCATTGAAGTGCAGTTCTACTCTTTAAAGTGAATATGTGAGAATAACATCTAGGACCTCCACGTTTCTGGTGTCTCAAAGATGACTTTATCAGATTGTTCCTGTTTACCAGTTAAAAGATGCTTCTCTAACATCAGTCCACAAACAACCTATTTCTTCAAGGTAGTGTGAATTTTCTGCTTATTTGGCATTGCCATGAGACTTTTCTTTCTATTATACCTTTGCGGCCTGAACCGTGGACATTTCTAAGTAATCAGAAAGCAGAAAACATAGATGTTCATAAGGCAGAAGGCGAAACAGAAGCAATTTCTCACTTGGTCTTGCTATCTTTGATCCCCTGGGGCTCATTTTCTGTGTCCTTAGCAACTCTGACCAACATGAGCAATGGAGAGGACTTGGCTGAAGCAGCCCCTTTGCCTGTTGTCTTGGAGAGAAGCTGCTTTCTTATCTCCTTCTTCTAGAACTCACAGCCTGAGCCTAATAGTATGAAAAGCTGCCATTAGCAATGGTTTTGTGGAGAGCAGTTATACAGTTTGAGGAAGGGAGATGGTGAACAATGAAGAAATCTTAATTCTAAGCTACAGACTTGAATTGGATCTTAAGAAGAAAGTGCTCAGGAGCGAACCATGAAGAAACAACAATGTTGACATATGATGAGGGAAATGAATTAAAATCAAGAGGTTTACTCCTGATTCTGTTGTGCATTCTGCTCATTAATGTAATCGGATAGCTGGGCCCCCTGTCTGTCAAAGGTAGTAAAAGGCTGAAAAATGCAGGTGGGAAATGATAAGGGGAGATTCAGCATGGAGAAGCTCACAGCAAAACTAGAGCAAGTCTGTGAACTTGGAGGGAACAGGGAAGGAGAGAGAAAGAGAACATCTAAAACAGGGCAGCTCTGGTCTAGGGTGGAGCAAAGTCACTTTCTGCAAGAACATAACACTCTTGTAAGCATATAGTTGCTACTAGTGTATGTAAAATTAACAAGTAAAAAAGTGCTAGAATCTATCCTCAAGCGGGGATAGGAAGAAGTAGCTATAGTATCCAGGTAAATTCTTTTCCTCTCTAGTTGTTAGACTGGTGCACGCAGCCCTAACAACATACCTGTGTGTGACTTCTTACCCTCTTGCAGTGTGGTTTCTGTAGCCCTGTTCCCAAAGAGAACAGTGGTTTCTGCTGGAATGAGTGTTACAGGCAGCTTCAGGAAACACTTGTCCCCAGAGCTCTGTTACATAGCTACTATATGTTATAAAAACATTCCCTGCCTTGTAGTTACTTTCTTCAGAAGAATAGTAAGCTAATCTGAATTATACAGGTTTTATGAACTTTTTGTAATTTTTGGCCCCTGGTATGTATGCCCAGTTGTTGTTTAAATGTTTAAAAAGAAGAGAAAGAAGGAGAGGAGAGGAGAGGAGAGGAGAGGAAAGGAAAGGAAAGGAAAGGAAAGGAAAGGAAAGGAAAGGAAAGGAAAGGATAAAAGAAAAGAAAAGAGAAAAAGAAAAATGTTTTTGAAATCCTCGCTTATCATCCCAGATCACATTTTTTATATATGAAGTTGTATGATTTTTGTACAATCCAAGAATGGCTCTTAAATGTTTTAAAATATTATTAGATTATATTGCGGTATCAAAGATAAACCTTTCTGATGGGATGTATTCTAGCAGTTTCCTTCCTTCCAGAAGGCAGCAGCCACTCCCTGGGTCATTACTAAAAGAGTTACAGGAACCTACAGTTTCGTTTAAGAATTCAGTGGTAAATAGAAGGAAGTAAACTAGTCCTGATTCTCCTATACAGTATCAGAGGTGCTCTGCATCATGTATTTTACACGTTATGACAAGACCTTATCTTACATCTGCTGATACATTTCTGAAATGTGTTAATACAATAAACATTGTATTAACAAATCACTATCATTAAATCCTAATTTAACAACATAAGCTTGTCCTACAAAGGTAAGTAAATGTATTGTATTGTTCCAAGTGTCAGACCTCTAAAACAGCAGAATTCTAAGCCAAATCAACCTATTAAAAAAAAAAAGTGCTTTTCTCTTTTGTCATTGTGAATTATGAAAAAGTCTCCAATTATATGCCGTGCCCATTCTTTGTTCTTCTTCCCCTTCCCCTTCCTCATGATGGACTGTGCTGTCATAGTAGAGAAGGCTGCACAGCCAAGGAATCTGTTCTCTGTAGGCTTCCTTCATTTGTGTAGAAATTGGAAGATGCGCAAGGCGACTGCGGGAGGGTGGAAAACAAATGTTGCTCTAAAAGAGCTGGATGATCTTCAGATAATTGAATTCTGTTCATTGTAGACATACGAGAATTCTCTAAACCAAGTGTTTAATGCATAAGCACTTAAAAGTTGTTCTGCTACTCCTTTACCCTCTTGTCTGTGGATGGGATGGAATCCCATGTTGTATCCTGATGTTGGATACATAAAATGCTGCATATACATCACCAAGTGCTCTTAAAAATCCAAGAACAAGGCACCTCAAAATGGACATCTATATTTACTGAATGTTTTTGTTTTTAATTGCCCTTTGTTTCTGATGTCCCACTGTAAATTTGGGATAATCAAGCCTGTCTCTTCACAGGAATATTGCAAAGATAAATTAGTTGACATTTTCAAACAGTAACTCTCACTCAGAAGCTGCAGTGATGAATACCATTAGTGAGCTTACGGGAAAATAATTTCAAAATGTTGTAGATTTCCTCACTGACTGACTGAATGACTGAATACCCGCTGGTTGACTTTTGAACTGAGGAAGAAATCCTGAAGAAAAACTGGTACAGAATTAATTAGTTCACTTATTCAGTGTTATATGAAAGCACAATGGAACTTGGTTAAAGTTACACAGCAATTTTAATTCTGACATTACTTCTAAAAATCTTACTTTGTAAATTTATTATTCTCTTAATGCAGATTTTTGGTGTTTTATAGGACAACATAAACATTTTCATAAAGCTGTATATACAGAAATTTATACTGTATCATGTGTAGTAACTTACCTCAACCACACCTATTTACCATGAGAACTAATATTGTCTTGTTCTTTAGGTCACATCCTGAAATGCCATGTGGCCATTTCCTTCCTAGAAAAATGTGTTTATTGCGGATCACCATTAACTTCTGCAATGCAGATATAAAATAACATTGACATAAAGTTTTGCAAAATTTTGTTTTGATAAACTTTAGCATGAACAGAAGTTTGCAAGCAATATAAAAATTTAAAACAATTTACAGTTTAAAGATCTAATGTGATAAAGCAAGCAAATAGAAAAGAAAGCTGAAATGATTTAATGAAAAAAAACCACAGAAACTTAACCTGAGTTTTTTTCTTTTTTGCTCACCAGATATACAGAATCATATATTCCACAGAGAATGAGAATTCTACCTGCACCTTGTACCATCTTTGTTCATCAAGTACAGCTCTCTTTACGACTCCATTTCAAAAAGGTACTCTGGACACAGTAACTTTTAATAAGTAAGGAAACCAGTTGACTTTAATGATGTCACTCACGGATGTAAAGTCAAGTATGTGCCCAAACACTGTACTCTGGCCCATTTTGCTAACTCATACACACAGTGCTTCATTAATATGCAAAATTTCAGTACAATGTAAAGTGGACAACCTATTGGACACGTGCATTCTGATAAGAAGAGGTAAAATTGCAAAATCTCATATGTAAAGTGCACAATATAGGAAGATAACTAAATGAATATTCTATTTGTAAAAAATCCCATCCATCGGGGCAACTTAGTATTGGACCTTTGCATCTGAAAAGAAGTAAAAGTGACACATTGAGCTAAAACTGAATCTCCTTTTTAAGAATAAGGTTGATCCCACTCCTACCCATTGTCAAGAATTTGATTTCAACCTCCAGGAATACACCACCCTTCAAATCCAATATTTTTTTCAGTGATATGTTTTTGTATCATTATCACAGATGCTAGGAAGGCTCATTTATTTTTTTCCCAGAGAAATGCTACTATGACACAAAAAGGCATGCAGGTTTCATTTGCACACCAGGTGAAAGTTCTAGCATGCAGAAAACAGAATTGAAATTCTCTGTGCTGCCATTACCTTGCCAGGGGCACAAAGATAGCTCTGTTACACCTTGGTGTCCTCTGTTGCTTCTGGCATGTCCCTTGCTGTAAAGCCCATAAACTCCCTTTCAGTGCTGTTTTAGGGAGAAACGCTTTAGTTTAGATCTGGTTTAGTGTTCCATCAACTGGCTTCCCTTTAAGGATTTTCTTTGAAATCTGACATTTATTTTTTTTTTTTTTAAATTTTAATGGATAATTTAAAAGACGACAAATAGTTGAACTCTGGCAAAACTTAGCACTTACTAGAAATACAACTAATTCAATATCAGCGTTTTTCTAAAGCATTTTCTTTTAAGGAATGTGTACATGTGGTGGATTTCCACATTTTTTCCAATATCCTAACACTGCAGCTTCTGACGTATCATGAGTGCTTTGGTCCTCTGTTACAACTCTCTTCAGCTGTAAGGTTTTTATCTTTAATCTTTTTCCTGACTCTTTTGCTGCTTTGAGATGTGATGTGTTAATTTTTAATTCCTGTTATTTTTTTTTTCTTTCCTGTGGATTTGTTTAGCAGATCTCTAAACTGTCCACTCATCACATTCTTTCTTATCTGTTTGAGAAGTCTTTCCTTGCTTATCCTAGGCTGGCCCTAAACTTGCCTACTGAGAGCTTATTAAGCTGATAATGTTTTACTATTTCTCGATCAGAAACCACGTCAACGTGCTTATAAGTACTATACGCGTTCTTTTGTCTCTTCTAATGCTGTGTTTCACTGCTCTCTGTCTTTTGTTATATACAGAATTTTTGCCCATTCTTGTCTTTCTGGAGGTATTTTTGAGAAACTGATTTTTCTTTGTCTTCCTTTCCTTTCCTTTCCTTTCCTTTCCTTTCCTTTCCTTTCCTTTCCTTTCCTTTCCTTTCCTTTCCTTTCCTTTCCTTTCCTTTCCTTTCCTTTCCTTTCCTTTCCTTTCCTTTCCTTTCCTTTCCTTTCCTTTCCTTTCCTTTCCTTTCCTTTCCTTTCCTTTCCTTTCCTTTCCTTTCCTTTCCTTTCCTTTCCTTTCCTTCCCTTCCCTTCCCTTCCCTTCCCTTCCCTTCCCTTCCCTTCCCTTCCCTTCCCTTCCCTTCCCTTCCCTTCCCTTCCCTTCCCTTCCCTTCCCTTCCCTTCCCTTCCCCTCCCTTCTCACAATTCTGCTTGTTCTTACTTTTCCAGATTTCTATGTGGCTTGTGTTAAAACCGTACAGTGTTCTGACAGATTTTGTGTTACTGCCACATGAAGAAAGATTCATGACATAGAAATGATGCCTTGTGGTAGACCTAAATTTTAGCACCTAAACACTGTTCTGGAGGACAATTTGAATTTGCCACTCATGTCTTGCTTTTTAGCTTTCTACCTATCTTTAAAGATCTTTTCTTGGCTTAGATATCTGTTATTGTCAGAGTCTGTAGGGCTGAACAACAGGCAAGTGAGTGGACACACAAACAACCATGAACTCAGAATCTGCAATAACATGTGAAATACATGATGGAGTGTTCAAATACTAGTGGAGGCTTATCATCCAGTAACATAATCTTGGCACATAACTGTATCATTGCACATACAATTTTGCTTTTGAGTCCAATTGTGTATTTATGAAGTGAGTTTCATTTTTAACACTTTTGGAGTGCTGTGATTTAAAGGTATTGCTGCTTCATTATTTAATCCTGTCAGTTGTTTTCTTGGTGAATTGATAGCTTCTTGCCATGTGTCTAAGTGCTGTTTAATTCTTAAGTAAGTTCTTTTCTAACCACTTTCTAATGTCGCCTTTCCTTTGTTAATTGCTTTGTAATGAGAAGCATGTAGAAGAAAAAGTAGAGGTCATCATGTAGTTGGAAAAATACTCTTGACACATCTTGGCCATTTTTATGACCACTGGACTGTTGCCTTTACTTCAAGGATGGTGCGGACAGTGTCCTGAGGGTAATACTCTTCTCTCATCATTGTAGCATGAGTACATCTTCAAGTAAAAAGACTAGCATCTGATACATGTGTTTTCTTGTTGTCTCAAATATCTACAGTCAAAAAAAAGCCCGTCTCTAAATGTATGCATTTCCCTGCACTGCATGTGCTACAAATGCTAGTTGTTGTGAGCTAAGAGCGAGTTTTTAGCGTTGGGTTGGCTCTCAGTAAATTCCTATTTATTTAAGCTCATGGGTTGATGGCTTTGTTGAAGGTGAACAGCAATGCCACCCAAGGGTAGCTGAGGCCTAGGAGGGAAGAACATTCTTCTAGATATCCCAGGATGATATAGTCAAAACTTAGAAGAAATTCACAAAAGCCCTGGTTTTCAAAACATACACCAGTTTTCAGAAAGAGCTTGGTCTCTATTGGCTTGCATGACCAAACGTGGCAGTATCCTAGGGGAATCTAATCCTTTAAGTGCAGTGTAAAAGTTGGTAGTTGGCTGCATACCCTGCTGGTTAATTTTCTTTTCATTTTATTCCACAATAAAAATCCTGGCATTGATTCTCATGTTTAAAATCATTATATCAGAAAATAATAGGAGGAACAATATTCAGAGGCTGTGAACATCCATAGCTCCCACAAATTCAGCAAGACCACAGGATTTTTGTGTGTATGGTCTGGAACAAATCATAAGAAGTTTTAATTGTGCATCAAATTCTAACAGTGTGACCACAGAACTGTCTAAAAATATTTCTCTGTTATTTCTGAGTAATTTTGTATTTTATTAAAAAAAAAAAAAAATTGTATGAGTGTAGAAGATGTTGAGAAGTTTTTTTCTACAGCCAAAGTAAACTAAGTAGGTCATCACTCATTTGCTACTTATGACTCTTCACTGGCCTCTTAAAACTTCAGCTTTCCTTCAGATGTATCCAATTTCCCCTTTTTTAAGGTTAAAAGTTATATGTTTTTCAGGCTTTCTGAGCTATTCTTACTAGCTCCCATAACTATTCAATTATAATTGTACAATTTATTATTTTTTAGAATGGTTTGCAGCACATCTATCAAAGGATTATTTTGGGTTTTGGAATAGTGGCTGGCTTAAGAGTAATTTAGAGAACATAAATAAAAATGGTAAATGAATATGGTTTTGCTTTTCAAAGGAGTCAACTGTCCTGATTATTTTCTCCTACAGGAAGTTATCCTTCATAGGTGTCTTAAGTTTATTTCTAAGTTCATTTTATCATTGAAAAATATATTAAGAATGATTTTATGCATGTTGTGATTTAGGAAAAAATCTAGTTTATAAGACTTTTTGATGAATATTGGAAAGGATCTTCTGTGCCCTCTTTGGAGTAGCCAAATCTTTCATCTGGAATTTAATTATTCAAACAAACAAACAAGTTTTATTCTGGGTGTTACTCCATGATGCAGTCATAAAAATGTACTCTCAAGCAACCACTGCAGAAAAAAAATAATTATGCTCGCAAACAGAGTCATTAGAGATGAATGGGCAAAGAGTGGACAAAATGTGTTGCTTGATAAATTTAGCTCTGCCTCTGTCTGCTGCTTGTTTGTGAGCTGCTTTGGTCTTCCTTGGATCTATTTGTTACTCTAAATTAGCCTCCTCTCATGGTGGTGGCAGCTCCTGTGTGTTCCCATGGCCCCGGGAGCTACGCCAAACATGTTCTGGTGTAAGCAGAACCTCCTGAGCAGGACAGGCTGGAGGGCACGGGCCAGAGTCAGGATCTGGTCTTCCAGCTTGGCCTTTGGGTAAAGGCTGAACGTACTCCTTTTGATATAAAGCCACATAAATATGACAGATAAACATAAAAATAAAGGTAAATTACCCAGGTATGGAAGACAGACTCTAAGAGCTGAGGCTGTGGAACATCTGTATCTCATCAAAGGCAGAAAACCCAGCCAAATATGATGGAGTAATCATCTTGAAAGCACATCCTAACTTCAGCAAAATGGAAAAGGAATGCAGCCTTTGAGTATGAAAGTCTGCTGGTGCAGTTACTGTCTTTGGAACAATATCTGTGAGCAAACCTGATACCAGCATGTGTGCTCCCACTGAAGAAACAGAAAATCACATCTAGAGGGAACTTGAAGGAACCTATACCAGCTCCCAATGTTGACATTAAAATGATCTTCACACTAAGGGATTAAAGCAGCAGCAGCAGAAGGAACTGTACCTGTGACACAGCTGCTTACAATGGAATCAGATTAATAATTTTACAGATCTAAAGACCATTTCATTGTATTCATTATGGCATTTGCAATACATTAACATTCAGAGATGGAGTTCTTATCTACTAGATCAACCACAAACTGGCTTAAGACAACAGGCTAACCTTCAGACTAAGGGAAGCTACTGTGATTCAGGCCACTATTGTGCAAGAGAGAAAACTTCTCCTCTAAAAAATTAAAATAAGACATGAGACACAGCTAAAGTGGAGAATCCAAAGAGAATCATGCAGTGAAGTTGATCACCAACAGCTGACTTTAGAAAACCTTTGACTGAAGTGGACAGAGGGTGTTGATACTGTAGCTCTGTTATAAGGCATGTAGTCATATTAAGAGTCGTTGGGCTGTTTTAAAGAGTATCATGGTGGTGAAGTGGATAAAAACAAAGATGCAGAGACATTTTCTAGGTAGCTGAGCCACTTGTGAAAGCATCATTTTTTTAAAAGACCATAAGGAAGCAACCAGAACATAAAGGAACAACAAAGTTTCTGATGAACTGTTAAAACATAGGAAGGTATAAGTTAAGTCAAAGGTCTACAGATTTATTTCTTATGTCCAGAATTTTGAAAACTAAACAAACCAAACCACATAAAAAGCCAACAAAACAAACCCAAACAAACAAACAAAATGCAAAATGACATTCAAATCCCTAGTTTTTCAGATGAACAAAACAGAAGAATACTACAAGAACTTCTTACCTCACAAGTTCCCATCTAACTTTTACAGATTTGGATATGCTTAACAGTTACAAAGAGAATTTACTGAGAAAATATGAAGGCATTATAGAAAAAATAGGTCTATTGTGGCTCAAATATTTTCAGTTTGTTAGCTGCTTGAGAAAGATGGGAACATAAGAATATAGGATTTTACAATAATATATTTGATGGTATAGCTCAAGACAGTACTGTGGTCACAATGAAGAATTTGGCTTCCCAGATTTAGATTGGATATTAGGAAAAATTTCTTCACTAAAAGGGTTATGAAACACTGAAACAGGTTGCCCAAGGAAGTCACCATCCCTGGAGGTGTTTAAAAGACACGTAGATGTGGTGTTTAGGGCCATGGTTTAGTGGTGGACTTGGCAGTGCTAGGTTTATGATTGGACTCTATAATCTTAAGGATCTTTTCCAACCTAAACTATTCTATGATTCTATTCTTTCACAAGGTAGGAAGTAACTTTTAAAATGGGAATGAAAAAAGTGCAATGATAATTGCAAAATTCTTTTGGTGGTATAGATGGCCTTTGCTGACTTTTGATTTGCGCTGATATACCCTGATGATCAATTTACTATGAAACAGACCAAAAACATGATATGAAAGAATGGTTGAAAGCTGTACTTGAGGTGGTAAGAAACCCCAAATATATGTAAAACTATGAGAGGATGCTGAGCAGACTCACTTAGTAATAATCCAATATCATTGACAAATCAGATAGTATAACAGCTAAAACCACTTATTTTTATTACTGCCTTGTGGATGACTGACCTTAAGATGCGATGCAGGACCATGATTGTCTTTTTCTCTGATGGATATGTTTAGCCATCAACAACCACTGAGGTGAAGTGATACTGCATGTCTGAAACTCGGTCTATGGATGCATGATGAGCACATATAGTAAGGATGAGGAACGCTTGGTTTTGGGTTACATGTTTTAGTGAGGAGCGGCAGCTGATATATATATAGAAAAGGGAGATCAGTGAAGATTAATAACTATAAAAGTAGTGATTCCTGAGCATTCCAGTGGGCTGAAGTGCTGTGGTGTTAGAATAAAGACTGATCAAACACCTCTTGGTAGGCTCTTTGTGTAGCTTTTAAGTGTCTTGCTGACCACAGTAAGGAACTGTGACATAGCGTGAATGAAGCCTGAGAAGTCCCATGTAAAACACCAGCAACAGGAACAATATGACTGTGATACAAATCAGTGGGGTAAGTAGTTAGAATAGTACAGGACCTCTAGCACCTCTCCTGCTCCAGTGTCAGCCCTGTTTACTCTTCTTCATAGGTATGTGATATGCAGAAATTCTGTTGCTATATGTAGGCCTAGATCCAAAGTTAATGGAAGAAGATGACAGTGATTATATCCAGCCAAGGAATCATGCTTCCAATATGTATTACCGTGTGTGTGACTAGTACTTGCAGACTAAAACTGCACTGCAGTTTTCACTCGGAATTTGCTGGTTTGCAAAGTGATTCCTACAGCCTGCTCGTCATGAAGAGGTGTGAAAAACAGACTCAAAAAAGTCATACAAGATAAGTGAAGGGAGCATTCAGTCTTGTATATTTTCACCAGTGTTGTACTTCTGCTGCTCTATTTTATTTATTATATAATTTTCCCTCTCATTTTAGGCCTTGAACTTCACTTACTAGTACGGAGGTAAGAACTTCTTAAAAATTCAGATTACTTTGTGAATGGTTGGCATATAAAAAACATACACTGCATTTTTGCATAAAGCCCCTTGAAATAGCTGTGATTGTTGTATATGTAACAATAGTATCTGAAGGTGAATTTGTTTTGAATGGCCCACTTCACACAAACAGAAACAAGATCTTTTAAAATTATGTTTCTATTAATCACTTTTTAAAAATTATGGATTTGTACCAATTCCAGATGCCTGTCTGAGCCAGGCAAACCGTCAGATTTCTGAATTACAGAAAACTGGTTAGTTGACTGTAAACACACAGTGCTTTTTGTGATATGAGCCTGCAGATTAATCAGAGGGAGAAGGGTCTGGACAAAAAGGACTCATATGGCTTGGAATAAGGGATGACAAGTGGTGAAAAATGTTTGCTGTAGGCTAAGAGGACATCTACCTGTTGAGGAGAGTGGAGCGTGGATCCAGTTCTACTCAGAATTAAACTACATGAAAGCAACTGAAGCCAATGAGTTTGTGCCTGAAAGAAAGAAGGAACCAGTATGGTCCATATGAAAGAGCTATTCATACCCTCCCTGCTTTACCTGGTTTAAGGTAATAAGGAGCAATATATATTTATATTTTTAAACAGAACTGTTTTTCAGACAAGTATTTCTTTCTTTTTTTGATATCAGAAGGTATCACCTGAAATTAGTAGTCTATTTATTTTACACTGAAAAAGAGAGAAAAAAAAAAAATTCTTAAAAGTACTTGTAACTGGCAAGGCATATACTGTTATATTTGTAATGTAAATACTATTACATTTAAATAATATTTTTAATCTGTATTTTCTCTGGTGCTATATGTTCATACACATGGTATTAGTACACTTGTGTGAGAATTTTCTTAAAGATTCTTAAAATTCTGTTTACTGTGGCTAAGCCCTATATCATCGATAAAACAAGCAATGTATCATTTAGCAGACATGTTGAATACCTGAAATTCATGGGATCCAGAATGTAACTTATTATTTGAACACTGCTGGCTAGTGCTGGGCCTGGTATTGTTTCCTCAGTGCTCAGTATGAAAATAAGAAAATAAATTCTATTCTGTTCCACTCCTTATAAAGCACCGATTTTCTTGGTATTTGAAGTCCTATAAAGCCATCCATTAGATAAATGGGAGGGAGGCATAAGAAAGCCATGTTTATAAATTCAAGGTTCCAGGTGGACCTTAGATCATCTTTTCACAGACAAAAATGGGACTTGTAGTTCAATGGAATTACATCAGCATTATTCAGATCAGAAAATGACTTTTCAGGACGTGACCTGTTCACTCTTTCTCCGCTCTTTTGTACAGCCCTGTAGCAAAAATGGGGCAGAGGGCTGCTCCCAGTAGGTTACACACAGGTCCTCATGATATGAAGGATATGTGGGTGCTGCTAAACTGATTTATTGGTTCTGTGACTGTATTTCCACCCAAGGGATGTCTGAGCTTGGCTGGAATCAATAGCAAGTGCTGGGTAGTATGACAGGAACTGCTTTAAGAGAAAAAAGCCCTATAAAATAGCAAATAAATTTTGGGTATGTCCTAGTTGTGTAAAATTCTCCCAGACACATGTGGAACCAGGAGGTTTGTATAACTTTGTGTAACCTCTGGCTGGAAATTACAGTTTTTTTCCATAGAAGGTAAAATATGGCCCTTTCTGAAATAAGGGATGAGGGTTATCATACAGATTTTATTTTTTCGGTCAATGGCCTGATATGGCTTCCAATGTTTTCCTAATGTTTCAGGCACCAATGCTACTTCAGCTCAGCCCTTTTAGGGGAAAAAGAGGAAAAAGAAGGAAAAGAATGATACAGTTGCTCCAAAAGCCAAATTATATGATTGCTTCAAAAGCCTCTGCTGACTTGAGAATCGGTTAATTCAGCTCTTCATTGGCTACTTTCTGCAGAAATAGAAACAGAAAAATAGGGCTTTCACCAGAAAAAAATTTAAATGAGAGCTATGGGTGGCAGGTGGAATGGTAGTTTCATGAACACACTGTTACTGCACTGAAATAGCCATGGAAGCTGGTTATCAATTTATTGGAACAGGGGTGTGTTTTCTGAGTAAGCACAGCAAAAAGCAAACTGCACCCTTTTCACAAAATCTACTTCTCTTTTTGATAATAACATTAAAAAAGAAAATAAAAAGAGAATTGTAGAGAAAATCTACATTAACACAATGATTTCTCAGCAATCACAGAATCATAGAATCACAGAGTCACAGAATGGTTGGGGTTGGAAGGGACCTCTGGAGATCACCTAGTCCAACCCACCCGCTAAAGCAGGTTCACCTAGAGGAGGCTGCACAGAAATGCATCCAGCAATGACCATGCTGGTGTCACTACTTGAAAAGAAGTTCCTGAATCTCAATAGGTCCATCAGAACGTTTCCTTGGTCACAGTGGAGGACGCTGGCTATCCAGTGTAGCAATGGATGTGAGCTGCTCAGTTGCTGTTTCTGCTTGCTCCTGAGGAGGTAACATATCTGAGTAGATTTTGGGTCTTCACTCTCCTCTTGTTGATGGTCTTTACAAGATGGTGGTCACTAAAGTGCAGTGAAAGACATGTACCTACAGTGACCTGAAAGTGCTTATTCTTGCCAAACAATCATCTTTGTGTATGAATCTTGCAGCTTTGCAATGATTCACATAGATGAGTCTAGCTTATTGCTAGCACTGGTATATCCTGAAATTCAATAAGGCTCAGCCACTTTGAAATTGTATCATCAGCTTCACAAAGAGTATGGTCAAACTTCCTTTTGATTTCAAACAGCTGTAATCTTGCCATAAATATTTAGATTGATGGTTTGAAGCAAATCTCATGTGCTTTTGGAGGCTGATGAATCTTTTCTATGCCAGTAACATAAAAAAGGAGATGTCTAGTGCTGGCAAGACGAGTTGAGCGAAATGTTTTTGATTTATTTTTTTTTTTTAATGCAAAGTAAATAAAAGCATTTGTGAACACAGGTTATTTTAACTGAAAAGTTATCAAATTAATATTGATGGTTTTGAAACATAAATTTTATTTTTATTCAAAAAACTTAGTCAGAAGTTAGTTACATTTCATAGTAAACTAGGTGAAAAACTAAAAAAAACCTGTATACCCACCCAAACTCAATAGTTTCATTTGACTTGAAATGGAACACCCTTTGCTCTTTTATTTCACGGTGGAAAAAAATAGTTGATGACTGATGATCAGCCAACATTAAGTCAATCGTTTTGGCTGCCCTAGTTATAATTGCCCTTCAGTTCTCTGACAATTCAAAACAATTCGCATGTTTGATGTTCCTTTTCTCATGGCCCATTTTTACCTAAAAGACGAATATTGTGCTTTTGTACAATGAAAAAGATGTTGAATTAGAAGTATAAAAGCTTGAAAATGTAAAGAAAAGTTGTGGTTTTACCTGTTGCTACTTTACTGTGGAAGACTTATGAAAGTGATTAATCTTCAGTCCTGGTGGCAAAGGCATAGCTACATTCTTTGACAGAAGTGACACAATTTTTATCTTACATCATTCTATGTCCTCCTGGTTTCACATGCAAATCTTTGCAAAAGAGAAAAGTATCTGTATCCACTTCATCCATATAGCAAAACCTTCCAGAGCTTCATGTGGAAAGAGTCAATTTCAATACCACTGTAGTAGAAGAGCAGCTGCAGAATGCGGTCTTACTGATGTGATTCTCAAGGCTAACTTGCTTAGCTTATTTTTGTAAAATAGCCAAAGTATTAGTTAATTTTTAAAAATGCTTGAAATGTACTTACAATATAGTTACAGTATTTTTTTTTTTGTATTTTTCAGTGTACAGAAGACATAGTAAATATTTACATTAACTGAAACTTAAAAAAAAAGAAAGTTAGAACTTCTCCCCTCTACCCTTTTCTAAAGAGCACTTAGGGAAATGTGTTTAGAAATGCTGTACTAAAGTTTTCACCCTTTTAATTGCACCCTGTCCACTCCTCCTCCCTGTAATTTCTGGAGCTTCCAGCTGAGATCTGGGTCTAATTCCTACAAATGCTAATCATACGTAATCAGGGACAAACCTGTTTCCAAAGAGCTTCAAGATTAATGAAGCAAGACAGGAAAAATAAGCATCAGTGTTCCTGCTTTTTCCAGCTGGGCACTGGGGGACTGACTGATTAGGATACGTGCCCAGTATCAGAAAACTTTGTTGCAGTACCAGGAACTGAACCTATGTCTCCATTTTCACAGCCTCCTACTTTAAACAGAGAACCTCTTTCCTTCTGTAGAACTTTACTCTTTCTGAAATGCTGTATTCAAGATTCAAGATGGTCAAACCTGAATATCTGAACAGATTTTGTTAAAATTTGTTATATTTTGACAAACTTTAAAAAAATTGCCTGCTAACATTCTGCTTTTAAGGGCCATTAAATAGTCTGGGCCTAGATGTTAGGCCACACTTTCAAAAATTTTTGCCAGCAAAAATATCTTCCTTACGCAAACAAATCAATATTTATGTGCCCTAGCTGGACATTTACATGAACAAATATGAGTTTTGCCTGGGCAAACACTGATACATGAAAGCTCCACTGGCATGTTTCAGGATAGAGCTCTAACTGAACATGTTTTCTAGCAATAAGTAAAGTATCCATTTTGAAAGTGTGGTCTTCTATGATTTAAGAAGAATGATATTTTTCAGATTAGTAAAATCTGGAGGAATAATGAACTGATGGAACAGAGCAGAAATGGTTCATTGTACATTTTTTACTAATTTTTCAACTTTAATAAAGCTTCCTCTTAGAAAGTTACTGTTTGCTCATGCTGCAGTGTACTCTGCATTTTTGCCATAATTTCTAGATGCAAGTTATCCTACACAAATAATTAATTCAATATCTATTTAACTTCTCAGTTTTGAATGAAATGCTTCAATTGAAAATTCAGGGCAATAAATCAAAAACTTTTGAGGAGGCAGAAAAGAGAGAAAAATCCTGTCATTTTAATTTGGAATAGAAGCTACTGGCTAGGTATAAACCATCCTATGGTATGTTGAATGCAGTGAACACGGTGTTAGTGCACAGAGAAGTAGGAGATGCTATTTATCTGTTAACATAATTGACAGAGACAGGGAAATTTTTTTGTAATTTTTTTTTTAGTTACTACATATAGAGGGGTAACACCAGCTTGCATTACTTGAAGAAAATGTGATTATAAGAATGCTGTAAACCTATAGCTGCTGACTTATCTGCATTCTGATCTGACCAACCACTGCACCCAGAGAGGAAAATCCTTATATGAGCCCTCAATTTTCCTTCAAACTGCCTCCCTTTCACTCTTCACCTGAATGTCTTCCATTTTGTGTAGCACTAGGAGAGCTCCCTACATTGGTATTTCCAGACCACAGCTGGGAAATAGAGAGTGTAAGCTAGTAGCAATTTATAGTACATATGGAACTTATTTATCAAAAGTGTTTTCTTTTTCTAAAGCTGCAGTCCTTCTACCATGCATCAGAAGAACTTTTGAGAGAAGAGAACCTTTAGAAAAAGTTATGAGGTACTCATTTAAAGTCATATCTATCAGAATTCTGTTTCATGTTAAATATCGCTTATGAAGAAGACACCATGTAAAATTGAGTTAATGCCCACTTGAAGTTGATCTTCAAAAACCTGAACACTTTTTCATACAAGAATTACTCTCATTTTTTTACCAGACTTGGCATTTTTCGTAGTGACAATATGCTTTATTGTGCACGTTCTCCATACTCTAGTCCTTAACCATGAGCATTTCATCCTGTTTCTCTGAATCTGCAAACAAAATGTGGTATCACGGGCTTCAGCAAGAAGAGGAGCCAGGAGCCCAACGTGGCAAACACAGAGGCAGTGTCCTGACCAAAAAGGGTGCTGTCCTCCAGGACCTGAACATGGAACCAGAGCAGATCTCATGATGATAACAGCTCTGGCCAAGAGTCCAGACTGCCAGACAAGTCCACAGTAACATGGCAGGCCTGAGGTCAAGCAAGCAGGTCAGGTCAGCAACAGGTCACCCTGAGTTCGGATGCAGTAGAATCATAGAATAGAATAATAGAATCATTTCAGTCGGAAGAGACCCTCAGGATCAGTGAATCCAACCATAACCTAACCTAACTCTAGCACTAAACCATGTCCCTAAGAACCTCGTCTAAACGCCTTTTAAACACCTCCAGGGATGGTGACTCCAGCACTTCCCTGGGCAGCCTGTTCCAATGCCTGACAACCCTTTCTGTGAAGAATTTTTTCCCAATATCCAATCTAAACCTCCCCTGGCACAACTTGAGGCCATTTACTCTTGTCCTATCATTTGCTAAAGTAGTCAGGGTCAGATACAGTCCGGTGGATGTAGTGATGAGGCAGGTCCATGCTCAAGCTGGGATGTCAACTCAGAGGTAGAGGGTTGAGGTGTAAATTACCAGGGCACAGCGGCCAGCACTGGGCACAGCTGCAAAGTCTGACCAAGGGTAAGACCCTTGTATTAAAAGCTTCTCCACAGAGAAACAGGGAGAGCAGCTGCTGAGGCTTCTTAGTGGTCTCAAAGAAGTCTTCTCAAGGTTCAACACCTGCCTAAACCAGCCCTGATCCGAGACTGCCAAACCTCAACAGAACTGAAGCCAGCACTGCTCAACACGTGGTCTGGGGGACAGCACTGGTTTGGGAGGCGTGAAAAGGTGATCCCAAAAGTGGCTGCTGGATTCTGATCATGCTTAGTGCCTGGGGAAAGGATCTGCCACATTGTTTGTAATATTAGTTAGAGTTTGCATGTTTGCAATTAGGACATAATACATATTTGGAAATTAATCCACTCTAATTTAGGGACCTAAAAATTAGATGGTTATATCAGACAGTAAATCACTTCACAAAGCTGAATGTGTCTTTTAAGTAAGTCACAATGACTTACATTTTGGTGATATGCATTACCCAATCTAACAAGCTTTAACAGGATTTTTGTTTTACAATTGCTCATATTTTGTCAATTAAAAGTTGAAGTGCTCTTGGTTCATCTGAATTCATTCTCTTTAACACTCATTACCAAAACTGCCTGCTAGTGCATGGAGGAAAAAACCCCATGTTTATTATGTACAAAGAAGTTGGCATTGTTTGTACAAAAGTTCATGCACCATTCCTGCTGAAAACAATGTTTGAATTCTATGTTATTTCTTATGAAAAAACTCCACAGTGTTCACAAAAGAAACTCCTGTTTAAACTGAAATCAACTGACTTTTAAAAACAATCTCTTCTTGCACTTTTTCCCTAAATGTGAACATACCTTATGAATGTGTAGAGTCATATTTGAACTTGAATTTATATGAGAGATATTAATTAATAAATGCTGTTTCACCTGCCTTTTTACAGTTAATAACTCTGCTTCAGACATGTAAGGGCTTTTATGCATCAATATTTCCCACATTTTATGGCTCCACACAGTCCCTGAAAAAGATTATCATTGCTAAAGGCCAATCAAAATAAATGGTGCCAGATGTTCTGAAAGCTCTGCGCTTATCTCATCAAAATGGGTAAATTCCTGACACGCTCTTCTCACACTCCTTATTAATGTACAGTCCTTTGTCAATGTACCTTTTGGGATTGAGTTTTTGTATCTGGCCCTTCATAAACATTTTGTGCCTCATTCACACAAAGAAAAGTTGAGAAGGATTTGATTTGCCTGTCGAATAAGAAGTTTGGATTTCAGAAAAATGGGGGTACCTTGCTTAAGTGAGTGATAAAAGAGCAACAAGATGCTTTATCTATAGTGAATGCAGGCTATTTTAACCCATTAAAGATAATGCCATATATGTTCTTGCTTATCAGAAGGTGTATGTAACCACAATGTGCAGCACAGGAACCCAAACTATAGTTACCGTCTTTTTTAGTCTACACTAATCCATAAAGATAATTTAATTTTTTGCAAGAGTGTTGCCTATGCTCTGGTCTGCGCCTTCACCCTGCGTCTGTGGTATCTACACCGGACCAAAACGCTCAGAAGGCTTCTAGAGAAACTCTTTCACAAAAGAGAAGGTTGACGTGGACAAAATGTTACAGGTTTTCCCTGTTTCCACCAGGTCAAAGGAAAGGCTACCAATGAAACAAAGGTTTGACGTTTTCAGATCTGAAATCCAGCTGGGTCATAAGGAATAGACTACTTCATAGTGATGTGACAGAGACCTAGACCATGAAGAGATACTGGTTGGGAGTGTATGTGTATAAGGGGGCTGAGAGTGACAGGAATATCTCCTGATAAAAAGAATTTGAAGTCTATTTAAAAAAAAGCCTTCCACTGTCCCTTTCAAAGAAAGCTTGAATCACAAGGCCAGGTTGTGCAAAGGACAACTCTGGGCTGTCTACAGGATGGACCCGATCTGAAGGAGTAGTAGAGCAGGGAAGAAAACGGGGCATGAAAGCACACATAGGACTTTTTTAAGGGGGTGGTATAGATTCCATACCTCTTCAGTTTTCTAAAATAGTGAGTGATAATCTAAGAAATCCTTTGCAGAGTTTCTGTCATTTGCTTCAAGTCATGAATCTGTAGCCAAGGAAAAGACAAGATGTAGGCATGGTGTTTGGGGTTCTTAGACACTAAAGCTTAAATTTACTTTAGGAGAAATGGTGCCAACAATCATGTACCTAATGAGCAAGATTAGAGAAGAAAGAAGACAATACATTGGAAGAGAGAAGCATTACTATGGGTCCTACCACAGCAGGGTGATGAGTGTCTGGCAGGAGGGAAGTTGCCCAATGGTGTGACAAGTGAGACAACTTCTTCACTGGGATGGTTAGTAGCTTTGCAGAAATAAACTCCTTGAGGTAATAATGCAGTTAGCAGTTATAGTTACTGGTTTGCGCGAGTTAGTTTTGCTGCTTTTGTTTTGTCTTATTGTTACTACTGCTAACATTTGTTAGGCATTTTATTATAAGAGTATCTACCTATCACAATACAAATAGAAGGTGGTGTGTATGGGGAGACGCATGGATGGAAGGTGGGCATTTCTGTTCCAGACCTGGCGCACACCTGCAGTATTCCATCTGCAGCCTTGCCAGCTTCACCTGCTCTACACTATATTCCTACCTGTACAATCTGATGTGACTTTTAATTTTTTGCCACAGGGTGACTTTTAAAGAAACTTCTGTTCAGTTTCTGATAAAGTTGCTTAATACTTTTCTCCAGAACTAGTCCTAAACCAGTAGGTCCATGTCCTATATTTCTGTAGATAATTATTTCAATTAGGTGTCCTTTATGAATTTCAGGCTAGTTTTTCAGATCAATTCTCCTGTTTCTTGACATCCAGTATACTTGTAGACCTCTCCTGTTTTGTGTCATTGGCTAATTAAAGTAAATATCCTCTCTGTTTCATCATATAAGCTATCAATGAAAATATCAAACAGCATTAAATCCAGAACAGTCTTTCATGGATCTCCATTGAGTACAGTCATCAGGCTGATAATGCACCATTATTAACTACTCTGTGTGCAAACATCTTCAGCCACTTTTTTAACTTACTCTACAGTCTCTGTTTGTGTCTACATTCATGATCTGATTTGGAGAAGCCTATTGGCCTATTGATGTGCGTTGGTTTGGTGTGATGGAGATTTTGAGGTGTATGACCTAGACTCTTTTCAGATGAAATTAAATCCAAAGTTTGGTTCCAGGTATACACTGAAAGCTCTGCAAATTCCTCCAGAGACTGGTGAGGTCCAAACTAGTCATTATTTCTTTAGTTATCTTTGAACACAGGCTTCTAGTTGTGCCTGCTCCTGTTGTGCCAAATTACTTGCTGTGCAGGTGTGTTTTCCAAGCTTATTTATGAGACTATCATATAAGACAACTTTGAGAGTCCCATTTAAAGTCATATCTACCTAGACTTGATTCTGATTCCATAACTGTGCTACAGTGGCTTAATTCCATTGCTTTAACATTTCCTTAAATGTATGAAAGCTCCTTTGTTATTTATAACTCACTAAAGGAGTATGTATCTACAAATGCCTAAACAGCCTTTTGATATGTCATGGGAATTACAAATTGTCACATCAGTTAGAATTTTGTGACGTAGCATTATAGCCTTTGTCTCTGAAAACTGTCAATGTGAGCATACTACTTGTCAAAACTGTGTGTGGTTTTGTGGATTTTTTTTTCTAGTTTACTTTTCTTTGTCCATTTTACAATCAGGCAAAGAATATGTCTAGTAAGACAGATATTTTATCTGCATTGCTCCATAAGAAAGACTGTTGTTGTTGAGATGACTGTTGCCAGATTCTTGCAGAAAATTTTTCTAGTTGCTCATAGTTGCTGCTAATAAAATGAATTGTATGATCTTCTAAGCAGCAGGCATCTCTGTAAAATTTTTAAGAAAATTTGCATTTCCCAGGCAAAGTACTGAAGCGTACAACTGGGGGAGACATATGAAGGAAAAGACAAATTTCCTCTGTCCCCTGTCTCAATGAAAGCTTCATGTTGGGAAGCATGAGGTTTCTGAAAAAGGAACACTCTTGAACCAGTAGAACTGGGATGGTAAAAATTTGTGTGAGGAAGCTTGGGCTGAACACAGACATATATATTGAGTCCAGTCCTCTTCTAGTGTTAATGGGTAGAGCCCCATTCCTGGAGACTGCGCCGACTCACACTAGTTACACTTTCTTCATGGCACTTCCAAGTGTCATTCCTGACTGCAAATTTTTGCTTCACTCTCTTTTTGACTTTCTAAGAGCTGTATATTTTCTTAGTAGTATTTACTAAGAGATTAAGTGCCTGAAAATTTTGTATGCATTTATTACACTTTCTGCTTTTGGGTCTAATTCTCTTCCTAAGCATTTTGTCAATCTGAAATAATGCTTGACAGTAATGGCAGTGCCTTTGGTGAAAGCTGCAGCAGAATCAGGTCTGATGTATTTTTATTTATATACCCAGAAGCTCCCAGTCCCAGCAGGGATTGCAGGAGTGTCAGCACCAGTAGTGACGATGGCAACAAAACGGCTTTGCAGACAGAGTTATCATCCTTTGTCATCACTTGGGTAAATCAAGAAGCCCTCCCAAAATAAGCCTAAGCCTTTGTTTCTTTTAGTCGCAAGGCATGAAGGCATGTCCTTTAGCTCAACCTCACACTTGCTGTGACTGGACTGAAGCAATGAGGATGTCCATCCAGGTGGTTTGTGTCCAAAGTGCTGTGACAAGAGGACCCTGTGCATGCCCAGATTAGGCTGCCACTTCACATGGCAGCCACAATGGTAAAGTACGTGACAGAGTTATTTAGTAAGGACTGTGTAAGCATCCTGGGGAGTGAAGGAGAGCCTGTGAGGCTGGAGACTTCCCTGCAGCCAATAATGAGTTGTCTGTGGTGCCTTTCAGAGGAATAATTTTGATATAAGGAACAGCTCAGGCTTTTGAAACTGATCTTCCTAGATTTCTTGAAGGGGGAATTACTGATTTAATCACTTGACTGGCCTCTGCATCAGATCATTGATTCATATGATGAAGCCCTTAATTATGGCCTATCAGTGCATGCAGCAGTCACTTTCTCCAAGTCTTTTCTGGGGATCTTTCAGCTTCAGGAAGTGAAGTGGCAAGCAATAAAAAGCCCATTTTGTACAGTTCCTGATGAGTTGTGTGGGCCAGTCAAAAGTGAACAAATACTTCTAAGAAAGCTTTGAATGAATATGAGTAGATCGCTGGTTATCATCCAATTGGGAAACAAGTCATCTCCTTCGTAACATTTTCATTTTTTTAATTGCTCATTGTTGCTTGTGGTTCTGGTTTCCAGGACTTCGTGACCATAAATCTTCATGTGAAAGCAATGACTTCTACTTTCATTTATGTAAGATGTGTTAAGATATGTTAAGATGTAGAAAAAAAAATCCCAGAGTAGACCAGTTTGCAAAAGACCTTATAATACAATGAGGACTGAATATTTGCAGGTCTAGCTACAGTCCAAATCCTGCTGACTCAGACTACTTTCTATGTATCAGCCTGCAAGGTTCTTTTTCTGGTTTAATCTGTATGCAGCTATAGACTGGCTAGTCCATGATTTCTTAAACACAAGTCTCTTCATACATACTTTAGTTATCTCCAGAAATGTCAGTTTTAACATAGAAGAATCTTTGCCTAAAAGATCTTGTCATTCCTAGTTTTGTCTACAACTTTTTATGTGTTCACAGTGTTGCAGCATGAAGTAATTTGTCCTGATTTCTTAGTCAGCTTCCAATATGAAATGACAGATTATGAAATGATACAGAAAACCTGCCTTGCTATTGCTTTTGCTTCAGCAGTAAGGACTTTGTCACACCTTTATGCATTTCATTTTCTGTAAAACATGGTTGACTGGTGAACATTGGGTTCTTGCCATCATTTGAGTGGTTTAAATGAAGAATTTCATTTTAACCAAGAGATTTGTGTTCTTTTGTATATCACTTAAATACACATTAAGACACCATATCAAGTCATCATGCACTCTCTTATCCTTATTGTCATAATCATTCAGTATGTTATGAGAAAGATAAAAGAAGGTGCTTAATCAAATTTAGCAAGACTTGTGGTTGACTGAGGAAGCTGTGATTATTCTCCTCAAGCTACAGCTTACTCATGAAACACTCAGGTAAAGTCTGTTGCTTGAAATACGATGGGAACCCCAGTCTGCTCCACTTAAAGTTCAAAGGATAACACTGACCCATGCTCTTCATACAGCAGTGGGCAGCAGTACGGTGGCAAGTTCTATGTGAAACCGAGTATCATCTGTTGACAGCTGAGACACACATACCCTGCTGCTGTTTCAGAGCAACTTGCCACTCCTGAGCCATATTACTTCTGCTAGGTATCATAATTAGTTATGTTAAGGTACCAGAAGATATAAATACATGTCTGAAAGCCTTATCAGTGAATGCTATATATCCTTTATTTGTCCCTGAGTGTTCAAATGTGTTAGAAAATCTGGACTGACAGGCTGTATTATCTCCAAACATGGGTTAAAAAAAACAGAAAAAACAAAACAAAACAAAGATGAGCACTGAGCTGGGAATGGTGGCACATTGCCCATGCTCCATCTCCACCTTCGATTTAAAAATGACCTCACACAGAGCAGCATTCATGCTTTCTTGGCTTTTGACACCAGGAGTAGTCATTCGCAATGACTTCTGGGAACAGCAGTGAGAAACACTCCTTTACTACCAATCCTTTCAGCTAACCCTTTGGACTCCTAAATCTCCACAGCCATTCTCTGGACTTGGGTTGCTTCACCATGGACCCATCCTCATCTTGTTCGAGCACTGTAGTGGTCTTAATTGGAGCTGTCATAAGGTATGCACACACTGTGCAATGAAGTGGGCTGGTGTCACCACATTGTAAAATGTCCTTTAAGATATACCAGCTCAGATCTTATAGCAGTACAACTATGGACAAACATCAATCTGTTGGATTAAACAACCTTTTGTAGCATTTGGATCTTTGCATTATGCTCTACTGCACAATGCACACATAAGCTTTTTGCTTCTTCTCCTCCTTCCTGTCACTGTCTCTCCCAAGGAGCTGTTCGTGTCTTCAAGAGGTCTTGGGTGGAGATAACAGAAATTTTTCATAACTGAAGAAAGGGTTACTAATCTACTTCTTACACTTTCTCAGGATTTCATCTTCATTCAAAACAATACTTGTTTTTCCTCCAAAGATAAAAAAATACACAAATGTGACTAGTTGCTATTGTGTAATGATTTTTTGTGCAAGAAATTATGTCCCTTGTAGTAAAGCTCTCATCTTCAGTTCTTTCATCTCCACAACAGTCAGAAGTTTAACTCAGCTTCAGCATGTGACTTTTGCTGTCCTCAGGAAAGTAACCTCACAGGTATTCAGGAATACCTTTTCCACTACTAAAATCTGTCCTCACAACAGTGACAAAAATGAAAAGAGAGAGCGAAGAGGAGAAGAAGAGTATAACCTAGACACTGAAGCACTTCAAGTAAAATACTACACAGAGTCAGGTCTGCAAAGGTCACAGTAGATCTTGGAGACAATGAGACAGTGGGTGAAATTAGACTGCCCTGCTTTATGTCAATCAAAATCAGACATCCATGTTTGTGTTGTATATCTAGTGTCCTTACTGTTAATGTAGAGAAAAAAAACAAAACAAAACAAAACAGGAAAGTGAGTTGTCTAATCTTGAAATAGGTTGTGTATAAGATAGATCACGTGAATTATCCCTTGGAGAGGTTTGTTTCTCTTCAATGACTGCAAGACAGCTTCAGGTGATTCACATTGCAAACATTAGACATGATATTAAATTGTCTGAAGTCAGGTGACATGGAGTCTAGTATCCTATGTTGTAGCTGAAATAATTGTGTTAGTATGTGAAAGTTTCAGAGCCCGATAAAGAGGCTGCTCTTCTGAGTCAAAGGCAAACAGAAGTGAGTTGAGTGTAAAGTAGCAAGGTCCCATTGGCAAGATTGCAGCGACCCAAGGGCTCACTCCTCAAGGTGAAGATGATCATCTACCTGTTACACTTCATATTTCATTACCTGGAATCAGATTCCTCTCACCTCACTATATAGCTGACTTTGTCACCCATGCCACCTTCATAGGTGGTAGAAAGTTACAAGCACCGTTAGCATGGCATTTGCTTGATGTATCTCAGAAATCTGCTTTAGGCAGAGATAAGTAGCTCCATAGTTTGTGATAGTTAAACTGACCAGATGCTCATTGCCTCTAAGAACAATTTATGGTGATTAGCTCCCATGTAAATGTCCACATTGTACCTTTCATCCATCAAGCGAATGGCATTCCTAACACATAGAGCAGCTGATTTCACCTTACTTTATGAAGGTCATAGAGAAAACTTACAGTATCAAAAGATTTATATAAAATAGCTGTTAATTTTTTGGTGCTCCTATTTCTAACCTGTTTTTCTTCTCATAGAGCTGCCATTACTCCTCTTTTTTTTGGAGTAACATGGGAGATACATTAAGGTATTAGTGTACACAGAACAAGGCACATTACTTCTCCCAGTAAAACAGAACTGAGTTTTGGGTGCCCAAGGCTATGTTCTCCACAGGCACCGGTGGTACCTCATTTGCGGAAAGTACTCAGCATGCCTGAAACTATTTCCACTTAGGTGTCTTCCATGCATTTTGAATACTCTTATCTCAGGATTTCGGCATGAAGGAAGGGTGGTTGTGATACTGGGCTTTGTGTTGAAACGTAAAGTGAAGAAAACACTCCATTTTTACTAACCCAGAAAAAAAGGATTCTCTCCTCTCCCTTCTAACTGCTACTCAGATTTTAGAGGAAGAAAAGGCTAGCACATTTTTTGGCACAGAAACACTTCCAGATTGTGTCTTATTTCTTTGAACTATGCAGACTAAGATAATGATATAAGGATAATTATATTTCATGCTTCAAACTGAAGTTGATAGGAGAGAAATATCCTTCTGTGTGGAGCTTTTACATCATGTTTAAAACATCTGTTATTAGCTGAAGCCAGAAAGACCTATGCATGTATTTAAAGAATACATTTAAAAAATGGAGAACACAACCAGCATTGAAAGAAACAACTTTTTCCTCCTTATATTAGCTAATCTGATATTTTAGTTGCATCAACAGTGAAGTTGTCAGTGACATATCCCACGCTGACCACCAGTGTACCTGGAAGGTAATTCGCCAGCAGCTTCAAAATACAGTTTCCAGAAAAAGATAACAGCAAGATTATATTTTGTCCAAAAAAAAAATCAGTAGTCTGACAAACATCCTTACCAAATGAAAAAATAAAAAAAGCTACAAGAAAAATAGAGAAAGATTATTTAGAAACAACCTCACCAAAAAGGAAAGAAAATGCCATGGTTAAGACTGATACTTTAATAATTCAGTTCTGTGTTGAGGGTTTGGGTTAGAAATTGTCTCCTGAGGGCTGCTGAACTTCTTCATTTAGGGAGGCCATGGTAGGGCTGCTCATGGACAGGCAATGCCTCTCTATAACCCCTGTCACTATTGAGGAAGCCGAGTAAAGGTCTAGTGTAGGCTACTTCAAAACTAGTTACTAGACATCAGGCCTGGATTGCCCCTCTTTCAGGTTTTGTACAATTTTAAACTGTAGTGAGTGAACACAGAGCATGTAGTTCAAAAAATACAAATAATTGATCTTTTTGGGACTTCGGACGAAGACTTCTTCTGAGGGCCTTCGTTGCTGGGAATGGAGCTGGAGCAAGAGCTCTCCAATAATGCAATAGTGAGCAGTAAGACTTGGTTGGCATGTGGCCTTCTGCTGGGACATGAAGCAGCAGGATTGCTGTGTGACAGCTGGCAGGACAAGACCAGCACAATGTCTAGAGAAATAAATGGAAGCCATCCCCTGAAAATGAAAAGAGGTGGTGGATATAAATCTATTCTGCTGCGCCTGAAATATCTGAGATATGAGTCCTTCCTCTTTTATCTTGTTTTACCTATAATGCTTTTGGTGCAGATGCTTTCATGAGAGGAAACTGAAATGGCATTGAAAACCTTATGTTGCAAATCAAATTCCTCTGGAAGAAGGAGAAATTCCTTTGTTGCCTTTCTTCACTCTCCAGGATAGATTATGTAAAATTCTTGAGGTTTTTTTTCTTCTTGTCCATTAAATGATTGAATAACTGATTATTTTTTTTCTTTCCTGTCACTGAATAACTTTCATACTTTGCATTTAAATCACTGTAAAGTCTTAAAGCTGTGAGAAGTAAATAAATAAATAGCTATGATTTTGGAGTTAATTCCAAATTTTTGATTTGCAAAAATAGGTGGAATATCAAGATCACCAGACAGTGGTAAAGATAACTCTTTCACACTATTCGGGTAAGGAAAATTCTGCAGAACATGAAGCTGCGCCGTTTGGAAAAGGGCTGTGGTAGCATCTGACAGGGTATCTGACAAAGCAGTTTGCTTGTACTTCTCTTGCTGTACACAACACGAAGCTGAGTGCTGGCAGAAACTCTTTGAGTGAAAGGATGTTATTAGGTCCCCCTTTCCTCTGTGACTGGCAATGCAACTGTAGCTGACTGATTAGCAAAACTGCTGATCATCATTTTTTGTCTTGAAATTGTGGGGCTGTGCTTCGGTTTTGTTTTGCTTTGTTGTCAGAGAATGGGATAATAATTCATGATGAAACCATATAGGCTACAATAAAAAACCCACCAAACAAAACCCTTTGCTAAGCACTTGGTATTCAGTTCTCCAGCAGGCAGAATTTAGAATAAAAGGTTACTAACATTTTGGCAGTGTTTTCCTCAGGCTTTCTCTTGTACTTCTGCCAAATATCTCACAAGGCTCAGATTTGATTAAAATGGCAATGCTCTCTGCTACTTGAATGTAATTAGAGCCATTCATTACAGCTTTAGTTGACAGTTTGGCAACCTGTACATTTTTCTGAATATGGACAGCATTCCATGGAAACAGTTCAAGGGAAGAGTGCAAGAAGAGGGTCCTCTCTTGAACTGCAACAAATGGAAGGCTGTCTATGTTTAGAGAAGTTTATGGGTTTCCAAACTGTCAATCGAATCTGCAATGAAGAGCTCTAATTAGATTAATGTAGCAGAACACCACATTTTTTGTCAGCCAGCTCCTGCTACGTAGTTATCACGTACCCTATAGGACCATTAAGTATTTCTATTGCAAGTCACTCTATTTTGCTGTTGTTAACCCCAGTCTTAGAACATTGCTGGATGAAAAGCAAATCAAGAAAATGTGTTTGCCTATGTAAATCTTTTCTGCAGGCCAGCTTTTTCCAGAATTCAGGAGCAGATTTTTAATCTGCTTGAATTTCATACCCTTTCCAGTATATGTCAATAAAACACAACTCCAATAATGTCAGAGCAGTCCTGGGCTTCTTTCAGGCTTCTAATGAATTTTATGTGTCAGTTCAAAATATGAAGTCAACTATTGTTACTTCCATTTTGCATTCTTCTGTGCTGTGCCCAGGAAATGCTAAAATACAGCAAGAAATGTCATTTTAAACTCCTTTCAAATAATCTGAAAACACAAACCCTGTTGATTCCAATCAAGTTTTTCTTTTAATTAAAGTAGGAAAGGCTTAGTCCAAAATCTGATGAGAACAGCTCTTTGTTTTCCCTGTGGCTCATCACTGTTAAAAGGGAAAGGGAAGAGAGCAGATTGATGGATGGGGTGATCTGTACCTTAGTTTTACATCGCTTGTTGCTGGGCTACTTCTGTGTGTGAGCCAGGGGATGATAGCCTCATTGCCCTTTTGGTTTCATGGCAAAACGAATAGTGATTCTTTGCAGGAGGGTGGGTGCATCTGGGTGAAAAATGGGTTCAAAGCTGGGATAGTCTTGATGTAATTTGTTTATTTACAGAATTGTACACGAAGCTCAGCTCGTCTCGACAGCAATAGGGACACGCAGACCATGACCTTTTGCCAAAGTCTCCCACCAGACAGTTTAGCCATGTGCCAGAGAAACATCTGTCTCTTTCTTCTTCCTTTATCCTCTGACATTTAACTGCTTTCCTCATTCCCAGCCTTGTTAGATGTCCCCAAGTGTTGCATCTCAGAAAACCTCTTAACTCTGGGTGGAGCCATGGCTTCGGGCTGGCCAGTTAGAAATGCTTTTATTCTGCTTTGCAGCAGTGTGAGCTGCAGAGCAGTCACACGTCAGGGCATGGAAGGCTCTGGGAAGCTGTCATATTCCTGATCCTGAGTGACTGCCTTTCCTCCCAGGTCAGCTGAACCTCCCTCAGTGAGCTCAATGTCATTACTTTTACAATACTTGTAATAACCCTGTGTTAAATTCATTACATAAGAAATCAAGAGAAGCTAAGTCAAAAAGACATCCTTACTGTCAGTGCAGGTATTCTGTTAGGATGTACTTATATCACTAACAGCTGATGCCACACAGAACTGTTATAATCTTATGACTGGGATAGTACTGATTTTGCTGTGTTTGGGTAAATTCACACCTTTAAGTAAAACAGCTACATTGGTAATAGACCAGCAGACATTTACTGCCTTTAGTGGTGTCCAGTAGACATACTTCTCCAACCTACCGCTATGGAGCCTGAAGCCATGGCATGATTCCTAAGATGACCAGTGCCAACAAACATGAAGTCAGAGGAGGAAGTTAACAGAGTAATCCCAAAGATTTAACTATTTATGTAGTATTCTCTGTATCACAACTTTTCAGCTCATCATTGCAAATCCATTTTATTCCCTTCCCATTCTTCTTGGAACTTCCCTCTGTGTGATCATCTTTCTTTCCCACACAAAATGGAAAGAACGGCTTTCAGATGCTGTTGCTTGTCTTGGCAGACAGCCTCACAGGCAATACCTGCCCAAGCGTTTCTAACTCATAAATTGGGATTTTACTGGCAGCCCAACTGTATTTGATGCCCACCTCTATACAAATATGTCACCTTTGTGTTACATTCTCCCATGGGTTAGTCTGTTTTAAAGTCTTGCTCCTCATGGGAGTGCAGTAAATACATTACAGTTCTGAAAATTTTTCTGTGCCTCAGAAACATTTTTATGCAGTTCTGTCTCGAATTTTCTCTAAAATGTGTATGCACTTGGATGCAGGAAGCCACTCAAGTCACCTTAAGAAGAAACTTTATCTCCATGTGTTCTTCTACCAAGCCACAAACATTAATATCTATGTTGAATATGAAAGGGAGTTTGAAACATAGTGAGGTTAAGGTACCAAATTAGACTCTGAGACCACATAAAGTCTGTTGAAAGCAAAGTAAAATATTATGTGGAGAGCTCTGTGATTAGCTTTGTTTATAGCAGTTTGCTATGCTAGTAACTTACTTGGAATTCCCTTCTCTATAGTGCACCTGGGATTGGACACGTGACTTAGGCAGAGATGGTCACAAATGATGTTCAAAGGAGCTCCTTACCTGGCTATGATGCCCAGCACCATTTATGTCTCCTTGTGTCTGGGAACTTTTGTGGCCAAAAGTCACTCACAAGACTCCAGGTTTCAAACCTCAACCTGTTTCTCTCTTTTCTTCAAAGGCTGCTGTAGTGTATGATTGATGTTACAGTCATTTTACAAGATCAGTCCCTAGCATTAGGTCAGATGCTTGCTGCACTCCAATCCTTCTGTAGGGACAACATATTTCAAAGGGATTTCTATAGGCTAGCCACACAAAAGTACTTCCAAGTGTTTATATATTTTTAAGATTGAAAGTGATACTTGACAACTTACATTTTCACTTGTCCGGATCCTATTCAAATTCTAGAAGTCCAGTTTTCAAGATACTTTTTTCTATATATGGACACATTTTGATACATTGCCTTCATTTGAATTGAATTAGCTGTTTTAGTTACAGATTCTCTTAGTCTGTAGTATTTTAAGTAAGTCTGCTTTAACAAAACATTATAAGTCAGAATCCTTATGTATTAAAAAATCCAATACTGAAATGATATTGGTATCAAACTGAAATAACTGGCCAGAATCAAACACATCTGAATCAATTATTACATCTCAGACAAGATGAAAATATTTTTGCTTTGGCAGACTTAAATTCGTGATGTTTAGTGAAACATCACAAAACAAATTCATGATGAAGGAAATTCCTTGTTTCCTGCTTTTGCACATTACCACTATTAGACAAGAGCAAGTACTCATCTTTATGATTTATCGACTGTCCTTCCAGTCTTATGAATCAATGTTAATATCATTTTGTTGTGTGTTGACCATGATCAGCTGCTAGATGCCCACCCAGTCTCTCTCTCACTCCACCTTCTCATCAAGGCAGCAGGTGAAAACAAGATGAAAAAGAACATGAGTTAAGAAAGAGACAGGGAGATCACCAATTACCCCCATAGACAAAATAGACTTGACTTGCAGAAATTGGCCAACAAAATTTGGATTGGATGGTGAGAAACAAGGACAGAAATTAAACCACAACCTTTCCCCTCACCACCTTCTTTTCCTAGACTCAGTGTCACTCCTTGGTTCCTGACTATTCTACCTCCTTCTGCCCTGACTGGTGCAGTGGGATGGGGAAAGGTGCTTATGGTCAGTCTGCAACAGCTCCTCTCTGCTGCTTTTTCCTCCTCATGTTGTTCCCTGCTCCAGCTGGGTCCCTCCCAGAGGATGCAATTCCTTCAGGACAAATCTGCTCCAGTATGGGCAGTTCCTTCAGGAAACATCCACCTGCTCCAGCATGGTATTCTCCATGGGTTGCAGTGTGGACATCTGCTCCACCAAGGTCTCTCTTGGGGCTACAGGGGAACCTCTGCTTGGGCACCTGGGCCACCTCCCCCGCTTCCTTCTGCTCTGACCTTGCTGCTCACAGGGCTGTTACTCACATGTTTTTGTTTGTTTGTTTGTTTGATTTGTTTGATTTGTTTTGTTTTGTTTTTTTCCCTAGTTACTCCCTTCCAGTGTTTTGCCCTTTCTCAAACACTTTTTCTCCAGGGCACCACCAGCTCAGCTGAGGGGCTCAGCTGTGCCATGTGGTGGGTCAGCTGGAGCCTGCTGGAACCAACTGTGTCCAGCACAGGGCAGCCATGGCAGCTCCTCACAGAGGCACCTGCAGCCCCCTGACGGTCCCTGGGCACCTGCACTCCATACAGGTTTCTAGACCACTGGAAAGAGCCATAAGCCAGAATGGAATTACCTTTTTCATAACATATATAAAGCAGATGTTATGGTACTACTTTAATGGTGGTTGGCCTCCTTGCTCCTCGTTACTAGTTGTTTTCATCCCTATTGTAGCGATGATCTACAGCCTTCTAGTACCTAAAAGGGGCTTACAAGAAAGCTGGAGAGGGACATTTTACAAGGGCAGGTAGAGACAGGACAAGGAGTAATGGCATTAAACTGAAAGAGGGTACATTTAGATTTGACATAAGGAGGAAATATTTATGATGTAGGTAGTGAGGCACTGGAAAAGGCTGGCAAGAGAAGCTGCAGATGCCCCATTCCTGGAAGTGTTCAAGGCCAGGCTGGATAGGGCTTTGAGCAACCTGATCTAGTGGAAGGTGTTTGTACATGTGGCAGGTCAGTTGGAACTAGATGATCTTTAAGGTCTCTTCCAAACCAAACCGTTCTATGACTCTGAGATACTGCAATCAAATTCTGCAACAGAAGCTCTCTCACCATCTGTGTATTTGATCTCCTTTCTCTGATATATGATATGCAAATTGAAATTCTGCTGAGTATCTCAAGCTGGGATGCCTTTAATTTATCTGGGGTGGCCTCAGGGGTATGTATTATGCCAGGTTCAACATCTCTCTTCTGAGTTCAGTCTCCTCTTCTGCCTTTGCACTTAAACCCAGTGATGAGACTGATAGCTGGATCCTGATTATACATCAATAGCTTTCATTAGAGACAATCCATTTTTGGGGGGTTAGGTTCTGCAGAACATAACTAGCATGCTCATTTTGGCTTTTCAGGCTCACATCTATCACTACTTCCCATATGATAACTGAGGCTGCAGTATTAAGTTGGATGCCTAAAGGTACTTTTTCCTTCAAGCTCTTCAGGCCCACAAAGGTGGAAACTTTGTAAATATCCTTCTCTGCCCAGATTCTTGGATTTCTCTGTCATCTTCTCAGGGTGCCTTGCTTCCAGTGGTCTACACAGAGGGAGAAATGATGCTCTGATGACTTGGTTGCTCTTCTGGGCCTTCCTAGTATCTTGCTGCATGCCAGAGCATTTTCCTGGTTAACACCAGCCATCTGTTTCCTATCTTATCTACCTGAACTCGTTCCTGACGTGATCCACTCTGCTGCTCTTTGGATAGTCTGGAATGTGTGTTGCGCAGAGAGTGTGCACAATAAGGTGCCTTGGGGTCCTGCTTGAGGATTTGCCACATTTGTTGGTCAGGAATGTACTGGTGATATCCATATAAAATCATAACTTATTAATCTCAAGTCAGGTTATGATTACACAAGGCATACATGAATACATGCAATGTACATAATTCAGTAGTTTTTAAAAGACATAGGGAAGAAAACTCAGGCTCTTTCTTCCCCTTTTTTCTCCTTGCCCATTTAGCTTGCTATTCCCACTGAAAGTGTTACCATGTTTAGTCCTTCATATAGTCTGTACCTCAGTGAAGCATCATGGCTTTTAGGGCAAATTTCTTGAAGATGTTCTCAATTCTTTTTTCTTCCTTCCTTCCTTCCTTCCTTCCTTCCTTCCTTCCTTCCTTCCTTTCTTCCTTTCTTTCTCTCACCTCGAAATCCATTCCAGATTTTGTTTTGGTCATTCTTCTTAGTTAAATTAAGTATTATTTCTCTTACTTGGCATATACAAATCACTCTCTGTTAAGCTAACAGTGATTTTCTGCAAACCTCTCTGCTCAATGAGAGACAAAATTAGTTCCCATCCTCTTATTTGTTGATTTTTAGGCATGTTTCCATGTGAAGCATTGCTGTACGGACTTCACATCTAATAGAAATCGATATGTTAACAAACACACTGGATACAAATGTGTAAAGGAGTTAAGTGCAGGTAGATAATTTCTAGCTCTTGCTTGAAACCAGACACCGTGGCACTTGACTCCTGCAGGAACTTGACCCTCACCCTTTGCCTTTCTCACTTCTTCAGCTCCCTGTAGGGCAGCTGTCAGCCTGGGCTCTTCCTCTGCCCTCAGCCCTGTGACCCAGGCTGTGCCTGCACTCCGGATGCCAGAGCCAGCTCCGGACCCACGGCACCGTGTTAATGTGCCGCCAGTTTCCCAGAAAGGAGCTGATCTCATCACAGACCAGACGGCTCAGGTAGCTTGTGCCCTCAAAGTGCCCACTCTCCCTCCTCTCGATTTGAAGGGTGCTTAGGTGAGAGGTCTAGACGTGGACATCTATACTGCAGGCAGTTTCAGTGCTATGTGTGTAAAACATGAGAATTGTAGTGCTTTGTAGCCTAACAGGGAAAATGTGGAAATAAATACCATGTTTTTATAATTAGACTGCTGACTAGATAGGACTTTTGAGCTTTTTGATATGCTGCATCTAAATCCTCTCTCCAGTTCATGTTTGCCCAACTAGATTCAAGCTTTCTAGACTCTAATCCCTTAAAGACCTTCCTTCCCAACTCCAGCAAGATGGTTGATCAGAAAGAGGTACAAATAATTTCCTCGTATGATGACCTGGGTGGATTTGGAGCAGATGGAGTTAATAACTGAACTGCCTTTAAACAAAGTATGGCAGCTGTGGTAGCAAAGCCACTGTTTAGACTGTATGTCAGTGTAGCTACCCAGTATGGTAGGTAGGTTTCCAGCTCTGCTGAAGTTCCCAGCACCAGGTAGGACATTTCTGTGGTTACTATATACCTTTAGCTTGCAGTTACAGAATCACAGGATGGTTGGAACTGGAAGGGATCTCTGGAGATCTTCTACTCCAACCCACCTGCTAAAGCAGGTTCACCAGAGCAGATCACACAGGAATGTGTCCAGGCAGGTTTTGAATGTCTCCAGAGAAGGAGACTCCACAACCTCTCTGGGCAGCCTGTTCCAGTGCTCTGGCACCCGCAAAGTAAGGAATTTTCTCCTCATGTTTAGATGGAACCTCCTGTGCTTCAGTCTGTGCCCGTTGCCCCTCATCCTATCGTTGTCCAAGATTAACAGTGCCTTACCGAGCGTGCCAGGATGAATAATGGCAGAGAAACTGAGATTTGAAGCCATAACCCTGTACCTGCTCTGAGTTAGGGAGTGTTTGTTGCAGAACCTCATTGATGCTGAATATTAGGTAATTACAGATATTTCCCTCTGTTTTGGTAGTCCTGAGGGCTCATCGCTTCTGTGTCTTCAACAGTACTTGGGGATTTGCCACATTTGCTGGTCAGGAATATACTGGTGATATTCATATAAAATCATAACTTATTAATCTCAAGTCAGGTTATGATTACATGAGGCATACATTAATACATGCAATGTACATAATTCAGTAGTTTTTAAAAGACATAGGGAAGAAAACTCAGGCTCTTTCTTCCCCTTTTCCCCCTTGCCCATTTAGCTTGCTATTCCCACTGAAAGTGTTACCATGTTTAGTCCTTCATATAGTCTGTACCTCAGTGAAGCATCATGGCTTTTAGGGCAAATTCTGTTCTCAATTCTTTCTTTCTTTCTTTTTCTTTCTTTCTTTCTTTCTTTCTTTCTTTCTTTCTTTCACCCCAAAATACATTCCAGATTTTGTTTTGGTCATTCTTCTTAGTTAAATTAAGTATTATTTCTCTTACTTGGCATATACAAATCACTCTCTGTTAAGCTAACAGTGATTTTCTGCAAACCTCTCTGCTCAATGAGAGACAAAATTAGTTCCCATCCTCTTATTTGTTGATTTTTAGGCATGTTTCCATGTGAAGCATTGCCGTACAGACTTCACATCTAATAGAAATCGATATGTTAACAAACAAACACACTGGATACAAATGTGTAAAGGAGTTAAGCTTCAACAGTGCTTCATCTTGTGCTACTGTGTACTTGTGAAGGCTGGAATCCACACACCACACTGAAAAGAGAAGTAGGTTCTCTGTGGATCATTTCTGACATTCCACCTTTGTTGCAGGAGTTCCACCTGACCAGCTGGGTGAGCAGCAGCATGTGGTGTGGCAGAGGGAGAACCACATGAGGTGCTGGTTGCCCTGCCAGCACACACATGCTGACCGGCCACTCGGCTGCTGTCTCTGACCATCCACAGTGGCTGAATCCCTTTGGCAGCACCAAATCAGTTCTTTTTCCTTTGCCCAAACACAAAACTTGTAGAAATGTTTTATTTTTGATATCTCCACCCACCTGCCAAGTGTGAATAAAATCACTCTGCTGTTTCAAAAGAAAACCAAAATTAGAATGGATCTCCAGAATCCTGGAAAACAAGAAAAACTCTCTGGAATGTTACAAGGGGATATATAATATAAAGGGTAAAATATGTCCCAGGTTTATTATTTTGATTCAGAGCAGTAGGGCTATGAACCTAAAGCTGGAATATGGGATTTGATTCTGGTGTCTGGAAGCTGAAACATGGCCATCTCAAACCCAATTTCCTTCCTCCTGTACAGCTTTCTGAGGCAGGGTTTAATGTTTTCCCTGGAGAGAAAAATTAAACATTTCCCTGAAGAGTATTTATAAAACTAAAGAAGTCTACGTGCTTGTGACATCAAATCACAAATGTAGTGCTATATTTCCCTGTGGGCATGGAAATTTCAAGCTTTTTAGTACAGTATTATAGTAATTTTAAAATGCATTTTTTGAAAACAGTGTAAATTCTGGAGACACTTTAGTTGTACGTTGGCTTACAGATTGTTATCACAGTTGTGGAAAGAAAATAAGAAAATATCTCTATTTACAAACACCAAAATCAGACTGACAGGCCCACGTTCTGTGTGAGAGATCAATGGTGACTTCTGTTTCCTTCGACTGTATAGTTGTCTTCCAACACTTACACAAAAGCACTGATCTTTGCTAGAAATAAAGCACATCTATTCATAAAAAATCCCTTTGAGGATTTGTCTCAGTATATTTGAAAGAAACAGCTTTTAAATGGTTTCACTAAAGGAGGATAAATTAAAAAGAAAGCCTTGACTTGGAAAAATAGTAATGACTTTTAGTCAGATACCCCAGTGTATCTGTCTAGCCTTACTGTCACATTCAGGTTATGAGGCTGTTGCCAGCATACTTGTTGGTCTGTTCCATGTATTTCAAGAAAACTGGGTTGTAATAAATGGGGACAACTTGTGACAATATAACATTTAGCTATCTGAAGCCATTTCTCATCATTTGGGTTCGAAAGTAGTGAGTAGATTCCCCAGTTCATGTCTTTGCATCTTGAAAGCTCTGATTTTATTATGCTGAAGTGATTCCCCACAGACTGGTGTCTTGAACGTCCTTGATGAAGTTAATTTCATAGCTTTTCCTGGCACCTTGTTTCTGCATTCGCAGCTAGTTTTATTCTGCCTTCACAGAGTTATGAAAATTTCCCTAATTTTTAATCTCCACTTTTTCATGTTAATGCTTTATTACTTCCTGGCCTTCCCAATTGGTTAGTGAGACTAATTTATCTCTTATCTAATACCCATTCATATATCTGAGAATAATCCTGCTTCCCTTGGTCTTTTCATTCCATTAAAGCTTCTCCATGGTTGAAGATGTTATCTCTTAAACTCTTAAATTCTACAGCATTTTAAAAGCTTGCTTCTATATTTAAAAAAAAAAAAATAAAATCAAGATTGGAGCTATCTGTAATGACATAGTTGTATTTTTAACATGCTGTTTTTATAAATACCATTCAACATAGTGTTTGACTTTTCTCTGACAATCACAGTAACTTGAATACAGTGCATTAATAGCTTTAATCTTCCTCTGATATGAATAGATGGTGTCTTTATAATGGTGGTTTTGATTAAGTCTGGATCAATTGGAATAAATTTTCCCCATCTGATTCAAGTCATACTTATCTCTTTAAAACTCTGGACTGCTATATAAAAAATTGGTAGTGAGTCTTAACTGTCTCTTTTGGCCCATGAACAGACTTCAAATGCAAATTTTTGATGCTTAACTCAAGAAATAGAATACATTTTAAGTGCCTCAGTGCTTGAAAAACGTTAGAGAGTGTAAGCTATGAATGCCTGGCTCCGCTGACCTAAGGAGGGCTAACCGCACTGCTGTGATATGGAAGAAACGTAAGCAAAGGTAAGAGAAACTGCTGCGATAGTGGGAAGAAGCTGGTAGCTGTGACGAGGAAGAAAAACACATGCAAGACAGAAAACCAGATCTAAGCTGGAACTGGCAGCTAGAGAAGTCATTTTGTTGGAGCCGTTACTGAAGACTGAAACATTATAGACTCAGAAGAACCTTTGACAGCAGTAGGTGATATCATAATAACCTGCAGAAGATAGCTGGATCACAGTTTGGACTGGATAACAACAATTTCTAGCCTGAGTAACTTACCCATGCTAACGAAGATGGAAATGGAATTTCACATCTCACTCTTGCGGGGTTTTCCTGTATCTTGTCTAAAATGGATTATCATTTTACCACCGATGGCAGAAACTTGCTCAGCTTATAACTAGGATGGAATAAACCTACCTTATCCAGGTATGTAAGGCTATTATTTGAAAATAACTTTTCTTCCTTGCCCTAAGTTTTTTCCAGTCTGATTTGTAGTACAAATTTCCTGCATGACATTGATTAGCATGAAATGGATTGCTCAGTGAATCTTTTAATTTGGGCTTTTGCTAGACTGAAATGATTCACTTCAAGGATTGTTTGTATCATGCCAGTGAAAAAGTTCTCATTACTTGTTTTGGAATTCTGAATTGGGACTGGTATTTTAGTGAATCCCAAAATGTATTCTGGTTCGTAAGAGCTAGACTCTTCAATGTGTGTGTTCAGTTCTTTATCCTGGTAAGATACTTCAGTGAGACTGGTCTGGATTATAATTATCCATCAAAAGACTGCTACAGGATTTTCTTGAGGAGATCTAAAGTCTCTTGCAAACCCTTCCATTACAGGTAGTATCTTTTCCCTTCTTGTCCCAGTTTTGCTATTACAGCACCATCAGCCGATTTTCTGTGGCTTACAGAAATACTACACCTTTTCTTCAGCTTCACATGTCCCTACCCCTCACTTAGTGCTTGATAAAAGAAGTAATTTACTTTGTGTTATTATGAAAGTGCTCCCGCTCAAACTGTGTATTTGTGCTGATGATCTCCTGCGATAAGATACTGTACAACTTTACAGTGTCATCCACTAACCACAGCAGCATGCAGGAGCTCACATGATGGTCATTTAATATCCATGACTCACAGTCCACAGGACTAGGATTCCAGCCAGCTGGGATTTGTTCTAAGTGGCGTGAAATGACAAACAGTGCATGAGATACAGCTCAGATACCAAACACGGTGGCCAAACATTTAAAAAAAAAACCAAACATGGCTCCTTGCCCTCTCCAATTAAATAAAAAAAACCAACACCGAAACCAACAAAAATGGAAAAAACCCACCAAAACCCAAAAAACCCCACCAAAACCCAAAAACCCACCCCAAAAAATCATGCAATAGATTCATGCAATGGCTATTGAATGTAATTTTTCAAACACTTAAGAAAAATTAAGTACCAAAATAAAGGACATGTTGTCCAGCCTTTCTAGGTGGTTTCTGCACTCTTCCTGATCTCTGGTTGTTCTTTTCTTACCTTTGCTTTGTTTAACATTTCAGTTTGAGTTTTACGGTGGAAACCGCTGACTGCTGCAAGTGTGCTTGTAATCTTTCTGTCTGATTTTTGTATTTAAAACTTATTTTCCATGGCTTGATATTCAGCTGGGATGTTATACAGTTGCAGAGTGCAACAGGGATTAGATGTTACTCTGTGATTCACCCAGTCCCTGAGGAGAGCTATATAAAGATCATCCTCTTCCCCTTGGCCCCAGGGAAGCCAGGAGGCAGATTATAAGCTAGCGGAAAAGACAAAGGCCTAAAGAAATAAACCTTGCCATCTGCAAAGAGGTTCCAGGAGCACATGCTCCCCCGCTCTCACTTTGTATGGAACTGGGAAAAAGTGTGTTCCAGTGCTTGTCTACTGATAGTATAGCCATAAAGACACAATTTAAGGAAAAACAAAACCATTAAAAGTTTTCTTTCCCACATTGTGACAGCTCCTTTCACAGAAAGTGCTCAAGGTTTCCTTTTCCAAGTAAAAGATGACGACGTGGAAAGGCAAATCTTAGAGACTCTGCTGTTTGCAGATGTCTTTTCTCTATAGCCTGTGAATCCTGAAAGGCCATTGCCTTGTAAGGGCAGGTTATTTTCAACCACTCCCTTCATTTATGTTCATGTTAAACCCACGGCTTAAGTGGGCCTTCTATGCTGGAGAGATTTTGCACTGGCTGTCTGCCCAGGGGTGTGCTGCAGCAAGAGCAGACTCTGACAGAAATAGGTGGTTATGTGTGTAGACCTCTGAGTCCTGAAATGAGAATATTGCTGCTAGAGGTCAAGGTTTACGCTTGCCAGCATCTCCCTCATTTGCTGAAGTCAGTTGACTGTCCTTTGCCTGTGCTGGCTATTTTAGTAAAAGTCCCACAATGGTGGGGATTTTCTCATTTCAGTCCTTACAGAAATGACACAACTCAGATACTTTTGCTTCTGAGACTTCTGAAGAAGTTCCAACTCTGTGTTTTCATGCTAAAATTTCTTCTGGATTACTTGTTTACAAGTGAGAAGTGTTTTAAATTAATTTCTATAAAATATTAAATTGTATTGTTATATGTGTTTTATCTGAGGCTTTAATATTTTAAGACTATTATTTCATTCTCCAGAAACTCCTGTCTTCCCTAATGTCTCAGAAGCAAAGCTTTCAATTCTAGAAATCAAAACTCTCATATCTGGTCCCTATTTTACTTTTCCATGTTTTTTTATGGAAGAATCAAGATGTGATTTGGAAAATCTGAAGAAGGAACCTGAAAACTGACAGCTATGACAACACCTGCCTCAGCTTTCTGTGTTCTGAGCAGCACATTTAGTTATATTTATCCTCCTATTTTTGCATCACCATTTTGTCCCACATCTTGTCACATGGAGCAGGGTTTTGCTGCTTCAAAGCCTTTGACAACTGTAAAGTCACTGCTAGATGTAGGTAAGATGAAAAGCCTTTCCAACATAGAGGTTTGACCTTTTTACAACAAGAGCAGTGGGGTTTGTTTTGTTTTTAATTTTGATTTAAGAGTTTTACTGTAGCACTATCTGTTATTACTATTTGCTTTACTAAGGTTTCACTACCTTTCATTTTTAATGTTCGTTACATTAAAATTTGGATGTTGTTGTTTTTTAAATACATGTTGCTATTCATGTTACTGATAGCAAACTCAAAGTGCCTTGTACAAGCAGGTAATGAGATCTGCGATGATTCTCAGTTCCTTGGGGAATTATTTTAGCCTTAGATGGCACTTTGAGAACACTCTGTCCTTGCACAAGTAAGCTTTCCTTAGTTATAAGTAGACACTTATATAGGGCAAGATTGAAATCAGTGACAAAGGTTGTAATGACTTCACTGTGTCAAGGATTTTAACCATAGGATAACGAAATACAGAAATGAAGAGAAATGAACAATGTACTGCACTGTCTTCCTTGGGCTGTGAAAGGACATCCCTTTTGGTATGAATGTTGAATCTCAACAAAGCACGGCCTCTTCTGAAGTGAGAGCCGTAGCGTGTGTGAAGATGAATCCACACCATGCTACCCACTGTTTTGCGGGGTTGGTTTGCGTTTTCTTGCCAATAACATGCAAGGAAGGGAGAGGTGAATCTGTAAACATTTGTTCTCTATTAGTAGATGATATTGCTAAGATATGTTTAAAAATTTGGTTGACTGGCCTCAATTTCTCTGCTATCTGATAGTCTCAGCTATATTTGTTACAGATTACTGAACACTGAATCAGTAAATATCTAACAGAACCTTTCAGTTACCTTTAGACAATACCTGTTCCTTTCTAGCCATTTCCATTGAGTATTGAGCTATTCAGAACCCATCTTGGGTCAGCTGCGCTCTGGATCATACTGATGCTTTCTGGTACAGATATAGGAATAAATGGAAAAGATTCAAATTTTCAATTAAAATTGGGTTACAAAGAATCTAACAGACTATAATGTTTTGCTGAAGTATTATCTCATCTTAACTGCCTTAATGTCATATAATTGAGAGGGAGGGAAGAAAAAAAAGAGGTGTGAGGAGCTGCACAGGTTTGGAACAATTGATTTTTTTCTACCTTACTCTATGGTTTCTGATTTCAAAATAGAACGCATTGGCATTGGCACTGCCTTGATTGGATTAAAGAAAATGGTATTTTGAGCCCTATCTTGCATTGCAGGGCTGGCAATGCTTCTTTACCTAGTCTCCTGCTACCTACCTCCCACAGGCCTCTAGATAAAGGGCCCGAATCAAAGCACTTTGCTCATCTAATTCACTACACTGCCTCTCTCTCTGTGCATCAACTACGAGCCCACTGGTCCTTATTTGTACTGCCATGCACATTTTTTTCCATTTATCTTAGCTGATACTGTAAGAGGAATACATGCTAATTGTCTAGGTCCAGGTGATGCATATTTCAATTTGCTTAACTTAATAGTTCAGGTATGCTGACTTCTGTTGCCACCACCTTTCTAGTCTGGTTTTCTGAAGTCATAATAAGAAAATCATGTCCATGTGGACATATTGTTTTGTAGCATTGGTGAAGACAGGATCAGAAAAGAGTTTGTATTTTGGAGAGTACATATGAAACCACAATGAAGTTGGAGGATCTGTTTCACGTAGCAAAATGTCAAAAGAGCCTAAAAGGCCTTTAAATGGGAAGGACTGTATAGGAACCAACTTCTTATTTGCTACTGACTTGTTTCTCCTGTAGAAGAATGCCCAATGCAACTTGTTATCTTTTGTGGCCTCTGTTCAGCGGATTGAGTGGATTAAAAAAAAAATAAGAAGACAGCTTCATAGATGTACTGTCTGCATGAATCAAACTGTGGAATTCAGTGTCCCACCCCACCTGGACCTTGAAAGTGTTCTAGAATCATTCAAGGAGAGAGGGAGGGAAAGTCAGAGAGCCTAGAAGCCATGAAATATTACAGGGCTGAGGCTGGGTGTCAACTCATTTCACAGTAAAACTCTAACAGCAGGGAATACTCTGTGCTCGTGTGCAAGGGAAGCACTGGTGACAGCACAGTCAGTGCTTACGGACCATGTGGGAGGTGGGGAAAGGCGCAAGGGGATGCAAACAGCTTCAGCAGAACACTTCCCAGAGAAGAGAAAGTGGTCAGTAAGAAACTCCCTGCTCTTTCAGTGAAAGAATACATCCAGCTTTCTCATAATGGCAGAAGTAATTAAAAAGGGGATTAACTCAGAGGAATATAAAAAACACACCAAAACTCTGTCTCTTTAATGAAATCCCCTACATGCTTTGCCAGCAGGGATTCTGCTAATCTAATACCTGTTCATTTTCTTTCTAATTAGGGCTATAGCTCTCCAGAAGCTGTTTTGTATTTAATATAAATATGGTTAAGGGGCCTAATTTTCACTCAGGGAAAGAATCTGGCATTATGGAAAGAGATTTTAGAAGAAGAAAGTGGAAGACACAGTAGACAAGACACTGGAAGACCAATAGTTTGTTTTATCTTGGCTCAAAACCACCATGGAAGGTGCATGGAGCTTATACTACTTTGAACAGAAGGGGATTTTATAGGGAGAAAGCTCAATGTAGCCATAAATGTATTAATTTTAATTACAGCCATGTTTTATGCAATGTTTGAAAACTCAAAAAATTATGGCCTCTTTGCTGTTAGCAGAATAGAATTATGAGTATCTGGCATCCTCCTCCCTCCCCAGTGTCCCTCAAGTGGTGAAGTGCAGCAAAGAGAACATCTGGCTGCTGGGGCAAGAGCACCTCTGAAAACGAACTGTATGTGTATACTTATTGCCTCTTTTGAGGGCAAATGCTCCATTTTAAAAGTTAGACTGAAATATCTGAATGAAATAGGTTTTGATCAATTAAATTTTTGTTGAGCCTAAGTATTTTAAAAGTATTTTTCATTACCTTATTACACAGGGGTCCTGTAGATTTCCCCTCTGAATCACTGGACTCCTGGCAAAGCAGGTATTTTGTAACTCGGTTTCAGGGGAGATCCAAGAGGACATTGCCAAATGCTGCATTCCCAAGCACGTGCAGAGTCTGAGGTTTCCCAAAACTGTAAGTTTAGAAGATCTGGGAGAGTGGGGGCTCTGAAAGCTGCAAGCCTCCCCATCACAGAATTGAACTTTAGATTTTAGAAGTCCTGGAGTAGGCTTCCAGGGTCTGTAGCGGGAGTACTTTCTGTATGATGAAGTTGTCACAGAACTGTGAATCGCAGAAGCTGCCCAGAGCCTATAGAAAGTGGCCTGCAAACACAGATTTTGTGTTGCCACAAGATTAATATCTGGTGATTATACTCAAGATTATTTTGAAAACCAGGTCAGCCCAGAATGCACTGATAGAACTTAATGTGCCTTACAAAATTCTCTTGCTAACAGTAAATCCTCTATTTTTAGCTCAACTTTGTGAAGCTGGTCAGAATCCTTGCCTGCAATTCCCCACAAGCAGTAACTTAGAGTTAGGTTGGAGAGTAATGTGAACAACAAGAGTTTCAGGAATCACGGCTGTACTGTGGAACACATTCCATCTAGAGCATCCCCAACTTGTTTTGAAAGATAATAGATTACTATCTTCTCCAGAGATAATTGTTTCCCACAATTTTGCAGAGAGTCACTGAGACTACATTTGGAAAAAAGCTTTCAAGGTATTCAGTCTTCATCCTCTTATTGGCAGAGATAGTTCTTTACTGTACCATATCTATAGCTTGATCCAGCTGAAATAAGTACATCACAGAATCACAGAATCGACTGGGTTGGAAAAGACCTCAGAGATCATCAAGTCCAAGCCTTGCTCCAGCTTCAGTTCATTTAGAGATCATGGCACTAAGTGTCATGTCCAATCTCAGTTTAAAAACCTTCAGGGATGGTGAGTCCACCACCTCCCTGGGCAGGCCGTTCCAATGCCTGACCACTCTCTCTGTAAAGAATTTCTTTCTAATATCCAGCCTAAATTTCCCCTGGCAGAGTTTAAGCCCATGCCCCCTTGTCCTATTGCTGACTGCCTGGGAGAAGAGACCAATCCCCACCTGGCTATAACTTCCCTTCAGGTAGTTATAGAGAGTGATGAGGTCACCTCTGAGCCTCCTCTTCTCCAGACTAAACAACCCCAGCTCCCTCAGCCTCTCCCCATAGGTCTTGTGTTCAAGTCCCTTCACCAGTCTTGTTGCTCTTCTCTGGACCCGCTCCAGCACTTCAATGTCTTTCCTGAACTGAGGGGCCCAGAACTGAACACAATACTCCAGGTGTGGCCTCACCAATGCAGAGTACAGGGGAAGGATCCCTTCCCTTGTCGTGCTGACCACGCTATTTTTGATACAGATATAGGGGGCTTTCACAACTGTTCTACTCCTTAAAAGGTCACACTGAGCTGGTTTGAAAAGCATGAGGAGCAAACTTCAGGGATTCACTTGAAGGACTTGTGCTTGAAGAAATTTTGCAAGTATTATCACACTGAGGTTGACTTCTGCAAGGAACTGGACATGAGGTTACAAGGAGAGGATGCCTGGTAAGTCTTTAAATTCTAAAGGAGCTTATGGCCACCTGTCATGATGCAGTAATGTCTTGCAGTAATGTAGGACGCCAATCAGGAGGAAATTAGGTTGTTTGTTTCCTTTCTGAACTTTTAGTTATTCCCAATAATAACCCCTTCTACCACTGTAATTCTGTTCACTCTGACAGTTTGTGTCTCACAAACTCTCATACTGTGCTTTAATCCTTCAGCTTTTAGTTTGGTGCCTTTTTTTAATATGAATGTCCTTACACACTGACAGAACTTACACACTAAATCAAACCAAAAGAAAACATCAGGAGATGTAAAAATGTGGATGAATAGAAATCTCAGCTGGAGTATTCCATACCATTCTGGACACCGTACTTCAGAAAGTGTATGGGCCTAATCAATGTAGTCTGCAGAGATTAAAATTATTAACTAGGAACTGCAATCAGCAAGGAAAACAAAATTAGAATTAGGTTTATTTAGCCTGAAAAAAGACAAATCCAAAGGAAGAAAGGAGAAATATTCCTTAGATATGCAAGTGGTAGCTTGGAAGGCATAGTTTGTTCTCACAGCATTCACAATGCGTAAGACAACATATACCGGGTCGAAACTGCAGTAAAGGAAATTCATGGTCAAACCAATGGAAAAAAAAGTTAAAGGGTATTCTAGTAGTGAATTATATTGCCTAGAAAAGTTGTTAAATCTCCATCATTAGGGGAGATATTTGCCATTGTTTTAGGCATTATTTCTCCATCATGACTGGATAGGGGTTAAAAGAAGGAACTAGGCTAATTTTTGAGAAGACTTCCAACCATATTTTCTATAATATGCTTGAGAGTAAGTAGGAAAGGACTATTACAGTTTGGAGGTTAAGCATGAAGAAATACCCAAATATTATGATCTTTCACATGACTCTTTTGTTGGCAAATACTACTACTACCAAAAAAAAAAATTACTTGGATTTTCCCTAGAACATTAAGATTTTGAAAAACAGCTGGCTGTTCTTCTGTTTTGTCAAATGTGATGAAGTGATACCCCTGTTGTTATTTTTCTTCTTGCTCTATGATAGGAAGAAAAAATAGTATAAAGACATCATTTTTACTCTGTAGTTGTTCCAGGCATTAAAACTCAGGTATTGTCAACCTTGCAATGGGCTCTCTTTCTCTGCTTTTGCGCAAGACTCAAAACCTTTGTGATACTCCATTTTATAAATGTCATCACTCTTTTGCCTCACAGACAAGGCATAAGGTATGCAATGTCTGCAGACAGTTTGCTCTATGTATTTGAACAAAATATAGGATATTGGTATCTTATTTATGATGTGTTTATATATCCCCTCCAAACCTCCCACTTTTCTGTTTATACAGAGCTTTTACAACCTGTCTGTGAAAATGAATTAAAGAGTGATTATCATATGATTGATTTTTTTTTCCTCTTAGTGTGGTTTCCTAAGGAATGACACTTAAGCAATCCTGCTTGCTTTCTTAGCTGTTCTTTGCATATACACGCGCCTTTTATATCCACTGGCCAGTTTCAGTGAGATCTAATAGAGGACTAGAGATTTTGAACATACTCAGTTCCTAGATACGTGATGAAATTAGGCACAGAGTAGGAAAGGGTGATACTCTTAATCCTCATGGGGGGAAGATAGCTGCCTATGTTACCTGTCAGAGATAGTCTTGGAAAAGCGTTGTTATGAATGCCCAGCCACAGGAAATGCTTGGCCCAGAGTCTATGGCTTCAGATAACAGGGGATCTCCACAGCAAATTTTTTGTTCCTACATAGACTCTCACACTCTGGTCATTAAGAACGGGGTTAAGAAGTTTAAAAGTCAGTTATCACAAGCCCGAAAGCCATTCAAAATTAGTCTGCATTAGTTCACGTGCTCAACCATCTTCTTGATTTCTTGTAGAGAAATTCGATAAAAATTAAAGTCATGATCAGAATCCTAAGGGTAAATCTGAAAACAACAAAAGCTGAGAAATCCAAAGGTAAGGCTCTGTGCTCTTGCATATAAACCATGCATTATGAAAACTCTTAGTACTTTGTGCTAAATTTTACAATGATTGTTTTAAAATCCACCACAACCCAAAGCCTTTAATACTCCTCCTAGCTTCCCCTTAAAAATTATTTTTCTGTTGGCTTTTCTGGGTGTGAGGAAAGCAAATGTCATATTGGCTGGCTGCCTCTTCTCTTGGGCATGGTCACTGCAGATTGGCTCTAGCCATTATTTGTTTGTTTTTCAAATGTTCTGGGGAAAAATGATGGGACAGGAAACGTCTGAGCCTGTCTGACACTCCTGCAGCATAAGCCTTGCTGCAACAGCTGAGGCTTGTTATTTTGCTGGGTATTCCTTGGCTCAGGCCGAAGTTTCTTGGCACTTTTTCACCTCTCTGATTCTACAGCTCCTAGAAAAACTGTGTCAGAGACCAGAGTGCATAGATGTGCCTTATTTGCTCTGACCAACTTCACCTGGGGCCACCACCCATACCTTCTGCTCAGGGGCTCCATTGCAGTACAGTCCCTGCCTGAGTTACGTGGTGAGTGTGCCGGTCTCTAGCTCCAATTGTGTTGCAGTCATGCCTGGCCATGACCTGGCTGGATCTTGACCTGTGGACTCTGCTCCTAGCTTGACATTGGACCTGCCTTGTCACTATGGACTTGCCTGGCGATCATGAGAATGTGATAGACTCTGGCTGCTGATCACAGGAATGTGTAAAACTCTGGCTGCTGCTGCTGCTCTTAGACCTGGCTTAGACCCTGACTTGAGGATTTGCATGTCAGGCTTGGCACTGAACCTACCTTGTTACCACAAACTGCTTGGGACTATAGCATGCCTCATGCCTCAGATGTGCAAGGTTGTGTTTTATCTTAAAAGGGAAGAGGTGCTTACACCATCTGACCTTTCCTTTGTCTCCTCTGTGAGGAAAATTAGTGAGATGGAGCAAAATATTGTAATTTTGACCAGCCTGTGTACATGAATTTGCTCTTATCCTTCATTCTCACACATTCAAAAAGTCCTGGCTAAAATCAGGTGCTTACATGCACATATTGTTGTTTACACGTGGTATGTGTACGCTGCTGGGACAGGTGCCACTAAGGCATGGCTTGCCCTTGCTAACTCCTTCCCCAAGGAACAGAAATATCCTTCTGAGAGGATATAGTGGGACTTAGATTCCATGAATTTCAATTACAGGTGGAGGAAGGGAAAGAGGGGAGGAGAGCTGGGTATTGTTGCTGTCTGCTTCCCTGTGCAGAGCACATATTTGTGCATGGATTTCCAGCAGCAATCATTGATGATCGCATCAGCAGTGATGTCCCTTGATGCTTGCAGTCCCTCTTAAGGAGGCCAGGGACTGGAGCACTGCATGGAAATGGGTCTGAGAGCAGGAGGGGATACTAGTGACAGGTGAGTAGAGAGCAGAAGAGCTGCTCTCTGTGTTGAGAAGTTCCATCCAGCCCAGCATCTTGTCTCTCACAGCAGCCAACAGCAGGTGCCTGTAGAAGAACAGAGGAGCTGGTCATTTCTGGAGTCAGTCCTGCCTTGTCATCTTTCCTCCATATCTCCAGCAGTCTCTGGGGTAGAGACTTCCTGGTCAAGAATATGAACCGTTCTATCTAAAGACTTCCAATGAACATGAACTTCAAGCATATGTTCATTTTCTTTCAGATAAGTTTGTTAGGCCTACCTAGGAGTGGGTGACATAGAATGTGTAATTTCAATGTGTATTCTGCAGCCTCCCCTCTCTATTTTTTTCTTCTATGCAAGGCCTTCACTTCTAAAGATCTACCTAGGCCTGCTGGGGCATGTTCAGAAAAATATGGTTATATCACATCACCAGTAAAAATCTTCTTACCATCTGAAGCTCCATCAGTTTTGTGAGTTTTCCTGGTAGAGCCTGGGTTGTCTGTTTTGCTGTGCTTTGTGTTCTTTCATGGGACAGTAAGGTAGAACCTTTTCAGCTGATATATGTTGTTTCAATTAAGGATGATTTATTTTGTTGGGTGGAAAAGAAGCAACACATTACCTTGTGCCCTAGTTTATTTATTCCTGGAACGAGTAGTCTTCCATGGCTGATGGAGGATAGCTCGACTGCACTTCTGAATTGTCAAATGCATCTTGTATATCTACATGCAGCAGGTAGAAGCCCAGCTTCCTTCTCTCACTTTGATGTAAACTTCCCAATCTAGAAACTTGAACTCCTGCAGTTTTCCCATCCAAACAGCACTGAAGATTGTCTGACTAGCTATGCTTCTATACACAAAACTAATTGCTCTTCTTTTGACTAGATGGAGCTAGCTCACATACTGAAAGCTACTAGATGTATGGCTAGATGGGTGGACCAGGTTATTTGGCTATATGAATGATTTTATATTTATATTGTTTTATTATTTTACTTATTATTTAATGTGTTATTCCTGAAGGTTTTCAACAACAATGACCACTATCTTGACCTTGCACTTGCACCTCTTTCAGTAAAATCCTACCAGATGACAGTGGAGAAAGCAGGAATTTTCTGAAATTTATTTCTGCTGCAGATATAGGCAAGAGTTTCCATTATGCTGTTCTTGTAGGAGCTGCAATGACAAAGTCATGGGAATTGCTTGCATGGAAATTAAACCCTTTGTGGATTCAGATAAGCAGGATGTTGGTTCTCTGGAATTCATACGTTGTTTTAGGATGTAACAAGTGCTACCATCATTCTCAATGTGTGACTGAACAACTTGTAGGTGTCATCCTTCCTGGCATCCACAGAGATGGAGGATGATGCTTACAATTTAACAGCTATTGGTGACCTTCTTTGCTCACCAATTTGAAATCAATTATGTACTAATACCTTTGTTTACCTGGAAGCTGACATCCTAGAAGCAAAACAAAGATTGGTCAGTCCCCTGGGCTGGCTTATAGTAGCTTAATAAAATGTTCTTTCATTGGCACATTTTATGTTCTGGTACTAAAGCATCATGGACTGTTTATCTGTGATCTACTGTCTCATTATTCTCCTGATTATTTCCAAGCTAACTGTTTAACTGGTACAAATTTTTCTGGCAAAAATTGAATTAACGGAGATCTCAGGTGTGATTTCAGACAAATAAAATCTGCCTCACATCTCAACTTCATTTCAAAGTCTTGAAAGAAAATATTTTAAAAATGACAGAAATACAAGGAAAGCAGTTGATAAAATCAGTTTTCTTTTTGGTAACAACAAAGAATGCTTTTAATTTATTTTTTCCTTTTTTTAGCAGTCTATGTCAACCTTGTAAAACGATTGAACTTGGGATATTTCCTGTCAATTAAAAGATGTTTCTGAGTTGAATTAAATTGGCACTTAGAATTCCACCTTAAATTCTCCAAAGATGGCACTTGCTTAAGGTTCTGAAGATGGGAATATGATCTGCTAAAAATCAGACAAGTGAGCAGAAACAAACTATGACTTCTGCCCCAGGGGTAATGGAGATGGAGATGAATCCTGACAAGCACACACATGACAAGACCTAGGCAGAGCAAGAACGGGTGACTCACAAATTGTAGTGGCACGTTCTCTCCAAGGGCCTCAGTGTGCAGTAATGCCTGAAAGATCTCAACCAGGATCACATGATGCATACACTGGTTGGTTGACTGTTGAGCCATATAATAAAACCCACACAAATTAAGTATAAAACAGCCTCTGGTGAGCTATAGCCCTAATTAGAAAGAAAATTAACAGGTATTAGATTAGGAGAATCCCTGCCAGTAAAGTATGTAGGGGATATCATTAAAGAGACAGAATTTTGGTGTGTGCTTCATGTTCCTCTGAATTTGATCCTCTTTTTAATTACTTCTGCCATTATGAGAAAGCTGGCTGGATTCTTTCACTGAAAGCGCAGGGCAGGGCTGCAGAGAGTTTCATCCATCATCGTGGGTGACAGAGAGAGAACGGAGGAGTTTCCTACTGACCACTTTCTCTTCTCTGGGAAGTGGTCTGCTGAACCTGTTTGCATTCCCTCCTGCTGCCCCTCATCTGCCACATGGTCAGTAAGGGCAGTGCTTTCACTGACCATGCTGTCCCTAATGCTCCCCTTACACATGGGCACAACACTTTCCCTGCAGTTAGAGCTTTACTCTGAAATGAGCTGACACCCAGGCTCAGCCCGAGTCTTTGGAGCTGGGTATTTCTTCATTCTTTTCCTGGCAAACTCAGTTACAAAAATAAGTCTGATCCTTGATAGAAGTTTGATTTGCAAAACTGTAATGTTTCACAGCTTCCAGGTTCTGAAGGTGTTTTTGCTGCCTTTCATTCCTTTTCAGCTGTTCCTGTGTGTCCACTCTGGTCCTTCTTTTCTCTGCCCAGTTTCTTGTTATTCCTTTTCTTTCTACTCCCTCTGCATCTCTTTTGTCCTTGTCTTATGTCCTTTTCAGTTTGTCTGATTTAGGCCATTCTGCCCAGAATTCAGGTCTCCATTGCTTTTGCCTCATTTTGTCAAATCAGAGGACCATCTCCTTTTGCCATTTGAAAAAAGGTAATCCTGAAAACATAGATATGTGGTGCAAATCTCCATGCAAGTTCAGATGTGGCAAATACACAGAGCAGAACAAACAGCAGCAGCATTCAGGGCAATCTGAGTTGGTCTCATTTTTTATTTCATCAGTGACCTCTTTCTGGCCCATCATCTTGAGATTCCAAGTCCATGAAAGAGACACAAGAACTGTATCCCCTAAGTCCACCAGAGTGGACTCTGCAGCAAGGCATCTCTCATGATGTCTGCTAGACCTCCAAACATACTGTTGGTCTGCCTTCCTGCTAGCTCTATCAGGTAACATAAAGGTCACCAAATTCCAGATCTAAAAATAGGAGAATTCTTGTCTCCCACACACTTGCTGCAAGTCTGCTGTGCATGTACAATACAGATCACCTGTCCCAGATGTAATGGGCTTGCTGCACTTACAGTGTAGTACTTTTATATGCACTCACAGTGTAGAGTTATCTAATCATGATTATAAGGAAATTACAGTCAGGTCTTTAGCTTTCAAAGTCTTCTGTTCTTGCCCATGTCTCTGCCCACAACAGCAAACTTTTGGTGAAAGATGGAGGTCTTTTCCAGCCAAAATGATTCTATGATTCTATGAGGCATTCTGCCAGAGCAGTCTGTTTGGGGGAACAGATTGACTGGAGAGTGTTGTCCAGAAAGGAGGTAGTTTTTACAGTAGGTTCAGTTCTCAAATGTCCTTTGAGAAAATCAGGTATGGGTTTTAGTTAACACTCTGAACACTGAGAAACAGTTGTTTATCTCCCTGGCTCTCAGATAACTGCAATTCATAAAAAGTGTTTTAAAAAGTGTTTTTTCAGGATGCAATTATTTATCTCAGCCTGGGTAGTCCCATTCTTCCAACATGAACTGTTCTCATTCTGGGTCTAAAAACATTGTTTTATTTCTCCCAGGTATGCTCTGTGCTGATGGCTGTTTCCTTCCTGTTAGATATAACTACATTTCACAAGTGATGGAGAAGACTCCAGCAGAAAATATGGATAGACTTTGGCAAACCTTTTATCCTTTTAAAGCCACGACTGTACAAGGTACACATGGTATGAGTTCACCGACGGTATTCTGGCAGACTCTGTAGACAGCTATTGAAAACAATTTTTGGCAGGGATTTGGCTAGCTGGGCTGTTACCACACATTTTTTTATAGCTATTGTGGTTTAATTTGACATGGAAGAGGTGATGTAGCACACACAAAAGCTTAGGTTGTTACCACTGTAATATTAAGAGTATAGACATCAAAAGGTGGCAAATGTGTTATTACAGCTTAATGAGTTACTGTTTGTCATTGCAAATCATGTGAGGAGTGTTAGCTAGTTAAGCTTCAATAACCCGATTGCTTCTAATCTTTTTAGAAGATGACAAATTTAGCTTGTAAGTTTTGAGCATATTGGATGTGGGTCTGTTATCCTGACAAATGAAGTGGAAGCCGCATACCTCTAAAATACCTGTCTTCACTAGCCCAATCTCATTTTCTTTTTCAAACCTGTGCAATGATGGCTGCATTTGTTAACTATGTCTCAGCCAGTAAATGTATTACAGGATTCCTTGTTCTGCATGTGCTCAATAAATGCCTATATGAGGGCTCCAGGAAATAATCTTAACAGTAATCAGAAGGTAAGGCTGCATTTGTCTTTTACTGAATTAAAATCCTAGATTGGGTCATAAATGTGAAAATGAATTCACTGTCATCAGATACGATAGTTTCTGTTTATCTCTTTTGTTCCACATGTGCGCACACGTGTGCATGCACACAGACACACAAACACACGCACACAGACACAGACACACACAGACATGCTGTTTGTCACAATTCAGTACAGCTGGTAATTTTCAGTTCACCAGAAGCTCAGAACAGCAGAGAAATTGTTCAGTCAGGCTTGATGTGGAGGACAAGTGTTTGCACACACTCCTCACTCTCTTTCTGGAAGAAAACTATCAAAAGAGGTTTGGAAAAGGAATGTCAAAGAGAAGAGAGTCAACACATTTACCTGTTCTTTTTAATATACTTATTGCTGATATACAGGTGCAGGTCTGCCACAGTTTAGCTGAAAAGTGAAGCAGAAGTTTAGATTCAGTATTACTTTAAGTGAAAAAGTAGACAGGAGCAAAGCAGGTAGCATTTCACTATTGAGAATCTCCTACTGTGTTGTATCAATAGAAAAGGCTTGAAAGGTCTTTCTAGAGAAATAACCTATTTACCTCTTTCTTCTTTCCTACCCTGAAAAACTTAATGTGTCTCATAACTCTCTGAAGAGGGAGTGACACACACATGAGAAAAGAGTTTGTTAGCTCAGGAATTTGAGTGGGATTGAGTGCACCCTCAGCAAATTTGTCAACAACACCAAGCTGTGTGGTGTGGTCAACACGCTGGAGGGAAGGAATGCCATCCAGAGGGACCTCAACAGGCTTGAGAAGTGGGCCCATGCAAACCTAACGAAATTCAACAAGGTCAAGTGCAAGGTCCTGAACATGGATTGAGGCAATGCCAAGCCCAAATATGGGCTGGGTGGAGAATGGATCGAGAACAGTCTTGACAAGAAACACTCGGGGGTGTTGACTGATGAGAAGCTCAACATGACCCAGTAATGTGCATTTGCAGCCCAGAAAACCAACCATATCCTGGGCTGCATCGAAAGAAGCATGACCAGCAGGTCGAGGAAGATGATTTTCCCCCTCTACTCTGCTCTTGTGAGAGTGCACCTGGAGAACTGCATTAAGCTCTGGGGCCCCCAACATAAGAAGGACATGGACCTGTTAGAGCAATTCCAGGGGAGTGCCACAAAGATGATCAGGGGGCTCGATCACCTCTCCTGTCAAGACAGGCTGACAGAGCTGGGGTTGTTCAGCCCAGGTAGACCTTATAGCAGCCTTCTAGTACTTAAAGAGGGCCTACAAGAAAGGTGTAAAGGAACTTTTTACAAGGGCATGTAGTGGTAGGACAAGGGGTAATGACTTTAAACTGAAAGAGGGTAGATGTATATTAAATATAAGGAAGAAATTCTTCACTATGAGGGTGGTGAGGCAGCGGAACAGGCTGCCCAGAGAAGTTTTGGATGCTGCATCCCCTGAAGTGTTCAAGACCAGGTTGAATGGGGCTTTGAGCAACCTGATGATCTTTAAGGCCACTTCCAACCCAAAACATTCTATGATTCTATGCAATACAACAAAACTAGACAAAGATAAACATAAATTGATGATAAAGTGGCTCTCTTCTACCATCCCACCTACTAGCCTGTGTCCCATAGAACAAAGTCTTTTGATTCTACCACTTCAGTCATCCACCAAGCACCAGACAAAAGTCTCTTTGGGGCTGTGTACTCAGTGCAAGAAAAGCTAGCTTCTACTGAGAGTCACCAGTAGATTCAGCTATACTAAAAAAATAAGTTGGAGTTATGCAGACACTCAAAGCCAAATTCCGCTGTTTCCCCTCTTTCTTTCACTCAAGGCCAAAATATTTCCTCAGATATACATGTTCATCTCCATTGAAGGTAATGGGCACTAAGCAAGTCTCAAGGCTACTGCATAGAAACCAGCTATTGTTTTCTGCAGCAAAATACATTTTCTACAGTGTAAAATATGTCTCTCTTTAAAAATGCAAACTCCAGATAGAAACTCCTCTTGACATTATACCAATGTTTCTAAAGAATCCCTTTCTCTTTGCTATATTAACTGAGCAAGGAAACGGAGCAATTTATCAACGGGGTTTTTACTACTTAGAAGAAAAATTTATCCATTTTAATGATAACATTAACATCAAGATTTAAAACCAAAGTGTATCTTGTCTTTGTGAAAGAAATCTGAAATTTAATTTTCAGTTGCATATCTCACATCTACATCTAGAAGCAGCAGGCAGTTTACTGAAATCCATCCTTTTCTGACATTGGCAATTTCGCAGAAAGAAGGCCTAAATGTAATATGAAATATGAAAGTATTTAACACATTACAAAGATAGATAAGTATACTTTTAATATAGATACATTGAAGTGGCATGGCAACCAGTTAAGTTCCTTTGAAAATGCCAAACCAATTGTTTAACTGCTGCATGGAGCTGTAGGCAAGTGTCCTAGTGAGTTGCTCACAATGTATGAGCTATTGTTTATATTATACAGTGAATACAAACCAAATCTACAACCTTCTCAAGTTTGTTTACAGTATGATCCAGTTAATTCCCATCTGATATTGTATAACCAGCTCTACTGTATTCAGTTGCTAACAATTTTTGACACTGAGCATTTTTCCTGGTGGTGCTACTATTCATGATCAGGGGGCAGGGGGATGAAATCTTGATGGGACTAGAAAGGAGCAACAAGACGTGGGAGGTCCAGCTACGCTGATGTGACTCTCCCATGTTCACCTTATATGCTCTTCAGTGGTTTTGTTGAGCTACAACCTTCTGGTGCCTCCACTTACCAGGGTATAAAATTTTATACTTCCTGTTCTTATACTTGCTATAATAGAAAGTGGAAAGTCAAAAACCCAGTGACAGCTTTCAAACCCTGAAGGCAGGCAGACTGCCTACACAGTTTAAAGCTGGAATTTCCTTTACGCTTTGGACAATGCAAAAACAGACCATACAAACTATGCAGTATTTTGACTGCAGGAATGACGTCATGGTTATTCTGCTGTCACTGTAACTTGTGCACATCTTCAGACCTTTCAAAACTTTGTGAGAGGTTCCACTAGGAGGTAATTGGCATTGCTTTTCTGTGTTATGTACACTGATTAATTCAAGCAGAAGACAATTTTGGCTGAGCAAACTACGCAGCATGATGTGTATTCCATTAAGTACTGTCATTCCAGCCGAATGTGGTTGGTCTAAACTAAGACTGTACTGAAGATAGCAAGGTTGGTTCAATTATTCATTTGCACAAAACTCACTCCTGTTCTGTTATTTCAGAATCAATCACAAATGTTCATCTGCAACACATAAGTGAACATTGTTCATGGTAAGTTGAACTGTTTGTTTGCTGCAGGTTGCTGTCTGAGGGGTAGTTGATGTGGACACATGGGAGCTACTTGTGATACATTTGCTTTGACCGTTGGAGAATCATTTGTAGCCTGCGTTTGTATGTGACTGTTTTACAAACTATTTAAACAAGGATAAAGATTTTAACAGAGGAAAATATTAAATAATAAATGAAAAAATACTTGTGAAATAAGAAATTATCCTGTTTGCGAACAAATACTTTCATCCACCTAAGAAATTAAGTGTGAACTGTGTGAATGCCATTTAGAAGTTATCAGAAGAATAGGTGGGCACAAGCGGTCCTGTGAAGGACCCTCTGGATTACAGTAAATATAATTTGTTTCTGAGTGGAGTAACAGCCTTCCAACACCTACACAGACATGCATCACTGCTCTTCTGTTTTCATCCTAATGCGGCCGGTGGGTAATCAAAAGCATCAGGGGGCACTCACAACAGTGAACCATTGGGAGCTGTCTTGAGTAGTTCCAGTACATTCATCTGGACAAAAATGTGAGTGTGGTGTTATTCTATTTGACAGATACAGATTGGGAAAAAATGAATGAGCAGTTATCAGAACAATATTGATGCCTTGGCTGGGTCTGCTCAAATGATACATCCAAAAATAGAGTAAACTCATATCTACACAAAGGATAATCTGAAAAGTGGTGACTGAAAAAGCCTCAAATGTAAAGTGAATAAACAACTGAAAGCGAACTTCTGGCTAAGAGTGCTTGAGCATGCTCTGTGAAAAGCCAGGCTGTTGAGTAACAATAGGAGATGGTGCCTTGAGGAAATCACCATGAAAATCATATCCAGTCTCAACACACCAAACAGTCTGTCATTAGGAAAGGGTTCAGATAATATTTACAAGTCTGTAAAACCTATGTAACTGTGAGGGATGCAATATGCTATTTAGTTTCTATTTTAAAAAAGCTTAAAAAAAGACTCATTTATGGCACATGAACCCTTGAACACTAAAGAAAATGACAGAAATTAGATTCCTGGAAAGTAAATCAAGCTATAAATAAATAAATAGATCAAGCTAGAAATGATGTGCCTACTTCTTGGTGTGGTTAGCTGACCCCTGGAAACTACTTACCTAGACATGAACCTTGCTCCTGTCACTTGAAATCTGTAAGCCAATATTGGATATCTTACAAAAGTTGCATTCCATCACAGTCAGGATTTATACATTTGTGAGTGTTTTCAGCTGTGGACCAAATAGATCAGCAATCAAGTAAGCTCAAAGACCCAGTTAGAGAAGAGGAAGGTATTTCAAGCATCTGACTTGAAAAGCACTTAAGTGAAAATATTACTCACTGTCCAAACACATTTATAAAATGCTATATGAATATTGGATAAATATATATAAGCAGAATAGTAGTATGAACTTAAGAGAAAGGAAGTCATCAATACGAAATTTCTGAGCACTTTACCATAATAAGAAACAGTAACTGGCAGCTTGCCTGGGACAGGGGAGTCTCATCTAAGTTTCTGTGAGGAAGCAAGGGTCTCATAGCATGTGCAGATGAGTTGTAATGCATCTCAGGCATAAGTATCATTTGATAACCATTATGCTCTCTGATCACTTTCTAATTAAGCTGTTTTGTTACAAATATCATGTGCATCTGTACTTTATTTGTCATATTCTTCCTTAGACTTATTGGCTCCAACCTGAAGCCTAGTTTTTGTACTATGGGGCTGCTAGAAAAGTTCATCTTGTCAGTTCTGGGTGCTGAGTTGAAAACTTAATTTCTTCTACAGGCTACTACCTATGCTCATCTCCTTTGAAATTTCCCCCCTTCCCCCTCCCCTTCCCCTCCCCTCCCCTTCCCCTCCCCTCCCTTTCCTCTTCCCCTTCCCTTCCCTTCCCTTCCCTTCCCTTCCCTTCCCTGCCCTGCCCTGCCCTGCCCTGCCCTGCCCTGCCCTGCCCTGCCCTCCTCTTCCCCTGCCCTCTTTCCCTGCCCTTCCCTCTTCCCCTTCCCCTTCTTTCTTCTTTCCTTTCTTTCTTCCTTCTCCCTCTTATCTCCCCCCTTTTCCCTCCCTTTCTTTCTGCCTTCCTCCTTTGCCCCCTTAGAATTTTTGCCATTATCAGAAGAGTGTAATTCTCTCTACTTTTTTTTCTATTCCTAAGTAAAAAATATATAACAAAAAGCAGAAGACAGAATTTTTATTTAGTTTAAAGTTGTAAGAATATGTTGAAAGTATGTCAAAAGTATGTTGAAAGCACAGTCATGTTCAATGTATTTTGGAAGTAAAAATGAATGATATCCAAATTACAGGGAAGCAGGTACAGGTTTGAAGTCTGGAAAGGCAGAAAAGCTATGTTCAAATCTGAGTGGCTCCACCAGTCAATGTAATTATGGCATCACTGTTTCTATAGCTAATGGCACGCCAGGCTGACTCCTCCTTCCATTTCAAAGGACCAGGTCAGTTGGAATCAACCTTTGGTACAAGGCCTTGAACTCACATCTCTGGACCACTGTGTTTGCTCAGCTGCTTCAAACGTGTATTGAGTTTGCTGGTGCCCGAAGTGCAGTCTGGGGGAGAACTGGTGTAATCTGGTGTAGTTCTCTTTCAGCAGCCTACATACCATTGCAAATCTTCAGTGTCACTCTTTCAGCAGATGCTGGGTACGTCTACTGCCCTTCTTCCCACCAGCATGATGTTATGGCCTCCAACTTTCCTTCCTGCCAAGGCAGAATCTACACCAGCTACCCGTAACAGGACCAGGACTGGTTTTCATAGCTCCTGTGCCACAAAAAGATGAAAACAAATGGGGAACTGAGCCAAAGGGGAGCTGAGCCATGGAGTTCAGAGAGATAATTTAGTGTGCCAGGATAAGTACATACTTCCTCAGGCACTCAAATGCATTAATGTATTTTTATGACATGTAACCTATAAAATAAAGTGATCAAACTTTTGGCAATGGGGGCTTCTATAGCTTCCATATGGACTTCTGACTCCATTGCTGATGAAATAAAGCAAAGTACGTACAGGGAGCCAGTATAAAAGTGACAACTGCTGTTTCATGTATCTTATGACTAAGGAATAAAAGGTAAAAGGAGCTTTTGACAAAACCAAATAATGACAGCTTCCGGACACAATATTATATTTGACCATCTTTCATCTCTTTGAATGACAATCTTATTTGATGATTCTTCATCTAGCTTTTCACCTGAAAATACAGTGTATTCACATCATCGCTTCTAATTGCATTCATGAAACTTATTGACATATTTTATGTTTTACACTGCTTGCTTGTTTTATTTAGTACAAAAAGAAATGCATGAAAATGGACTTCAGCGTTACTAAGGCATAGTGTTCAATAACAAGGCATTTGGATATAATAAGAAACCTCCAAAACCCCAAAAGGGTATTATAAGTGAGATGGGAGAAGCACTACTGTGTTGTAAATGAAGTTAATAAAATTCTACTGACTTCACTATCAATATCACAAGACTTCTGTGCAAAATCTCCCCTAAGACTTTGGCGATTTAGTAAAATTTTCTGTGTTCAGGTTTCTAAAGAGCGATTGCATGTGTGATCAGTTTCTCCACCATCCATTAAAGAAAAGGAAGGGAAAGAAGAGAAAACAGTTTTATTCATTACTACTGTTGGTTACTACTGTAGTATTTCTGGTTTTATGTAACTAATGTTACATGATGTGTATGACAATTATTGTAATATTTCCATTGTATATTTCTAAAGAAACAAAGACATTTAAAATGTCTACTAACTACCAATGTAATGTTTTATCATCCCCTTGTTTGGTTATAAAGCAAATACAGAAATGAAAAGATGAATCTCCATATTCTCACGCTGTACAAGCAACATTAATTAATTCAACATGACAAGCTTTGTGAAGTATCTGGGTAAGTCAATCTAGTATCATTTTGTTCATGAAGCCCAAAATATAGACTGACAAAGCACAAGTATGAAATGCTTTTCAATCAGTTTAATCAAGTAGAGTCAATGTAAAGAAAAGGGGCATTGTCAAGATGTGTCAGTGAACATTTGACCTGTCTTGAAGTTAATATTGTTTTGTGCAGATTTCTCTTGGGGGGATGCCCTCTCTGTTCTGCATTTCAGTTCTAAAAAATGAAAATTTTCTTTTTGACCTGGTGAGTGGCAATCTATAGTAGGAATGGATATAGGAAAGGCGTAACTTGCAAATCATTATCCACACAGAAGCTGAGCATGTGAAATCAGACCCCTTCAGGAAATGAGACCATTTGGCATGACTTTTGCCTGGATTGTAGGAAATTCTGCTTTCTCTGAATTAGATTTTGGCTGGTCCTTGCATTGAATCATAGAATGGTTTGAGTTGCAAGGGACCTTAAAGATCCAAACTTTCACTAGACGAGGTTGCTCAAAGCCCCATCCAGGCTGGCCTAGATGCCAAAGATGGGATTATAGAGCACTAAATTGCAAATCTGATGGGCAGCTTATTTTGGTCTCTTCTCTGAGGCACAAGGAGACTTTGGCATGAAAAAGACACGAATGCACAACGAGCATAGCAGAGCTGAGTGGCCACAAAGCTTGGCAAACTCTAGGTCTTTTTAAGAGCAATGGTGTGAGTTTGCCACTCTCAAGTGAGAGTTCAAGAAGGATTCCCTGGTAAGATAATTCAGGATTTTTCCCAGGAGTTCCCAAAGCTCCATTACTTCTCTGCATCCCAAGTATCCCTCTGTTCCTTTGCATGATCCAATTGATATGCAAAGCAGAATTCCAGTCTATATTTCCAAAAATATCTTCCCTGGCCTCTTTTCCCAGTGCTTGATCTAATGCTGTGTTTTCTGATCACACTCAATATGCAGAATAACACGAATGGCCAAATTATGGTACAAAATAATTCTGGTTTGCCATTAAACCTACTTGTCTGCCAGGGAATAATGAGATTGTTTCAAGGGTTTTAAAAACTATCTGTTGCTCTATCTGAAAACTGCAAGTTGGATAGGATTTAAATTCAATATGTGTGACTATACACACATATGCACACCAGAAATTAGAAAAATAGCTTTAAACATTTTTTTCTCAGACAAGGCTGTGGAGGTGATCAAGATTTGGAGAACAGTTTTAAAGCCCATTTGTTACAACAGTATTTATTTTAAGGTCTTATTTCATTTCCCAGACTCTCAGCACTTGCTATGAAAAAAATCATCATTGTCTAGGTGTCGTGGTAACCTCAGACATGTGAATCAAGTTTGCTGAGATATGGAGAGATCTGCAAGCAGAATCCTTAACGAATGTCTGAGAAGGCTGCTCTATCCACCTCTGTCAAGTGTTGAATGTTGCACCCAGGAATGAAGACTGAACTGTCAGTGTTAAGTTTCATGCCTCTCTGACAGATGAAAAGACGAAAACCACACATTTTCTGGATTTAAGCCCCACTGATGGTTGCCATTTGTGACTCATCTCCTGCTTCCTGGTCCCTTCCCCTCCCCAAACCTAGACAGAGTCATGCTTGGAGCTCAGCAAAGCCCACAGACACACTTAGAACATTCCCAGAGGATAGTAAAGAATCACAGTGGATTAAGTTGTACTTTCAACATGTGTACATCTGATCTGAGCAGGTTCCATATTAGCAACTCATCTGCAGGGCACGTTTTTCAGGCAACGCTCCAAAGATCATGACTACACATTTTTCCCAACCTGTTGATCAGTGAACCGCAAGTTTACAAATCTGGAGAGCTCTGCATAGTGTGTTTCTCCCAGATCTCTTGGAACCACAATACTATGTTTAAATATTGCAAGTTCTTGTAATGTGATTTTTTTAATGCTTCCGTCTTCAAACTTGGCTGGAATGAGGTTAGAGCTACATGGAAAAGAATGATTAATTCCAGTTTATCAAATCACAGGAAAAGTTGGTGTGTGGTTCCAGCTCTGGAGGTGCACTGGTATCAATCTTATTTATTTGGACTGGTTTACCCTTTATAGAATGGAATCGAAGAATCATAGAAAGTCCTGAGTGGAAGGGACCCACAAGGGTCATTGAATCCAACTCCTGTTCCTGCATGTGGCAACCCCACAGTTCACACCATGTGTCTGAGGGCGTTGTCCAGTCTCTTCTTGAACACTGTCAGGCTTGGGGCCGTGACACCTCCCTGGGGAGCCTGTTCCAGTGCTCCACCACCCTCTGGGGGAAGAACCTTTTCCTAACGTCCAGCCTAAACCTCCACCGGCACATCTTCCTGACATTCCCTCGGGTTCTGTCATTGGTCACTGAAGAGAAGAGCTCAGTGCCTGTCCCTCCTCCTCCCTTTGTGAGGAAGCTGTAGCCCCATGAGTTCTCCTCTCAATCTCCTCTTCTCCAGGCTGAACAAACCAAGTGACTTTAGCTGCTCTTCATACGGCTTTCCCTTCAAACCTTTCACCAACTTCATAGTCCTCTTCTGGACACCCACCAGTAGTTTTATATCTTTTTTATCCTGTGACACCAGACCTGCACACAGTGCTCCAGGTGAGGCCGCACCAGTGCAGAGCAGAGCGGGACAATCACCTCCCTTGCCCGGCTGGCAATGCTGTGCTGGATGCACCCAGGACATGGGTGGCCTTTTTGGCTGCCAGGGACACTGTTGGCTCATGTTCAACTTGCCGTCAACCAGAACCTGCAGATCCATCACCACAGAGCTGCTTTCCAGCACCTCGTCCCCCAGTCTGTATGTACAGCCAGGGTTGCCGTGTCCCAGGTGCAAAATCTGGCACTTGCTTTTGTTTAACTTCATGCTATTGGTGATTGCCCAGTTCTCCAATTTGTCCACATCCCTCTGCAGGGCCCCTCTGCCCTCAAGAGTGTCAACAGCTTCCCCTAGTTTTGTGTCATTGGCAAAATTTAGTTATAGAGTCAATCAGCTAGAACAACCAGAATGGCCTGAAGTGCCTTATTTTGCGATTTGCAGCAATTTCACCCCAGAATTTTATTTAAACATTTCTGGTTTTCATGGATATATGCTGCTTGGTCCTTGACTAAAACATTTAACCACGTGAGAGTGGAGTATTTTGCTGCTACAGACTTAGACCTTCTGAAGAGCCTAATCAAAACCAGATTTTTTTTCTTTAATTGGAAAAGAAATGAGTGTTTTGCACTATACACGAGCTAGTTAGCGCTATCATAAGCAACCCCCTATTAATCACGTACCATTTTTTGCAGCTGTGTACAGTAACTGACCTGCCTAGATACACTATAACTGAAGCAATTAAGGATCTTTTGTATTTTTTATGTAATTACCACTTCTGAGCCAGGTTGCTAAATACTTGGGACATTTGGGCGTATAATTTCAAGGTCATTATATTTTTGTTCATCTCATTTCCTAGGAAACCTATTCGCAGACTTGCCTAAAGCATCCCAGATACTGTACATTAAAGTATGGCAAATTAATTTAATCCTACCTCCTTCCACTCAGTAGGTGCATGTCCATTTTTCCAATGTATAATGCACAGTATATTTTTAAATTGTAAACTAGTCCTGTTTTTAATGATGCAAACAATGGAGAGACCAAATAACTAAAGGAGCTAGCACATTTATCTCTACATTCTGCCATCTGTTTGAAACTGCTGATGCAATTCCAGTTTTAAATTACATTACATCCTGCCTTCTGGACCCCTTTCCCTATTTACTTTTTTTTTTTATTTAAGGCTTTAGAGAAAGCAGTGCCTTCAGGTTGTTGACTACTTAATAAGAAACCGTGTCTTTGTTTTCAATCTGGACTTAAATGTAGGTTTCCTGGACAAAGACACATAAGGGAGAAGTAATAGCTTTATTTCCAAAAGATGAAACTTATTCTCTGTGTACAATTTGATGAGATTTTCAGCTATAGTGCTAGCAACCCGCAGATTTGTTTATACTGAAGAAATGGCAGAGATTAAGGGTTGTGTTCTTGAATACTTTATTGTCTAATGGTGGAATTTCCAGTTTTATCTCTGCATTTATGCTTCAGAATTAATTTCTTCTATGTAACCTCTCCCCCTTATTTTACTGGTGTAATTAACAACCTTATATTTGTTTTTCTCAGCGCTTCCTTTGCCTTTTGAGTCCACAGTGGTAATTCTCCATTCTCTTTTCTTCTGGTATCTTGTAGCTAGAATCACTTATTTGTCTGGATCTGATACTAATGTTGACCTTTTAAGGATTTGCTCAAAGGCGTATTGGTCAGGCTCTGTCTTCAGCCACTCTATCACACACATAGCCCGATTTTTGCACAGTCACATTAAAGTGTTGAAGTCATGATTCAGATTTTAAAACATTTGCATTACAAATACTGAACAGAAGTATTCTGGTTACTTTTTTTTTCCTTTTCTTTTTGCTTTGGTTACATTCATTATGTACCCACAGAATAGTGAGAAGAAAGATTGAATCCTGTACCAAAATGTTTGCAGACGTCTCATTTGTATTAATTTTAAAAAGAGCAAGCATATAACTAAAAATTAAGAAAAATGCATTTCAAACTACATTTTACTCAACAGGGTCCAGAAATTTTTCACAAGCGTATTTTCAAAATTCATGATAACATTTTAAAAAATCATACAGATTTTAAGATGATTGGAACAACTTAACCCATTTAGAATTTCTGAATCATACCTGGCAGAAGCCTGAAGAAAAAGTGGAAACAGATTGTTTTGATTCTGATCCTTTTATAGAAAATTTAGACTTTGAATTAAAAGTAAGTTTATCACAATATTTGCCTAAACTTAATTTGGAAAATTCTTTAGAAGTAAAATGGAAATCCACAAAAAGAAACCTTTTTTTTAGCTTTGGTAGGAAAACAGATATTAGGTTCATTTGGAATTTAAACAGGTTATTTTATCTTTCACTGTCTGACTTAAACTATAGAAAAATTTTTATAATAAATTTTAATTAAATATGGAAATTGTAACTCATACACAACTATAATCTTCCTACTGAGTGGTAACTATTACCTATGTCTATTGTCAAATACACATCTTAAATTTTCTAGTTGAACCAGCTTCTAGAATGGTAGCAATTCTGGTAGATCAGTCACTGATCCATGCGAGTTTTTGAAGAACCTTGGCTCGGGTTTCAAAATGTACCCTTCCTAAATCCATCCTACCAATAAAAATATATATGATCAGTCACTGTGGTTTTAACCATCTTTATGCTTATTCGCAACAAAAGCATAGCGATTAAAATGCAACAGACTTGGTGTGGGCTTTTTGTGTTTCCTCTCCAGCCACTGAAACCAATAGCTAAAGTGGTGGCCAACTGTTGGGAGTGTGGATGACTCTTCATTGTTTGTTTGTTTATGCCTAGCCTGGTGCCATGGTGTAACCCCAGCCAGCAAAATACATACGCACAGATATTTTAAATAAATCTGAAGCTGATGAATATGTTAAAATATGGTCAGTTAAAACTTGTTATGAGAGCTCAAATCAGCTTTTCATGGATACAGAAAGTGATGGGGAGCAGAGCAAGGAGTGTTGATTTTCTGCTTACAAAAATACCATTAACTTACAGTCTGAGCAGTGTTTACCAAACAAAGAATTTATGACTCCACCCCAGCCTACAAGGAAAAAATAATTAAAATCATATTCTTTCTTCAAATGCTCAGATTCCAACCGTTTGGTAACCAGCTGCCTGTTGTGCTAATGCTCCTATTTCTGCACAGAATTTGTATTCTAGACCTACATGAAATTAGTATACAAAATGAACTGAGTGAATGATTTGTTAGAAGAACTTTTTGTTGTGAAAATGTAATGAATATTTCATGATTCAAATTCAAAGCATCTATAAATTTAAAATACCAAGTTTTGCTGTGATGCATAAAAACTATTCATCATAACTGTTAAATACAAACCATATTCACTCCTGGTAAGAACCATAAATATGACAAGAAGTCCCAGAAAGTTGTAGTTATGGTTAAGAAGGAGTCTACATAATAAATACAGTAAAATTCCTCCCAAATGTTTTAAATAATGTCTTTTCAGAGGATAGATTGCATTTCATAGGCATCAAGATTTGCAAATCATTCAGGGTCACCAAAACTTGAACATTGTCATTGCATCCTTAGGACAGTGTATTATTAAAGTATATTTAAAATTTAAAAAAAAAAAGTCAAAGAATATGTCTTACCAAGTCCTGTGCCAGTTTATTTCCAAGAGTCTCTAACTATTTTCTCCAGTGCACACATCAGGTCTTCAACACAGCTCTTGGTCTTATAGAGACACTTTCAAAGTGACAGATCTCTTGATATCCCAAAGGAACCTCTAGTAAATTGAAATGTAACACTAATACCATGGACTGTATTTCCCCTGGAGTAAAATATATGCTGTTGTTCTTGAGATCTATGCTGCTGAAAATATCTGATACTTTTTAAGCACAGTAGTGTGTGAGCTCTTGGGATAACAAGACTTGAGCAGAAGAATTTGATTTGATTGGTTAATTTATTCAGTGACGCTGAGATCTTACATTTTCCTCTAGTTCTTTTCTTACTATTGATTTATGGAACTGCATTTCTTGAAAGGAGGCCTCTGCACCAGCTCTTGGTGCTTGTTAGAGGTCCTCATGCATCATGAGACACATGCATTTCAAAAGAAATTCAGTCCAGGTGAATTGCCCTATAATCAATCTCCCTAAGAAAGCCTGTGCACAAATGAAATTGGATGACATAAATAACAGAAGTCACTATCCCTGATCCACTCTGATGCTGTGACCCATCCCATCTGAAAGAAAAGCTCTGCAAGGTGATCGGATGGCCTCATGCTATGGGCACTGCAGAACAGTGCTACACTCTGAGTTGTCTTACAGAAAAGGCTCTGAGCATGGCATCCTTCTGTTGTAAGGAAGGGTGCTGCCTGATCCAACCATACATATAGTGTAAAATTTCGGAGAGAGGAAATGCTGTGGTTGCTATAGGCGTTCAGAGATATAAGTGAGGCTCGTAGGGAGGAACAGTCTGTCACACAGCCCAGAGGCTAACCTAAAACTCCACCTAGAAACCTTCAAAAAATTCAGCAGACTATGAAGCATGAGCGTTAATCATTGTTCATATTACTGAATGAATATAGTAATTTTCAAAATGCATATGCTTGAATGTATTTACTTTATATGTTTTCAAAGACACTCCTCATTACAGTTTAAATCTGGCCCTAATATAATCTGCAATGAGCTGGCTAATGAGCTTCTGGTTTTGAACAACTTGACTCCATTTTCAAAAGATTAGGCCCTCTGAGAATCACATTGTTCTTCTTTTTGTTAATTTAATCTAGCTACTGTAAGGCTGCAAAATACTGCAGAACAGTCAGATTCAGAGATTATTTAATCAGTAATAAAATATCATTGTAGGCAGCATAGCAGTAGTTTCTAAATCCCTGGCTGCATGGTTGGCTTATTTCATTAGAATCTCTGCTGGCCATTCTCCAAAGATGCAGAACTAATGCTATCTGCAATTATCAGATTTTGTTAAGCACACACAATTCGACAGGTTTAGTGTTAATGACTGAAGAAGCAAGCCCATAATATATTCTTCATTGTTTAAAAACCTTTTTTTCTCCCTGTGTGGTAAATTTAATGCATTGCTTGCTATTTTACAAATGTTGGAGTTTTACTGGAAAAATCATTTTCTGAGAAATAAGTGAGATGTAAACTGTTTTCTAACAAGTAGGTGTGCAATATCTATCTATCATCACCATATTCCTTCTTGTTGGGAAAAGAATCTATTGATCGGAAAGAGCGAACATAATCTAGTCTAACTGTCGCTAGAAGTATCAGTGCCTTTTAATTAGCCCTGAACAATCATAAGTTATCATGGTGTGTATTGTACTGTGTTGATAAAGCTGTGAGGGGAAAAGACTGCAGCTAATAGCTAGCTCTGAGCTCAGAATTACAGCATGTTTGGCGAAGCTGCTGCATGTTGACACTTTCCAAGAGCAACAGAGACGTGGGTCCCCTGGCAGAAGAAAAGAGGTGACTTAGGATGTAACCAAATCTTGGCAAAGGATTTAAACTTTGCGTTTGTAATTGTATTATTAATTGTAAATGTATACACTATATATAACAAAATTACAAATAAAAATATCAGTAATTCAAATACTTTCCTAAAAAAAAAGAACTGAAAAGTTTCTATTCTAGAGAATATAGAGCTAGTAGATGAATTTGAAATATTTGGGGGAAACAAAAACTCCCACAGGGCATTTTTGTCTTACAAGGGGTCTCTTAAGTGAAAATTCAATAATACTATTATTGAATACTATTGAATACTATTATTACTTAAAATCCCTTTACATTTCAAATTGCATCATCATCATTAATTCTGATAGTGACAGCTAACTTTGGCTTTCTGTTGAAGCTGGTAACAAAACACAGTGAAAAAACATGTATATAACCTGAAAATGTCCTTTTGCCATTTCTGCAGCATGTCAGTCCAAATTACCCTGCTCTTTTTCCACTGTCTGATTAACAGGAGCCAGAGAGAACAGTATCAAAAGTGAATGGTTTGGTTATTTTCCCCCTTTGGTGTCTAGATCTCCATCCTGCCGTTATCTACTAACAGCGAAGATTTTAGTAGAAAATGGAAAAATGGTTGAAGGAACCTACAAAGCAGGACACAGGTATGGACATTAAGATCTGGAGCATCATTTTTACAAGGAAAGGCTGAGAGAGCTGGGTCTGTTGAGCCTGGAGAAGAGAAGTTTGAGAGGGGACCTTATTTATGCTTGTAAATATCTCAAGGGTGGATGTCAAAAGGATGGGACCAAACTCCTTTCAGTGGTGCCCAATGATAGGATGAGGGGCAATGGGCACAGACTGAAACATATGAAGTTCCATATGAGTATGAGGAGAAACTTCTTTACTTTGAAGGTGCCAGAGCACTGGAACAGGCTGACCAGAGAAGCTGTGGAGTCTCCTTCTCTGGAGACATTCAAAACCCACCTAGATGTATTCCTGTGTGATCTGCTCTGGGTGAACCTGCTTTAGCAGGTGAGTTGGAATAGATGATCTCCAGAGGTACCTTCCACAGACCCCAACCCCAATCCCAACCCTTCTATGATTCTGTGATTTCCTACTTATCAGTACCTCATCAGTACTTGGAATACTTCCTTCTATGGTGAAAGAGCAAGAAACGTGATCCAGCTTTTGTGGGTGTTTGATGATAAGTTTTGGATGGTGATTGCAGAATCTCGGAGTCTTCTGAAGGTTGAGGAGGAATCAACTACACAGGTGTCAATTCACTGAAATATGACTGTTTCCACAGAATCACAGAATGTTAGGGATTGGAAGGGATCTCAAAAGATCATCTAGTCCAATCCCCCTGTCAGAGCAGGAACACTTAGATGAGGTTACAGAGGAATGTGTCCAGGTGGGTTTTGAATGTCTCCAGAGAAGGAGACTCCACAACCTCGCTGGGCAGCCTGTTCCAGTGTTCTGATACCCTGACTGAGAAGAAGTTTCTTCTCAAATTTAAGTGGAACCTCTTGTGCTCCATTTTCAACCCATTACCCCTTGTCCTACCGTTGGTTGTCACCGAGAAGATCCTGGCTCCATCCTCATGACATTCAACCTTTACATATTTGTAAACATTAATGCGGTCACCCCTCAGTCTCCTCTTCTCCAAGCTGAAGAGCCCCATCTCCCTCAGCCTTTCCTCATAAGGGAGATGCTCCACTCCCTTAATCATCTTCATGGCTCTGCGCTGGACTCTCTCCAGCAGTTCCCTGTTCTTCTTGAACTGAGGGGCCCAGAACTGGACACAATATTCCAGGTGTGGTCTCACTAGGGCAGAGTAGAGGGGAAGGAGAACCTTTCTCGACCTACTAACCACCCCCCTTCTAATACACCCCAGGATGACATTGGCCTTCTTGGCCAGAAGGGCACAGTGCTGGCTCATTGTCATCCTGCTGTCCACCAGGACCCCCAGGTCCCTTTCCCCTATGCTGCTCTCTAACAGGTAATTCCCCAACTTATACTGGAACCTGGGGTTGTTCCTGCCAAGATGCAGGACTCTACACTTTCCCTTGTTATATTTCATTAAGTTTTTCCCTGCCCAGCTCTCCAGCCTGTCCAGGTCTCACTGGATTGCAGCACAGCCTTCTGGCGTGTCAGCCACTCCTCCCAGCTTGGTGTCATCAGCAAATTTGCTGATAATACACTCTATTCCCTTATCCAAATAATTGATTAATATATTGAATAATACCGGCCCCAGTACTGACCCCTGAGGCACTCCACTAGATACAGGCCTTCAACTGGACTCTGCCCCATTGTCCACGACTCTCTGGCTTCTTTCCTTCAGCCAGTTTGCAGTCCACTTCACTACCTGATTGTCCAGACCGCACTCCCTCAGTTTAGCTGTGAGGATGCTGTGGGAGACTGTCTCAAATACTTTACCGAAGTAGACCACATCCACCGCTCTGCCATCATCCATCCACCCCGTTATTTCCTCATAAAAGGCGATAAGGTTGGTCAAACATGACTTGGTGAAGCCATGTTGACTGCCCCTAATGACCCTCTTATCCTTGATGTGCTTTGAGATGACACCAAGAATAAGTTGTTCCATCACTTTTCCAGGGATGGAGGTGAGGCTGACCAGTCTATAGTTACCTGGGTCCTCCTTCTTGCCATTTTTGAAGACTGGTGTGACATTTGCTTTCCTCCAGTCCTCAGGCACCTCTCCCGTTTCCCAAGACTTGGTAAAGATGATGGAGAGTGGTCCAGCAATGACCTCAGCCAGCTCCCTCAGCACCCGCATGTGCATCCTATCTGGACCCATGGATTTATGGATGTCCAGATTGCCTAATTGCTCCCTAACCCAGTTCTCATCAACCGAGGCAAACTCCTCCACTTTCCTGACCTCCTCTGGGGCCTCAGTGGTACAGGGCTCCCCAGGACAGCCTCCGGCAGAGCAGACAGAGACAAAGAATGCATTCAGTAACTCTGCCTTCTCTATATCTTCTGTCACCAGTGCACCCACCTCGTTCATCAGTGGGCCTACATCACCTCTAGTGTTAGTTTTATCTGCCACGTATTTGAAAAAGCTGTTTCTGTTGTCCTTGACTCCTCTCGCCAGGTTTAATTCTAAGGAGGCCTCAGCTTTCCTAGTTGCCTCCCTACACCCTCTGACAACAGCCTTATATTCTTCCCAAGTGGCCAGCCCCTCCTTCCATGATCTATAAACTCTCCTCTTCCACTTGAGCTTACCCACAAAGGTGATCAGACCTTTGCTGCTGCAGTAGCAACCAAACTCACACTGGACTGACATCTAAGCTTTAGTTTGAGTTACTCTTTAGGGAGACATCTTTAGCCTATTGATGTAGACTTATTTCAGAGCAAGGTAAGCTTACTGTGTATCTTGAAACAAGAATCAGCCAAATATTGTTGTTTTTGTCAAATTTCACAGAAATTGATACAGTGTCACAAAGAAGCCTAGTAGCTCTGTGATCATGGCCCAGCCATGGGAATCAAATATTATTCTGGTTTTTTATATTTCACCCATGCAGATTGCCATCACTCAGGCTGTAGCTTTGGACAGTTGGCACTAAAGACAACGTAAAAGAACTTTTGACCATACCTCACCAAAGATAATATGTACATTTTTGAGGGATGAGAGCCATCCTCTCTAAATATGATGCCAAATGAGAACTCTTGATGTTATGCTGTGACATTTGGGGGTATGTGAGGAAATAAGTAGTTCAAAAAAGTAGTTGTCTTTCCTCCATTAAGTAGCTCAGAAAAACACAGATAGCTGGTGGTATCTGATTTGCAATGGTGCTTTAGCTAGTACAATGATTCAGTTACAATTAGGGTTGTACTTCTACCTGTTAAAAAGCACAAAGGAGGCACCCTGAACTTTTCCTCTTTGCTTTCCTCAAAACTCTAAGAACTGGGAAGAACTAATATTTTTTAAAGACAAGACACTTAGTAAAATGTTAATGTTCATTTAAAACACTGATCTGAATTAGTGTTTCTGGTGCTCTTGCACACTTCTGGAATTGGACATCTAGGTTTCTGATATGGTGATAGTTTGCCCTTTTTTTTCCCCCAGGAGGTGAGATTGAACACAAGTCAGTGAGAAAACAATTCATGTGTGGCATGTAACATAGCCTGAATGATCAAAACGTGTCTTAACCAAGGATTTTGCTCCAAATTTTCTTTTTTTTTTTTTTTTCCAGTTTAATACTTCACCACCAAATATTTTTATCTATAAAAATAACAATCAATCACAAAATAAAATTTCAGTTTCAGCTGGAGAAGTCCTATTGAATTTTCTAGCCATTGATGCCCAACATGCTAGCACATTCACACATAATGCACGGTGGCTGCAGAATCTGCTTGAAACAGTGGCTTATTAAATCAAAGTCTGGCAAGCTGTAGTAACAAACGCCACCCGGCAACGCTGGTTTGAGCAGCCCATGTGCAAAGCCTCACAGACAGCTGGTGGTTCAAAGACTGAGGCATGGAAACTACTGCATGTCTCTGCAGGCTCAAGACATCTTTTGTTACAGAGCCTTTCACATTTTGAACTGGATTAGTGTTAGAAATGCCATGTTCTTGCTTTCTAAAATGTTAAGACAGGTTTTCTTAATATCATACAAATAGCACAGTCATGTTTTTTCAGCCTTCAGATATATGATTGAAATTGTTGAATAATGAAAATATTTCTATGAAAATGTTATTCTGTTTTGTGTTCATGTTGTTTTGTTTTCACTAGGCAATCCATTGAATTAAGTATTCACAAATGTTACAGAAATATTAAGAAACATTTATGGAAATACTTCATAAGAATTCAATAAATTAATTTTACCCTGAAAATATTATTTGGTGAGGTATGTTAAATCAGGTATCACAGAGTAACATATACCGTTTCATCCATGCATCCAGAGCCACTCAAATTTTTTGCTGTTAAAAATAGTGCACACACAGTATACATACTAACAATTATTTCCAGCAATTATCTGTAGAAGTCAATGCCTTTGAAAAAAATCTTAGCCTTTCTGAGATAACTAAGGTATCAACTGCACTTTTTAATTATGGTACTTGGCCACTTACGGGTACCATTCTAGATTGTACATACTATGAATGATTTGTCTGTATTATATTCCAAGTTATTGATGCTTTAAAAAGGCCTATCTAAAACACAGTTTCCACCAGCTGAAGTCAAAGCCTACAAATGCACTTTCTTGAATTTTTTGAAAGAGTTTTCATTCTGCATGACGGTGCTGTAGTTGCAGCTTTTGATATAAATTTTTCATGAAACAGCATCAATTGTTTTGCTAAAATCAGTCAATTTTTACTGCTTTCCTGCTCCCTAAAAGTTTTCTGTTTCTCTCCACAAGATCAGCCAATTTTTATTTTAGGAGGTTTATTTATAAACGTATAATACTACTTACTAATTATTCCACTGCTGATTTGAGCACTTGAAAAAAGATTCTCTAGGAGGCTGCTGTAGCCTGTGTCCAGCTTCCTTCAGTGTTGCCTTACTCAAAAGCTAAAGCAGCTGGACAGACAGACGCTGTTAAGCTTGCTTGTTAAGTTCTAACTTAGCACTGTCTCCATGACAGCTTTGGTTGGGAGCAGACGTTTAGGTCCTACTGCTCAAACAAAAGTGAGTGAAAGCAGAATGTAGGAGCGCAGCAAAAGCACCGATGTTGGAACTCTGCATTTGATTTCCTGTAAAAACTTGTAGATGCCTTATTATAAATTCCATACTCGGTAAAGTTGGCACAGCTTGCATTTGAAGTAATTGCTGCTCCATCTAGAAAATAACTGGATGAAAAAGGAAGATGCAGTTCATTAAATATGCAAGATTTTGCCAGAGTGAAAACTAAACTTACATTTCAGAGGCTGTAGAACCTAAGTATTTCCAAATGCTGTATTTTTCTCAGCACCACAACAGAAGTAATCAACCTGCTGACTTCCATGCATGTTTGTGCAACTGAAGACACCGGATTTACACATTGATAAAGAAACTGGACTTTCACAGAAGTATATAAAAATAAGTTCACTCGGAATACACAGCCTGCTGAGTCTGTGATGCCAAACACGAGGTATAATGTCATTTACAATGGTGACACAAATATATGAAACTTTGGATTGGATGGATGATCAATGAGAAAGAAAGATTAAGAATCCATACCAAAACTTTAATGGGCACTAATGGACCTTAATGTGTAGCCAACTTATTAAGGAGAGAAGTTGCACTTAATTTACCCCAGTTTAGAAAAAAGTTCAGATAAGATTCTGATGAAGGGAAAATCGGGATAAGCATCCATTGCATGGCAGATAAACCACCCCAGAGTAGACATTTTCCTTAATATCACCAATATAGAATTACATTGTTCCTATTAAATTATCTTGGATAATGCCTGCTACTTCATACAAAGCACTGGTATTCCATTTAGCACAGCAGCTATATCCACTGCCTTTGCAGGCAAGCTTATTTTCCAGCTGCTTGTGGAAAATATTTCTGCTGCTTCTGAACCCCCTGGTGTTTTTCCAGTCATCTTATTGCTAAGGCTAAACCAAATACACACTATCTACTACTTTAACTTATGTTTAGCTGAGCCATTAAACATACTATTACAGTGTACTCTTGCAAACTTCATAGACTGAGAGATTTAAGATTAAATGATAGGTCTAGAAGCCTGAGAAAATTCCTGTAGACACATTGAAAACACTTCAACAGTCAACTAAGTATCAAGGCTACTTAATGATCAAATCAAGATCTGCAGACACCACAGCCTGCACACTCTTTCTTAGAAGATTTTAATCTTTGCCCTTGTCCTTCAGTGGAGCTTCTTTCCAGAGCATCTTGGCTTAATAAATGCCTTTCAAGAAGGCTTTAGTACAAGTGGGAGAGTACTTGTGTAGCAATCTTGAGTTCTTATCAGCTGTATAGTGATCAGGTGAAGGAATAATTGATTTCAATCAGCAACACCTGTTTTTATAATTGCTCAAGTGATTATAATTCAATAATAAAAAGCCAATTTAACTATCTTTACTCAGATATTAACCTCTGATATACAGCATAAGTGTGAAATCGCAGTTGGTTAAATTCCCTTAAGAAAACAATTGATATCTTACATTTACCCTATTTTGGTCTGTTTTCTTTTGTATTTTCCCTTGTTATTTTACTTCCCCCCCACCCCGCCCAGGATAAAATATGTTTACATATTCTTAGTTGAAAGACTCCCCATTGGTGTCCATTTTCTACCTTTGTCAAATATGCCCCATCTCAAAAGGTTCAATTCTTTTCACTTTTCCTCGTAGTTATCTTTTTTACAATTTGCCATTTTCATTATGGCATTACATTGTTGACACATAAATCAACTTGTGATTTCCTATAATACCTAGATCCTTTTCTGTAAAACTGCTGCTTAGCCAGTTATCCTTCCTCCATTTTTGTGCACTTTCTCTTTCCCACCTAAGTATAAATATTTGCAGTTGTCCTAATTGAACTGCACCCAGTCTTTTTTCTAGGCATTCCTCTATCTTGTCAAGCTCATTTATATTCTAAGCCTGTATTTCTCAGTTTAGGCAGTCATTCCCAGCTTTGTGTTGTGTGCTTGTTAAGTTTGCAGGCTCTCCCGTCCATCTTCCACATCTCTAATTGAAATATTGAATATTAAGAAGTCCAAGAGATGTTACTGCAAATCTCTTCTCAGCACATCTTATCATTCTACTGAATAAATTAATACTAACTACTAAGATACTGCACTTCATTCTTTTTATTTCTATTTTTCTTGAGATTTTTGTCCTGAAAACGGAAGCGAAGGTTTCCCCTTCAAGCTTCTTCCTTCACAAATTAAAGCAGGAGTTTATTTTTTCAATTCTTCTGGCATCTCCCTCTATTCTGTGAGTTCTCAAAAATAATCGTGAATCTCCTTGTGGCAAATGTCTGACCCAGATTATCCCACAGTGAATCTTTTTTTGGCATAGCTGATCTGAAAACAGCCAAATGTGTTCTGTAACCTGCGCTAGTAACCTGTTTTAGTCTTTGGCTCTGATCTGTTATTCATTGGGTTGCAGTTGTGAAGAGTGAAAAGAAAAAGAAAAAGAAGAAATTAAATACGCTTATGTTCTCAGTCTCGTTTGTCCACACCATTAATTGCTCTTCAACAACCAGACCAATTTTTTCCTGATCATCTGCTTAGCACTGATATTGTTATGGAAAGAATAACAAGACATTACTCATATCCCTCATTAGGTATCTCACACAGGCATTTCTAATTTTATCTGTGTGTACTTCAACTATTTTTTATGGTTGTTCTTACTAACCTGACCTCGTTTCCACCTTCTGTATGCTTTTTTCCTTTCTAGAATATGAATCTCTACAACTTCTGTTCTCAGCAAGGTGAAGTACAATGTCACCCATCTTGGCCACCCAGTACTGGAAGGTAGTGACAACATATTTTCCTTCCTTTTGTTTTGTTATGAGAGACATAGTTATAATTTAGCCAACCAGCAGCCAGGGTGAGTGTTTTGTTATCCTACTGGAAAAACAACATATAACCGAGGTTTTGCTTTGGTGCCAGTCACGAGCAAGAGGAGCACAGCTGCCTGGGGACATTGCTGTCAACTGTATCTCCATGGTGCCACCTCCCGACAGGCCGAACGCAGCCACCTCGGTGAACCCAGCGGCGCCGCACCACAGCCAGCACCAAAGGCGAAGGGCGGCTGCAAGGAAAGAGGAGCTTACATGGCAGGATTGGCCTTGTGAGAGCACATCTGCCTGAGACCGGAGAGAAGTGGGTGTGAGAATCAAAAAGGGAAACTTTTGGGGAGCATGATCTGGCCTGTATCTTGTTTTCAAAGTGGGGTTCCTTTCAGTCTGCTGGGTGCTAAGACACAAACATGGTGCAAATACTGTTACTTTACAGGAAAAAACTTGAAAACATTAGTATTTGTGCAACTGTGTTCATATCAGTTCATGGTTAAATTACCATATGGTGAGAGCAGGACTAATAGATGTATTTTAAATGGAGGGAGAAGTGGTGAAGTTGATATTAAAAGCTTTCCTAGTGACTTTCCACAACTCCTGAGCAGCTTATACAAAGACGAGGGCAAAAATGAGTCATAGTCTCATCAGCATGAAATGTATGTCTTGCATTCTTACTTTATTGGTCCCTATTTTTCTTTCTAATTCTGTTCCTTATTTAACCTCGTATGTAAGACAACAGGAGAATGCAGACCTGGGTTGAATGTTACACACTGACTCAAATCCTTATTTCAGTACTTGAGTCTTATGAAGGGAAATACCATTAATAACTACTGATGCAGGTATTGTAAACAAGGAGTACCTATTGATTTTTCTTACACATTGAAGTGCTCAGGTATGTACCTGATTAAAGAGGACTCAGAGACAGGTCCCTGCCATTTAATAAGCTATCTTGCTTATTGTTGACTCATATCTTAAAAGCAATATTGTTGAAGATGCACAAGGAAAATATAACCCATCTCAGTCTATCCTGACCTTTAATACTCCTCAAAGTATTAGTGTTACTGGAGTAACTTTAGTAAAAGTATTAGGGTCTTAGGCCTCTAATACTTCTAAATGTTCTACTGACAAGTTTAAAAATAAATTTAAGCAGAAAAATCAACAGATATGTCTGTTGACATATGTTGATAAGATGGCATGGGGGAAATAACCTGACGGGGAAGTCACCCTTTTGAGAAACTGTTCCTTTTCAAAGTATGGCTTTCTCAACTCTTCAGAAATGATGTGAAGCCCCCATACAAAACTGAATAAATTAAAGAAAATTGCTGTCGTAAGTTTTAAACCAAAATATTTCTGACTTTTCTGTTGGAAGGGTCAGTTGCAAATGGTTTGCTATGAGAAGTTGATACCTGATACTCAAAATGTGAATTGTTTTGTTCAGTTCTGACGTTTCAAATAATTGTGTATTGTTGCCCATTCTATGAGCATAACGCTTACAACGCAGAAGGCTTGAAGAAACCAGGGGGCTTGGGCTCTCTAGCCAAGAAAATAGTGCTGCAGGGAGAGTAGCTTAGCAGTAAGAAGCCTTGGCAAATTCTAGAAAGTTAAAACTATTCAAGAGGCTTTTCTTTTTGTTTGTTCGCCTAGTTTTAAAATTTTATTCTCAGTAGAGAGTATATAATAATAATAATAATAATAATAATAAACTCTACATAGATAAAAATAATAATAACAATAACAACAATAATATTTTTTATATCTAGAATAATATATCTGGAGCACTGTCACTGTGCACCAATATGAGGCAAAACATCTGTCATATTATTTTAAAAGAGCTGAATCTGATTGAACAGCAAAGGTACTTCTTGATACAGGACATGATCAAATGTATTTCTTTTTTGTGGCTATGGCTCTACTCTCTCTTCCCCTATTTAGAAAGCCTGTCTGTCTGAAGGAACGTCTACCATTTTGGGAATATTGCAATGCATTTTTACGGGGCATATAAACAAGATGTTCTCTATCATATGGAACTCGTTTTGTTTTCTCTAGGTCAGTCGCTACCCTTGCTCAATACTAGATCACTGAAATACATGATCATGGTGCATGGCAAAACATTACAGCACAGGTCTACTGGCTCAAGGTTTCTTCACTGTTTTACAGACAACCTGTGAAGAAAGAGAAAATGGCTCATTATGAAGCTATCTTTGAAGATCCCAGAAATGTATTTTCTACAACGTGGTGGGTTTTTTTGTCTTTACAGGAGGGCCAAGGACTTTGACAAAAACACATTTGTAGGCTTGTCTTAAAGAACAAATTAAAAAAAATCAACCCAGAAATGTGGATGTATCTATTCAGAAACTTGCTGAGTTTTCCAGGTTAAAGTAGACCATTTACTGTCATTACAAGAAGAGAACTAAACCGCCAATTTGTTTACAGGTGAATAAAAATCCTGTGGCTTTAGAGTGCTTTGTGTGTGGGGAGGGGAAGAACAGGGAAGCCAGAGAGCTGTTGGGCTTTTTTCCCTGTAAAATAAAATCATGTTATTTATGTGCTTGTTTCACCAGCAAGTGACTGTGCTTGATTCATCTTCAGGTTTTGGAATGAAATCCTTCTTTAACCAGCCTTACCTGAAAAAACTAACAAAGCCTGGATCAAGTATAAGTGGGGGTCATTTCCAGAAGTAAACATCTATCTGTTCTATAACAAGGTCTACTCGTCATTTGCTGAGGCCTGAGCTGGCTCTTCTACTTCTCTAACTAGGGAAAACATCAAATCTTGAGCTTCAGTTTCCTCCAAATGCAGATTATGGGACAATTGTCACCTTTGGGATTTGTGGAGGGCTGATAGGAAGGACACAGCTACAACTCTGTGTTTACTCATTTTGGGAAGCTCCCTCATTTTCTGGGTCTTGAAGTAGTAAGTGTAGAAATCAGCTGAGTGTATGAGTATACCTGGAACCATTCATTTTCCCAGTATCTCATACAGCATCCTAGTTTAATTGTCTGTGAGTACTACATTTTGGAAGGACTAAATCTACTTGTTAATATGTTCCTATAAACAACGAAGTAAATTACACTGGTCCAAAACAGGGCATTGGTATAGCAATTGCAATCTGAAACAAGATCTCAGCCTGAGTGAGTTTACGAGGTTTTCTGTGGGAGTTTAAAAGAAACAAAAGTGCTGGGATCCAGCAATGCTTAATGGAAGTTAATCCAGAAATGCTGCCACGCAGCATTCCAAGGAAGAAGAGAGGACTGATTCAGCCTGTGCAGTTTGTATGCAAATTGATCTTGCACAGGGAGAGAGATTGTTTTTGACAACTTGACTCTAGCAATGCTGCAAGGCACCTAGAACAGTCCTACTTTCTATTTTCTCCAGTTCCTTGTATTCCTTGAGGTGTTGATAATGAAAGACTCCTGCCCAAACCAAATGTAGCTCATGTTGACAGAGACAGCAAATACACATGGTAGCTTTCATATTTCTCTGTGAAATCTTTTGACTTTTTTCATGCCTTCTCCATAGGGCAAGCTGTGAAACAACATATAATTTCTGTCACCTGTGCTGAGATTTCAACAGTAGGATTACAAAAGATGTGCAGGTCTCTAGAAAAACATTAAGAAAAAAAGGTGTATGAATGATCTTTGGACTCCCTTTAAGCTTCAAAGGAACTGCAACACTTTCTCCTTAACCTCAGTAATCGTTGCTTAAAAAAAAAAAAAAAAAAAAAGGCAGATTTTAAAAAGAAATCATGCAATCTAGAAACATACTTTCCATCTGTGTATTGCGGCTGAAATCCAAAATAGGCCAGCTGGTCACAGCACAGCTCACATATTCACAGTATCTGTCCTCTGAATAAGTCATTTCATCATAAACAGTGGAAAGCAAAAAGCAGAGCCCTAGCATCTCTGAATTTTTCCCTGTATTTGACACTCAAAGGACAGGCAGGTAGTAAAAGATTCCTCTCTGATGTTAAATTTGATACTGTCATTGCATTTTATTTGCTGCTCAAATATATACTTTTAAAAACTGTGTGATCCAGGATGTGGAGTGGAGTGGAATGTTTGTTGTGGCAAATGCCTCTCTTCATTGGAGCAGTTTGGTCTGGCAGTATTCCCAGTTTGCTGTAGATTTAGCAAGTAAGTTATGCACTATCACTTGATTTTTGTTCTTGCTTTTTTGTGGCACCCTCTCTAGATCTTGAGAGCTCCTGGAGTTTTACAGTAGTGTTTTTCAGTATCTACATTTTATATCTAATAAACAAGGACTAGAAATTCCTCTTAAGTAATGGGAAATCTCTCCCTTCTCCCTCTCCATATTATTGATTTTGCTTTTGGGAGCACATACTGCGCACAGAGGTCCCAACCTTGCCGCTCCCTCCCAGAGCTGGAATGGTTTGAACCAGTGATTGTCACTCTGTTCTGAATTCTTTTAGATAAAAGATAGAGACGATGTGTCAGGTGGGAGAGGAGGGATGAAAGGTAAAAACCGTGGTAACAGCACCCAGGGATCACAAAGGGGAAGGACAGTAATTGTAATATTTTGATGTGATCTAAACCAGTTTTGATCAGATACAATGGATGTGGAGCTGGCGACCAAGCTCCATCTGAAACAGAACCAGTGAATGAAACACGAACATGACCAGGGAGACTCCTGCAGCTACGAAAGGTTTTCCCAGGCTTTGACTAGCAGTCTGTCAGTGTGGGGGCACCAGACTATCTGAAACTAGAAGAGGATTCTGGAGCTTAAGCTCTTCCTGTCTTCCTGGGAGACCTCCCCATCTCTCTTGGTGATCCTCCACCAAACTTGCTGCAGTTGTTCAAAACCTTTCTGGCACTGAGGAGAATTATGTTGGATGTCCATAAAAACTAGAATGAATGACAGCTGAACTTATGGTTTGGTGCTTTACTATTTTATTTTATTTTATTTTATTTTATTTTATTTTATTTTATTTTATTTTATTTTATGTTTTAATTATTTTAATTTTTTTATTTATTTTTATTTTATTTTATTTTTTCCTTCCAAAAGTATGAACCTGGAGACTGTTTTTTAAAGTACTTTGTCTATCTAATGGCCAGACTTTCAGACAATGTAACAGTGGAAAGCATGAGGCTAAACTCTGTATCTTTTCTTTTTTATTTTTTCTTTATTTTTCTTTCTTTCTTTTTTTTTTTTTTTTTTTTAATCTGTACTAACAAAATGTCAAAATGTCTCATTTGGTACTTCGTTACAAAGGTGCATTTACTTGATACAAGTTTACTAGCACTACTGACCCATTTAGGTAAAAGGAAACCTGTGGATATCTCTAGTCCAGCACCCAACTCAGAGCAGAATCATCTGCAAAGTTACAGCAGGTTATTTAGGGCCTTGTCCAGTGGATATTTGAGTATCTCCAAGGATCAAGGCTCTACATCCTCTCTGGGCAACTTGATCCAGTGTTTGACCCTTCTCATCGTGCAGATTTTTTCCTTAGATCTAGTTGGAATTTCGCTTGTTGCAACTGGTGTCCACTTGCTTTTGCCCTATCATTATGCATGTCCAAAAAGAGTCTGTCTTATCCATAGCCACCCATTACTTAGTTATGCTGCAGTTGTTTACAGAGCTGTATGAATGGCTGAAGAAGAAAGACAGGTACTCTGAATACCTGTCAAGTTTAAGTAATTAAAACCAGAACTGGATAAGGGCTTCTACAGGCCAGGAAGGAGGCACAGCTGATTTGAGTAGCTGGAAGAAACATTAATGGCCTTACCTGAGAATACAAAAAGAAAGGCGATATAGGTAACAAAATGTCTCTTTACAGCTCTTCTTGCTCACAATTAGAGAAAATTCCCCCTTTCTGCCAGTTGTGCAACAATTGTACTGGTTGCACCACATAATAGTTTTTCCAAACGGTAGTAGGTGGTAGCTTGAAAAAAAACCTGGTCTTTAAGGAGCCCTGTATGTCCTACTCCTCCTTCTGCATGGTTTTGGGGTTGGTTTTTCTCAGTGACAATTATCACAGTTGTTCAATCCTGTGAGCTACATATGTCCACCGCATTCATTCTCACCCCACGATGGACATACTGGAGTGTGTCCTGCTCACTCCACCTGGACAGGAATGCCCTCTGCTAGTTCTAATAGGAAAACCAGAGAAGAGTATGAGGCCCTACTTTCTGGAATTCTGTGATATATAAAGTTTCACACAGGATTGTTACTGATACAAGACAACTGACCCCTGAGATCTCAGTCTCTTTGGAATGCAAGTGGAACAGAGGTCTCTCTGCATTCTCTCATATCTCCCATCTCTCTCTCTATGGCCTCGCTCACATTGTGTGTTCATTCCTCTTACCTTCTTGGCAAGATAAGAGCTACGTGCACCTCCCAGTTCAGTACCAGGATGAACAGCCCTATGCAAATGGATTTCACCACTTCTGAACTCCTGATGAGATCAGGTGGATTTTTCAAGCAAGGCTGGCAGTCTTTTCTTATTTACTTGGACAGTATTATATGCAATAGATTCTGCTTCCTATCCCAGAAATTGTTTGTTCAAATCTGGTTGTGTGTGAATGGTTCAGGCACAAACAATTGCTGCCTTTCAAGCAGGATTAGGTGTGGTTTATGTCCTTCCAGATTTGTTTATTTATGTTGTGGTTCCATCCTTAGAGATGCCTGATTGTTGAAGCCTGTGCTAAATCCTTTACGTACTCATACACTTAGCTTTACTTTGTTAAGTAATACTGCTGAAGTTTAGTGTGAGTCTGTTAGATTGTGGTCTGCCTCTGCATTAACTTACTGTAATGAAAATGTAAAATAACCACAGCAAACCCCTATTCTAACTACATATACAATCAAATATGCCCTCAAGTAATTGGATCTGTAGGACAGAAAGCAAAACATTGCAAATGGCACTGGTTTGCAATAATTCATAATCTGTTAAGCATATAAATCCACTAGACAGCTCAGAAGTGCAATTTCTGCCACCAGCTATGTTGAAAATGCACTTGCATACTTAGTACTAAACTATGGCATCAAGCAACAAGCTATGCTCTAGGGACAGTGTAGAGCCCCTATCACTCCTGTGCCAGATCTAGGAGTTGTCATGTTTCAGGGAGGCACAGTGCCTCCAGAGCTGCTCCTGCATCACTATTAATTAGGGCGCAGTTCACACTCCTTTCTGCATCTTGTCAGCTTCAGCGGCTGGTGTTCAGGGTGAGATAGTCTCATCCCCTCAGCTTATGCCATAAGAACCGCTACAGTGCGTCAGATTGAAGGTCCAGCCAGCCCAACATGCATTTTCTGACAGTGGCCTGCAGCAGATGTTTAGAGAAAGAGAAGCAGAAGAAGGCAATTACAGAGAGATACTTTTCAGTGGTTTGCTGGGAAACCAAGAATGTGGAGGCTTCTTGAGCCAGATATTGTCTTTACACTTTAGCATATGATAGTTTTAGAGGCTGCCAGTGAACTTGTTTTAATCTCCTTTTGAATTATTTTCACTCTTCCTGCCTCCCCAATATCCTATGGCAATACATTCCATAACGACTCTCTGATGTATGAAAAAAGTGATTTCTTGTGCTGTCTTTGAACCTACCACCTGCTAACTTCACTGGATACTTTCCCTCCCTGGGCACCCTCCCATTCTTACACTATGAGAAAAAAATACTCAACCCCAATGGGCTACAACATCCTCAGTCGTAACCAGTCCCTTCCTGCCCACTGTGTGCACAAGGGGTACAAGTAGGGAAAAGGATGTTCTGAGCCCAGGTTTTGCACAAATGCATGAAAAAGGAAGGGACACAATTTGGCACCCACCCTCAACAATTACCTTGTATTGAGAAGTGGAGAAGGCTAAGCTGTGCAGTTTTTTTTTGCCACAGATGACAGCAAGGATCAGGGCAGAGATGCCTTTCTGTACCAAGAACAGCAAACACCTTTCAGTGAAAGCAAAGCATGTTTCTAACAGACTAGTTCTACAGAAGAATGTGGAGCGGATGTTTTTCCTTTAAGAAATATCCGTTCAAGTTAATTGAAACATCTGTGTAAAATTCATTACATTGTTTTCTTACAAAAAGAAATGACAGTTCAGTTCAAAGCTTTTGAATTGTACTTAGATTTTTCTTTAGAGGACTGGGTTTTTTTTGGTTTTTGGTTTTTGTTTTTTTCCATTTCAAAATTAAGTTTACCGGAGTTTAATTTTAAAGAAAACAAAGAAAATGAACAAGAATGCAGTGAAAGAAATAAAGTCTGCCTTCCCTTCCATTGTGAGCTGCTTCTGATAAAAATGTTCCTCATCAAAATAACACGTCTCCTCCACCTTCTCTAATATGAAGGATTAGGCCTGTTGGAAAAATGCTAGAGACTTTGTCTTTAAAATGGTCTCTGGCAGGTTGTGCTACGCAGCCCAGACCATGTGACTGCTAACTATGACCCAAGATATCTTTTACTATATTTACATATTTTAAATTAAATTCCAGGTAGCTAATTGCAAGAGAACCAGAGAAGGATATTTGCAAAACCGCATTTCATTCTTTCTTCCCTCTTCTGTTTTATTTGGTCAGAGCTTTCCACAAAAGAATAAGGATTTTTAAGCTATCAGCTTAATTATTGTAAATTAAATGACAAGCAATTTCACATATTAAATTTAACTTTTTTTTTTTAACATCTCAGCTATAGAAAACCTTCTATTGGCCCAGCTGCCATCAAAATCAAATAAATGCCTATATTATTCTTAGAGTAAAGCAAAATGTGAGCTGACACTGAAAGAGCAACTGAACAACAATGCTTGTCTCCTCACAGTAGGAGAAAAGATACTAGAAAAATTAATATCTTCAAAGGCCTTATTTGACATTTCTCTCTGTTATTTATTTATTTAGTTCCAGGATGGGCACAGTGAAGTAAAATAGGTGTTAGTACTGCTAGCAGCCTAACGGAGACTTTGTGGGTACAGCAAATGGATTCTGAGAAGCAATGACTGAATTTTCTTGATAATGATCTTTCTAGCAGTTGATCAGTATTTATTTTAGGAAATGTCTGAAATATATGTAATATCAATAAACTGCAAAGTAGTGTTCTCCTGTAAGTCAATGTGATTGCCAAAAGACTACTGCTACGTAAATGAAAATCTGCTAATTGTTAAGTGTTGCCAAATGTTTAACTGGCCTCTGAAACTTGGCATACACAATGAAAATTAGTTAGCAAATGGATAAAACAATAGCAATTATCCAGGAACTGTTCTCTTAAGTTGTGTGCTGAGATGAAGTGTTCTGCTGGCTTTATCTGATGCTGAATGAGTCAGATGAGCGCTGAGATGTCCTGTGCACAAAGGCAGTGGTGAGGGGCACAGAGAGATGGGCAGCTTTCCAGCAGCTGATGGAGTTCGGCTCTGTGGCCCTGGGCTTGGTGAGAGAACACGCAGCAGAAGGCTGTAGCAGCAGTAACAGCACCATATTTTGCATGATGAGAGGCCGCTGTATGCTGGCCTACAAAGCTCAGCTGAAAGATAGGCTGTGATTGGGAGAAATTTCTAGGGAGACTTGTGTCCATCATAATGTCGTGGTCTTTGAAGATATCAATCTTTGACGGCTTCTGTGGGACGGTGGATTCTGAACTTGGGTGTTTTGGTTGACTGCCTGGAGGTAGATAGTCTAATTCTGGGTCAAAGAGATGAGACTGGGTCTGCATGTTGACTCTTTAGTGCCAGCTAATCCCACCTGGCCTTAGATGACTACAGTGAGATTCACTTTGGGCTTTCCCAGCATTTTAGCTCATAATTAATTGCATTCTAAAGAAATTACACAGTAGAAATGCCCATTTCTTCCCACTAGCTAAGAAGAGAACCTAGATGCCTGGCGCAGGTGTTTCTGTAATGTAAGAATATCTGCAAGTTAGGTGAGATCAGAGGCCCATTTACAATCTCTGTGGATTATGACCTTTATGAACTTCCGAATACACACACACACCATTCTGGCTGTGTGTCAAAGATTTGGCATGAAGTTGCTCTAACGGGAAAAGTATTCATGCTCGGTTTCTTTGATCTGGCTGTGGAAAGCTCAGTGCAAGAACCAAGCCTGGCAGCAGCAAAAAGGAGTTTAGGTTTACAGCAATACTTACACTTGGCTACACTTGACCTTCCAAAGGTTACTTTTTCCCTATACCTACATATGATATAGGTGTTGCATGTAATACCTATATTATGTTCCTACTAAAATTATTACAAATACAAGGTCCCTTTCACAGAAGTGGAACAGAAGCAGAGATGATGGCAAGCATCCCTAGATTCTATTGTTTGCATAGGTTTTGGTCTCGAAGGCCAGAAAAGAAGTGTGAGACTTGAGGGCCTTGCTAGGACTCATTGCCTGCATCATCCACTCTGTTGTTTCTATGCAGTATTATCCCATAATGTGCTGAATAGTCACAGAGTCACAGTAGTTTTCTGACAAGTGACCATTGGAGTGACCACTGAACATGCAATTTCCAACTTACTATCCAAAGGCGTAGTTAAAATCTGTTTATAAAATCCCTCCTTATCTTCAGTGCAGCCTTTTGTACAGTCTTCTGCACAATGAAGTAATCTTCTCAAGCTCTTGACACACTTTAAAGAAAAAAATATATTGTTGCTTCTCATGCCAAAGGATGTTCATTATCACCTCTGAAGTACAAATGAAATCACCTAATCTTCCAATCAGCAAGCTGCTCACTAACTTTTCTAATCACTGATTTTAATGCATTTTAAAACAGATACTATGCATCTGATAAGACGTGTTTGCATATGACACACAGAGCTGTGTTTTAGTTGGACCTTGCTGCTGAGGGTAGGGTGCTGTTTGTTGGTATGTGCAGTGTTGTAGGAAATAGGAAATTTGGATTTTAGGCCTGTATCAGTGTTATAAGCTGTGCTGCTAAGGCTGCAAGCCTCAGCTTGTCCCCTGTATAGCCCATGCCCAGAACCACAAGCGTGGTTACCTTATGCTTGCTTTGTACCCTTAGACATTGATAAATGCTATTCTTAGGTTTGCTGATTTCTGTACTAGACTGATGAACTATGGATAACAAATGAGACAGGTAGAACTTCAAAGCTAGCCCTGCAACCCAAGGACTTTTCGTTCGGTACTTGCCAAGTGGAACATGAAGAAAGAAGTGAAACCTGCAGACCACTGGGACGGAAGGAACCTGAAGACATTGACAGTGATAGACAGCGATAAATTTTTCTTAGTTGCATAATACCTGTTAGGACCCTATATAATGACTAGCTGTATGGCTGTATGATTGTCACTCTCTGAGGAGGTGATCCAACCCTGCTGTTCCTGCGAATCTTCTACAATAAATACTGCTCAGAGTAACCCACGAGAGTTCGAGTCTCTCTCCAGCGCCTTCCTAATAACCTTTTTCATGCAGTATTCAGCTGGGAGATATTTCATGCTGATCACAAGCAGCAGCTTCCTCAAGAACACTGGAATTCCAACTGGATGATTTTAAATGCAATTTATCTGCTCACAGTGTATGTACAAAACTAACCTCAAGGTGTTTCCAAACTGCCCTGTGGTTATGCCCGAAAATATATTTCATGCACCATGTGTAATTCAAATACGCCCAAAAGGACTCAGAGACCAAGAAGTGAGTTCTGATTGAAATAATTCCTCAGGGGAATGTTTGTTGCTAAGAAGTGGCTGAATCCACAGAGATTAATAATCCCAGTACAAAATATTTTTCCATGCTCTTTCATTCTGCTTATTTATTTGGAACATATGCCAAGGACAATTAATGTTTAAAAAAGCCTCCGCCCACATCCTTGTACAATGTTCTAGTAAGAAGGACCCAGGGTTATAGTGAATGTAGCCTTCCGACTGTGTAGTCAAGTACATTTACACCACCAATCATCTTCCCTTCTTTCTTCGCCCATGTGTCTTCTTTATCAAGAGCACAAGCTCTTTCCCAAGTATGCTTAATGAAAGTAAGATTGACCTTACAACACTTAAGGTTTTATTCTTGACTTTATAGTCTGAGAAGAAGGAGAAAGGGTGTTCTGTGGTATAGTGTACCTGGGTTATTTTACATAGCTGCATTAGGATGAGATTAATCCACCCTAGAAAAACCTCCTGCCTTAGAGTTTAGGTGACTGGCACAGGCATAGATGTGAGAAGTTAGGAAGGGTGAATCCTGACATTGTTCAGATGCTTTGTGGCTCCTCATTTTGGGGAGCAGCGGCCTGCATGTCTACTGCACTACTGTGTTGTTTTCCTACAAACGTAAAGTGATGGTACGGGATACAGGGGCAGTATCCTGTATCGTGGATGTCTCAGCTGACACTGGTACTAAAAGGCCCTGTGTTTCAAGAGCTGGTTTTACGCAGAGACCAGAGCAGTGGCCGACTTCCACCGCTGTTCCTGCACAGCTCCCCCTGCCTCTTCCTTGGTTCAGGGAAAGGCAAATGACTGTAGCTCTGCTTGCGCATTAAGAAAGAGAAAACACATCGCACACTACACCAATCCTGAAAAAAAACAAAGCAATTTTTTCTGGCTGATTGCTATTTCTGTTCCTCTTTTGAGTACACATAACTACAGCAAAAGCAACTGTATAATTTGACCCTTTTTGAAAAAGAAAGGAAGGAAAAACTGAGATGTGGTTTCACTGAAACATGAAGATGCCAAATAAAATGAGATGCTTTATACAACTGTGCGGAGAAAGCAGCTCTTAAAATTACAATGACAATCTCTGAGTCATATCCAGTACTTGGGTGATTGTTTTAATTAGGAATGACATATATTTGTTTCTAGATGTTTCAGCAAGTAGGAAAGAAGGGAGATCTTGGCAGAAAGTGTATGTATCAGGAGGCACCTGATGCTATTGAGCCTGAAGCAAACCTCCCCCAAACTCTTCAGGATGTCATTGAAATACACAGATGTAATTATTTGAAGTTCCTTAAGGAATTGATGTCGCAGTAATTAGACACCTCATTACATCAAGAAATAAGGAAATAAGACTGACAGAGATAAAAAATGAACACACTGGTAATTTAGCAATATGTGAACAAACAGGATTATAAGAATCATCTTTTTGAGAAGAGAAGCACCTAGGAGAGAATCAGCAGACTCAGGCTTGCTTTTGTCAGCCCATCCAAGTTATAGCTACAATAACAAAAAAGAGGTCAAAATAGCAAATGCTGTCACTGTTTAGCCTTGCTTTTGTTCAGCAGCTTGCTCCCCAGGATATCATCCTCTCCAGCCTCTGTGAAACCATGTTCAGTGGTACCCTCTCCCATATGAAGGGTAACATGTGAGAACCAGACTTTGTCATGTCCCCCCAGCCAAGTCAACAGAGATTTCAGCTAACTTTGAAGCAGGACTTCAAGCCACTTACACTGGCATCCTGCTTCAAATGAGGGTGCCCATGGATTATGCTTATTGTAATGTGGAGCTGACCCTACCTCTCTTCAGTTACTTTTCTGAGCTCTGCATATATTGCTTACTGTAACTTCTAGTACCATTTCAAACCTGCCCTCCAAAATTTGTCCTGGTTAATATTCTAATATTCATTCTGACATCTGCTATAAGTCAATTATCAAACAAATGTTTTCCTCAAGAAAATCTTTGTGGTAATAACATAAGAGGTAGAGAGGTATTGTTTACATGTCAGTAAAAAGTCTGAGAGTTAGGTGAAGCTAGACTTTAAGACGCAGCACTCTTATTATAGCAGGAAAGTTTAACCATGTATACAGTGTATCCAGATAGGTCTTTTCTTATAGCCACAGATGATGTGGTGCTGAACAAAAGTTTTGAACAACAAATATAAATTACCAGGACATGCTAACTCTTTGGGATTTCTCTACCCATTAATAGAAGAAATTGCCCATGTGAAATAATTTTTGTGTTCCTCTTAGGACTATATATTTTCTTCCTTTGTTGAGCCTCTGTGCAATTTATTTAAATTATCTTCAGATTCACTCTGACAATACAATCCTCAGCTGCCCTTTTGAGACTCCTATTACATGGCAATACTCTTAATCTCTGCCCTTTTTGATCATAGAATCTTCACTTTTTCTATCCTTTGCCTATGAAGAGTTGTCACCAGTTTTGCTGAGGAATCTTGGGTCACTCTTCAGCTCTGCAGTGGGAGAAGATACTAACTGGGCCTAGATAGTTCAGAGGTTTATGGTGTAGAAACATTTTGTGACCCATCCCTAACCTGCAGATAAACTTATTTGTTCAAAAGTGACCAGAATTAATTTCTGATATTTTCTTGGCAGCTGTATATAAATGGAAACCAAAGCTAGAAAAGTTGGTTTGGGTTATGGTTTTGGGGGGTTCTGTTTGGTGGCGTTTTGGTTTTGTGTGTGTGTGTGGGGGGGTGGTATTTGTTGTTGTTGTTTTTGTTAGTTTTAGTTGGTTGGTTTGTTTTTGTTTTTCTTTCTTAATAGTATGTCCTGTGAAAGATTTCTTGGAAATTTTTCAACAAATCGCTCCCTCCCCCCAAAGCACCTTAACTGGAGGGAGGGGTGAGGCAGCTAAGCACAGCTCATCTCAAGGTGAGTTGAGTTGCTCCCTGTTCTTCTGCCCACCTTGCTGACTTTGTACCGCTGCTCCTCTGCCTGACCCAGGGCTGAGATGGAGAAAAAACACTAGAGGTGTCAGAGGCAGCAAAAAAAACCCCGTTACTCCCATGCTCTGAATGCTGCCTCTTTGGAAAATCACCAGCAAGATGAAGACCTGTTGCCATTCAGCAGCTGCAGTTCCTGAGTGGGATTTAAGGCTGAACCAGCCGCCGGGTGCTGGGACCTGAGCTCTCCCTCAGAGGTGGACTGGGGAGGGAGCGTGATGGAGTTTGCACAGCTGCTGCCGGCCCTATGAAGGGCTGACCCAGGAGCCAGAAAACTGGTCAATTAGGGGCTTGTCATTGACTCCAATGGGCTGCAAATGAGCTCCAGAGTGAATAAAGGGTTTCAGTTCCTAAAGCTGCTCACCTGGCACCTTTCACCAGAAAGGGGCCAATTTTACAGTTTTAAGTCAATAAAGTTTAAAGCAAACAAAGCCGTTTTTCACCAAAACTCTGGATTCTTTGTATGTGAAGAAGTGGAAGCTGCTATTGCCTCGGAGGAAAACTGACAGCTAAAAGGAGCAAAAGAAGAGACCTGTGAATGAAGAAAGCTCTATGACACATTGCAACTCCCCGAAATCATGCGATTCAGCCTCCTGCAGTAATACCTGAGCTAACTCAAAATCTGAGAAGTATTATAGCTCTGTCAGCATGGCACTCCACCTGAAACACATAGCCTGTACCTCATGTAGTTACACTGCTTCTAGGACACAGGCTAGTAGCTGTACAGTGCTGTACTGTGCTGGTGTGACAAGCCATTGCTCTTAATGCTCTGCAGATACCTAACATCATGTCTTAGTGCATGCTAGAACATATATGTGTCCCAATTTGATGCCATACTTTAAAATTTAAGGCTGTCTAAATTCCATGTACAGACACGAGACAACTGGAGAACTCCGCAAATAGGAATTTGAGCAGCTAAACTGCTCCTCCTTCTTTCCTTTCCTTTCCTTTCCTTTCCTTTCCTTTCCTTTCCTTTCCTTTCCTTTCCTTTCCTTTCCTTTCCTTTCCTTTCCTTTCCTTTCCTTTCCTTTCCTTTCCTTTCCTTTCCCTTTCCCTTTCCCTTTCCCTTTCCCTTTCCTCCCCTTCCCCTGTGTACTGAAATGAAACGGTGCGCTAATTTCACAAAATCAGCCTAAATTCACCTTTTGGGTTACAGTCACACCAAATATACAGGCTAGTTTGGAGAACCACATTCCTGCACTTGTACTGTACAGAGTAGAAAGGCTGACAATCTGGATTTCTTTGGGACAGTTCTCACACTCACATTGTGATTCCGTCATAAGGTGCAAAAAGGAGCTAAAATTAACCATTTGGAAGTCTGTGATGTTTTCACAAGGAGATAATTTCCCTTTTTTCATGTTACAGTATGTTAAGTATTTAGTAAATTGCATGGAAGGAGACTCATTTGAAGTTTTCAACACCTACTGCTTTAAGAGCTATTCCTAATCTATCATAATAGTGCAAGCTAAAGGGATTTCATATAAACTGACTTCTTTTTTCTTTCCCCTCACCCTGTTCATTCTCTCCTTTCTGGCCAGAAAACCTCAAACCCCAGAATTCCTCCAAAAACACAACTCGATAATAATTAGAATGTCGCATTTCTGACAAATGCCATCTGCTGATTTCTTTTTTTTTCTTCCCCAAAAGACAGGATTTTGGATACAGCTAGTAAGTACTTCAGCTTCTTCTACTTTGTGATACCAAAATAATCACCATGGCAACTCTTTAAGGGCAGTCTTCCAAACAGATTTATTGTGAATGCAAGAACTCAACAGCACTCTCTAGCAAGAAACAAGACAGTATCTATTGCAGGTTATTTTGCTACAACGCAAGAATGATGACTAACAGACACAGGCATGTCTGTCTGAACTTTTTCAGATATCCCTAATAGTTTAATTCTTCAACTCACCATATTTATAGGTGGTGGAGGATGTGAAGGGGGCAGGGAGGGAGAAGCAATCAGTATTAAGCTTACACAGCTTATGTTGTAATTGCCTTTCCTGAATACATTTTGTGTGGCCCCTGATGGCTGTAAGACAAGAATACCAGAGAAACAGCACAAATACTAGAACAATAATGCACTAGACTGGAAGGAGGTTGAATTTCTTTTGAGATAACTAAGGAAGCTTTTGGCATATCATTTTTCTCATTTTCTTCCTTTCTTATTTCTTCCTTCTTAGCAAAACAATGGAAGTAAAGGAGATTGACAAAATAATTCTTTGTCATACTGGAAATGAGAAAGGAAAAAGAAAACAAAAAAAGAGAAAGGTCTGTTTTGTATGGCTGTGAAGAAGACAGACCAGGACAAATGCAAAATTAATAATCCTAAACAGCCACGCTAGTATTTTTCAGGTAGCTCTTTTTTGGCTCAGGTGTTAGTTGGAGTTAGCAGATATAATTTGTACATAAACCAGAATTTTGGAAACCAGCCAGCATTGCTGTGTTATGTAGTTGTGTAAGAGGTTATATATGGTTCTTGCTTTGCATTTGGCAAATGGTTCTTACTTAAACATTCATTTAGCATGATTACTTAAGTGAACCATATAAGGCTATTCCTTGGAGCTGCAAAATTAACTTGTTATAGTGATGCATTATGCCAAAAGCTAATTTAGGCTCTACTTAGGAATTTATAGCATTTATTTACCATGCCATTTGAATAAGGCAACTTCACTGACAACTTTTAGCCGACCACAACTTTTATATCACACTGTATCTCACCTAACACTCTCAAACATTTATTTTGCTGTTATGCGCTGCCACCCTGCTCTTCTCAATGCAAAGTAAGAAGGAACTCTGTACAGAAGTAGAAGCAAGCTGAATCCTGTGAAAAGTGTCTTTTTCTGTGTGAATGATGGGAGGGAGTTTGGGGAGTTCTGATTTAATTGAAATGAGCATCGAAAGAAATAAGAAAGATCTTTCCCACCTTCACCTCTGATTTGTGAAGATCAGAGACACAAAACAGGGACTGTTTCTCTCCTAAAAGAGAATGTTAAACATATTGAAGTATCCCCTGCCTGCAGTGTCATGCTTGGTGATAACATCCTGAGGATGTTACTTAATGTAAACGTGCGTGCTGCACCAGGTACCCATCCTCCGGTTTAAAATATTCCACAGGTTTTGTTTGTGGGCTGTCCCAGCCCCATTGACATTGCGAATTGTTTTATGAAGTGAAACACAAGGTAAAGCAGATATACTGATTCAGTGAAGCAAGTGCTGCAGTCACCGGAAACGTGTGAGATTTCCTTGAAAGTAGGGAGTGCACAGAGCCAGGGGAAAGCATTGATGCTGCTTTCTTTTCAGTCAACTCAAAAGCTGGCTTATGTTCAGTCAAATGAGTGTGTGCAAATCCAGGAGAGCTCCCTCCAGTCAGGTTACTGTACTCCTTATTTGTCTCAGAGTGACTGAGATCAAAATCTGTCCTGTCGTCTCTTTCTACATCTCATTTTCTGTGCAACCATCCTCTGTGCAGAAAGCTCCCTGTGTTTCTCTTTAGTGCTCGTTTCAGCTTTCTCCTCAATCACAGCTCTTTTCCTCTTTAGCACTGTTACAATTCAAAAGCGCTCCTTCCTTTGTCCATTTTTTAAACAACAAGAAAAGTAACGAGGGGAAAAGTTAATTTACGTCTCATTGAGATACTAATTGCAGAATGCGTCGTCTTTCTTTTCTCCCTTTTCTCCCCTTCACTGACGCACATGCTCTATAATAAGCTCTGTTACTTGGAGCCTGTAAGCCTCTATAGTAAGCTGAAACTGCTACTATATTTACTCACTTTCCACATTTAGACAATGGCTATTTTTAACCAGAGTTCTATTTGCGGGGGCTGCCAACGTCACTTAATGTTCACATGCATCTTGGGCATCATATGCTTGTTATTTTTATTTACTGTGCCTGTGCCAGGTCTGCTTTTTTTATGGGAAGAAAGAATGAGAATGCTTCTTGAGGCCAGTTCTTGAAAGCTCTTTTGTACAACAGCAGATATGCAGATAAGCAAAGAAAAAGCAACTCAGCGGTAGATTTGGCAAACCTGCTTTTTATTGCCTGGCATCTTTTTATCTCGTGGTCTAGTCACATAGCTGTGTTCTTAGTTCCACTGCATTTGTTAAAGGCAAAGATGTTTCACAGGTATGTTAATTACTCTGGTGTCTCCTAGAGAAGCTGTGAGTTCTCATGTGATGAGGGACACAGGGATCAGGAACTTATTATGATTCCAGTACTGCTACTGGGTAGTTAAAATAGGTGATGTGTAAATAATCAGTGCTTTTCTGTTCCTTCTTGTTAATAGGTGCATGCTTTGGAACTTGAATGCAACAGATGTTACTTTCAGATAATTAGCTCAGATTTCAGTGTAAGAGTTCCCTGAAAATCCTGGAAAATACAGTGCTGCAGCCATAAATCGAGTCTGTAAGTTGGGGCCTGTACATTGTGTTTTGTGTATAGGTTTCCCTGCATTGCTCTAGTGACCTCAACTTGACCTAAGGGAATTGCCCTTTACAGAGGTTAGAAACACTTCATTCAGCATGCTGACTCAGGATGCCTGATGCATTTTGTATTGCCATCATCACATGCCCAGGGTTTTGAGATACTCGCATACTTTTGTAGGGGGTAGGTTATTCTCTGCACACATAGCAACATCTTTATTTGCACCAAAGAATGAATTCCTAGAAAGGAGTGAAGTTAGGGAGCAATCACTCCGTGCTTTGCTGTCGGCATGCTTAACTGGGAAGTTTTAGCAGAAGGCTAAGTTGAGGAAGAAAGATGAAACTGAACCTCTTAGAAGTGGATTTTGTTTAAGTTTGAAATGTTTTGGAAAGCTTACAGTTTTTTTTTTTTTTTAAATCTCCCTCTGTACTTCCTACTCTTAACGTTAATTCTCTTTTCAGATTGATTTCAACATAAGACTGAATAAGTTTCACAGAAGTCAAAATTTCTATATGCTGATCACAACAGATTCAAATCTTTTACTTTTTCTTGTTACTCTTTTTCCAGTGCTGTTTCTTCCCGCACTACAGTGAATGCCTTAATTTTCTTAAAAAAAAAACAAACCAAAACACCACCTCCACCACCAAAAACACACACACACAAAAACAACAAAACAAAATCAAAATGCAAAAAAAGAAAATCGAAACAAAACCACAAAAAAAACCAAACTACTTCTGGTTGTCTGTAAAGTGAGGTCTGGGTTTTTAAAAGCCAAATTGCTGTTTTCACATATATGCTTTCAAAGGTGGGCTTTGAAATCTCCACTAAGTCATGAACAGGTGTTGAGAGAGGCAGTGAGAACTGCACATGCTTAATGCTCTATGGGTTAATCCATTTACTTAGGTGACTAAACATGAATGAATCTGCATACCTGTCTTTAGATTCTTTTATTTAAAAATATGTCATCCTAATGGTATCACCCTATGTGGGATTCTTTCCATGTGAAATCAAGTTTCTACTGCTAGCTGATGGATAGTTTTTGATGGTTTAGAAACTACAAACTGAAACTAAAAGCTAAGGAAAGGGAAGTGTGTCTGAAAAAAATCCCCAACACATAACTGTGTACCTTTCATTATAAACTGGCTGGTAAAAAGCTTGTCTTTTCCAGTCCCCCTTAGTTCCTGCTAAGCCTTAGATTTACTATTAGAGAATAAAATGCATTGAGGACCCAAGGGTCACCCCAGGCCAGCACAATGTGCAATGTCTGTGTGACTCTCTTGCTCTAGGCATGGTTCATGCTGGAGGGGCACAGTAGAGAGGCAAACTACTGATGTTACCTATCAAGCTGAGAAATCACAATTTAATATTCTTGTCATAACATCTGGCCCTTTGGTAGGTCCCGTGTTTAACATCTCTGATATCCACTGCCATGTGACAGCTAAAATTGTACAAGAAAGGACATATATAAACATCCTTTTGGAGGCAGAACCTGTCTTCCCTTTGTCATGCTACGAGCATGTGATATGCACATGGCTCACAAATGACACACAGCCAATAGCCGTACGTATCAGGAGCAGAGGTGAGCTCATCTACATTTTCAAGGTAAATCCGTCAGTTACCTTACACTGATAAGGAACAAGTATATCAAAATTACGGGTCATTAACAGAGACATTTTTTTTGCTGTCACAAGTTACAAGTAGCAATAACTGTGCTTCAGCTGCACTGGCATAATTTTCAGCTATTGCCTACAAAGGCACTTTCTTCAACTCTTTTACTGCAATGTCCAGGCATGTTTTTGTAGCATATGCACAGATATGACATGTTAATACATATATGAATGGTTCTTTCCCTGTTGGTTCTCCACAAGGGAAGGGCGAGTGTGATGGAGTCTGTAGGGTTCAGGAAGCTTTGGTAACATTCTCTCACTGCTCTGATACAATTTTCTATTTCTTTTCAGCTAACAGCAGCAAACTTTGTAATTTGTAGTAGTACTTACTTACTCTGTGGCCACAAATGGCAGGCAGGTTACTAAAAGTTAAATTAGACTCATCAGAGAGCCTACGCAGCCTGCTGCCCATACATCTGATTTTCTACAGTATCAAATATTTGCACTAGACTGTGTCAGGAGGAGACTTATCAAAAGCAAAGGGAACCTTTTTCATCTGAAGAGCTACCACGGAGGGGAGGAAAAGGGTTAAGCATTACAAAAGTTCAAGCTGACTGCCAGCCCTTGCGCTCCGCTGCTTCACAGAGGTTTCCCTTTGATGGAAAGTATTTCAGTGACACAAGACACTCGCAGCTGAGGTAATCCGCTTCTGCTGCAGAAGCCTTGTGCTTGCCAGTGAGGGACAGTTCTGGGAAGAGCGGTGGCCAGCTTCTGTCCCTCCTCATGCATTGCTTGTGCATGAGAGCGTGCTGCAGGAGTAGTAAAGGGGATTGCACTGGGAAATGCACCAGATCAGGACAAATGGGCATTATTTACCTGTTGCTATGATGAAGAGCCTTTCTGACGCATGGTGAGCAGTCCCAGACGTTGTTAGGTTTTTCGTTCTGGAGAGCAGCACCACAACAATGCTTATGGATCACTGCAATCAAACGCGAGCCTTCAGAACAGATGTTGTACTGTCTTTCTCCCCTTCCCATTGATTCCTGGATGCACTAAATCCATATATGAGTATATTGTGGCTTAATGCATGAGTTGTCAGGAAACGATACTCAAAACCGGTAGCACTAGTTCCATTTCATGTGACTGACCAAACTTGTCACCTTGTCAACAACATCTTTTGTTATAAGAAGAGCTGTTCATGTTAACTCTTAATAGAAAATGATTTCTACAATAGTTTGTACTGTTCAAAACATTCATTATGGCTGACCAGAGCACACCGAGGCACAGAGCCTCAAAACTGACCTGAAAACACAGAGATGCCAAACACCTTTTGTAAGTTGTAAGCCTGTGCTGTTTGAGCAGTGTAAGGAATGTTGCAGGCAGTACAGGAATATGTATACACACAGTTCACCCTTGGCACTTTGGTATATCTGGCTACCCAGAGGATAATCCTTTATTAACCAAAAAAACCCCAAACAAATTAACTTCCTTTCATCCAAAAAGAAGAGACGAAATTATTGGTAGACACACCGACTGTAAAATTTTCGTAGATATATCTACATTCACCAAAAATCCTGGAATTTTTACAGCAGTAGAACCAGCTTTTCTTTTTCTGTTTAAGTCCAGTGTTTGGTGGCTTTGAGGAAGCACTGCTGTCCAGGTATGTGAATTCAGAGGCCATTTCACTCGAGAGAATAAGCAGTGTTTTTTCAGTTTTTGCTGTACCATATTACTTGTGGCAACACTTGCACGAGACACAACAGGGGAAAAACATTGTTTTAAAACAGACATCCTCAGATTATTCTAAATACTGATTCAGAAGTTTTAGAGATGGATTTTAAGTAGAGGTGGCCTTATTTAAAATAGATTCAGATTTCACATATCACAGAAAGGAAAGTGTTTTGGACTTGAGGTTAGCATTTTCTAAAGAAAGAGACTATTTGTACTGTTTGGATTTGGACCTAGTTTGGAATATGCATGAATATTTGGATCTAGGCTTACAGGCAGGGTAAGGCAGCATGAGCTGCCTGGAAGGAAATTGTGAATCAGGCTCTTAGTTTCCAGGCATTTCCAGGCATTGCTTTTCTTCAGAGAGCGAGCAAGCACGTTGGCATTCCGCCTTCAGTCTTCATTCAAACCAAATTCCAGTTGCAATATTGCCAATTCTAAGTGTTAAAAATCAGGAGATTAAAAAAATAAATAAATAAATTCCATGTATTTCTGTTTGCCGTCTGGTGTTTGAGACTTAATATGAGTTATGTTTTCAGGCTTTTCTCTGCAACCAGAAGAGACATCAGCTCTGATGGTAAGAGGTTGAGGGCAAAATGAGATTCTCAGAAAGCTTTTGGCTCTGAAAGCAGCACTTGAATAGAAATCCCAAATATTAGGAGATCCACACTATAAACCCCCATGAGTCAGAGCACATTACCATATAAGCTTGTGGGTCTTTTGTTGAATAAGAATTGTGTAGGGAGTCCAAAGATAATTTTGTTATATTCCACGTTGCTGAACATGCTCTCAATAAGAGTTAAAAAATTCATTTTCAAGAATCTGAAGCCTCAAAAAGAGCTTTTATTCTTTGAGCTGGATTTTATAGAGACCTGTCAGAAAATATACTAGATTTCAGTGTCCCTGTTATATGAGGTTCTCTGGATGCCACGTGTCTGTCTCCTGGAATAAGCTATAACATAGGAACAAGAAAGGATAAATGAGGACATTTGTTATAGCCCATGAATCCATCCAGCCCAAATCTGCCAATACATAAACAACACCAGATCCAAACATCTTGTCACATCTGTTTCATACACCAAACAGCTGGGTGCACAGATGTTTTGGTCTACTAGAGCGTATTAGGCTGAGTGCATTCTTCTTGTATGCTTAGTTATTTGTTTTAATTGGTTTTGATTATTTGACTTAAATCACTTCTGATGTTGCTGGAATACAGGTACTTTCAACGGTGACAGCTGCCACGAGCACATGAGAGGAGACATTAGTAACCTAAAACTTCTGGGTGAGAGATCACCAGGAGCAGGCCCTGAACTTAAGGACATCGACTTCAGAAGTGGCAACATTACTCTCTGAGTTAGAAAAGACACACAGAGCTTCTGGGCAAGGAAATGAAAGTTAAACAGCTAAATAACATATGTCTCTGTATAAATTATGTACAGACGCACATATACATATATACAATTACATATATATAATAATCATGAATGACAGAGTATCTTGCTGATTTCTCCCTGCCCTTCTTCCCTGAATCCATTCTGTCTTCCTATCCTATCCTTATCCTTATCCTTATCCTTATCCTTATCCTTATCCTTATCCTTATCCTTATCCTTATCCTTATCCTATCCTATCCAATTTACTTCCAAAGCTTTTCAAAGGCAGGTTTGGGTCTCTCTCATCCACATGGTTAAACAGCCAGCATGCCTATGAGGACTGTAAATAATAGATAGCATTTCTTCTGAAAGGGGATACACCCAGCGGCTCAGTGATTCCCAACGCCACTCAATCTTTTCATGATCCATTTCGGATTCACGGGGAAGAGCCCTTTTGCAAACTGCACCTCCCTGAGCACCTGGCATGTGTGTCAGTGCTCCCAGTGGAAATATTGAACCAGCCCAATGTTCCTCAGCTAACAAAAGCAGAAACAATCACAGACCAAGCTGGTCTGGCTTCCAGCCAACTTTAATTAATTAAGTTCCACCAAGCATCACACATTTACCTCTAAGAAAAAATTCTGTTTGTATTAAACCAAAATCTGGGGAAATGTATCACCAGATCCTCACCAGAACTTAATCCCAGTTTCTCAGAGTGCAGGACAACACCCCCTAACTGCTATTTCAACCTCAGGCTGCTTCCACAGGGCACTGAGCTGTGCAGCCTCCACCGTCTGCACCGCTGTCACTCAGAGTGCTTCCCGACAGCATTCCCTTTGGGCTGTCTCTGTGCAGACTGCCTCTTGCACTCAGCTCAGGAGTCCAGGGGCTTCCCTGCCTGCTCCCTCCATCCTGTCATTGTTCTCTATATCCCTTTGGGAAGCTTCATCCTTGAGGACATACCACACAAGTCCTCTGTGCCATAAGAACCTGTACGGAAAATGACCCAGCTGGCACAGACCCTTGTGAGCCTTCTTGCAAGCTCAGGAAACACGAGAACACCTCTTTGCTCCTTTGACAGGTTTGTTTTAAAATCTACAAAACAAAGAGGAAGGAGACAATGCCATTAGGGGAGGAATTTTCCCTGAATAGTGGAAAATGCTTTGTACCTATCACTAGTAAACAGGCAGGAGGGAATCCTGTCCTTGGTGTCACCGGCGGGACGTTGGCTCACCTCTAGTCATTCTATACGCACCGTGACATTTGCAAGTCAGACTTCTCTCTTATGTCTCTTGAGCACTTTCCATGAGGCACCAAATAGCTCATTTCTCTCTCCTGGGAACACCTCCCTGTCATCCATCCAGTGTTACTGTGATACTATGTCACGAGTCACTTAAAATTAATTACAATCGCTCTACTTTTACTGAACCTTAGAGAATCAGATATCGCTCCTCCTCCCCATGCCTTGCTGTGACAGAGAATTTACACCTTCTGAGTCCAGCACAGCTATCCGATAACCTTTGAAGTTACCTGCAGCTCTTCATAAACTTTTAACATACAACAGAATTTCACTTTGACTAAATTTTTCATTAAACTCCTTTTCCTGATCTCTGACCCAAACTATGGGAAAAAAAATAAAGCAGTCTTGTTTCATTCAGTGTTAGAACTTGCACAAATAAAGTTAGCGTGATGCTCTCACTTGATATAAACAGCTGAGAACCACCATTGTATTCCAATACTGCTCGTATAATGCATTTTTGGAAACATCAAACAGTGCAACTACTTAATTGTTGAGCTCACCATGTTACAGGAGCTTGCCCTGTGCTACTGAATTAGAAAGACTGATGAACATTTTTGCCTCAGGTAAATCATTTGCAACAGAAATTTATTCAGTGAATGTAGTTTATTTTCTGTTCAAGGACTATCTTCAGGGAAGTTGCTGTTTCCTGGAGATGGTTGTAATAAAAGCTAAAATTAACAAAATAGGTGTTACTATAGGCATCACCAATAATATTCCAGGAAATAAATTAAAGAACTCAATCTATGCATATTTGTGCATGTAAGGTCATAGTTTGATTTCCTCCCATTGCTCAGGGTAGTTAACCTTCATCACCTGAATAATCACGCAAATCAAACAGGAGCCTTGCAAGAATGCTAGTAAAGCATCTCAAATCTGTTCAGACACTGTAAGCTTTTCTTTATCCTTAGAAAGGCTGTATTTTGTGAGGCTGGGATGGTGTTCAATGGCAAAATTTCTACTTCACAGGGGTTTGAGTGCCAAATAAAGGTAATGCACAAGTATGAATGTTTGCTATTTCCTGCTGTGCAAAGAAGATGACTACATTTGTAGTGCTGGAGGTTCAGATGGGAATGGCAGAGAACGTATGGTTGATATTGTATATTATCATTTTGTGTCAAGGATTTGGAATGCCATTTCATGGGTGATGGGGGTGGGCAGGAGGGTGAAGATAGAAGAGTGTTAATAAACAACCTTATTGCTTCCTACTCCTTGTAATTTGTTTGCTTTTTTAACAGAAGAAATCCTCTTTGTACCTTATGTCAATCATAGCTGAGAATATGAACTCTTTTTGATGTGAATAAATGAATGTGAATGTATGTGAATAAAGTAACATGCCATTTCCTATCTGGAAATTATGCATACAGTTCATATGGTGAAAATCCATTTTCTCCTTAAGCCCACACTGGTGTTTCAAATGCTGATGTTCTTGTAGAAACGAGGAAAAAAATTGTGGGTTGGAGTTGGCTTAAAGGAGAACAGTCAAGATTTGCAAGACCATCATTTGGATTGAGTGAAGTCCTTTTCCTTTTTACTCCTTAGTTGTATTCAAACAGCTTGTCAGTTTTTAGCCTTCTTTTGAAAGTAACAGTCAACAGTCGTAGCTCTGCCATGCCCAGGGACCAGCAGCTCCGTGCCGTCTGTTGGCCAGGACGGAAACAAACCTGGGGCTGCTATAAGTGTGAAAATTCTCAGTAGGGAAGCAGCTGTGTTTTGATCCTCCCAGAGCATCTTGGAAACTAGCAAGGGGAATGATAATTACGAAAACGATATTATAATATTCACATTTAAATATATAGGTTTTATAGTTGCTCCCTTTTCAATATGCATTTGCTTAGGCACAAAAGGTCGCGTGTGTACAAGCTGCATATGCTTTGCCTCATGCCGCAGCATATACGTGAATCACATGTGTTGTACATGAACATGGCTGTGATAAAATAGATGTCCAGAATAGGGTAGGGAGGAAAAGCTTGTTTCCCCATCTGCTGATAAGTGCCAGAGTCATACCAAATTCAGTTAGTACCTACCATTTCTGATGCTGGGGAGCCTGCTACTACATGGAGGGTCGTTCTGAGCATGGCTGCTAAACCAAGCATATTTGCAAATGGTAGAAACCCATCCTATCCCTGCAGAAAATGTTGCATGGGGATAAGTAGGTTAAACCTAGTAAGGAAAAGGTAGCTTGAACTTGTTGCCAGCAGGGAAGAGAGGACATTTTGTAGGCACTGTAGACTGCTGAATCGGAGTGGTGATAACCACTTTATTTTATAAAGTTTCATGGCCTAGCCCACCTGTTCAGAAAGACAGTGAGGTTCATAGTTGCCTGTTGAAATATGAACTAAATGAATGAACTGAATGAATAAAAAATGAACTAAAAGTGTGCATACGAGTTGCAACTCGTATGTCTATCAACAACACATATCATGCGGATGACATTTGCACAGGCCACGAGTAAACGTGTTGGTAGGGCCTACCTTGAGGGTGACGGGGGAGATGGATGAACAAGAAGGGCTGAAGCATTCAGCTTCAGTAACTCCCAAGAAAACATTTTGTACCATTTCACTCCACAGATCTATGGCTACTTACACAAGTAGATCTGCCCCAGTATTTCTCTCAATTTGATTTTCCTTTTTTACCCTCAGGATTTTACAGTATGTCAGTTTTCGGTGCTTGAATTTTTACACCTGTTGTTTGTATGCAGGGTATTAACATAATACTCCAAGATGTGTCTGACTTTAAAAGTTTGTGTTGCCATTAAGCTATTTTCCTTTCTCTTTTTTTGTGAGAGACGGACAATTAAAAACATTCCCACTATTTGTAAATTCTCCTTGTGAGGAACACAGCAGATTGCCTGGATCTTCTGCTTGTTGTTCTGGCTTCAGTTTCAGAACTGAATGCACTCCTTCTGCTCCGTCTGTTTGAGTTTTGACAATGCAAAGGATGAAGCTGGAGGAAGTCCCATATATAAGCGAGGTCTATGCTTCTGTTTTATCTCATTTTTAATTGAATTTCAGTAGGATTCTGCTTTTATGTAATTTGGTGCAGGAGGATACAGAGTTTTTGTAGTACACTTTCTGCAACTACGAGTTCTCTCTTGTCACAAAATGATAACATATAATGGGCATTGTATTTAAGCACAGCTGATGTTTTCCACTAGTACCCTTTTCCTGCAAAATAAGTTATTCTGCACACATTCAGTTGCTAAAATACATATAGGAGTAGCAAAAAACTTTGCTATTGAATGCATTAGCATACATTTTTCCTCTTAATTAACTGCATGTTAATTATTCATCAAGCAGAAAACAAACTAGTGCATTTCCTTCAGCTGATTATGCAGTCAGCTTTTGTAATATGTCCTCTTTTTACTGGACAAAGGAACAAATCCTCACTTGGTGGATGTATGTAGGTGTTCCCCTCCACTGCAATGTCTCACTAAAAGCCTTTTCTTTCAGTTGAATTTTCTTTACAAACTTCTCTCTTGACATTTTCTACCCAGCCCAGCTTTGTCTTGTAGGTAAAAACTCGGCATTTTTGAGGTCCGCTATATTTTGCAAGGGTGTCATGCTGGTAAGGCAAATGCTGCAGTAAGATTTTCTGTTGTCAAAAATCATTCCTGTATGCAAGCCTATCCACATAGACAGGATAACTTGCCTTTGTGGTGCGTTTATGACATTTTATACAGACAAATTTACAAAATCTGGGACTGTGTAATGAGTTATTAATTAAGTATTAATAGCATTCTTTTGTAGCTTCATATGTATTAAATATTTTTTATAAAATATTCTGCAATGTATTACAGATGAAGTGAGGAACACGATCTTCACAAATGATCAGCCTGAAGTATGAGTTTAAGTTTGCTTGTATAGCCCAGTTACACATTTGTCTGTATTGTGAAACCAACAAACTTTTATTAGCAAACAACTTTAACTGCTAAGAGTTGGTTAAAAGAACATATGTCATTATATGCTCCTTTTATAAACAAAACAGGCAAATGTAGAAAACTTTACAAGCTCATCGTGTAGCTTCTTTAAGTGCACAGCTTAACAGTTCGCAGGATTGAATACTATAAAAGAAATTAAAAATTCAATTAGAGCACAGCATTATGAGAGCATTAGAAATGAAGTTGTTGTTGTATTGTGTTAACAGAAAAATTCTGCTTTGGGGTGTTGTAACAAGGCTATGCCTGCTGCCAGGGCTGGCTGGACTACATGGGTGGACCTGTGAGTGAGAAGACAGCTGTCTGCCTGGGAAATTCAGAATGTTTGCTCTGCTGGAAACACAGAAGCCTAAAATTTGTGACATGCAATGTAAATTCGTACCATATAATTAATTCATATAATTTATAAGAACTACTAATAAAAAGCAGTGCAAAAATTCGTCTACCAAGCTGTGTGAGCTTATCGAATTCAGACCAAAAATGCTGATCTGGGCAAAAAACAGCAGCGAAAGAAAAGAAAGTTCACTGCAGAAGCTTGGATTCAAGCAGAAGCAGGGGAAGGATCCATCTCCCCTAGTCCAAGCCATGGAAAATCAGATATCTGATCTGATCCAGAATCTGAACCAGTCAACAGCAAGTGAGAGAAGGTCACCTCTAGAAGGGTGACGCACCCAAGCTTTGGAGAAGTGGTCCATGTGAGATGGGCCACCCCACAGCGAGGCCTAGGTCGCTGGCTTTGGTGAAATGCTGAGGTTTCCCAAGGCTAACCTGCAGGGAGGGTCACCCCTCCTGGGACCCGAGACTACCGTGCCGATTGCCTCTTCCAGAGGTACAGTAGCTTTATTAGGCTGTAAATCTTTAACTTCAGGTCTTGGACATCCTCAGGAAGGACATAAATTGTCAATGAATTTGTTTTATGTTTTTTGTTGTTTTGTTTTTTTTTTTAATGTTTGTGTACTGGTGTTTTAGTCTGCTGACATCTGTGTTTCAGGTGCAAGAGTTTGTACACAAGACATGTGCTGTCTATGCCAGTCATAGCTCTGGGCAGTTTTCTGCCTTCGGGCTCAACTTATGTTCCTGCAGCAGATTCTAAACAGCGGCATTCTGCAACCAAAAGGGAGAGCGTGCCAAGCCCTTTGGCACAGTCCTGCTGACAAAGTCCTCCTTTCCCAGGACAAGGAAGGGCAGGGCTGGGCTACAATGGCCCATTCAGCCTCTTGCCTTCACAGCGATGCTGCCCGTACGTGAAGGAACAGCGAGAACTGCTTATCTCCCTGTGGATCCCAGCCTGCCGTGCATTTTAGGGTGGACAGATGGAAGCCCCACTGGAGCTAGCTGTGGAGGGAGTGCAGATTAATTGCTATCTGACTGTTGCAGAACAGTACCGATTTCACTTGCCTGGAAAGTGGTGTGTGTTCCAAGGCGATGGAAGAATAACATTTGCCTGATGCTATTACTTCTCTTGTTCTCCTGCCTGCAAGAGGAAGAAAGAGGCACGGTACTGCATGGAAGTCTGTTTCCCCGCTGAGGAGAAATAAAAGCACCTCATCCTGCAGGCACATAATTTTGTTAGTCTGCTTTGCCAATTACCTGTTTTTAAAGCACTTTAAATTAGATTCAATTCAATTCTGTTTCACTTTCAAGTCATAATATTGTTTAGAAACATCATAGAAACACAGACACAAAAAAAGTTCTCCATGGTTAAAAAAAGAAGAGGGCTGACGTTTCTGTCTTTGCTGCTGACTGCTGGCTCCTTTGCTTGGCTTCAGAGGAAGCCCCACACATCAGCCCCGAAAACCTCTTAGCACCTCTGCCCCTTGTGCCCGCCTTGTGACTCCACGAGGTGGATGCAGTTGTTGGCACATTATGGGACCCACTGAGGTGGCAACAAAGGAGACCTCCAAGCCATAGCTTGAAAAGGTGATGAGGCTTTAGTAAACATGAACAGAAAGAGCATGTGAGGAAAGAAGGGAGGTCTGTAGCCCTCGCTGCCGTGGTGTTTGCTGAGCAGCGATAACAGCAGGTCTCAGCTGGGATGTGCCGGGGGAAGGTACGTGTTGTCCCTGCTGTCTCCAAGGGACAGCCACCCATGCAGCAGTGACTGGCTGCGTCTGGCAGAAGGGGTTCTGGAGTGAGAGCAAAGATGGTCTGCTGTGCAGAATAGATATGAGACGTAGTGCTAGCAGCAGAGCAGAAAGAAAAAAGAGCCAGTTGTGTGAATTTCCCCGTCTCTGAGACCTCTCGGGTCAGCATCTATTGAAAACTGTGTTACTTATTATTCTGGCTCCCAGGCTCCTTTACTGAGCATCTTGAAGACATTGCTTTGAAACAGTAAAATAATATTTGCACGGTGCAGAACAAAATTTAGAACTCTTAGTTCTTCAGACAGCCTCTAGTATTTTTGAGAGCTTAGACAAAAGCTTAGGAGCATCTGTGTCTGTTTAAATTGATGGATGTGTGCAATTACTCCATTGAAACTTATCCCAATATAAATGCAGTTATACCAACACTGAACTGGTGCAAAAACAGAATCAGGTCCCATATAATTGTCTGAGTCTTGAAATTGTTACACATGGTTATGGAAGCTGCGCCAGTTTATTTTTACCATTATCTAACACACAAAAAAAGTATTTCTTTGAATTTTTCTCCTTGTAGAGGCATGTAATGTGCTTTAGTGAAGTTAATCATGTGCAGCCTCAGGTGACTACTGCTTGTATTTCTAGTTTATTTTCTAGCCTTCTTTTCATTCTCCCTTATTAATAGACGTGCTGAGGTTTCAGAGGACGCTTAACTTTCTAGAAGCCATTTCTCTTCAACTAGCTGTGACACATGCCCGCCTGATGGATGCACAGTACTCACTTTCTCTGCAGACGAGTATCTGATTTCATTGGGAGTCCTCACTGACTCTAATATTGCTGAGACAGCTGCTCATCTTTCTTTTTTTTTTTTTTTTTTCAAGGAAGCACCATGTACTCACTCTAATTACAAATCCTGTGATCTGGCCATTCTTCAGCTTTTGCAGCCTGCCCGTAACTCTCCCTATTGGGGTTTTAAAGATGATCAGGAGGTGGAACATCTGACCCCCCAAAAATATTCAGTTTCATTTATTGCTTATTTTTGCACTGATCTCACTTTGGTGTCTTTAGTGGGGTCAGACGGGTAAGAAATGAAAAGGCTATTTTTTTTAATTTTGATTTTGATTTTAGGTAAAAGGGACTGGGAAAGCAAAATTGTAGCTCCCTGGCTACCATTTTGTGTGTAAGGATGTGATACCCGATGTATCCTTTGTGGCTGTTCCTAACAGTTTTGTGGAACCTTCCATTTCTGATAGCAGGGTGAATTCAGTGGTTTGATTCACGGAGTCTTAGTTTGATAGCTGCCGATGGCTGTGGCACACGATTGTTGTTGTAAATGGTGCCCATAGGCACCATGTTAAGGGTGAACATACAGAAATAATTAGCCACTTTTCTAAACAGTTACTGTTTGATGACTACCTAATTAAAATTCTTAAACGAATCAGTGGCACATACCATTGGAAAGTCCATCCCAGCTACATTTAGATTATTAAAAGTTATAAATATTGATAGAGGTCTGCAGAGAAGCTCCACTGAGCCAAGGAATGTGTCCAACCAGTGGTGTCCCGAGGTGTGGGGCTGGGTGTACCAGCCCACACAACTGCACAGGGCACCTGCCTCCTTAGCTCAACCATTGCAACACCTTAAACTGGTGTTATAAAATACCTAAGCTTCAAGAAGTATTGTCTTTGTGAGTTACCATGTTCTAATCAGCACATTCCTCTAAGTGATGGCTCACAGGGTCTGTGCAAATTTCCTGCTGATTCTGGTTCATGTACACAGAAGTATGCACATGCATTCTCTTCTAATATAAAATCTACCTTGTTGTATGGACATGGGTATTCCTATCTTTGAGTCCTCTATCTTTGTCTCTCAGTCACTGTGTAAGCAGTGCAAAAGCAGAGCATCCATCACTGGAGAAGGATGACCAGATTTTTACTTAGTCTGTAAGCATGTGGAAGATGTTGGTGTGAAATTAATGTATCTTTTAAGCTATACTTTTAGTATATAATCTCTGTGTAACTCAGGATTTTCTCTGCAAGTCAGTGAAAGTCTTGTCAAGACAGTTTACATGGCCAGTATTCACTGATATGTTTTTGTCCTACATGGTTTGTTTTCACCTTACAAGATGATGGCATTTCTTACAATGCCTTTTGGCCACATGGAAGACAAAGCCCTGGATAAACAGGATCCTCTTTCATGTTCTTACCTTGTCTTAATCTCTCTGAAATCTGAAGTAATTTCTTTGTTGAAACAAGTATATACCAAAGACTATTCAGAAGTTCTTTGGTTGGCCTTCTCCATAGCTCTGTGTTTACTTACAGCCCAACAAAACGTGAATTTGGCAGCATTGTGCTGATTTGTCCTCCAAGTATTATTTTCATAAGTGTCTATCTTCCAGAAGATAGCACTGACTGCCCACTTGAGGATGTGCAGAAAAGCACAGTCCAATGAAAAGATCCACTCAATTATCTGAGAGTATCTCTGTTTTTCTTTTTTAAATTGCTTTGTTTACCATAGAGCCTATATTGATATATATATTTTTTTTTAAATCTCAGTCATGTGACCAAATGGTTTGAAAGATGCATTACAAAATAACAAAAAAAAAAAAAAAAAAAAGACTTTTCCTCTTCATTTTCAATGACTTCCAGGCCCTCTAAATCAGATCTTGGCCTTGGCTGCTGCCATTTCATGCCCTTTGTCCCCTGTTGCTGTTCAGTTCTGGCAAAATCCTATTCCTTTCTAACTGATACAAGCTCCTAATACGTATATATCTGGTAAACATACTGTTTGATCCAGAAGATTCAAAAATTACGCTATTTGTCTAAGATTTGAAAACAGCCTTGTGTAGATGCTATAATCTTTGACCCCTATCTGTTAAGCATTCATGACACCCAGAGATATGCAGTAGTAGTTACTCCCTTAAACAGTCTTATTAAGTAAGACAGTGTAATATAAATCGGTGAGGAAAAATCAAATGACTGAGTGAAATCCTGATCTCACTGAAGTCCATAGCAAAACTCCTTCTTTAGCAAAACTTCTTTATTTATTTTGGATCTGGATCTTTATTTTGCCACTTTTGAGCTAGAGGGAAGCTTTTGGCATTGACATCACTTTATCAAAAGCAAGCACTGTATCAACAAAAATGATGTCCTTGAATGGTGAGTGACATGGTTACTATTTCTGCCTCATGGAAAGTTAATTGTGAGTTTGCAAAGCTTTCCACAAGTCTCAGTTAAATCACGCCATAAGTGCAATATCCATGTATGTATTTTAAATGTGTGTATCCTTCCACAGTGATCATAATAACTCATTCAGAAAACCAGAGGGAGATGCAGCATGGCATACATAAATATCCTCTAAGACTAGAATAAACGGGGACTGTAAACTGGTATACATTAGTTCTCACCATTACTGTACTTAATATCTTTGTTTCTGAACTTAGAAGAGCTACAAAAATCTGTAAATTTTCATTTGCACTTTGCTGCTACTCTCTGGTAGTGTAACAAGCAACACAAAAGGGGAGCATTAGAAAATATTCCCAGATGTTCGGCTTGCTAAAGCACTGCACATGTGCCCGCTGTCTCTGGTATTTTTAGATTTCTCTGAGATCCAAAACACTATCAAACCCCAAGAGTTTTTCCTCTCTGAATCTTCAATCCATGCTGTGTGGCACTTGTTTGTATTGTACAGTGTCAAAGCAGGGGCTGAATGATCAGATACCCTGGCACTTTGATGTATTTTCAGAAAAAAAGAAATTAGGCTTAGGAATGCATTCTTTAGTTTCTCTGGCAAAATCCTTACCCAGTAATATTCTCCCTAGTGTGTTATGGAGTTAAAAAGAAGAAAAAAGTCCCTCTTATCCACAATCTTCTTCCTCATAAGCCACACACTGATTTTTCTACTCCTGCCCTGGTTTCTTTATACTCCCCCGCTCGCTGCCCACTCTGTTTCCTCTCATGTAAGACATAAAAAAATATAGCATTTCTCCTGAGGACCATGAGTTTGAACAAGAAATCCTGTCTACAGCACATTTGAAGATGACACCTGTTTCATATTTAGAGCAGGTTCTGAATTTCAGCAGATACTGCTGTTTCCCAAATCTGACTACTGCACTAACATAAATTGCTCAAGACTCTGTATCTCCTTTCATCCTAATCTTTCCCATTCTCTCATCCTGCCCCTTCCTCCCTCCCAGGAATTCTCTGTCAGGCTCTTCTTTTCGTCTGACCACCACACAACATCTAATCATCCCCTTCCACCTCAGCAGCTCATCTCCGGTATTAAGCACACGGCGATGCTTGTTTCCTACGCCGCTCGCTGCGAGCGTTAAATGGCTGATGGGATCACCTTGTTATATTGCTAGTAAACATGTAGTGCCTCTGGGAGAACAGCTACAGCTTCGGGAAGCCTGCAGGAACGTAGCCGAAATGCAAACTGACAAGAGGGAGCTTCAGCAAGGAGAGGTTCCTCCCTGCCGCACAGGCCCCTCTCAACCAGCATGGGAGGTGTTTTCGCTGCTATTTCCAGCTTTGGCATGAGGAGTCTCCCGAGATATTTTTATAAGAGGTTTTTTTTTTAATTTAAAAAAAAAAGCCTCTGCATGTCCCTCCTGTACGCTCTGTGCTGGCTGCCTACGGGCTGTCAAGTGACGGACAGAAGGAGGGACTGCGGCCAGGGCGGTGGGACGAGCCAGCAGGACATGTGAGCCACATGGAGCCTGTGTCGCCAAGGGAAGCATGCCTTGGCAGGTCTGCCTGGTCACTGACCCCACACCAGCTCAAACCACTTCTGGGTAAAAGGTTCCTTTCTGGGAAAGGTGTTTCTTAAGATTCAGGCTATCTGAGTGCTGCACTTTGATACCTTGTCAAATTTCTGCTGCCATCATGGCAAGTGCTATTTGCAAAGCAGGTGTTCATGTGCTTTTGAACGTCTTAGTTAAATGGTGATAGATAGTTCTGTGCACGCACCAAGACCCGGACTGCTAGTCTGAGCAATGTAGCATGTATAGCTTATGTCTCATTACATAAGAGTTTATAAGTTGAAATGGCTTTAATGGAAAAAGTCTAATACAACAAAGAACCTCAGTCCCCAAAATAAGATAACTGTAGAGTCATAAAATCATAGAAAAATTTACATTAGAAGGAACCCTTGGAGGTTTGCAGCCCAACCTCCTACTCAGAGCAGGGTTAGCTTCAGATTGAGAGTAGGTTGCTCAGGGTTTCATCCTTCATCTGAAAACCTCCAAAAACAAAGATTACACAGCCTTTCTAGACCTTTTTTCTCAAAATCAATGTGCAATTTTAAAATATATCTCAGGTCCTCAGGTAAGAGTAGGATATGCTTTGCTCCTTTGCTTGGAGAATCATGCAAGTGTTCAGGCCAGGAGTTACTCCTGTGACTCCAGCAAATGTACGTGGCTAAATTCCAGAGGGTTTTCCTGGAGCTTTTATCACCAAGGTCAGAGGATTATAAAGCTACCAGTTATGAGTACAGTGTGAAAATATGCCCACGTAACCGAATCTGGCCTAGCTTTACCTCTTGGATGCCCACCAGCCTGCTGCGTGAGGATCCAGACATTGGATCTTTCACTTGAATTTTTATGGAGTATGGACAGAGTCCAGGCAAATGCCCCTGTTTATTTCATCTACCTGCTCCCTGACACCTGCTTTTGAGACCTCATGGCTTGACTCCTTAGTCAAGATCCAGTGCTCTTCTGTCTTTTCTTGTATTGGTATTTCCACTGTAAAGGTTAACATTCAATTTCTACCTAATTATTCAAGAGTTTGGCACTTGTTAGTGGAAAACACATACATGTGGATGCATAGAGCCTTTGTGTAGAGTTTCTGAACGTAACAAAGTCAATTACTTAACAGAAAATTACAGAAGAATGTACTAGCTCTTGCTGACTTAAAAAGCTTCAAAGACATGGTGAGTGTTCTTTCCTTGGGAACTGGGCAGGGAGTTCAAGCATCAGGAAGGCAGAACTCCCCATGACCCCACAAGGCTCCCACACGAGCGTCCTGAGCAGGAGCTGCTGAACCAAGCCTTGAACTGAGAGCTCAATTTGGAGCTTCATAAAAAAATTCTCCGCTTTGTCACAGTTAAGAGTCTATCTTGCAAAATTATCTGTTTCAAGTAGCAGCGGGAATGTATGTCTATGTCACATTTCTTAAACGATATTTTAATTTAGCAAAATTTAGCAAGTCTATGAAGTATTTGGTAAGAAAGGAAGGGGAGTGCCACTTTAACGAAGTAAATAAGTTTTCAGCAGTGTCAGAGTACAAATGGTTCACAGCCTGATTTGGATGTGAGATCTTTGTGAATCTACAAAATTGTGAATGAATTAACAAATAAGAGACAACTCGACACCAGGGAGGGCAAAGCAGTGCGGACCAGTGTGATGGCTGGAGCAGCAAAGGTAGAGCTCATCACCAAGTGTGTGTTGTTGCTTGAGTGACAAGAGGCCAGATGCACTGAGGCTAGTGAATTTGCCAGGAGCGTGGTGAAGTGTGCTGATGTTCCTTAGCCTGTTGTTCACTTCTTCACATGCAGAGGTGCACTGGAAGGCAAAGAAACCAATCTCTGGGCTTTACATTCTTTAACTGTGAGTTAAGATTTACATCCTTTGGTCAGCAATTGGTATACTGGGAAAGCTCTGTGTTTCCAATGGGAGTATGATGAGTAACCAACTGGATCTGCTGTAATCACCTGTGCTGTGGTTCCTAAGACAAAATTACTAAGTCTTATTTGATGCAAAACATTTTACTTCTTATTAATTATTATTATTTTTTTTAATCAGAAAGGCAGACGAGATAAAGCCCTCAACCCCTCACTACTCACCAAATACACAAAACAATAGCGACATGGAATATGGGCTCTAATTTCACAGGTGACCTGTGACATCTGCAAACACAAACAATCCGAGCCACACCTCAGACTCTCCTTAAAACCAGCTCAGAAATAATCAGCAGTACCCAGGGCATGATCCCTCTTAAGGTAAATATCTATGCTTGGCCAGATGAATTATTGACTAAACTCCAATTTCTATATTCACTCTATCTCCACTGACAATAAAGGAAGAACACGGGAAGTCCACCTAGCAGGTGGACTTTGCAGACATCATCAGGAATCTTACTTCTAGTTCCAGAAAATTTCATTTAAAATGACCTTGTCCAAGTAACCCTTCTGTGAATTAAGGCCGTGTCCACTGTGGCAAACTCCGGAGTGCAAGTCCCTAGAGGAATCAGAGAAGAAGGAAAGCTTCTCCAGATAAGAGAGAATATTGAAGGCCATGATGGGATACTTTCGTCCTTCTTACTGAAAAAAAAAAAAAAAAAAAATTATACTAAAATACGAAGAGTTAGAAATTAGAATTTGCAGAAATATTCTTTAGAACAGCTTCACATATGCAGGATTTCTTTTTTGGTTTTGTTGGAAAATGTAATAGAAGCAGCATCTTAGAAAGGTTTAAGAAAAGCACAAACAACTCTCAGTGTGGTTTTATTTTCTTGGTAGGTGATCAATTTAAATGTCAAAAGAGACCAATTGGAAAATTCTTTAAAAAAAAGTTAAATTGAACATATTCAAGTGGAACTTGTTCCCTTTATATATTCATGTGTTTTATATTCTGGTATAATTATTTTAAAACATGACTAAAATACAATGAGTTTGATTAAGATGGTTTTAATAAGGAGCACAGAAAATGTGTCTGTATGTAATAATAACAATGAGCCCCATATTTCACAGTTTAATTTGCTGGGTCAACATCTAATGCTTTTCCCATTAGCATTGGTGTGATTTGATGTGGAAAATAATCCCGTTTCCCAACAAACTTTAGGAGATAACAAATATTTAATGACACCCTACGTAGAAACAATAAATAAATTTGAGTTGCTCTTGGACTCCTGTGGAAAGAGGTTGTGAAAATTTTATAAGTTGGGAATTAATAAATTATAACCTGGCTGTTAAAATGTGAATCACTAAAGACTCTTGACACCCTTTTCCTTTCTCTAATTAGAATTTAAAAATAAATAAATGAACAAATAAACTTGTCATGTTTAGCGGCTAACTTCTCTGCACAAGTTGCGAAAGTAAGAAAAGTTGATCATATATAGTTTGCATATTTTCATTTACAAATTGCAATTTCTGGAAAGGACAGGGATGAGGTAAAGGACCAACAGGATAAAACATAACTCATTTTTGAAATGTATTGTAACATAGAAAACAATTACCCACAAAAATTCCTGGAGCATCAAGATTTTTTACAGTGCTCTGTATATTAAACAGTCATAAGAATGGACAACGCAATTTTCATTTAGTAAAGCACAGTTACCTCAAAACACTTTTATTTGTGCCTTTATGCATGAACATTTTGTATTCAAATTCAGAATGAGCGGAAAAAAAACCACCATAACAATGATACGAGGACATTGGTTAAAACATTGTATGTACTGAGTAGTCTGTGGAGCTCAGATATTTGTCTGGGAAAGGTGGGAATTGTTTAAGTGTTTGCCTGGCTCTGGTAACCCGCTGGTTCTTCATAACCTTTCCTCTCTGCTGAGCTCTCCCTGTGCCTACGTGGAAGGGGTAGTTGGTCCTTCCTGGACTGTGAAGACTCAGGGATGAACAGAGGGAAAAAGAGTGAAAGCAGGCCCTTGTTCCTCAGAGCAGAACGAAGGCAGGCTTAAAATGTAACTGAGTCTGCATTCATATCTGGGATTCTCTTGTCTATCTTGTGAACTACCTGGCTTTCTCTATTGGCCTTCGAGAGTCTATGAGTAACGAGTCTATGGAATTCCATGAAGGGCAATTTGTTTCCTATCTCCTACATGTGTATTCAGCTCAAGCATGGGGATCTTTTGTTCAGAACAGAGTACATGCTCTTATTGACTAAAATGTCCATGCTATAATGAAAGTCCATAATCTTGTCTGCTTACTTCCACTTTCTTAGTGTTCACTGTATAGGGCAAGACATGAAGAAACTTGTTAGTAGATAACACTAAAGGATGATTGGGCAGGCCTTGTACCTTCCACTTAAAGTTATTTCTGTTGTTTTTCATGATCTGGCTAATTCTCACGGACATTTTATTATCTCTTGTTCCTCTTTTCCTCAGTATTTATGACTCACGATGTCATCATGTATAAAATTGGTCAAGATTAGATTGGCTGCCTCTGCTGAGCTGGAATTAAGTTTAGTGTTTTGCTGAGCTGGAATTAAGTTTAGTCTTTTGTTGATCCCATGTAGAGAAAACTACTGCATAATCTGATTGGGCTAATGACTCATATTGGCTTTTGCTGAAATATCTCTTTTATTCATCTCAGCAAGTATCTCCTTCTCCAGATTTTCGTGATTCCTCATACTTGAACTCCTGTTACAGGGTTCTACATTTACAAATTCTGGCACTGTTTGTTAGCAGGTAGAGCCAGACAAAGCCCAGTCAGAACAGCAGTGTCAAAATCAGAGCGCGTCATTCTTTTACCTAAAGAATTACTGTGGATTTTCCAGTCTTATTTTTCAATCAGGTCTGATAACAATCTTGGAAGCCACCTGAAAACATGGACCTACCTGAAAAACAAATGTTACTGCCTGCACTCTTTTTAGTACATGCTATGTGGGTGCTACAGCTAGAGTTTTACTGCCCTTTGCACATAGTGTGCATTTGTTTCTGAGATGATTCTTTGTCTGAAGAACAGCTAATTGCCTTACTTCATTGCTGTGTGTTCTTCCTTCTCAACAGCATGACACCGAGTGCTCATATAGGTGTATGCACCGGAAAGGTCCCAAGGAATTCCCCTCCAGACATCTACTATTCCCAAGCCCTGATCTGGCTGAGGAACAGCAGACTTCCCCCTTCACAAACAACGTGGCTCTTCAGGAGGCAAAGCACATCCAGGAACCAGGATGGAAGCTGTAGGCCATCCAGGTATTCTCTTCATTGCCATGGTTTTCTGTGGTCAGCTGAGCATGGCTTGTGCTCATGGAAGCCTGCTCTACAGCTGAGCAGAATCAGGCTTTAATTACACCATCCTGTGTCACTTTCTTCCTGTGTCACAGTACTTGAAATGGTGGGTACAAGTCTCCTAGCGTTAGGCTCCAGTCACCCTCCACAAAAGCCATGCTGTAGGCTAAGCCCAGACCTGAGGAGTGGATCCTGTTCTGATCTTCCCTGGTCCACTCTCTGTGTGGCAGTCTTTAGGTCAAGAAGACCATCTGGGGCCATGGCAGAGAAAGAGACAACCAAATGCAAATAAAATATCCAAGCCTTTTTTACCTGATGTTTGAATCAGGTCCATCCTTTCTGGAGATATGCAACCTGTTTTAGATATATATATATATATATGTGTATATATATATATTTAATGGAACTAAAAGAGGATAAAATATTTTCCTACGGATTTATTCTGCTTCTGTTACTGTCTTATTATGGTTCTAGGGGTTGCCTGTGATTTCACTGATGAGCTGTATCTGATTATTGTTCAGGTCTGGACGAGGGAAGTACTCTGTTATATGTCATAGAACTGTGGAAAAAATTGAGAACCTGTCATGGATGATGCAATTACCTAATTAGTGGTTCTTCTGGTCATGTTTAGTATATTTTTGTAACATACTAGAGCATTTCCTACTTTTGCATGCATGAGTGCTAGCTTGGAGCAAATCAGCTGAATTAACATTATTTGCTTTAAAAAACAGATTAGAGACTTCAAAGACTTCTTGGTCAATTCAAAATGTTTTCACAGGAGAGGATAAATGAAAATAGATACTTGTTAATTCTAATCAGACTGCAAATAATTTCGGAACTTTGCATCCATATTTTTTCTATTACCAGAAAATAGAGAAATTCAAAAAAAGAAAATAAATGAAATTAAAATCTTAAAAATTCCAATACAAATTATTTTCACATTTGTGATTCTTGATTAACCTCAATTGATTTACTTGTGTTTTTGTTAAAAATGAAAGCTTCATTTTAACTTTCATATTTTACTATAAAACATCCTTTATTACATCTTCCTAGCAAAAATCTGCCTCCCAGCTGGCCACCCATTCTTCGGAAGGGAACTGGGCATACCTGAATTTCCCAGAACATGGGAGCCATGCTCCTCTGGATCAGTTCTCACCATCTTTTCTGCCAGTAAAAGTCTGCACATAATGACCTTCCCAGCAGCTAGCCCCTTCTTCAGGAATCAGCATCATCAGTCAGGAAAGCCATTTAGATTGGTAATGGTGTTGACCCCATAGCATCTCACAAGGCAGGCCTAAGACTGAATGAGCCAGTAGGCTCCAGCTCACAGCTCACACAGTTTACTATTTCTGAGCCCTTTTACTGTCCTTATGAGCCTAGCATCCACTTTTATTGATATGTATCTCCTGAAGTCAGCAGGAAGATTAAAGCCTGTAATGCCTCTTGGCAGCCTAATTTGTCAGCCCAAGGGAAGGAGAAGTTAAAGACCACTGGAATGGTCCTTAGCACCCAAGAATCCCCATATACTTTCATCACCATATCCCTAGCTAGTGGGGTGATAAACAGAATTGATAGTGTGTGGAAGCTTTCATTTCTGATGTCTATGCCATTGTCTGTGATGGGTAAGATGTCTTCCAAAAGCATTAGCAGCTCTTTTCTCAAAACTCAATGATGGATAAAAATATGAGAAAAAAGATCTGACAGTTCCTAGACTGATTTAGAAGTAACAGTGATGACCAGAAAATATATTTTTTAAGTATGTTTTAAGCTTTACCAGTGTATTTTAATTCAAAGATTAAGTTGCTTCTCAATAGAGTTTTGGTACCACCCTCTTTGCAAAGAGTAATTAAAAAAATTCATTAGTGGGGATGGTAACCTCTTCTGTCATTTTAGTCAATGTTGTAAGGTAATGTTGCCTGGAGCTTTGCACAGCTTGGCACTTGTTATAAAAGAGGGTATTTCTAATAAGATTTACATTTATTAAGACTACTGTGGCTGCCTCAATCTTGATCTTCTTGAAGTTAAAGGGAGAATTCTTACTGACTTGACACAGAACTGACCCAAACAGAGGGACATCTGGGAACAAAAAGCAGCCTTATAGCATCCCTCACTTTACTGGGATAACAAATAACTTTCTCACAACATTTTACTCTTACTTTGATACACAATGCACATTCTTACTCACTCAAAAAACACTTGGCACGGATATTTTAAAATGAGTTACCTCAAGATAAGTTACCTCCATACAAAGCACCTGTGATACGAGACACAAGTGAAGGCACTTGATTCAGGAAAAGTAAAGGCTTCTCAGCAAGTTACTGGGGTTTTTTAGCAGCTGGCCAAGGCTCTGTAACTTTGGATCCCTAATATAAACGTTTTCCCTGTTAAGCATAACTGTATAGATAGAACCACACTGAGTTACATTCGTGCCTATGTCATAATATGCGTTCATCGCATTCCTTTCCCTGATCAAATAAAATTATCAGAGAAAAATTTGATCATATGGGGTATCCTTTATGCCATAAAAATTCAGAGGGCTGAATTGCTCTAAACGTACAGCCACCTGAGTTAAACCAGGGTATCCCACTTAATTAGAAAAGTATAGCTACTAGCAGACATTGTGAAAAGGAACGGCCGCTAAGGTGTCTTCTGCCTGACCAAGGCCATTGGTGTGGGCATCAGGTATGTCCTTGTTGTCTTCACTGATGTCTTTTCCTTTCATGGAGCTATGGTTTCCATGATACCAACTGACAACAAACTTAACATCTCAATAATGATTTGGGTTGAAAAGAACTTACTTTGCGATGTTCTTTTCAAGGATTTGCTTCCCCCCGCCCAGCAAATATACTCTACACAAATTTGTCCAGCACTCTTAAAACTAAAAGACTTTGCATTCTGAATGTACTCACATATTTACATATTTAGAGAAGATAGTAAGTAAAGACAGAGGTGGACTCTTTGTACCAAGTCAGAGTGTTTTTCCTGATGAGGTAAGTTGATTACAGCTGTGTGAAATGTCTTTTTTTTCTTAGGGTGTTGTCTTTCGAGAAGTAGAACCACCTGGTGTGTCATTTTCACTTGCCTTTGTCTCTTTGAGAAAGATCATCAGGTAGTTTCAGGGAAACTTATTGTTCTTAAAAAGCTGAAGGGAGCAAGTAAAATGATCCAGTTCATCTGTATCATTTATTATGTTCTTGTCTTCCAATATTTCCTCCCCTGTTAATTTTTTCCTGAATAATTTGAAGCTTTTTCATCTTAGTTCATGCCAGAGACGTATGCAATATCCAACATATAGCATATCACAGAGTTTTCTACCTGCAATAAAGGAAAAGAGCACTCAGTAGCTTAACTGGAGCTAAACACTGGATTTTATAGAGGCGCACATATATATAAATAATTGTTTGAAGTATCACAAATTTTTCTGTATGAAGGTCTGTTTTTCACTCAGTAAAACAGCAAGACTGGTATCTGCTCATGAGCCAAGTCACACACTTTTATTTCTATTGTGAACAAGAAATAGTTTAAAAACAAAGATTTAATTCTTTAGCTGAATAAATAGTTTCTTGGCAGCAATTATAAGGAGTGCAAAATGCCTATTATGCTTTGATTATAATCATAATTCTCACTGAATCATCAACTCCTATAGCAATGACTGGTATTTTTTAATAATGAAGAACTGAATGTTTAGCCTTGAACAGTCATCTGCCCTGGACTGCAGAAATGTATCAAGTACACAGCTAATGTAAATGAGTGGTTTTCTGCATTGCCGCTGCTATTGCATAGTTTGGGGAAAGGAAATATGTCTATAAATGAGAAATCTGCTTAGAGCAAATACATAATTTAATACATTTCAATGTTAAATTTGTCTCCAAATTATCTAGGGATGACATATTGGGATGTTTTTTGAAAAATTACCCATTTTAGAAAATCTGCTGCATGACATGAGGATGGATAACTGGTTATGCAAGTAACTCATTGATATCCAATTTATTAGTCTAATAAGCTGCACACTATTCCTCTTATTTCCTGACTGGATGCAAATATCTCTTGGAATCAGAGCTGTCTGTACCAGAAATTCACTTTTTGCCTGGTTCACAATGTACTGGTTTCAGTACCTTTTGCCAGTGACTATCTCCAAAGAATGTTCAAGGAAAATAACTGTGACAGGAGCGATAAGCCAGCAAAACTGTTCTGACCAAATATGTGGAAACAATATTTTAAGGTATTCCCTTAGCTCTTTTTTAGCCATTCCTCTAGCTACTGTGCTCTTTCAGAGAAACACAGTCACCCAGTCACTCAGCTGAATGCAAATAACACCAGTCTGGTAGATCTGGTCCATTCTGGGGGGCACGGCAGCCTTCAGTGGCCGAAACAGTTGGGCAAACTCACATGGTAATGGCCAAGACTGATAGCTGGCTACCATCACTGCAAATATCAGTGGATGTCCTTTGAAGGCAGTGTTTCGAGTTCAGCAGGCTGGCATTTTTCAGCACATTTCTGTCAACTAGCTCCATAGCTGGCACATCTGAGATGCTGCAGTGTTGTCACAACCTCACTGACAGCTTTTAGCAAATCATGACTTTCAGCTTGAAAAGTATCCAGGAAAGCTGGGAACCCCAGGAAATGCATTAATTCTTTGTCTCTCTTCTAAAACAACATTGGATTGACATTAAAAACAACACTCTTCCTAGAAACACAGTGTTAGACTGTAGCCACAAGCCATGACCATCATTGGCTATGGAGCAGAGAAGGAGCAGCACGTGTAGACCCGTAAGCTGTGTTATTAAAGGAATCTGATCAGCTGAGCCAATATGTCTCTTAGAGATTCAGAGCAGAACAGAGAAGAATGCTTTGTGCCAAATCATTCATTACCTCACACCTACCCCATCTCACCAGACCTCTTTTAGGAAACAACAGCAATAGCAGCGCTACTACCCTTGCAATTTTATACTTGGACAATGACAAAGGCAGGAAAATCCCTGCCTCAGTGCTTCTTGGAGCTAACGGGGGTTTTGCAACAAGTCCCAGGAGATGGAAGGACTCTGCCTTTCATGCACACATATATATGTATGCACAACCAGGTCTTTATTTAAACAGACTTGAATTCACAGCACATTAGAACAGTGTGTGGTTTGTGCAGAAAGTGATAATATGGATTCAATTAGTTTGATCTTGCTTTCTGTGCTAAAACTGAGTATGTTTAAATTATTGTTGTGGCATTTCTTCTCTATTTGCTTTGTATGTATCATAAATAATAATACAATAAGTTTTCAAATGTCTTTTCTGGTGGCTATTAGGCTATGAAGCAAAATAGGAGTGCTCAGTGGAAGACTAACAATAACTTTATTGTTACAGTACATTTAATTCCAAACAAATCTGAAATCTAGATGACTTTACAAATTTTAATCCTTTCACCCATCCTGGAAACGCTGACACTTTTTGTGTATGGCTGTTATTTAACAGTTCAGAAAAGCAAAAGACAACTAGTTAGGACAGAAACCCATTTAACCTTACCTAGTCAGCCAAAAGTGAAGCATGTATTTGTGCCAGCTCCTCATAGTGAAAAGCTAATGTAACTCATCATCCATGTCTATGATCAGCTGGGCTAACCCAAAGCAAAGGGCAGGAACACCCAGTCAGGATTAGAGTACTGTCAGAAGGCTCTTTTTCAGGACAATATACTTTTGAATTAGGTTAAACCAACGCTAAAAATCTCACCGGATTTTTATAGCTTTCCCCCGCTACAAGTTCCTTGTATTTAACTCTGCAAATTAAGGCAAGAAAATATCAGGTAGATCATGTGAGGAGCATGATATTTACAAAAATCACATTTAATTCCCCATTTATTTCCAGATATGAAGAAACAAAGAGGTGTTATCAATATTATGTTGCTCAGCATAACAGAGAGGATACTGGCCAGCTGAGAAGATTTCAATATGCCCAACAGAGTCAAACAGAAAGTCAGAAAATAGAGAAAAAGTGGAAGAAGAGATATTCTGAGAAGACTTGAAATTAGCAGAGTTGAAATTAAATAAATCCCTTTGAATCAAAGGGTTTTCTGCCCATCAAATTTTTGCTCCGACGTATCTCTGGTTCCACATTGCAACTATGGGGAATTTCAGTCATGTGTGTTACAACCAAAGGATAAGCCAGTCTGAAACAGTGTGTGTGGACATGTTAAAACTAAGCAGCATGTCTTTTTTGCCTGGATAAAGCCATTCCAGGGCTACTGCAGGGTTATGGGGAAGCAAAAAAGGGTTATCATTAGGGATCCCACTAAGATTCAATTTGTCATTCTCAGGGAAGACATTGTACTGTTGTAATAGATTGATTATTGCAAATTGAAGAAGCTGATTAAAAATTCCCTAAAATTTTGGCATAAACTTGACACACAAAAAAAGTCCTGCAGTAAAGACTATTCAAAGATACCAGAAGATAAATTACAGAAAATGCAAATTGAAAAAAACCCAGAAAGGTAACCTAGAGATATACTGCGATTTAAAACAGCAAGGGAATCAGACTCTTCTGAGAAACTACATATCTAATTCTGTAGAATTCTGTAGGAATGAGCTCAATGAAAGGTCAATGAAAATGGAACTGAGGAAGAGTAAAGAAGAACCAGATGCGCTAAACTTGAAAACATACATACATATACAATTTATTTAGTTATATTCAATACATGGCATATGTCAGTGTTTACCTAAATCACTGCATAGAGAAACTATGGGAAAAACACTCTTATTTTGTTTATCTTCATTAAAACTTTTGAAGACATATATAAGACATTTCATACAATTATTTGAGAAGACAGACTGCCATGAGATTAAGCTAAATCTAGATTTAAAAAAAAATATTTTTGCAGGTTGTTTTTTTTGTCTGAAACCAGGAAATTTGAGTCTTGGCAAGTCAGAGCAATAAGCATTAATGTAGTACTTCACCAGAAATTCACCATCTCTTAGTTAAACAAGTGAGGTTGACAAAGCTGGTGTTCAGTTCCCGAGACCCTCCATTGGATGTTGAAGTTGATGTTCTTTCCACCCGCGCAGCGGAGGGAGCATGGTGCCGGGGACCTCAGCCAAAGGTTGTCTTGCAGCCCTGCCACAGTCCATAGCCTGAGGTCAGGGCACAACCTGGCATCCATGAACAGGCACTGCAGGGTGCTTTGGTGAGTAACTCCACTCAAAGGGCAACTGGTTTGTAGAAATTAACTGGAGAAAATGGGCTTTTGCAGCTGCTGTCATAGAAGGGCTTTCCTTCAGCATCCCAGTGCCATCATCCAAGCCCTTCTGCATTTTTAGAGACTGTTCTTTTGTATTCATGGAAGGGGAGCATCCTCTAGACAGTTGCCCAGCCTAGGGTTTATTCTACAGAGTGGGAGAAATGAGATAGCAAATCATGTATTTGGAACAATGTATGTAGACATGTATAGGACTTTGATCGACTCCCCATAGTCCTACACAACAGAAGTTTCCCTTCTGTTGTCTCCTGTCACATTGTAACAAAGAAACAAACAAATGCATGTATGTACTGGGGTTGTAGGATTTGTTTTATGATGATTTCTTAATTTCTTTTTTTCTTGTTGCATCAGGACTATTAAGCTCCTAAAAGACATTTTCAAGACATACGCAGACTAATGCAACCGCTGATTACAAATACAAGTGCCCAATTAAAACTGTCAGAGGCTCAATCTTTAGAGGACTAAGTACAATTCAGAATATGGGATTTTCATGCTGTATATACATTTATCTTTCTTATTCAATATTCAGATTAATGTGGTGTCTAGTGCATTGTGGGAGAAACTTCACATTGCATTGCAGATAAATGCATGGAAATATATTTATTCTCATGTTTAAAAATTCATTATTAGCTGAAAATCAGGACTCTGATAGTTTGAAGTTTCTGTCCATTTTCTTAGGCACTGAGCTCAGATGTCATTGACAAAGCTTTCTCTAACTTGCCTCTAAAGCTGCTAGCGGTTCTCCTTTTATCTGTTTCTTTCTATCTCCTTGCCTGGACAACTGTTTCTCCTTTGCTTCATGAGTCTCTACTCTGTACCTCGTTGCTTTTTTTCCCTAGCATATAGCTTTGAAGCTGCCTCCCTGAGGATGTTCATCTGATATTCTTAACAAATAAAGTCCAGCATTCTGTGAAACTCCCCATGCCTTTAGGTCTCACAACAGACTCAGATCATGTTTTTCTTAGATTCATTAACCTTTTTAGACGGATTTGGTCCTTTCATAAAAAACTCAAACTGCTGCTTACTTTCATTATCAAGGACCACAAGAAGCCAATGGCTTCATGACATTTTCATAGAAAACAGTTTGTAGCAAGAGTTTCTAAATTTGAGTAATCCACAAGCCTTGTAGGAAATTCTGAGGATGTGCACACATGCAAATCATATATGGAAAAACTTTCTGGCTCCATATAATACACTTACATGTGTTTTGTTTTAGCCTGAGGTCTTGTATTATCTGTAGTATTGTACAAGTTTTAACTTACCTTTACCAATTTTGCTTAAAGCTGTCTCTCCTACAGTACAAACGTTGTCACATCATTTCATTTTATCTGCTGTGTGCACACATTTTGCCGGTTTTGGTGTATCTTTCACAATCAGCTATTCCAATAAGTACAGTATCACCTATGTCTGACTCATTAACCATGCAGTCAATTCTGTTTCAGTTGGTTTTGCTCTTGGTGAAAAAAATGTTGTATCAAAATGGTAAAGCTGAGTAATTACATCAAACACTTTATCTTCCTTCTCCTCCTGGGAAATATCTGACCAGATTGCACTTATTTATCCATTATTAATAATTTATACTTTTCCAACACTGACTAATTCATTTCTTACTATATGGATTAACTACAGATATCCTAAGCAGAAATTCATTTCCTTCACTCTATAATTAGTCAGCAAAGTCAGGTTACTTTGTTTCAGATCCCTGGCCTGCATCACACACAAGAATTCTTTACTTAGAAAAATGAAAATACTAGGGCAAGTGAAGTGGGCAGCCCTTGAGTGTTTACAGAAAAACACACACCCGTGTCTTTCCAGGTAAACGGATTGTGTTTTGGTTAATGCTGTCATTCACACTTATTTTGTTAGGTCATGAGAATGCTAAGAGTGCAGCAGGGAAGTGAGGCCTTGTTTTGTACATCGGTGTATGAGGCTATTTTGCGTGCCTGCAAGAAGTCTGAGCAACACAAAATCCAAGATCCAGCATCTCCCGAGTGTGAGTCTCAGATGTCTGTCCTCCCTCAAAGAAGTGGCTGTGAAATCAAGGTCAAGCTATGGGTGTTTGTTCAGGAAACACCAGGCTGAAAGACAGGTGTTTAAAAGGAAAAAATCTGCTCATACCACAAACATCTACAAGGTGCTGGAGCTTGTCTTGCAAGTGATTAAATCTGTATTTGTCTGAAATCTGCAGACAAATACATAACAAACACAATGATTTTAAAGGTGTTTAACAGCACCAAGCTTTCCAGAACTGAACTTCTTCACCCAGGCCCATCTTCTGGTCCTGGCATCCTCCTGACTCGCTCTTCAAGCTGCAGTCGCCTCTATGAGGAGTCAGGGTGATATTAAACCTGTAGCTGGCAGAGGAACCATCTGAAAATTCCTGACAGTACACTCTTTTGCCTCTCAGAATGCATTTGCACTGCTCAGTTAATGAGCTAGTAACATTTCAAAGCGTAAGGAGAAGAGAGGGTCAAGGCAGAACTATAGCCCTTGACAACCACAGGTGCAGGAACCTACATCACTTCCATCTTTAACACTTTTTTTGTTTTCATTACTTGTGTTAGCCTTGAAAAAAACATGGTTCTTCAACACTCACCCTCAGTTTCCATGGCTTTAAGGCCTGGAGGTGGCCAGGTAGTGGGCAGGTCCATGCTGAGATGGGTCTTCATTGACAAGGGTCTTTATTTTATAGCTGCCATCTCTTAAGAGGATAGCACATGATCCTGCCACTGGTCTCTTAAGTGGGTAGTCATAGTTGTCGTAACACAAAAATGATGTCTCTGATGGAGCTGTGTTTTCTATTAGCACCCCTGTTGTCTGTGGCAGTGAATCTGAAGGGGTATTTCTATTGAGCTCTTCTATGGGCTTGGCAAAACTGTAAGAGAAATGAATGCATCTGGGGCTGTGATCTGCATCTAGAACTGGATTCTCCTTCAGGTCCCATTCCAGCATACAGCAGTCAGGAGGAAATTATATTATCTACTTGATAATTTATTCTAGGAAAATGTTTTGAGTGGAAACAATCAGCAAGAGACTTGTCTTCCTTATTCAGCAGTTACGTATTCTCTGTTCTCTGCAGAACATGGTAATATTTTGGGGTGATTTCCTCACTGTCAGCTTATAAAAATACCACACTAATTTGTTGTAGTTGGAGTGGCTCTGCTGGGAACCCTTCCAAAGCAGTCAAATACCTACATGGACTGACTTGGCTGCCTGGCTTACTACATGCACTCTAAATATGGCAGGGTGAGATGTATTAGAACATACCAGCCTAGTCACCATCTCCCTGCTCTTGTACTCTTCATAGTAAAATCCATGCACATTGTGCTCTCAGGCTGGGGCTATTTTTAGGTGCTATTTTTCCACTCAGTCTGCAGCTGCTTTCAGTCACAAGCTTCTTTAACTAAAACAAATACACAGTCCTTGGCAAAGAAGAGGTTGTAAAGAGGACAGAAGTGTGCACATGAATCTTGTGCCTGCCTCACCAAGTTTTACGTAGGGAGGGTCAGAGGGGAGCAAAGAGGACCCTGATGTCCTGGGAAGCCAGGGCAAACATTCACCATCATGATTAGCCCTACCTTCAGCCCTCTTCCAGAATGACTGATGAAGGGCAGGCTTCTCAGAGCAGAAGAATGTGGGAGGAGGAGACCTGGAAGGCTACCAGACACGGCATTATCTGCAGTACCTCCCCGAGAGACACACACAGTCGCACTCGTTGCTGAGCCTTTTGCCTTCAGTATATGCACAAGCTCCTTCAGTAGAATATGTCATCCCATCAGCCCTGCTGCACTGTTGTTGTTTCCTCCCTCCCTCTCCACCTTGGGGAATGGAGAGAATGGAAAGAATGGGAAGAGTTATCACATGGGATGCCTCAGAAATAGTTGGTCTCTGAGCAGAAGCGCTGACTTTTGGAGCATTTCCTAAGCTCTGCAAAGCATGAGGTCTGAGTTTCCCTTCAATTACAGAAAGGAAATTCTGCTTTATTCTTTCTTCCCCACTGCTTCCAGTTGGCCCCAAGGCAGCAGTGGAAGTCCGTAAGGTCAGAGCTGCAGCTCTGTGTCTTTGCTGTAGGAATAGCTTGCTGAATTTCATAACTAAAGCAGGAGCAAGCAGATTAGTCCAATTCTATCTTGTTCAGTAAGCTGAGGTTAATGTAATATCAGGACACATTTGAAGTCAAAAGGGCATAACAGTAGCCAGCCAACTGATTTTAGTGTTATGTATAAGGCTCAAATGATGAAGAGAAGTGAAATGGAGTGATTTGTATATTGTTTGAAGACACTCCCATTCATCACAGCGGATATTTTCACTGTCCACTGTGTAAACAGATATGGTACTGAGAAGACATAGGTCTTAAGATTTTTCTTAACCTTCAGTTCTGCATATAAGCCATGAACACTGGAAGGCCATATTCCCTCTCAGCAATTTCTCATGTCATAAAATACCATGGTTGTGCTGGTGAACACAAGGAGATGGGCAAGCAATATCTTCATTTCTCCATCATCCCATTCAGTCTGTCTGAGAAACTTTACTGACATAATGGCAATACTTTGGTGGATAGTACATGCTATGCTTGATAGCAAATGTTGGAAGGATTGGGAGCTCAGATTATAAAATCTCGACTTTCTTGATCCAGCACAAGACCCACTTCTGAATAAGGATCAGGATGTCTTGCAGATATCACACTATTGTAAAAGCTTTATTCTGTGATACAAGCCCTTGACTCTTAGGCTAATGCAAGTAAAACAAGTATAATTTTAGCTTTCTCTGTTTTCACCAAGCAGTGTACTTACTTTATGTAGTGTCACTACATAAAAAGCTAGCTAGCTATGGTGGTAATAAAAAAAAAAGCTGCATCATGACAGTCATTTATGCTCATCTTTTGACTCATATTGTTGAAAAATCAGCTTTTGGTAGAGTTTACTCTTTTGTTGTTTAATATGGAAACTGTCTTACACTATTCTCACACTGTCCATTAGGAGAATGCTGCCAGCCTCCATGTGGACTGCCTAAACCACAGGTGTGAAGTACCTTGTTGTGCCATACTATCAGGTTTCTCACTAGATATTGTATGAAAAGCAAACAAAGACACTTCTTCATGAAATCAGAAGTGCCCAGATTATATTTCACACATGTGAGTTTCCTTGTTTTTATTAAAATTAAGTTTGCTCATTTGCCATTTTCAAGCTAGTTTGAAATGAGGATCACCATGTATCCTAGGAAACACTGTGAGAATTTTATATGTGATCACATTTTTATCCATGTTATGAAAAAAGCAGATGGTAATTAGGTGCATTATTCATAGGAAAGCTTGTTGAGCGCAATGTCTGTATGGTTCCAGCTTCGATTAGAACTTGTTTGGAAGAACTACTTCATACCTTTCAATTGCCCCTCATTACCTGTAATCATTACTCTTCTGTGGCCCCAGTGTGCTTTAATTTGTGCAAAAGAGCACACACAATATTATTAAAAAAAAAAATAGGCAAATTTCTGGGGTCTCTTTCATTCTGCTTGATATCAGCGTGACCTTTCTGTCCATCTGAATTCATTATTGTCTATTGGAGCTGTGAATATGCCTTGTAAGAGACCACTCGGCAGGGGAAGAGGTGCAGAGCTGTCAGGTTTCAGGGACTGCACCCGAGCCATTGGAATCAAAGAATCATAGAATAATTTGGTTGGAAGAGACACTCAGGATCATGAAGTCCAACCACTAACCTGACACTGGCCCTAAAGCAGGTCCCTAAGAACCTCATCTATGCATCTTTATAATACCTCCATGGACAGTGACTCAATTCACCCACTCAGGTAGTGCAAAGGATGCTGAGGGCACACTTAGAGGCTGAGCCAGTTTGCAGAAGAAAGGCAAGTATCAGGATTCCTGTATCTCCAAGCCTTCCACCACAGACACAGTGACAGAGCTGAAAAGGCACAGCCATGCTGCAACAAGAACATTTCTGCACCTGGGTTTATGTTAGCTCGATGTTACCTACCTATCTGCCTGTTTAAGTGAGTTCTAAATCATGCCCAGCAGGGTGACTAGAAATTGCCAGATAGCCACCTGGCTAGCCAGGGATTTCCTCCTCCCCTCCAGTGATCTTCATCTCCTGCTGTAGGAGTCTGAGTCAGGACATCTTGGGACCCAGGGAATCCAGGGCAGTAAAATCCTTTTGTGAAGGCTATAATAGTGTAATTCTCCATTTCTGGGTCTGACTTCCTCACAAAATAGGCAGTCCCTTAAGTGCTAGGACAAAAGCTGTGTTATCCACAGACACTAGTACCTGTGCCTTTGGCTAAGAGAAAGCCTCAGTGCCTCTTTAAACACATTTGCTGCACACCTTACAGCAGCATGCATTCTAGGCCCCATCTGAACAACACGTTGCCCAGTAAACAAGACTTGATGTCCTGCCTTCTAGTTTTCCGTCTCCTACTCCCAAGAAACTGCTTCCCCTTCCACCTTTGACGTTTTCTTGACTTGTTCACAAGTAAGCTTTCTGTTTGGACAGGACACACAGCTAGGTGGTGGCAGCTTCTCTTAACATCTGCGGGAAGGACAGTGGCCTTGCCTGTACTGCCAGATCTCTGAAGCATCCAGCACAGCTGAGGTTCTGCTGTCTCAAAAAGCTTTTGAAACAAATCAGATTGATATAATCCCAGGAGATCACACTGAGGATGTCCAGATCTCTGCTGGCAGTTCTGCTAAAAGCTCAATAGAGTTCCCTCCTTCTCTTGCTTTTGGCTTTTCACATGCCACAAAATGTAGCCATGGACTTTTTGTCTCAACATTCAGAGCTTATTGTATCCTGATGATATTAATGACTCCATATGAATGAGCTGATGTACCACCAGCTAATGAAACACACCACACCACATTTCTTTGGGGATGCACATACTTCCCAGTCTCTTTCCAAAACATGAATACAATATTCAGTTTGTGCTTCTCAAAAGTCTCCAGCAAGTTATCCCTCTCGAAAAAAATCCTCAAAAAACCCACCCCAAAGGAGGTGTCTCCACCTGTGTAGCTTTGTCACTAAGAAGGTAGAAATGTATACAAGAAAATACAGTTGGATGATCAATAGACCTGTGTTACACCAAGGTGACTGGATGGGACACCTACTTCAAAGCCTGATGGCCATTCTAAAACATCCATCCTGGAGACCCCAGGGCAACCGCATGGCTACATATATTCTTACAGAAGCACAAGATCCATCTGCAGCACAGCATTTCCAGTGAGCCATACAGCCATGACTAAGGAAATTCCCCAAACTGAATGATTGGGAAGTAGGACCCACCACACTCAAGTGCCCTTGTTTCTCACTGAAAAAATCTTGTCAGCCTAGCCCAGTCTTGCACTTGGGCTTCCCCCAGAGACTTCTCTGTAAGAGAAACCCAAGAAGTCCTCACAGATGGCACTCAGACTTGGAGATCTCCATATGGAAAATATTTTTGGAAAGACAAATAACTGTAACTGGGTCAGACAAGGAGATTTTTTTTTTCATACTGCCCCTGAAAACTGAGAGGGGTAAGGCTATTGTTTGTCTGCTTAGGCTACACAGAGACTTCTGTAACCCTCCACAACATGCTAAAGGGGGCAAATCAGTATATTCAAGTGCATATTACTATTTGTATCATGTAAGAAAGTGCGTGTGCATGTGTTCAAGAGAGAGGCTACTTAATCTTATAAGTACTGTAGCTGTCCATTTAATTTATTTTGTGGTTAGTATATTCGCAGCTTCTACTATGTCATCTGTATTTGCTTCTGAAGAAATTAATTTCAGCGTTTTCCTTAATGACAAATTAATGCTCTTAACAACGACTCTCCTTTGCAGCAGACAACAGTCTTAGTGCCAACTGTGCCCTGCAGAAATAGATTTCTTTGAAGTAGCCATCAATAAACAGATGTGTGGGTCCAAATAAACCTGGTAAAATATACACTTGACTGAACAATGCAACAACACATTTGAGGCTTCTTTTTTTCTGCATTTGAAATGTTTGCCAAGTCCCTGACTGAAACAGTAAAGATTCAACATAGCCATCTTCAACATTGGTCTCCCAGAAGCAACATAAACCTGCCATAAAATAAAAATAATTCAGATTCGGTGCTTTGCTGATCATAAAATCCAATAAAAAATTGTTTTTTCTGTTCTTTACTTAGAATTCCTTGTGCTTCGAGTAGGCTATCGATTAAAGTCTCACTGTGATTTCTAGTGTAGATTTTTATCATTCATTTTCAGGCTTTTGCCATCAGAAAGGCTGCTCTCCTCTCTAGTAATTCAGCTCAGGAATCACCTAAAGGCTTGTGACAAGATTGTTTTTGGCTCACCTTCTGGTACCTCTGCTAATGAGGGTCTGTATTGCAGTGACCTATTGGACAGCTAAAGGCACAGAAAGGCTGAGTTCATTGTGTTCTTCCTCCTATGGCTTCTACCTACACATTAGCTCTGAGTTCCCAGCTCAAGAGAGGCACAAGGGAAATAAATTCCTTCCTTCCTTCCTTCCTTCCTTCCTTCCTTCCTTCCTTCCTTCCTTCCCACCATTTCCCTGATCTCTCCAGCCTCTCCAGGTTCTGGTTCTAGCCAATACCACATACTGACACCTCACACCAAAGCAGGACAGCACCCCAGACCAGCCTCCATTACTACAGGGTCACTGATGACCAAGTGCACATCTGGGATAAAATATTACATTGTCCTTAATCAGGCAGCCAAGCCTGGTATAGGTGTGTGTTGTCTCAAGCATCTAGTGAAGCTAAGTCCACCTCTTCCCCATTTGCCAACAAAACAGAAGGTATAAATAGCCGTTATTTGTGCATGTACCTGTCCCCTTGCACAGGCAGCGGCTTGCTGTCACTATGGAGAGCCTGGATAAGAGAAATCTATAAATGGTGTGAAGGAGAGAACAGCATCCTGTGACCAGGTCTCCCGTCCCGAGGGTGCAGTCCTGTGTAGCTGCTGGCCATGCCTCACAGCACAGCTCTGCTTTTCAAGTACATGTTCTCATTTAGAAAAAAGTCAATTTCTGAGCCCATCTTGCTGTGAAAAAAACAAAAAAATCCAGTCTACAACTGATTCTAATCATACTGATGCTGCCTAAGTTAGACAAGTACCTGAAACAGTTGATCTGGTGAACACACAGGCTGCCATTCATTTGCCCCAGTATCAGTATTCATATCTAAATGCCTAACCTCAGGTGTCTGTCTCAGTATAGGACCTTTTAGCATACTACTAATGGCCTTTTCCTAGGAAAAAAAAGCACTAGCCATACCAATCATCCCATGCTCCACCCACCCAGCTACCAAATCCTCTAGACCTCCTAACTGCTTTTCCAGAACAGGCACGTGTCCCTGTTATAAGCTTTATCAGCCGAGTTGAAAATACGAAGTGAAGCAAAACAGATGGAATTTCATAACCAATTAAATACTACAGAGGAAACTGTAATGCGTAGGCTCCTCGTTTCCATACTGAAGTCAGTCATCTTGCTAAGCCTCCTTGAAGCTGTGACAGATCTTCTATGTTCTCTTCTGCAGCCCCAGAGCTCAGGGGGGATCCTGCATGATGGGAGCCTGCTGAGATCCTGCTGGGGGACTAAGACCTTGCTCCAGAGACCTCTAACCAGTGGCTGCACCTTCCCTTGATCTAACTGCTCAACATGCCTTGTCTGCAGTGACTCTCTGTTTATTTTCATATAACTGAGCCATCATGGTCTGATTTTATGTGTGTGCCTGGTAGTGCTCTCTTGCTTCACAGCTCAGTAAAAAAAACAGAGTATCTATTAGAGAAGGCTCTTGGATCAGCTAGGAGATATTCGGTTCATGGACAATAAGTGTTACGGGCTTGTACAAGATAAATCCATACCAAATATGAGTGAGGAAATTCTCTGGTAGAAAGGCATAATTAATGGGAAGAGGAACTCCCTTGGTCCAGGCTTTCACTCCTTTCACTGCTGAGCTTGTGGAAATTGAAGTTTATAGTAGTCTTAAGTGAGAGGAGGCCATGGCCCAAGTGAATTACAAGGGAATAAGATCAGCACATACAAAGTGAGAATTACGCTAAAAGTACTAAGAGCCTGGGTATTTTTTAGTAAAGCATCTGATACCTGGGTCTCACAAAATCTTACCCAGTAAATTAATTCAAATGGGCTTGTGCAGATTTGTCATGTGGATATAAATATGCTGATGATGCAGAGAATGACCCTGTGAGGACCTGCACAGACCATCACTTTTGACATCATTTGTCAGTGAACTGGAGAAGGGCCAGAGAGAAAGCTTGATGCTGTAGAGTGAACACTGCCTGAGGAGACCCACAGGTGCCACCAGCATGGGCTACTCAAACACGAACGTGAGATCTGCAGCATCGACAGATACTGAATGGGTGAGAAAAAAAGCTATTAATAAATATATTATCTTACCACAGGACTGAAGTATTGGCAGGTGTCTCACTGAGGACTTGAAAAGCAAGTAACTACTGCAGATGAGTGCAAAAAGTTTAAAAGTGAGCTAGGAGGGTCTTTCAAGAGGGATGAGTTCCCCGCTGAGGAGCTGATCTTTGGTTCTGTTCACACACTCCACCTGGAGCCGCTGTGCAGCACAAGGGAAAGAAGGGGGGCACTGAAAGATGGTGAGGTTAGAGAGGGATGGATCAACACCATTTGTTTCTGAGCTGCACCAGCTTCCTACGTGTGTATGTGTGTATTTGTAAGAGAAAGGGAGAGCGAAAACACCACACTGCTTGTTGTGAAAGGTTACAGAAGCAAAAAGAAACAGAGAGGTAATGTAAGAAAGATGTTTCCAGTTAGTATTGGTACAGCAGGCAATTGAATGTGTGTCAATTCCCCTTCTTCCTCTCTGCGCTCAATATATATATTTAGATGTGAGCAGAGACATTGTTAATCTCAGATCCCAAATGCCACTTTGATAACTGCCAAGATTTTGGGGGGGGTTGCTGTAGCAGCAATAATATGACGTTATGTTTTCTGTCCTGATGGACGAATTGTATGTGAAGTGCTCTTGTCTCCAATATGTACAATATTTCAAACTTTCCTGCCAAACATAAAAATGGAAAAAATCAAGAAAGCCTTGAGGCAACAATAACTTATTTGACATCAAGTTACATGGGTTTTACATGTTTATTTCCTCAAATATTCAATTAAAAGCTTACTTACTGTGGCAGATGTCATATCACATGGTGCATATGCTCCCTCTCCAATACAGAGCAGCTTTTTAGAAATGACTGCCAAAATGTTGTAAGAACTTTTATAATGGTTTCAGGATGAAGCATAAAATGTAATAAGTCACACATTTTTGTGTGTATTTTATTGATCATTTGGTACTAGCTTTCTTTTTGGGGGTGGAGGTTTTTTTGATTGTATTTTGGGGTAAGGAGGAATTGTTTCCATGCAAAGAGGAAGAAAAGAAAACTGTTGGGTATTGGGAAACTGGGCAGAGGCACTTTTTTATGAAAAGACAGCTGGAGTGACCTGAGTGAGACAGGTTTCTTTTGGTCTGCTCTTGTTCCTGCATATGAAAAGCAAAAGGATGTGTAACTACTAATAAGAGATACTTCAGTAAGCTCAGTTCCACTGAAAGCATTCTATTTCTCTGAAAAGATCTCTGAAAACTCTATTGTTGGCCATTTGGTTAGCTACTATGTGGGTAAAACCAGGCTGTTTTCCAAAATCCTTGTCTGATTTCCATTCATAAATTAGTGCATGTGTTAACCCAACTTAGGTTAAATATTAAATACATGTAATGCATCTGCATTTATCCAAAACTGGTATACCCACCTGTTATACACGACAGTGTAAAGCCAGTCATTAGTGACTTCCAAGAAAGATGTTTTCTGGTTGACACAGTCATTCACACTGGAGATACTCCACGCTTTGCCGTAGTATTTAAAATCAAGCCCTGGTTCAAGGATGCTAGACTAGTAAAACAGCTCTGAGAAAACTCCAAAGTGCTTCATAAAAAAAGAGCCGTGAAAAAGAAGACTGAATGTAACAACACCCGTATTTGTTTGCGCCCACAGAAACCTTGTATAATTCCAAGGAGTAAGGTGTCTGGAAAGATATTACAGCCTTGTTCAGCAAAGGAGCATGAGACCTAGGAAAGAGGGTGAGTTTTTACACCATGACCATAACACATGCCAGCTGACATGCTACACACAGGACAAGAGTGAGGCAGTAATATGGATCTGTCTTCGCTAGCATCAGTGCCTGCTCCAGTCTCTAAAAACAACACATGTCAGCGCTGGATCAATACACTTGAAATGACAGAGCTTTATGGATTTTGAGGAGCTTTTAGAACAACAACAACTAAAACAATTCTAAAGTGTCCTCACTGCAGAGGAGATCCTGTGAACATGGCACTTAGCTCTTTGTGGTTGCCCACAGAGAGTTTTTAACTCTAACTTCACAGTGCTTTCATCGCAGGACAGGTAGCATTTGAATTTACGCTTTTGTTTCACTTCAGCGTGGTCTTATGATCCACTTTCTTTGCTGTAAGAAGACAGGCTAATCAAAGTCCATGGCTATGAGGCTCCCAAAACATTTCTTTCCTCTTCTGGAAGTGACTCAGAGTTGAAATTCCATGTTTGACTCCTTTCTGCAAAACTTCATGCATGCAAGCAGAGATGCCATGCACAAAAAAAAGCCTGGGCAAAGTCACTTGTTCAAGATGAACAGGACAAACTCTGTTTCAGGGATTGCCCAAGCTCTAGTAGCCCAACAGAGGTGACACTGCTGTAGCTCCATGTCTCCAGATCCTGACAGTAATGAGGCTGAGTATGTATTCCCAAGAGGTACATACAGACATATACACAATCACAGAACCACAGAATCATTTAGGTGTGAAAAGGACTTTAAGATCATCAAGTCCAACTGTTAACCTAATATTGCCAAATCCACCACTAAACCATGTCCATAAATGCCACATCTATACGTCTTTTAAACACCTCCAGGGATGGTGACTCCACCACTTCTCTGGGCAGCCTGTTCCAGTGTTTCACAACTCTTTATGTGAAGAATTTTTTTCTCATATCTGACCAACACCCTCCACGCTACAACCTCCTTTCTATAGAAAGTGATAATGTCTCCTCTCAGCCTCTTTTTCTCCAGCCTAAACAGCCCCAGTTTCCTCAGCCGCTCCTCATCAGACCTGTTCACTGGATGCTTCACCAGCTTTGTTGCCCTTCTCTGAACTCTCTGCAGGACCTCAATGTCTTTCCTATTGTGAGGGACCCAGAACTGAACACAGGATTTGAGGTGCAGCCTGACCAGTGCCGAGTACAGGGGGATGATCACTTCCCTAATCCTGCTGGCCACACTATTCCTGATACACGCCAGGGTGCTGTTGGACTTTTTGGCCACCTGGGCACACTGCTGGCTCATGTTCAGCCACCTGTCAATGAACACCCCAGATCCCTCTCTGCCAGGCAGCTTTCCAGCCACTCTTCCTGAGCCTGTAGCTCTGCCTGGGGTTGTTGTAACCCAAGTGCAGGACCCAGCACTTGGTCTTGTGGAACCTCATACAATTGGCCTCAGCTCAATGATCGAGCTGGTCCAGATCCCTCTGCACAGCATTCCTACCCTCCAGCAGATCAACACTCCCACTCAGTTTGGTGTCATCTGCAAAATGACTAAGGGTGTACTCGATCCCCTTGTCCCAATAATTGATAATGAAATTAAACAGAACTGATCCAAATACTGAGCCCTGAGGAACATCACTTTTGACCAGCTGCTAACTGGATTAACCCCGTTCACCACAACTCTTTGGGCTTGGCCATCCAGACAGTTTTTTACCCAGCAAAGAGTACGCCCATCCAGGCCACAAGCAGTCAGTTTCTCCAGAAGAATGCTGTGGGAAATGGTCTCAATGTTCATATATATATATATACACCACTGGCCACACAGATCAACATACACAGGAAACGCCCACACACACCAAAAAAAAGCATTAACAAACAGCCTGATCTTGTTTCCTTCTCTGAGTGACCAAGATGAAAGTCCATTAGTAGAAAACATACGCATATGTACAGAAATATACAATATAGATCCCTCCTTAGATACTCAACCTGTCATTAGCTGGCACCTACAACCCTGGTCTGCCCAGCTGCCAGCACCTGCACATACAGGCACCTGACAAACACAGCTGGGTCTGTTCAGCCTGGAGAAGAGAAGGCTGAGAGGGGATCTCGTCAATGTTTATCAATATCTCAAGGGTGGGTGTCAAGAGGATGGGACCAGACTCCTTTCAGTGGTGTCCAACAATAGGATGAGGGGCAACAGGCACAGAATGAAGCACAGGAGGTTCCATCTGAATATGAGGAGAAACCTCATTACTTTGAGGGTGCCAGAGCACTGGAACAGGCTGCCCAGAGAGGTTGTGGAGTCTCCTTCTCTGGAGACATTCAAGACCTGCCTGGACACATTTCTGTGTGATCTGCTCTAGGTGAACCTGCTTTAGCAGGTGGGTTGGACTAGATGATCTCCAGAGGTCCCTTCCAACCCCAACCATTCTGTGATTCTGTGAGCTGCTGGTACTCAAACCTCCTCTTTGACAGATACCCATACACACACATATACACTGATTATAGATCCCCCACAAGCGGCCTTGGACACTCAGTATATCCAACACTGTCCCCTGAATACTCCTACCTCCCTGGTGCCTCATGCACAGGCACACACACAAAAGCAAACAGGTCTCTCTGGTAACAAGTCCAGATCTATTGTCTCTCCAGTGCCCGACTCTCAGACTCCTTGGTCTCTCCAACAGCCGGCTTGCACCTTCCAGTCCCTCCACCAGCCAGCTCTTAGTTCCTCTTGTCTCTCTAGCATCCATCCCACAGTATCCAGCCTCCCTCACACCTGACTCCCATGGTCACACAAGTGTCCTGACCAGCAACCTCCCTACATACGGGTGAGCCCCTTCCAGCACATGAGGCAGAGGAACACCATGTCAGGCAGGCAGCACTTGCAATTTGGTTAAAACCAGATCAACCACTTAATTTGGACAAGTGCAAGACTTTTCACTGACCATTCTTTGGAGACTATGTTCCTGGGATTCCACAACGTGGTATGCATTTTTCACTGCATGCCATAGGCAGGTGCTGCAATGAAAATTACTTTGTAAAGTAAGGATTTGTTTTGTAAAACACACAAGGTAGATTCATGCACCTTTCAGAGGAACTGCCTATGCTAGGATCTGGAAAATGTAAATAAAAGCTGAAAAATGGTGTCCTGTCATGTAATTTCAAATGGTGGTAGAAATTTCAGAAATGAATGGGAGTTCTCATCTTAGATACTGTAGCTTATAACTTGTTTCATTCAGATCTGCTGGTAAAATTCCATAAGGGACTACAACTAGATGAATAAGGACCCTTGCAAGTGCAGGAGTGATGTTCACTTTGTAGAACCCAGCCTGCAAGAACACGTTACTCATCCCAGGTCTGACACAGCAATGAGACAAACTGAACGAAGTATTTAAAGTTGAATGCTACTTTGAGCATAAGGAAACAGACTGGAACAAAAGCATGAACACCACGTTTTGCATATATACCAATCCCACTACTACTGATGGTTTTTTAATGCATTCCAAGCTTGCAACTACTATTCCTTAGAGACAAATGGTCCTTTGTCATTTTGATAGAGAAACATACAAAAGAAACATGGGAAGCCTTTTCCATCTGCCCACATTTCCCCATTATTGTTGGACTGCTCCCTTCAGCAAGTTTTGAAATACAGTTTCTGGTTCAGCTTCATAAGAGTCCAGCATTTCTAGTTCCATTTTTGATTTTTACACCATCATCTAAGGTGCTTCAGGGTTTGGAAATTCTTCCCTGACCCTATGCTATGGAGGTTTTTTATATATATTTTTCACAGTCCACTTCTACCACTACTGTATTTGTATGGGCTGCATTGCTCTAACCCACTGATATTAAGCCATACTCAGACGACTGGCTGGTTGTCAAAAGTTATTCCATAGTGACCAGTGCCTTTAATTAAAAAGCTGATGAGATCAATGTCAGCTACCTCACAAGGAACTCTAAGTGCTGATAGCAGTTGCATTAGCACAGTAACCTTGGGAATTGCTCTTCTGGGCTATCCGTATCTCCAGAAGGCTGGGCTGGCATTCAAAACGTGCATTTCTGTCAGACCTTGTGAGGGATAAGAAGGTTACACAGAATATGACCCAGAAAAGTAAAGCCTTTGAAAGAGTGCTGCTCCGCAGATGCAGTTACCTAGAGTTACTGCGAAACCTAACTTGCAGAGCAGAGCTGGGAAGGAAAGAAAGGGCTGTAATTTAATTTCTTGCTCAAGACCAAAAAGCAGGACCCCTTTGAAAGGCTTAATCTGACAGCAAAGCTTCCACAAAAATAAACGGTGGTTTAGGGTCTCTGTTGACAGCAAAAAGCATAGACCAAATATCAACACAGTTGTACTCTAAAATGCGTGCTTACAAGCTCTGTTTGCTGGGGAAACAAGAGCAGCATCTGTAGCAATAGCAATTCCCCCCGGGTCTTTTGGAAAAGAACCCTACCTACATCTCTACTTCCTTTTATCAAGTAATGGCTACTCCAGGCTCTCTCCAAAGACATGCTGGTCAAGGAGAACAGGCACGAAGGTCCCCCTTGATCTTGAAATCTTTAGTCTTAGAGAAACACCGTGGCTGCACCTACTGAGTAGCTCAGCCCAGCCACAGTAGAAAACTACATTTCAGTCTCACGTAGGAAAATTCTTGCCCACCTGCAACTACGGCATGAACTTAATGAATCTGGAAGATAAATAAATAACTAAAATAGAGCTGAAACATTGGCTGGGTTCCTTCAGGCATGAGGAACCTGGATGCCAAGTCTTCTGTTATCACAAGCATTTGTGGAAGCCAAAAGATAGTTTCCATCTTCTGTCCATATCCACATGGAAACACGGGAGATAGATGTAATGTCAGCACCAGCAATTGCTCAAAATTATTCTGAAGTTGCTGAGAACTAGTCTTGTGAGGTACTGCATGCACCTTTGAACTGAAAAAGCAAGGAGCATGCAGGCAATTTTTCTTTGTACAAATCCCAATCCAGTATCCAAAGAGAAATTCCGATCCACATTAAGATACTTCAACTTAGGTTTCTGCATGTGAGTCAGATGCCTAAGATACCATTGCAGTCACTGGAAACTGGAGGGCTATTCAAACACACCTAAAACTCAATTTCTACATCTGATGAGGTGAATAGCTGCAAAGCTACATTGAAGTCTAAACCTGCAAGCTAAATCCCACCCCCATGTCACTCTGTGGCAAACAACTGGAACTGTACAGCAAGAAATTATTGCAGTAACAACCAGACTTATTATTGGCTTTACCCTGAACAAAGAATTTGGTCACAAAAAGGCTGAACACGTGCTTATACACTAATGAAACAGGTGATTCCTGCCAAAAAAAAAAGATAAAATTAACAAATAATTCTTCCCTTGATTTGACAGGTCAGGTTTAAGATCATGTTACAAATAAACTTTTTGATCGGGTTTATTGCATCATGCTCAGTGTGTGAATAACTATGAAGGTGTTGCTACCAGCCATCCAGAAGTAGGAGACTGAATTACATTAGAGCTTTTTGGGATTTGTTTTTAATCAATCAGTGTCAAGGGACATCACTTTCTGCATATATCTCTTGGAGGGTATGTAGTAGTTCTACTCTTTGAACTTGTGACAGTCACTGCTCTATTTCAGCTTATCTGTGGAATATTGGGACCTTCAGGTATGCCCATATTGCAAACAGGGTTGATCAGAAGTTTAATTTTTCCAAAACTTGTACACAATCCATTTGAGGGAGAAAACCACAGTATGGTCCCATGGGCTGGAGGTGGAAAAGCAGACACTGACCAGAAAATATCACTGGTTGGAAACAGTGGAAATTAGGAATAATAATTTTAGTAATTTAAAAATTTGAATTCTAATTAAAATGCCTAAACACATTGTAACAGATTATTGGAAAGGAAAAGTAACCTTCATATACGTATGCTGTTAAAACACCACAGAGCTAATTTGTTTTACATGTGAAGCAGCTACCTGTTCCTGGTGGTTCAACCAATTTTATTAATACAGGTTTTTCTGAGGTGAATGTACCTGATAACAAAGACAAAGCCTCTAGGAATTGGGATAGTTAAATGAATTGTTCAGAGCTTTTAGCTGAATTCTATCATAGTGCGATGGATAAATTTAGTCATAATATATGACATTGATTTCATTATTGCAAGCAAGCTCTAGGAGACAGCACGTCTGGGCCTGTGATATTGGCCCACAATGGTACACAACCAAAGGGAAAAGATTTTTTTCCTAAAGATGATATTTTTTAGAAAAATTTGCTTGCTTATCTGATCAATAATTGAAGAGGATGTGTTCTGACCTGTCAAAGAATATTAAAAGAGTGACCTGAAACAACCTTGCAAAGTATTTTGAATGTCTGCAGTAACAGAAATTATTTGGCCTGCTCAGATCTTGAAGTCAAATACTCATTTACTAGAGTCCCTAGTGAAAGACAGGTACTTCCAGGCCTTGATTCCTCCCAGCTGTGGGACAGTTTACTGCAAATGGGATGAACTGTCTCCTGCTTCTTGCATTAACTAAAGAGGAAGACGAGATCACTAATATAGACTAAACTCCAGTTTTGGATGGTCACAGCTGGATGAGTTCTTCCCTTACACTTTTCTGATTTGGAAACCAAACATTCTCTTCAGAGGCAAATTTTTCCAGATATATACTGTAGGTATGTGCACCTATATGTGAGACTGCACTGTCTTATTCACTGATGCTGGGTTAGAGTAGCTTTATCACAAGGTATAGGAAACAACTGTGCTTTCTTTTGGTATCTGAGACATCAGCTGAGAGTGCAACTGGCCCCATGAGAGCCCTCGCACACAGCACATGGTTGTCACACGTGTGAGTTACCACTATGAGTGCAGGTCTCAGTAGGTGGTGAACATGCTCAAATCAGAGTTGCGTATGGACATTGCTACTGAGACAGTAATGTATCAGGCAGATCCTTTCCTTTTTCCCAGGTTTTGGGCCACACTTGTTATTTTGGAAAAAATAAGTATTTCCAAATACTACCAATATTTATGTTAGTATGAAAATATTCAGAATTAGCGCTGTTTTGATTCAAAGACATTTTCCTTTTAGAAACATTTTACTGTCTAAAAGTTAGAGCTGACATTACTACCACTCTGCCCCCTGGATAAAACTGCTTTTGCAAATGTAAAGGCCGGGCACTTACATCAGGAAGGAAAGAAAAGCCCTTGGAAACACAGCATGGGATCTCAGCTCTATTGAAATCAATGGTAAAACTTTGACCTCAGCAGGGCCAGGATTCCAGGCACTGCTGATGAATTTGTGCAGGCAGCTGCTAAAGCAACTGTGAGCACCTCTGGTGTGATTTCTGAATGTGAGAGAGAGACTTCTACAGGTTAATTGGTACATGTCTTCACTAAATCTGCTGTCTTTGCTTTTGTGCCCCTTTAAAAATATGTTCCTTTTAGAGAAACGTACCACAAAGGAAAATTTGCTGTTCTTTGCAACACCGGATGTGAATTACATGTACTGAGTGGATGATCCACTCTGTAGGGAGCACAAGACAACAGGGAATATTTACCTGTCATTGCAAAGTGAATAGAGATAAGAATTAAAGACAAAGTGGTCAGAACAGGGAAGTATGCACATTGAAAGAATAACCTGAGCACCAAATCTATTTGACCTGTAACTGTGATTAAAGCTATCTTTAATTTGTCTTGGATTTACATTTACCTTGTTTGATTTCTGCCTGCGTATTTGGGAAATTATAAAAACTGCTGTTTTCAGACTCACCAAAATGTGAAAAAAATAGGCCGGTTAAAACCAAATGAAATATGTGATAATGGAACACAAGGATATATTGGGAAAACACAAATAGTCAAGTACGTGGCGCAGATCAGAGGTGTTAAATTGACACACAGGGAATATGCACAGTTATTCTGGAGAAACGAAAAATGATCAGCAGATCCACCCAAATAAATGGAAAAAAAATTGATTCTGACCTGGTGCATCTCTAATAAAAACAGGTGAAATCCCATCCTTCTCCCTAGGAGAAGATGCTCTAAACTTCCTCGAGACAGACACTATAGAAGTGATAACAACAGCATCAGTTGATCTTTGTGCAGTGTTCCAGCAACTAAGTCTTCTAACTAAAGAGAGAGGTTAATAGATGCATCCAGATTACTCATTTTCAGCTGTTTCTAGTTTAACTAACATGTAAAATGCTATGTACAACAGCCATGGTTTGGAGGCATTGTTTCTACATTCCTTTTTTAATTTTAGCAGCTATATTTTTTCCTCTTAATCCCTATAATAATACTGTTTCGAGGCATGCTTAATTATTTAACTTTGCCATTCTCTCAGGGAAATTACGGACTCAATCGCATGCATGTTATTAATACAAAGCACCATTTTGTTAGCTAATTTAGAATTTCACACCCACATCAAACAGGCAGATGTCTATAATCTATTATTTGTGATCCCGCTCAACTGCGCCGAGCGGGCAGAGCCCGCGCTCCTCTCCTCCCTCCCCGCTGCAAGGGCAGCATCCCGCCGACAGGTCCCCTCGGAAACCCGGCCCTGCACACACTGGTACACCGCCGCTTCACCCTCCCAATTTCACAGCCTTTCTCACTTAATGCCATGTTCAGTGGACACAGCTGGCTCCTCTTTTTTTTTTTTTAATTTATTTTTTTTTTAATTCCTTTACTACTGCTTGATTGCCGTTGGATACACTCTGGCTCGGCATATACTTCTCAGCTTAATCGTTGCCATTTCTAGCGCAGGTTTGGGCCCCATCAAACCAGCTATCAGAATTTCTCCCAGAAAGGGTGAAAAGGCAAATTTAAACTCTCCTCCCAGTTGGTTTTGCTTTTAATTTAGAAATGAAGAGCGTATATTTATTTCAAAAGGTTGCATGTCCCTTTTCTTCAATTCTTGGCTCTCACATTCATTTTGTATTGCGGCGACTTCATTTTAAGCCTTGTGCAGCACAATGTTGTTTCTTCTGTAATGCTGTTTAATGTAGCAACACAAACCTGGCAAGTGACCTGAATTTCACAGATCAAGTGCAACCACACGGGAGACCTGGGGACCTGCAACAAGAATGTTTTGTTTCCTCTCTTGATGTTCTAATTGCTGCCCATGATCCAACTGCTCCCCCATCTGACCTTGCATGCAACTGTCGTCGCTTACTCTTTGAAGGGTGTCTAGATGGGCGACATATCTGCAGTTCCTCTCGGTATAATGCATATTCAGCACCTGATCAGCTGCATGTCTCTGGGTGTGAGACAGTCTAAATGGAGTCATATCAATTGAATTATGTGATGTAGAGACTATCTCCAAGTATGTCATAAGCATAGTGCATAAGCCAGATTCAAAAGGCAAAGCCCTACCCTCTGTTGAATATTTTGCATGGGCCATCTGAGAACTCACATGTCTTAATACAGGTTTTTTTTAAAGCAAACAAGACTCTTTAAACAGCCTGAGTGGCTGGAATATTGGTAAAGGCTTGCAAAACCTGATGATGCTTTGAGTGTGTCATGTGTCTTTCCCGTGATAGTCTTTTATCTAGCACTTTTCTTCAGACAACACCTCAATTCACTCAGAGACATGGAAAGAGTGAAGATGAGTGTAGAGGATGCAACTGAGAAACTGAGATAGTATCAGCTTCTTTTGCCAGTACTTTTACAGTTCTATATTTGTTCATTGTATTCTGCATCCACCAGCCACTTTCTCTCAGGACCAGAGCAGACTGCTACCCACAAAGCTTGTGTGCACCCTTGTTCAAATATATGACGTTTCTCCTTTCATTTCCTGTGGTTTTTGTTAGCTAGAGGACTAGATCATTATGGACTAGAGCATTCATTTTTATTAAAAGTTGAAGATCACCCCATGAGTATGGATCAGTCTAGTGGTAAGACTTGAAACTCTTGGTGACAGCTTTATTTACTCATGTTTCATGCACAGTATGTTCCTTATATCCCATACGCCTTCTCCCTTAGAAACAGCAGCCTTACATTCACAAGAAGTCAAGCTTTACCAATATATTTTTAGTACACACGTATACATTACTAAATGTAGGTCTGACCTGGAAATCCTGCTGCACAGTTAACTTCAGAAATGAACAAAGAAATTTAATTTGACTCTTCTGGAGGGGGTCTATTTCTAATTTGTGATGGTGTTCTTTTTTATAACAGAGGAACACCATAAAGTAACTCGGTCAAGAGGACCTGAGCTGTCTGGGAGTGCTTTCTTCAAGATCACCAAAAGAAAAGTCGGGACCCCTCAGTTGCACTGTCTTGAATTTTGCCCTAAGTCCGGCTAGACAAACCTCCAGGAGGGGTGATACTCTCAGCATCTCAGTGTCTTCTTTCTTTCTACAGCCACCCGACAGAATCCCTGCAGGGAAGATCTCTTCTTTTGTTAACTTCCCCATCTGCTGCTGCTGGCCTGGGGAACCTAGAAAGCCACCTTTGGCTGGTACCCTGCTTGATGGAACCCATGTCCAGTGTCAAGGGGCTGTGAAGGATTTATAGATGCTCCAGAAAAGGGCTGGAGAGATCTAAATGTACAAGATGTCGGGCCATGCTTTTTCAAAGTTAGATGCTCATATTCACTTCCACCAACTGAAAACTGATAGCAGTTAGTTGCTAAAGTGCCGTTTCTTACCCTACCCTGGTATGTGTCACAGACTCGGCTTTAGATATGCCCTCTCTCATTCAGACATGGGAAGACATGATGAATCAGAGACAACGCTGACCTGAAGGAGTTTTCTGTCGGTTCTATAGCAGGCCATATCTTAACCTTAAATTAGAAAGCCAGAAAGAGGACTGACTTGTCTCTTTCCCCAAAGTCCCCTATTGTAGAACTGCCAATAGACAGACCTAGTATAACCCTAAAATCACATCTCTGTCTGTGGGGCATGCTTTCAAGGCACACACATGTCCCCTGATAGAACCTCAAGCTGAAACATGCAAATGCACCTGCTGTCAGTGGCAAATCCTATTATTATTAATGCTAACACTAGAAGAACTTAACTAATGGAGTAACACATCTGGATTTGCAGCAGAAAAACATCAGGACTAAGGAAGTGAAATTATATTCTCAGGAATGAATTATTCACTACATGTGTACAACCAGCAGGAAGGGAACCGCAGGCTGAGGAAAATATGTTCAAACTTACCAACAAAAATAAATACATGAAAGTATGATGTGAACATCAGCTACATTTCCTAGGCAAAAGCTCCACATGGGGGCTTGAAATCCTACTATATTTGCATTTTGACATATTATCACCAGAAAAGACACAGCAATGCAGCCCCTGAGGCATGGGAGTTCAACATTGCCAGGCCATCTGGGCTTTCTTCTTATGGGTGGAAAATTCTTCTGCTCCCAAATGCCCTACAGGACTGTACAGAGGGAACTAAAGAGTGTAAATGGGGGATGTCCTGCCTTAGAAGCAACAAAGCTACTGCAAGGAATCATCCAGACAAAAAGCCCGTACTCTTGAAGAAAGTGGAAATGTTTCTGCACTGCCTCCCTGAACCTAAGTCATCTACTTGCTTCTCTTCCCAGTCTTGAAGAGCTCGCTGTTACCTGTTGTGACTCTTCACGAAGGTCTTCCCTTTCCTCTCTTTCTTGTCTTCCCTCTGAGGAGATCCCCTCTCTTTGATCTGCCATTACACCTTATTCCAGGTGCATCACTTGTCCTCACACACACAAAGGTCCTGAAGAGAGATTAAAATGATGCACATGAATTTGTCTTCTTGAAGGCTACAAAGATTGGAAGGGTGCTAAAACTCTGTGGCACTAGTTTGCTAAAGGAACTGAGGGCTGTACAATGTTTGCCATTAAGGGGGATAAAGGAAAGAGTTACTGTGCTGCTCACAGAAGACTCAGAATGTGGGGAAAAAAAAAAAAAAGGAAAGTGCTTTGAAATGCTGTCATGGGAGGGCCCACTTTGAAGTTGTGCTAGGAAACCCATCCTGGAGTTTTTATGCTTCTGGGAAAATACAGCCCAGATGTGAAAGAAAAAACTGTGATGCTCAAGCCACAGTTACAAGACCTTGCCATGAGGGAGCACTACATGAGTGGGAATGAATGGAACCAAAGTACATTTCAATCAATGAACCTATGCTGATATGCTTTGAATCAAACAAAGAAACTTGGGTCTCTACTGATGCCTCCAAGGATGGCCCTGGGGCGATGCTGTTCCAGATGAACAGAAGAGACACGCTTGGATTTCTATGGCATCTGTTACAAGACTGATGGCTGGGCCTGAAAAAAACATGCCTGGCTCTACATAAAGTTTAGGCATGGCCCGCAAATGTATGACATTTTCCAGGCCGAGGTAAGCTCTCTAACTGAACAGAAACTGGCCTTCAGAATTACTTTTTGCTTATATCCATTATAATTTGTATATATGTGTGAATACATACACTCACATGTTAAGGAATCTGAATCATATGTTTGTATAATCAAGCCTAGCGGTGAAACTACAACGTTAGTTATTTGACTTTCAGACAATGAATGGTAAGTGGTCGGTGAATGCAAAAGTACTTGGTGGATACAAGGGCATTCTCTTATTTTGACTTCATTTCAGAAAAGTGCACGTGATCTTGTGTGTTCATGCAGCTCACCAAGGACACAAGGGAGCTGAAAAGCCTGTGCTCCTCACTAGCTCACTGAAGGTCCTCAGAGAACAGGTAAGGCCAAGTTCAGCCGGGCTTTGAAGAGATCATCATTAAGGCGGTTTCTATTTCCACAAATGAGGGAGCGGCTGTGAGGCAATGGGTGGGCAGGCTAGAAAGAGACATCTTCAGTCAGACATTACCCAAGGTAAATAAGAAGAAACATCACTTCACAGATTTGCCAGCACTCTGAGCTGGTGGTCAGTGAGTTTTATTTCATGCTGTTAAATGGGATTTCCTGAAAGGGAACTATGATGAGTTTCCTTTCCCACTGCAACTCTGCAGTTTAAAGCAGGTCTTCTGACAAGAGCATTCTGCCAGTCGTGAAGCGTGATGGACCACAGACAACCTCAGGCATCTCAAACCATCTGGCTGTTTTGATTTTAATGCTGCAAAAGATGTTTCTATCATCTCAACAGCATCTAACATAGCCATTTCTATCCTTACCCTATTATTACCTACAAGTACAAGAGTTAACAGTAAAGACCAGATGGCTAAAGAAACCATTTCAAGTTCTAACCACCGTGACTGCCTTAGTTTTACACATCTAGCAGACATAAATTCTTGTCATCTTGTTTTATGCGAATGGCAGGATTTATTAGATCAGACAAGTCATTAAGTAATTTTTTGCTTTAACAGTGCCTTTGATTCAGTGAACTCAAATTTATGCTCTGTTATAGTATGCTAACAGCTATTTTTTGGCTAGGAAAGTCAGCAGTAAATCTGAATTTAATAAACTGACAATAGAGCTCAATTTGAAAGAGATTCAAGGCGCTCATTTTTCCAGTTATTTTAAAGCAGTGAATCCTTGCATAACTGCAAGACTAATTCCAAACTAAAAGCATATTCTTGCTAAAAATATCTCGTTTAACACGACATATGATTCTGCTTAACATGGAGATTATTTTAAAAGTTGTCTAGCAATTGCCCTGGTCACCAGTGGCAGCATGTGCTTTTCTCCTGCCAAAGAGGAAACAGAATTTGGGATTGTTGTTTCGTGAACACAGCTCTGTGTACAAGCTCATACACACCTGTACGTGCACTCCTTCCTTCTCCTGCTGCCTCTATTCTCTGCACATGTGCACCCACAAACACAAGCAGACAGAAAAAAAAGACTTGGAGCTGGAGAAGAATGATGGAACAGGTTGCACAGAGGAATTGTGGAATCTCCATCCGTCAAGATTTTGAAGACCTAAATGGACAATGGCTCAGAGCAACCTCGTCTTGCTCAGAGACCTGCCCAGTTTTGAGTAAGGGGTTGGACCTGTGTCTACCAAAAGTCACATACAACTTGAATTATTCAATGATTCCATAAGCTCATCAGCCACCTGCTCTGTTCCTTTCTAATGAAATTTTTCAGGAGCTCCATGCACACACTCACAGCTTGTGTACAAAGGGAAAATCACTGGCAAAACTACACAGACATAATTTTATCTACATATATGTCGTGAAATATATATATTGTATGTACATATGCAAATGTATGTGTGCGTGGACCTTTGTAGTTGTGTCTGTGTGCACATGTGTTTGTGTAAATGTACATATGTATACAAATACATCCTTCGCTAGTGTATTGCTCCACTGGGATACCAGTGCATTGGGTACTGAATAGCTCATCCCAAACTGTCTTGTTTTTAAAGGACTTTAAAAGGCATTATGTGATGGATATTCATGCTGCATTCACTTGCACTTAGGTGTTTTAATGATCTTTTTCTAATTTCTGAAATTTCCTCTAGCTACATGCTTATCATGAGTACTTGGGCTTTGTGTTTCCCAGCCCAGCCTTGAGCAGATCTTTTAGGCCATAGACAAATTAAATACTTTATGTGCATCAGAGGACTGTATGTAGCTCCAGAAAGCCTTGGTTGGTAGAATGCCTTTGTAAGCTTATTTTATTAAAGCCTGACACTTTGTTCACCATCTTCTGTGGTATTGCATCTGCCACTTATGTAAGTTTGAAGTGAGGGGGCATATGTTGAGCTCTTCCAGAGCACTATAAAACAGATGCACCATGACAAAAAAACAAGACAGCAATCTTTTCCTGTGTGCCTGGCCTAGATTAGATGCCTGTGCAACAAGGGTGAGGGAGACAGAAGACCTGCAGTCATGAGGGAATAGTCTTGTACCTACGGTGGAGCAGAAGATGACATACTCATAGCAATGAATGGGACCTACTCTTAGCCCTTCTGGAGACAGTCATAAGGACAGGAATATCACCTTTCGATATCTGAGGTCTACACTTGAATTTTCTTTTCATACCTCTCCACTTTCAAGAAGAACCCCAGTGAATCACGCTGTCTGGCTATAAAAAGGGAAACTGAAAGAAATGTCAAATGTCGCTGTGGCTTTTTCACATTATCTCTCTGTTGTTCAGACGGGAAGTGGGAGTGCATCCCACTCGCGGTGCAGAGAGGGGAGACAGCTGCCTCCAGAGTCTCTTTATCAGGAGGGACTGCCCCTTTTGGAGAACCACAGGGCTGTTTTCTTTTCTTCTCAACACAGTTTTGTTTTCTGACCTCATAACTAACTAACTCCTGTCAACTTAACTCGTCCTCTGGGCCCCTCAGAGATTCCATAGATGAGAGGCAATGTTTCAGGCTGCCCTGTCTATTAAAATATGGTGTCATTTCCATTTTATTTCAGGTTTTGAGGCATATCCATCTACTCTCAAATCATACAAAGCAGTTGACATGAAAAATATTTCATTTTAAGTTTGAAAGCCTGATTGTCATCTCACTTAATGCAGTAGGTTAGGAACTGGTTGAAATCCATGGCACACCAAGTAAGAGAGCTCAGAATGCATTGATGCTTGAAGAGAAGGAGTAAAACAGCTTCTCTCAAGCTAGGCTCAGACTTCTTCTTAGATAAGGTCAGGTAAAATGTCTTGCAGCCACATTTTCACATGACTAAGAATGAGCATCAGTTGCAGACTCTCCATGAATACTTACTGCCTCAACTACACAACAGGTAGGCATTTTACACATCTCAAAGGGGAGATGGCTTGTCAGTTGCTTTCTGGCTAAATCTCTTCATTCTGTTCACAAATACATTCCATCTTGGTAAGGTTCAAAAGCTGTATGCAGTCCAAAAGCTAAAGCACCTGGCAACTATAGTGCATATGTCATAGTCTACGTGCTAATAAGAGTTGCAAAGAGCTGGAGCAGCCCATGCAGATATAATAGTTGCAGGATCATCCTCTCATACGTATGACTGGCATGTAGAAAACTATCAAGTATCCTCAGACAGGCAAAGTTATTTCTTCCCTTCAGGAAGACTGACAGTTGCCATCCAATCGAAATCATCCTCTTCCCAGAGCCTACAATTAATAACAGGAGGAGACAAGTCAGGGATTAGACCAATGGTGCCCGGAGCAGATTCCCTCCTTGGTTTTGCCCTTTCTTTAAAGCAGAGGTTGAATTTCTCAGGGCTGTAAATAAGCTCCTACAGATCCGAAAGCAGCGTTTGCAGCCCAATTAGCTTGTGATGGCTCTTCAAGCAGTTGTTGATGATAGTAATCTGGATTTAAAGTCTTGGCATGTAAAGGATGCGTGTGATCGTAGCTCACGTTGTCTCGCATTGGCTGAAGGCATCTGGAGAGGACAAGGGTCACTTGGTGCTATCACAAACTGAGGCCTCTGACATAAGGCATCCCTCAGATATGTACCCTATTGCCCATGTGCTCAGCTTTGTTAGTGACATCATGCCAAAGCTCAGGCTAAAGAACTATCAGGTTTCTGAAAGAACAGCATTATAACACTGCAGACAAAGCACTCTTATGTGCTTTGTGCTGTGCAAACTGAGACCAAGTGGTAAATGTGTCAGTTTAGGAGTGGTTTGGACTCAAGAAGCAATGGAATGTCCTTTATATCTTTCGTAATGAGAGTCTGTTTGGATTAAAATGATCTCCATGTAAGCAAAAAAATTACCAGCCTTCCCATTTCAAAGCTGGCAGGGCTTCTTACACAGGCCTCTATTCAAACAGTGTAGGGGAAGAGGAATAGGGGACATTTTTGTTTAACTCAAATGACGTGGTGTGTATTTCTAATATAAAACACAAGACAGAAAATGAACTCTGAGGCAAAAGATTTAGAAGAAAAAGGAAAGTATGAATGTAGGAAGCTGCCTGAACACAAAGGCAAGGAAAATGAACACTTTCAGTCATTGACAGAAAATGCATTTTTATGAGCGTTAACAGAATTTTGGTGTGATAATTCCTATAATGGCATTCTAGCCAGTACAGCTGGTCTAAAGGCGGAAAGGGAAGAAGCTGCATGAACACCGGGATCTATGAAAAGTCTCTAGAGTATGTTTTAAGAATGATTTCAAGCATTTTGGGAAGATCCGAGATTGACAACCTAGCAGGGTTGAAAACCATGGCTGAAAAAAACGAGGAAATTCCAGCTGAAGAAATGCAAATCTATACATCACCTAAAAATAACTGCAGACAGCTATCGTACAAAAAACAGAGCCCAGGAAAGCACTGAGGAGTGGTCCACCTAAGCCAGGATCCTTTTCTCCAAAATCTGGAAAAGCACAGTGCTGGAGAAGAGATTGCAGAAAAAGTCATTAAGTACAATTTTGCCACAAAGATGGATGTAAGGAAAACATATGTTTAAGATAAAATGATCAAAACCAGTTTACTACCTCAGGTTTAATTCTCATGTACCCCGCTAAGAAATCTCAACTACCCCTTTTCCTCTATGCAATTTCCATTCTTCTCACAAAGAAAATAACGCCTCTGGCTATGTGAGGAGGCACCAGAATAACATTCACAGAGGCTCCCTTTCCTCCGAGATGGAACTCAGCTTTCTAGTTTTTATATTACTCCCCAAAATCTCTCCACATGTACTCAACAGCGCTTGCCTACCTGCTCTGCTTAGGCCCTTTTCTTTAGTTTCTATTCCACTCACACTTCTGTCTGCTGCTCTTCCCACCCCTCGCCTCCATCAGTCACACAAACCTAAACACTACCTTGGCCTTTCTCCATCACACCTCTGATGACATTTGACCCAACCTGGCTGCCTGTCCATCTCCACACTCTTCTTTGCTGCCCTTACAAGCTCCTCCTGCTATAACCTCTCATGGCAACACACCCAACCTGAAGGCTTCTCCACTCAGCTTTTCCCTCTTTCCCCTGGTAGTCTTTTGCATGACCATATTATTTCTAAACCTTCTGCAGACAAACTATTTTCACCATCATCTCCCAGCCCTGATGGACCTGTGATTTTTTCTACTGTCACTGTCACTGAACCCACTTTTTCACTAAGATGCCTCTTCTCTTATGCTCCCTTCCCTTTCTCCTTCTTCTCCTCCTATTTTCTGCTCTTTTGTATAAACCTGTATCACAGCCCTTTCTCTGCTCCCACATTGCTCTCAGTCATGACTCTCCTCAGATTGCATCAACTGAGAAATTTGGGAGAGCTCCTCATCCTGTTTCCACCCTCATCCATCCCTGGATGTGAAGGCTTGTGTGCCAATGACAACCTGATCCTATAGATGTAGGTTTCTTCACACTTGTGTCTTCATGCTGTCTTCCCACCTAAAAGACTCCTCACCAGGCCATGCTCTCTCTTTTTTGTTCCTTCCATTGTTAAATTCCCCTTTCTATCATGGCCAATTATCTTTTATCATTACCCATTGCTCTTGGATACAACCCCTCGCCAGGCATTCATGCGTCTTCCAGTCCATCAGCATCTGCGTTCATCCTTTTGTCCCTATTTCTCCTCACTGATAGCTTGGCTGATGCTCTCTCGATGCTGTGATTCTTTCCCCCCTTTTTCCTGCTGCAAGTTTTATACTGGCACTGGCTCAACTTCAACAACTGTTCCTCCAAGAGCAGGCTGACAACTGCCACTACGAGCTTGTTCTCTCCTTTTTTCCATTCACCCATTTCATGCAGCACTTAGCACAGTGGGCTTCTGGCCCACGAGTGAGGCATCTTAAACACTGCACTGAAGGCAAATAAAATCACATGGCTGTGGAAGTTGTTCCCGCCATTCATGTGAACAGTTAACTGCTTTTTGTTAACTACATTTTTGCCGCCATGAAGTTTTGTAGCAATCTTTATGGCACTCAAGACCGAACCCCTCCTGCAGAAATGGTTGAATAATAGCACCAGCTGGATGCGTCATAATTATCACAGCCTCGGCACTGTGGAAATATAAGACTTCTGGTGGGTGGAAGCCATTGCCTCTTTCTTTTCCTGTGTGCCTGGGCTTATCAGAGGATGTCATTCAAGGTTAAAAAGCTTAGCATCCCTGCTGCTCATGCCTTTCCCCCTGGAAAAAACATGTGATGGATATGATCAAAAAGGGTTGTATTTCAGCTATGCAGTCTGTTCAGGCTTGTCCTTCTTTACCTTACTCATGGTGTCCCAAAAACAACATGTGACCCTGTGCACATGAGGGATTAATAACTCGGATTCCATCTTAGTGACACTGAGAGCTTCAGATCATTATTGTGGGCCGCTTGTTCAGAAAGCTGCAAGCGGATGAGCAGAAACACAGCGATAGTGCTTGCCTCACACCAGACAGAGGGAGGCTGACTGCATTTTTGCCTCTTCAGTGTTTAAATCATTAGGGAACACTGACTGTAGTCACGTTTGAGAACTACTTGCCCTTCAGTTGCCTGTGCCCCTTTCTCTTGCCCGTCAGTGACATCTTCACAGTATGTTATGGAAAACAGCATGTATATATTTCTTCTTCTTAGATGCTAACCCATGGAATTTCCATTCCTGTGTCTTCCTCTCTATTTATAAAAAGATGCCTCTACGCATTTCTATTTGAATGCTACATTTTCCAACACGAACACAGCTGACCCTATGTTTATACTTCCTCAACATCCCTTTATATTCTATGTCTGCTGTAAAATTCAGCCAAGACCAGGTAGAGAGAGGAAATGGTTTAAACTTATAACCCAGATTGTTAATAGCATTAATGTTTTGGGCAAAGATAATGTATTGTAATTCCCATTGACCATCCTATACCAAGTATACGCCTGGAAAGTCTGTCTTGTCCTCTTTCTTGAGGATATGGTTATGCCTCGGTTTAGCCAGATTTGGGATTGAGGCCTCACATAGTACACAGCCAACTCCAGTGTAATTGTACCAGCAAAGCTCCTAGATTCTGAAACAATTTGGTGGAGGCAAAAGACAATTCTGCCACTGCTTCTTTTCTACTGTAGCAAAGGGTATGTTTAATCAAATAAATATCAATATTAATAATGAAGACAATGCAATGGTATCTCTGTCACTGCCTCAAATATCACTTTTCCTTTATTTAGTAACCTTGGGTTTCAGTACACCACAGTGTTGGGGTGTTTTTTACATTAGCAGCTTTTTCCTGAGTCGTTGCATTTGTAAGATGGACTCTCCCCCAAGCAAAATCAACAGGATACTTTATAAAAAGGACATTGCTCTTTAAAACAATGATGAAGTGCTTATAACAAAAACTGGTGTAATAATGTGTAGTTATTCCTAGGTTTGATTATGAGATCTCTATTCTGCGTCTTTTCTTACTTAATGAGGATTATTGTGTCCTCTAATAGAATATGGCAGTGTTCTTGATCATAGAATGTCCTGAGTTGGAAGGGACTCACAAGGATCATCGAGTCCAACTCTTGTCCCTGCATGTGACAACCCCACAGTTCACACCATGTGTCTGAGGACATTGTCCAAATGCTTCTTGAACACTGTCAGGCTTGGGGCCGTGACACCTCCCTGGGGAGCCTGTTCCAGGGCTCCATCACCCTCTGGGGGAAGAATCTTTTCCTAATGTCCAGCCTAAACCTCCCCTGGCACATCTTCCTGACATTCCCTCGAGTTCTGTCACTGGTCACTAAAGAGAAGAGTTCGGTGCCTACCCTTCCTTCTACCTTCTACCTTCTACCTTTTACCTTTTACCCTTCTACTTACATATCCCCTATTTATTTATTCTTTCTTCACAAATAAAAGCAAAAATAGATTTTGGTTAGATAGCTACAATGCTATTTTGGTATAAGGTAAAAAAAAAAAATTGCAAATTTATTTCTGATCTTCTGAATGCAGAACATAGTCTCAGCTTTGCTGATCATTAAAAACGCAGATAATTTTAATGTAAATTCCTTGGACAAAGTAACTAAATGAGCTGCATGATTCCTTTACCTGGACTGACCTTATAACTAAAACACTGCCAAAATTTACATGTTTTCCTGTGGTCTGTTCTCCAGACAATGAGATCCAAGCTGCCAGATTTTTCATTAATTAGTTCTTCAGTGGATGGTAGAAGAATGTAAGCTCAAATGTGTTTGTTTACTTAAAATCTGTGGGCCCTTAACCTCCAGGTTCCACATTTCTCTACTAAATAACTTTTCCTTCATTGTCTCAAAACTACAGCGTATCTAGCACTTTTCTTTCCTTTCCTTGTATGCTTTTGCCCCTTTGCCTACTCTCTCATCACTGTTCTAGTGTTGACATTAGGACACACGAATCTAGTGACTGACTCCCGCTCCCTTTCCCTGGACTGCCCTTTGGTGGGGTGAGGAGCAGCTGAGGGAACTGGGGCTGTTTAGCCTGGAGAAAAGGAGGCTGAGGGGAGACCTGATCGCTGTCTACAACTACCTGAAAGGAGGTTGTAGCATGGAGGGGGTTGGTCTCTTCTCCCAAGAAGCAAGTGATAGAACAAGAGGAAATGGCCTCAGGGCCATTGCACCAGGGGAGGTTTAGACTGCATATTAAGAAAAAATTCTTCACAGAAAGGGTTGCCAGGCATTGGAACAGGCTGCCCAGGGAAGTGGTGGAGTCACCATCCATGGAGGTGTTTAAAAGGCATTTAGACGAGATTCTTAGGGACATGGTTTAGTGCTACAGTTAGGTTATGGTTGGACTCGATGATTTTGAGGGTGTCTTCCAACCAAAACCATTCTGTGATTCTATGAAAAAAAGCTGATCTTTTGTCAAGACAAAATGTGAGTGAAGGTTCCTCTGTTACACGTGTCAGCTCTGGAAAGACAGAAGAGCTTCTGCCAATATGGTAAAGAAAACTGAGCCATTCTGGTGACTCTATTAAGAAAAGAAAACTGCCTGGGTCTGTCTCCTCTGCCTCATTCTCCTGGCTAACTCCTTAATAGTCACTGCTGCTGTTCATGTCCCTGGGGAAGAAGGAAAGTGAGAGCCGCCAGGACCAGTTTAACAACCAAAAAAAAAGAAGTGAGGGATGGGAGGAGAACTGTCTGAGGCATAAAGAAGGTACATAGAGAAAGTGGGAAAGTAGGACGTGTACCTCTTTTGGAGAATGTGGTGGGGCATAAAAGCAGCCAGGGGAATGCGTGGGGGCAGAGCAGCAAGGAGACTCATTGACACCCATGTGAAACCCTTCCCAGCAGGGTAAAAAGCTCATTGTCCACACCGCAGCACCCCACGGCTTGGAGGGCAGAGCTTCTCTCTGTGGCTCTTCCACAGCAGGCCATGTCCTGAACCCCTCTAACCAAGGGCACTGTCTGGTGTCAAACAGGATGAGAGTGCAGGGTTCAGACTTGCCTCGGACTTGCTCAGGAAGGATCTTTCACCCCTCTGCCCAGCCACCGGTTCTGCAAAGTGTGTGGAAACTTCACCTCTTTGAAATTTCCACCTCTCTGTCCAGCTTGGTTAGCACTGGTCAGTAAGGGCAGACACACATGCATTCATCACCGAGGTGATCACAGGCACCCCCCTTCCTCTAACAAGGCCAGAACAATCCTTACAGGACAAAATTCACAAAAAGTTTCTGTGTGTTTTGCCATCTCTGCTGTGGGACCAGCCACCTCATCATTACAAATGCCCTGCATCCAAAAATGCTCTGGCGAGCTGGTCGCACCTTGCACTCAGGGGACCACTTGTGGGTGCTGAAAACAAGGGATAAGGGTAAAGGCAGATCAAGGTGAGAGATGAATCACAGGAAGATTTGCATGTCCTGATTTACGCTGTGTACTTATGATTAGGTTTGGTAGGCAACGCATCACTAAGACAGACCTTATGCATAAGTCAAGAGGAATGAAAATTTGAGCTGCCTGAGTTCATCTGGCTCAAGGCTCTGCACAGATCTTGACCAGCAAAACTGATACTGCCGCCCTGCTGTGCTACTAACTACATGTTGCCAACTTTTTCACCTTCCCTGCTGTGTAGTGGTTTTCCTTCTTCCCAAATACCACTCTTCTTTCAGGCTTTGCAGGCCTTCCTTTTTCCTTACATTACTTTTCATTTGTAGGCTTCTTGTCTCATCCTTCCTACTCTGACAAAGGAAGTTTATGGTGGAAGACCAAAGGAGGAGAAAGCAGTTCTCAAGAATCAAATGGAGAACATGCAGAATGAGAAGAGGGGCTAAGAAGATGGTCATCTTGGGAAGGTCAGGTTGAAAGGAAGAATTTCCTACAGATTGTTTCCTTTAAGCTGTCATGGAAGCTGCAAAATGAGCAATCCAGTTCATATAAGTCCTTTTCCTGGGCAAAATGTTATGTACTTGGTTAACCGCCCATAAAGTAAACATAAATGTCTAAGCCTAAGAATGTCATTTCAGCTAGAAGCATCTGTAGCAACATCACAACAACTTTGCTTGTCTCCTGTTGCTGTGTCCTTGAGGTAAATACATGTATTATTTTTTATTCATCCTCATGAGTTTGGACAAGCACTGTACCCAACCCTCAAAAGTCACCGCAGTTCCAGCTTTACAGCAGGGAAAGTATGTGAGATCAAACAAGGTAAGATCTGAGCTTGTAACAATTAATTTTTTAGCTTTATTCAAAAGTAGAATAAGCAACATTAACCCAGGACAGCTAGTTATCATGCAATAATACCTACAGGGCCCACAACTGTTGAATAATTTAGAGTAAACTTTGCATTGAGTGCCATGAACTATACTTTAAAAAAAAAAAAAAAAAGAACATATTCAAAGCAGTTAGTTCAGCTTGAAATATGTGGGTCCTGATCCAGGATTTATGCCTGTATTTAAATCATACTACCCTCAGCCTACATTTCCACCTCCAGCAAGAAGTGCCCATATGCCTCGATGCACGCAGAGCAAAGTCCAGTAAAGCCTGAGCTGTGCATTCTAGTGAGGGACTCAGGTTTCCTCTGTCATGTGCATGTGTCTCCTCCATACACATCAGTCCTGTCCAAATAATACTGGAACCCTGACTGACCTTTCAATATTAATGACAACATACGCTAGAGAGCACTAGGAGAGAGGTTTTCAAAGCTGCTGAAAGACATACATAGGTATCTTGAGGGATTTTTGAATGTCAATTGGCTGACTCCCACTGCTTTCATGAAGTCGGTAAGAGCTGGGTACCCAGCTTCTTCAGTCAGGTTTGGAAGCCTTTTCACAAGCATCTTTGAATAACTATGAATTTAGGGACATTTGGCCTTACAGGTGGGGTATGCCCAGGCACACAGTAAAACAAACAAAAATACTGGCTAGAGTCTAGCACCTAGTACATGAGAGTGCTCAGAATAGCTGGGTTGCTCCAGACAAGGAATACTGACTTAGCTTTGGTTCCACTCACTTTGTATCCCAGAATCAGACCCAGCAGAAACCAGGCGTGCACTACTTGACTGAAGCCTGAGCATCCTCAAGGCGTCTACATACTAACAGCAACAAGAACGTGAAGCAGGAGGGATGAGTGGAGAGCACCTGCAATTCGAACAGCTGCTTCATGTACTTGGTTTCTGAAAGAAAAAGGAAAAAAAGAAAGGCTCTGCATGTCCGCAGCTTGTTCCTCCTCCCTCTTAGCAACTTGGAGTATTTCTGGCAAGGACTGTGTGGCAACCTGCAACTTGAAGCTATGCTCCTCTTACTGGGGAATGCTAACCAGATTTTGGGCTTTTGGGTCCAAATGCTCACCACCATCTTGCCTGTCACCCCACATGCAACGCAGGAGACCACATTTCATCAACAACCTCTTCAGCAAAGATTTTTACCTCTGCCACAGTAGATAAACAAAGACTTGCAAGAAGTTTTTTGTAAAGTCAGTTCTGGTTTGAGAACACGGTACAGCTGTCTTCATTGGGAAACTTTCATTTATTTTAATTGTTATATTAAAAACAAAAAAAATGGTGTTTCTGAATTTCAGCCTGCTGTAAAAATCACAGTTCACCACTGAACTCATCACTAGCATGTGAAAAATATTTTGGAAAATCAAACTACACAGGTCATCCCCCCCAAAAAATGTATATCATGTATATTGCACATCACTTCTGCACAGATCTGGGTTCCTCAAATCTGAGCTTTGATTCATTTTAGACACATAGTCAAAATGATCCATATGAATCTGCTCAAAATTGTCTGCCTTTCTGTTTCAAGCTCACGCCTGTATTCAGAACCAGACGCAAACACGCACCAGCACTGATATTCATCTTCTGGTCACTCAGAGCCAAGCCCCCACCTCCAGCAGTATTTGCATTCAGGCTGGAACAGGAGGCACCACCCCGTCGGGGAGCTTGATGTGAAGCTCCACGTTTACAGCCCTGTCACCAGACTAAATCAAGCGGTATGTGCTCCATAACACTGTCAGGAAGGTAGGGTATGCTGTTCTGCATCTGATTAAGAGTGATATATTCAGTCAACCCACATAATAATGTTGCTTTAGGACTAAAATGAGAAACTATTGGCAAACGCAATCATCTTTTTCAAATGATGAAGAGGATGTGCAAATACACCCAGAGTATAAAACCCTTGCCATCCTAACGATGCAGGGATATCGGGATCAGGACTGGGATGCTTTACAGCCTATGTGCTCTGCCTTTTGCCTCCTATTTGTTGTTTACGCTTTGGAATAGAGCTGTGGGGGCCGAGATATTTAGGAACTGTCACCGCACGAATGACATATGGGTGCTGCCTGGCTCATGGCATCTTTTATGATGGTGTGACTTCTAATCCAGACATATGCAGATTAGCAGCGGGTTCAGTCAGGCTGCAAGCATCCAGGGCTTCCTTTTAAGCACCGATCCCCTTTCTGGTTGGCAGTGATGTGACTGTCAGCTACAGTTCCCTGATGTCTCTCTCACATGACTCCCGAGTGCCGTGATACCCCGCGCTGGGACAGCGATCCGATTTCTAACCAGCGTACCGCGGCAGCAGACAGTAACGGGGGTTTCTGTTCCTGGCCGGGTGCCACAGTGTACTTGGAGACATTTGCTGCTTGCATGTGAGTTTTGGAATCCCCTTTTACAATCAGGAGGTCTATGGAAAAAGAAATCCCTACCACAGCATGAACATAATACTGGCTCTGTGTGGTGCCAGAAGCATTAATCTCCTTCGGCCTTAAGGCCGTGTGCCTACGGGCTCCAAATGTCCCGGTTCACTCAGCACATTTCTCTCGACCTTATGCGTGATTTTTTGATAATTACAATGTCAAATGATAGCACACAGCACTTTCTTTGAGTTATGAAACTGAGGCTCCACATGGGTAGAAAAATGCAGGCAATTTTTTTAAATCACACATAGGAGAATGGAGAAGTCAGTGTTGTGGGCTGCAAACCTGATGGTACAGCAGCTTCCAGCCTTGGGGATGAGCAGTCTTTTTCTTGGTTAAGTGATGCTGCAGTTTAAATAAAAATTTCTCATTTTAATCGAAAGACCATAGATCTCTATCTGTAAGTCTCACTGGCAATAAAGCACACAGCCCCACTTAACTCAAGCCAGGAAATGTTTTTACAGGACCAACCGGTGACTAAATGCTATGCACATCGGAAATGCTTTTGACAGATAAAACTTTGGGCTTTGTCTTTTGTATGAAGTGAATAGGTTTTGAACACAAGGAGGTGTTCATTAAAATGAAGATAAAGAAGCCATTGCTCTTACTGTCCCTCACAACTGATCGGTTTTCAGTTTTGAACTCCTCGTTCTCACTGTCTAGGGGGAGGGCAGCCCTCCCATGGCAGGGGAGCTTCAGAGCACCCACAAAGACATCTCATCTCCCCACTCATAAACTACCATCAGAAATTTTCCTTTCTTCGACATTACATGGTAAACAACGCATGTTTGGTGCTTCTGGCTTTACAAAATGTTAGTTAATGTGTACAACCCTTGTCAAGGTGGGGAGTTTGTTCAGCCCTGCCGCTGCTGCTGTCCTCTCTCTCAAATGCTGCTTGGGCTGCTGTAAGAGATGGTGCAGCACAAGGAGGCCGTCAGCAACGTGCAGCACACAGCTGGAGGGGATGACCAGTTAGCCCACCAGAAATCATGACCAGTGATGAAGAACGCTGCTGTTGCTGTGCGTGAAGAGCTGCTCACGGCAAAGATGAGGTTCTGCTTCCAGGGCAGAGTCCCCATACAGCAGCAGTGCGTGCTCCAGGCACTCCCAAAATTAAGACACTCCCTTCCAATGGACAACACATCCACCTACACATCAGCCTGTCCACCAGTGGCCAGCACAACTTTCATACCTATAAGAGGACAGGACTATTGCCAAGGCTCCTTAGACGACAGGAAGGAGGGCAGAAAACAGAGATGCTTCCGAAACTGCTGAAACCATTTTCTTCCCTTTACCATCTCCTACTGGGTTGTTGTTGTTGTTGTTTAACCCTTTTTTATACAAGTCACAGCATGTGAATAGGTCAGTGTCACTGTCCCCTGTTTGTCTATCAGGCGCAATTTAGACACACAGATTGCTGCAAGAGGAGTGTGATTTGAGCTGGATGCCATGAAAACATGTTGAAAAAGACCACTAGAAACTGAACCATGATTTGTTGCCTCCTATTTGGGTACAGCAGAATGGCTGAGGCTGTTTGGCAGGTCATGGAGGCCCAGCAAACTTACTTTTATAAGACTTGCGGAATGTAGTAGGGATGAGATCAACATGATCACATAGAGACTTGTGAAAAGTCAGTAGAATTTATTTTTTGATACAGAAAGATCTTCTTGTTGAACTTCCAAATTAACTGGTCTATAACAACACGTAAGTTAAATCACAAGGTTTATAAATGCTGCAGGAAAATTACCGTTTGCCGCACATTCCTGTAGGGCTGACAGAGAGGAAGCCTCAGGTTTCTCACTTTCCTTGGTGTTACCAAGTGGGGACCACGCGCTCAGGTCAGCTGAGTGTGGATCACGAGAGCAGCGACACTGAGGTTCACCACAGATCCTCCTGCCTGCTCCTCCGGTCTGCCAGCCCTCGTCAGTGTGGGCACAGGACCACAGAGACACTTCAGCTGGGAGGGACCTCTCAGGGGGGTCTTCCACTCTGAAGGGTCACCTAGTCCAACCTCCTGCTCAAGCAGAGCAACTTCAAAGTTAGAGCATCTCTAATTAACAACAAAACGAAACTCAACAGAAACACCAGGGGTGTGCATGTATGTTGGATGCACAGCAGCAAATGGAGAGTTCAGAAGAATTTAATGTGTGCTCTCAATTAACCACTACTGTAACTTTACAGGCATATTTTAATGTGACACTGATTCATCATTAGCTTTCCCAGACAAATGCAACATAGCCAGAAGCCAGTAATTGTAAACTGTTCAAATTTGCTAACAAATTGACCAAAGGAAACTTAATGCTTTAATCCAAAAACAAGCAGCAGATAAAAGTCCTGATATGATTGTCAAATGTAGCATAATCTTAGCTTTTACTTTATCTCAGATTATTAATTTTTTTTAGGAACTGTAATTTAACCTTGTCAAATAGGAGTTTCTGTTGGTTGTGGTGTTCGTTTTTTTTTTGGGTGGGGGGAAGCTCTCTCCAGATCAAAGCAGAGGCATATGAGCAGAGAACTGAGAGCAAGCATGTGCTCTTGCAGTTGGTGACGGACAGCTGAGGGTGATCGTATCTGCGCCTCATTTACTTCTGTACAGTTGGAGATGCCTAACAGTACTCCTGTTTGCTCTGCTCATGTTTCCTTTTTACAGGGGAGGGCCTTTCGTCAGAAAGCTGGAACAAATTGCACCTTTGGTTAAGCCATCATGCATTCTAACCATTGCTTCCTCTTTCCCGGTATCTGACATCAGAGCCATGCTGCTTGAGGAAGTCACAGTCACAGTGATTCTTTCTAACCGCAGCTCCCTTCTATTTTAGTTTGTCCCATTGCTTCATAGTCTGCTTCTGGCTAAATACACTCCTATCTGTAGCATGTATATCCAGAAGCATTGCCTGAGAAGAGCAGAGGACAACAGACGCTTCTGTGCAGAACAAAGGAGCAGAAAAGGAAAGCGTGGCTCTATTTATTTATTTATTTATTTTGCATCAATTTTAAATTCTTTAACAACAACAGCACTTTGACTGATGCGAAGTCACAATGAAGTCACAGTAGTCGTGGCGGTGTGATGAATGCTCCTTTGACCTTTAGAGATGGTTGGCCTCATTCCCCCACCGCTGTGCACCTAGGGTTGTAATTTATACCTGTGGCAAAGTGGTTACCAAACCAGCATGGTAGCAGTTTATAGCGACTTGCGCAAATCGCAACACAAGGAACAAGGCAGGGGGAAATCAGGCCCAGTGCCTTCTCCCACAAGGCATCAAAGAGAGGATCTTTTATAATTTACTACAATACTGCCTAAGTACCAACCCAAAGCGAGGCCCTGCCAGGCACCCTTCAAACACAGAATAGCGGACAGCCGCTTGCCACAGCCCGAGGGCTTGTCTACGGGAGGAAGCTACTGCTCATTAAATGAAGGTTTGTGCAGGGAAAGCAGCTCTTTGTGCTTCAGGAGGAGATGGTGCAGTTTGCGAGCCCCCGGCTCATTGTTTTTTACAATGGGGGTGGTGAAACACTGGAATAGGTTGCCCAGAGAGGTGTTAGATGTCCCATCCCTGGAAACATTCCAGGCCAGGATGGACAGGGCTCTGAGCAACCTGATCTAGTTGAAGATGTCCCTGCTCACTGTAGGGGGTTGGACTAGATGTCCTTTGAAGGTCCTTTCCAATTCAAACTGTTCTATGATTCTATGATCCCACTGACTGCAGGCGCTGTGTAAGCCTGCAGGGCTCCACAGAAGCAAGGCAGAAGGGCTGGAGCTCCATTAGTACCCTTTCTCAATCTACCCTGCCTCCCAAGCAGATTAACCCTGTGCGGAGAAACCTCTTTAACTCATAGCAAGTTGCAAAAGTCTGGGAAACACACAAAAGAATTATGTGGGGGAAGAGGTTTCCAGAGCTGTGCATATAACCCTGAAAGGACAGTGGTGGCCACATCTACAGGGCCTTGCTAGATCACTCCTAAGACCATCTGACTCAGGATGCCCCAAAGTGGAGGAACCTACCAGTGTCCAAACTGAAGGCCTTCAGGCATCCCAAATCCCTCCTGAGGCACAGACCAGCTCTGTGCTCTCCGGAACACAGTCATTCTCCAAAGCCTACCAAGAGGGAAGGTGTACATCACTGAGGTCCTTTAGTCATCATATTCTCAAGGCAGATGCACTATGGCCACCCTATAACCTAACCATGAAGCCCTACAAAGGGGTCTCACTTACCTAAGATCACCCAAAAGCAGGTCTAGCTGATCACACACAGGTGTGCCAGGGATGGCAGAACTCAATCCATCATCTCTTTGTCACAAGCTGAGGACGAAAATGTTGTTTTTCTGAAAGGAGTGTGCAGGCTTAAACAGAAATAAGAGATCTTACACAGCAGCAGTTTTGAACACATGAGTTCCCGGAATGGCTTTTCAGGTTAGTCAAGGCAGGTTTGCAAATGTGTCCCAGGAAATGTGCCTGCACTAAATACAGCAATCACCCAGTTTCAGGCTCTAGGAAAAAAACAAAAACAAGAAACAAACAAACAACAACAAAAACACACACACAAACCCCACAAAAAACAAACAAACACACAAAAACCCCCCAACAAACAAAAACCAAAACCAATCAGTTGCCAACAGTAGAAACATGTGCAGAGGTCCAGGGCACCTCTCAGGACTATCTTATTCCCTTTTCTTTAGAGGCATACATTTGGAGCCAGTGAAATACAGCAGTTTATGACTCCAAAAGAGCAGCCCAAGCAAGTATCCCAGGACAGGGCAATTTGGGCTGGGAGTCATGGCCTGTGATCATAGGAGGTGGCTTGTCTTCCACTTTGTGAGAAAAGCAGGAGAAGCTGAACAGCAAGGTCTGACCAGGGCCTACAAAATGAATACACAGTTGTGCAGCCCATTCTCTACCTTTTAAAAGTCTTTCAATTCCCCCATGCATACCTAACATACTTATTCTGAAAGCGCCCAAGAGGAACTGGGATTTGGCTTACTTACAGTGTTGTGATGGACAAGTTTGTAGGAAACCTCTGTACAATATTGCTCTGGACACCAGTGGCACTAGGACTAGCCAAGCTGTATATCAGTCCAGGAATGTCTGCACTTCATACATTCCCTTGCAAAAGACGGGGTATGTTAAAATGGCCAATGCACCATCGTTTTGCACATACATATCCACAGCAACACAGAAAATACAGCAGACAGTGAACACGCTGGGGGAACCAGCATCAAAAGCTCACCTTTCTCTGATATGTGTGATAAAATGGCCTCCATGGAGCAGAGAAAATGCCATTCCCTGTCTAAGACTGTGTCTAATGCCACCCCACTCCACTGCTCAGTCCTGCCGGGAGTAACTCCACTGACAATTTCACAGAGTTCCCCGAGACACATATCCACAACTGCACCTCTGTCCCTCAAGTCTTGCCTCTTATGTGGCCGAGGAAACCTCCCCTGGGTCCTTCCCTGGGGAGGTTCCCCATTGCACGGCAACTCCTGGCCAAAGACAGGAGCTGCAGGTAAGGAAATGGAGAGGACAGCTAACCTCTGCTTCCACAGGCTCTGCCTACTTCTGAGATGCCTTCTTGCCTACCCAAGGGACAAGTGTTGTTCATTTCGCAAAAACTCTGGATTTTCTTAACTTAAAGCAAACGGTGTTTTTGAGCCTGTTATGAGATGCCTTCTTGCGTACCCAAGGGACAAGTGGTGTTTATTTAGCAAAAACTCTGGATTTCCTTAACTTAAAGCAAACGGTGTTTCTGAGCCTGTTATTTGTTTGCAGTCCCTATTGAATATCCAGATACGATGAAGCCTTTGAGGAGTTTTGAGTGTAACTCAGCACAGAGTTTGTCCTGTGTGGTCCTTACAAGCGATGGCACATGAGTCAGCTGGCTAACCACTAGAAAGCAAAATCATATTCTTTGTAAGCTTTCAATTAGAAACAGTAAATTTACAAAGACACAATCACTTCTTAAAAGCTCCTTTTTCAAGGCAAGGCTTTTCCACTGTCCTTTCTGATTTCTTTCAGGGTCTCGAGGTGAGGACAAGCTCCATCTCCTGAAAGAACAGAGGGGAGAGAGAAGGGCAGGCAGCCAGGTGCAACCTAGAACAGCAATGCAGAACATCAGGAAGATTTCAGCTGGAAGGGGTCTCAGGAGGTCTTCACTTCCACCACCTACTCAAGGCAGGGAGAGCTTCAAGTTGCCTTGCAGGCTTCCAATGTCTCCACGGACAGACACTGTGCAATGTCAGAGACATCTGTTCCAGCGTTTGATTAAGTCTCCTGGTGAAGAACTTCTTTCCTACAGCCAGAACTTGCTGCATTTTATGACCATTGCCTCTTGTCCTTTCACTCAGTAAAACGGACAGGAGTCTGGCTCTGTCTTCTCTGTAACCCTCCTTAGATGACTGAGGACAGCAATGAGATCTCCCCTTACTCTTCCCTTCTCTCGGCCAAACACCCCCAGTTGCCTCAGCCCACCCCCCTATGTTACACACTCCAGCCCACAGCACAGGAGCATTTTACTCAGAATTTTACTCAGAATTAATATCACTATTCCATTACCGCAGATGTCACCTGTGTATTTTAATGATAAAATGCTGACATTTTCAAATCATTTGAGGATTTTTTTCCTCGTTTGATACAGGTTAAATGCTCCTATAAAAACATAATAAATTAAAAATTATATGGAGTTATATTTTATTACAAGTTGCATAAAATACAGCAACAAATCACATCCTAGCAGGTGACCATGCCTCTCTGCTAGGTATTAAGCCTGTCGCTTGGCCAGCTGAGCTACACTAAGCATCAGATAAAACCTGCAGATTGATTAGACCCAACTGGCATCTGCAGAATTAACACCTGCAGTTTTGGTCAGCTAGCTAAACTAATTGAACTGAGCAGCACGATGCTATCAGATTTCACTCCTTCTCTTTTCACACGTAACTCTTGACGTCCTTTGCAAGTGGTTGTGAGAAACTGCATATTTGATTTAGTTTGAAATGGGATCATTTGTGCAGGTCACTGCAGTTTTGTAATGCAAACATGGAGATATGTCTTTATTCTTGCTTTAGAACAGAGCGGGTTTGTTTTTTTGTTCTGCTTTAGGGAACTGCCATTGGATATTCAGTGACGAGCATTTTGAATAGATAGATTTAATTTTTGCTGCAGCCAGGGTTACAATAACAATCCTTACATCTTTTGTAATTACCACCCAGCATTTCACCCACAACTACGTAACAGACTCTCAGTATATTTAATCACCCTCTCCTAACCTTCAACTCAACTAGTGGAGCTGCTGGTTGATTAACAAACAAATAATCACCTGAATGCCAGACACAGACAGCTGTGTCGTGTGCATGTCACTCACGACCCACCTGCAGAACGCAGCAAATGCCAGATGCTCGTCTTGGAGCAAACTTGGCAGCAGGGCGCTGGACACAGAGAGCGGCGCAGACATGCACGCCTGTGCCTGTGTGGATGCATGCAGGGAAATTAGAGCAAGGAAAGCTCAGAAAATGTTACCAAGAGGAAACATTTTTATCTTCTCTTCTGCCTAATTTATTTCTTGGTGTTTCCTCAGTGTCATGACTACCATACCATCTGCTAAAGAGAAAAGTTTGGTGCAATCCCAGGTAGTCAAAAAATGAGCTGGTGGCTCAGACTGTGCAGTGAGAGTGGATTTTGTAAGCAGTCCTGACTAATGTGGGGTATGTGTATCTCACAAGTTTTATAGTTTCTAAACATTACAAGATGGCAAGCAGTTACCACTAATACAATGTTTGGCAAAATCTCCTGACTAAGCCCCAATTTTACATTTGATTCACAAAGTGACTGCGCAGTTCAACAAAAGTTGGGCTCGTAATAATTGTTGGCATTATTCACACAAATATATTAATATTTTGATATTGCGCACGACACCTTGAAAAGAAGCTAGAGATTCAATGCCAGTGTCAGCATATACACACCAGAAATACTTCTGAAGTACACCTGAGAATTCTGATTTAATGATGTAGCATTGTATTTTAAAATATACACTCAGGTGTGTGGTGATTATTCAGGAAAGATATAGAGTTCGCTCAAATCCATTGCTTCTCTAAGGCTGGATCTCGCTTTATTGTTTTATTTTCTTGACAAAAAATGGCATTAGTACTTGCAAACTGGGACTATATCACAGTTTATATTGAGCGCTGCAAAAATAAAACAAAAGAGAGGCCGAATTTTATAAAGTAAAGAATTATTTGGCATCCTTTTATTTGGAAGACATGGTGATTAGGTTAGAGGTAACCCATCTATTTTAAGTAATCCGGAACAAAACTCAAACTTGTAGCCAGTGGAGATGCACACTAACACCTTATTGACGCATTTACTTAATTTTGTCAATAAAGGCAGAGGGAGGTCTCAGTTTACTGGAAGTTGGCAAATGAGATGCCCATTTATTAATACAAAAAGGGCTAGAAGGAGGATCCAGGGAATAAAGACCTGTCAGTTTGACCTCAGTGCCAGGGAAGATCATGAAAAAGATCATCTTGAGTGCCATCACTTGGCACATACAAGACAACCAAGAGATCAGGCCCAGTCAGCATGAGTTTATGAAAGGCAGGTCCTGTGTGACTAACCTGATCTCCTCCTATGACAAGGTGACCCAACTACTGGATGAGGGAAAGGCTGTGGATGTTGTGTACTTAGACTTCAGTAAAGCTTTTAACATCGTATTCCACAGCACTCTGTTGGAGAAACTGGCTGCTCATGGCTTGGATGGGTGTACTCTGCAATGGATATAGAACTGGTGGGATGGCCAGTCCCGAAGAGTTGCGGTGAATAGAGACAAATCCAGTTGGTGATCGGTCATGAGTGGTGTTCCACAGGGCTCAGTATTGCGGCCAGCTCTGTTTAATCTCTTTACCAACGATCTGGACAAGGGGATTGAGTGCACCCTCAGTAAGTTTGCAGATGACATCAAGTTGGGCGGGAGTGCTGATCTGCTGGGGGGTAGGAATGCCATACAGAGGGATCTGGATTGGCTGGATCATTGGGCTGGGCCCAATCGTATAAAGTTCACCAAGGCCAAGTGCTGGGTCCTGCACTTGGGTCACAACAACCCCAGGCAGCGCTACAGGCTCGGGGAAGCGTGGCTGGAAAGCTGCCTGGCAGAGAGGGATCTGGGGATGTTCATTGACAGCTGAACATGAGCCAGTGTGCCCAGGTGGCCAAGAAGGCCAACAGCATCTCCTGGCTTGTATCAGGAATAGTGTGGCCAGCAGGACTAGAGAAGTGATTGTGCCACTGTACTCGGCATTGGTGAGGCCCCATTCTGAGTCCTGTGTTCAGTTTTGGGCCCCTCACTGCAACAAAGACATTGAAGTGCTGGAGAGAGTTCAGAGAAGGGCAATGAAGCTGGTGAGGGGTCTGGAGCACAAGTCTGATGAGGAGCAGCTGAGGGAACTGGGGCTGTTTAGCCTGGAGAAAAGGAGGCTGAGGGGAGACCTGATCGCTGTCTACAACTACCTGAAAGGAGGTTGTAGCATGGAGGGGGTTGGTCTCTTCTCCAAAGTAGCAAGTTGTAGAATGAGAGCAAATGGCCCCAAGTTGTACCAGGGAAGGTTCAGATGGGATATTAGGAAAAAAATTCTTCATGGAAAGGGCTGTAAAGCACTGGAACAGGCTGCCCAGGGAAGTGGTAGGGTCACCATCCCTGGAGGTGTTTAAAAGGCATTTAGATTAGGTTCTTAGGGACATAGTTCAGTGCTGGAGTTAGGTTATGGTTGGACTCAATCATCTTAATGGTGTCTTCCAACCAAAATGATTCCATGATTAGCAAAGACACAAACTGAGCTAAAGAGATATTAAACTTTTCCCTTGCATGGGTGTAACTCTGAATGTAAGATTGGATGTTGCAAGTAGAGAAAATGGGCAAATGGATGGGAGCAGCAATATGAAAGCAGAAATGTTTCCCCTGACATATTAGGGAATGTCTGACTGATTACAATGAGGGAAGGGGAAGAGGAAAGGGAAGGGGAAGGTGATGGGCCGTCTCTTCACTGCACTTATCTCTTCCATCCTTCTAAGTCTTTAAATTCCCATCCACTTGTTTATTATACTTTTCCTTCAGAGCAATGCATCGTCTTCTGCATTTGCCAAAGAAGACACAAACTCCCTTAAAGATCTCCTTGTAGCTGAAATTGCCCACGAGACTAGAGAATCCCCTAGGTGTAAGCCAATGCGAGGAAATGCAAGAATCCTATGCAGAGATCATTTGAATATGTTCCTGGTAGGATAACACCACTGTGCCACCGGCAATCTCTGCTTGTGCAAACAAAACTTGACAGCAAACACAACTGAACCTTCTGAAAGTTCTGATCTTATAAAAAGGACTAAGCTGCTTGATTCACATGATAAATAAGTGCTTCATGGGCTATATCTATACTGCTGGATCAAAACTTCATTCCTTCTACAATTTTCCATCCATTTACTATTAATTTACTTACGTGAAATCAGCCATAATCACATTTGCCATAGGTGAGCTCTTACCAGAACTAGAGGTTATTAATTGTTAGGAAGAAACCGAACTAAAACCACACTTGTCTCTGTGTGTTATAATATGTAAGAGAAAGAAGAGAGCGTGAACAGCATCCTGCCCTTCTGCTCTGCTGCGTACTGTTGCAGCACTGACTCCATTTAGAATTGTGTGTGTCTGTGTGCATGTGTATTGATAAATCACAAGCAATATTAGTTTTCTCAAAGTAGGGATGGGTGGGCCCACAACCACACCTCTATTGACTGTATACCAGTGCCCACTGGCACCTGTGGAGGATGAGCTTCTGTTATGTACAATCTGTTAGATGTCACAAAATGAACCCAACCCTTTCCTTCATAAAATAGCACTATATAGAAGCAATATCCAGGAGAACAGTATAGATGGCTGGCGAAATGCCAAACTATGTATTTCATCATTTGCACTTAAAAGAGTGGTATGAGAAGTGATTTGAACAACCCCCTTCTTCTGAGCAAAACATACTCATCTCAGTGCCTGAAGGTCTTAAATGCTGGTATCCCCTTACTGGGTCACAATTTACATCATCTGCGTCTATGTGACAATTATACATTTCCTTCCAAATTGTTGATAAAAGTATTGAGCAATGCTGAACCAAGAATAGCTCCTTATGCAACTTCAGCTCAAAATTTACAGCACTCCTCCGCCAGCTCTTCTAAACCAGGGATTTCCAATCTGTGGTGTGCAAAGCCCACTGACGGTCTGCACGCAACCTCAAAGCAGCAGCCAAACACAATTAAAACCCTGCCCTGCTGCTTTATTCTGGAGGCAATGAGAGACTGCTTGGGTGAATAAAAACTTACTGTCACGTTAGGGCTCAGTCTCACACAGGGAAGAGTGCTACTACCGTGTAGCTGCTGTCTATCAGCCTCTTCTCCTTCCACCACTTAGCCTACCACAGGACATAGACGCAGAAACTGCCAGCTCGTTTTCCTCTGAATACACCCGTACGGTTGCTTTCAGTTTCACTGACAGGATTATTTGTTCTGTAGCTGAACTGCAGAAGTCACTACTGGATGACACTGTTTTGGGATATTAGTGGAAAGTGGAGAAGTAGTATCAAAGTAAAACCAAAATGCACAGCTGAAAATGCTGAATGTGATACTAACATCTCAAAACATTAACAGAAACTAATTCATGAGAGCAATAATCCAGCTAACAGCCAATCAAAAGCAGGCGAAGTTGGATAAATACATGAAAATAAAAAGAGCAGAGAGGACAGAATCAGACAGCGGCTCACAAAGGAGTAGATGCTCAGGTACAAAATAGCACATAACAAAAGAAAAAAACAAGGAAGATAATGTAACAATGATACAAAGGCATGGAAACCACCCAATATAACAGAAAAAATATAGGTAATAATATATATAATGCCAGCAAACACCCAAGTCACTCCCAGAAAACTGTATGCAACTTTTGGAAGTCGAATTCAAAGGAAGTGTTGATTATTAACAAAGGCACACTGGGGAAAGGGGGACAGGTGGAAAGACAGGTGACAAGGTAAAACAACTTTTTCAGCCTTTTATATTCATTTCACCATTGCATCAACACCTTCCTCTTGTCAAGTGCACACATGCATATGTACCATTTCTTTCCTGCTTCAGCCTATTGAATCATATTGCTTATCAGCTGCCTGGGGTCTCCTATAGTCTTTTTTTCTTTCTTTCTAACTAGCCCAAGGAAGCTGGGAGGATTCCTAGTTGTTTGGCTACAGTAAAATGTACTTACAAAGACCTAGATACAGGTAAATTCCAGCAAACTCTAAAAGACGTTTGAGAAGTCAGTGTATCTCAAGAAGCTATTGTCAAATTAAGAGTCAAAGTGCACAATCTTTGGATCTTTTGAAGGGGATGCCCTACATTGCAGTTTCTTAGTTGTCTTCAGAGGTTGATGGGAAATTATCTGCTGAATATTTTTGTTACTGTTAGAAAACACTAACTAGTCAAACACAAACTTTTTGGGAAAACAGAGTGTTATCAACAAGGAGACCCACAAACTTTGGTCAAAACTTGAAAGAAAGGAATGCCAAGATAGCCAGTAATCTTGTGAGGGAAATTCGCATGGCAAGTGAGAGAACCAGACACAAGTACCAGCTCTGCCTGATTCACAACAAGAATACGAAGGAAGTCAAGTCAGTCTTTCTGTGGTTCAGTGACTATTAATACAAGACAGACCAGACGCAACTGGAAAGCCTGAGAAAGTCCCACAAACACTCCCTTGCAAAAGGCACTGTCTGGAGCATAAGGAGGCCACAGCCTAGTTTCAGCAGAGCAGGCACTTGCAACTACATTGAACCATCTCAGGTTTATATTGAAATATGGAAGAAGTATTTATAAAATCTCAATGAGTGTGATGGGCTATTCCGCATCTACCTCCATGCTCCTCCTCTTTCACATCCCTCAAAAAGGTACAGTTCTGGTGTCTCCACTACACCCTGCTTTCTTCTAGGAGCTCAGAGGACCAACAAGTTGGCTCAAGCAAGTTCTTTTTGCTTAAAAAATCCTGGGACTTTCAGGGATGACCGACATTTCCAAGAGTAGTTATTCAATCTCTGTCACCTTCCATAAGCCTCAGCAGGTGTTGTATGCAGCAAGTGCTTTTTATTTTGTGCTGCAAGAAGCCAAGTATACTACAAATTCTCTGGCTTCTCATTGTTTTAGCTTGACTCTCCTCTCCCTCTCCCTCTCCCTCTCCCTCTCCCTCTCCTCTCTTTCTTCTGTTTTTTCAGAGGAATAGGAACTGTGTACTCCCTAATATAAAGGAAAATGAAGCAGAGTAAATGAGAAGACCACAAATTGAACTTTCATAAAGGTTATGCTCATCGCAGTTTTATGATCTAGCATAAAGTTTGTTAAAACCAATAACAGCAACAAACCCCAACCAAAACCAATGAAGATACCTGAGAACAAAAATCAAGAGAAAGTTGCAGGAGTCATGACTCAGTTACCAAATGATTTTTCAAGTGCCCAACAAAGAAAGGTTCAGTAGAAGTGACTTCAAACTCCCTGAAGAAGTATGAAGAACCTGTAGACAGATGAGATACATAGACTAATACTTGGAAACAGAATTAACTCTTTGCACAGTGGCTATCAGGAACAGAGCAGTGTTTCAGGAAACATTTCCTGGAGGCAGAAAAACATGACCATTCCTTTGTCAGGACAGAGATAAAAGAAAAATGCAACATCATTAAATAAATTCCTAGAGATTTCTGCTCTTGTCCTGACCCAGAAGCCCATCTTATCTTGGCAATACTTCTTTTTTCATATGTGCAATCATATAGGTATCTCCTATTAATTACAGAAGATGTTTATCAAAGAATCATAGAAAAGTTGTTTGAAAGGAACTTGTGGAGATCATTTAGTCCACGCTCCTACTTCATACTGTGGGTATCAGCCACACCAGTTCCCATCAGCTGTGGTTTGTCTGGCCACCTCTTGAGAATTTCCCAGGGCGGAGATTTGCACAGTCTCTCTCAGTAACATGTTCCAGGGCTGCACCAGCCCTCTCATGGGTTTTTCCAGCTGTCCAACCCGAACCTCCCAACTGCAGTTCTTGGCTGTTGCTCACTGTCATACCGTCTGCTACTAGAGTTTGGCTCCCTTGTTTTTGCTGTTCCCCCTCCAGTTTCTGTTGGCTGTTGCTAAGATGACCCTATAGCTCCCTCTTCACCATACTAGCCCCTCAGCCTTTGCTTGTGCTCTTGGTCCTTCACTGTCCTCTGCTGGACTCCCCTCAGCTTCTTTACAGCCTCCTTCGAACTGGGGGGGAGCAAAGAGTGTCAGTACTGGACCTGTGATTCCAGGTATGGCCTCACCAGTACCAAGAAAAGGCGGATGAGAACAAGAACTTTGCTTGATCTGCTGGGTATGCTCCTTCTAGCCCAGTGTGTGGTTTACCTTACAACGACTTTTGACTCAGCCACACATGGTTCAAACAGTTCACCATAACCCTGAGGTTCTCTCCAGCCAGGCTGCTGCTTAGCCAGTTACCACTTTGTACCAATGCTGGAGTTACTCTGCCCTCAGTGCAGAATCTTGTATTTCTTCTTGCTTAATCCCATGTAATTTCTGTTGTCCCAGTCTTCATCTTTATGAAGATTCCTCTGGACTAAAGCTCTGCCATTCTGTGTGTCAATCACTCCCCCCCACTTAACACAGTCTGCAAATTTGCTAACGGTGCCATCTGCCTCCTCATACAGGCCACTGCCTTCTTGTCTTTGCTGTGTTTGAAAATGAATTCCAAGAAGATGTTCTTTTTCAGTGACTGAGGTGACAATAACTGGCATATTGTTTCCTCAATCCTCCTTTTTGCCTTTACAAAAGACAGGGCTTGAGCCTTTTTCCAGTCTTCATAGACCTCCGCAGATCACCCTGATTTTTCACAGATGATAGGCAGCAGGTGCCTCTTTCAGCACTATCAGATGCTTCTCATCAAGCCCTGTGGATCTGAATACATCCAGCTGTAGTTGTCTCTAACTCATTACTCTTTCCCTGTAGTGTGTTCTCCCTAATAATTAGTGCTGCTCCATGTAAAGCTGGGAATATGCTTTGTCTGTAAAAGCTGATGTAAAAATTACAGTGGGGACCCTGTTTTGTAATGTTTACCACTATGTTGTTCTCCCCTATTCACCGGTAACATGCTCTTTGAACTTCTTTTTTAACTAGTGTTCACGTACAACAGAATCCATTCTTGTTACCCTTGGTGTCTTCTCCTCATCTTAGCTCCAGCTGAGCTTTCACCTTACTCATTTTTGTCAAAAAGTGCTGAAACACTGGTTTCATAGCGATCCTTTGTTTTACACCAATCTTTTAAATTCTTTCATGCTATTTGGTTGCATTGCTGGTTCACCATGCAGCTCCCTGCTCAGTCACGTGAACCTTCTGCTGAAAGCCCGTCCTGCACGATGAGGTAGCTTGTTTCTAACCTCTCAATCAGATCTTTTTGGCTTGCCCTTTTTTTTTTTAAATAAGCCAGCCCACCTGCGCCCCTTTCCATTTGGCAGTTTCCCCAGGAATATTGCATATAAACTCCCTAAGTAAGCCAAAGTCTGCTCTATAAAGTCCAGGGTCATAATACGGCTGCTTCTTTTCCCAGACTTCCTCTGTACCTCAAACTCAAATCATGTCATGAACACTGCAGTCCAAGTTGCCATTTCTGCCATACTTTCTGCCAGTTCTTCCCACTTTGTGAGCAGCAGGTCAAGTACAACCCCTCTACCATTTGCATTATGAATTTGTCTACAACATAGTCTAGGGACTTTTTGGATTGCTTACATGGTGAAAGCCCAGTAATACCTAGCTGGATAGCTGACATCTCCCATGAACACAAAGTCTTGCAATTAAGAGACTTCTGTAATTGCCTGTAAAGCCTCACCCTCTACACCTTGTTCAGGGGGTCTTGGTCAGATCCCATCACAGCATCTTCAGTGTCACTTGGCCCTTAGACCTTGACTCTTGACAGACACATCCTTGGATTTCTACTAGATGTCTGCAGAGTCAAGGAGCACCTTTACAGAGAGCACAGCCTGTGCTCGGTCCTGAGAGCGTTACAGACAGAATCTAACACATAGTTCGTGTATGCTTCAGAAGACCTCCTCATGTCATGCATGCATTTTGCGTAAGACAGTGTTAGACAAAATATTAGTGCTCTGTTTTCATTTTTTCTCCATCTTTTCTATATCAACTCTTCCTATCAACCTATTAAGCAGTATTTTAGTTCTTCAGGGCTAAGCTTTCCTTCTACATGTGTATTTCACAGACTTGAGTTCTTATCTTCACTGGCATTAGTGTAACAATCACCTTTTTAGAAGTGTAGCATAGTACAACTGGGGTGAGTGTTGGGGCTGAGGGTCAGGAAAAAAGGAGTAACAGGTTTCCAGTACTCATAATTGGCAATTCATCAAACTCACAAAAGATGAACGCACCTTACGACACTCAAAACAATTTAGCATCATTTACAAATGTAAGCAAAACTCTATGATCTAGTTATGGTCATTTATCATTATTACGAATAAGAAAACCAGTTAATTTTGTATCCATTCAAATGAATGGGAGACAGACCTGTAGGTGATCAAGAAGAGTGAATAGACTGTAATTATACTGCTTTTACTCGAAAATTCATTGCAAAATTATGTGCAATAATTATGCCACTGTTGTACTGAAGCCAAAATTGAATTAAAAAATATCTGTTACTTACACTGATTACATTCTACTATGAGACCTAAGAGGCCAAAACCTGATAAAGACACCAAAGTTTCTGTGTTAATCTTCCAACAGAATACCCTAGTAGTTACTGATGAATAGCAATTAATGCCTCCTAAAGAACATTCAAAGGAATTAACAACTCTCTGGTCTCCAGACAGTGAAAGCAGATGCCATGTACTGACTTCTCTATCCTGTGTCACTTGCAAGGCATGCTTTTCAAGATTTAGGAGGCCAAAGATCATAAGCATGCCCTCCAGAAACCTGCAGGTTCACAAACTGGTGGCTCTTCTTGAACCCATCCCCCCATGCTCTCCTTTGCCTTCTACTCCAAGTCTTTCTCCCTGCCAATAGTGCCTGAGTCACGCACAGGAGAGGGCATTTGCCATTGTCCAGAGGAGGGCCATATAGTTGGTGAAGGGTTTGGAGGGGAAGCCGTATGAGGAGCAGCTAAAGTCCATTGGTTGTTCAGCCTGGAGAAGAGGAGACTGAGGGGAGACTACAGCTTCCTCACAAGGGGAGGAGGAGGGGCAGGCACTGAGCTCTTCTCTCTGGTGACCAATGACAGAACCCAAAGGAATGTCAGGAAGATGTGCCAGGGGAGGTTCAGGTTGGACATGAGGAAAAGGTTCTTCCCCCAGAGGGTGGTGGAGCACTGGAACAGGCTCCCCAGGGAGGTGTCACGGCCCCAAGTCTGACAGTGTTCAAGAAGAGACTGGACAACGCCCTCAGACACATGGTGTGAACTGTGGGGTTGTCACATGCAGAGACAGGAGTTGGACTCCATGATCATTGTGGGTCTCTCCCAACTCAGAACATTCTATGACTCTATGACCCACCGTGCCCAGCAACAGCCTGTCACGACAGAGTGCCTGCATTACGGCAGGGTGTATGCGACTCCTGACTGCACGTGTTCTCCAGCCGCTCTACTCACGTATGCTGGTGCCTGCTTACGACAGCAGCCACATCTGCTTGCCCAGCTGTCTGCTGTGCTGGATTCAGGTCGTAAGGAAGGAATTAACCCCATCTAGCTGAACCACCACATCCCAGGTCATTATTTTTATGAAGGGCATTTCTCAGACCCAATAAGCAATAAAACAATAGTGAGATTTTAATTCACTTCTTGCCAGCTTCCGCTGTAAATATGGCACAGTTCAGATTTTATCTCAAGTTGCAACTGGAATCCCCACTGTAAAATATCTATTAAAATATGGTTCTTCAAGGAGCAACATTAAAGCAAACCTGGTGATTGAATTCACTGCCACACCCATGACTGACTCTTATCTGTCTCTTAAGCTCTCCTTCCTCCCTTTGTTGCCTAAAAGAAACATCTTTTCACCTCAGTTTTTCTCCTTAGTCTTTATCGTGAGGAATAATCCTGATGGACACAATTCTGGTAATAGGTGGCTTCTGTGCAGAGCTCTTCTTCATTGCCCCTGCCAAGATGAACAGTGCTGTCCCACTCTTTCCTGCCCAGCATTTTACAGGTGGGGCACCAGCGGCCCCAAAAGGTTTATTTATTGAGCTGGCAAACGACAGAGCCAAACGCCACATAGATCCTGCTGGTGCCATCCAGCACTCTAGCTAGAAGTTTTGTTCTCTAGTCTAATCTCAACAATCGCTGCCGACGTGAGTCATGTTTCCCACGCTGTCACTGATTCCTCGCCTGTGCGATGCTGCTAAACAGGGGTCTGAAAGGGGATTTTAGACACCAGCTCCTGCCCCAATTACTCACACAGAGCTCACACGATTATGCAGAGACAGAGACAGTAATTAGACCTATGACACACCTCAGTGTTTAAATATTGCTCCACCCTGGACCTGGATTTTCTGAAAGTGCAGCACAACTGTGGCACATTTTGGTTTGATGCACTTGAACACCTTGAGAGCAATTTTTATTTATTTAGGTTTTGGGGTCTTTTCCAAGTAGAGCTTCTTTTTGGCAAGCACACGTAAAAGCAGGAAAGCAACAGACAGTGCCAGCCTGACTCTCAGAGAGAGACAAGATCTTTAAAACAGTATTTCCGCTCCTTTTGAGGCTACAGCCTGTGGTTTCATCTGATGTACCTGTGTGGCAACCTATTCAAATGAGCCCACAGAGAGTCTCATATGTTCAAAGACATGCGAAGGAAAGAGGAATTTCCAGTGGAAAATGTGATTGAATGGAGAAACGTTCACTTGGACAATCTCTTTACCAAAGCACAGCAAACGACCAGAGGTATCTGCCAGTCTTTTTTTTCCACGCCATGAGGCACTCTCTCTACTACTTACATCAATTAGAACTCATAGTGTAATTACTGGGCACATCAAAGCATCATGTCTCCCTTCAGAATGGCTCACAACCCTGCCCACTCACATTGTGGTCTGCAAGTAACTGAATCCCCCAGCACTTAGTGATGTGTTTCACACCTCAGCTCTGGGCTCTGAGTGATGCTTTTAGGCTCTTCTAGCCCTGACAATTACATGCATTATTCCTCAGGAACCCTCAGGCTTAGTCAAACATCCTCTTTCGTTATATTTCATATCAATAAGAACTACTTTTAGAATACGATGCTCACAATTTAGTGTATAGTTAAGAAAAGAACCCATCTATTAGCTGAATATTTCAAAACTGTGGAAATAGTACAGACAGTGTAAGTACACACGTGTTTACAGACTTAGACTGTTCTCAAGATTTGCAAGTGGGGTTTTCATAGTTTTAGGGAATTTGTATGCGCATGTTTATTTGTCAGAATCATAAGGATTTTTTTATATATCAAGCTCTTTTCTGGCTATAGGTACTAAGTATATTGATCACTGAATTTGTCAATATGCCTGGGTGATTTTTTGTTGTTGTTTAGGTTTTTTGTTGTTGGTTTGTGTGTGTGTGTTTGTTTTGTTTTGGTTGGTTGGTTTTGGTTTGCTTGTGTGGTGGGTTTTTTTGTTGTTTGGTTTGGTTTTTGGTTTGGTTTGGTTTGATTTTTTAACTGGAACGATCTCCAAAGCTGATGCTTAAGGGAAATGTCATAGGAGACAAGGTCAATTTGAAAAGGGCAAAGGGAACGGAAAAGTTATGGTTTGATCATTTGGGGGTTTTTTTGGTGTTGTTTGGGGTTTTGTTGTTTGGTTGGTTTTCTTCAGAGGAGTGTTATACCATTGCTCTTCATCACAAAAAACCCTTTTTGTTTCAGTGACAATAACTACAAATGTGTATGTTCTATAATTACAGTAGTCTGATTTGGAAACGAAAGATTCTCTACCAGAAATAATCCCTGTTGTACCCAAAACCTCCAAAGCAAAGCAAGGTCCTGACCCTGAAAAGAGTTGCCTGAACAGAAGTTAGTAAACAAAATATTCTTGCTGACCTGAGCCTGCTGTTCTGCACCACAGTCCCGCCTGGTCTCACTCCAGCTGTACATCCCCATCTCCCCCCTGGCATTAGCACTCATGCTCCTCTGTGTTACTGGTGACCCAAAAGGGTTCACATCTGCTACGTGGTCAGTTTTCTGACCTACTCACTGAGTAGGGGTGCCAGAGACACCATAAGAGATGTGACAGGAATCATAGAATTACAGAATAGTTTAGGTTGGAAGGGACCTTCAAAGGTCATCTAGTCCAGCCCCCTGAAATGAGCAGGGACATCTTCAACCACATCAGGTTGCTCAGAGCCCCATCCAGCCTGGCACTGAATGTGTAACTAGGGAGACACATTTAGCAGTGGTCCCAACTGAAATGTTGTTTATCTGCAGTTTGTAAAATTACCCAGGAAATGCAGTGAAGGGATAGAATGAGAAGTTAGGGCTCAATGGCCTTCACATTTCTTGCCTTTGTGGACTAGAGCACCTCTGCATGCTTGCCTTCCACCTTCATGTACAGTAGAGATGCAGCTGCCTTGGCCAGCAGGTTGACAAATGACCACAGCTGACACAGCTGCTTCAAATACACCAGAGCTGCAGAAAGGCAGGTGCTGACACCAACGAATGTATGGAGACACTTCACCCTCACTCATCCCATTGAACAGTAGCAACAAGTTGCACTCCCCAGGCTCTCACCTCTCTCTCTGAGCAAGCTCCTTTCACTCCCTTCTCCTCGCTCACAACATGGATCCTACCCCAGCATCTCACTTTGGGGGTAGCACGCAACTGCACAGCTGTGACCACAACAGCTGTTGGCACTTGGGATTCATACAACGCACAGATCTGCAAAGGCCAGGAGGTAAAGGGATCCTTACCCTACCTTAAATGTTCAGCTAGGACAATCCACAATTACTTCAATGCCTTTGGAGATATGGGGGTCATCAGCAGTCAGGTCCCTAGAACTATGGCTATCTGCTGCATGTGGCCATGGACGTACTGGTTATTACGGTTCAGCAGCCACAAGGTTATCATGGTTGGTCATCAGTCCAAACAGGCAAAATGAGAATGTCAGAGAGATGAAGGATGATACTGGTATCCAGCCAAATGAAGCTGACGTGATCTACATGACCCTTCCATAGCAAGCAAAGGAAACTGTCACAAGGCCACCATCTTGGAACAGGCTGCCCATGGAAGTGGTGGAGTCATCATTCCTGGAGGTGTCTAAAAGGTGTTTAGACGAGGTTCTTATGGACATGGTTTAGTGCTAGAGTTAGGTTATGGTTGGACTTGATGATCCTGAGGGTCTCTTGCAACTGAAATGATTCCATGATCAGATGATTCTATCTTCTTAGCAATGGTTTCTGTAGACCTTGAAACAGCTGAATGGCTCCAGATAACACCAGCACAACTCTCTGTGCTGTTCTGCATCTCAGTATTGGGATCATCACAAAGAGCTGGTTGTGGAGCTCATAATAATGGTGTGACAGGAAAGCTTTGTGGGCTTTTTTTAAAGGTCAAAATAGCTGAAAACTGCAAAACCAAATTTGTTTCCAAACGAACTTTTGCAAAAATGAAGGCAAATGCCATCCTTTGCCCACTTTAGTACAGAACTGTAGTCTCCTTCCATGTCCTAGCACAGACACATCTGAACTAGTAGCAGGAGTGATCTTAATAAATGGTGTTAAACTGCATATTTTTCATTAAACTGGAGGGGATGGAAGCAAGGAACAGAAAGCTAAGACACCTGTTGCAAGCCTCCTTCAAAAGAAACTATATAATACTAATTGTAGGCTGTCATAAAAAGCTTTATAATGCCTAAAGGCATTGGGTCAATATGTTAACAATTTGGTTCATACACTTAGTGGAAAATAAAGAGAAAAGAACTTCAAGGCATGCTTGCACCCTGCAAACTAAAAACTTCAGCTCTATAGTTTGATGAGTGGCTTTATGTTGGAAATTCCTTTATAGTTATATAAAGAGTAAAAAAGCCAACATCATTGCAGACCTAATATTGAAATGTAACAGTGAAGGAACAAAAGAAAGAGAAGTTCCCCAGGAATGGAGGAATTATTGCCATGTAATCAAAGGACTATTTTTTCTTCCCTGCTTTCTCAAGACAAAACTTTGGTTCTAGTGTCTCTAATAGGAACATCTTTGCTTTTCAGGGGATGTCTGCTTCACTCACTGAGCAAAGAAATGTGAGGAAAGACAGCGTCTGGGGAGAAACAAAGCCAGGAGCATTTATTGGAAGGTATTAACTATATCAAAAAGAGTACTTCAGACTCTGATTTAATTGAAATCGGAAATGTAGCTGGAGAAAAGAAACATGGACAGCATACCCTGGAGAGCAGTTCTGAAATCTGTGCTATATTGACCACTGACAATCCATAGAGAGCTGGCAGGTCACACAGTGCTGGCTCTTCTCCTTGTTTCCAGCTGCTAAATTACATTAAAATCAGCTTAAAAGTCATTAAATGCCTTCCTATTATTACTTTTCCATATATGCAGTTGTTATAGCTGCTGCAGAGTCATTGTGTGACAGTGACAGTGAAGGGAGAGCCCTGAGTAAATATGAATGGGGAAGGAGAGGGGATTTTGACCAGAAAAACGCTTGGGACCCTTTGCTTCAGAATTTAACCGCTCTTCAAAGGATGACAGTGGCTACACAGTAGATTGTGAATTCAGATGCTTAAATGCTCCAGAGATACCTTAATAATGACTGTGGAGGTCACGTTTTGTTTTGCGGTTTTGTATAAATTCTGAACCAGTGAGAGCCACCACTGTGTGAGACTGTCATTGCAATGATGCTGACCCAGTGTCACTGATAATTACAGGTAATTTCAAGTGCTGTCATTAATTTGCCTTTTTCAATCACTCAGCAAAGCCTTACAGGCTTTGTCTTGTATATAATGGTGTTGAAGGTAATAAGATTTCTTCCATCAGGGATTTAAGGAATTGGATTTAACTCAGATTTTTTTCCAGGCTTTGCACTATTTCTTGCAGGTTTTGGAAAAAAATAGTTTTTTAGCAGTTTTCACCAACTTCTGTGTGAAGCTTTTTCAGATCAGGATACAGAGAACTGAAATCCAGGTGTTACCAGAAATATACAGTTAGAATCATAGAATAGAATGATAGAATAGTTTGGGTTGGAACGGTTCTTCAAAGGTCATCTAGTCCACCCCTCTGCCATGAGCAGGGACATCTTCAGCTAGATCAGGTTGCTCAGAGCCCTGTCCAGCCTGGCCTGGAATGTCTCCAGGGATGGGGCATCTACCACCTCTCTGGGCAACCTGGGCCAGTGATTCACCACCCTCATTGTAAAAAATTTCTTCCTCACGTCTAGCCTGGATCTCCCCTCCTTTAGTTTAAAACCATTACACCTTGTCCTATTGTAACAGGCCCTGATAAAAGTCTGTCCCCATCACAGAACCACAGAATCACAGAATCACAGAATCACAGAATGTTAGGGATTAAAAGGGACCCTGAAGGATCATCTAGTCCAATCTCCCTGCCAGAGCAGCAACACCTGGGTGAGGTTACACAGGAATGTGTCCAGGCAGGTTTGAATGTCTCCAGAGAAGGAGACTCTACAACCTCCCTGGGCAGCCTGTTCCAGTGCTCTGGCACCCTCACTATGAAGAAGTTTCCTCTCCTTTCCTCTGCTACCCAGTTCAGAAGGCAAGCTCTTTTATAGGTGGAAGTGGAGGGACAAGCAGGGGTCCTCACCTCCACCCCCATATAAGCCTTTTTGCTTGTACATTCATTTTTTATATAAAATAAAAAAATATAAAGATTCTTTGCGTGAATTCTGGCGTTTAATGGCATGTCCCACGCAACAGAGAAGAATGAAGTGGCATGAAATAAGTGTGGTTTTGTCAGCAGGAGAGAAATGACAGTCCAAGCCTAGTATTAAATGGTATTCTAAAGGCAAACATCAGTCACAGTGCTGTCCTTTCATCACCTGCATCTTATGTACATGAGAAAAACCTATCAAAGGGACTTCAACAACACCTTTTAGCCTGACTGAAAAACAAACCCATTAGTTTTTCTGGGAGAGAAAAGCAAGATTCTACTAGAGAAATAAACTCTTTTTAAATCTAAAAAGGAAGATATAAATCCTTTTTAGTGACTCATATGACTTAGAGCCGTAGAGACTTTTTAAAATAGTATTTGCAATTTCTGCAGGGAAGACTTTCAGAATAGCAACACTAAAAATACCCCAATGTCTTTGAAGATTTACTGTCCATGTCCAGAATTCTTGAAAAAAAAAGTAGAATACTAAAATAATATAGATCCTACCGGAAAGCCATACATCTACAAATCTTAGAACTGGAGTGTACATGGGAGATGCAGAGGTCCATACACAGGAGACCCCTTCTGCATGCCATGCAGTTCCTCTGCCTATGCAATTCCCACTGGTGTCACACTTGACCCAGGCTACACAATGATGCTCCCAGCAGACAGCGGGTATGTGAACTGTCAGCTCATCTGGGTCTTCACTAAATATCTGGAGCTGAATTTTGTTTGTTTGGCAATTCAGGTGCAGCAGAATACATGAAGTTTCTCATGAACGTGGGCTTCCTATGTCTTGGGGCTATAGCAAGAGCAGTAGAATCAGCTATCGCAAGTGTGCAGAAGGACAACACGAGCCTGATGAGATTCTCCTGAAGCCAAGGGCCTTCTAGGGAACTCAGTTTATCCTACGGGTTTCCTCAGTGGAATATCTGCTCTTGTGGAGACATGAGCTGCAGAGCTACTGTCTCTCTCTGGGAGAAGAAACTCATTTTATCTTCCTAGGTGGAGCTGTTCTGCCCCCGCATGGCAGGTCACTAGCAGAACATGGAACCAGACCTCTGCTTCACACAGACAGGCCCATCATCTCGTCGCAAAGCACATCAAACATTTTATGCTGCATGGAAGGGACCTGTGCTGGTGTTCAGAGCACTGTATTCTGTTATAATTGTACATGCCAGAACATTGCCAGGAGCAAAGCAGCTGAACGGAGACTATGAAAAATTAATGGCTGACATAAATACCGACCTCTGAATAAAGAATGGTCAGAAGTGAAGATGCAACAAAAGTGAAAGTTGTGACTTATTACAGGCTTTGTGACAGGTTCTCATGAGGATTACCGATTTTGAAAGATGAGGAATTAAAGGCAGTTTTTAGACAGGATGCAGAGGCCAAAGCTGTGTATGGGAAGCGACTGGGAAGGAAGTCCCTGATCATGTTAACTGCTCCACAGATGCAAAGAACGAAATACAGAGCCAGATGCTGGAGAGGAATGAAATATTATATAAAGTTTCTGTGGAGCCCAGACAGCCTTTGAGGGGAAGAGGAAGACTAGGCCAGCAGAAAGAATTAACAGGCAAAGCACGGGAAGTTCAGAGGAGCGTGAAGAAGTGTTCCCATGAGATGAGACATTCCAGCCCACCGTACCACCAGGAGAGCCCAGGCAACACCAGCAGTCACTGAGAGCTGAACAGGGGCTCGGCTGCATTCAGCTGACTCCTCTGAGAGTGGGAAGAAGATCGTGACTGCTTCTTGACTACATTCAAACAAATGTATAGAGCTTTTATGTGGGCAGGGGCATCTGGTTTTCACACCATATGCTACTCCTTTCGCAGTGTAAGTATGTAGCTGAGTAAATGCAAGGGGATGTTTATATGAGGAGCATGAAACAGTCTGAAATGACACCAGAAGCCAGTAATAATAAATAAATTTTGCTTTCCACCATGGGATTCCAAATTCTCTTGGTAAACTTTATGTTAACCCACTTGATCTTAAATGAGATGGCACTTGGGCATGGATGGGGAGAAAATACAGTTATTTTTCAAGGCTGGTCTGGAGTACACTTGTTACTTCGCAAACGTCCAAAATGACACAAATGAAACAAACAGAGAAACAAAACCAAAGTAAAACAACAAAACCACACAAAATTCCATCATGTTCCAGTCAGTGCTCTCTCCCTGCAGTGCTGAGCACCAAAGATGCCATACTCACTGATACTCATTGGCGAGGTGGCCTCTTGCCATTGGATGTAGGGAAGCTGTGACCAAGCAACTATTCTTTAAAAAAAAAAGTGAAAAAATAAGTATTGTAAGTGGTGCAGAAGTGCAGAATTTAAGAGGGTACCACAGGCCTCATTAACCTCCAGTGCTGTGGGATCTTTTCTGTCTTGAAAAGGTTTCCATCAAAACCCTTCTTATACGTAACAGATTAAGGAACAGCACAGACTGTTAGTAAGCAAAAGGATAAAGAATAAAGAAGAAACAATTTCACTACCCCCGGTGACTGACTTTATTAATTGTAGGCTGGTAGGAAAGATAGTCAAAAATAGACTACTGAAGACAAAGGGAGAGCATCTGTCAGAAAGAGGTTGCACGTTTCAGACTGAAACCTCTGTGTGTTGGTGCATACATATTATTTCCTACCAGTTTCTGCTGTTTTCACTGAATTTCATACTAACTTTACCTCCCAGGGAACAAAAGAATTGTTAAAAAATGAATGTTTTCCTGGAAGAAGCTTGAGGAAAGAGCTTGAGGTGTATTGGCGCACATCCAAACTAGTCCTTATCCATTGTTAAGAGTATAAATAGTGCCAAATAATACTGCCAGTGCAGGGAAAAGGCACATGTACAACTAGCATGATTAATTTTCTTGACATGAGATCTTTGAAGAAAGTTGTCCAGCAGAGAAAGACTGAAAAGATGCCAAACGTGATGTAAGCATAAGGGCAGGACACAATGCAACCATGTAAAGGAAGTGATACAAGGGTCTGTTTCTAGCCGGGGGAGATGTCTGGGATTGATTAAATAGTAGTTGGTGGATGTTTGCTGTTCCAAGCCATGCTAACAACTTCCTATCAGACCTAAGTTTCAGAGTTGCCACAGAGAAACCTGTCAGTATTTATGCCTAATAGATTTAGCAAGTACACATAAATGCCTGATATATCATGTATGCACATATATATATGTATTTCTGTGAACAGACATCCATATACTTAAGAGTACACATTCGGAGCCACTGATACACATTTCTGTGATTATACATGGATGTAGTTATATGGTGGTTTTATATTTGCATCGGAAACCATAGATAAAATTTTGGCACCGTATAAAAACACTGATATATACTGGAGATTTCTTTCTATATCCAGAAGCAATAGGAAATACGCACATGAGATAAAGCTATGCATAAAGATCTGGCAGCCTGACACACTGAGTAGGCCTGTGCTCTCACTGAAGGCTGGGGCTGCATTAATGTTAGTTTCCTTTCAACCATGACAGTGAAGGAGGAGGGAGGTCTGGAAAGCACCATCTGCTTTTCCAGATTGCTGTTAATCTGCCAATAATTCATATTGGATATAAAGAATTAATGCTATGGGAGAACGTTAAAAATATACAAAGCCTTCATCTTCAGCATATGGAGTAAAGACTGGCAAAGAACAGGCATCAGGTTGTCCTCGTGGGCCAGGAGGGTGGAGAACTCTCAGAAATTTATCTTGTGGGTAAAAGAGAATGAAAACGCAGACAGGTGTAGAAGAGGAAGGGGACATTCCTTTGATAATTAAAGACAGAAACATGGAAGTCAACACAAAAAGCTTTGCAAAGAACATTTTAAGGCTGGACAAGCAACAGCAGAGAAACAGGGCCCAGGTCCAGGCATGCATAGGAATGAATGAAATCCTGGCTTTGGGGAACATGCAGGCTACGGCTTCGTGGTCCTACGATGCCTTCTCTGAGAAAACACACTGGAAACAGCCACCAGCAAAAAGTCAGGCAAGGGGAGCCTGGAGTCACTTGGAAAAGATGGCAGGGTGGCATCTGTGAGAAAGCAAAGCGTGGGGTGATACATCCGAGGTGAGATACTAATCCTGTAACAGCTGATTGCGGTTTTTATATTGACCATTAAAGGTCAACATTTGATGTGCTGGGAAAACTGCCAGCAGAAGTACTGCTATTTTTTGAATGTTTTTAATATAAATTTCAACCTTTTACTTAACTGTAGCTCTGTCAGAGAAAAGAGTTCCAGTTACTCCAAGGAATGACCTCTGCTTCTTATAGGTCTTCTGAAGGTTGAGTAGGAATGAACTACACAGGTGTCAATTCACTGAAATATGACTGTTTCCACAGAATCACAGCATGTTAAGGATTGGAAGGGACCATGGAAGATCATCTAGTCCAATCCCCCTGCCAGAGCAGGAACACCTAGATGAGGCTACACAGGAATGTGTCCAGGCGGGTTTGAATGTCTCCAGAGCAGGAGACTCCACAACCGCCCTGGGCAGCCTGTTCCAGCATTCTGTCACCCTCACTGTGAAGAAGTTTCTTCTTATATTTAAGTGGAACCTCCTGTGTTCCAGTTTGTACCCGTTGCCCCTTGTCTTACCATTGGTTGTCACCAAGAAGAGCCTGGCTCCATCCTCATGACACTCATCCTTTACATATTTATAAACATTAATGAGGTCACCCCTCAGTCTCCTCCAAACTAAAGAGACCCAGCTCCCTCAGCCTTTCCTCATAAGGGAGGTGCTCCACTCCCTTAATCATCTTCATGGCTCTGCGCTGGACCCTCTCCAGCAGTTCCCTGTCCTTCTTGAACTGAGGGGCCCAGAACTGGACACAATATTCCAGATGTGGTCTCACCATGGCAGAGTAGAGGAGAAGGAGAACCTCTACTAACCACCCCCCTTCTAATACACCCCAGGATGCCATTGGCCTTCCTGGCCACAAGGGCACAGTGCTGGCTCATGGTCATCCTGCTGTCCACCAGGATCCCCAGGTCCCTTTCCCCTACGCTGCTCTCTAACAGGCCGTTCCCCAACTTTTGTCCCACACCTGGTATTCCAGCATGACACAGGCACGGGAACTGTCCCCCTCCAAGTAAACTGACAAGGCGTGGGCACGGGCCTGGGCACTGACAAGCACTCAGCCTTACCACGAAAGCATCAGCATAGTTTCCAGCATAGCTTTGGCCCAGGCGAAATGTCATTGCTGATCTCTAGTAATGCTTCAAGAGCCAATGTGGGCCAACAGCCATGCTGGATGCAGCCAGCATCTCTGATGGGGAGGATGGGTTAAGAGAGTCTGGCTTTATGAACATGACCTCAGTCATGCCTGTTGGAGCCAGGATCAGAGATCAGCCCCCAGCCCACTTTGTTTAGCAATGCAGATACAGCCTTTGAGTCCCGACTCCATCTATTCATATGTGCCTCTATAACTGGCTCCTATGGCCTTCACACAATGACACACTGACCTCTTTGGAGCAACCCACCAGTTCCAGCACTTGAATCCAACCAATACAACCAAGTATGACGGATTTTGCATCGGCAAACATGGTATTTTGCATCCATCATTTTGATCTTCCCTATCCAAAGTGGCAGAGGAGCTTTATAGAGGTGAATAAATAAAGTTTCAAAGCTATTACCTTTGCGTTCCTACAAAGGTCCCAGGTGTCCTGTGCAGTGTGAAATTCTCTTATAACAACAACATTTAAGTTTCACACCAGAAGTGAAAGGACTTACCTACTCTGACACTAGGAAAAGAAAATCACCCGCCTCTCTGAGGACAGAAAGCTGGTGCAGCAACATAAGTGATCTGGCAGTTCTTGCATAAACAGGAAGGGAAGAATTCCACAAATTTGATGACATGTGGTCTTTATTTTCAGAGTTGTTTGATTGATGAGTGACTGTGAAGGGGTGCTGTGCACAGAGAGCTCTGCTGATGGGCCTCGTGATCCAAAGCTGGAAGGAGCTCTAGGCTGATAACATTGCTACCTGATGACAATTTTCTGGCTCTGGGGGGTATTTCTTCTGTCAGACATACTGAATGCTGAGTGCCATCGCTCCTTCATTTCATATGTCTTTTTTTTCTTTTTTTTTTTTCCTTCTCCTTTCTTACAGTACAAAATGTGTGAATGGGTATGAGTTGTAGTCTGAAATCATGAATGTGGTGTCTCTGTTTCACTCTAATTTTTACAATCCTTGCTTTACACACAATAAAAACTACCAGTAAAACAACTTGTTTCATTCTCCTCTCCAGTAAGCTTAAGCTGCAGGTTGAGAACTTCCCAAAAGTTCAGCCTTTGCGAAAATGCTACAACAGGAGTAGGGGCCATAGTCTAATGCCACAACACCCTAAGACTGTCCATCTGTAAAAGCACCATTCAACAACTCACTTTTCAGAAGCAGGACAGGGGTAGCAAACAATACAATTTTTGGACCGAGTAACTTAGCTGGAAATAAAACCCAGAAAAGATTTTGGACACACAAGCCATTTAGGGGGTCCTTTACCATACGGTATTCACAGTTTAAATCTTTAGTGTACCTGTGACATGCAAAGCACAAATTCCAGAAATTACACAACTGCCTATATGAAATGCACTTATACTCTGTGTGTCCAAAGTATATGTTGTTTAACGTAGTGGTTTGTTTTATGAAAAGAAAATGAAAGACATCATTTGTAGATCTGATTAATGTTTTATTCCTGGCCGGGTATTTGGACTAGGAAAACAACAGCTTTCCTTTTGGCTGTTAGTATTTAATTATTCAATGTTAACAGCCAAGAAGTAAGCTGTTAGCCCTCCTCCTCTTCTTCACAGCTTTTCTTTCCCTAGTGGGTCTAAATCTGTACTTCACACATATGAAGAGCAATTTGAATTGTAGGGATTACATTTTGGCCTCACAGGAAACAACCTATGGCTTACAGTATTTCCTTTTAACATCAGCGTGGTTTGTTCTCTATTCTTTTAAAACAACACAGTAGCAGCTTCATTTCCTCTATCTCCATTAAACACCATAGCAAACCCTTCTCCTTCACAGACCTGCTGCCAAGCTAAGCTCCATCAGTACAATGTCTGAAATATAGTAACTATTCTACCCAAATCACTTTACTCGCTGCTAGACTAAGTAAATAAGCTCCAAAGGTGGTGAGTTTCCTCCTGCTTCCTGAGAAGTCTCAGCAGTGCTCACAAGGTCTAACCAGGTAGCTCCAGAAGCATTTAAAAGTTTCCTTGAAGGATGGCAGATTTTGATATTAGAGGACGATGACCGCTTGAGTCATGCCAAAATAATAGCTTACAAAGTAAACCATGTATTCACTATATTTGAGTCCAGTGTGTGAGGGCCAAATCCAGTAGTGTCATCTTCAGCAGCATGCAAGCTCTCTTTTCCTAAAGACTCAAAAAAGTCACTCATCTTGCCTCTCTAGGATGAGAGCAACTCATGACAGAATCATACATCTTCATTGAACAGATCTTTCCCCTTTACTCTTTTCTGCAAAAATGTCTGGACACTGATTCAGCAGCTTCAGCTAAGCATGACAAAAAGACGGGTCATCCCAAGACATTTTTGCTCTTGCAGTTAGGGATACACAGCCGTTCATGACTGTTTCTTAATCCTTGCTACCAAATCATTGCATTCAGGTTACGTTATAGACAGCTGGAATTCCCTCAGTCTGATACACTTGACATGTTAAGGGCAAAAGGAACACACCATATACACAAAGCCATATCCAAATCCAGAGTTTTAACAGCCTAATGAAAGAACTACCCACCCAGTGACAATGATGCTAACACTTCACAGTTCAAATTATATTCAGTTAAAATTGTATATACACAAACATTTTAATATCTACCTTTTTTTTGGTTGGTTGGTTGGTTTGGTTCGTTTGTGGTGTGCTTTCCTTTCCACTGCCCCTCTGAGTGTTAATGATGACAGCTTCAGCACAGGGAGGGGAACAGTGGGCTATCAGTATTCAAGTCTTTTGCCAATACGATGTTGATGGTTTCTTCCTCCTTAACTTAGGATCTTGTTGGAGTCCTTTTTATTTCTTCAGTTATCTCCAACTCTATGTTAAATGTATACTTACTACATACGGTATGTATTACATATGTTGGGTATTTAATATTTGCGCTCTTTGTTATCCCTAACTGGTTTTACCAGCTTTGAAGGTCGCCTTCCTTTGACCACTAGTAAGTGATCTCTCTGAGCTGTTCATAGCCCTGGGGCCTCTGGTATCATCCTGTCCCTGTACTCTCAAGGTATTTTACTCTAAGATCAGTCATACACAGCTCATTATACATAGATAAGTACTTGTTATTAATATCTTCTAGGTACCAAAAAAAATTAAAAAGAAAGAATAGGTGTTACACCACACAGTTGTATAAAGCTGATCAAAAGCTAAAACTAAGTAATAGTTACCTGGTCATGAGATAATCACTATCACAGGTAAACAAGCTAAAAGAAATCTGCAGGCAGGCCAAGACAAGTCCATACAAAGCCTGACAGGTCCAGAGACATCCCTTGTTAACTTCAGGCAAAGCCTGTTGCCTCTTAGAATAAATGGCAACACCATGCCTACTGGGTTTCAAGACTACGGCTTATGACAGAGATCTGAAAGTCTAGAGCGGAAATGTCTCTAGTAAAATTTTGAGTTTGAAAAAACCTTTCAACGAGTTTATGTTTTCAGATCAGAAGTGGACCTCTGGCAAGTGGTGGGGACTGTGAGGCAAACCCTTTCTGTTCGAGATCAGGTATTTAGTTCAGACTAGATTAGAAGTGACTAGTTTTCACTACTCATCACCCTGTCTCTAATGCACATGCCTGAATTACAAATTTGTGATCATTCAGGAGACAAACTGGCATTTTTATTCATTGCAAAAGAAGAGCAAAACCGAAGATTTCATGGATGTGAAGTGCATTGTAAAACCTTCTCTGGTTCAAATGAAAGCTTACGTCTTACCAAAATGAAGCAATTATACTACTGAAAGGCGCTCACTGCTCTCTCTGTAGCTCAAAATACAGCAATAAACAGCGTAGGTGAGTCTCCAGGAGAGTCAACATAATCCTCAGTCTCTGCCCGCATATCCAAACACAAACGCAGATTTAGACCGAGGCTCACTGTCTCTGACCTCTCTCTCCATTTCAGTGTGTGTATTACTTAAAAAAAAATGGTTGTAACTGATTATGTAATGATAATAAAAGCACACCTATGAAATCCATATAATTCTCAGCTTAGCCTTTACTCTTTCATGTGTTATTCTTGTGAGGTTCTCTTATTTCAAGAGAGAAAGTACTACCAGACAAGGAATCTCAGAATTCACGGAAGAGGTAACGTGAGGTTTACTCCTATTATCTTCCAAAATTATATGAGATTCTAATTCCATCCTAACATGCCTTGTGTTATTTCCAGGTACCATTAACACCGTCATTCTCATTTACCTCTATGCAGAGCCATTCCAGAACTTGGTGAAGAAACTTTCAGCTGATGATGTTGTGTAGAGAAGCATTAATCAGGGATCACTGAGCTAAGTCTTCTACAGACAGATCAAACACAATTGTGGACCACAAAGACTGAGTTCCAAGATCTGCTCTGGATATTTTAGCAAACATTGTCATGTTCTGAGTCTACAACATGTAGAAGAGATGGTTTGCAACCCATCAACTACATCAATTTGGGCCACTCATCTTGAAATAAAGGGAACAAGACAAAAAACAGTCATTATACCTGCAGAATTTTTCAAAAACCAATATCCCCCAAACAATTTAACACTTCCTGTCTGTCCTGTGTAGTGTAAGTATTGCAAAAGCAACGACATTTGCATACAGATACAACATTGATTGAAAAATCCAGCCTCTGTGATTGAAGAATGTCTCCACCTTTCAAACACTGTAAGTTGTTATTGATTTCCCCACCAGATGGAGTAGCATGTACAGTTTTGATGATTCCCACAAACATGATTTATTTATCAGCAATGCATACTGTATTCTTAGCTAATATCATGGAACTCTCTCTATTTGGTTCAGTAAAGCAAAAATTCAAGCTCTGAAGACTGAATAAAACCACAGATAAAACTAAGAATCTTTTTTCTTTCCACAGCTCTTCAAGACTTTTGATAATCTGAAGCAGGCCTTCATTGAGGTTCTGCTCACCCTCAGCTCTTTACTGCAACTGCTGTTCAGCAGAAATATCCCACACTTCAGAGAATGCAGACATTCAAGTCAGTGTCAGAAAGGCTCCACAAGAAGCATCAGATAATTCAGGCTGGAAGAGACCTTGAAAGGTCATCTAGTCTACAACTCAAATGTGAGTCACCTGTAAGGTCATACCAGGCTTCCACCGGGTCTCAAAAACATCCAAGACTGCACAATCTCTCTGGGCTCGACCATCCTCATGGTGGAAAGTTTTCCACCGTGGCTCTCTCATTTCAGCTTGTGCTCACTGTCTGTCATCCTGCCATGTACTGCTGTGAAAAGTGTGCCTTCAACTTCTTCATGACTTCTGTGTGGGTATAGGGAGGCTGCAACTAAGCCTCCCCTTCTCCAGACTACACAGGTTCAGTTCCCTCAGCGCCCCCTTGCAGAGCAAGAGCTCCAGCCCCTGACCACCTCCGCTAGATCTGCTCCAGTTTATCACTGCCTTTCCCGTGTTGAGGCTGCTCAAAACCAGGCACAGCCAATCGCTGCTGTAAACTGACACATTGTGCTGCTGCTCTCCTGTATTTCCTGGTATTGACAGCTCATGCACAGGCTAACTCATATTAGATGGACTTTACACTTTTATGTCAAGGGCACAGCATTACATAGAGGAATATTTGTAACTTAAAGACCCGGGAAATCCTGAATTCCAGCCTGGCCTGTGTCACAGAATTCCTGTGATGAGAGGATTAAGTTCTTCAATTTCCAAGCTGCTTCCATGAAAGTACAACATACATCTCACAGGAAACATATACACAAAGCTCACCCCAAATTAGCAAGTCTGACCTGAGACAACCAAAATTCTTTCTTCCTTAACGTGACAAAGAACACATCCCCTAATGCCCTGGGACCCATTTCAGAAGCAGATGTGATAGTGTGGGACCTACCCAATGCCTTCATCTCAAGCTGTATTTTTCCTGGAAAAGGCAGGATGACGCTGAATCCCCTCAGCAGAAACCCACGTAGTGCTTTCTGGCAATAAGCAAAGGTTGGCACAAAGAAACTGGGAATGACAATGATGCAATGCAGGAATTATAGTAGGGGCAAAGCACTGGCTTTGCTCAGACATAAATGGCTTTATCCCACACACAGCAACAAAGAACAGGACCGGCGATTACTGCCCTTCTCAGCAAGCAAAAGGAGACACTGCAAGACCAACCACAACCAAGATCAAGTCAGTTCTTCAATGAACTATATCCCATATACAAACTTGAGCTACATATGAATGATATATTTCCACAAAGTAGCAACTGCAACTAGTCAGGATATCAGTGGGGTGAGCAGAAGCCGTATGATTGTTTAAAGCAGAAAAGAAGTTGAGGGATTAGCCTGGCCAAAACTTGAAGGCAGCAAACTGGGAGAAAAAGAAATGATGGTGGCGTTTCTTGTTACTAATAGCTAATAAGTGTAAGCGGTACTGAGGAACTAATATTATGTGTTTTTTACTATCTTATTTCAAGACAAAATGTAGGTTTCATTTCAGATTTACTTCCAGTTCTGAATGAGAGAGTGTTGTCTTCTGATGCACCTTAACAGTCTTCCAGGGAGACTGTGCTACAGGGGTTTTACCCGGCACCAAGAAAGGGTGACAGTGAAAAGGAGGGAAGCACTGCATGAAAGCTCTTCTGTCATGGCAGGTGCTAGCAACATTTAGCAAGGGCAAGCTAATTAGGCATTACACTAACACTTTCAAGTCAGGGATCTGATGGTGTTAAATGCACATTGAAAAAAATAGACTTCGTCTGTCAAAGTATTGCTTTGAATCCGCGCATTTGCGGGTTTACAACAAAACAATCAAGTTACACCTGGAATGCCAGAGCCTGCTGTGCCATCACTCTACCACTTTCATCTGCCTTTGCAGCTTTTTCACAGCCAGGTACTTCACAAAGACACAGTAAGATAAGAAGCTGTGTTGGGAACATATGCCAGTTTTTATGACAAGGTTGCTTATCATCTTATCCATGAATTATCAATAGCAGTATTGTTCACAACCTTAGCATTACCCGAAAGCCACTGTCTTGTAGTAGATGGTGAGGGAACAGCTTCTGGAGAATTAATACAACTGTCTCACACTGCTTTTCTACTAAACATGGTGATTAGATGGCTTTTTAAGCCATCAGCTTTTCATTACCTGATGCTCATCCATTGTAGGTGTAAGGCAATGCATTCCTTACACGAATATCATCTTCCTAAAATAAGATGGTATACACAGCCTGTGAATAAGCAACAGATTTTACTAAGCTTGGCATGACTATGCCTACAACCTCACTGGTAGAAGGTGTCATTTTACATAGGGAAATCACTAACTGCTGCACTTAGCCAGTGCAACTTCTCAGACAAGACACAGGAAGTTCATATCTCTTAAAATATGGAGCTTGATCAGTTTATAAAATGTTCCTATGATGCATTGCCTGCAAGAGTGGTGAAAGTCAATTTTGTGGTATCAGTGTTATTTTCTCGCTCTAGGCTTTGATGTCTGTGTGGCAAAGATGAGCAAGGTGTAAACAGGCAGACATCTGTACCCAAACTCTCTGGAAAACATCCATACTTACACCACTACATGGGACCTGGCTGGTCAGCACTGCAGTTACCTGGGATTACATGAATAGGGGTTTTCCTCAAACCTTTTAGCATCTTCTCTACTTGAGAAAGGGGAGAAGGGAGAAGACCACCCAGCCCTGAGACTCTGGATGGACAAATGTTCTCAAGATAAAGAACCAGGATCTTCATCCCAACAAACATGAGCCTGCAGATGCTCTTAAGCCAGAGCAGGCAAGAGGAATATATATATATATATATATATATATATATATATATATATATATATATATATATGAGACAGGGCCACACTGGTAAAGTTATCTAAAATTCTGTCTCTGGAGACAAAGGGAAGAGGAGCTGTCCCCCAAACACAGAGGTATCAGCTTGTAGTGGTTTTAATTCATTCTATATAGACGTCCTAGAGACTGAACCCTGAACCCTTTTTTATTGGCAAAGAAATGTCTGGCAGAGTGGTTACAGTTTTATTCCTAAAGCCTCTTATTTCAAGGAAGAAAGAATAAAGGGTGAGTATATATATATAGAAGTTTTCTTCCTTCTACTAGGTTCACTGGGAATGCTGAGAGGAAATTCAGAAAAGCACACTTTTTAATTGAAATCATACCAGAAATTAACTTCTATGTGTTGCTCTGGCCACCTTGTGCATGTTGTATGCATCCTCTAGGATAGTCTGTGTGAGACCGACACATACAGACATGGTATAGGCTACTGAGAAGCAAGAACTTTATATAAACCAGTTTCTGAGGCAGCAGATAGATTTGAATGCACAGGTAGTGAGTGAGAAATGAACAAGCAGAAGGCCTGGGAACAGTGCCTAGTAAATTTTGCGATGGCACTCTCAAGTACGTCTGAGTTTTCACTTGCATCTTCCAGTCATCCTTTTGGACAGAACTGCTCCATTTTCCCTTAACACTATGATTCATAATTTCTCTACTTCTTCAGTGAAAAGGCCTACAACTTCAATCAAATATATCCTTCTTCCTTGTCCCTGTTATGCTCCAAATATAAAAAAAATCAAAAATTAAAAAGGCAGTCTTTTGGAGGAAGCACACTGTTTCACAGATCATTAACTACCTTAAGTACAAGGAGAGTATATTTTTCTAAACAAATTTAACTTTCCACTTGGACACAAACCTACAACTGCCTTATCCTCATTACACAGATGCTTAGCAACTTTCCCATTCACTTCACTATGAGACAGTCAAGCCCATCACACACACACAATTTGCTAACATTTCTCTAAGAGATTTTCTTTTTATTCTTCATTGGTTACACAAGTATTTTGAAAAATAAAAAAGACTAAAACTAGTCAAAATTTATATCCTTTCAGTTTGCTCTTTTCACACTGCATAGGAGTGACTCTGTTGCTGTACACAGCACAAAACGCTGCCTAGCAATGGCAAGGCTCTAGCAGATAGACTCTGTATTCAGACAACCAACGTGAAGCAAGTTAAAATAAAAGCATCCAGTGATATCCACATGGAAAAAACCACACTCCAGCAGCATTTACTGACTTATTTTCCTTTTTAAGTGTTTTCCTGACTTGCCAGTTATTTTTTCTTCAAGGATCATGGTGCTGCTAAATGTTTTGCTCTTTGGAAAGTCTTTGTAGATGACTGTGACCTGTCAAGTATGACTTCATGAGGCTTTAGGGTTTCATCACTGTTGTACACTCTCAGATTATTTCATCACCAAAATGAAGTTCAAGATCCGTAGCTTTGTCAGCAGCAGCTGGGAGGTAGGGTTGGATTTCACCTCAAGCTGGCACCTACAATGTTGACAAATGTTCCAGCTACTCTTGAGTTGCTGTCCACAGTTCTTCAACTGCCTGGAGCAACAGGCACCTACACAGCACCTTTCCACCCAACACTGAAACAGGTTAGCAGAACTACACCCTAGAAACACAGGTTTGTCAGCAGTGACTACAAAAGGCACACAGCTGTTAGGAGCCACACTGCAAAAGTTAACTGGGATAAATCTCACCTTAAGAGTCATTCACAGAGATAAAAGGAGTTCATTTAGTTACCCATCCTCAAGAAAAGCTAGAAAAATTGGGGAGAAAGGGCTATCACTGGGTGTAGAGACGCTCCTTAAATACCAGGAACAAACAGCTGCAGGTGAATTACCTTGCTTGGACACCAGGACAAATAAAAGACCTCCGTGCTTTCTGCAGAATACAGATGCTTTTTCAGAGCAGCTACGCTGCCATAGCCACAGCAGCCTAAGCAATTGAGATACATGGTTTGCTGCAAGAAGTAATTTTAATGAAAAAAATTCCCCTCAAAGTGGTTATTCTTCATGCAATGGTCCAAGATAAGAGCCTCTATCTGATGCTCTTCTTTCCTTGAGTTTGCCATGAGGCAGCAAGCAGTTAGAAATAATTTCAGCCTGAAGGTGGAACATATTATTGGAAGCTGAACTAGCAAAATATTTTTTCTTCTTCCCACAAGCGTTGTTAAGTGATTTATCTGTTCAAAACCAGGAAGATAATCACACTCCACAAACTCTTTCATTCGGTCAAGGCAAGTCTATCATTAGGTAATTTTGCATACAGACAGCAAGGAGATCATTATTATTTAATTCCACCTGGAACAGAGAAGGGCTCTGATTTTACTATCCACCACTAAGAGTCCCTTCATGCACAAGTTCTCAACTTTCTGTAAAGTTTTTATTGACATGAAAGGCAATAAAAAAGGCTTTTCAGCAAGGAGTGTGGAGGCAACAGTGGAGCAAAATTAGAAACCTAGGTCTACCAAGCCCCACAACTGCACGAAGTTCAGATTCACACCCAATTACAACAGTCTGGTCTTTCTCAACTTCGTATCACGCTGCTGTGTTTTTTCCCTTGCAGATATCTTCCTGAGGTAAGGAACACATACGTTCTCCCTCACTGATTGCAGTATATACTGTACACTACTGCATGGTACTTTTATGTAAGAAAGGATTAATATTCCTTATCAGCTAATCCTGGGAAAATAAGGCAACATTGCTTTAGGTCATTTTCATCTTATCAGAAAAACAACTGGATTAGTAGCCAATAAACTTGGAAAAAAAAAAGGTCTCACAGAACTGTGTTTGATAATTAATAGACGTTGGGGATGCAGCCCCTCTGGAAATGGAGCACACAGACTGTAAATTTAGTTCTGATTTTATTTCGGAGGCATTTCACTGAGATGATATCTTACCTCTGCAGCATTTGTAAATATATTTGATACATCTCTGTAGTATCAGAGGAGGAAAACAGATCAGTATATTTACTCAGTGATAAACACTTGAGCTAAAAAAAAAAAATAAAATAAAATCACAGTAAACTAAGTAAAATTTCATTTTGTTAATATTAAGACAAACAGCTCTTTGGAGGAGGCAGTGCATGAAAAGTTTTGCTTAGTTCTGTTTTATGAAATGATAGCATAATTTCAAACAATTATGCCATTTGTGGTTGGTCAAAAAATTGCACACATTATTCTGGAAGGCAGCTGCGTGAAACATGCTTCAAAATAAGAAACAATAATAATTATTTGCAACTTGCAGCTGAATTTGAGAGAAAGGTGTCAAATCTCTGATGATCTACATCTGAACTTGGATTTTGTCATAAGCAAAATGGGTCTGTTCTATTCACTGTTGTTACTACCTGCCATGTGCCTGCAGCTGAGAGATTATCCTACTCCATGGCACAATTCAGTATAATTGGCAGTCTCCAGAGAAAAAGACAACCAGGATATAGAAAAAAAAAGAGGTCACAATACATGTCAAGGTTGAGGTGCTCTCAGTAACTTCCCACCTGCTCTTTCTTTGTCTGCCTTTCTTTTCACCAACTTCTGAAATCAAAGCAAAAATCACAAATGCTATACAATTTTCCCCTCAATTAAAAAAAAAAAAAGCCAAAGGCAGACAGTCCCCTCCTATAGCTCACATCCCAAGCTAAGAATCTTTAGTACTCTTAATATATTACTAACAATGCTAAGTCTACAAAACACAGCTTTCTATGAAACATATTGATATAAACGGCTAATATGACGATGTCAATACCGCCTTATTATCAAAGCTGGAAGTATGTAACGTGTTAGCCTTTGAAGAAACAAGAGACACCTCTGTCCAGGCAAAAAATAAAAATAAAAATAAAAAAAATAAAAATAAAAATAAATTTTTCGACCAAGTGCCTCACAGAATCCACTACTATATGTATAAAATCATTTAGCCCTCACCACATCATCTCAGTATAGCATCCACTCATCCCCAGCCAACACAGCTGAGGAAGAGAACAAAAGCTGTTCTGTTTGCTTCTTTGCACTGCTGTCACGGTGCAGTCTAATAAGGGCATACCAGCTTACATTTTCAGACACATCCTTTTGCATTTCTAAACTGATAAAGTGACCATGTAAAAGTGCATGCACTTATCTTCACATATATACACCTGGAGTAAAGGCATTATAACTTACTGTGAACAGCACGGAAGAGAGCTTACACTAGTTTATGTTATGTCTGATAGATTCAGAGAGCATAAGAAACAGCTGGAGATAGATGAGACATTGGGAAGAGCTGACAGTTTATTCTTGGAGGGTAAATTCAGAATCTGATGTGATAAAAGAAAAAATCCTTCTGCTGCAAAAGAGCTGTGTATGTATTGGACAGTAATGAATTACGCACTTGAACAACTGCCGTCCCCCTTGGTCCCTTCAAGAATGAGAAACATTGTGAGTGATTATTAGAGGCACAGCATTTGTCGTAATGTAATGGCAAAAGATGGGAGGGGTTCACACACTATACACACAAGAAAGGTTGGCCTGGAGGCAACCAGCTGGATACCAGTAAAGAACAAACCCTAAAGAGAAAAGAACAAAAAAAGAAGAAAAAAAAATAGAAAAAAAAAAGGGGGAGGAAGATGGCTTTTGTTGTAGAGCTGACCTCTACTCAGACAGCAAAAGGTAGTTCTGAAACAGCAGAACTAATGAAGCCTCCATCTCTACTGATTCACAGCTTGTGGATGATTGACTTCAGCATGCAAAAAGGTGCAAGGGCAAAGATTAAGCCCTCCAGAATAGTGTTTTCCAGCTTCTGCTCCTCTGTCAAATTGGACTGAAGTTGGCTCACATACTCAGAGCTGTTGCTAGGGAGGGAGGGAAAGCTTACGCGACACACACACTCAAGTACAACAGAACCATTTCCCTATAAAATCCCTTCTTCACCTGACAAATAATGGAGTCTGAGGTTCTATATTTTTTGGGGGGGGGGGGGGGCGGAGGGGGAAGAAAGTTAGGAATACAATATTCCAAAACTTCAGCATATCTCCTATGGATATGTAAGTTCCTCCAGATTTCCTAAACCTTTGTTATTAAGAAAAAGATCTTTGTGGACCTAGAGCCTTTTGTAGCACTTAAGTAGACCAAAAAGATATTTACAATTTCAAAGTCAGCTCAGACAAGCTTCTATTTCAATCACATATAACTAAGCATAAAAACTCCAAATCTCACTAATTTCTAGTTGCCTGATACAAAGCTCTGGAAATGACCATCCTTTCTTCTTTTCCACCTGAAACAGACTAGTTTCTGTACTACAGATTAGCTACTGTTTATCAGCATGGCCATAATTTATTCACCCAGGCCAAACAGGATTTCACATTGATGGTTGGCCAAACTTCTGGTAAATCTTTACAACCTGTATTGCTTTAGCTGTACTTCTGTGAAGCTGAAGTCTTGATGTAAAACACCAATTACAATAATCCACTACAGCTCACATACACGAAATGCTAAAAGTATGAGCATGGATTTATAACACTTTTATGATAATCATTCAAATATTCACAAATTGAAAACATACGACAGAGAAATCTGTCTTTTTATCCTGTACAAGAAACATCAAACAAAGATATGGATGTTTCAGTTAACTATGTCCAACTAAAGTATCACTTATGTCATGAATTAGAGCAGTAAGGTTTTTTAAAGCATTGGAAAGATCACACTTCCAAAATGCAAAGCCAAGAAGGGGTGGGAAGTAGTTTGTGCAGAACTAGAGACATTAGACTCTTAGTGTATGCAAAAAACAGTAATATATGCCATTCTAGAAAACAAAATATTTAATCAAGGACAGCACTGTCAAAATACTCAACATTTTTATATCCAGTTAAATTAAATGTATGCCATACAGTGGTAAGCCTTTCCCCCGTCCCTTTTCTTTTTCTGAGTTCATAGCTGACTTTGGTCTTTAGAAGCAGCAAGATACCACACAAGCAAAAATATGGAATTATTTGATGTGGAAAGGCAGCCTTTAGGGACTGGAAGTGTTTAGAAAAAAATTCTTTCCTGCTGCGTTAGACAACTGTACCATCAAGAGGAGAGTAAAGCAGAGGTTACCTACATAGATATTAATGCTATCCACTACTCCTTTCCCTTTACACTATTCTAGAGTACATCATTCTCTTTCCTTTGAGTACCACAATTTAAGTCTGCAGCACGGTCTGTCCACATGGTCAGTAGAATGACTGAGTTGGATTCGGTGTTTTCTTAGCACTTTCTTGACTTAAAATGAAAGCACTGACTGTACAGATTTTATTCTATTGCTAGGCAAAGCATTTAAATAACAGATCCTCACCTCTGCCATTTGTAGTGGTGAGCTAATCCCCCCATTTGTTCAATTTTCCCTTGCATTTTTGCTTCCCTGCCCTATGCAGACGGGTGCTTTGTGGATCCTTTTCCCTTTGATACACAATTTATTTGGCTCAGTTTCCATCCCTTTAGTGTATTCTGCTACCCCACGGCCTCTGAGTCACCAGAATACCTCGTTCTTCAACTTTAACTCCTCTGAAAATGAAACCCTCCTACCATAACATTTTGTAAGACAATGTTCAGCTTCTGCCCTGTGTCTTCTGTCTTCTCCTGTACATTTACACTAGGTATCACGGCACAACATTTCAAAGCAGTTATATCCTTACAGCCCAGAGTCTATAATCATTCTTGGTTTTTGTTCTGAACAGTTTCTTCTTTTCAGAAGTAATGGTACTTTGAGAATTGCTTTAAAGGAAGGTGGGGGCTAAGACAGGCTGCTTCTACAACATCAGCAGTCAACAGTTGTATCAAGACTGCATAACCAAGAATATTGTTTTCCTATTACAAGCTGATATTCAAAGAGGAATCATCACATGAACAACAGGCTGAAACAACTCTATTCAGCTGTATGGAAAGGACTGATTCGGTTATCTGAACCAAGACCGTATTAGCAGTGAAAAACAACTAAAACTTCAATGTACCAACACATATGCACCTTTAAAAACAGAAGGAAGGGCTGCCTGACTGTTCAAAATGAAAATAAAGACCAACATCCAGAAGGAAACTGGAGTGATTACCTGAAGAGCCACTTAGCTTTACATGCTGTTTGCATGTCCTCTTATTTAAAATACCGCCACTGCTCTTCCGGTCCTGCCATCGCACTTTCCTCCCCAAGCCTCCTTGAAAGTGTCTTGAGCTGCAGAACGTATGTGTCTTCAACAGCCATGCAATTATTCTTTTTGAAATCAGTTAGGTACAAGTTCACATTGTTCCTCAAGTGCAGTTTTAGAAAAAAGCATACTTACATACTTCTATGTATAATGAGCACTGAGTAAAGTTTAACTTGCCTTTAGGAAATACATAAATACAGCTATTCTTCTGCAGTTAACACAACATGACCAGCTCAGGTAATGTACCTCCGTTGTATTTCAATAAATATGTTTGTTACCTTTGCACTTGATTTTGCCTCTCCCATTCACAGAAAAAAGATCTTCCAGCATAAAAATGTATAGCAATGTAGACTATAGAAGGACTTAGTTTGAACTATCAAATGGCATTTACTCGGAAATATGGTTATATATGAAAACCACAAGTATAGTGTTTTAGTTGTCGTATGTTGGAATAGAAGGAAAAAATACATGTAAAACTATTTCCATATACAATTTTTATTGCAATACCTGTATTTTAAGTGTACAGATGCAAATATAAAATGACTCATGACAGATTTTAAAGCTGCCCAAATAGCAAACTGAGAAATTAATTCAGTATTAGAGCCAAAGTTGACAGGACTTCAACAGGTGATAGGAAGCTTCCCAGTCTCTCTCCAAGAACAACCAGGATCCACCATATTTTTGGTCCAAGATGTATGCTTTAGGTTGGCAGTTGAGTCTATGAACGAGTGTATTTACCCCAAATGTGCAGCATAAACACAGAAGCAATAAAAAGAAGACTCATGACCAAAACTGGAACAGGCCCACTAAAAATAAAGAAAAAAAAATGAATTAACATAAAAAAGCCTCATTGGTCCAAAAGCCAGTCATTATCAGCCAAGTGAACTCATCAGTTTGTAAGCAACTGTATGAGACAACCCTTGTTCCATTCTCATAGAAATACCTTCAAGTACACAGAACCGAGACAGCCATCTCTGTCAAAAACTGCTGCTACTCCTGTATTTTTAAAGATACAGTTTCACACACTGTAAATGTTACATAACTATAAATCACAATATAACAACAACAAAAAACCCCACACTTATTTGGAAAGTAATTAATGGTTCGCTATTACTCATAATTGTGAAAACAATCTCCAGAAAACTAGAATTGGTATTTACTACTGGGATAGCCACCTGAGCAGAGATGTAGTCAGATACAAAAAACAACAGAGTCCTCTAGCGGCTAGTAAAATTTTGGCATAAAATTCACATTAGCTATGTTTTTTCAGAGTTTTTACTTAATTTGAAAACAATGGCAGCAGTAGGTGACAGACGGGAACTTCTGTTTTCTTGAAAAAGATACACAGAATGTCAAAGTTAACTCCATCATTAAATCATTACCCAAAATGTATAAATTAACAAATTTCTCAACTTTTTTTTTCTTTCCCACTCTTATACATTCTTTAGAAATTACATAGTGACGTTTTTATGAAACAGTTTAACCTTAGGGTGCATGTTGAAAGACAAAATCAGCTGTTTCCTGTTGTTTGGAGACACAACAATTACACGCACTATTACACAATTACACGCACTCAACAACGCTTCATACCACCCACTTCATATGATCGGATTTCTGATTTTCAATCTGCTACTGGGAGGAACACCATGAATTCTATTATCCAGCCTGGATTACCCTCCAGGTTACTGTTTATAAGTAGGTAAATGTTACTTGAATACCAAGTAAAAAAGAAACTAAAAATGGATTGAAAGAATTTACTAACATACTTTTCTATGAGATCATGGTCCATGTTCTTCAAATGTTCATAACTGTAATCTTACATTGAGTTTTAAAACTCTATTATTATCTACCATATTTAGGACTTTTTTGGGTACAAAGAACCCTCAGCACAAACATAAAGCATTTGGCAAATAAACCAAAGACAAAACATGCTAAATGAAAAAAGTCCACACACACAGTGACTACATAAGCAACCTCTGCCAAGAGGTGTCTTTCACTAAACAAACAAATGCACTTCTCAATCCCCAGTGCTTTATACATGCTTGAAGTTTATGTCACTCATAATATAAATTGTAATGATATGAGGTGCACAAAGTCCTTACAGTGTATCTGAATTACTATTTAATTAGTTTGAGCCTTTAGTAGTATTATAGTAATATATAAGCTACTCTTTGCCAAAGGCACACAGGAATAGAGAAGCACCACTAACCACAACAGAGCAACATGGAAATGAACAGGTGGAATTATTTGCGTGTTTGGTGGGGTGTTTTTTAAACATGCAGATGACATTGATCCCCCTACAGAATAATCAGCTTTCCAATACTGACATAAGTATCTCATTTCATCCACTTCCAAAGACAACCTGCTGAAACCCTGCAATCCTCCTCCATACACCTGACACTTCTCAGCCCACCACACAGTTTAAACAAGTGAATAAAAAACCCTATTCAGGCACCACTAATATTTGGTATTGTGCATTCTCAGAATGTGTTTCATAAAGCTGCATATTATACCACAAGCCAAATTTGATTCTCTGTCATGGCTCCAGAAGAAACATCACCCATAGCTCCTTGAGCAAGAAAGCTCAAGACAAGACACAGGAACCACAGGTACCACGTGCCACAGAAAGAGCGGTAAGTTTGTGTTCAGTCCTCTTTTCAAAGTACATTATATTAGATCCGAGTTTTAAATAGAAAAATACCATATCCCACTCTCAACCAGATCCCCCAGAGCTCCCTTTGGCTAATATTGTTTTTAAAGACACATATATCTTGTAGCCTCCTGTACTGCACATAAATGTACTTTCCTGAGGTAAACCAAACTTGCTTATTCAACATATTTATTATTTCTTATGTTGAATACAGATACTAAATACTTGAAGGAGAGGTACAATTATGCATAATATAAAACTTTTGATCTAGAGTGGAATTCTCCTGATCACAGCTAGCACGAAATAACCTGTTCTCAGGTGTTTTTATGTATTGTTTCATAGTTATTTTGAAAGCTCATATCTTAAACAACATGAGAAAACACAAAAAACAATCCCCACCACAGTGCTAAGCTTTTACCTTGCTTTATGCAGCAACAATCACAACCATTTTTAGAAAAAACTTAGACTGAAACACTTTACTGAAGCAACCACAACCTCTCGATAACCCATTTTCATTTTAAAGCCTACTGAATAGGACAGAGATCATAACAGTCAGTGACTATAGAAGAAAAATACATGGAAAGCTGTAAACAAGAAAGTTGCTCCCAAGTCATGGTTCAGAAAATGTTATGTCTAGTACGCAGGTAATTTGTAAAACAAACTCACTTCTGCAGATTTGCTTCTTCCATTAAAAGTCTGACCATAAAGCTACCCACAGTAGCTTGCAAAACAAACAAACAAACCAACCAAACACATCAACAGTCCCAGCGTTTCAAAACCTTAGTATTGGGAACCTCTGTGCTGCAACATAAATAGAAGAGAAAAATCTATCTACAGACTTGTTTGGATTGAAGATTTAGATCAAGCTGCTATCCAACATCAAAACTGAAACCAAAGGATTCACAAGAAAACTTACAGAAATTGTTAAAGCTTATTTGACAGTTTGTATCACAGATCCATTTAAAAAAAAAATGTCTACATAATAGTGGAACACTTCTGTTTTTTCTCAGTTTGGTTTTATTAATATTTTAAACTGAGCTTTAGTAGACCGAACTATGCAGAAAACAGCCGCCTTGCCTATCCACATAGATTTGATCTACAATATTATTGTTACTTATTGACTTTTTCTTTTCTTTGCCTTGTCTCCTCTCTGGATGCAGACTGAAGAAAGGAAGACATGCAGCAGCAAGACACCACTACTTTGACAGTTTGCTGTACAGTTTTTGGTTTTTCATGTGTCATACACATATGAAAACAAAACTACACATGTCAACTTCAGAGAACAGATTACTTGTTGAACAATCACAAACTAGACTACCACCAGCTCCTCCTCAACCATTCCTTTTGCACAGCCAGCAGCACCTCTCTTAAAAGGTTCCAAAATAAAATACTAATGGATTTTAGAAAAAAAGGAGCAAAAGGGACTTCCCTCAGTGTCTTGAGTCAATTCAGCCCTGTAAGAACAAGAGGCCATGAAGTTCAACTCTGCAAGACGCACAAACTCCCATTCAGGGTATGACTTAGTACGCACCCATCATCTGAAATACTTTCCATCTTTGCTATGTAAGTATTAGGCTGCAGAGCTTGTTTGGGAAACAGATCTGAATTACTCAAACTGGGCAAAAGGTAAAAACTAAGGCTCTTTTTACAGGTTATGGGACACTATCAACAGATATTTGACAATAGTCTCGGCATATTCACCTTGTAAAACAGAAATATACAGAGCATCAGAACATTTATGTGCTTTGCAAACTTAGCTGAAATCATTAATCTTCAGCTTTTTTATAAAAACACCTAAGATTCTGCAAGTATATGGCATATAGGTTGCATCATGTTTTCAAGGGGGGACACAGGATCATAACATATCTAGTAATAAAAAAAAAAAAAATGAATGACGAGAACAAAAACAGGCACGTATTTGCCTAAATTCACTGTGAAAAGTAAGCTTTCCCAACCTCAATGGGACTGCTTGCAGTCTTCAGAGACTACAGAAGATAAGTCTAGGCAATCAGAAAATATAACTTGTACCTACCTTTTTAAAACCCATATAACTTTGAAAACTAACTCCCAAGGTTCACAGGTTAAATATTTAATCTCAAATCTATCTAAGCAGCCAACAACTCTGCATGTTCTCCCACACACACCAGAACACTGATCTCCAAATTCAAGGGCTGAGAGATTACATATGTAGGTGAAATATACAGCCCTCATGCTTGCCGCTGTCCATACACCCAACTTACACTTTGAGCCCTGGAGAGTCCTCAGTGTAGAATCGCCACATCCCACCAGTGCCTGTGGAAGTGGCACGGCCTGCACTTCTTGTCCCACAGCTGGCATTCTTCCTTCAGAGGACAACGGAACAAAACAAAAGACCAAAACACGTTAGCAGCCTGACAGCTTCTCACACCAAGTGCCCCAAGGGACTGTGGAAGCCAGACACCTGCACCAGCCTACACAGCAGGGCAAGCAGACAGCACAACGCTGGGCCTGGCATGGCTGAGTGGAATCACAGAATGTTAGGGATTGGAAGGGATCTCAAAAGATCATCCAGTCCAATCCCCCAGCCTGAGCAGGAACACCTAGATGAGGTTACACAGGAAGGCGTCCAGGCAGGTTTTGAATGTCTCCAGAGAAGGACACTCCAGAACCCGAATGGGCAGCCTGTTCCAGTGCTCTGGCACCCTCACTGAGAAGAAGTTTTTTCTCATATTTAAATGGAACCTTCTGTGTTCCAGTTTGTACTCATTGCCCCTTGTCTTACCATCGGTTGTCACCAAGAAGAGCCTGGCTCCATCCTCATGACACTCACCCTTTACATATTTATAAACATTAATGAGGTCACCCCCAGTCTCCTCCAAGCTGAAGAGCCCCAGCTCCCTCAGCCTTTCCGCATAAGGGAGATGCTCCACTCCCTTAATCATCTTCGTGGCTCTGCGCTGGACTCTGTCCAGCAGTTAGTTCTCTGTCCTTCTTGAACTGAGGGGAACAGCCAGGTGCGCCGAGAGGCCAGACCCGCCGCCGCCCCGTCCGCACTTACCTCTGTCGGACGGTGGAGCCCGCGGCGCGGGGAGCTACGGCCTTGCTGGGGGAGCGGCCGGAGGAGCCGACGCTCGTAGCGCTGGGGTTGGGCCCGGGCTGCGGAGAGAGGAGAGAACCGAGAGGGGGCAGTGAGAGGCGGCGGGCACAGCCAGGGGAGAGTGGCCGCCCCGGCCCGGGGCAGGTACTCACCATGACGGCGCTGGCTCGAGACCCGGCACGGCCTCACACACGTTCCCGCACCGCCGCTCCGGACACGTCGCTGTCGGCAGCAAGCCCCGCCCCGCCCCGCGCCTCCTGGGACCTCGCGGCTGCCCGGGATGATGCCTGAGCAGCGCCGGCCGCTTTTCCCTACCCCGTCCCTCAGCGGCCACTTTCCGAGCGTACTGACTCTGCGCCACGTCTCAGTCGCCTCCGCTCCTTCACCAGCGGCCGAGCCGGAGCGGCCGAGGAGGAAATGTGCGGAACGAGGCGTCGGGCAGCGCTCTCGCCGCCCAGAGGGTGGGGCGAAGCGGAAGGTCCCGGAGGGAAGCTGACGTGTCCTGCGGTGGCTGTCAGGCTGCGCATGCGCGCTGCTCTCCGGTCCGTGGCCGCGGGGCGGGCCCGTGGTTCCCCCTCAGCAGCCATGGCGGCGGAGACGGAGGCGGCTGCGGAGGGCCCGTCCGTGCTGTTCCTGCACCCGGACCTGGGGCTGGGCGGGGCGGAGCGGCTGGTGGTGGACGCGGCGCTGGCGCTGCAGGCGCGGGGCTGCCGGGTGCAGATCTGGACGGCGCACTACGATGCCGCGCGGTGCTTCGCGGAGACGCGGGGCCTGGCGGTGCGGCAGGCGGGCGGCTGGCTGCCGCGCAGCCTGTGGGGCCGCGGGCACGCCCTGTGCGCCGCCCTGCGCATGGCCTTCGTGGCGCTGTACGTCCTGCTGCTCAGCGGAGAGCACGCCGACGCCTTCGTCTGCGACCAGGTGCGGGGCCGGGCGGGTGGGGCGCGCCGCCGCGGTTTGCGGTCCCGCTGCTGCGGTGGCGGGAGGCTGGAGTTAGTCGGGAATGCTGGCGGGCTCCGGGGCAGCTGGAGGAAAGAGGAGGCGCTGGTGCGGCCTCACCTGGAGCACTTTGTGCAGTTCTGGGCATCACATTGTAAAAATGACATAAAGCTACTGGAGAGTGTCCAGAAGAGGGCTATGAAGTTGGTGAAGGGTTTGGAGGGGAAGCCGTGTGAGGAAAGGCTAAAATCACTTGGTTTGTTCAGCCTGGAGAAGACTGAGGGGAGACCTCATGGTGGCTACAGGTTCCTCACAAGGGGAGGAGGAGGGGCAGACGCTGAGCTTTTCTCTCTGGTAACTAATGACAGAACTCGAGGGAATGTCAGGAAGATGTGCCAGGGAAGGTTTAGGTTGGACATGAGGAAAAGGTTCCTCCCCCAGAGGGTGGTGGAGCACTGGAACAGGCTCCCCAGGGAGGTGTCACGGCCCCAAGCCTGACAGTGTTCAAGAAGAGACTGGACAAGGCCCTCAGACACATGGTGTGAACTGTGGGGTTGTCACATGCAGGGACAGGAGTTCGACTCCTTGACCATGTGGGTCCCTTCCAACTCGGGATATTTTATGGTTCTAAGGTGCTGCCGCTTGGGCTCCCCTCCCAGCTTTCCCCTTAGTGGGAGAAGGTGCGTGGGGAAGTCTTAGGGCTTGATGGGGCTTTAGTGGGGAAAGAGTTTTGGTGGGGAAGGGGGCATAGTGGCCTTACAGGCCAAGGTAAGAGAGGAAGCCCAGAGTCACATCTGGATGTGCTTGTGGGAGTGAGAGGGAGAAAGCACTTGGCTTGCAAAGGACTGTCTCCCAGGGCATGGCTTTGAAATTGCATATACATGCAAGGGGAATCAAAACAAATAACTTATCTCTCCTCTTGTCCTGTCTCTCCTGGCTGCACTAGGTGTCTGCTTGCATTCCTGTGCTTAGACTGGCCAGAATTCGTAAGAAGGTTTTGTTTTACTGTCACTTTCCTGATCAGCTTCTGACCAAGAGAGAATCTTTCCTGAAGCGCATTTACAGATTACCACTTGACTGGCTGGAAGAGTTCACGACTGGCATGGCAGACTGTATTGTTGTGAACAGCAAGTTCACTGCCAGTGTGTTCAAGGACACGTTTAAGTCCTTATCTCACATAAGCCCAGACGTCCTCTACCCATCACTCAACATCAGTAGCTTTGAAACAATAGTTCCTGCGGACATAGCTGACCTCATACCCAAAAAGAAAAAGTTCTTGTTTCTTTCCATTAATAGATATGAGAGAAAAAAGAATCTATCATTGGCTCTGGAAGCTTTGCATGAGCTTCGAGGAAGACTTGATTCTCATGAGTGGAATGAAGTTCACCTGGTTATGGCAGGTGGTTATGATAAACGGGTTCTGGAAAACGTGGAGCACTACGAAGAGCTGAGGAGCCTTGCAACCAAGCTTAAAGTTAACGACCACGTCACTTTTCTGAGATCGTTCTCAGATGAACAGAAAATCTCTCTTTTTAGTAACTCTGTATGTGTACTTTATACACCGAGCAATGAACATTTTGGCATTGTTCCTCTGGAGGCAATGTACATGAGATGCCCAGTTATAGCAGTTAATTCAGGTGGTCCTTTAGAATCAGTCTTGCATAACGTTACAGGATTTTTGTGTGATCCTCTGCCAACGCAATTCTCTGAGGCCATGGAAAAAATTGTGAGAGATCCTCTCTTAAAGGACACAATGGGAGCAGCTGGGAGAGACAGAGTTAGGGAAAAATTTTCTTCAGAAGCATTTGCAGAGCAGCTGTACCAATATATATGCAGATTAACACAATAAAATTGTATTCCTGTGTTATATTTTACAGCTTTGTTTCTCTCATTTGTAGAGGGGATCAGTATTCAATGTGACTGTGATGCAGAACTAGGGACATGTGAATTTCCTCATTTTGCTTCTTTTGCTGCCTTATGTCATTCAATACAAAAAATGAGCAAAAAGTGTCCCACTGTCTTATTAGAAGGGTAAAATTTTCATGCGGTAGGCTGATCCGCCATTGTCGGAGTTCTGTTGTGTACTGTGCCTTGGAAAAATGCATAATTAAATGGCAGTAACTCACAAGGACATAATTGCACATTTTCCTTTAATTCTGTATGATATAGCTAACTCAGTTTACAAAATGCAGTTTTGTACAGATAAGGACAGCTTTATTTTTTATTTGAAATCATCAGTAATGTGTAGAGTTATCTCAGCTGTGGTATGGAGAGAGTTGCACAATCCAACCAACTGCATGTTTAAAAAAATCATCAGGGATATGAATGGCATGGTTTTAAAATAAATGACCTTTTTCTGTAGTGCTGTGCTAAAATTGCATCATCTCATCACACTGGGTGTTATAGACAAGTGTACAGATGTGTGAGTAGGAGGAGGATGAGACTAGAATAAAACCAAGGACATCAGACTACCTCAGGCAAAAATGTTAGTGCTGAAATTATACGTCTATGCAGATAACTGCTCTGATTAAGGATGTAATTTTAAAAGTTTCTTCTTTGTAGAGACTTGAATGATACTCCCTTTACTTAAAATTTCATTGTATTCTAAATTATAGGAAGTACACTTTTTAAAAAGGTGCTAATCTGGAGCAGGCAATAAAGATAGGTTTTATTTGCCTCTTTCAATGTTAACTTTTTGGTATAATTTTTCTGAATAGTTTAGCTGGGGATGGATGTCCCGGGGTCCCCCCACACTTTTGTCCTACTATGGTGGCCTAACATGACAGTAATTTGTGGTTGGTTTGTTTGATTGTTTTCAAGCATAATACCTAGTTTGGGACAAGGAATATCTGATTTTTTTTTTCTACTTTTTTATGTAGTGCATCATTATTAGTTGGCTGTTCTGTTTAGTTACCAAAAACACACACAGTTGAATTTTAAGTCTGAAAATGGGCTGAGTAAATGTACAATTTCCTCATTCTTTTACATCCATTTTTAATTATGCAATTTTTTAGACTGAACTCTGCAATTTGTGTTTAAGATAACATTTCAGGCATTTTGACATTCAGCACTTCACAACCAAGAGACCAGGCTTTCTGTTGCTTGGGCTGGCAACCTAGGTCTCAGTGTAAGGCTTATTTCACAGAATCACAGAATATCTCAAGTTGGAAGGGACCCATAAGGGTCATCAAGTGTAATTCTTATTTGAAGTAAAATTAAAAAAAAAATCCACAAACAAATTCTGCCCTTCCATCAGAAAGTGGGGATACTATAATGTTTATTCATTATGGATTGGGAGCAGGTGATCTCAGGCCCCATTTCCAGCATTTCTTTTAATGTCAGAACTGGCCAGCCTGAATCGATCATCTCTCTTGACTGTTCCTGAATTTCTGGTCCTTCACCACCCCTTCATCCACTTGCAACAGATGATAGAAGTTTTCCTGAATCTTTGCATCACTTTTTCAGGACGGGTGTTGCAATGAGCAACTGAAGCACCTGGAGAGAGTGTGAAAACAGTCTGTGGTCATTGACATTGACACTTTCAAAATGTTTTTGGCCTGCGTTAGAAGGTGCAGGAGGTTGGAGCCAAGTCCCATGGCTGCTTAGTTTATGTTACATTGTCCTCTCCAGATTGCCCTGGAGATAACCTGAAGCTTTAAGTATGCATTGGTGCACACTTGTCAGCATGGCTGTGGGGTAGCTCCATCTGTGCTCAAACCTCGGCCTCCAGCCCTTTCCCAAGCCCCGATGCTGCAGACCTGGGCCTAGCCCAGTCCTCTGCAGCTCCTGTTGACTGCATTTGATGAATTGTACTTGGATTTGACCTGCCATCTCGCATTTACCTGGTGATCACTTGGACTGGCAACAGAATCTGTTGCTGTCACCAAGCTCCCCAGCTTCTGTACTGTGCTCTGGTTGGTGGGATTGCTGTCTCTGTGGTGTGGTCTTCCTCAGCTTTCAACTGACATCCCTTGTGAAGCAGCATCCCTTACTGCTTCCTGACTGGTATCACAGGCCATCTCGAGCCCTGAATTGACAATCATGGAACCTTGTCTTCAGGTTGCCCATCAGCTGCAGCTTAAACTTGAAATCCTGCAGGAAGCAATGGTCAGCATGGAGAGGCACGGCACAGCCCTTCAGGCTGCTTCAAGACCTCTTGCTCCCAATCTTGAGCAACCTGATCTAGTGAAAGGTGTCCCTACCCATGGCAGTAGGGTTTGACTAGATGATCTTTCAAGGTCCCTTCCAACCCAAACCATTCTGTGATCTTCCAGAACTATTCAGTGGAAACTGGGCAATAGTATTGGTATTTATTAGTCAGATGTGACCCATTTTTCAGCCTATCCAGGGGCTATATGTCCCAAGAGCCATTAGGTGCTCAGCAGTAATAACCTCCCAGCTCTCAGGGCAACTCTAGAGTGTATTGTGACCATGTGGAGGACAATGGCCCTGTGCTTCAAAACCCTGGTGACTTATTGATTTGGAGCAGTTTTTTGGGGCCCACAACTATGCAATGGCCAAGGCCATCTTGCTGGACCTCTGGCAGCAGAAGTATAATAGCCATGCACTAACTATACCATTCAAATCATAGAGTTGACTGTGGAAACTGAAGAAGCACTTATGGTTCTCTCCAGTCTAGGGCTGTCTGTGGCCCTCAAGATGGGATGGTTAGGACTGGCTTACCCTAAAGCTTGGGACAGAGAGAGGAAAGTCTGGCAAAAAAGGTGGGAGGAGAAGCAACTCATCCCTCAGTTGTATTCCAGGCTCTGGTGGTAGGTCAGCACCGCTGCTGGTTCTTGTGCTCCTTCAAGAATGTGCTGCCACTCCTCAGAGGCAGCTCTGATTTTCAGGTGCTGCTTGTCCCAGATGTCATAATTCCTCTCAGTGGGAGTGAGCTGCCTAGAGAAAAAGACACAATCATGGCTTCTGTTTTGGGCTAGAGGCATGTGCTTCCACAATGAAATGCCTGGACAGGACTGTGAGGGAGGCTGTGGTGAATGCCTCTTTCAGTTCCTCAGAAGCTGCATGTGCTTCTTATGCCCATAGAAAGTGAGGCCCCTTCCAAGTAGGCACTATTACAGGAACCATGATACTGGAAAACCCTGTTATGAATCATCAAAGAAGCTGACAAATTCTAAGAAACTCTGCACTCCCTGCCTTCTAAGAAGGGAATGAGTGGAAAAATTCTTTTTGAACCAGTTACAGACACTATGAGGATCTTGTGATACCATTTAGTCTCTTCTGTGCTCTGTTTTGTAAATTATGTGCTGCCTGTTTCATAACTGTGTAGGGTGGTCTTGACATCTTCATGTTCTCCAGTGCTCAACAGGCACACAGACTATGCCAGCAATGTCCCAAGTCACTTTCAGCAGTAGTGATACCATGTTGAATCCCAGAGATTTGCTCTTTTCAACAGCACAGGGTGGAGTACCTGGGGTACCTGTGGACCCAAACTGCTGGCATGTGATCCTAGGCAGGCTGAAGCCTTGAGCTGGCAGGCTCATGTGAACGGCCAGAAACCCCATACTTCCTTTTGACAAAATTATGGAGCACTGGCAGTGGGGTAGAGGGGCAGATCAACCCATGTACCAAATTGTCCTTGAGATGCTCCTTGGGAGCTGCTGATGTGGAGCATAACAAAGCCTAGATGGTTTCAACAGGCACCAAAGGAGTTGGTGGGCAGGGTGCGTCACTCTGGGTGCAGAGGTTGGAGAAGCCTACAGATCTGCCTCTGCATACTGATCCCAGCTACCTGCAGGGCTTTGGGTCCAAACAGAAACTGTGAGGTAGCCATGGGTCAAGTCATATGACACATAGCTGCAAGGAGGTTGTGGGGGCAATCCCTGGCTTAGTCTGAGGGCCAGGCTCCATAGTTCTCAGCCTGAGAAGGCTGCCAGAGAGAAGCAAGAACAAGACTCTTTCACAACAGAGAACAAGCCAGGAGCCAAGGATGGCCACAACTGAGGCTGGACAATGAGCTCACTGAGATGGTGCAGTCCCACACCTCTTGAACTGGGCAACTAGAGAAGATATGATGTCAGAAGAAGGTCCTATCAACAGTGTAGTGATCATCAGACAGGAGCAAGGTATTGTGTGAAGTCCAGGTTCAAACCAGGAAAGCTGGCCAACTCAAGGACAGGACTACAAAGAGGTACACCTGCAACACAGCTCACACAGAAGCTGAAGACCCTGGCCTGAGTGTAAATGGAGCCCTTGTGGCCATGAGCTGTGGGTATGGGTGATGGACCCAGGTAGGGCTGGTCAGGGCTAGTAAGGCCTGTTGATTTAATGATTGCTGGGCTGTTGAGAGACCCTCTCACTGCCACCAAGCTGTTTGGGTACAGTGGAGCTGTGCCCTGGCTGGTGAGGTCATTGCCCCACGTGGTGGGATGACCCTAAGGTCCTGTCTCCTGATCATGACGGAGCACTGTCACTCTTGCAGCTACCTGACAGCTGAGGGTCTTCTTGGGTCAGTCGTGGTTTCTTTGTCCTGTTCAAATGGATTTCTCCTCCACCACTTTTTCCATTTTCCCTTTGAAATTAATGGAAATGTTTGTATTCGTAACAGCCAACTACATGGACTTCCACAGTTTAACCCCCCATTGCATGAAGATTACCTTCTACAGATTCTGAGTATAGTTCCCACTTGCTTCATTTTAAGCCTCTCAATTATTTTTTTTTAGAAGAGATGATATAAACCCTACCCATCTTCTCCACACCATTCATAACTGCAGTATGGTTGCAAAGGCCTCTGTCTTTGCTACCCCTTCTCACTTTCTCCTCCTGGAGGGAAGCTCTATGCTCCCTTCCACAGAGCCCACCTTCTTGGCATGGGTTAAAGCAAGAGATATAAATATGATGGGGGGTTTTTTGTTATGTAATTAAATTGCTGTAGTTTACATTTTGACAGGGAAGACACAAATCAACTCCTTGTGTTTCTTTGTGGTTTAAGTTCAGTAATCCTTATACCTTGGGTGGATCGCAGCTTGAAGAATAACATTACATCTGTATAAACTGCCTCAGGATTTTTTTGCTATGTCCAGTATTTATCTTAATTTTCTATCTTAAACTGTTGAGTGCTACTGCTGTGCATGAAGCAAGCTCCATATGTTCTAATGGTACATATTGACTCTGAGCTGCAGCCTTTGAGATTAAAGCTGTGGTTGTCCTTAAATATTTTCGGATTATGCAGTGACTCATTGACATGTTCTCGTGAGCAACTCTTCATGTAGTCCCATACTGTCCTTTCACTACTGCTGCTGTAAGACCCACACATGAAAATTTTAGGTTTTAGGTTTACAGAACAAATAAACTTTTTTTTTTCAGAAGTGTAAGTCCTTAGTCAGTTCCTTATTTTATGCAGGTGTAACTTTGTTTCCTCTCTACTTCCTCTCCCCCTTTTTGGAAATCTGACAAAAATCTTGATTATGCAAGTAGAATGAACGATGTCCTTGACGGTGACGAGCTACCTATCAATTAAATAGAAGCAGCTTCATCATGAGAGGACAATAAGTGCCCCATATTTTACAAGTCAGCATGCTTTACAGAATATCAAATATATTTTGTTGTGCTGTCTCTAGAGCAGCACAGTACAGCAAAACAAGGCTGAGCAGTGCTGGGTTTCCAAAATGGCAGATTTTTAAAGCAGTAAGTATTTATACCTGTGTTGAACCTGTTTTAGAAATCTATACTCTTTGTGTACATATCTTTCACCCTTTCTCCTTTATTTAAATAAAAGTTTATTTAAGAGAGTTGTATTTAAATCGGATAGCAAATTTGTAGTGCAATCTGCCATCAGAAGAAATATCAAATATTACACTAGTAAAATCAAATAAATTATAATTAGACAACAAGAAAATGAAGCTTTTAATTTCTTAGCCCACCAGTATGGTGCGATGGATGAGACAACTGGAAGAAAATGGTTGCAAGGAGAAACTCATGTTCTGTCCTCTCCTTCCCATATTTGCACATCCTTCTACCTTCACTTAGAGCCCAAATATATAAAAAGAAGCCAAATAAAGAAAGAGAATAGTTGGAAAAATATGGGCAGATGACATACAAGTTTGAACAAAGATGTGAACAAAGGAAATTGAGAAGAGAGATAATTAGGCTTTAGAGTTTCTTCACCAATACTGTGGGCTGGAAAGTGGAAGCCCAGTTTTCTTTCTTCACTTTTAATACCTATAGTAAATAAGATAAGTCATGAACAAATAATGTCACATGCATAATTTTAATCATCTTTTTCAGATTGTAAAAAGCAATCAGAACAACAGCAATCTCAGGATTAAACCAGCCTGCTTTTTTTTCTTCTCCCCACCCCCTTTCATTATTATTTCATTATTTTTTACAATTTTACACAATATAAAAAATTTATAGATTTTAACATTTACATGCAGTCTATAAAAACCTCATGCTACATTATCATATTCCTAAACTTTATTCTCTTTTATTATGGCTTTATTATTCTCTCTCATGGATGAAATGGCTGATATTTTATTTTGAATTGTAATTTATTATGTAGTTAATATCACAGAGGTGTTTTTAATGAAACAATAACTGTAGAATACTGAAAAATATACTATTATGAAAGGGGTATATTCAATAGCATGAATGTTAACACAAATAGTGGAGGAGGAAATAGACGTTTTAATTATGGTTACCTTTACATGCTTTTATGGTAAAAGTAGAACATGTGACCCAAAAAGAAATAAATCAGAGATTAGTTTGTATTGATTTATGGCTGTGCAGTTCTTCAGTTCTAGTTATTTTATGCCTGAGATTAACTGAGTTGATTCCAGACTTTTGCACTGTTAGTCATATGGGAAGACCAACAAGTTTGACCTCATGAACTCTGAGACAAATCTATTAACATTGTGGTATCTTTATGACTCCAAATCCTGTGCACTGAAAGGGAAGAAAAATATAACGATTGAGAAAATGAAAATAGAAATTATTTGGAGTTGTTTTACATGGAGAAAAGGAACAAGACTTGCCAAGTTTTAAAAAGATAATCAATCACTGGGAAATTAGCTTTCAAACAACCTACACTACAACTACAGGCACATACCATATTTTAATTTAATGAACTTTCCCCCTCATGGCTATACACAATTCCTGCACTGTATAGCAATGTTTGTAAAAGACAAAATAATTGAGAATCTCTCGTCAGTTATTCCCAGGCAAAAGTAAAAAAACAAAGCATAATTCTTGGTTGTGTCTCTAAGTACTTACAAGCGTGTAAAACAAATAACACGAGCATCACACTTTGTGTGATTTATTATTTTTTAATCTTGATTGTGGCCTAGGATTAACCCTGTAAACAAACCTGCAGCTGAATGAGATGCTACATGTATTAATAAACATTAAACCTTGTAATGACTGGTTTCAGAAAGAGATCCTGACCGTCACCTCCTCTAGGTACACAAAATGACAGGGAAACTATTGAAGCATAAAACCTAGTAGGACTGTATCTCTCATTGGCAACTCTCTTCTAGCACCTGGCACATGGTACAGACCATTTGCCTCCTTCATCTTCCTTTTAAAAAGCCTTTTCTCAACAAACCAAAACCCAAGAAGACTAACATGGCAAGGGACTGCTCAGGGGGACTTAGTGACTGGAGCCTAGCAGGGCATTTGACCCTCCAACAAGGTGAAAGAGGTCCAGGCAGAGCTGCTGCAGGAGCAGCGCAGGTAATGCAGCAGATGAAGATGAAAATGCCTGATGTGCTAGTGGGGGCTCATTAGTGGTCAAGAAGAATGAAGCCATCTTTGGTCCTAATGAAGGAAACGGCACTCAGACCAGGAAGAAACCCAGGACCACCTCAGTCCCCAGCTGTCTTAGTTTCCCTCTGGTCGATCCTTTCTCTTATCTCACATCAGCTGTCCAGATCCAGACAAGACAGAGTTAGACTGTCAGGCAGTAGCAAGGGCCATTTGGTCACTAAAGGGTGAGGGTCCAGGAGCAGCACATAATAGCAAGGTGGGCATCCCATGGTGTGTATGCAAGGTGAGCGGGGCAGGCCTGGGGGTGGCAGGATGTGTGAGTTACTGAGCACAGCTGTTGCACAGCTGTGAGCTCACCTCAACAGAAGGGAAACCACAAGCTAGCCTTTGCTCTAGGGGAACAGTTGTGTCAGCTGGGGGAATGAGCTGGCTGTGTAGCTGTTGGTCCCTGAGTTAATCAAAAGAATGCAAATATACCAGCACGGCTCAGCCCAGTGTATTGTTTAAAATACAAACAACAGGGAGAACTGTGAAGAGAGCTATGGGCTTGAGCGGATTTCAACCCACATATTCCTTCCAGGAGGCTGGGAACACCTAGCATCATGATGGTGAATATATTATAGAGATTAGTAATGGAAATCACATCTGTATTGTGAGTCAACTGCATATTAGAGTTGCGATACTCTCCTGAGTATGACTTGCGCCTGTGTTGTGGTTAAATACATCGCTGTACCACTCTGGTAGATCAAAATCCCATGCAACGTAAGACACCTTATTAAAAAAACCAAACAAACAACAACAACAATAAAACCCAAACAGTAGTAGTGTTAAACATTAGGTCCTTCATGCATGGAATATGTAAGAGACCCTGGTCAGCAAGTAGCATGTGCCCTGTGAGGAGGGGCTGAGGGAAATGAGCTTGCTAATAGCAGCCTTCCAGTTCTTGTAAGAGGTTACTGGAAAGAAGGAGCAAGGCTCTTCTCCTTCGTACCTAGTGGGATGACAAGAGACGAGGTGTTAAGGAAGTTTACACAAGGAAATATATCAAATCAAGGAAGGTTCCAATTGCATATAAGGAAAAACTTCTGGTCACCATGAGACCAGACAAGCTATGAAACTGGCTGTCCATACAGGGGAGCACAGTCTCCATCTTTGAAGATTTTCATTACCTTACTCAATAAAGTCTAAGTCTTGAGAAGCCTGATCTGATCTCACAGCTGACCTTGCTTTGAGCAAGATGTTGGACTCTGGCCACAAAACATGAGTAAAGTACCTCGGAAGTCACTACTGAGTCCAGTAGCATTCAACATCTTTGTGAACAATCTGGGCAATGGTATTAAAAGCGATATTGCCAAGTTTGCATGTGACACTAGGCTAGGAGAAGAGATATGTATGCTGGGAAGTAAAGCTGTCATACACAGAAGTCTGGACAGTCTGGAAGATTGAGCCAAGAAGAGCTGAAGATAACAAAGACAAACATAAAGCCCCACATTTGGGACAGAATAATCCCAGGTAGAAATACAGGCTTGGTTCTGACTGGTTTGGGAGGACCTCTCCAGTGAATTTTGAAAGAAAACCTAAACAGCCCCTTCCATGCCTGCTGTTCTCAGCTATCCTCACATTTATCTGTGAGGGCTATATTCTTACACTGCGAAAAGTCACAGTGATCTGCAACTGTGATCTGAAAGAGATACTAACAGGTCTATTTATTCCTGCTTGAAGAACGAGAACAAAATGTGAAGAAAGCCACTGGAAGGACCCACTGGATGTCACCATATGAATGGGAATTATTTGCTACTGCTTCCCAGGTTTCAATCTTTTTGTTAGCTGTAGTTGTAGCAAACCCAGTGTTATGCTTCTGTGTGAAAATTGTGCTTGTGCACATACCTAGCAACAAAAAAGAAACACTAAATAGAAAAACACAAAATATTTTTTCTGGTTCTGTTGATTATGCTGCTTTCTCCACTAGTTTAACATTAGCGCTAGGCTGCATGTTCTACATGCAGGGTAAAACTAGAAACACAGTTACATTGTGGAAATTCCTTTCCTTATTGTAAAATAACACTAAAAGTCAAAAAGAGCTTAAAAAAAAGATTAGGCAAATAGGTTGATTTTAAAAGTGATGATCCAAATATAGTCATTGTTTAGAAAGTCGATCAATAACTGGTCATTAGGAGCAGGAGGCTAGTTTAGATAACACACAAGTAGTACTAGACAGAAGAACCTGCTTTCGGATGTTGCTGAAAACAGAATATAAATCAAATCTGATCTTTGATCCGTATTTATACCTCTTCTGTTCTCAGGCAGAACCTCTCTATCCATAAGTATCCCAAACCATTGGAAGACTGGATGAAGAAGGCAGACAAAGAGCACACACACAGGGCTTAAAGGACATGAAAACAGACAACTGCTTTCCTGAAATGGTTCCTGTCCCAGGAAAAATCTGTGTATCATCATAAACACAAACACACCAAGAGAATTCTGCTGAGAGGAGACGTTTAATTCATCCAGTGCTAGAGTTTACTTTAATAATACTTAAAGGAGAGGGTGCTTTATCGCCTATTCCAGCAATATCTTATTTTCCGCATAGAAGTATTCTTCCAACACTTCAGCATGAATTCAAAACAATGAATTGGCACTTTTGAATCAAGCTTCCAATCTGTGACTTAAAGTGAATAATATTGCAAAACATCATCTACAAATTATGGATCACTAAAGCTGTAAGAAAGTTCATGATAGGTAATCGGGGAAAATTCTCCAACTTGTGTTCCTGGTATATTTCATAAATAATCTGGCATGCAAAAGACTCAGAATACTTTGTATGTATACAACCCACCATGGAGATCTGACCTTTTTAGTGTGAGTGGCCCAGTCCAGGCTGTGCCTCATAGTGATAAAAATGCTCTCATAAGTTTTCTTTCTGCCTAGAACTTGGGAGTTATGGGGTTAATGGTGAGACTACATTTCTAGGGGCTGAAGCAGATATTAATGAGAATTAAATCTAAAATATTCTCTGCAGTAAGGGCACTTGCCATTAATCTGACATGGTAGTCTGACCCTGCAGCTCTAACAAACTACTATATTTGATAAGGAAGAGAGACTTTGTTCATGTACTCATTTAACTAAAATTAGGCAAAACAAACTCTGACTCATGCAGGTGGACAAGAACCCTAAAATATAATTTTAAAAAATAACAGCTCTGGTCATCTCAAACAAAGCAGCTCAACAAGGATTGTAGAGGCAGATTTTTAAAAGATTAGTAGACAGCAGTCCAGAAGGATTAGAGAGCATGCATCAATCTGATAAGAAAGTATTAACATTCCTTCCTTTAAGATACAAATAAGCCGGTACCTATATTTGTAGAAGATTCCTTGATTTTTATTTGGTTCCAAGCATGAATATTGTCCCCAGAAGTAACTTAAAGCAAAATTCTGTAGCTGAACAAAGGAGTCTGTTTCGTATGCTCCAGACATTGCAATTACCAAGAAATGATTCATTGTTCTGGTGATCCTCATAAAACACCAAGAGAAAGTGAATCCTGGTATGACTATACACATAAGAGCAGCAACTTTCAAAGAAGAAATATCCATTCAGGACAATCAGAGGATCAGGCCCAGTCAGTGTGGGTTTTTCACCTGCTGGACCAACCTGATCTTCTTCCATGGCAAGGAGACCCACTTAGTGGATGGGGGAAAGGCTGTGAATGTTGTGTACCTGGATTTTAGTAAACCTGTTTACACTGTTTCCCACAGCATTCTCCTAGAAAAACTGGCTGCTCATGGACTGGATGGGTGTACTCTGCAACGGATATAGAACTGGTGGGATGGCCGGTCCCGAAGAGTTGTGGTGAATAGAGACAAATCCAGTTGGTGATCGGTCATGAGTGGTGTTCCACAGGGCTCAGTATTGCGGCCAGTTCTGTTTAATCTCTTTATCAACGATCTGGACAAGGGGATTGAGTGCACCCTCAGTAAGTTTGCAGATGACATCAAGTTGGGCGGGAGTGCTGATCTGCTGGGGGGTAGGAATGCCATACAGAGGAATCTGGATTGGCTGGATCATTGGGCTGAGCCCAATCGTATAAAGTTCACCAAGGCCAAGTGCCAGGTCCTGCACTTGGGTCACAACAACCCCAGGCAGAGCTACAGGCTTGGGGAAGAGTGGCTGGAAAGCTGCCTGGCGAAGAGGGATCTGGGGTGTTCATTGACAGATGGCTGAACATGAGCCAGCAGTGTGCCCAGGTGGCCAAAAAGTCCAACAGCATCCTGGCTTGTATCAGGAATAGTGTGGCCAGCAGGACTAGAGAAGTGATTATCCCTCTGTACTTGGTGCTGGTGAGGCCGCACCTTGAATCCTGTGTTCAGTTTCAGGCATCTCAATAACAAGAAAGACATTGAGGTGCTGGAGAGAGTTCAGAGAAGGGCAACAAAGCTGGTGAGGGGTCTGGAGCACAAGTCTGATGAGGAGCAGCTGAGGGAACTGGGGCTGTTTATCCTGGAGAAAAGGAGGCTGAGGGGAGACCTGATCGCTGTCTGCAACTACCTGAAAGGAGGTTGTAGCATGGAGGGGGTTGGTCTCTTCTCCCAAGTAGCAAGTGATAGGATGAGAGGAAATGACCTTAGGTTGCTCCAAGGGAGGTTTAGATCAGCTATTAGGAAAAACTTCTTTGCGGAAAGGGTTGTCAGGCATTGGAACAGGCTGCCCAGGGAAGTGATTGAATCATCATCCCTGGAGGTGTTTAAAAGACGTGTAGATGAGGTTCTTAGGGACATGGTTTAGTGGTGGACTTGGCAGTGTTAGCTTAACAGTTGGAGTCGATGATCTTAAAGGTCTTTTCACACATGAATGATTCTGTTGTTCTACAATTTTGAAGAAGCAGATCCACCGAGCACAAAGTGATCACAAAAAGTATTAAAATAAGGAGTTAATAGAAAGGGTTGGAAAGATATGGAACGGCCTGAGACAAAATACTCTGCCAGGATATTCTTCAGCTGAGACTCAGGAGAAGTCAAGACTTCCAAAGGCAATCATAACAATGGCAGATTTTTCAGTAAGAAATGTACTTTTCACCAGAGTAAGTAGCTTCCTTCTTGAAACAGTCTCCAAAAGGGCCTTTTTGTCAGTCAGGTATAAAATAGGCCCTAACTACATCAATTTCTTAAAGAACAAACTTGGAATAACAGCAATGGGTTTACATATATAAGAAATTACATATAATTTTCCTCACAGGAATAGGAATCAGAATTTATATATAGGTGCACATTTATTTATTTTAATGAACTGGAGGAAAGCACAGCCTCTTCACCTGAATTCCAAGTGGATAAGTATGTTCTGATTTAAGAAAATATTTAATATAAAATCTTCTTATGAACTCACATGGATACAGTAATAGTCTTTGTATCTTAGTCTAGAACCTGATATCACTTCAGATAGCCTACCATGAAATCGTTTGTATGTATGAGTACATTATAGGTGCTTTGTGCCTGCTGAAGAGTGGGCCAGAAGAGAGGAAGAGACACAAGGTGTCTCTTGAAAACAAGGTGTATGGTGCTGCAAGCAGCCACACCTCAAGTCCAGAGTCACACTGTAATAAGCAGTGGTTATATTGGCATCAATACCTTGTGTTGGCACCATCTTGCTCGTTCCCTTCCTGTGCAATAAATACACTCACTATTTGCTTTTATTTGGTTTCATTTCCTCCTCTTTATCTCTTTATTATTGTGATACAAGAGGCATATTCTTGTTACAAAATACTCAGGAAGCTGTTCTCCTCATCTCAGACAGTTCCATCCTAGAATGGCCTGCATGGTCACCGCTTGCAAGGAGAAAGGAGCAGAGGATGCTGCCTATTGTGATTAATGCTTCATGTAATTGTATGTAGCACAGAGATGCTATCCTCTCAGGAGCATGTGAAAGCTGTAAAGAAGGGTGAAAGAAAGATTGAATCTATGACACACTGGGATCTGTGAGACTTCTTCCAATGACCATGGTATGAATGTGGAAAAAAAGATCTTTGTTGCTCAGATAGCAGTACACAGTCACTGCTTGGATGGAAACTCCTCTTGATAATAAGCAGATGATAAAAAAGGCAAAGAGATCAACTCCTTTTACAACTTAATTCAAATCTCCTTTCTGTTGCCTGCAGGACTTCTTCTAGTTTTCACCATCTGATTTAGAACCCTTTTTTATCAGATTCTCTCACCTAGGCAAAGAGCAAGGTTGTTTACAATGACAGTAGAAAGTTGATTAGAACAAATAACAAAGGCTGTAGTTTCAGTGTGTTAAAAAAACTTTAAGAGCATGAAACAGACAAAACTCAGGCAGGGTCTACTTATGTCAATAGACTCCCATCGTGTGTTTCAAGACAAGTGTTTCCTTTTCGTAGGACTCTGAGCTCCCTCCGCCATAGTGATTCTAGGCTCAAAGTTCATCCTAGAACCATGCTGTTAAGCATTGAAGCACAAAAGGCCAACCAGTCGATTCCTAAGGTGCTTGCAAAATGACAGGCTACACTGCACTCACTCCAGGGCTACAAGCTGAGCAATGTAACTAAGCTCAGATTTGAAAATATCACCTCCCCAAAATATTCAAATTGCCCATTAGACTGTTCTTGGTGCTGATCTTGGACAGGGACAGGAAGGGTAAAAATATTTTTTCCCCTCTGCAATGCTGTTTGCCTTCTCCCAGTAACAGATTCCCTATGCTAACTGCAAAGAGTATTTCAACCCCTCAGAGGGAAAGAGCAGGAGAAATGGATGGAGGTTGGCCCACAGCCAGAGAGTTATCCATAGACTTTTAAACGACATCTCATTTAAGCTGATGAAACTCACTTTCACATGAGTTGTGACATAACCATGGCAGGAATTGACAAGTGTCAAAATCTTGCTGAACAAATAAGATTTCAGTCCTATCCCTTTATACCAAAGAAGAGCCAGCAAATATTACACGTTTATCCTGCCTTTTCCCATTGCACTAACTCCTCTCAGCATCTTCACTGGCACTTTATAAGCATGTCCAATTCATGCTTTCACTTTGAATTTCACTTCAAATAGCTACTGATACTTAAATTGTTCATGGCTTTCCATTTGGAGTGGGACACCTTTCCAAATATCACTGTGCTGTGGGGAATGCTCTTCCATCAGGACTGGGGTTTCTGTGCAGAATCTTGAGCATAAGAAGCAACGCTTTGTGTTAACCAAGAGACCAAGGAATTATTTTCTTCACACACCAACAACATTTCTCATTCCCATTTTCCAGTGCTCTCAGCACACACCAGTGTCTTAATAGAACAGACTAACAAGTGTAGACCTGGGCACAAAGGGCAGATACTGGTAAGAAACATAGATTTGGGTACCACCAGATCATGCTGTCCAAGTACAAAGAGGAGGGAACTTCCAGCAGCTGCTTCCCCCTTGCAGTCATGTAATAAGCATCTACTGGGGGATATTGTGACCTCTTGCAACTAATCAGGTCCTACAGTCTATTTTTTTCCAGAATAGTGTCCACCTGATGCTGCGACATAGAGACAAACCACACCACAGAGTGGCTTTCTCCTAGCCACTCGCTGTGCCTGCAGCTGTGGCCATGAGTAGTGTTTCCTAACAGCTCTCATCGCCCCTACTCTAAGACCTCATTAGGTCTGCAAACCTAGTGTGGTTTGAGGGAGTGAAGGAGACAGTGTCAGAAATCAGAACTAACATGACCTGCAAGGATTGCAGTTATTATTTATTGGGAATTAATAAGTGTTACACAAGCATTCATGTTGTGTCTTTTCCTCTGTCCATGCCCTGCTCCTTGATGGGTTTGGTGAAGGTGAAAGTTGCCTTATGCTCAGTCACCCTTTACCAAGAAAGGTTTCTCCACATGTCTAACCATGCTCCTACAGATACCCCAAACCAGGCACAGCCTTCCTCAGGACAGGCTCCAGCATGAATTATTTGATTTACCAAGGAGTGGAGTGTCTCAGGATAATCAAATGAGATGGGGTGAGCCTGTCCATTTGTTCTAGCAGAGCAGGCTCAGGAGATGTGCACAAATGGCAAGCTGGACAGAAAGTTTGGCAACTCTTTTGCTAATGAACCTCTCTTTGCTCCCGCATGGATTTCCTCCTGGAACACTCTCAACTTGCTTCTTTCCAAATGTATGACCCCTTGGGATTGTACATATGGATGAGCTGTTCCCTCAGCAGCCTCTGCTACTAGTTCCAGGCTTGGGGGTGGGTGGAATAACCCACATTAACCATGGTAGGATAACATGCTCTTCCTTTTCTGGATCTGTATGACATCATCTGCTCAACAAACAGAGTGGACTGTTGAGTGCTGGTCTCAAAACTCAGATGCACTTTTAGAGTGGATGCTAATGCATTTCAGATTTTCTTCAAAGTAAGATTAAGGGGCCATTAGTACTAGGTCCCTTACACAGCCAAACTAAGATGATTGTCCCCTTCTGCTTCTACTCTTTGTGCTTCAGTCCTTTCTCCTAGTAATTCCTCTTCACTGTCCAGCTACTCAATGGAGCAAGCTCTCCCTTGGGGAGTCAAGCCAAGGTCCACAGTGTAGGAAGATGTACATACAGTGAGCAAGGACAGTAAAAAGAAAGCCTCCCTGGCAAGGGAGGGCTCTGCAACACGCAGCAAACATCTTTGTGAGGTGAAAATTTTGCTTGTAGGATTGATAAAGTGTTATACAGAGCAGGCTTCACTCGTGTCTGGGGACTTTTGGGGAGGAGGAGAAATGGTGGAGGAAAGAGGAAATATCATAAGGCTGAAGTAAATGAGTTCTGAGTCAATAAGTTATAGTGACAAAGGAGGGAAAGCATTTGAGAGACTTGATCAAAGAATCCACAGCTCTATAAACCCCATATTACCGGGGTTTTTTTACACATCAGTGCCATCTGCACATGTGCACCACACTGAAAAATGATAGTCGTGTTATCACCAAATCTGGTGAGAGTTTCCCCAAGGCTTTGCAGACACTGCAGGGGGCACAACAGTTTGCACACATAAGGATGTTGTAAGGCTTGTCAGCATTCAGCTTGCTCTTGCAGTAAACAAGTTGAAGTTAAGTCTTATGTTCTACCAGGCAGAAGTTCAGGGCCTCACCGAGACCCCATGAACACCCCCTGGCTGTGGCTACATATCCCAGGGCGTCAGACGGACTCAGCACCTTGATGCAGAAGGGTAACCAATATTGAAAGTGTTAGTGTCCCTCCGGAGACAGAATAGCAGTTAGTTTCTGTGGTAAGATATCATGGACACTGTGAATGGATAACAGCACTCTCTGTATATCATCTTATATCCCCTCTCTGTCTGCTAATACCCTGCTGGATCATGGACCAGCATCCTTTCCTACTAGACATCCTGCAAAAAGCACGTTCATCTCCAGAGCATGCTGCCACCACCACAGCTTGCACTTGGTGTAAGCAAGTAGGGAAGGTTAGTACACTAGACAGGTCTATGTTGCATGAGCAGAAGAAATGAAAGAAGATTGATGTAGAATTTTTGGTATGTTCCTAACTGTTTTACAGGTACAGACAGGACTCAGGATCATAATGGCCCTGAGATGCGGGCAGCACAGGTTCATACCAGTCTGTTCTCTTGTCCAAATAACAAAACAAATAGATGATCCATCTAGGACAGAATGATCCATGTAGGACTGCACAACCTACCTGCAGTAAATAGTTTATCCAGTGGCTTATCTGCAGCCACCAAAGGCAATAGAAATCTCTCCATTATTTATTGTTAGTACCTCATGAGTTGACATTTAATTTAAGTCTTCCACTGTGTCTCTCCCAGCAGCTTAAGCATTATAAATAGAGAAGCACTTTCTTTTCCATTTAGGAACTAGCCACAAAGATTCAGATCTGCTTGGTGAATCTTTTTGCAGGTCTTGCATTCTGTTGTCATAAACGTGTGATGTTGAGAAGTTTACAGGCACCTCTGTTTTGAGGGAAGTTACCCAATTGCTGAAGGCACTATTGCTTCAAGGCGTCTACCAATGTCCAGCCTCCACGGACAGACATGTTTCCCTAAATACTGGAGAGGTGAGGAAGTAATTTTTTCTGTTCACAGTTGCAAACTTCTTTACAAACAGCCTTTTCTGAGATATTTTATTTTCTTTCTGTTATGAAAGCTTCCACAGCACTTGGGATACCAGGCATTTTGACACAGAGGGCAGTTGGGTTGGCCACACACGGTATGCCCATGGTAAATCCGTGCTGAGTACTGCTGATTGCTCTCTTGTCTTTCACATGCTCAGGTATGCATGCCAAGAGGACATGCTCTGTGGTCTTTCCAGGGAGGGTTTTCACTCTGTGCTTGTCTCATTATACTTCACTCTTACTCATGCTGCTATAATTGTCTACCCTTTACAATATCTCGGGTGCTGTATTGCATTTATTTGTAATAACGACAGTAAGTAGACTCACCACCTTCAATCAGACAGCACTCAGTCTCCAGCATAACAGTGTAAGTCATATAAACACATAGCCTGCATTCTCAAGACAGAAAAAGAGTAATGCCAAATCCTTCAGATGCAAAAACTTACCAAGAAACATAAAATAAGAGATTTCTCCTCGTTGCAACAGGCTGTTGGGGCCGAGAAGATACTAAAAGAACCAGACACTCTTGCTGTTCTTCCAAGGAAACCTCTCAGTCCTATGTAAGCATAGCCTGAAACCTATTCACACATCTTGCAGCTGAAGCTGAGAAGTAAATCAGGCCATCTGGTCTTCAGACCCCTTGCTCATGTAACACATAAGCCACTTTATCATTAGTAGCTTTTCAAAGCACTTATAAAGGCACTTCCAGCACTTATGTTTTCATAGGTACTAACCTGTGTTAGCATTTGAAACATCTTTATCTACATTAAATGTTTATACTATGTTTATTACCATAGTACCTGAGTAGCATAATATATGTGGCCTAAATAATGTCCTGGGAGTAGGAAAATAATATCACCTTCAAGTTACAGTCAAGGAGAGGTCCATATGTTTTGAGCTTGCTGTGCTCAGCTTTCGTCTTCTCACAAGATTTGCCCTTTCATTTCTGAAAACAGGACTTGATTTCAGTCTCTTGGACCCTGCAACACTGATCACAGACACACGCGATTAGAGTGCACCCCTTGGACACAGAAGCTGCACTATGGGAGATGAGGAAAAGAGCTGAAAAGCCACAGAGCCACAAGTGAACTCATGTCCTCTGACTCCGGTTGCAGATGGGAGGCATCACAGCCTCATTTTCTGCCAGCTGCTTCCACGTGGAACTGGACCCCCCCAGGCCTGCCCGAGGAGCATCTGCTGGGTCAGGTTCCCTGGCTCAGGGAGCAGCTGAGCTGAGGGACCTGAACTGTTTTGAGCTGCTCAGCACTTACCCTGGAGCACACGCTGTGCAATGGGCTTATCCATGTGACACTCATGAACTAGAAAAGGTTCCTATGCTTATAGATCCTTACTTATGTTTCTGGATAGTGTATTTTGAAATGGCTTTATTAACTCAGCAATTGCTACTAGATTTGAATAGCAGTCGTGTTAAAAATAGCACTTTGACCATTAATTTCGTTTCGTCACCTTTTGTCTTTGTTTTCACGATATTTCTTCCAGAAAAACAAAACAAAACAAAACAAAAACCAACCAAACAAAAAACCAGAACTCATTCTCTTAAGGGAGAGGTAGAGCCAATTAGTGACTTATATATTCAGTCTATTGTTTTTATGAATCTGCTTCCTAGGTTCTCGAAAGACTTAAAATTTTCCCTCATATCTATACATCTGTTCTTGAAGACTGTGAACTGATTAATACTCGTTTCCTTTCAACAGTCTGGAATAGTCTGTGTTCCTGTATTCTGGGGTTTTGTTAATGTAACTGTACATGGGAAGAGTGCAACCTCAAGATCATATGGAACTTTTACTCAGCAGGTGACACAGTTTTACCACTTATCTATGTGCTTCTTAACAGAATAATGTATAAGGAAACAATTCTTTACCTTCACCTCTATTTTCAGGCTCAAAAAGTAAAAGACCATGTCGCTGACATTTATTTGTCAGCTGAAGTAACTTTCCATACCTTGGAAAATAAGACTTTTAGCCCTAAGGAAAGAATCCTTCAGTGCAGGAATAATGGCTTGTGTTAAATGTCTTGGAATAAAAGATTACTTCACTAAGAACATTAAGAACCAGCTATTCCATGACAACTTTTAAGTATCGCTCTCTTTGCAGCAGAAACTAGCAGCCTTGAGAATGATGCCCAGGCTTTCATTTCAGTTCCTTAAAAGATCAGGATGGGAAATTAAAGAATCAGCAGAAAGCCAAATGAAATAAGGTAGATTCCCTTGGAGACAGAGAGCAAATGGGAACATGACTCCATGGCTGAGGGGTTGCTCTAGTCCTGGTTCCTATGGTGTTGCTCTCGAAGGGCTGAGTCTGACCTGGGTGAATCCTTTGAGCCTGAGATACTGCATTCAAGGCAGGACTGTTCCCTCTTTTGCAGTCTGTTTCAAACAGGGCCTCATCTGATGTGCTTGGATTATAGAGCAAAGTCCTGGCATAAACTATTAATACTGCATCAAGACTGACTACAGCCACAAACATAAGATGAAGGTCAAAAGCAGAAGTGCCAGTGTGGGGTAGGATCCATCCAGGGGAAGCTCTGAGGAGTACAGGCTGGAAGTCAGATGTGTGAAGTTCACATCTAGTAAGATTTTGCCATCTAACTCCATTCGAGGTCTAAACTTGGTCTTTTCAGGCCACTTGTTCAAAGGCTTTTTTTTTTTCTTCTGTATTTCTAGCCGGAAAATCAATGGAATTTCATATTATGAGTATGCAGTGTGTACAGAGGTTACACATGTCTACAGTTCTCTTTTTAACAGCACACAAAATTAAAGCATTCAACATTGGAATTTTCTTCCTCCAAAATACCACCAGTGTGATCTGTTTCTTCTATAATGCAGGGATAATAATGTATTGCTTTTGAAGACTGAAAATGGTGATAAAAAGCCAAATGAGAGCCACTTAGCCTAACCCTGAATAAGGGTGACATATGGAAAAATCATACTTACCTGTAAACTCCTTTCAGACTTCAATTGTAAAACTTCTCACTCAATCACTTCCCACTCTTTTCCTAGCTATAGTAAATTTCACTAGTGGGAAGATGGGCAAGTTAAAGAAAGTGATTTTTCCCTTTACCACACACTCATGAGTACTCATCTTTGCCTTAGAAAGACAGATAACAAACCTGCATTAATTAATTAATTAATGCTCTAAAAAGAGCTCTAGAAGGTCTTGAGAAGCATTAATTTTTATTTCTAGGGGAAAGTGTTTCACTATGTGATTACAGATAGACTAGAGACATACCTAAATAAAGTTAGAATGTACATTTTTTAAGGTATCGTAGGTGTCCCCTGTGAGCTCCTGATTTTCTAAGCTATCAGTAGCTCTTCAGCTACTTGTGTCCTAAAGGTAGGGTTTTAGCTGTGCTTTTTAGATCTGAAATAATGAGGTGTATAAAGAGGGCAGAGAATCTCCTCAGAGGTGCACAGAGAAAGGACAACAGATGACAGACATAAGTTACAGAATTCTGAATAGATATACAAAGAAAAAAATCACTATAACAGTGGTTAAATACTGGAGTAAGTTGTCCAGAGAGGATGTGGAATCTCCATCCTTGGAGATACTCAGAGCTCAACCAAGTGAGTCTCTGAGCAAGTAACAGGGTAAGTCCCTGTCTGGATCAGATGATCTCCAACCTAAACTTTTGTATGATTCTATGATTATGACTCCATAAAGACCTCTTTCACATCCACATGAATCATGGGTTGTCACTGTGTGAGCTCATATCAGTCCCTTGATGTCATAATATCAGTCTTGTGGGGTTCATTTCTGTTCTTACTTTATACTAAGTCAGTCCTGACAGAGACTGACAATATTTCAACCTGAGTATTGCGTTTGCTGACCTTCTCTAAGCATGACCACGGTTGTATGTTAAGTGGTTATTACATTAATCTCTCTCTTGGAGAACTTACCTAACACAACTTGATAACAAGGTCTCTAATTTTTCACAGCAAATGTAGCTTTATAACTAATAAAACTAGTGCCACCTGTATTGTGGAGACTTTCAACGTTTTTTACTTATCTAGATGGCCTCTTATTCAAGTAGAGTTGCTGTGAAAGTGTCTTGGAATATGCATACCAGTTACATGCTGCTTGTATGCATTTCTTCTTGGGTGAAATGAAAAATTTAATTATATGAAAAAAATGCAAATTGCTGCCAACTGTGTTAACTGTGAGAGAGTTGCATTATCTTCTAACATAAATTGTCAGTGAATTGAAGAAAAGACGTTTTGGAAGCTGATCTGATTACTGTCAGAGAAAGTGCTCAAACTCAATTGTTGGCAAATGTCCAGTACCCATCACTGAATGATCATCACCTCATCATTTAGCCTTCTCAACTGACATGCAAAACAACATCCAAATATTCATTGCACATCTGTGCTGGACAGATTATGCATTAGCAATTCAAATCAATTCAATGTACAGGCAGTTTCTGTAAAGGCGTCTGTTTGGGTGAGATGCCGTGTTGTCTGGGATGGATAATAAGGCAACTCTGTCTAATCTTGGAGAACAATCAACACATCTTGAGAAGGTGACTGACTACGTATGCTCTTGCCCTGACAGCACTAGAACAATGGCCCCATAATGCACTTGACTCAGCTGGTAATAAAATCTACTTTTGATTAGCAGCCATGGCTTGTGTCAATCACTGCATGATGTACCATTGTCCTCTGGTCCTGAACACAGTTTATTTACAGGGAAACAAAAGCTTTTTGGATATGGCTGCTGCCCAGAGATTGCAAAATAGATTGAGCTGTCAGCCTCACACACTAGATGAAGATTAATGAGTTGTGCAGACAATAAATATGAAGCAATGACCATAAATATGCTAATAGGTATTATCCATATACAGTATAATTGCTACAAAAATTAAAAAGTAGTGTGAAGGAAATAGGTCACAGGGTGACAGATAGATAATCTTGGATGCTGAAGATCTTTGGTTCAGTCAGATTCTCTACAGGTTTATTTCCTTCAATTAGACCCTTCAAAAGAGTAATTGTTTAAAAGCTGTTTGAATAATCTCTTTTGAAACAGAGGTTTATGGGAAAATGTTTATGAAAAAGTGACTTCAATGAACGTGTTATTGGAATGAGAAAGGTGACTACCAAAAGCAGGCTATGCAGAGATTTGTGTCTGTGATCAGCTGCCTAGCTGCACTATGAGGAAAATATCTCTACGTGGCACACTAGTGAGGAGTTCGAGGAGAGCATACCAAAGAGACACAGTAGTTTATATCAACAGACACAAGTGATTACGGTCATTCCCAAGTGAAAATACAATAGTTGCGTGCACATGTGGTTGTGTTGGTTCATTTGGTGTTTTCAGCTTAGCATACTAGTTTTTCTGCCCTTTTTTTTTTTCTTTTTTCCCCTTTTTTTTCCTTTCTTCCCCCCCCTTCCCCCAAAGAAAACGAACAAACAAACAAAACAAACAAACAAAAAAAACCCCTGAAGATGGGAGGGGTGCCCATAGCTCAAATTTTCAGAGCACTTCCAATCAGGCCTCTGGTTTTCCAATTCCTTTCAAAGAGCACACAGTCCAGACAGCACATGATTTTTGACACTTAAGGATTTCATTTGAACCTGGAACTCTGAGAGTTAAACATCGAACCATGTTAGCTACACGTATAAATGCTTCAGCACCTAAGACTACTGAAATTGTAGTGACACTGAAAATAAAGGCAGTTGTACTCTGTGTATTCATGACTTTGAGACTGTTCTCTGAGGCTTAGAAGTGCCACTGGGTGCTTTTCGGGTCAGCTCATACCACCCATCTCCTCAGACTTCGAGCTTCTGGAGTGGGGAAATTACACAGATAGTCTCTCAGATCCAATTTATTGTTATAATGTCAGGCTTGGTGTTACAAATGAGTTATTTTTCTCTTTCCTTCCATACTTTAGCCAGAAGTTGCATCAGTTTGGCTCTTAAACTATCATTGCTTGGATTTTTGGCAGTCCACAGACTAACAACTGCCTTAGTGCTTCTGTGCCAGCCTCCCTGCAAACTCAGCTGGGCATCAACAACACTTGCCCAACATCTTAGAAGTAACACATTCTAACCAGAAATACCAGTAAAACAAAGCAAAAAATAGGTAGAGGACCATGTAGGAAAATGTCTCACACAGAGCTGGCAGGTAACAGGAGAAGCATGTCTTCCTGGATGAGCCAATGGAGGGACAGGACCTCTGAAAACTGCTGACTCAGGGACTGAGTTCTTGTTCGCAATCCCACTTCAGCAGTGACATTGGGTCTTTTTAAACTGGAGGCTGTGGTGTCAGTCATGTCACATGTTACCAGGGCACAGAAAGGCCAGGTCCCACCATCCCAAGCAAGGCGAGCACAGCAGATCCAGAGATGCTAGGCAGGTTGAACCAAGAGACCAAATCATCAAGGAAGTTTGTAGGGATGAGGCAAGTCCAATGTCAAGCCAGAAACATGAGTCACCAAATCAGGTTCAGGTCAGATCATGATAGCCAGGGTCAGTCACATTCTAGTGATTGCTGGGCAAGTCAATCCTTGCTAATCAGGTGGGTCCAAAGTCAAGCCATACAAACAGGCTGAAGCTCAGTCTGAATCAATGAGGTACAACTGTGGTGGAGCTGCCGACAGGTGCAGCTACAGCATTGCTTAGCCAGAGACTGAAGGCCCAAGCAAGACTGGCCAGGGCTGTTAAGACCTACTACTGAACTCAGCCCTGACACAGGTACAAGAAATTGACATCGTTTTCATTCATTGTCATACAAGAGATTGTCCCAGGTTTTCATAACAGGCTGAAAACAAGTAAAAGCAGATCCTTTCCAGGTCAGAACTTCTCCATAACTAACATTTGCCACACCACTACAGAAACAAGAGCATGAAGGGAAGCAGAGCTCAGCTGTTTTTAGCACTGTGTCATCTGTGCTTCCTCACACATTCCTCATCTAATTCTTTGCAACCATACAGCAGATTTCAGAGCCACCTCCTTGCTGACTAGGTCCATGGCACACTTGTAAATAGAAGCTTCCCTTGAATCCCTTCAGTGACTTCTGTCTCCTTATTACACTGGGTTTCTTCACCTTGCTGTTAAATAAATGTTCTTGACTCCAGGTTTCCCGTAGGGTAGTCTGAGATGTATGTGCTTAAAATATTAATGTATTTGGATGGTACAGTATAAAACCAGCTTGAGCAGGGTGCCTCTAGAGGGAGGGACTCAGGACAAAGAAAGCCTGGGCCTTTATACCCTTACAGTCCAAGTTCCCACCACTCCCACATGCACTCTTCATGTGCTATCAATGCAACACTTGGCACAACAGTCATTTCTAGTCTTGGGACTTCTTGTTCCCCATTGGGTTCCTTCTCTGTCTTCCAGGTGGGCTGCTAGTTCTTCTCAGGATGGTTTGCAGCTTCTGCTGGCAGCTGTAGCCTCCTCATCTTCCAGTTTGCACAGGTCTCAGGGCCTCCTTTCACATGACTATGCAGCGGTTCAAGATAAGTTCAACTTTTCTAGGTGAAAGTTCACAGCTCGTGGCTTACAGTTCCAGCATGGCAGGCTACCCATGCCAAGTTTGGCTACTCATGCTAAGTAGCTTATTCAAACAAAAGAATACAGCTAAAAGAATAGAATACAATTAAAACACTTTAGTTGATTAAACTTATTCTGCAACACTGTTTTTATGAGAGGACTATTAATTTCTCCTTTCCATGCTTATTCACTGATGTCTCTGCCAATCATGAATTCTCTTGAGGCACTTTGCTTACAATAAAACTTTTATTTTATCTAATTTTAACTCTTTTTAGTTAAACAACTTTGTGTGTATCCATTATAACTTGTAGTTTAGGATTGAGTAAAAGGTTATTACATATAGAGTCTCTGCCACTTTGTGAAGCCTTCATTTCTTGTGGTTTTACCAGACTTCAACATCATTTCCTGATGGGCTGTTTGGAATATTAAATTTATTATATTAACAAAGCACCAAAAAATTTTAGAAGTTTTGAAGGAAGGCTCTGTAGCAACATGTACGAAGAAAGTGGCTCCTTTCATTTTATTGTCACATTGAAGAGGGCTTATAGCATTAATTGTCCTATTATTACATGAAATTTTACTTGCATTTGTTGCAACTTAAGATATTTTATAATATTAAGTAATTCAGAATGATAGATGAGAGACTTCAGAAATTATGGGGATAAAGATGCGTAGTAATTACAGAAGCCCTAACTCAAGGAGAGTAGAAAATAAAAATTAAAAACATTAGAATTCAAGAAAACTAACTTATGTGAATTAAAGAAAAAACGAATGAAAGGGTTAAAAGAGCAGTACTGCTCGGGGATACATGGGACAGATATCCCACTGCTCAGATAAGTAAGCACATATATGAAGAGAGGAACAGACTTTGTATCCTTTGTTCTGTAACCGACCATGTACAAGATATAGATATTATACAACTGTGAAAATGCTATATTTTTATTCTGTGTATTTCCACTTTGAGATCCATCCCTGTGATATTGTGACCTAATCAGATACTCCTCTTTTCCTCAGGGAGGAGGTCCATGGATTTTTAAACAGCCTTATTTAAACTACTGGCTAAGAAAAACTGCAATAAAAGAGTGTGTGCCATTCGCAAGGGCCTGTTCATTAAAGATGGAGGCTCTGCTTTAGCAGGATTTGCATGAGGAAGAACAAAGCAGCTGTGCCAATCTGCTCATATGACGCAAGGTCCCCTAACAGTTCCTTCCATAAAGAAATTAATTCCAACCATCCGTTGTTAATTGAGTTCTGATTTCCAGCTCTCTGTACATAATTTTTTTCAGGAGTAGCTGTACCACAGCTGAATTCTGGGTGCTATAACCAGCTCGAGTTGCAGTTTCTGCATGACCACCACTTTGCTGCCTTTTTGTCTATTGAATTCACTCAGAGTTATATTGATTCTTAAAATGAGGAGCTATCTTCTACAGGTGCACTTCTTTACCATAGGGTGCAATGCGAAAGAATGAAGAAGCGAAGTTCTTAGCCATATTAGTTGCCAATCAGTGATTCATACAGTAATAATTTGGTTTAGTATCATAAGAGGAAATTAGTCAGTTTGCCTAAACTTCACCCTGAAAACAGCAATAAAAAGGCATGTTCATAAAGTTCAGTTTCATTTCCCAGATGAGGATCAGTTTTGGTTTCTTTTCTTTCTGATCATGGTAGTAGTTTCATTTCTCTGCTGCTAGCTAGACAGTGTATAAAAAGATTGGCTGAGCCTTGCAATGCTTCAGTGGACTCCACACCACCAGAAAGAGAAATGTCTGACCAAAACGTCCACAAGGCCGGTTTCACTTCCTCCGGGATCACAGGAGGATCGCTTGCTTCATCGATGATGTCCCAGGAAGCGAGGGAGTTTGGAGGAGGCGTGCGTTCCGGAGGCCCTACCTCTACTCTCCAGGAAATGGGTATGAGTAACTTTGTATGTGTGTGGTGTTTTGTGGTTTAGTGCATAGGGCTAAACAACTTTTTTGTTTTTCTCCTTGAAAATAAGCTTGCCAAGCAATCTCTTCTCCCCCACATTCCTGTATTGCACTGAAGAGAAGGGATTCCTACATTTAACTGCATGTTAAGAGTCGGATGGTGTTAAGGGTGTTTTCTGCATATATACATATACAGGAATGTACACATACATATGTGGTATTCATGAGAATCAGGACAGTGTTTATTTGAAGTTTGTGCTATCTCTCCACTCTTCTAGGAATCATCAATTATATGGAAAGTCAGGGTAGCAATAAGCGACGATACACTTATGCAAGAACATGATCTGTGTACCTACATTTCATATAAAGCATCAGATTTCCCTTGCTCTTTACTTGCACACATCCATACAGGAAGAAGCCATAAAACCTTACACAAATGCTATAGCAGAGGGAAATTAGTTGCAGTCCAAGAGCTGAATTCATGAAGGGAATATATACACATCCTTGACAGCACATATCTTAGTAGTAAAACTAGGCATAGCTGGTTTTCACACGAGCTAACCCTGCAGGTGCTTGCTTTTCTGATGCATACGCAGAGCAACCCCTGACCTGACTCTAAGCAGCTTGGCTCTTGTTTAGCCCCAGATCCTGTGAGATTCGCACGCAAAGTTTTCTTCCTGCCAATCCTGCCTGTGGGACCTGATTCAGCAGACACCCTCTAAACAGGTGTAACCCCGCAGAAAGGAATGCCCCATGTAATCCTGCTTTACCCAACAGCTGTTAGCAAGCTGACCTTGTATAAAGGCTTCAAAACCCTTAGGGGTCTTGGACTCACATCTCCCATGTGTCAGGAGTGTGCTGAGCTGCAGGCTCGTTACAAGTGGTCAGGCATTGGAACGGCCTGCCCAGGGAGGTGGTGGACTTGCCGTCCTTGGAGGTTTTTAAAGTGAAGTTGGACATGGCACTTAGTGACATGATCTAGTAAACAGACTAGAGTTGGACCAAGGGTTGGACTCGATGATCTCTGAGGTCTTTTCCAACCCAGTCGATTCTGTGATTCTGTGATTCTCTGCCATATTGGTCAACTGCTGGTCAGCTACAAATCTACTAAAGGATGGAGATGAACCTGGCTCTTCCAGCCATAAAATGAGTGGTTGGCCAGGTGAGCTGACCAGTGTCTAGATTTGGGACAGCTTTTAATACTAAAAAATGTTATAAGCTTGATCGAGAAGAAGTTATCTTTTTTTAAGTTATTATTTATGTTGATGCCAATATTACGTATAACGTGAGGCTCTCTAAATGTTGAGGGAATAAGTGACGTAAGGGTCATTTAGAGACATACTGCATGTGACTCCTGTGAGGCATTTTTTACTATTCACTCTGTATGGTTTGATCAGTGAGTTTAGGTTTCTGTTTATTGAATATTCAATAGCAAAGAGCTTAAGGGACGGTAGCAGCAGAGAGAAAGAATATGTGAGACAGAAGAGGAGGAGGACCGAGAGTGAAGGACAGAAAGGCGCCATGCTGCATCATCAGCAGAGATCCTGGTACACAGAGGATGACAGTTACTTTATCTAATACGCTAGAGCAGAGTCAGCTGCACAATCTTGCCTTCTGTTACACGTAAGTGTGGTACAGCAGTACACAGCACATCCATAACCAGTGGCAAACTCTTCAGTGGTGATGCCCTATAGAGAGCATGGAGTTGCAGGTCCTAAATAAAAGGCTGAAAACTTGTATTCCTTCATGTGCTGAGGATCTTTAGAAAAGAGAGAAGCAAAGTGATCATTTAACAATGGCTAGTTTTATTCTTTCCATGTCTGTATGAACCATGGATTTTTATGAAAACTCATGGTTTTGGTGAAATCTGCACAACTTAAGGAAACCTTAGCCAGGACTACAGGAGATACTCCAAAAGTGCTTTTATCCATGTGAAAAATGCTCACTCTGTAACATTGCCAAGACAGGTGTGAGCTTTGGCTCCCTGCAGCAGGAGAGCTTGCCACATTCTCTGTCTGATTGAGAGCTAAAAGAGTCTGATTTCATTTCCGAAGGTGCTCACTGAAATCTCTCACTCTTCAAACACATCTTCTTAACCTTTTCATTCAGCCTGTAACCCTTCCTCCCCCCAGAACAAACATGCTCGAAGGAGCATCTGATTCTGCAGCAGAGCATGAGTATTGTTCAGTATCACTTTACAGAAGATGTTTTAACAAGCTCATCACCAAAATATTTGAGCATCCTTCAGGAATGCTTTAAGCATTATTACTAACATTTGTTGTTGCTAATGCTTTACTCCTCTCCCAGGAGGAGAAGGTTGCCATAGAACACATTGCTTGGGGCTTATTTCTAATGAGATGGAGACATACATAGAAATAGGCCACTGGCTACCACAGCTTGCTGCGTTTAAATTCTACAGGTATCTATTATGCATAGGTTTATGCTATGGAAAGTGAAGTGAAAGGACCATATTCATCACCTGGAACCGTAAGTGGTGAGGTCTGCAACAATCCGTAGTTCCTCCAGGGGTTTATTCCACAGTCCTCAAGCAACTCCTCAGAAAATTAGGATTTCAGCAGAGACAAACTGTGCTGAAACTGTTTGGGAGATCCAAATTTATCAAAAACAGTCCGTGCAAGTGTTACAGGTTTTCTTTGTGTTCTGGGAACATGCACAAAACACTGCAAATGTCCTTTCCCTGAGGTGACAGATAAAAAGCAGTATACTGATGAAACAAGCCAAGTAATCACCAGTCTCCTTGTCTTTTGATACATTTGCTAGCCTTGACTTTTTTAAAAAAAATACACATATATATATGGTTTATAATTATCCTGTAAGGTTTCTTTCAGTCAGTAACATCTCCCTTGTAACTGTTGCAGGTGCCAAAGGCTCAACCCATTCATCAGGTTTTACCAGCAGCGGAATCTCCAGTGGATCCCGTGCCTCTGAGATGATGTCCCAGGAGGCCAGATCCCATGGAGGTGGAACTCCTAGGGGCGGTACAACCGCCACTGTCCAGTCCATCTGTAAGTGAGGATGCTCCTAATAAAGATGAAATAACAAATGACTTCCGAGAAGTCAGCAGTATTTCAGTTCAAGTACACACTTACTTGATGAAGGGATGTAAATAAGAGAAGCGGCTACACTGTCCTTGAAGCAACATTTCTCCTGTTTGTTGCTCTGTGCTTGGTGAGAAGCTGCAACTAGGTAATTAGTGGAAATAACTACGCCATAAATTTGCAAAGATACTGGTGGATAGCAGAGACAGATACCTGAAACACATAGTGATAGAAAAAAAGACCAGTGGAAGTTTAGGTTGTGCTTTCATCAGCACTACAGTGGAGGTTAATTTATTTTTTTTCAAATGCCAAAAGCTTCACATTTGAACATACATAACAGTTTAAGTAGGAGGAAAGAATGAAACATGAGAATGGAGTTACCAGGCTGACAGACAGGAATAATTCATCCACTTCTTGTGGTCTTTTAGAAAGAGCTTATTTTTCTTCCCTTTAAAGGAAATTTGTTGGGTCAAAAGCAGAGGGATCTACCTGCACTTACCAGCTCAAAGCAGGGATCAGCACAAGTTTTGTCATCACCCTGCCAAGTTAATGGGGCCCACACGTAGATAAATCAAACCAAGGGATGAAGAAGCCTAGTCTATACCTGAATGCATTAGCAAGGAAGCTTGTTATGGTAGTATTGGTATATGGTAGACAACTGGAGGTAGGATTTAAGTTCTTAATTTCAAAAAGTGTCTTTCAAAGTGTAACACAGACCTTTGGTCTCTGACCTGGGGATGTTCGTAAGCAATGCTCATATAGTCTGTATGTTTCCCTGTACTGCAACATTGCTTTAAGTTGTTCTCACACATTTCTTTGTATTTGTCCTTAGCTATGGGTGGTAAAGGAGGAAGACGCTGAATAGAAGAAAAGTATCAGAAGTAAACTCTGCAAGCAGTTCATCCTTCACAGTCACTTGACAGCTTCTCCTCTTCTTTGCTCTCTCTGTCACTGACATGAAAAGTAATGCATTTTTCACATGCACAAATAAAGTTTCCATTAAAATAATGGATTCTTGCATGAAATTAGTGGGAATGGGAATGCAAGGCAATTTCTTCCTCAGTTAAACATCCTCTAAAGTGCAGGCATGTACAAACACAAGCCAATAAATGGAAGCTGAAGTACTCTGGACTGCAAGGGTGGGTGTCTTACAAAAGTCTGGGGTTTAGCAACGCTAGACTTTCCAATTACATGTAGCTTACTTGGTTTATTTTACAAAAAGTGATCATCGCAGTACTGTGGAGAAGGACCTGGGCAATCGGTGGGGCCCTGGTGAGGCCGCACCTGGAGCACTGAGTCCAGTTCTGGGCTCCCCAGTTCCAGAAAGACAAGGAATTACTGGAGGGAGACCAGCAGTGGGCTACAAATTTAGTTAGGGGACTGGAGCATCTTATGAGGAGAGACTGAGTGAGCTGGTTCTGTTCAGCCTGGAGAAGAGAAGGCTGAGAGGAGGTCTCATCAACGTTTATCAATATCTCAAGGGTGAGTGTCAAGAGGATGGGACCAAGCTCCTTTCAGTGGTGGCCAACAACAAGATGGGGGCAATGGGCACAGACTGAAGCACAGGAAGTTCCACCTGAATATGAGAATAAATTTCTTTGAGGGTGCCAGAGCACTGGAACAGGCTGCCCAGAGAGGTTGTGAAGTCTTCTTCTCTGGAGGTATTCAAAATCTGCCTGGATGTGATCCTATGCAACCTGCCTTAGGTCTACATGCTTTAGCAGAAGGGTTGTACTAGATGATCTCCAGAGGTCCCTTCTAACCCCAACCATTCTGTGATTCTGTATGAAACGTCACCCAGTTGTGAGAGAGAAGCATAGAAACATTTGATAAGGGGCATCTAGCAGTTCACTTTGGATGTACTTCTAATGGGCTATCAAATTAAATTCTACTTAATTAAAAATACACATAAGCAAATGAGAACAGGTCGAAAGAAATTCCATTCCTCAGATAAGTAGCTGGTATTTGTATCCATCTACTGTTTCTAAGGTCCCCTTCACAATCATTTAAAGTCCTTGTTTGGACATGAGAAATCAGTGTTTGCCTCCAGTTGCAGCAAAATTAAACTGAATTATTTGATGAGGGGAGGAGTACTAGCATGGAGGATGATGAAGAGGGGAAGAAAGGTACACAAAGTATTAAGAGGCAATTGAAAAACAGTCTCCATTTCATGGGATGGAGCTGTTCTCCTAGCAAGGCACTAACTCAGGCAAATGCTTAAATGTAAGCAGGAGCTGAAGTAATAAAATCATAGAAAGTTTTCGTTTCAAACTGATCTTGGATTGAGGAGAATGGGGGCAGTTCTCTAGTGCAACCTCCTGCTTGAAGCAAGGTCAACCTTGATGTTAGACTTGTTTGCTCAGGGCTTTGTCCAGTCAGCTTTTGAAAATCTTCAAGCAGGGAGATGTCACAGCTTCTCTGGGGGACATGCTCAAAAGTTTCACTGCTCCCACAGTTTGAGATTTTTTTTCATACGTTGAAACAGAATTTCCTTTGTTGCAAAGTTGCACTTACTCCAATGGGTTCTTGAGAGCATACCTAATAACAAGGTATTTTAGAGTTTTCCACTTTAGAGACTGACCAATCAATATGCTTTCCTGAACTGACACCTGGGTGTAGAAATGGTGAAAATGGGACTAGAAACACCCTTTGCAGAGCTCAGTGCCTCCCAGTGCAGATCATGCACTGTCACATCAGCAGGAATGGATGTTTTCTCTCTCCCCAGACATTCTGTACAATTACAGATTTAGAGATTTCCTTGCACAATATTAGTAGCTTGTATATTTATGTTATCTTTCCTATTTAAGGATCCCAAACTGTTTTGTTCACTGCAAAGGAAATGCAGCAACATAATCACATGTGGGTTTGTTTGCATTTTTTTTTTAAGGTCAGACACCATCTAATTAGACTTGAGTAGTAGTTTATATGTTGATATGCATGTGAAAGCTTCCTTGCTCATTGCCTGCATGCTGTCTATCTACTACTAAATTGTTACCACAGCCATAAATATGTAATTGTAATATTGCTGTATTCTGTAACAAATAAAGACAAGGAATGAAGAACACTGAGGCAGGTGAAATAGGAAGGAAAGGAAAGGAAAGGAAAGGAAAGGAAAGGAAAGGAAAGGAAAGGAAAGGAAAGGAAAGGAAAGGAAAGGAAAGGAAAGGAAAGGAAAGGAAAGGAAAGGAAAGGAAAGGAAAGGAAAGGAAAGGAAAGGAAAGGAAAGGAAAGGAAAGGAAAGGAAAGGAAAGGAAAGGAAAAGGAAAGGAAAGGAAAGGAAAGGAAAGGAAGGGAAAGGAAGGGAAAGGAAAGGAAAGGAAGGAAAGGAAAGGAAAGGAAAGGAAAGGAAAGGAAAGGAAAGGAAAGGAAAGGAAAGGAAAGGAAAGGAAAGGAAAGGAAAGGAAAGGAAAGGAAAGAGAAAAGAAAAGAAAAGAAAAAAAAGAAAAGAGAAAAGAGAAGAAAAGAAAAGAAAAGAAAAGAAAAGGAAAAGAAAAGAAAAAAAGAAAAGAAAAAGAAAAGAAAAGAAAAGAAAAGAAAAGAAAAGAAAAGAAAAGAAAAGAAGAAGAAAAGAGAAAGAAAAGAAAAAAAGAAAAGAAAAGAAAAAGAAAAGAGAAAAGAAAAGAAAAGAAGAAAAGAAAAGAAAGAAAAGAAAAGAAAAGAAAAGAAAAGAAAAGAAAAGAAAAGAAAAGAAAAGAAAAGAAAAGAAAAGAAAAGAAAAGAAAAGAAAAGAAAAGAAAAGAAAAGAAAAGAAAAGAAAAGAAAAGAAAAGAAAAGAAGAAAAGAAAGAAAAGCTGTTATGGAGGAAAAAAAATAAGTGTTCATGACTAACAGACAGCAACCAGCCTGCAAATCTGTCCGAGAAATGTGAGCTATCCTGTATGAAATGGTGTTTTATATGTAATTTTCAGCCTTTCTCTCACTTGTCTCTAGTGTCCTCTAGCACCTCCACAGATCTCAGACGGCTCTTTGCAACAATGACTTTCACACATGCCCCGGGCACCATTATGCACAAGGCAAAAAGTTTGGCCAGACATAAACAACAGGATTTGTCAAACAGTGCCACCAGCCCCTGAAGAGGTAAGGGAGGGGGAGGCTGCTGGTTTTACCCTGACAAAATTTTTGTCTGGTTCTTCTGTTCTGCTTGTCCCTGCTTATGACAGGCCTGGCTTTCCCCACCGGCTTTCCCACAGCTTCCAATTAAGCAATCCCTATCCCTCTCACTTTCAAACTGTTTCATGTCATCCTCAGTTCAGTTTATGGCAGCAATCTCACAACTGCTGCAGGACATCAGTAGGGCCCTGTTACTATCAGAGTAAATTTTGGAGCTGTCCTACACAGGGTCATGAGTTGGACTTGATGATCTTCATGGATGCCTTCTGACTCAAGACATTCTATGATTCCATGATACTTTCCCACCTTGGCTCACCTTCTGCAAGAGCTGTGTTGGAGCATTTTGATGGCTCGGGTTCTGCTCCCTGACCTCATGCTACCTCTCAAAAAAAAAGCCACAACAGCTTTGTCAAACAGCTACGGGGTACAGGTAGACAAAGCTGACTACATGGCCAAGACCACAGCTACATTTTTCTAAGGCAATTAATGTTCTCTACTCTTGGCTGCTTCATCACAGTTCTGCCACCTCTCTTACACAGGAGGGAGGGGAGCACAAGGTCAGTGCAAGGGGCAATATGGTTTTGACTGAATAGCATTTTATGTCTGTTTACAACTGATTAAAGGATGTGGGCAAGTGAAAGGCAAAGTATAAGCTGCATCCTGTCTTTATTTTTAGAGATCACTAATGATTCCGCTTTTGCAGCCTTGACCATCCAGCATAATAAAAATAGAAGCAATGAAACTCCAGATATTTGACATAGCCACAGCGCATGTGTGCAAAGATGGACTCAGCAGCTTGCTAGTCACCAGGTCTGGGCTAGTACCTGGTTCTAGTTAAGCCATCCTATGCTTTCCTCCCAAGGTCTAATGCAGCAACCTGTGACTACTAAAATGTAGCTGTGATCTACTAGCAGATCTTTATTTCCTTCTGTGCACTTAGCACTGGCATGAGGTGCAGCAAGAAGGTCTATCCTGGCTGTCCCCCATTTGGAGGGTGCCTGCTCTGCAGATGGCAAGGTGCACTGCCAGAGAGCAGCAAGGACCTAAATTCCTGCAAACAGAAGTTCAAACACCTGCTTTAGCTATAATGATGTTAAAGTTGCTCCTTATTTTCCTGCAGAGGGAAAGGATTTAAACCTGGGTTTCAACTTTGATGTCGGCATTTCTTGACCCTCAAGCACTTTTGTCTTGTTAAAAAATGACTGTCATTAGCGATAGCTGACAAGGAAAAACCAATTCCAAACCAAAGCAAGGATCCTTAATCATGTATTGCTTCACTTTTCAGCATTTATGTGATTCTGGTGTTCCGCATTATTTTTTCCCATATTTAAATCTTGCTGTATTGAGAACTATCCTAGATATCTTTACTGTGGCAGGGGACCATTCTCAGCTGCATTTGAATTCATTTGACTGAGGCAGCTCCAATAGGTCTACAGGAGAACAAAGGTAAATGCTTCCTGCTGAAAGCCTCACTCGCAGACCACTTAAGTAAAATTCATATGCACATTATTGCAAATGAAGTATTTACATTTTTAACAGAATATAATTGAAAAGGTCAAATAACAACAAATAGGGCAATCTAAATCCCTCATGTCTCTCAATCAATGTTTCCACAACAAACAGACAGAGAGAGAGAGAAAGGAAAAGATGCAGCCGTGTGTGATTACCAGAGCAATAGCACTGAAGCACTATGCTGCAGAAAAGCACAGAGCTCTCTGCTCAGAAATCGATTTCTCCATGGGATGAGGTCGATAGTTGTCTGACAGGACAGTATACAGGCAATTTAATAGCGTTTTATCTAAATGAATCTATTCCTCCCCCACACTGGCCTCGTAGTTCATAAGAAGGCTCTCTTAGTAAAACAGATCTATTTATTTTTTATCGTAACAGGGAAGAAATTTATCATTCTGAAGACACTACCATTATCTATTAAAAAACATTTATCCTGGCTATTTGCTCATTACATGCAACTCTTTCCCAACATTATTATTCTAATTAGTTAACTCACGCACGCAGCCCATAAAAATCACTTTCAGTTACTCCAGAAATATTTTTCTTATCCCAGAACATTTTAAACTATAGGTCACCCTTTCAGAAAAAATAACATTGCAAAGTAAGCAAACTCAGTTGACTTGAAGGAGTATCGGTATCTGAAATGACATTTTTGTGCAAGAAAAAGCATATTTTTTGAGGAATGTGTTACACACAGAGGTTGTTGTGCAGTGTATCCATTTAAATGGTACCTATTAAGTAATAAATAATAAAGCTGACCTGATGTTATTAGTGCATATCTGTGTGAAGTAAAATGGTAATGAATGAGAACTCTAATAAGCATGATTCCAAGGATGGATCTTTGGTGCTCTGGGAGTTTGGTATTGTGCCCCAAAGGTTCTTGTAAATCCAGCTGCAGTTCTTGCTCATCATTTAGAAGATTAGGGGCTGATAAGTGACAGTCAAGCCTTATTAGAACAGGCTAAGGCAACAGGAAACATTAATTGGGTAATTTAATGCACAAGGAGACAATAAATGCCTGCATTGTGGTTCAGATGCTGTTTCCTCTATTGATTTGTTCATGTCTTATTTGTGAAATTCTCACGAATTCTTCGAGAGACTCTAAGGCAAAATCTAAGCTTAAAAACACAATAATACTTTTATTTTCTATGGCTCCTCTTTACCTCTTGTGTTACTAAGGGACCCATCAGTAGCCCTGTCCTTGGAAACCAAAGAATGAAGACTGCTCCCTTGGCCCAGGACTCCTCCAACAAAACAGAGGAGAAACCCAAGGTACAGCAGCAGTGAAATGGTGTCTCACCATCTAATGTGTTATGGTTTCATCACAGCAGGAGTGTTGTGACTCTGGGAGGAAGCCCAGCCTCTCTTTCCCTCTAGAAAGCTTGGAGCCCTTAACAAAGTCCTCTTCTCTTTCACCTTTCTGAAGGAGATGTAGAAATAGTTGCTGGACTGATCTTCCTCTGAAAGTAAGGAAGATGTGAGGAAACTCATGACATAGGTTATCTTCTTTGCCTAATGCCAGAACTAATCCACTCGTGGTGGGTATTCATGTAGAGAGCACCAAATATTTCAGTCACATATCAGCTCCTCATTTGGATGCAATTCAAAGGTTTCCTTCCTTGAGATATCTTTCCGACAGCTGAGCAGGAGGAAAAAGAGGTTATCAACATGAGAAGGGGAGAGTCTTTACTTAGATACTAGGCACTTGTATCCCTCTCATTTTCAAGCACTGTAACTTGGAAAATTCAGGGTGATAATTCATGGACAGTTTATTTTAATAATTTACATTTGCAGCAGTTTCAATATTAAAATGCAGTTTGAAGGCATGCAAGCATCATTAATTTCAAATAAACATTGGACACTATGCTCTGTTTAACAGGATCCAGTCTCACTTTCTGTGGTTTTTGAATCATTCCTTTCAAAGGTTCCCAGCCACAGCCTCTCTCTTCCACCCAGTAGCCTGGCACCATTCCTGACATGAGCAGGGATCGCCGTGCCTGTGGCACTGGCTGGAAGGGTCAGTCCTCCTCACCTGCTGTAGCAAAATGCACTGTGAGCAGAGCAACCCTATGTTTCAAGCTTCTTCAGGACCGTCATGTTTGAATTTGTCATCTTCTTCATGCCTCCCCATATTTACAGGAAGCAGGTAGCCTCTCTGGCTCCATTTAGCATACGATGCGGTGCTGCAGGGCACCTCTTAACAGATTCCTGGAGTCAAGGAAGGCTTAGTAGAAGTGGCAGGGGTCCACCAATAGCCCAGGACATCCTCTCCACCACCATTTTAACCAGTGCTCTAGCTGCACTCTGTGTCTCCACAAGGACTGACTGAACCACAACAACCTTAGAGTGTCCAATGGGCCAAAATAGGAAATGTGCATTTCGTCTTGTTGATAAAATGCTTATTTGTGGTTTCACTGAATACTGTGAAGGACAGCCGGTGGCTGACCCATTCTGCTGGACACAGTGCAAGGGTAAGTCAAGGCAGACATGCACATCTCAGAAGGTCTGACAGTCTACCTGGAAGAAGACCAACACATTCAGACCAGCAACTAGGTACCCCAGTGTCTGGGTTGAGCAGGTTAGCTCGTTTCCTCTTCTCTGCAGAAGAGACCCCAATGGTCCTTCTCTGTGCTGTCATTCCACTGAAAGTTCTGGGTGTTGCAACCATGCCAAAAAAAACAATAAAAATGACCAGGCTGCCCACAATGGTCCATGTCCTTAGGGTCTGGTATATCTCTCTTTTATAATACACACTCAAATACACAAATACAAATGATCGTAAGTGCATTCTCTTGTAATAATATTAATCATTAATCATTACAGTAATTAACTTTAAAAAAATCCTCCTCCTCCTGTGTATCACTTTGGGGGGAAAAGTGAGCATTAACATGTATTCTGGTTTAGTGCTCACCTAGTACAAGTAATATTTATCTAAGCTATCTTGTTCTTACTTTTTTTTTTTTTTTTTGGGGGGGGGGAAGGGGGTTGTTTGGGTTGTTTTTGGTTTGTGGGTTTGGTTTTTTGTTTTTTTTTTCTTTAAAAAAATGCCTGAATGTGGAAATAAATAAATAAATAAATAGACTTCCTCACTGTCATAAAATTTCGTAGGAAATATTGTCCCCTAAGGAAAAAAGGGTATGCTACAAAAACAGTTTTTAAAATTCAGATGTTGTGGTTTTTTGTAGTCTTTTGCAATTGGAATTTCCACCCAGCCAAGATTTTTACTGGCCAGTTTTAAGCTATCTCTGCAATTTATGTTTATACATAAACAGCTCTGATTTTAATTGCTATCAACTTCTTATACTTGATAGATGGTCTTAAACATTTTTTACCTCCAGAGACTATTTACTTTGCCAAGTATTGACACACTTTCAAGATTTATACTTCTCTAAGGAACAAAGTTTACAATAAAATATAATGTATTCCGTGGCTGTGAATGGTAATGTTACTAAACAATCCAAAGATATTTCACAACTGATAGTTATTTCCCTTTCACACACAGCACGGCACTGTCTTAATCCTAATAGAGACTTAGGTTTTTAAAGAAAAACAAAATGCCTAATTTGCCTAATATAATGTTTCAGAGATCCAAGAGCGACCCCTTACAGAGCTCAAATATTACACCGCAGTCAGAAACAGGAATTGCTACAGAAAAGTAAAATACATTGTCAAATGTACATGTAGTTACTAATTATTAGGCAGACATAACTTGCTAGATGATTGAAGTCACATCTAGATCTAAATATTTGAATTGGATCCCATTTGTTGGTGACAACCATGGGTCATGTTGCTCAGAGGAACCCCAGAGGACAAGAAAGGGTCCTTAGAGAAAATATATCAAATCATACCATCTGAATGCAACTTCTGTTGCATTGCTGCAGAAGTAGCATCATCGAACTCTACCAGCAGCTCTTCTAAAATCAGCTGAAAAGATCTTCAGCATTGAAACAATCCATGGACCTTAGTTTAGTGACAAAATACAGCTCTCAGCCCTCTAAGCATCTGCTTTCAAGGGAGAAACTTTAATTTTTCTGATTTTTTTTCAACCATTTGAGCTCTTTAGTAGATCTTTCTATATTAATCTATTTTGTAAATAGGTAATTTAATGTCACACAGCTCCAAGGAAAAGGAAAGACAGCTGCGGGTTTCCCTCTTTTTATCTTATTGTTACCAGTTCTCAAAGATGAGCAGGCACCCCAGCAATAAAAGGAAACACATTCCACATGTACCACAACCCATCTTGCTCACCGATGGGGAATGGAAAAGACATGATCCATGAGGACCTGTCATTTCCCTGAGAAAGGTGATGATGCAGCCTGTACAAGAGTAATTGTTGTGAAGTTTTGAATTTAAACATCCCAGCACCTGCTCTTGGAGAGGCTACAATTCCAGGTTACTTGGCTTTTGCCCTGGAGAAGAGACCTTCCCCTACAATTTCTATAAGAGATGCTAAAAATCCTAGGAATAAATGATTTTGTCAAGTAATAATTTCTATAATTAGTCATTGTGAGTACTTGCCCTCGCCATTCTACCTCTCCCACCCATCTTAAAAGGATTTTTCTACAGCAAATAATAGTTTGAGCTGAGACAGAATAAAAATTGAAGCAGAAGAATAGAACTGCAAAGAGAAAAAAATTAACAGTTACTTAAATCTGTTCTTAAGCAGATACAGAAATAAATGAGAATGATTAGAACAATGAAGAGAGATGAAAAAGGAAGATATTATTGCAGATTTCTTTCCTGTAGGAGAAAGCAATAGAAATAGAGATCTAATTCAGATTATGGTTCAAAAAGCGTGCAAATTCTTGCTTAAGCAGTTATACTCAGATGTTTAAAAAGTTCTTCATGTTCCATCATCATGAAGTTGTTTTTTAAAGTGTGCCTAGTAGTTTGTGTTGCAAGGAGTTTTTGCAATATCGCCAATAAAATTCCAACAAAAAATTATTAGGATGTAAATTAACTCTGGAAATCTGTTTCAAGGTATAAAACTAATAATTCTTCTGTAGTGCATATTATTTATTCCTTTTGATGCAAGCAGATAAATCTGACAGTAATTTTGTACCAGTCCAACAGAGGAGTTATAAAAGACAGCGGATGAGATAATTCATTTCTCATTATTCATGTTTACTTTATCCTTAGCATAAATAGATTATGAAAACAATATTTTCCATGGCTGGTGTGTTTCTGACAAATTTTAAATTACATGTGGAATATTCCTTAGAAAAGAGACGCTGAAAATATAAATTTATGATCATTTTGGTTCCTATGCTTAAAAATGGTATGCATAGAAAGAGGTTAATGGCATTATGATTTTCAGATAATCTGTTTTTAAACTGCTGACTTGGAAACTTTGAGATTAATAGCACTGAGAACATCTAAAGGTAATAGGATTACAATTTAATATTAACTAAGTGCTTCTTGGGGGTCCACTGTAGCGGTGCCTCATCTCTGGGATACACTAGAGTAATTAGTCTGTAGTGGCATACAGTGGTGATGCATGATAACTGCAGCTTTTTCCTGCTGCAGTTAGGGTTTTCCATTCTCCCATAACTGGTTTCTATTTGTAATACGTGTCATGAACAAGCACAGAGCAAGCTTGCAACGCTCTTGGCATAAGCTGATGCTGATCAGGAGAGACCAGTTCTCAAAGGGTCCCATACTGAGCCAAATGCACAAGGAAAGGTTTGCTTGCTTTTGTCCCAGATAGCAGAATCACAAAAATTATCTGCTCCCACCTCTACTACACTCCAGGATGGGTGATACTGCACAGTGTCCTTAGGAGAACCTGTTGTAGCCCAAGGTGGCCAGAGGTGACAGCTGTGCTGGCTGCGGGACAGAAGGACAAAGTGAGTCCTGCTGTACTATCATCTCAAGCTCTATTTTTTTTCCTCCTCATTTTGCTAATTAAATGTATCCCCATGAAAGGAGCTGGCCTCCTCTATCCCATGTTGCCATTCTATCTGGGATAACAGGGTAGTTGGGTTCTGCTGTCACGTAGGATTGCCTGACCAAGCCACACCTGAAACACCAGTCGCACCTCTTCAGGGCAGTGAAGGGAGGGCTCTGGAGACTTTTCTCCTGTGGTAGGAATTGGTCACAGAAGCATTAAGACAGCATGGCTGAAGTGCCACAAGGACTTAGCAGAGCAAAGGCTACAGGACCAGTTTGTATTTGTAAACAAGGGCACAGACAACAACAACCAAGCTTGTAAACATCAAAGAAAGTGTTGACATCAAGATCAAAAGGCCTGAGCTTCAATAAGGCTGAAGTACAGCTAGGTCAGCAGAGGACCCAGATGGGAGGATGGCAACAAAAGGCACCTTGTACGTGGCACTGCTCCTCCTGCACACACAACATTACTAAAAAGATGCTCAAATCAAGAGATGGAAACAATGCATAGTAAATGATGCTTAATATTTACTGGGTCAGAGGGTTAAATAAGAAATATTCAGAAGCAAAGGATTACCTCATACTAAATATCGATTCTCCGAAGGTCAAACAGATGCATCCGACAGATCACTTCATGATGACCAGTCCCTGCCAGCCCCAGGAGTGCAGGGAGGACTCTGCAGACAGAGCCCCTCATCCTCCAGGTCACGCAGAGGGACTTCTACCCACACCTTGTGGACACCTGCATCTTGCTGCTTGTATGCAGGCTTGAGTTACTGAAAACGAGGAGAGCATTGTATATTTGGGAGCAAAATAAAAGCATTTAAGTTAGAAAAGCAGGCTAGCCAAAACCCAACAAACAACAAAACCGCCATAAAACCTATACATTGTTGTAACTATTTGAGGGGGGATATTTCAATAATCTCAGTTTGGAGAATGTACTCACAAAACACAAAATTTGAGACTGATGTACTTCAAGAACTGCTTGCACAGAACATTAGTGGGATCTAGATACTGTTATTTGTGCATTTAAAACTCTACCTTTCAGGTAATGTGGAGTTTTGAACCAACAACTTTTGCATTTCAGCTAGAGACTGCTTTTTGAACCCATCATAATTAAATTTATGTCAGCTCTGTTATGGGGGTATCAGCATATCTTGTACAGCTTAGCTTACTTCTTCTTCCCTATGTGAGCTACAGAAGCTTTTGTAGGTGCACACATGCATCTGTCTTACCCATGGTGAGCAGTATAAGAATAGGGACAGGACAGCATCCATTGCAGGATGGTAACAGTGTATCTGTAGTGCATAAAGAAGTGTTTAAATTGCTTTCCTTCATGTGATAATTGCAAAAGCAGGCAAGCAGAGGTTCACTTCATATGGAGACCAGTTTAGACCATTCAGGAGCTGGTTTTGACCACCTAGCAAAAGTATTAAATATTAACATATTTCAGTTGTGCCTATTGACTATGCATTTTAAATAGACTCTGCTATTCTCTCCCTGTGGAAAGATTTATTTTACTTTAAGTATACACGGAGTTGTGCTTTCAGTACTTTTTCTTTGTTTAACAAGAAGCTCTCTTACTGAAAACCCAGTAGACCACAAAACCAGTCAGGGGCTTTTATCCAGGATGTCTGACCCATCGCCTGACAATAATTAGTTCAGGTTAATTACAGTAAATCTGTAGATTTGCAGCCTGAAATCATCTCATCCCCTAAGCTGAACCCTCCAGAGGTTTCTTTTATGAGCTCTGCATCCTAAGGGTGGACTTAAAGTAATGAATTTGTCTCTAATAAGATTCATAGGTTTGTTCCCTAAGCAATGGTGTCAATTATAGAATCTAACACTGATGGCTTATTTTGGTGAAAATAGAGAAATTGAGAGTTTTTAATGAAGCATGCAGGATTTTTAACATTTTTGCTTAACTCTTTGCATTGTCGAAAAGTATAAAAATACAATTATGCAAAATATTGTACCCCTTTCTATGTGTTTCTGTGTGTGCCAATAGCTAATTTCCTCCTGCTCCATAATGGAAAAGGTTAATGTAATGACTCTGAGATTTCATTTGGAAATGTTCCAGAAGAGTGTCTGAGTATTCGCTGCACTTAATGGCAGGAAGTAATAAGTGAGGTTATGTATTGGTGAAAAATGTTTCATGTACTGAGAAGATTAATACTGGAGAGAGGCACAGGGGACACAAGCCTGAGGCTTCCTCCTCAATTCTGACACAATATAATATGTCCATACTTGATACGTGCCCTTCTGTAGTTAGCTCTTAATCACTGACAAAGCAGACAGTGAGTCTCTGGGGGACGTGGTATCAGGAGAAGAGAAGGAACCAGGCGCAGGATTCTCCTCCCTCCTACAAATGAGTGGCAGGCACCTCCAACTGGGAACACTGGGCCAGATGGTACCAGTACCATAGCAAGATAATGCTATAATACCCTTCAAGGGTTTGACTCTGTCCTGTGTATTTCAATATCTGTACTAATTTTTGTCCATAGTTATTGTATTTAGGGTTTCTGGAAGATGAACAACCATGTGACAGCTTTATTTCATCTTTTTATTTCACATCACATTTATTACTTGTTAAAAATTGGGCATTATTGCATATGAAAGATGTAGCCCTTTCCTTTAATTCAAACTTTTCAAATATACTTTTAATTCAGATCCCATACCTGTTCTCTGAGTCAGTCCAAGTCACAAAACTATGGTTTCAAGCTTATGAGAAATATATCAAGTCATTTATTTTACTCTTTTAATAATTAAAGTATTATTTTGCTTTTAATTGCATCGAAAGAAGAGACAATGCTCCAGGACTCTTGAGTCCACTGGAAAGAAATTCTGGAGACCTGGAAGGGGGTAAATGTGACAGTTGACGTCACTGGAAGGGTGGATGCAGCTAAGATGAACAGCACTTGTACACATACAACAGCTCCTAATATTTAAAACACAACTTACCTGAGCAAGGTAAACCACTCACCCTCTACAAGAGCATGTTCTGCTCCCTGTCCAGGGCTTGCACAGGCAGGTGAATGCAGGCCACATGTTTGTCGTGGTTGAGACGAACAAATGACATAGACCAAGTTCTTCCAGGATGAAAGTAGTAGATGCTATTTATTGCCACAAGTGCATTTTTATACAGTTTTACCAATTCATGTGTCTCTTCACTATTGGTTACAAGTTACAGCAGTAACATCTCATTGGCTAATTTTGCTGTCATCAATGTTACTCTTCTACTCCCTTCTCTCTCACAGGTACATCCTTAACATCTCCAGATACTTCTTTACTCCCATCTTTCTCATGGGTAGGCCTTCATATCTTCAAGGCTAATTTCTGTTCCCATGCCCTCCATCAGGGAATCCACGGACCCACTGTAGTCCCCCACACATGTTCAGAAAGACTTTTCAATCAGCTGTGGTCTGTCTGCACCCTCAGCTGAGAGGAGAGGGGAGCCCCCATGCTCCTTTGGTTCTTGAGTGCTCAGCTGAGCATAGAAATCGCTGTCCCAAAAGGGGACTTTGGGTCAACATGGGCACAGACTGTTGGGTTGGACCTAAGAGACTCATGTTGGGTACACAAGACAGGTGTCAGACTGGACAGGCTGCTGCTTTCACTGGTGGTCTAGGTCACACTGGGAGTGGGGCTGTAAATCACCTCGCCCACCCCAAGCTGATGGGTTCACCAAATTGTAACTTTTTGTTTACTGTCATGCATAATCTTCTGCTGATCTCTGCTCTGAAGGCTGCTTATCTAACAAAGTCTATTTCGATGCACATTGGAAGTAATAAAGGCATCCATTAGGAAGAATAATATTTAGAAGAGGGAGAAAAAATGCATCAGAGATGCAAGATTAAAGAGAACACTCTCTTCTCTAGGTTGAGCACTGATTAGATCCTTGCAGTGACATAATTTTAGCTGTAAGGCACTGGCGTACTGTATTGGGTTTACATGGCAAGGTTTTGGTAGAAGCAGGGGCTTCAGAGTGGCTTCTGTGAGAAGACACCAGGAGCCACCCCCACGTCAGAGAGAGCCCATTTCAGCCGCCTTCAAGACAAACCCAGTGCTGGACAAAGCTGAGCCTATCAATGATGCTGATGGTTCCTCTGTGATAATGTATTTAAGAAAGGGTAAAAAAGGCTGGACAGCAGCTGTGAGAGAGGAGCAAGAATATGTGAGAAACAGCCCTGTGAGCCCCGAGGGAGAGCAGAAGGAGCATTAGGAGATGCTTCAGGTGCCAGAGCAGAGATTCCCCTGCAGCCCGTGATGCAGACCATAGTGAGGCCGGCTGTTCTCCTGCAGCCCATGAAGGTCCACACTGGAGCAGAGATACACCTGCAGCCCATGGAGGACCCCACACTGGAGCAGGTGGATGTGCTCCCAAGTTGGAGCAGGCCCCTGTCAGGACCTGTGGCCCATAGAGAGGAGCCATCATAGGGGCAGCTTTTCTGGCAGGACCTGTGACCCCACTGGGGACCCACACTGGAGGAGTCTGTGCCTGCAGGACTGTGCCCCACGGGAAGGACCCATGCTGGAGCTGTTCATGAAAATCTGCAGCCTGGGGAAATGGCCCATGCGGTGGTACGGAAAGAGTGTGATGAGGAAGAAGTGGCAGACCCCCTGTGTCACTTGTGGGTAGGAGGTGGAGGAATCAGGAGTGAAGCTGAGCCCAGGAAGAAGAGGGGAGAGGAAGCAAGGTGTTTTTATTTTTGTTTTGGCTTCTCACTATCCTTCTTTGGTATTAACTGACAATAAATTATATTAATTTCCCCAAGTCAAGTCTGTTTCACCTGTGACAGTAATTGCTGAGTGATCTCCCTGTCCCTACCTTGACCCATGAGCTTTTCATTCTGTTTTCTCCCCTTGTTCTGCTGAGGAAGGTGAGTGAGAAAGCAGCTGGGTGAGCATCTGGTGATTATACAAGGTCAGCCCACCACAAGCTCCAAGACCTAAACCTTCAATGGAAAAAATACTTGACTTCGTATTTTCCTGACAAGGTCCAGGATCATATTTCTGGAGAAGGAAACCTGTACCCCAAAAAAGCAAATAGATTGATTACTTATCTCAGATGGCAAATGCTTCAATATCAGCTGCTAATTTTTCCATTTCAGGGCACAGATCTGCAACTACAAACTGGATGTTGTGAGTATCCACTCTGCTTGAGAGAAGAAAGGATCTACACCAGCCTCCCTGTAAGTCCAGCTGCCCTCTCACTCATTCATGCAAACAAAAACTGTTTCAAGACAAGCAATGGAAGTCTGTTTCTACAGCCTGGCAGCTGGAGCACATCTTAAACAAAGCCTGGACCTGAGATTCATATTACTGGGCGGAGGTGAGGATAGGAGGATCATATTAGAAAAGGCTCAATTTTCTTCTGATGTTGAATCAAATTAAAACCCTACAATCTCTCATTTATCTCATAAAACTAAAAAAAAAAATGTTTTGCAGGTGGCCCTAGGGACTGACAAGTGGTATTAATTACTTAGAAAACTATTTTGGCCACCTCTCTGAAAACATTTCCATTACAAAGTTATCAAGAAGGGGTCTGGTTAGGAAAAGCATATACTGTGCTTGGTTCTGCTAACCCTGCTAACTCAGTGTTGCAACATATTTTTCCACGTAACCACCTCTCCCCCTAGAAAGACCATGGGAAAGCTGAGGTGTGCAGGATATCTGTCTTCTAATCCTGTGTTGCAGCCAGAACTCTCCTCACTTGGAACCTGTAACCTGTTAATTGCCTTATCCTCATTTATATGATAAGTGGTTCATTTCCTTTATTGTGATTGAATCGCCCCCGATATTACAAGAAAACTGGAGCTGCAGAGAGTGCTTGATTGGATTTCATTGCTGTAGGCCATTTCTTAAACAGGTTACAGGTTGACAAACATAGAAGGAGGATCAATATCCATCCTTTGCCTCATTGACAAGCTAATCTTTTCAGTAAACATTTCATCAGTACCTGCCATTTGTATACATACCTGCCTCATGAGGATGGAGAAAGCTCTGCTTTATAAGGTTTAGGTAACTAATAAATGAAAAGACAAGAATATAAATGTGGTAAATCATCAAGATAGCATTTTTAGGAAAATAGCCTTTCATTGCCTGCAGAATATGACCGAACACGTTTCCAACCATTCTTAATTTTAATTAGGCTGCATTACACTCAGACCTGGTGTCAGCTTCTGTTTCTGTAACTCACCTTGTACCGCTCTCTCGGAAAGGTCTGCCCGTCAGCCCGAAATCTCCAGCTGTGTTACAAATTCTTTATAAGATCACACTCACCAGGATTAGAGACATTAAATGAGCTCAGCAAATCTAACAGGGATGCCAAAATGCCCTGCATGGGGCCTGCTTTTCCACTCCAAACTAGATGAGAAGGGCCATCACGCTCAAGAAAGTGACATCCTCCTGTCTCATCAGAGGTAACAGGACTATTTTGAGTGAGGGGTTAACGAAGCTGGGGCTCTACTAATCACTTAAAACTCATGAGTCATACTCCAGAAGAAAGCTAGAGAGTTATAAGTGTGTTTGGCGACATCTTCTTTTGTTTGCTTCTGTGTCACACATTGAAATCTCCTTCCCCCACAACTTAAGTGGGCTGGAAACTGGCATTGTCTCTGACATAAATGAAGGCCAAGATGATCACTATATTTAGGCTTCTCTTGCAGTCCTGCCTATTAGAATTGCATGGCTGAATGACAAATGCTACAAAAACTGGCAATGTCGAATTTTGGTCTAACCCGAGACAGAGCATAAAGACATTCTCTACAAGGTCTGGGGTGAAAGAAAATGGACAGCAAACATGAAACTCTGCATTCATAACAAAAGTGAATAATTCTGCTGTTGACACTTTAGTAATTATTACTATCTTCAGTATCAGAAAAGTAGATATTAGTGATGCAAGCAGGCTGCAAAGAATGGCAGGTAATCAATTCATTTTACAAGCCCTTCCTCTGCTTCTAGGATCCAAAGCTACTACTAGCCGTACTAGAGAACTGCACTATTTCCTCTTGCGGACCTGAAATCCAGCCAGCAGAAGGATGTACACATGAAAACAGCTCCTTTCCACATAGATGAGTCTCCCTTCGTTGGTCCAGCCTCAGTCTTTTCACTAAGGCTAATAGCAGCTGCCGTGCTGGTGCAAACTGGCTGTTGGTTCACATGCTACTTTATCTAAGCTGCTTCTGGTCACACTCACAGGACCTGGCATTCCCCTAGATTTAGGCAACTTTAAGGGTTCTAGACCATTTTCATATACAACTGCCAGTGGCTGCTAGGATGGGAGACATCACTCCTATGCCATCATATCAACACATCATATCACATATGATACTGTACCAATGCTGCTTACAGTATATGCTCGTTCCTTTTGACATTCTAAATTTGTCATCTTACCAAGTCCTATAAGTCAAGAAATTTCTCTGCAAAAATTTAGGAGGTAAACTGCTTCTTCAATTTCTCACTGTCTTTCATGTTTCCATTCTTCTATGACCTAAAGAGGCTCTTTTAAACCACACAGTATTATTTACCAGTCAGATAAACTTTGTAGACAGTAGAAAATATTAGAGGTGAAGATTATCCCAGATGTAACTTCACTGACACCACTGAAGTAACATTAGAAATATTCTGGTCCTGCATTTTGCTGGTAAAAATGGCAGTGATACAACTCTTCAGTGCTTGAAGAATGAGAACAGAGAAAAAGTGGGGCAGTGTAAAGGTCAGGAGAATGGATATACATTTCCTTTTCTTCCCAAGGGAGTCTTTCAGTGTCTTTTAAAATAAATATTAACTCACCGCAACACTTCTCAGATGTCTGTTCTATCATCTATATAGTTTTAGGAAAAGCAAGTGGCAAGAAAGGGCTCACTTAATGTTGAGCAGTCTGGGAGAGGATTTAACATATTTCCAGCACATTGGATACCCTCTCTTCTCATATCAAGCTGTTCCATGTAGGTCTGAGAACTTTTGTTTTCCAGCCTTTCCAATTGGCAGAAGCAGTGTTAGGATACATCTTTTATTTGATGTGCACACTAGAACAGAAATATAATAGGGAGAATATATTCCCATAACCATAGGTTAATTGCTAGTAAATGTTGACCAAGCAGTCTTGGGTATGTTGATTAATGGCCTCAGTGAGCAGCTGAAAAATAGCTGGGCTGTTGGAAGGATCATTAGCAATTTTAACTCTTCAGCTATTGTGATGGGCATAGAGAAACAATTACTAACATTTATAATACATTTCACTGAGTACAGAGGCATACTGAAATGCAAGTTACAGTGAGGCAAAAACAATCACCGAGGTTTTATTGTGTTCATTTTTATAGAAGTTTACAAGACAGAGAGAGGCAAGAATTTTTTTTCCTTCTTTTGGACACATTCTCAATAAATGCATGGGAGATTTTTTACGTAAACATAAATACTCAGTTCTGCTCATTAGCCATATTCTTGGAAAATGGGGAGGGACAGAGATGGTCTGTGAAAGGTAACATGCCAGTAAACAGACCCCATTTTAATTTGTAGTGTCACAGCAATATTAAGCTGTTACTTGCGACAGCACAAAGCCTGCAGTCCAGGGACTGAAGAAAAGAATGAGGAGCTTTCAAGCTGCCTCTGATCTTTCAAAGCTCTGAATACCATAGCCTCCCTCAGAGCGTCCAGGAGACCATGGTGCTTGTGGGAATTCATGACAATACCTCTTCTTACCCAGACTGACTGCAGACCCTGGCGCTGCTACAGTGTCTATTGCTGTTCCAGGGAGGGGATCTCTCACCAGTTAGAAGAAAGGATTTCAAAGCTCTTATAGATCACTGCAGGATATTTACACCACATAAAACCAAGGCAACAATCTCATCGTCAGGCTTCGGATAGCCACCCAGCTCCACAAATGTGGTCATAAATTGCCTTATTCTAACTTAGTCCTCAGAAAAGAAGGAAAGTGTCACCTTCAGCCTGACTCTTCATGAAGCTTCTACAGTCTGGAGCACAGCTCCATGAATATCTGAAGTACTGCACCCTGGAGGGTGGGAGCTGATCTGAGCTAAGAAAAAAAGTTCATAGAAACACACCTACATATACAGCAGTGAACACTGCTTCGTTCTGGTGTAAAGCAGCCTCCAGAAATTACGGTCACATTCCCCAAAACTATGTACCTTTCGGCTGTGTGGTAGGAAGGGCATATTGGTACACAGGTCTGCCAAAATCAACTCTGCATTGCTGAATGCTCTTTCTGGCTCTAACTTAGAGTCCTCAACTTGGTTCAGGTGCAGTTGGGGCACCTCCTCAGTCTGCTCCACTGCATGAGCCAGATGTGCACAGAATGATCCTTTGCAGTCTTGCTGATACATTTTTCTAATCCTGACATGTTCTTTGGGCCCCCACCCACCTTCAGCCCCAGGAATTTCTCAATAACTTCTGTCTATGAAATCATCTCTTTACTGAGAGTAGTGTAAGGGTGATACACACGAACAGTCATTGCTGCCTCCTAGACCATCACTTAGTAGCCCCTGGTTTAGGATAGAAGCACCATATAAAACCTTTACGAAGCATTTCTAGTGCTCAGAGCCCTCTCTTCCCGCCCACTCTTCTGTGCTAGCTCGGATGAACTCATGTCACCCACCTTCAGAGACTCCATCACCCATATTAGCATTCAAATCCCAGGAGGGGAAAATAAAACAATCCTGAGCTGCAGGAGAAAAAAGATGGTAAGGAGCTGAAGGCTATAACTGGCTGGTAATGAGACAAGTTCAATTGTAGCAGGCTCCTGGAAAGCTCATCAAGAACAATCTCTCACATGGTTTCAGAAAATATGCAACAGGAAATTACAGCCTGAAGGCACTGTGTTCACTAGCAATTCCCTACCAAGAAAGGGAGAGAGACAACAAACCAAAATAATTGAATAAGACTCTTTGAGCTTCATATGCAAGCTCTGCACTTGCCAAGGGAAGCAGGCAAGCAGCCAAAAGGGACACGATATATCACTAATTATAAAATATAGGAGAGAAATAGCCTGCTTGTTGGAGAAACAATTCATGTAAAGCTTTCTCTGTAACTTCTAGTGCAGATGCTGTTAACATTGGCAGCATTCAGTAAAAGCACATTTTCCACAATGTAACTCTGGAGTGAGGCATTTGGTAATGTACCTGTGACAGAAGGACAGGGGGAAAAAACCCCTCCCATTGTTCCTAAACTGGCACAGCTTTTGTATTGACACTTCTAAGAGACAGCCTGTGCACGAAGAATGCAAGATACTGTAAGCTATTTGTTTCTTGAAAAAAACATGTGGGATAGAGAGCTGTATGCAGTGATTTGCCACAGTCATGAGGCACATGAACCCCTTCTCGGCAACATCCCACTAATAGCCACCACACTATTGCAGGGGATTTCTTCTCTGCTTTGCAGAAAGCCTAAGTAAATGTGAAGGGATGAAGAAAAGTGGAGGCAGCAGGAGAGGGGAAGCCCTCTACATCCCTTGTGTGGCCAGGCAGGACATGACCTCTTCTTAGATGGCAGAAAGCACTACGGATCCAGAGGGCACATGGCCAAGCTCCTCTGAAGCAGACTTCCAGCCCCAGTTCCCCCTGGAACTGTGGCCACAGATCTCCTCTTCTGTCTTCTTCCACTCCCAACACCCTTACAGACACCAGTCAGTACAGTCACAGGCATCCAGCACCTTCTCTCTGTGACCAAGACCAGTGAGGATATTTAACTACTGTACTACGAAACAACATTCACAACTGTATCAGCCAGGACACTTTCATAAATGCAAGCTTTGCAGATCATAAAATTCCTCGTTATTGCTTTGTTTTCTAGAGCCGATGTTTAATATGAACTTTGGATGTATGTGTGGATAGAGCAGCAGCCCCAAAGCTGCAGAGTTCGAGGCAGCTCCTGGTGTAAACACTGGGCTTGCCAGAACAGAACAGCATAGAATATAAATCACAGAATCACAGAATGTTAGGGACTGGAAAGGACCAT